>NC_138998.1:51343847-52746081 GCF_964374135.1 Grampus griseus | reverse complement strand
TCACCTACTCAACTAGCTAATATAAAGCAGTTTTAGAGCTGAAAAGAGAATCAAGCTTGGATTTTTCTCTGATATATTAACCAGACACACTCATTAACTCACTCCTTCAACACATAATTTTTGAGAAACACCTAGCATGTGTCAAGGACAAGGCATGTTGTTAAAAGCTGATGGCATAACAGTGCAGAAAAATAGACATCTTTCCCTTTTTGAATTTATCATCTAGCAGGGAGGTCAAATACTAAATAATATCACACAAATGCATTAAATAATAAATGTGATATTTGTTAAGAAAAGGGGAACTATGTATCCAGAAGGCCCAATATATTCTTTGGGATCAGGAAAGAATTACCTAAGGAAGTAATAATATATGAGTTGAAGGTCAAAGAGATTTGTGTGGGAAAAAGTATAGGAGGAGGAAAAACCAGGTAGAAGAAACTAGAATGAAAAAATGTCCTGAGATAAGAGAGTAAATGGTATAATTTAGAAACTAAAAGAAGGTAATAGCCAAGAAATGAAGTTGTACAAGATGAGTCATATAAATGTCAGATTATTAAGGGATTTGTAAGTATATTAATACCAAGCATTTTGTTCTCTGTCAGTGGAGAATATCTTTCTAACATTGAGAACCCACTGGAGAGTTGTAAGCATAGATTGATAGGATCAAGTTTGCGTAAGGAAAAGATCACTTTGACCGTTGAATGAAAGATACACTGAAAAGGAAGAGCACTGGATAAAGATCCATATATATCTGGAAATGCGGCCATTTTGTTAGATTAACATATTGGTTCCAATCCTTTAGTTTTCTCCTCTATTAATCGGTAAGTCCACAGCCTTGCCATAACTTTATTCTCTTCAGAAAAGAGAATAAATTAGGAACTCTGTCTTGATTATCTCATAATAAAATGTATTATCTGTATCAAATAGTCAAAATATGGGTACTTTTGACACAAAGTTCAAATCTTATTTGATAAAATCAAATCAAACACAAATTTCAGTTTGTGGTACAATGCATGGTAAATATATTAAAATATATTGGGTTTCAGTGGTTCTATACTCTTGGTCTTTGAGTGAGCATACTGCAAGTCTTATCCTGCACAATTATAAATATTTTCTCTGAGTACCCCTAAAGACACATACAACAACTGTTGATTAGAATTAGGTCCAGCCACTAATAGTTAGTATACCTTAGTGCCTCTGGAATTGAGAATTGAGGATGGGGTGGGAAGATGAGATGAGTTGTTAAATCAAAGGATTAGCTGAATTAGTAGGATTGCATTATTGAGGTGGGAAGATGAAAGAAGTGGATTTCATGTTAATGAAAACTGAAATTCCTCATTACTCTAAATATATATCTTTAATTTTAGAGTTCTATTTTTATCTGTTCCAATTTTGAAAGTTCTACTTGAATTTTTTTTCACATCTGGTTAGTTATACATGACTTGCAAAACCATTTTCTTGACAATAGCTGCTGAAAGCTATGAGGTTAAAGAACACATTTGCAAAGGGATTCTCAAAAGCCTTGCTAGGGAGATAATTATTTTTTAATTATACCACACAGGGAAATGTAGACCCTTGTTAGCTGAACTCAACAATGAAATAATTAATTCTGTTCAAATGACAGATAAAAAGTAGTTTATGATAAAACTGCTTATATTATACTGTTCCATATGTATACTCAGCTTATATAAATGTATCTAATGAATATCAATATTTGTGGGGTATAATTTTTATTAAAAAGCAATTGTTTCATGTGGATGCATTTTTTTGAATTTTATTTTATTTATCTTTTTATACAGTAGATGCTTATTAGTTATCCATTTTATACATATTAGTGTATATATGTCAATCCCAATCTCCCAATTCATCCCACCACATGCCCCCCCACCCCCGGCCGCATTCCCCTCTTGGTGTGCATACGTTTATTCTCCACATCTATGTCTCTATTTCTGCACTGCAAACCGGTTCACCTGTACCATTTTTCTAGATTCCACATATAGGCGTTGATCTACAATATTTGTTTTTCTATTTCTGACTTTTTTCACTCTGTATGACAGTCTCTAGATCCATCCACGATTCTACAAATGACCCAATTTTGTTCCTTTTTATGGCTGAGTAATATTCCATTGTATATATGTAACACATCTTCTTTAGCCATTCATCTGTCGATGGGCATTTAGGTTGCTTCCATGACCTGTCTATTGTAAATAGTGCTGCAATGAACATTGGGGTGCATGTGTTTTCAGAATTATGGCTTTCTCTGGGTATATGCCAGGTAGTGGGATTGCTGGGTCATATGCTAGTTCTATTTTTAGTTTTTTAAGGAACCTCCATACTATCCTCCATAGTGCCTGTATCAATTTACATTCCTAGCAACAGTGCGAGAGGGTTCCATTTTCTCCACACCCTCTCCAGCATTTTTTGTTTGTAGATTTTCTGATGATATCTCACTGTAGTTTTCATTTGCGTTTCTCTAATAATTAGTCATGTTGAACAGCTTTTCATTTGCTTCTTGGCCATCTGTATGTCTTCATTGGAGAAATGTCTATTTAGGACTTCTGCCCAATTTTTGATTGGGGTGTTTGTTTTTTTTTAATATTGACCTGCATGAGCTCTTTATATATTTTGGAGACTAATCCATTGTCCGTTGACTCGTTTGCAAATATTTTCTCCCATTCTGAGGGTTGTCTTCTCATCTTGTTTGTAGTTTGCTTTGCAAAAGCTTTTCAGTTTCACTAGGTCCCATTTGTTTTTGTTTTTATTTCCATTACTCTAGGAGGTGGATCAAAAAAGATCTTGCTGTGATTTATGTCAGAGAGTGTTCTTCCTATGTTTTGCTCTAAGAGTTTTATAGGGTCCAGTCTTACATTTAAGTCTCTAATCCATTTTGAGTTTATTTGTGTGTATGGTGTTAGGGAGTGTTCTAATTTCATTTTTTTACATGTAGCTGTTCAGTTTTCCCAGCACCACCTATTGAAGAGACTGTCTTTTCTCCATTGTATATCCTTGCCTCCTATGTCATAGATAAATTGACCATAGGTGTATGGGTTTGTCTTTGGGGCTTTCTATCCTGTTCCATTGATCTATGTTTCTGTTTTTGTGCCAGTACAATATTGTCTTGATTATTGTAGCTTTGTAGTATAGTCTGAAGTCAGGTAGTCTGATTTCTCCAGCTCCGTTTTTTTTCCCTCAAGACTACTTTGACTATTCGCAGTCTTTTGTGTTTCCATACAAATTTTAAGATTTTTTGTTCTAGTTCTGTAAAAAATGCCTTTGGGAATTTGATAGGGATTGCATTGAATCTGTAGATTGCTTTGGGTAGTATAATCATTTTCACAATGTTGATTCTTCCAATCCAACAACATGGTATATCTCTCCATCTGTTTATATCACCTTTAATTTCTTTCACCAGTGTCTTATAGTTTTCTGCATACAGATCTTTTGTCTCACTAGGTAGGTCTATTCCTAGGTATTCAATTCTTTTTCTTGCAGTGGTAAATGGGAGTGTTCCCTTAATTTCTCTTTCACATTATTCATCATTAGTGTATAGGAATGCAAAAGATTTCTGTGGATTAATTTTGTATACTGCTACTTTACCAAATTCATTGATTAGCTCTAGTAGTTTTCTGGTGGCATCTTTAGGATTCTTTATGTATAGTATCATGTCATCTGCAAACAGTGAGTTTTACTTCCTCTTTTCCAATTTGTAATCTTTTGTTTCTTTTTCTTCTCTGATTGCCATGGCTAGGACTTCCAAAACTATATTGAATAATAGTGGCAAGAAAGGATATCCTTGTCTTTATCCTGATCTTAGAGGGAATGCTTTCAGTTTTTCACCATTTAGAATGATGTTTGCTGTAGGTTTGTCATATACGGCCTTTATTATGTTGAGGTAGGTTCCCTCTATGCCCAGTTTCTGGAGAGTTTATATCATAAATTGCTGTTGAATCTTGTCAAAAGTTTTTTCTGCATCTATTGAGATGATCATATGGTTTTTATTATTCAATTCATTAATATGGTGTATCACATTGATTGACTGACAAATATTGAAGAATCCTTGCATTCCTGGAATAAACCCCACTTGATCATGGTGTATGATCCTTTTAATGTGTTGCTGGATTCTCTTTGCTAGTAGTTTGTTGAGGATTTTTGCATCTATGTATCAGTGATATTCGTCTGTAATTCTCTTTTTTTGTTGTTTCTTTGTCTGGTTTTGGTATCAGGGTGATGGTGGCCTCATAGAATGAGTTTGGGAGTGTTCCTTCCTCTGCAGTTTTTTGGAAGAGTTTCAGAAATTTGGGTGTTAGCTCTTCTCTAAATGATTGATAGAAGTCACCTGTGAAGCCATCTGGTCCTGGACTTTTGTTTGTTGGAAGATTTTTAATCACAGTTTCAATTTCATTACTTGTGATTTGTCTGTTCATATTTTCTATTTCTTCCTGGTTCAGTCTTGGAAGGTTATAACTTTCTAACACTTTGTCCGTTTCTTCCAGGTTGTCCATTTTATTGGCATAGGGTTGCTTGCAGTTGTCTCTTAGGATGCTTTGCATTTCTGTGGTGTCCACTCTAACTTCTCCTTTTTCATTTCTAATTGTATTTATTGGAGTCCTCACCCTCTTTATCTTGAGTCAGGCTAACGGTTTATCAAGTTTGTTTATCTTCTCAAAGAACCAGCTTTTACTTTTATTTCTTTGCTATTGTTTTCTTTGTTCCTATTTCATTTATTTCTGCTGTGATCTTTATGATTTCTTTCCTTCTGCTAACTTTGGGTTTTGTTTATTCTTCTTTCTCTAGTTCTTTATGTGTAAGGTTAGATTGTTTATTTGAGATTTTTCTTGTTTCTTGAGGCGGGCTTGTATTGCCATAAACTTCCTCTTCAAACTGCTTTTGCCACATCCCATAGGCTTTGGATCATCGTGTTTTCATTGTCATTTGTCTCTAGGTATTTTTTGATTCCCTCTTTGATTTCTTCAGTGATCTCTTGGTTATTTAGTAACGTATTGTTTAGCCTCCATGTGTTTGTGATTTTTACGTTGTTTTTTCTTGTAATTCATTTCTAATCTCATAGCGTTGTTTTCAGAAAAGATGCTTGATATGATTTCAATTTTCTTAAATTTAGTGAGGCTTGATTTGTGACCCAAGATGTGATCTATCCTAGAGAATGTTCCATGCGCACTTGAGAAGAAAGTGTAATCTGATGTTTTTGGATGGAACGTCCTATAAATATCAATTAAATCTATCTGGTCTATTGTGTCATTTAAAACTTCTGTTTCCTTATTTATTTTCATTTTGGATGATCTGTCCATTGGTGTAAGTGAGGTGTTAAAGTCCCCCGCTATTATTGTGTTACTGTCGATTTTCTCTTTTATACCTGTTAGCAGTTGCCTTATGTATTGAGGTGCTCCTATGTTGGGTGCATATATATTTATAATTGTTATGTCTTCTTCTTGGATTGATCCCTGGATCATTATGTAGTGTCCTTCCTTGTCTCTTGTAAAGTTCTTTATTTTAAGTCTATTTTATCTGAGTATTGCTACTCCACCTTTCTTTTGATTTCCATTTGCACGGAATATCTTTTTCCATCCCCTCACTTTCAGTCTGTATGTGTCTCTAGGTCTGAAGTGGGTCTCTTATAAAAAGCATATGTATGGGTCCTGTTTTTGTATGCATTCAGCAAGCCTGTGTCTTTTGGTTGGAGCCTTTAATCCATTCACATTTAAGGTAATTATTGATAGGTATGTTCCTATTACCATTTTCTTAATTATTATGGGTTTGTTTTTGTAGGTCCTTTTCTTCTCTTGTGTTTCCCACTTAGAGTCGTTCCTTTAGAATTTCTTGTAGAGCCAGTTTGGTGGTGCTGAATTCTCTTAGCTTTTGCTTGTCTGTAAAGCTTTTGATTTTTCCATCGAATCTGAATGAGATCCTTGCTGGGTAGAGTAATCTTGGTTGTAGGTTCTTCCCTTTCATCACTTTAAATATATCATGCCACTGCCTTCTGGCTTTTAGAGTTTCTGCTGAGAAATCAGCTGTTAACCTTATGGGAGTTCTCTTGTATGTTATTTGTCATTTTTCCCTTGCTTCTTTCAATAATTTTTCTTTGTCTTTAATTTTTGTCAATTTGATTAGTATGTGACTCAACGTGTTTCTTCTTGGGTTTATCCTTCCTGAGACTCTCTGTGCTTCCTGGACTTGGGTGGCTATTTCCTTTCCCTTGTTAGGGAATTTTCAACTATAATCTTTTCAAATATTTTCTCGGGTCCTTTCTGTCTCTCTTCTCCTTCTGGGACCCCTAGAATGCAATGTTGCTGTGTTTAATGTTGGCCCAGAGGTCTCTTAGGCTATCCTCATTTCTTTTCATTGTTTTTTCTTTTTTCTGTTCCCAGCAGTGAATTCCACCATTCTGTCTTCCAGGTCACTTATCTGTTCTTCTGCCTCAGTGATTCTGCTATTTATTCCTTCTAGTGTATTTTTCATTTCAATTATTGTATTGTTCATCTCTGTTTGTTTGTTCTTTAATTCTTCTAGGTCTTTGTTAAATACTTCTTTCATCTTCTAGACCTTTGCCTCTAATCTTTTTCCGAGGTCCTGGATCATGTTCACTATTATTATTCTGAATTCCTTTTCTGGAAGGTTGCTTATCTCCACTTCCTTTAGTTGTTTTTCTGGGGTTTTATCTTGCTCATCCATCTTGTATGTAGCCCTCTGCCTTTTCATCTTTTCTGTATTTCTGTGAATGTGGTTTTTGTTCCACAGGTTGCAGGATTGTAGTTCTTCTTGCTTCTGCTGTCTGCCCTTTGGTGGATGATGCTATCTAAGAGGCTTGTGCAAGTTTCTTGATGGGAGGGACTGGTGGTGGGTAGAGCTAGGTGTTGCTCTGGTGGGCAGAGCTCAGTAAAACTTTAATCCTCTTGTCTGCTGATGGGTCGGGCTGGGTTCCCTTCCTGTTAGTTGTTTGGCCTAAGGCGACCCAACGCTGGATCCTACCCAGCTCTTTTGTGGGGCTATTTGCGGACTCTGGGAGGGCTCACACCAAGGAACAATTCCCAGAACTTCTGCTGCCAGTGTCCTTGTCCTCATGATGAGCCACAGCACCTCCTGCCTCTGCAGGAGACCCTCCAACACTAGCAGCATAGGTCTTGTTAAGTTTCTTATAAGTTCACTGCTCCTTCGTCTGGGTCCTGATGTGCACACTACTTTGTGCATGCCCTCCAAGAGTGGAGTCTCTGTTTCCCCCAGTCCTGTCAGAGTCCTGCAATCAAATCCCACTAGCCTGCAAAGTCTGATTCTCTAGGAATCCCTCCTCCCATTGCCAGACCCCCAGATTGGGAAGCCTGATGTGAGGCTCAGAAGCTTCACTCCAGTGGGTGGACTTCTGTGGTATAAGTGTTCTCCAGTTTGTGAGTCACCCACCCAGCAGCTATGGGATTTGATTTTATTGTGATTGAGCCCTTCTTACCATCTCATTGTGGTTTCTCCTTTGTCTTTGGATGTGGGGTATCTTTTTTGGTGAGTTCTAGTGTCTTCCTGTCAATGATTATTCAGCAGTTAGTTGTGATTCTGGTGCTCTCACAAGACGGAGTGAGTGCATGTCCTTTCACTCTGCCATCTTGAACCAATCTCTACATCTGCATTTCTAACAAGTTCCTGGGTCATGCTGAAACTGCTGGTCTGGGGACCACACTTTGAAAACCACTGGATTAGAACAATGAAAACAATTAACCTTGTGTCAGACAGCCTACTTACTGTTCTTGGGAAGCTCCGAGGATCAGAGTGTGGGTGATGGTGGTGGTGGTGGGCTGGTGTGCTCTGGATGCATATTTATTGAAACTCATTATTTTATGACTATAGAGAAAAATAGAACTAGAATGGTTTACATCATGTAAGTGTCATACTATCTTGTGGTGGATATCAGAGTTGTGTCTGAATTCTAAAAAAAAAGGAAATGGTCTTCAGAATTTTCTTATAATTATTATTATAGTCTTAATATGTTTCTTACAATTATTATTTTTAATAATAATAGCTAAAAGAGCACTAATACACTTTGTTGAAAGCCTAGGCACATACTTAGAATTTTCATCTGTGACCCTATTTGATCTTTGGGTTAGAATATATCATAATTTTATATCATTTAAATTTTGAGCTCTTACTAATATGCATAAAGATACCACATAGGTAGAGTTACATATAAGACAGGTGTCCTCAAGATACTTGACTTCCATCTGGCTAAAATTTGTCATACTGATTTTGTTAGGAGACACTTTACTGCTGTCAGACAGAAAATGGTTATAAAAAATATACAAATGCCTCATATCTCTGTTGTAAATGTTACCCTACAAGATGTAAACTGCATGACTGGCACAACTGTATGCAGTAGCCCTGGTAAACAAACTCCACACTTGTTTATGAATGGAAAGGACATGTGAGATTTTAGTTTCCTGGAAATATACAAGAAAAAATCTTCCATATTTAATTTTTGAAAATCTTAAGATCTTCCTGAAAACATTATGAAAGTAAACTACTTCTTTTAGATGAATATATATTCTTTATCCAGCTATTTGGAATGACATTCTCAGAAACTACCTGAGTTTTCTCTTTATACATCTTCAATCAGTAAATATCTGTTTACACATAACGAAACTGTAATGTGGCCTTTGATGTTCACCTCTGTTTTTCTACCACCATTGTACTCTGGTTGCTAACACCAGGAAAACTTCTACAATTCTAACATATCTTTACTGCCACATTTCAAAAGGTGGAGGTAATCTTTAGCCAGTAAAAATGGCATGAGCATTGAGGAGCTGTCTGGCTAATAAAGGAAAATAGTGGGTCAGAAACAGCAGGTGTTTCATGTTATAGCTCTTAGAATTTCATGGGGGTTTATTTCTTAGTATTTATCACTCTGACAAGTTCTTCTCAATTAAACAAATAATGCCTTTTTGTGAATCATCTTCAAGAGTATGGAAAGAATAATTATGTCTGATAGTATCAAAATATAATTCTAAATATGTGATAGTTATGGGCCGAAATTGCCTATCCTCAATTGAGAAAATGGGCTTGTATCATCTTGAAGTTAGTTCACCTTCAGTTCACTTAGTGAATACTTTGTGGTAAGTATTTTATTAATTTTAAGATGAAGATGAACTTGTAGGTGAAGTGATTCTCTTGATGTAAAAGGTTGAGCCAGGATTTAAATCCCAAAATGTTTGCTTCCAGAGCCCATGCCATTAGGCACTAAGTTCCCTTCCCTCATTAGTTAATTTTATGGTTGCTCTTTTAAATGGGAGAAGGTAACTGTGCCATATTAAAACAAAGTTCACAGAGCTCACTAATAATCTAAAATTTGACATTGTAATCTCTAAGTAGAATAGCACTGAAAGTGTAAAATTCAAAATACTGTGCATGTGACATTTATTTATTTTACTTTATTGTAATACTATGCTATTTTGAGTATTTTGGGAAACATTTCTATTTATACTTAACAAAACTGTTTTAATCTATAGCCAGCTTATCTAAAATATCCTAATAAGTCAAAGAAAACCCTATTTAAGAGATATTTTAATTTGTTGGAAAAAAATAAAATAGTGATAACATGCTTATTTTAAAATACTTTGAGTAAACAGATATGTATAAAGGGGAAATAAAAAAAGCCACCTTCATATTCATCACATATATATCCAAAACAAATTGTAATAGAAATATCAATTCCTTACCCATTCCCCCCACTGCCAGAGAATTCATTATGAAATACTCTCACACAGGGTTAGAAAGGAGAAAAAATGGTCTCCTTTTGATCTGTGCAACAATTGTTTGATCCATGGAAGTTTCTTAACCTCTTTGTTTATCATCTTAAAATTAAGAATTTAATATACAGAATCTTGAGTGATCATCTTTCCTAAATGAATGAAAAATTCAAGGTTCTAATATGGAAGGTAACCTAGTGTAGCAATTGAAAATCCTTGGCATTGATTTGGAGTAAGAAACATGCATTATAATAGACTACTTTCAAATGAAATACTTATGGAAAAATAAATTACCTTGGTTATTTGCAAATATGCTACCAAATTAAACTTTAGTGAATTTTTCATGTCTATAGACATATGTGTGGAGATAAATTATAAGATAGGAACAAACACACAAATAACTGCAGCATTCTATCACTTATGTTGCAATCAGAAAGAAGTATTCATACACATATTTGTTCATGAACTACATGAACAATGCGATACCTAATGTTTTGTAATTAAAAATACATTAAAATCATTATGGGAATCTAATATTAAATTACATAAACCATGATTTTAAATGGGCTAAATGTTTAGAGGTAAACCTATGAAAAATGGATGCTCTGTAGATGAACTATAAGTCAAATATTGTTTCTTTTCTTATCCTGATCCATAATCTTCATGTTATTATCGTTATATGTTTTTGCTATATTGTCATTATTATGTTTACTTTTCTCACATTTTAATCTTAGTATTTCCCCCATTAGAAGAGGATATACTTAAAAGCAAAATATCCATGCCTTATTTTAAATCAGATAAATAAGACAAGAGAACTGATTAAATAATTTATAAAATTAGGTTTCTATGGACCTGGAATTATAGATATGAGAAATGGGATGCATATTATATGATGTTCAATTCTTCCCAGGTACATCTTCTACATTATAAAAAATAATACTTTAAATGATTTTGTGGGATAGAGAGGGCAGTACCAAGGATGACATATGATAGCAGAAGTAAACTTCTCAACCCTCAATATTTATCTGATGTCAAATGCAGCAGGTTCAATGCATCATACATTTACGTGATCAAGTAAATTGCTAGAAGCAAATCTGACATTAAGATGATAAACATGGCTATTAACAGAAATCAGGCTCTATGGTAATCAGATCCAATATGGTAATTAATCTTAGCTCTGTCACAAAGACTCCTTGAGAGTGGAATGATAACCTAGCACATTTCAAATAATTTAGCCTTCCATCTCCTATGAGGTAAACATGAGAAGGACAGGGCCATGGTGACTGGGATTAAATGCTCTTCTTTTCAATGTCTATTCTGGGAATCTGCACAGGAATACATCGTTAATCCAGCTCCCTTTCAGTCAGAATCATGAAATTATCAAAATAACTGATCGTTATCATAAAATGAAATATGATCGATTTTTACTCTGGTTAAGTTACACATTAAGCAGAAAAATATCAAGTCTAGGCCTCATTGAAATGGTGTCTGCAGATCTTGCTAAGGTTATAGCAGGGCGGAGTGGTGGCAATTTTTCCATAATACCAGCACAGTCAGAACAGGGATTGTGTCTGCCAGAGTCGCATAGACACTAGTCATCTTCACAAGTGAAAATAAGTCACCCACCTACACAGTCCTCTTTTTACACTAAAGATGAATAATTCACATAATTTGACTGAAAATATAATAAACTAATTTTCTTAACAATATACACAAAAATGGTCTGATTTTCTAAAAATATTCATGCTAAAATAATGCATTCCTGGAGCAGAATTTTTTTTAAAGAAAAGTACAGAATTTGCCATAAGTTGAATAAAAAGGTCCAACATCTTTTACTAGAATGAAGTAATGAGTTTATAAATGCCTTAACCTCTTCTTTCAGAAAGGACCAATTCCTCAGCCTACCTTAGATCACAAAATCATTACTAGTGTGTGGTAACATTACAGGCCTTCTTACTTTTTGTTTGAAAGTTTTCTTATGAGGGCTAAGGTGGTATAAAGAGAAAGATAGCTAGTGTACAACATATACTAAACCAACATATAACTCCATAACTTGCAGTGAATTACCAAAGATTTATAGATATATATAACCAGTAAATATATTAACATATATATATAAAAGTCAGGAAACAAATAAAACATTAGGTATTCTAAAGTTCTAGAAGCAGACTGATACAACCATCTTTGGAAGGTGTTTCTAGTATTTAATTAGCCTTGTTTTATAAAATTACTTATGCGTAACCTAAAATATTTTGCTATAATTGAAGCCCATACTTTATAACTTTAAGCTCTGCAAAGATTGGAACAGCTCCTGTTTATAACACATGAAAACTCCTTCGTGTGCTTAAAAACTGTTCTTAACTTTCCCCTCAGGCTTGTCTTTAGATTAAATAACTTCCAATTAAATAATTCACCGCACTTTCCTGATCCATCAATCATTTCTGAGTCAGTTTCTCAAATTCTTCTACCTATTTTAAAATAGAGCAAATCAAACCTACCCTGAGATTCTACTAATTAACAATGCTTGTGGCAGATTTTTTTTCCACTTTTGCATATTATTTTCTTGCTAAAATGAACCCAGTAAGTTTTTGTTTATTTTTAATGATGCTCTCCTGATATTTCCTGGTCTTTTTCAGCTGCTCTAGGGTCAAATTATTCATATTTTTCTCTAACTAAAATTTCTCTGGGATTCTGAGACATCAAAGCAGTAAAAGAATACAATTATACAGGACCCCTATCTGCAAAAAAAAAAAAAAAAAAGGGAGCCTACTCACTAAGATCTACTTTGCTCAGACATGTATTTTTAAAATGCATTTTAATAAAAAGAAACAAAGAATAAATCACTAATCCTCACTCCAAACTTATAGGCCTAGTTAGTGCAATAAAATAAGCCTGTCATTTTCAACTTATAATTAGAAACTATTTCTTTCCTTGAGGGTTTTGTTAACAGCCAACAAAAATCACTACAATACTGGAAGATGTTCACAGCAGCCCAGCAGGTACTTCTCACTTTCCCATTAAACATTCCATATGCATCCATCAAGTCATTACAGTATTCCACATATCTGTCAACCTTTGCCAGGCTATCACATACAAGCATGCACCCTAAGACGATTCTTATGAAATATTCATAAACATTTTCAAGTTACAAATTCCTCTCATTCAAGATAAGATTTAATGGCAACACTTTCCTGAACAAGTTAATGAGAACTCTTCTCTAATAATAAACGAGCTCAGATATACAAGGGCCCCATGATTTCACCAGGCACTCTTGTTGGGAGCAAATTCAACACCAATTCACATTCAGCTTTCTTTTCTTTAGGTGCCTAAGGCTATGTCTTCCTGGCTGTCAGTAATCTGATAAAAATATCAAAATTCAGTCAATGTGGATGAAGAGGTCTGATTTAAATTTGAGATTTAAGCTTAATGACCATATACAACCAATCAGTTGATTTTTACCATATTTCAAGGAGAATATCAAGTGACATTTTTTACCTATTAAATCAAGTCAGATTTTGGACATCTAAACTGGTAAATCTGAATTTTCTGATTAATACACCTGATTGACTAAGAGCAGAAGCCAACAGAAAGACTCCTGACATAAATGAGAAATCGTGTCCAAATGGAAAGCATGTCTTGTACCCACTCAATCAGTTCCCACGGAGCGGGGAATAAGCTAAATTAACATTAAAACAGAAGAATTTACAGGCACCTGTTGAGAATCCTGATTTAGTCCACTCTCACCACACCCCTCTCCCAAATTTTTATTTTGAAGACTTCAATTGAAATGAAAAATACAGTAGGATTAGCATTCACATACTAATCACCTGACTTCTCCAGATGTTATTTTTTTCCTCACATTTGCTTTATTTTTCATGTGTATCTTTCTCACTCTGAATCATCTGAAAGTAATCTGAAAACTCTTTGTTTAGTTGTGAAGAATCATGACGGAAGCCATAGCGGCACTAAGGTCTGGAAAAGGTATCTTAAAGGTTCTTTCATAAACACAGATACGTTAATGAGCTGTGGGGTGCAGAAAGTACACTGGGTTTGGAATAACAGCCCTATCCCTCCTGTGTAATCCAGGTATGACATTGAGGAAGACACTCAGAGACTAAGTCACTCACTACAGAGCTGTGACCATGCCTACTTCACCATGATTTTGTGAGGACTATGGGTGTTTACATGAGATAATGTATCTGAAAGAAAATTACATTGTCACACAGATATTATTTGGGTAACTATGTTTTTAAAAAATCCTCAGTGACAATAAGAACTGTTCCTTTATCTGGTTACAACACAACAATAATAATGAACATTTATCAAGCATTTACTAAAAGCTACGTGACCATTATTGTACTGGTTTTACAAGAAAGAAAATTAAGTCTTATAGAGGTTAAAAGGTTTGAAGACTGACTCATAGCAATTTAAGTGGTAGAGCTGGGATTCCAAGCTCATGTAACTGGTCAGATTCTATACTTTAGCCAGGGGATGTGAGATAGAAAATTTACTACAAGTACAAATAAACAATTGATGCAAATGTATCCAACAAAGGCCACCCAGGTCAGAACTGTGACAAATTCAAATCTGTCTTTAGTCACCTCTTCTACTCCAAGCCCCATCATCCAGATAAAGTATACCTACTTTGTCCCTATGCTAAGGATACTGAATTGGCATTATCCTGATATCAATTACCTTTTAATAAAATCTTTCTAATTATCTTATGTATAGTGACATCTTGAGAAATTTCCCGTTAAATGTATGAAGAAGTAACTTCTAATTTCCAGCATTTAATTGATATAATTTCATCCAGAGAGGACTCCCCAAAACCTCCCAAATCACATGAACGTGGTCACATACCCTGCCTATTTACTGCCATCTGCATGTATGTATTTCCCAGCCTCAGGGCAAAAGGTAACTTTCTATTTCATCAGAATTTTAAACAACCTCAAATTAATTATAAAACACAAGCCTTTCCTGGCTTACTGGCTGCCTGATCTACCTTATTTTTAAAATATATTTCACCTACCTGTTTTATAATCAATTAAAACACACAATAATGAAGCCAAGCCAAATAAAAGAAAATAAATCTACATATGTAGCAACATACTCAGAATTTTTTAAAAACCCAAGAAAAATAATTTTGTACATGTTTTGCAATCATCACCTATAGTACACCATTTGTAGCCATGTTTCACTTCATTGTTTCCCACACAGGCTACTCTGATATTTTCTCCAGACCTCTTTGTTTCTGATTGAGCATTAAACACTTTCTGCCATTTAGCTTTGTTGCCTAAGAGTGACAGACAATAAAGAAGCCAAGAATACTGCAGACAACTTTGAAAATTTGAGAAATTAAATTATTTCATTAATGATCTCACCAATAAATCTTCTGACCCAATCAGAATCATATCCTGCAGTTACTTACATCTTTGGTTTACTTTGAAATAGGCTGTGTACATGAAAACATGTTGACATCAATAACTACAAATATTAAAACATACAGAATATGTTAGCACACATAATACCACAGGAATCCAATGTGTGCTAATTTGCTTGTGTTTACAATTCTAAAGAAAAAAAAATTTAATCCAGGCACATCACACACGTGTGAAAGGTTTAGATAACCTGGAAAGGAAGTCGCATAAAACTTCTCAATAAGGAAGGATTTGAAATGGGTAGAACAATGCTTGCCCATCTGTAATATAATGGTAACTTTGGAGAAAAGACAATTCCATTTTAATCTGAAGAGTACAATTTTTTTAAACTAATTCTACTCTGAAGTTAAAGAATCCTTGAGCTTGTAAAGTTTATAAAACTGAGAAGAGAGTTTGGTATCATCTAAAATATAAGTCAAAGTGTTAAAACTGTTCTTTTCTTTTCTTCTTCTTCTTTTTTTTTTTTTTTTTTTTGCGGTACACAGGCCTCTCACTGTTGTGGCCTCTCCCGTTGCGGAGCGCAGGCTCAGCGGCCATGGCTCACGGGCCCAGCCGCTCCGCGGCATGTGGGATCCTCCCGGACTGGGGCACAAACCCGTGTCCCCTCATCGGCAGGTGGACTCTCAACCACTGCGCCACCAGGAAGCCAAAAATTGTTCTTTTCTTAACAAAACGAAAATTAAACTGGATTATAACAAATTATATTTATATAGATATAAATTAGATATCACAGATGTCCATAATACCATCACCAAGTTGTACTATTATTTAATTACAGACATGCTATTATTTAAAAGCAAAGAAACCGTATTAGAACAGCTATTAATTTGGGTATTAGACCAGTGTCAAATAAGGATGGCATGTTAAAACTGTAAGTATTCCTCCTGCATTTCATTCACTCATTTCATACACGATGAAATTTAAACTAAAACTGTTTGGGAATTGTCTTTGTGTGAGAATTATGAAAGAAGTTTGATATGGGTAACTTATGCACTTATGAAAAATAAGCATGTTCTTTATTGATAGGTAAGCATAGTAATTTTAACAACCTAATAGATTCAGATTAAAACAAAATTATAATCATAAACTGAAGAGCAAACATAATTTTCTTTAAAGGATCTACTTATAGTTCTTCTTTGATTGTGCATATTAGTCCAAATTTAAGTCTGCTATTATTCTACATGTATTTCTGGGATTATAGACACTTTAATTTTTCTAAATTTTCCAGTACAAAATTGATTTAAAGAATGGAATTATTCTAATGATGGCTGAAATTCTTGGTGTTGTCAGTTTTAAAATTTAGATATTACATGATTATACTATTCAAATAATTTACTAATTATTAAGTTAAGAAAACAACGCATTTATTATGCTAAATGAGATTACAAGGTGTAATCTAAAATGCAATACAAGAGAAAATATACAAAACTGATGTAAAGATTTCATAAAATTTGGAAATGCAAATCTAGTCAAGAAAAGTAACTTTTTAAAAAATCTGTAATAGAAAGGCTTTTTTTCCCACCAGTACATTATTAAAACCACAAAAGCTTTATTCTTAACTATAATATATATGGAGCTATAAAACCTTCCCAATAACTTTTGCATAAACACAGTAAAGACATATTTTCAGTTAAAAAGCAATTTATTGAATATTTGTGACAATAATAAACATCTGTTATTAATTACTTATTAAAATAATATTTTGAGTGTATATTGTTTTCAAAGTTCAGGTGAAAATATTTTAAGCTTGTGTAGCTACATCAGGTCTTATAGCTTAGTAAAGGTTATTATAAAAATAAGAAGTCTGTTGAATTCAAAAATAGATACATTTTGTAGCTGTAACTTTAATTACATAAATTTTAAGAAGAGGTATTTTTCCCCCAATATTAATTTTTTTCAATGATGTTTCCTTCCAGAAGTAATTTAACTCTGTCTTCACATATCTTATAACAACAATAAATTAATAAAATCCAAGTTGCTGCCCAGGACTCGTTACCAATGTGTTCCAGAGCAAAGTAATAATTAATCTACTTTTATCATAAGAAAATGGATGAGAAAAAATAGCAAAAAAGAACTTAGTGCCGTATAGTGATTAATAATTAGACATCAAGTGGGTTCTTTTAAAACTCTGTTAATGTAGAGCCAAGGGTTTATCTATGTTTTAATTTAAAAAATTGTTAACACCCATGACCTCTATGAAATATCAGCGAGCAAGTGAAAGGAACTATGCAAAATCTCCACGTCAGTTTTAGGATATTCTAAATTCAAATTGTAAGAAAATCTTGAACTAAAGTTTCAACATCATAATCATTCCTGCGATAATCTAAACCCTTTACTGAAGTACAGATCCTTTACTTAAACAAACAAGGCTGGGATTACACTATTTAGCAAATGATAAGGTCTTAGATTTTTGATCACATAGGATGGTGACCATTAAGAAAAATGGAATTCAAGCAGAAAATGTAGTATTTAATAAAATTTTTAATGTGATTAAATAAAATATTAGTTTTCTTTTAATGAGTGCTTAGTATGTTCTTGGCATTGTGTTGCATACTTACATGTATTATTTAAATTATTTTTTACAACAGCCTTATGATGTAGGCAATTTCATGATGTTCTTGGAAACAAACATGATACCTCAACTTTCAAAATAGTTTAAAATTTGTATTATTTATACAACTACTATAAATGTAATATAGTTTTAATTCCTAAGACAATATTATTTTCTTAAAATTACATAATTCTATCACCTCACAAAAAAGTCTATGCATTAATACTGAAGAATGTAAAAATCAAAATCATCTACTATCCTTTTAGGTCATTGTTCATATTCATCCTTAATAATCAAGTTATATTTATTTTTAACATTCATTTCTCCACTTACTTATACCTGCCTTATTCCACAAAAATCATTAGAGGCAGCTTTAGTTTTTTTGTTTAAGATTCAAAGTATGCTACATAGCATCAGCATAATCCTTACTGTTAAATAATGCAAAAGTGCAATCTTGAGAGACCATATTTCTATAATAGATTTATCTAGTATTGATATTATTATATGCAGTTCAGTTTTGGAATTTTGAGAGAGCTGTCATTCCCCATTATTAAACTCATATCGTTTCTCTTTAGAATCTTATTCAGATTTTAAGGGCTTACTAACAGTAACTAATATTTATTAGGAATTATGCATGCATTTTAAGATTTAATGCTCACACAAGCTTGTGAGTTGGGATTACTTTTATCGCCATTTTGAGATTAAAAAAAAAAAAACTTTAAAACTTCAGAGGGGTTACATGATATCCCAAGGTCACATAAACATCAAGCTTGAACTTGAGCCTGTCTCTACCATCTTTGCATCCTGCCATGCTGTACTTCATTACTGAAAATAAATCACCTGTTGAATACGGAACAAATACAATACATTGAAAAGACTGAGAAACCCATCTACAGCAGGAAAAAATGAAAAGCGTCAACCAGACAGAGGGAGAGAAGGAAAAGTTAAAATGTGAAAGGATAGCTCAGAATTATCACAAAGCCAGATGTTATTATCATAGAGATATTTATGCTGGTGTGTCCAAATAATTCCTCAAAAATTAAAATATGTCTGAAACTTACTCTTTTGGATTTTAGAGTAATATATAATGCATAAAAAGATTTCTGAAATGTAATTTTAGAGCACGAACTAGGGGGGAATCAAGTGCTGTTTTCTTTCTTTCCTTCTATCCTTCTTTCCTGCCTCCCTTTCTGTCTGACTTCTTTCTTGATTTCTTGCTTTTCTTAGTTTATATTATAATATTTAAGACAAACAAAATGCTTAGCACCTTTTCTTATACTACCAAACTTGCATGAATGCATGGGGATGATTTATGCTTAACATACTACAATAAGATAATGCAAAAACCAAGGCCTCTAATGAATGATGTCACTAGTTATGATTTCCCAATATTCAAACTGTCAGTCAATAAAAGTAATTATATTATCATGAAGGTAAAATACAGGCATGACTTCTTAGTTATGGGAATCATTCACAACAGACTGAAGATTTGTAGACATACCTTAATTTGGTTTTAAGCCATGAAAAATACTTTAATTTTAGGTATAAGATCAGAAGTATTCAGGATTAGTTATTCTCACTCTAAATGCACTTTCTTAAAGTCTGACGCTAAATGGAAGAATAACACTCAGTCTAAAGTTTTTCCATTATAACTTATGATTGAAGTTGTATTTCAACAAAAATTACCTTTCGTAGATATGGTAATATTTGGTCTAAGACATTTAGAAAAATAACTAAAGTCAGTCAGTGGAAAATGGAAAACATTCTGATTAAAAAAAAATAATAGCAGATTTGGCTTTTAAATACATTAAACCATTGTTTCCTGATTTTGTGTTCTAGTCCTGACCATGTTTTCTGTGAGCAGTGTAGCAGCTCTGGACTTGTACAAATACAAAGTACGGAGCACTGGTCTTTTGTAATTACTTCTGAAAACAGGGTAGGAAGTGCCTCATTCAATCAGCCAGTGAACAAGCATACCCTTTCTAAGTATCAAAATAGTGTTCACTTCTTTTGGTTCATAAAATGTCTTCCAAAATTGTCTTAAAAAAGAAGCAACTTTGCCTCCACATACAAAACTATACCCCCCAAATCATGCAATGACACTGAATTAAATGGGTTTTTTTTATCTGAAATATTCACAGAATACCATGTAAATAGATCTGCTAGGTTCATCAATACCAGGGAAAATTATAATTATTTTTATATTATAATTTATATTATATATATTTTTATATATTATAATTTATAATTATAAAAATATAAATTATAATGCATCAAAAGTTTCAATAAGGAAGGAGTCTTTCTCTTCTTTCCTATTTTCCCAGCATGACACATAAGGCTGTACCAATGTGCACATACATACATCACACACACACACCATGAATATCTTATATTCAGAAAATATTGAGTTCCTTTTTTAGGCACATTGTTGGACTATTGTACTGGATACCACATTTTTTAACATCTTTATAGGAATATAATGGCTTTACAATGTTGTGTTAGTTTCTGCTGTATAACAAAGTGAATCATCTATATGTATATATATATATATATCCCCATATCTCCTACCTCTTGCATCTCCCTCACACTATCCCTATCCCACCCCTCTAGGTGGTCACAAAGCACCAAGCTGATCTCCCTGTGCTATGCAGCTGCTTCCCATTAGCTAACTATTTTACATTTGATAGTGTATATATGTCAAGGCAACTCTCTCACTTCGTCCCAGAATAACCTTCCCCCTCCCGATGTCCTCAAGACCATCCTCTACGTCTGTGTGTTTATTCCTGTCCTGACCCTAGGTTCTTCAGAACCAATTTTTTTTTTAGATTCCATATATTTATGTTAGCTACAGTATTTGTTTTTCTCTTTCTGACTTACTTCACTCTGCATGACAGATTCTACGTCCATGCACATCACTACAAATAACTAAATTTCATTTCTTTTTATGGCTGAGTAATATTCCATTGTATACATGTGCCACATCTTCATTAATCACTCATCAGTCGATGGACACTTAGGTTACTTCCATACCCTGGCTATTGTAAATACTGCTGCAACGAACATTGTGGTACATGACTTTTTCTGAATTATAGTTTTCTCAGGATATATGCTTAGTGTGAGACTACTGGGTCATATGGTACTTCTATTGTTAGTTTTGTAAGGAACCTCCATAATGCTCTCCATAGTGGCTGTATCAATTTACATTCCTACCAAGAGTGCAAGAGGGTTCCCTTTTCTCCACACCCTCTCCAGCGTTTGTTTGTAGATTTTTTGATAATGGCCATTCTAACTGGTGTGAGATGATACCTCATTGTGGTTTTGATTTGCATTTCTCTAATGATTAGTGATGTTGAGCATTCTTTCATGTGTTTGTTGGAAATCTGCATATATTCTTTGGAGAAATGTCTGTATAGGTCTTCTGCCAATTTTTGTATAGGGTTGTTTGTTTTTTTGATGCTGCAGGGGCTGCTTGTATATTTTGGAGGTTAATCCTTTGTTGCTTCATTTGCAAATATTTTCTCTCATTCTGAGGGTTGTCTTTTCATCTTGTTTATGGTTTCCTTTGCAGTGTGACAGTGTTTAAATTTCATTAGGTCTCATTTGTTTATTTTTGTTTTTATTTCCATTTCTCTAGGAGGTGGGTCAAAAAGGATCTTGCTGTGATTTATGTCATAGTGTTCTGCCTATGTTTTCCTCTAAGAGTTTTATATTCCCTGGCCTTACATTTAGGTCTTTAATCCATTTGGAGTTTATTTTTGTGTATGGTGTTAGGGAGTGTTCTAATTTCATGCTTTTACATGTAGCCATCCAGTTTCCCAGCACCACTTATTGAAGAGACTGTCTTTTCTCCATTGTATACACTTGCCTGCTTTGTCAAAGATAAGGTGACCATATGTGCATGGGTTTATCTCTGGATTTTCTATCCTGTTCTATTGATCTATATTTCTGTTTTTGTGCCAGTACCATACTATCTTGATTATTGTAGCTTTGTAGTATAGTCTGAAATCAGGGAGCCTGATTCCTCCAGCTCTGGTTTTCTTTCTCAAGATTGCTTTGGCTATTCCGGGTCTTTTGTGTTTCTATACAATTTGTGAAAAATTTTGTTCTACTCCTGTGAAAAATGCCATTGGTAGTTTGATAGGGATTGCATTGAATCTGTAGATTGCTTTGGGTAATATAGTCGTTTTCACAATGTTGATTCTTCCAATCCAAGAACAGGGTATATCTCTCCAACTGTTTGTATCATCTTTAATTTCTTTCATCAGCATCTTATAGTTTTCTGCATACAGGTGTTTTGTCTCCTTGGGTAGGTTTATTCCTAGGTATTTTATTCTTTTTGTTGCCATGGTAAATGGGGGTATTTCCTTAGTTTCTCTTTCAGATTTTTCATCATTACTGTATAGGAATACAAGAGATTTCTGTGCATTAATTTTTATCCTGCTAGTTTACCAAATTCATTCATTAGCTCTAGTAGTTTTCTGGTGGCATCTTTAGGATTCTTTATGTATAGTATCAAGTCATCTGCAAAGAGTGACAGCTTGAATTCTTCTTTTCCAATTTGGATTCCTTTTATTTCTATTCCTTATCTGATTGCTGTGGCTAAAACTTCCAAAACTATGTTGAATAATAGTGCTGAGAGTGGGCAACCTTGTCTTATTTCTGATCTTAGTGTAAATGGTTTCAGTTTTTCACCACTGAGAATGGTGTTGGCTGTGGGTTTGTCATATGTATGACAAAATGTTGGCTGTGGGTTTGTCTCTATTATGTTGAGGTACGTTCCCTCTATGCCTACTTTCTGGAGTTTTTTTTTTTATCATAAATGGTGTTGAATTTTGTCAAAAGGTTTTTCTGCATCTATTGAGATGATCATATAGTTTTTCTCCTTCAATTTGTTAAAATGTCTTTTCACATTGATTGATTTGCATATACTGCAAATGCAAGAATCCTTGCATTCTTGGGATAAACCCCACTTGAACATGGTGTATGATCCTTTTAATGTGTTGTTGGATTCTGTTTGCTAGTATTTTGTTGAGGATTTTTGCATCTTGTTCATCAGAAATATTGGCCTGCAGTTTTCTTTTATTTTGGACATGTTTGCCTGGTTTTGGTATCATGGTGATAGTGGCCTCACAGAATGCATTTGGGAGTGTTCTTCCCTCTGCTATATTTTGGAAGAGTTTGAGAAGGATAGGTGTTAGCTCTTCTCTGAATGTTTGATAGAATTCATCTGTGAAGCCAACTGGCCGTGGGCTTCTGTTTGTTCAAAGATTTTTAATCACACTTTCAATATCAGTGCTTGTGATTGGTCTGTTTATATTTTCTATTTATCCCTGGTTCAGTCTTGGAAGGTTGTGCTTTTTTGAGAATTTGTCCATTTCTTCCAGGTTGTCCATTTTATTGGCATAGAATTGCTTGTAGTAACCTCATGATCCTTTGCATTACTGCAGTATCAGTTGTTACTTCTCCTTTTTTATTACTAATTCTGTTGATTTGAATTTTCTCCTTTTCTTGATGAGTCTGGCTAATGGTTTATCAATTTTGTTTATCTTCTCAAAGAACCAGCTTTTAGTTTTGCTGATCTTTGCTATCGTTTCCTTCATTTCTTTTTCATTTACTTCTGATCTGATCTTTATGATTTCTTTCCTTCTGCTAACTTTGGGCGTCTTTTTGTTCTTCTTTCTCTAATTGCTTCCGGGGTAAAGTTAGGTTGTTTATTTGAGAGTTCTTGTTTCTTGAGGTAGGATTGTAATGCTATACACTTCCCTCTTAGAACTGCTTTTGCTAGCCTATAGGTTTTGGGTGGTCGTGTTTTCATTGTCATTTGTTTATAGGTATTTTCTGATTTCCTCTTTGATTTCTTCAGTGATCTATTTGTTATTTAGTAGCCTATTGTTTGGTCTCCGTGTGTTTGTATTTTTTACAGTTTTTTTCCCTGTAATTGATATCTAGTCTCATAGCATTGTGCTCAGAAAAGATACTTGATATGATTTAAGTTTGTTAAGTTTACCAAGGCTTGATTTGTGACACAAGATATGATCTATCCTGGAGAATTTTCCATAATCACTTGAAAAGAAAGTGTATTCTGTTGTTTTTGGATGGAATGTACATAAATATCAATTAAGTCCATATTATTTAATGTGTCACTTAAAGCTTGTGTTTCCTTGTTTATTTTCACTTTGATTGATCTGTCCATTGGTGAAAGTGGAGTGTGGAAGTCCCTTACTATTATTGTATTTCTGTCTATTTACCCTTTTATGGCTGTTAGCGTTTGCCTTATGTTTTGAGGTGCTCCTATGTTGGGTGCATAAATATTTACAATTGTAATATCTTCTTCTTGGATCGATCCCTTGATCATTATGTAGTGTCCTTCTTTGTCTCCTGTTAATAGTCTTTATTTTAAAGTCTATTCTGTCTAATATGAAAACTGCTACTCCAGCTTTCTTTTGATTTCCATTTGCATGGAATATCTTTTTCCATCTGCTCACTTTCTGTCTGTATGTGTCCCTAGGTCTGAAGTGGGTCTCTTGTAGACAGCATATATATGGGTCTTGTTTTTGTATCCATTCAGCCAGTCTATGTCTTTTGGTGGGAGCATTTAATCCATTTACATTTAAGGTAGTTATCAGTATGTATGTTCCTATTACCATTTTCTTAATTGTTTTGGGTTTGTTATTGTAGGTCTTTTCCTTCTCTTGTGTTTCCTAATTAGAGAAGTTCCTTTAGCATTTGTTGTAAAGCTGGTTTGGTGGTGCTGAACTCTCAGCTTTTGCTTGTCTGTAAAGGTTTTAATTTCTCCTTCGAATCTGAATGAGATCCTTGCTGGGCAGAGTAATTTTCATTGTAGGTTTTTCCGTTTCATCACTTTACATATGTCCTGCCAGTCCCTTCTGGCTTGCAGAGTTTCTCTGAACAATCAGCTGTTAACCTTATGGGGATTCCCTTGTATGTTATTTGTTGCTTTTCCCTTGCTACTTTTAATATTTTTTCTTTGTATTTAATTTTTGATAGTTTGATTAATATGTATGTTGGCATGTTTCTCCTTGGATTTATCCTGTATGGGACTCTCTGTGCATCCTTGACTTGATTACTTCCTTTCCCATGTTAGAGAATTTTTCATCTATAATCTCTTCAAATATTTTCTTGGTCCCTTCATTTTTCTCTTCTTCTTCTGGGACCCTTATAATTAGAATGTTGGTGCCTTTAATGTTGTCTGTGAAGTCTCGGAGAATGTCCTCAATTCTTTTCATTCTTTTTTCTTTATTCTGCTCTGTGGTAGTTATTTCCACTTTTTAATCTTCCAGGTCACTTATCTGTTCTTCTGCCTCAAGTATTCTGCTATTGATTCCTTCTAGAGAATTTTCTATTTCATTTATTGTGGTGTTCATCATTGTTTGTTTGCTCTTTAGTTCTTCTAAGTCCTTGTTAAACATTTCTTGTATTTTCTCCATTCTATTTCCAAGATTTTTGATCATCTTTACTATCATTACTCTGAATTCTTTTTCAGGTAGACTGCCTATTTTCTCTTCATTTGTTTGGTCTGGTGGGTGTTTGCCTTGCTCCTTCATCTGCTGCATATTTCCCTGTCTTCTCATTTTGCTTAACTTACTGTGTGGGGTCTCCTTTTTCGCAGGCTGCAGGTTTGTAGTTCCCATTGTTTTTGGTGTTTGCCCCCAGTGGGTAAGGTTGTTCAGTGGGTTGTGGAGGGTTCCTGGTGGAGGGGACTGGTGCCTTTGTTCTGGTGGATGAGGCTGGATCATGTCTTTCTGGTGGGCAGGACCACGTTCAGTGCTGTGTTTTGGGGTGTCTGTGAGCTTGTTATGATTTTAGTCATCCTGTCTACTAGTGGGTGGGGTTGTGTTCCTGTCTTGCTAGGTGTTTTGCATGGGGTGTCCAGCACTGTAGCTTTCTGGTTGTTGAGTGGAGCTGGGTCTTAGCGTTGAGACAGAGATCTCTGGGAGAGCTCTCGCCAATTTCTATTATGTGGGGCCGGGATGTCTCTAGTGGTCCAATGTCCTGAACTTGTCCCTCCCACCTCAGAGGCTCAGGCCTAGCACCTGGCCAGAGCACCAAGACCCTGTTAGCCACATGGCTCACAATAAAAGGGAGAAAAAAAAGAAAGAAAAAAATAAAAATACAAGAAAGTTATTAAAATACAAACTAAAAATTATTAAAATAAAGAAATATAATACATAATTAAAAAAATTGTAAAACAAAGAGCAAGCAAACCAATAAATAAATCCAATGATAACAAGCACTAAAAACTATACTAAGATAAACATAAAAATCAGAAACTAGTCAGCTGCGTACAAAAACACCAAGTCTACATTTGCTCCCAAAATCCACCGCCTCAATTTTGGGATGGTTCATTGTCAATTCAAGTATTCCACAGATGCAGCATACTTCAAGTTGATTGTGGGGATTTAGTCTGCTGTTCCTGAAGCTGCTGGGAGAGATTTCCCTTTCTCTTCTTTGTTTGCACAGCTCCTGGGGTTCAGCTTTGGATTTGGCCCCACCTCTGCATGCAGGTAGCCCTCTGGCATGTGTTCTTCACCCAGACAGGAGGGAGTTAAGGGAGTGGCTGATTAGGGGGCTCTGGCTCACTCAGGCCGGTGGGAGGGAGGGGTACAGAATGTGCGGCGAGCCTGCAGTGGCAGAAGCCTGTGTGACTTTGCAACAGCCTGAGGCATGCTGTGTGTTCTTCCGGGGAAATTGTCCATGGATCACAGAACCCTGGCAGTGGCAGGCTGCACAAGCTCCCAGGAGGGGAGGTGTGGAGAGTGATCTGTGCTTTCACACAGAATTATTGGTGGCTGCAGCAGCAGCCTTAGTGTTTCATGCCCGTATCTGGTGTCCACGCTAATAACAATGGCTCACGCCTATCTCTGAAGCTCATTTAGGCGGTGCTCTGAATCTCCTCTCCTCCTGCACCCCGAAACAATGGTCTCTTGCCTCTTAGGCAGTTCCAGTCTTTTTCCCAGACTCTCTTCCCATTAGCTGTGGTGCACTATCACCCTTCAGGCTGTGTTCACGCAGCCAATCTCAGTCCTCTCCCTGGGGTCTGACGTCCGAAACCCAAGCCTCAGCTCCCAGCCCCCACCTGTCCTGGGTGGTGAGCAGACAAGGTCTCAGGCTGGTGAGTGCTGGTCAGCACCGATCCTCTGTGCGGGAATCTCTCTGCTTTGCCCTCTGCACCACTGTTGCTGCACTCTCCTCCGTGGCTCTGAACCTTCCCCCCCGTCCAGCCCCTGTCTCTGCCAGTGAAGGGGCCTCCTAGTGTGTGGAAACTTTTCCTCCTTCACAGCTCCTTCCCAGAGGTCCAGGTCCCATCTCTATTCTTTTGGCTGTTTTTTTCTTTTGCCCTACCCAGGTACATGGAAAGTTTCTTGCCTTTGGGGAATTGTGAGGTCTTCTGCCAGCCTTCAGTAGGTTTTCTGAAGGAGTTGTTACACATGTAGATGTATTTTTGATGTATATGTGGGCAGGAAGGTGATCTCCATGCCTTACTCCACCACCATCTTGAAGGTTATCATATCACATATTTTTGACACTAATTATTAGCTGAATACATTATATGTTAATTTGGGGAAATGAAACTTAAATTTTAGATCTACCATCTTAAACTTCTACCACATGTAATAGAGTAATGCCGCTCTCTATTAACTGAAATTTAAAAAAATAATTCTTTTGAATGCAGTTATCATAAGGATTAAATAATTGTCATCAGAAAAAAAAAGGAGATTGGAGCAAATGAAACAGTATAGTTCAGCAAATATGAAAAGTATGTCAATGCCTTATGTGAGGTAAGGTTTCAAAATACAGTATTTCTCAGGATTTACTTTACCTAAACTAGAGAATTTCTTACTGATCTTCCTATTGTCCACTTGTTGAGTACTGATTGGTAATTCACCAAATATAGAGATTTCCTCACTAAACCCCCAACTCAGTGTTTTAAATTTACTTGTTTTGTAGATGAAATTGGGTTTGAAATTCAAATAGTATGAAGTTTACTTTTTTCCTAATCTGTTGGAAACAATCTACTGAATATTTGAAAATATCAACACATAACAATTGTTTTCTACCTCTCATTTCCCTCCAGGCTCTTCCAAAATGCCTTCCTCTTTAAGCATGCTTTATGGACTTGAGTGGTAGTTGGTTAAGTCATACACTGGCCAAACAATGCATAATTGATATTAAAATATAAATCTTATCCGATGAATAGATAGGAAACTGTTTCATTTGTAGGAAACTACAAAATCATTTGGATTCCCAAATCATTAAAATTGTGATTACAGGGATAAAAAGGTATATAAGAAAATGCAAAAACCAGGTAATATTTGCTAGTATCTTACCATCTAGCTGTGAGTACTAGGAATGTACTGTATGTTACTTCATTTATGAAAAAATCACAACAGCATTTATGAATTTTCATGTGTAACTTCACCATGCACAAAAGGCATAGATATTTAGTCATTTGTAATTTTACCATATGCAAATTTGACTCTTACAAGATTTAGGACTTACATGTGGTGCAGACCCAGAAAATGGCCCATCTTCCACATTTCAGTGGGATTTACTCAATTTCTAGTTGTCATGGACTACACAGTAATTTTTTTTTTATTACTGCTTTTTGTGAAAATGACTCTAAAAGAAAGCCAAATGCTTTTATTGCCTTTTATAAAATAAATTTCGTACTAGAGACCTATTTAGCAATTTGGGAATTTGCAAGGGTTTGGGGATCTGCTTTATTATGTCTCAGATTGTCACTGAGAGAAATCTAAGTAAATCCGTCATGACAGATAAAAGACTATTTTGTCTTAAAGCTTAAGGAATGAAAGCACTCTCCTATAAAATAAACTGCTATAAATACAAAGCTCATAGAAACCTAAAGCCTTTCCTCTAAGGTTTAAGCTTAAGGAAACCAGCACAAGCTAGGTCTGAAGGACTTGGCCCCTTCCTGCAACAACAAAGTGTGGACATCAAGGCTTATAGCTAGAAGCCATCTGCCTTTTACAGCTCCTGCTACAAATGTGGGGATTACCTCATCAATCCCTTCCTAGTGACTAAATTAACACATACATACCATTTATGATAAAACTAATGAGATCTCCTCCTTCTTGACTGCGGATTATTTTTCTACTCTCTTTAGGAGGTAATATCACAATTTTGCTTCCCCTTTGCCCTCTTTAACTCAGATACAGAGATTCCCTCCCAGATTCATTTTTTAAACTGTGATTTAGTTACTACTGCACAGTTAAAATAGGATTAACTTTTCTCTACTCATTCAGTCCCATGTTCCCAGTCCAGATGCTCATTTGGAATCATGAGTAACAGTTGTAATTCACATAGAAGTCTATTGGTCCTCTGCCTTTTTTTCAACCCAGCTGTATTACTCTATTACCTCATTTTCCAATTTCAGCCTCAGAATATATCTGATGGACAGGTAAAGCAAGTTCAGCTATAATCATGCTATATAACCTTGTCTACACCATGCTTTCTTTTTCTCTTTACAATATGAATATATATTAACAGATATGGAATCCGTGATTCCATAATCTCTGGGACAATCTACAGAAAACAGAGATGCCTAGAATAGAATCTAAAAGGTTAAAGAAAGAGTGCTCTCTTCTCTGGCTAGAAGATAATGCCAAGTTTGTGGCAAGGCTCTGTCTAAAGGGAAATTCTGCACAGACCTCTTTGTTAAATCTCTTCATAGGCCTGTAAGGAAGATGATCAGGGAAAATGTACTGGGGTTTTAATAACTGTGACCTATTCTAGATAAACCACTATTTCAGTACTTTGCGGACCTTGCCAAATGGTTTCATAATGTAAATATTCTCTGCAGCAGTCAAATAAAAAGAAACTGGCTATGTTTTAACCCATTATCTACTGGTAGGGATTTTGAGTATTTGGCCTATAAACACTGTTAGAAAAAATTTTAAATGCCTTATCTTAACATGAATTTTTAGACTTTTTTTCCTTACAAAATATATACAAAATCATTAGGAATTTAGAAAATATAAAGAAATAGAAATCCATAATTCCATCAACCCAATTTAGATAATTGGCCCTTACCACAAACAACATTTTAGACATCTGTATCACTCTTAGGTTGAACAAGCAGGATTCATGTACTGTACTCAAAGCAGTGTTACAGTAGTTCCCTGTTATCCATAGTTTCACTTTTAGAGGTTTCAGATGCTCGTGGTCAACTGCAGTCCAAAGTACACTGAACGGAAAATTCCAAAAATACTATTCCTAAGTTTTAAACTACGGGCTGTTCTGAGTAGCTTGATGTCATCTCAGGCTGTCCCACTCCATCCAGCCAGGATGTGAATCGTCCCTTTGCCCAGCATATCCATGCTGTATATCCTAACCTGCCCATTAGTCACTAAGCAGCCCTCTAAATTATCAGAATGACGTTGGTGGTATCACACTCACATAATTTTTATTATAGTATATTGTTATATGCTCTATTTTATTATTAGTTATTGTTGTTAATCTCTTACTATGCCTAATTATAAGTGAAACACTATCATAAGTATATATGTATAGGAAAAAGCATAGTATATGTAGGGTTTGGTACTAACTGTGGTTTCAGGCATCCACTGGGAGTCTTGGAACTTATCCTTCATGGGTAAGTGGGTCTGTTGTGCTTTGTTTTCCACTGTCCCTTTAAAACATCTGGAAAAGAACATTCTTCCTCAAACAACTAGAGGAAGAGTTCTTCTGATTACTGGTAATAAAATGTCCTCTAAGCAATTTGAATCGCTTGTCTTAAGTAAGTAATTAGAATGCCTAGTCTCATACCATGATCAAATCTGTACCATTGATTTAAAATGTCATCATTTTGCCCCTCTACCAGATTGGGGCTGTTTTGGGGGAAAGAGTATACTCTACCTTATTTCCTTCCTCATGCACTTGTGATACTCATCTATAAACTGAAGATAATAATCTGTACCTCAACACTATGGTTATTGTAAAGATTAATGTGAAAATACATTAAAAATGCTTAGAAAAATATTTAACCCATACTTCTAACAATGTTACTTTTAGAAGTAACTATAAATGTAATCATTATTCTATAATTATTATAAATGTCCTCTTTATAATTTATTTGTTTGACTTATGAGGATTTTCACATATTAAATATTCTTCACATTGTAATTGTTGTATTCAGCTGTACAAATGTAGCATAATTTTCAGCACTAAACTGGATGTATATATCATTTCAAATATTTTCTCACATCATTGGTAATCATTGTGTTCATCATCTCTGATTTTTTTCCCCTTTAGAATATACTGTTGAAATGGAATTACTGGGTCAAAATGATAATTTTAAGGCCTTTAATACATACTAACAAATCCTACAAAAATCCTACAAAATATCCTACAAAAATTATTATCAGTGTGTATTATATTTTCAAGACTAACTTAAAATTCTGGCCTATTTTCTACTATCAGACATTGATTTAAGTATAAGAGCATCCTTGGAAAATAAAAAACAGGCACAGAATGTTCTCTTGGGTCCTTACAGAGTGTGCCAACAGATTTCTGGAAACATTTTTTGCTCCTGGGAATTAGCTAATCTCATATAGGTTTGAATGAGGAGAAATTCAATATATCTTCAGAACCAGAGCATTCCAGGGACATAACTACATAACTATACTGATCATTCTTTCTTAATAGAAAAAGAAAATGAAGTAAGAATGAGCAGTAGTGACTCTCTATTGTGGTGGCTCATTATGAGATACTTAGATTGAACTGCTTTAATTATGTAAATGCATCTGGTGGATGAGTATTAATAAACTCTTTAAATAAAATAAATCATAATTCTGCTTTTCCTTAGTATATTATATTTTAATTAAATTTCTGAGCACAGTCAGTAACTGTGAAGTTATACAGTTGACAAAAATTAATCACTAAGGAGTGTAAATCAGCGAGATACTAGTCTAACATAAAGCACATGGTAATTAGATCAGATTAGAAGTTTTGCAGATGTCGCGAGAAGAAGACACTGTGGTTCTCATTTTTAGCATTCCAGATAGGTATTATGAAGGAAACGCCAATTTTATGAAGGTCCCACAAACTCACAATATCTTAAAGGTCTTAATATAAAATTATCCATTTTGGAAAGGTTATCTTCCTGTGATACCGTACGCCTCTTTGTCTTTCCACTCTCTTGCTTTCCCTCACACACACACACACACACACACACTCACTCTCTCTCTCTTCATGTTCTCATATGCACATGTAACCCCAACTGAACAAAATATTCACCCTACCACCAAATAACAGCCATTGGACCAACCTTATAAAGTAGTGGCAGTTTTCCTAATTTCAGGAGTGCAATCTGATTTGTGACATTTTTCATTTTTTTAATCCTATTTAAATCATCTGCATTTCCATAACTCACATCAATGACTTCAGCCTGAAAGAGAAGACAAAGAAAAATAAAGCCCTGTCAGAAGCATTACAGCAAATTGCCCATTTAGCATAACAAAATCATTCATAGTAATTCAAAATGTTCAAAGGAGAACTAATCTCTCTCTTACCCTGTCCCAATCATGACCTTTCTATTTCTATCAGGGTACAACAATTCTCCTTTGAGAAGTCACTTGAGAAAAAGGTTTAGATTCATTTTTGCTTTGCAGTCTCTTCTAAACAAATTACAAACCCTGTTTATGCCTCTAACAGACCACCCAGTTTGGTATATTCTTACATTCATGTTTCTGGAATTTGAATCATTTTACAAGATGCTGCAAAATTAATTTCCTTAAGGTTCAAAAACAATCATACTACTCTTAGATGTGAAAACAACTCAAAGATTCTCTACTGTTATCCAAATTAAGTACAAAGTTCACAATGCACAGCTGTTCAGGATGTGCATATATCCAGCTGTGAATGACAATCCCCTGGGTTATGCAGGATACAACCTATACAGCCACCTGTACCACTGTGAAATTCAAGACTTTAGAATATAACACCAAACAACTACTTCTGTCACATTTCCCACTACTCCCTTAGAGTTATGTTTCATATCAATATTTCTCATTTTTAAAATTCTCATTTTATTAATGTAAAAATTGTATGCCTTCCTGGAAATTTTACTGGGAATCCTATGATTTGGTGAACCCCATCCCACACTTTGAAACGTACTGCCCTGAGAGTTCCATCCAGCATACTCCTACAGCCAAGAGGATTCCTTTGGACTTTACTTTCTGGAATTTCTATTATTAAAATAATAGCTGTTATGCTTTCCAGTCATAAAATTATAATACTAAATGTGCTGTTTCAGGAGGGAGGATCTTCAAGATGGCGGAGGAGTAAGATGTGGAGATCACCTTCCTCCCCACAAATACATCAGAAATACATCTACATGTGGAACAACTACAGTACACCTACTGAATGCTGGCAGAAGACCTCAGCCTTCCCCAAAGGCAAGAAACTCCCCACGTACCTGGGTAGGGAAAAAGAAAAAAAGGAAAAACAGAGACAGAAGAATAGGGACAGGACCGGCACTTCTGGGAGGGAGCTGTGAAGAAGGAAAAGTTTCCACACACTAGGAAGCCCCTTCACTGGTGGGGAGAGGGGTTGGGCAGGGTAGGGAATCTTTGGAGCCACAGTGGAGAGTGCAGCAAGAGGGGTGCAGACGGCAAAGCAGAGAGATTCCTCCATAGAGAATGGGTGCCGACCAGCACTCACCAGCCTGAGAGGCTTGTCTGCTCACCCGCCAGGGCAGGTGGGGGCTGGGAGCTGAGGCTTGGGCTTTAAGAGATCAGACCCCAGGGAGAGGACTGAGGTTGGCTGGGTGAACACTGCCTGAAAGGGGCTAGTGCACCACAGCTGGCCAGGAGGGAGTCTGGGAAAATGTATGGAATGGCCAAAGAGGCAAGAAACCATTGTTATGGGATGCGTGAGGAGAGGAGATTCAGAGCACTGCCTAAACAAGCTTCAGAGACAGGCGTGAGCTGCGGCTATCAGCACAGACACGAGACAGGCATGAAACGCTAAGGCTGCTACTGCAGCCACCAAGAATCCTGTGTGCAAGCACAGGTCACTGTCCACACCTCCCCTCCCGGGAGCCTGTGCAGCCCGCCACTGCCAGGGTCCCGTGATCCAGGGACAACTTCCTTGGGAGAACACATGGCATGCCTCAGACTGATGCAACGTCATGCCGGCCTCTGCCTCTGCAGGCTAGCTCCGTATGCTGTATCCCTCCCTCCCCCCAGACTAAGTGAGCCAGAGCCCCCTAATCAGCTGCTACTTTAACCTCGTCCTGTCTGAGAAAAGAACAGAGTCCCTCAGGTGACCTACACACAGAGGTGTGGCCAAATCCAAAGCTGAAACTCAGGAGCTGTGCAAAACAGAAGAGAAAGGGAAATTTCTCCATGCAGTCTCAGGAGCAGTGGATAAAATCTCTGCAATCAACTTGGTGTAACCTGCATCTGTGGAACACCTGAATGGAAAACGAATCATCCCAAAATTGAGGCAGTGGATTTTGGGAGCAACTGTAGACATGGGGTTGGCCGTACGCAACTGACCAGTTTTTGATTTGTATGTTTATCTTAGTTTACTTTTTAGCGCTTGTTATCATTGGTGTATTTGTTTATTGATTTGGTGGCTCTCTTTTTTTCTTTTCTTATTATTTTTAAAATTTTTTATTTTAATACTTTTAAAAAATATTTTATTTTAATAACTTTATTCATTTCATTTTATTTTTTTCTACCTTTCTTTTTTCTTCTTTTTCTTCTGCGCCATGTGGCTGACAGGGTCTTGGTGCTCTGGCCAGATGTCAGGCCTGAGCCTTTGATGTGGGAAAGCCGAGTTCAGGAGATTGGACCACCAGAGACCTCTGAGCCCCATGTAATAAAAATCAGCAAGAGTTCCACCAGAGATCTCCAACTCAGTGCTAAGGCCCACCTCCACTCAACAACCAGCAAGCTCCAGTGCTGGATGACACACGCCAAACAACTAGCAAGACAGGAAAATTGTAGAATAATACAAGGCTGACCAGTGTTTATTAAATAAATGGTCACATAATATTAATGATCACATTGTAAAAATGAGATAATTTATGTTTTCCATTTCAACTTTCTAAGCTATCTACTAAATATGACTCACTGATAGCATCTTAAAACAGAGATATTATACATTTGGTTATATTAATGAACATACTTTTCATATTTAGGAGAGTTTGGGGGAAAATCATACTGGTCTGAGAGCGTGTAGGCCAGACTATGACTTTTTGTTTGTGTACATACCAGAAAAATATGGCAGTTACTAAAATACCAATTCTGTAAATGACATCAAAAATGGCAATTTCAATTAAAGAGCTCTCCAACTCATCTTCTATAAATAGCAAATATAAACGATCAATGCATTTTAACATGTAAGAGGATTTTATCCCACAAAAATATTCCCCAAAACAGGCATCATTTTATCAATTTATTTTGGTTTATGTACTTTGAGGCTATGCATTAAAAGCCAGTATTTACAGAAGTCTCAATGTTCTGACAGTTTGACAGGTGATAATAAAAATTATCTATTGTCTTCAAAGGATGCTTCTGAACCAGGTCCTTTCCAAAAGTCTTTCATATTTACCTTCAAGCAAACTGAAAATCACAGATGCAAGAAAGCACATTGAATTTTTCTGAGACAAATCAATATACAATGATATGATAAAATGTCAAGCCATTTTTTCCAACCATTCTTGTTGCTACAATGAACCTCTCTTTATTGCATGTATTCTGTCACGCTAGAAAACCATCCACTTACCAGTTGGCATACCATGTTTAATTTATGTCCAAATATCAAGGATTAAGTCACATCTGAGCCATCTTTGGGAAATGCCAAGTGAACAGGAATGTAGGTGCTTGTTGAACTATTTACTCTATGTGTACCAGTTTTTCCCTAACACATAGAGGACTTCCTGACACATAGGAAAGAGTAAATGAGAGGTGCAGAGTGAAAGGAAACTAGCTCTGTTTTATTTTTTTTACCACAGAGAAATATTAAAAAGTCTACACATTAATTTTTATTTAAATTTTATATGTTAATTTTTTTTTTTTTTTTTTTTTTTTTTTGCGGTACACAGGCCTCTCACTGTTGTGGCCTCTCCCGTTGTGGAGCGCAGGCTCCAGACGCGCAGGCTCAGCGGCCATGGCTCACAGGCCTAGCTGCTCCGTGGCATGTGGGTTCTTCCCGGACTGGGGCACGAACCCGTGTCCCCTGCATCGGCAGGCGGACTCTCAACCACTGTGCCACCAGGGAAGCCCTATATGTTAATTTTTGAACAAAGAACTTAAAAAACAACAATTGTAACAGAAAATCAAATATTTATACTTTGTTAAAAAAGAAAAAGTATCGGCATGACAACAGACGGGCCACATAGTAACAGCTAAGAGGATACTGGTACACTTTAGAAATGAATAGTAAAATACAATTATCTTCTATCCACTGTAAAATATGTGATTAGAAGGAATCATAAACCAAATAATTAGCAATGACTAAAAATCAAAACATTAAAAAGTGACATTCTAGAGCACCAAATGTTCTATGGAAAAGTGGAGAGACTATTCTGAGAAGAAGCAACAGAAGAGAATAAACAAGAGAACTGAATAGAATTGTTATTTTCTGTAGTAAGCTAACTAAAATTAATAGAACAATCACGGAAAGTAGCCAGGTCAGAGAAGTGTTTCTGGGGCTCTCCACCTACTGGTGGCCTGGGTTCAACATTGAGGAATGATCCAGGGCCATGTTTCTCTTCTACCTGAGGTAGCAAAAATTATTCATGCTTATGAAATGATGTATGCCTTGAAATTTTTCAGACTTGACATTTTCAACCAAATCAATCACTCTGAATCCTCCCAGTTTTCTCTAAGAGAGATTCTGAATGTACAGAATATTTGAAAAGCCTGCTTTGACTAAAACAGTAATTTTCTACTCAAAGTCAGAAATGGTAAACCCAAGCATTTCTCATACTGACAAAATACAGGGTTATCAGAAGTACTATTCATCTAAATACAAATTTTACTTTAGAAACTTACTACTACTTTATGTAACCTAGTTTTTGAATATTCTTCAAATTAAAGTGCTTATGTTTATTAAAAACTTGTAAAATCAGAATAATCTCCCATGTTTACTGTTATTCTTTCTAAAAAAATAGTATATTAGTAATGATGAAGAGTTCAAAATTCAAAGACTGTTAGTACTTTCTTAGTTCTTTTTTTCAAGTTCACTGAAGGGCTTTCCATCATAGACCTTATTATGAAAACCACAATGTATTAAAACACGAAAGCCAATGCTGCTTCCTCCCACCCTTGTGGCAGACATCACTAATCAATCCTTTCAAACTCCTTCTCAAACTAGTATTCTAGCTAATAAAGACCAGTTAAGATGGGGTTGGCATAAGCATCCAGATATATAAAATAGTAAGTATTTTAGTATTAAAAAGTTTAAATAATATTTAGTTATTTAAAATATTTAATTACTAGAACAGCAGAAGAACTAATCAGTTAAAATAGACTCCCAACCGATCAGAAGGGACACCAGCAAGTGTGCTAAACTAGTATATCCCAACTGAATTCACACAATCCATTCTGCTGTCTTCAGTGTAAAAGGTCAGAAAAAGGGATGGCTGGTCAATTTTATCACTTTTTATTACTGTACTATAAACACATGCTGAAAAAATATTTGCTACAATGATATACTAAATGCAGTGCTTAATGGCACAGTGAATAATTTATTTTCTTTTATTTGTGTACAGTGACCATGTTTTGAAAGCAGAAAAAACAAAGATAAGCCAGAGTAGTCACTTGTCTTGGCATATAGTAATCATTTTTAACAACTTGTGAAATGTTTTATAATCTAACATATAAAGCACATCCATCTAAAGGAGAGAAAATTAAGTTAAAAAGTACTGTAATATAGAAATTTAACCAAAGTAAAGCAAAGTTCTGTCAGGATTCTATTTCCATATTTACATCAATAATCTCCAAAGTCAACAGGCAAAATAATGCAAACCTGGGATAAGAATGTATACTAAATTAAGAAAACAAATTGTTGGGAAGAAAAAAATGCACTATTTAAGGATTTTCTAGGTAATTTAGAAAAAAAAAGATACGCATTAGAGATGTGGGTTGAAGCACGTGCCTAGGTCTTGGCAAAGTGGAAAAAATTCATAAGTAGATCAGGGCAAGAGGTGGGTAACGGCAAGAGAGAGATGAGGGCAAGAGGAGGTTCACAGGGAACCCCAGCTGTTGGAAAACTGGAATTTGAATACAGAACTTTAGAGGGAGAGAGGGAGGGAGGAAGAGAGAGAGAGAAAGAGAGAGGGAGGGAGGAAGAAAGAGAGAGAGGGAGAGATCACATGCACGCACGTGTGTATTATAAGAAGGGTTAAATTGGACAGGGCTGTTATGATAAAAAAGGAAAAAGAAAATCAGTACTTAACCATTTATGTCCTCTGTACTAGCCATTTTACCATGGAGATTACATCAGTTGTTTTCAGTCAATCTTCAGAACATTCATATTTCTCGATATTTCTGACCACTATACAGATGAGGAAATGGAGTCTAGAATATTTAGGTAACTTGCTAGTTTTCATAGCAGGATGGCACCATGCAGTTGTGTAATTGCTTACCTAATAGCAAGTTTCCCCTATTAGACTGCCAGCTACATGTGGGCAGTGTCCAAAACTTTCTTATGGATAATTTTGCTCCTGTGATCGGCATAAAAAAGGGCACTCAGTATATACTTGCTAAATGTTGAGTGTTTCTTGTTACATTAGTGACAGCCAGCAGGCTAAATTCTATATCAGTCAATCTTTCAGTATCAAATTAAAATACAAGGAAAAACAGATTAATAATCAAAGGGTACTTTATTTAATAAATGATACTCAACTTATTAAGGTAAGGATATTGAAGGAGTTGCAAATTCATTCAAGAGAATTCTTCCTGGAGACCATGAAAGTAATATGATAGAATTCTGCTTCCTTTAAAATCAACTATATTAATGTACTGAAATAGTGCATAAACCTAAGGATCAACTTTTGCACAGATCTCTCTAGTTCTGAAAAGACTGAATTTGCAGCATTCAATGAAATGAGGTAAATCTTATTTGTAAACTGTATACTGGCATTTTATGAAAATTAAACTATATATTAAATCTGCTAAGAAAGTTATGTTATCAAAACATTGTAAGTGGTATGCTTTAACTTATATTAAAACTAAAAATCCTGACCTAGAATTTTCTGTCAAACAACAATTATGGTGATTCAGAATCTTTAGAAATAACTTTAGTCAAATTAGAAATCTGTAGTCAAGGGGCTTCTCTGATGGAGCAGTGGTTGAGAATCTGCCTGCCAATGCAGGGGACACGGGTTCGAGCCCTGGTCTGGTTAGATCCCACATGCCGCGGAGCAACTGGGCCCGTGAGCCACAACTACTGAGCCCGCGCGTCTGGAGCCTGTGTTCCGCAACAAGAGAGGCCGCGACAGTGAGAGGGCTGCGCACCGCGATGAAGAGTGGCCCCCACTTGCTGCAACTAGAGAAAGCCCTCGCACAGTAACGAAGACCCAACACAGCCAAATATAAATAAATTAATAAATTAAAAAAAAAAAGAAAAAAGAAATCTCTAGTCAAACACTTTCTCACTCAAAATGCTATATTTCTTCTAATGAAGAGGGAGAAAAATAGTCCATTGTACTTTAACTGTTTAGGTGAATTCAACTATCTTTGTTGTAAACTTTTATTTCGTATAATAGGCTTTTATTCTTTCCCGGGAATAAGATGTAACCTCCCTAACAAATATTTCACTATGGACACTATGTTGTGATATATTACTTTTTTATTTGTAAATGCTTCTATCTATGAAATTTTAAATCCAGGAAAAATATATACCTTAAATATGTGGAAACTAATCCCATGGACTATCTTGAAAAAACAAAAAAAGCAGCCAACTTTGAAATTATTTTGTTAACTCAGTTACTGCACAGAGCTCGTGAAATCAGAAACAGAAGGTTATATTAAACCAAGGGATTTTATGTAGATTTTTTTAAATGAATCACTTACATACAACTTTGTTCAAAGCCATTCATCTCACATTGTGCACCATTGACCAAAAGATGGATTCCACAAGAGGGGAGACAAATAAAATGCAAAATCCTTTTCAGCATTGAAAAACTGCTCGAAGCTCACATTTCTTTATTTGTGAGACAGTAGCCTCATCTTCATACCCAGACAATAATACAATTTCATTCTATTCCTTTAGCTTTCCGATATTTTTATCTGTAACAGGAAGCATTCAGAGCTAAATACATATAGCTTTGCCTTCTGCCATAACACTGATAAGCTGCCTTTGTTTGAGAATATTAAAAATATAAGAGGAATAAAAGAGGAAGACAAAGTCTTCCTAGCTGTGAGAAAATAGACATCTGATTACAAGTTATCCAAGGATTCCATGCAGCGATTATTTTCTCTTTAAGACTTTTTGACAAAATATTTGATGCAGTGTTCAGATTTCATGTGTTAAACTATGTCATGAAATTTCACAAAACAAAGACAGGCAACGCTCTTCAGGCCCAACATGACATGCTTTGCCATTCTGCATTCAAAAATAAAATACTTCATTTATCTGAGCTTTCAGTTTTAAATGAAAAATTATATTATATATCAGGGAATTATATTTATTTTATTATGTATTCATACTTAAGGCATTTTCCTCCCTAATGATTAATATTTGTCATGTTAAATAGAAGACAGGAAGACTGTATTCAGACAATGTGGTAAACATTTGTACTCCAAATTTTATGATATATAGTTCTGATATTTTCTTAATTTCTCCCATTTAAATGCATCTACTTTATTCCGACTACTAATAACAATAGCTAACATTTATTGAGTGCTTCTAAGTTCTGGGCCCTTGACATGGTTTCTATCATTTCTTCCTCACAACAATCATTTGAGGTACTATTACTATTCCCCTTATACAGATAAGGACTTTTGAGGCTTAGAGAATTGAAGCAACCAATCGACAGATGTGCAACTGGTAAGGAAGGTTGCTAGTCTGGGCTCCTGAACTATGCTTTCTGAGGAATGGGATAGTGAGAAGTGTGTTGGTAACAATATTTCATGCACAGCTAATGAGTTGTTGAAAATGTTTCTTCATAAAACTGCATTATTTGACTTGTCTTCCCGATACAAAATAATGCTTAACAGAAAGAAAACTTCAACATTTATAAAATGTACTGGAATAAAAACAAATCCCTTATTCAAAGTAAGAACATGGTAGACCCAATCTGACCAACCTGTATTAAATACTAATTGTTCCCTTTACTCTTCTGTACCTGCACTGGTTTCACAAAGGACAAAAGAAATAACTGCACAGGAATTACATAAAGCCATATATTCTATTTATAAAACTGACTGGACATTGCCAGCACTATCAATGTCTTTAACATTATGATGATATTATAGTTGATATTTCCCTTTAATAAAAATATAAATCACTGTTTATTCCCTGAAGCTAACCTCATTCATGCTAAATTATTTATGTATCCATTTTAATATGTATTTTGCATCTGACAGGAGAACTCTCCTTAGGACCATTTTACTGACCCACCTGTCATTATGATGGGGTAAACAATGTCACCTTTCCAGTGCACAATGAATTACAAAATGTTGCAAAGTACACCATCCATCATGCTGGCACTAAGTAGGTTTTCGAAGTAGATCTCAGATATCACAAATGCTGTTTAGACTGTTAGCAGAAAGCAAAAATTGGAAGCTTATACAAAACGGTCATATGATGAATGGACATGACAGCTCTTCAAAGTAAAAGGGCATGGCTCTTCTACAAATAACCTTGACAAAAGCAAAAGTAGCGGGGAGCTTTGCTGGCAGTTAGACTGGAATAATTTAAGAACTTGTTAATGGCACTGCCTGATAGAAATTCATGCAAATACAGTGTATTCAAAATCAAAAAGTCGGTATGCCTGAGTCATCAGCAGCAACCTCTCAAGCTTGATTTGAATTGGGAAATAGTCTGAAGAGACATAGAAAATTCACCAGTGTCCTATTAATTAGAATATGCGAGTTTCAGTAATACACCTATCTAAAACATGTATATAAAATATATGCAAGTATTCTATATGCATATAAAATACTCACCAAGAAATTGCTTTGCTTTTGAAAATTATAATACTAATATAGTAAAAGTTTAAAAAGTCAATATCACATTATGTCCTTTATTTATATAAATCTTTAAATTATTATGTACTTAGTGTAATAGATTTGAATTATTAACATAATTCTAAAAATACTTACTGCCAGTGTTGTCATCTAATTTGCACGGTTAATTTCTTAAATTATGTTCTTCAAATACAAAGTGTTTGTTTTATCTATAATTGCATTTTAGTTCCTTTAACATTATTCCCTTCTATCTAGGCCTAATATTTCACACATGGAATACACTTCTACATCTATAGCTAACTTTATTTCTCCCTTTTAATAGCTATATTATTTAAAATCTTTTTCACCACTTCTTTATTGAAAATGGTATTTTTTAATTCAAATATAGTTAATTTATAATATTATATTGGTTCCAGGTATGCAACATAGGGATTCAATATTTTTATAGATTATACTCCATTTAAAGTTATTATAAAATATTGGCTATATTCCCTGTGCTGTACAATATATCTTTGTAGCTTATTTACTTTATACATAGTAATTTGTATTTCTTAATCTCCTATCTTGCCCTTCGCCTTCCCTCTCCTCACTGGTAACCACTAGTTTGTTGTCTATATCTGTGAGTCTCTTTTTATTTTGTTATATTCATTCACTTTATTTTTTAGATTCCACACATAAGTGATAAAATAGAGTATTTTCCTTTCTCTGGCTGACATTTCACTAAGCATAATATCCTTCAGGTCCATCCATGTTGCTTCAAATGGCAAAATTTCATTTTTTATGGCTGAGTAATATTCCATTGTGTGTGGGCACCTGTGTGTGTGTGTGTGTGGGCGCCTGTGTGTGTGTGTGTAAAAAATTACACTGCTATGAACATTGGGGTGGGTGTATTTTTTTGAGTTAGTGTTTTTGTTTTCTTCAAATATATACCCAGAAGTGGAATTGCTCAGTCATGTGGTAATTCTGTTTTTAGTTTTTGGAGGAACCTCCATACTGTTTTCCATAGTGGCTGCACCAATTTACACTCCTACCAAGTTAATACTAGAGTTCCATGACTTATGACTTCGCAGATACTTAACTACTTCCATGATTCTATAGTAGACCTTGGTTTTCTTTTATATGAAACAAACAGAAAATTTAAACACTTATAACTGATAAGATAAATGTGTGAAAATCCCACAGAGATATGGTTACACAGGAATACAAAAAAAAAAATCCAATGTGCCCAGGCAATTATTAAAGAGGTACACACTAAGGCAACTGAGACACAAGCTATAGTTCCACGGCTTTTCCATATCACCTCAGTCCAGGAATAATGGATGTTTGCCAGAGGAAACTGGAAAGAAAATAGATGGGGGTGATTCCAAGGATCCACTCAAGCTTCTGGGGTTTTGTTCTTGTTCTGTGTTTTGGACATGCTTTTGTTTAAGGAAGGAGATGACTGTGCTGTACTTGAATCAACCAGGATAAAGAGGAGCCTGGAAATGTGTAGGGCTTATGTAGGGTTGGGAGTCTAAAATATGTGGGGTAACTTTAGAATCTCGACTTGGGACCAAAGTTTCTGAACCAAAGAAAGAATGCTGGCGGCCTCCCTCTATTTCCATTAGTACGCAAGTACTTTTCCATTATTGCCTATCAGACATAGTGTATCAAGTCAAATCATGAGTCCTACACTAGGACATTTAATATTATGTTAACTTTTAATTAATAAAAAGGCTTTCAAGGTGGTGCTGGTTATATGCGGTTCTGCTAAATATCAGAGAATGTTACAACACAGAACAAGAACAATGCCAAAGCAGTGGTTAGCTGCTTCTCCTCATGCCGCACCCAAAAAAAATTTTTTTTAAATTGGGAACAAGCATCTATTTCTGCAATGTAATTTTAAGTGATTTAAATTAATCATCTTAATCACAGTTAATAATAAGTTGGATTCTTAAAAATCTGTGCCAATAATCAACAATCAGAAACAGCATTTCATTCATATAAAATCTATAGAAGAAATCAATAGTTTTATTAAAAAAACTGAATGTGTTTGTTCAAATGGGACTCTTACATGGAGATGGAAAAGTTGCCTATATAAAGGAAACTAGTGACCAATTAAATGCTATGGTTTCTAACTGCTCTCTTGTCCTTACCATAGGCTAAGCTCTATCCTCCAAGATTTACATATATTAATTTAATTCTCATAACAAGCTTATGAAGCTGGAACTATTATTATCCCCATTACAGAGATGAGAAAACTCAGCCCTATATGCTTAATTAACAGTGGTAATTGGGCAACTGAGATTTGAGACTAGTCCACGTGGCTCTAGAAGCTGTGCACTTAACCACAATGCCAAAAAACCACCACATCAAAAAAACCAGCTAACCCAGAAAGACTAAAGCAATAATTCACACCTCGTCCCTTGTTTATATTTTCCATCATAAAGCAGACACACTGTATGTCAAATCTTAAATGTGTGAGTAATCACATCAATTTTCCACTTCATTTCTTGTGTGCATACACAATTTCAAAACACAACTGCTTCCGTTTCTATTCTTTCTGTCCACATTGATCTATTAAAATTTGCCTCTTCAGAACCAAAGAACGAAATGAACTCACACTGTAAGGATTAAGCAAACTGTGAATGACTCAGTCACACACTCAACACTTTTAAATTAAATTCTTCTAACATGTTTTCACTTTCAAAATATGACAAGAAAAGGGTCAGGCAATTCAAATCTTCCTTCCCCTTTCCTGGCACCTCCACACTGAGAATATTTACTGGTTATTTTGGTATGTTGCTTCTTGCCAGTTAGTTCAATTTAGATGAAAGCTGTTGTTTTCTAATTTCATTTCACTGTAAATGACAGAGACAAATTGTCATATTACCTTGAGAGTTCCACTGGCAGAATAGGCTGCATATGAGTAGAGCGGATCTTGGCTGCCATGTTGTCTGGCTTCTTCGCTGCAAGGCTGGCCATTAGGATGAAAGCACTGGCCACTGCTGCTTAGTGTCACTGAGCTGGGAGAAGGGCCTGGCAGGTTCAGCAGCACAGAGTAATTTACAAACTGTACGTCTTCTAGGCCCAAAGAAGTCCACTGAGTCTTAATCTTCTTTGAAATTTCTATGTCGTTTTCACTTTTGTACAGTTGTACCAAATTTCTGAAAGAAATTTAAAAGGTATATTCTAAAAAAAAAAGGAAATCTTTATTCTTTCAAGTTGTGGTGATTCAGTATACGAACCATTATTAATAGATGTGGGATGTGAAAGATGCGTGAGACAGGACGCTACACAAGAAACTCACAATTTGGTAGAGGTGATGAGCTTTACAGAAATTATAGAAAATCAAAGCAGAATGAATTAAACTCAAATTAAGAACTAATAAAGTTCTATGGGCTACAGAGAAGAGAAGAATTAATACCAACTAGCTCTTTTATTACTTCTGATCCTTCTATTGACAACAACATAATCTATTTAAAACTCGGCTCCAAACCTAGGGGTCATGTTGATTGAGACAGTTCTGCACTGTAGTTAATATGATTACATATAAAGCTATGTGATTAATACACAGATATTGGTATTTAAAAAATGATTCAGAGGGAACTCTTCTGATACAAGTTACATGCCAAATTACATGATGCTATGAACATAATGATATGCAATAAAATCAGTATATTGTGGCAAAACCAACCACAGATTGTCAAACCAATATGAAGTTAATTTTTGTGTGTGCTTGCTGTGTAGTCTATATATTTATTCCTATACTTGTTCCATAACCCATAATGACACTATTTTTGCTTAGGACATCCTAGAAACCAGACAAGCTCTGTTTAAAAAATGCATAGAACCTAGAAAAGCATGAGATATGGGAAATTAAAAAATAAAAATTTAATAAAGTTTTGCTTTGTTTTGGGCTAGAATGCAAAGGAACCAGCTCTTTTTTCGGCAAAAAAATCTTCCTATAAGCATTTTATTGCTATCCAAACTAATACCTAAGTGGAAATTTTACTATAGTTGTCATTTTTGCCCATCAAATTATTTTTCTCACACATCCTTATTTTAGGACCCTGTTTATTCAAGAACCCTCAATGAAACATATTTGAAAAAAGAATAAGAAACAGGCACAATAGAAAAAAATACATAGGATGGTATAGGAAAGCATTACTGGAGAAAAAAGGTCTGTTGACACAGCTTAAAAGCTGGTGTATACAGGAAGGTGCGATGACAATTTACCAATTGTTTTCTATCTTTTTAAGGTTATTTCTATTCTTTTTTAAAACAATATCTAATTTAACCAATCATCAGTGTCATGTAAATTTTATGGAAAAACTTATGGGAAGAATTCTACTTTTTATTCTGAAAAATACTGGTCAGCCTTGTATTTTTTTTTTCTTTTTTTGGTGGGGAGGCTTTTTGAGGTATAATTGACAAACGAAATTGTATATATTTAAAGTGTACAACATGATGATTTAATATACATGTATGGTGTGAAATTATTATCACAATCAAATGAACACATCCATCAACTCACCTTTGTTACTTAGTCGTGTGCCTGTGTGCGTTGAGACCACTTAAGATCTACTCTCTTGGCAAAATTCAAGAATACAATACAGTATTGTTAACTATAGTCACCATGCTATATGTTAGATTCTCAGAACTTATTCATCTTATAACTGAAGGCTTCTATTCTTTGACCAACATCTCCCCATTTCCCTCAGCGCCCAGTCCCTGACAACTATGATTCTACCCTGTTTCCAAGAGTTTGACTTTTTTAAGATTCAACATGTAAGTGATATGATGCAGTCTCTGGCTTTCTTGGTCTGGCTTATCGCACTTATCACAGTGTTCTCTGAATTCATCTACATTGTCGCTAATGGCATGATCTCCTTTTTTAAGGCCGAATAATATTATTAAATGTGTATATTGTATATACACACCACTTTTCTTTATCCATTCATCTGTCCGTGAACACTTAGGTTGTTTTCATACTTTGGCTATTGTGAATAATGCTGCAATAAACATGGCAGTGCAGATATCTCTTTTAGATACTGACTTCATTTTCTTTGGATATATACACAGAAGTAGTACAGCTAAATTGTGGTAGTTCTAGATTTAATTTTTTGAGGAACCTCTATACTATTTTCCATAATGGCTCTACCAGTTTACATTCCCACCAGCAGTGTACAATTTTACCTTTTCTTCACACCCTCACCAGCATTTGCTATCTAGTCTTTTTGACAGATCTCCTAACAGGTGTGAGGTGATATTTCATTGTGGTTTTGCTTTGTATTCCCTGATGATGTTGAGAACCTTTCATGTATCTATTGGTCATCTCTGTATCTTCTTTGGAGAAATATTAAGGTCCTCTGCCCAGTTTTTAACTGTTTTTTTTTCTTTTTCTGCTAATGAATTGTGTGAGTTTCTTATATATTTATATTTCTTATATATATATATATTATATATATATCTTATATATATATATTTCTTATATATAATATATATTATCCCCTTATTAGCTATACGTTGGGTATTTTCTCCTATTCCATAGATTGCCTTTTTATTTTTTTAATCATTTCCTTGGCAAAAAAAATTGCCAAGACCAATGTCAAGAAGTATTCTTTTTTAGGAGTATTACAGTTTCGGGTCTTACATTTAAGTCCTTAATCCATTTCAAGTTAATATTTATGATGGAGTAAGATAGGGGTTTCTTTTGCATGTGTACATTGTTTTCCTTACACAATTTATTGAAGACACTGTTCTTTCCCCATTGTGTTCTTGCCTCCTTGGTCAAAAATTAATTGACCATATATATTGGGTTTATTTCTGGGCTCACTATTCTGTTCCATTGACCTATTTTCTATGATTAATTTGTTTCATTGATCATTTTTGATCAAACAGATCATTGCTGTGTTTGGATGACAAAATAATCTTTTGATCACTATAGCTTTGTAATATAGTTTGAAATCAACAAGTGTGATGTGTCCAGCTTTGTTCTTTTTTTCTCAAGATTGCATTGGCTATTCAATGTCTTTTGTGGTTCCATATAGATTTTAGAAATGCCACTGGAATTTTGATAGGGATTACATTGAATCTGAAGATTGCTTTGGGTAGTGTGGACATTTTAACAATATTAGTTCTTCAAATAAGAACATGAGATATCTTTCCATTGATTTGTCTTAATTTTTTTCATCAATGTCTTAAAGTTTTCAGTGTACAGGTCTTTCACCTCCTTGGTTAAATTTATTCTGAAGGATTTTATCCTTTATTCTAGGCTTCCAATTTGTTGGCTGATATTTGTTCATAGTAGTCTCTTAAGTTCCTTTGTATTTCTGTGGTGGCAGTTGTAATGTCTCCTCCTTTATCTCAGATTTTATTTGAGTCTTCTTTTTTCTTAGTCTAGCTAAAGGTTTGTTGATATTGTTTATCTTTTCAAAAATACAGCTCAGTTTCATTGATCTTTTCCATTGCTTTTCTGGTCTCTATTTCATTGATTTCTGTTATTTACTGATCTTTGTTATTCCCATCTTTCTGCTAACTTTGGGCTTAGTTTGTTCTCTTTCTACTTTCTTCAGGCGTAAAGTTAGATTGCTTATTTGAGATCTTTCTTTTTTCTTAAAGTATTTATCACTATAAACTTCTTTTTAAAACTGTCTTTGCTGCATCCCATAAGTGTTCATATGTTCTGTTCCATTTTTTCTCAGGATGTATTTTGATTTCCCTTTTGATTTCTTCCATGACACACTGGTTACTCAGGAGTATGTTGTTTAATTTCCATGTTTAAAAATTTTCCAGCTTTCTTCCTATTATTGAGCTCTAGTTTTACACCACTGTGGTCAGAAAAGATATTTGATACGATTTCATACTTCTTAAATCTGCTAAGTTTTGCTTTCTGACCTAAATTATGATCCATCCTGGAGATGTTCTATGTGTGCTTGAAAAGAAGGGGTATTCTGTTGCTGTTGGGTAGAATATTTTGTATATGTCTGTTAGGTTCATTTGGTCTAAAGTGTAGTTCATATTCAATATTTCCTTACTGATTTTCTGTCTGGATGATATATCCATTGTTTAAAGTTGGGTATTGGAGTCCCCAACAATTATTATATTGTTCAGATCTGTTAATGGTTGCTTAATATAGGTGCCAATGTTCAGTACCTATATACTTACAATCGTTACACACTCTTAATGAATCAATCCCTTTGTAATTACAAAATGACGTTCTTTGTGTCTTTACAGTTTTTAAAGTAAGTCTATTTTGTCTGATATAAGATTGTAGGGGTCCTCAGTGGCCAAGGTTGTGACTATACACAGTAGCAGTGAGGGCTGTTTGGTAGCAAAGGCTGCTGGGGACTCCCCATCTCTTTTTCTCCCATGTAGGATGTTTTGGCTGAAGGGATCCCTCTTGGTGCCTGGTTGGCTTGCAGGGCTATTACAGTGAGGGTGGCATGGGTGTCTGATGAATGGACACCCATAGAGTAATCACAAAGCCAGGGTCTGGAGTACAGGTGCTTGTAGAGTGATAGCAGCTCCCAGGATCCAGGACATTGGTCAGCCTACAGTGGCAGTGACTCTATTGCCTAAGTCACAAGAACACATGAAATGGCAGCTATATCCAGGTCTAAAGTGCAGGTATAGCAGAGTAGCCATGGTTCTGAGTTCTGGGGAATGTGCACGGTTAGGGGGGTGGTGGCAGCCCTGGTTCTGGGGACTCTGCAACAGCAATTCTTTTGGGTGTGGGGAGGGACAGCAGCATCTCCCTCTCCTGAGAGTCTGCAGCAGTGATGGCTTTTGGTTACCTCAGTGGTGAAAGCTGTTGGTATCCTCTAAGCATCAGGTCACTGAAGTCCATGCCAATGAACATTTTGGGGCCTCCCACCATGAAAGCTGTGGGGAGTTTGTGGCTGTTGGGGTGTTACAGTCCTGAGTGACAAGATTGTTAGGATCCTCCACAGAGCCAACCACTTGGGACCATGGTTGATACCAATAGCCTCCACCCTTCTTGGTTCCTAGCCATCTTTGGATGTCCCAGCTAAACTGATCTCCCCCACAACATTTCTCCTTTTTTTTTTTCTGATCCACTGTGTTGCTATAGCCCTCCCAGACCTATTTTAGTGCTTGGGTATCTAATTTTTTTTTTTGGTGGGGGAGAGGAGGGGTGAATACAGGCTAGTATTTTCTACTCCCTCATCTTGCTCTCTTCCCTGTTCTTTCATTGCTGTATCTGATCTCTGCCTCTGCAACTCTCTTTCTTTGCTCCTAACTGCAGTTCTTTCTGCAGTATTTTGGACAGGGCAAGTAAACTAATTGAATTGAAACTTAACTCAGTTTGATGAAAAAACCATTTGGAAATTAATAATCAATAATCTCCTTTTGTAATATGTATAAAGTGGACTTGCAGAATACACACGTTTTATTCATGTAAATTTGACTATGTACAGTCAACATTAACAGAAAAAGAGAAGAGAAATTTTAATACTACTTTAGACTTCTATTTTTTTTTTTTTTTTGCTCCTCTACCCAGTCAACTGATGACCATAAGTCTACCAATTAGTAGCCAAGATGTTTACTCTGCCATTTCTTTTGCTAGTCTCAGGTTCAAAGTGCTTTACAGTGTAAGCAACACAAAAAAATGTTTCAAGATGTTTATACTATACAACATGGCCTTGAAAGGTAAATAAAATACTACTTTACGGACTCAAATGAAGAATTAGTAATTTGTCTCAATGCTGGAGAATTTCTAAATATTATTCACTATGAAGCTAAAATTACTGAGTAAAGGATATTTGTATTCTCTATTTCAATTTAAAGGATATATACTTTTTGTATTATAATTTCATTTTTCAATGTTATGAAAAAATTGAATATATAATATATAACATATATAACTTATGAAGAATAATGAAAGAATGACCCAGCCTATGAAGTATAACATTTCCAATATTACTGAAGCCCTCTAGATAGTCTTTATTTCACCAGTTACCCTGGCCCGCAGGGTAATCATCAACCTTTTTTCTCTTTTTGTGGCTTCCTTTGTCTTCTTTTTATAGATTTAATATGTATGTATCTATAAGTCCTTAACAGTTCATTCCTTAGGCTTTGAGTTTCTACCTTTATATACTTGGTATCTTCTATATATTCTTTTCTTACATATATTGACATATGACATTACGTAAGTTTAAAGTGTACAACATGATGATTTGATACACTTATATATTACAAAATGATTACCACCATACCATTAGCTAACACCTTCAGCACATCACATAACTATCATCTATTTTTTGTGGTGAGAACATTTAAGATCTACTCTCTGGGCTTCCCTGGTGGCACAGTGGTTGAGAATCTGCCTGCCAATGCAGGGGACACGGGTTCGAGCCCTGGTCTGGGAAGATCCCATATGCCGCGGAGCAACTAGGCCCGTGAGCCACAACTACTGAGCCTGCGCGTCTGGAGCGTGTGCTCCGCAACGAGAGGCCGCGATAGTGAGAGGCCCGCGCATGGCGATGAAGAGTGGCGCCCGCTCACCGCAACTAGAGAAAGCCCTCGCACAGAAACGAAGACCCAACACAGCCAAGAATTAATTAATTAATTTTAAAAAAAAAGATCTACTCTCTTAGCAGCTTACAATATGATGATTATTGTAAATATACGAATATTCTTTTGTGATTTGATTTTCACTCAGTATTAAATTTCTGAGATTCCTCCAGGTTTATTATCAGTTTCCTGAGACAAGTATTTTAAAGTTGTTTTGTTTTCTCATTATTACAAATAATGCTGCATTGATCATTCTTGTCTATGTTTCCTAATAGATATAGGCAAGAACCTCTCTAGGGAAGGACTTACTGGTCCATAGGTTATGTGCTTGTATAACTTTAATCAAAAATGCCAAAATGCTTTTTTAAAAGTTCTGATTGCACTGCTGCCAGGTCTGCATGAAACTTATTCTTCCATTCCTCACCAATACCTGGTATTGTCTTTATTATTTTATTTTATTTTATCTTATATTTTTACCAAGGGTAGTGGGTGTAAAATTGTATATCATTATGTAACTCAGAAATACTGTCACTGGTGTATGCTAAATAGTTTTCCAAAGCTTGTTGTACTACCAGCATTATTTGAGAGGTCCTTTTTTTTTTTTTTGCAGTACGCAGACCTCTCACTGTTGTGGCCTCTCCCGCTGTGGAGCACAGGCTCCGGACGCGCAGGCTCAGTGGCCATGGCTCAGGGGCCCAGCCGCTCTGCAGCATGTGGGATCTTCCCGGACTGGGGCATGAACCCATGTCCCCTGCATCGGCAGGCGGACTCTCAACCACTGTGCCACCAGGGAAGCCCTAAGAGGTCCTATTTTTAGAGTATCTAACTTTTGCTATCCAATAAAAGTAAAATTGTATCCAATTTTTATTTGGATAATAAAATTATTTTATTTGGATAATACAAATTATTTATTAATTTGTATCCAAAATTGTATCCAACTATGATTTTAATTTGCATTTCCAGGATTACTAATGAAGATTTTTTCATGTATTATTTAGCCACCCATATTCCCTTTCTATGCAATGACTATCTGTGTCTTTTGCCCACATTTATGGAAGCTTTTGTGTATTCCTGATAATATTTTTAGGTCAGGTGTAGGGTACCTATCTTCTCCCAGTTTTTGGCTTCTCTTTCATTTTCAATGTCTTGTTTTATGGTATTATAAAAGTTTATAATCTTAATGTACATTTTTTAAAGGTTTTTTGGTTTCTTATTTGTTTTTAATAGAATGTACAGTGCCATAAGCTGGCCACAGCATGGTGTCATTTGCTCCACAGAGCCTTTGTGTACATGTATTTTTTAATACAGTGTGATGGTTTCCACATTTTCCTGATGTGCTTAAGAAATTCCTCTCAGGGATTTCCCTGGTGGCACAGTGGTTAAGAATCTGCCTGCCAATGCAGGGGACACAGGTTCGAGCCCTGGTTCAGGAAGATCCCACATGCTGTGGAGCAACTAAGCCCATGAGCCACAACTACTGAGCCTGCTCTCTAGAGCCCACGTGCCACAACTACTGAGCCCATGTGCTACAGCTACTGAAGCCCATGTGCCTAGAGCCTGTGCTTCACAGCAAAGAGAAGCCACCACAATGAGAAGCCCACGCACAGCAACGAAGACCCAACACAGCCATAAATAAATAAATAAATAATTTTAAAAAAAGAAATTCTTCTCAAACCTAAGGAAATGAAGTCATTCTCATAAAAGTTTTAAAGAATTAAGTTTCTCACATTTCAATGTTTACTTGGAATATTTGTGTGTGTGTGTGGTATGGGATAGGAATGCATGAAATATTACTTTTTTCCATATGAATAATCATCCTAGTCACCTTTGTCATATTCTTCACTCATGTGCAGTGACAGTCATATACAAATTTGCACATGTCTGTCAGTCTGACTCAGCTCCTTAGTCAATTCCATTAGTCCTTTTGATCCATCTTCATAGAAATATTCTATTTTAATTATTATTACCTTAAAATATGCCTCAGTATTCAGAAGGGCAAGTCCTCCTACTTGTTCTTCCTCAAGAACATCTTATTGTTTCTTTTTCTCTTCCATACTAATATTAAAATGAGTGTATCAATTTCCATATCAAGATTATGATTAGAATTACACTGAGACAAGATCAATATGAGGAGAAATATCATCCTTATAATAAAATAACAATAAGCCCTAAATATTATCAAATACCCAGTTAGTGTTAACATAAAAATGTTTTAAAATTAAAATATTTTCTGCTTATTGATGGTGTAGAGGAATACTATTCCATTGTTCTATCAAGTAATCCTGCTAGGCTCTAATTATAATATTTTTATCTTTTTCTTAGTTTTCTTCATTAAAAATATAAGCAAATAATGAAGTTTTATTACTACCTTTCTCATCATTTATAGACTGTAATTTTTTGATTACTAAGCAGGCTAAAACCTCCAGAAGATATTTAATAAAATATTTAATAAGTTATGATAGTTATTTCTAAATATTAGATTAAATATGTTCCTCTCATTTTGATAGAAGCTGTTTTATAATTAGGTATTGGATTTTATCAGAAATTCTGATGCATTTATTAAGACAATAATATTATCCTTTTCTTAATAGGGTGGATTACTTTAATTGAAATTTTTTAGCATTAACTCAAACTTGCATTCCAAAAATTAACTCTACTTAGTAGAATGCATTATGATTTTTAGCTATTATGTGATTTATTTTGCAAACATTTTATTCACAATTATCATGTCTATTTTTATAAGTAAAGCTGGTATGCAATTTTCAGGCATGATTTTAATTTGAAGTTACACAAACCTCAAAAAATGAGGTAGAGTATTTCGTCCCTTGATCTGTTTTTTTGGGAGAACTTGAATATGATTATAATTTTTGAAAAATACATATTATTTTAATTTTTTAACATCTTTATTGGAGTATAATTGCTTTACAATGTTGTGTTAGTTTCTGCTGTATAACAAAGTGAATCAGCTATGCATATACATATATCCCCATATCTCTTCCCTCTTGCATCTCCCTCCTACCCTCCCTATCCCACCCCTCTAGGTGGTCACAACACTGAGCTGATATCCCTGTGCTATGCAGCTGCTTCCCACTAGCTATCTATTTTACATTTTGTAGTGTATATATGTACATGCCACTCTCTCACTTCATCCCAGCTTACCCTTTCCTCTCCCCGTGTCCTCAAGTCCATTCTCTACGTCTGCATCTTTATTCCTGTCCTGCCCCTAGGTTCTTCAGAACCTTTTTTTTTTAGATTCCATATATATGTGTTAGCATACAGTATTTGTTTTTCTCTTTCTGAATAGTTATTATTCTTAAACTAAAAATTGTCTTACTTGATGTTCTTATTATGGGAGAACTATGAACTGCTGATTCAAACTCTTTAATGCTATACTAATTTTATTAGTTCTTCTTTGAATCATAGCTCTTTCATTGCTCCCTGTGTCACTTGCTATTAATCTTCAAAGTTTCTGATTTCATCACTTGCCACAGTACTCTATCGTACGTTTTGATTCCCTTGCCAACTTCTCTTACTATCCTGTCAGCTCAGGATACCAGTGTTTTAAAGGAGGTATATGATAATATACCTCCTTTAAAGGTAGTACTGTAGGTACTGTACACAGCCTCTACATGTTTTGTACGGTACCTACTTAAAAATAATACCAAAACCAAAAATGCACTAACTCGAGCACCTAAATCCCTACATGTATTAGACATGATGTCTTTGTAAGTACTGATTACTATTCCCACAGCATCTAATAGGGAAAAATCTGGATAAGCAGCTAAGAATTATGACCCAAATTCCTGCATCTTCCACAGACTTACATTGCAAATATTTGTTCAAAATTTATTGATGTATCATTTTACACATTATCTTTACCTTAGAGAGATTATCTTATTCAAATCTTATACACTATGATGGTCGACTGGATTTAAGGGAACATGTATTACAGTAGTCTGAATACCACTTTATCAATATAACAAAAATGCATCCTGAAAGATGTTAACAAAGCTTTGGTATACACATGGTTATAAAAGTACTGGTCTTTAAAAAATGATAGAGAAAACATTTCCTAATAAATATTGCCTAACATTCCAAATAATTAAGGTAATAAATACCTGTTCAAGCTTAATCTTCCTAGATCAATTTTTAATTCTACTGCCTTTAAAACTGTATTTTAAATTTATCTAATTGTTTATATGAGTCTTGCCCCCTGCATCACCCCTCCAAAAAAGTTTTAAAGAAGCTATATGAGTTCTATGTTCTGAAATTATGTAACCTTTAAATCTAAATTGTTTTACATAAATCAGTTTTATTGATACAAATGGTTTGGTCAAATGATTCTATCCATTAATTATTTCAAATCCCTTCGAATGTTAAAATGCAGAAATTTTATTGAGAATCTACAGTTTTCTGAACTTTTTCCCCACAATATTTTGAGATATACGGTGAACAGTTCTGTTATAATTAGGCAGTTTGCTATATTCAAAAAGAAATGTTATTCAGTAATTAACTGCAATATAATTTCAATTTACTAATTTCAGAAAAAGCTGCAAAACTAGGAGTGTGTCACCTAAAATCACACGATATTTGACAAATATTTCGCTCTGCCTTAATTTTTAGGAGTTTCCATGGGCCAGTAGTTTTGGCAGGAAGTATAATGAACTGTGATGCCTGAGACTTGAATTTGCAAGTAAGTTTGGCATTAGTGTTTCACTAGTTGGTAGAGAATGGAAATGGGAGGATTTTGGCTTTGGTAGACAAAATTCTGTTTATATCAATGTTTCACACCTGCTACTGGATGAGCCACAGAGCAACCCTCGTGTTCGAACTGGAGGAAGCGATGCATGTAGTATTCCTAGTGCAAGTGTGAGTGCCAAGATTCTACTGTAAATGAACAGGGAAAGAAAACACCTAAAGAAACACACTCACATTACACAGAAAACAAACAGCGCATTTACTCATGTCCACCGAGATTTTCTTATGTGCACATACAATAACATACACACATACTCATACTGTAGGGGTTTGATATTTCTTATTTGACATGGTATTCAATGTAGTAAATTCTGTGAATCACGCACTATATGTACCTAGTAAATTTCAAGATTATAGCAAGAACTGACTTTTTATCTCAATTTTGCTTTAGAAATATTAACACTAAAATGCATGGTAAAACTGCATTACACATGATAGCAAGAAATTAAGTGGTGAGGAGGGTAAAGGAACATTCTTTCACTTTTCCTCCCAGCCACCCACTAACACCATGCCAAATAAAACATGATATCTTGCTCAACTACTTTTTGTCTTTTAAAAGACCATATTAACAGTAAGTCATGTATTTAATGTCTACTCTAGAGACTGAAAACATTGTGCATAATTATTTCACAAAAAGACCCTCATGTAACTACTGTTATTGTTTTACAGGTAAGAAATTTGAGGGTCAGGCAATGTAACCAAGAAGTAAAATGTCCCAGATTTTAAGGAGGTCAGATTTCTCCTACACTACATTGTATTTTAGATTTCCACTGTACTACACTGCTATTTAGAAGGAGCAGATAGTCTTCCAAACCCTGATGCTTTCCAAAAGCAATACAAATGTTGAGGTTTATAAAGCATAGTATTTGGGTAAAATAATTAAAAGTTAGATGGTATGAGGTTGGAAGAAAGAGATCTTTATGCTTATAAGAAAATAAGACTTAGAGAAATCAAAGTATTTCAAGAACACAGTAGTCTAAATTTCAGCGTTTGAGAACCATCTGAACAAGAAAGAAAAAACTGCTTCTTATATACTCCATTTTTAAAAAAAACTAGAACAGAAGTAGATTAGCTGAAAGATATCTTCCTGTCTCCTCCTTGTGATCAAGGAGAACATGGTACATAGCTGTCTGCTTTGCATGTTATGGAAGGCACACAGACGGGCTTGGTGATCTCTAGCTAAATCCCTGGCATAAAGCTGGTAATTAATACTCAATTAATTTGATATTTCTTTTAACTTGATATTACACAAACAGTAAAATAAATGACTAAAACCCAGGACACACAGAAATGAAACAAAATAAACTGCCAATACATCTGTTACTACCTGAATTAGAAAAAATAAGAGTCTAGTGGTATATCTCTACATCTTTCATCCTTTGCACACATTCGTACAGGAGATAATTCCATCCCTGGTTAATAACGTGTGCATATTTGGATTGTAAGAAAAAAATACAGTAGTATCTAATGATGAAGCATTTAAAAATACATTTTAGAAAGAAGAAATGTGAAAAAAATGGAGGCTAATAAGCTTTTATAGAATGCACCAGCCCAGCACAAGGATGTTATACTTACTATTAATAGCGCCTGGCTTTAGAGACTCTGTCTCTGTCTTTTAGGGAAAATAGTTGTCAAAGGTCACTTTCTGATTAAGCACCTAAATTATCTAAGCTAAATTTAAAAGTTGATTCACAAAATGGACAAGTTAATCCAATCAGTAAGACATTATAAGTCTTCAGTGTCATCTGCTTGGTTCTCTAATGCAATGACATAAACTTGGATGGTACCAAAACTTACATGGATTCTTGATTTAAATAGTCACTACTCTATGATCCAATGAATAAATATTGGGAGAAGCATATTCCATTTCAATAAGATCATAACAAAAGTGACTGGTCTCCATACTTCAGAATAAGCATTTTTACTGAGAAATGTTTAAAGTACCTGAAACACTAACATGATTCCCTATTCTTGACATTAACACAAAATCATTAACATATTTTACTAAACTTAAAAAATAAACTTTTTAAGGACAAGTATTGAGTCTCACCCTTTTTAACACATCCTAAAACTCTAACTACAGTTCCTTGTGCTTAGTAAATGGGAACCATAGCAAATAATCAGTAAATGTTTTTTACTAAATATACTGTTAAGACTATATTGAAAGTATAATTTTAACATACTTATTTTCATTTATTTTCCAATATAGCAAATTAAATCTTGAGTAGTACAGTAAGGTTGACTAAAATAATGAAGTAACCTTATATAATGGGGGGAATTAATATATTTAAAAAATAATTTTTAGATATTGTCTTTCTGTGACACTGCAAATACATTAAAGCTATTGTCAAAACAATGAATGATAATGTCTCCATGAGGACAATAATCAAAATCAGTAGGAATTTGTGTTACTTGTCACTTGTTAATCAAAACTACCTTCCTTCATGCACACATTCATTTCAGCACTTGAGTGAAATCTTCTCTATTAAATCATACTCATTACATGACATGTTGCATAAATCATGAGAAAAAACTCTTAAAGCAGTCATCTTTATGAAATGCTTTGAAATCAATCTGTAGAGATATCTGGTCATTGAAAGTCATAACAGTATGGAAACAAAAATGAAAAATGAAAAGTAAATGTTAAAATGATAGAAAATTAGGGTTTTGACAAGAAAAACATATTGCATGTTGAGATATTTGAATAAGCTGTCATTTACAAGCTTCATCTCTATTGTACATGTGAAGAAAGAAGAAAAGAGGCTTATTGCTAGAGAAGAAATGAGCAGCATTGATGGTGATGTATTTCTGACATATACTATCCCTAGTTGGGCCAGACCCTCATCTGCTGAACATCATGAATAATCCAGGATAATTGGACAACCAACTGTCAACAAAAGATTGGTAGAGGGTAGTGGGTGCAGGTGGAGAGAGACAGGAGCTTTGGAAGGAGGAGAATAGAGAGTGGAAAGACTCTGGATTACCTATTGGTTTACCTACTGGTAAAAAAAAAGAAAGAGGGCTTACCTATTGGTTTTCACATATAAGCTAGATGACCTTGTGCATATCAGTATCTTTTGAGCCTCAGTTTCCACACTGTAATATGTTGAATAGTAACATGTTAAGGTTTTTTCTGAGAGCATTAAATACATATGTAAAGTGCTTAGCACAGTCTCTAGCACTTCCAGGAGTATAACAAAGGTTACTTTTCTTTCCCTTTTCCTGTCCTAAATGGTCTGTCCCAAGTACTGAAACAAGAATAACAGCATCTACTTTAGTATAAGAACTGCATCAGAATATATACATGGACATAATTTGATTCATGGTTGGAACTACTGATATTAAGCCCCATTTGCCATCTTTCTCTTCTTCTGAGAAAGTTCATGATATTTGAATATACTGCTACATATTTGAATTCTAGACACTGGATTCAATGTTTTATATTTTCTTTCTTCCCTCCAGGTCCTTAACAGTTAGGAGCACAATGGAAAAGTTAAGTCTAGAATGATCTCAGATTATTTGTTACTTATTCTTCACAGAAAAATTACCATCATCTCCCTTTAAAAGTTTTTATTTTTTCTTTATGTAATTAATGTGTATTTACTGGAGGAAAAAACTAGAAAAAACAGAGGAGCAAAAAAGTTTAACAAAAGAATGCAAGAAAATAATCCCAACAGGAAAATGCTCTCCTGGTAATAAAAACAAAAACAACAACAAAACAATATTACCTGTTGGCAAAATTGAGTTCATAATTCAAATGCTTTTTAAAATAATACTCATAATTGTTACGGCATTTATACTGTCACCACTACCAACATTTTCTGAGTGTTTGCTCTGTGCCGATCATTGTTTTCGGTGGTTTATATTCATATAATATTTGAACACAAAATTTGAAATTATATTAAAATGGGCCTAGGAAAGAATTAGAATAATTCCCAAGTTTTAAGAAAAGATGTCTAGAAATTTGTTTCTTTGCCCTGGCCCACACCAAACAGCTGAATATAGAGCTGCCAGTTAATGAAGACTGGCAGAGCAAGCTGACAGCATCAAGTCTGGAGGATAAGCCAGTAAGCAAAGTTTCAGAGAATTGTATTCTTTCTAGTAATCTAGAGATGGTGGACATTTCTTGAATCTAGGTCAAATATGTCTTTGTGTGTGTATATTCATACCACTGAATGAATATTGGTGATGCTAATCCAATTGATGAAGCAAAAGCAGATGGCTAATATGCTCCCAGATGAAGGAAAAAAACAAACAAAGAATAGTACTCTCATCACTGAGTATCTACTATGTACAAGGAAATGTAAAAGCTCCCATCTGGCAAAATCTGGCTAAAACATCTGAACTTCTTTGGCAGTTGGTCAAATCTCACTTTGAACTGTCCCATGCATTTTTTTTTTTTTTGGACTTTGCCACTAGATACGTATTTTTATTCTCACATTCATTCTCCCCCCGGCCCTCCACCCGCAAAATGATTACTGACTATCTACTGTGTGGCAGCCACTGTGTTTATTTCAGGTAAATGGTTAAACCAAACAGACAAAACTCCTTGATCTCTAGTTAAGTGAGGTAGGCTTTAAAACTTACAAAACAAAATTTGAAAGTACGAAGAAAATATGCAAATTCACAATCAGAGTTGGAAATTTTAACAAACTTCTCTCACTAACTGATAGAATAAACAGAAAAAGAAAAGTTGACTTTTCTGGAATAATACGACTGGTTTTAAAAATTGACCAATTTGACATACACAGAAAACCATACCCAATAACTTTCTAAGTGCACATGGAACATTTACCAAAACTTCCCATATGGTAGGGCCATAAAGCAAGTCTCAACAAACTTCAAAACACTAAAATCATATAAACTGTATGTTTTGAACACAGTGGAGTTAGGCTAGAAACAAAAAAGAAAAATATAAGCAGAAATTCCAGTTGCTTAGAAATTAGATAATTCTCCTTAGTAACTAGTAAGTCAAAGGTGAAATTAAAATAGAAATAGGGAATATTTTTAAATGAATGATACTGAAAATATGACAGCAGTATTTTGGGGAAGCAGCTAAAGCAGAGCTTAGAGAAAAATGTATTGCCTTAAACAAGTAAGAAAACAGAAAGTCAATGATTTAGCTTCAATTTCAAGAAATTAGAAAAATAAAAGCAAAATAAACTCAAATGAAATTTAAAAGAAGTAATAAAAATAAGAACAAAAATGATCGAAATAGAAAACAAATGTACAGGAGAAAAAATCCTATGGACGCTCTGATATGCATTTTGGGTTTTTGGTTTTTTAATTATTTATTTATTTATTTTGGGCTGCATTGGGTCTTTGTTGCTGCACGCAGGCTTTCACTAGTTGCAGAGAGCAGGGGCTACTCTTTGCTGTGGTGGGTGGGCTTCTCATTGCGGTGGCTTCTCTTGTTGTGGAGCACAGGCTCTAGGTGTGCAGGCTTCAGTAGTTGTGGCATGCGGGCTCAGTAGTTGTGGCTCATGGGTTCTAGAGCACAGGCTCAGTAGTTGTGGTGCATGGGCTTAGTTGCTCCATGGTATGTGGGATCTTCCCAGACCAGGGCTCGAACCTGTGTCCCCTGCATTGGCAGGTGAATTCTTAACCACTGAACCACCAGGGAAGTCCTGGTATTTTTTTTTTATAACACATGAATTTTTAATACATATTCTTTTAATAAATATCTCTTAATTACCTATTATGGAACATTTACATAGTACATGAATATTTAATATTTGGAATCCATTTACATAATGTATGAAGTACATAATACATGAAACAACTAAAAAGTATGCTTCGTTTTAACCTAAAAATTCAGCTAGCAAAGAACTGAAATATACATAATGGTTTTCAGAAACTTGATCAGGCTACTCATTAAACACAGTTAAAGTAACATGGATATTACCTATTCATGTTCCCCTGCCCTTTCCTTAGTCGTCACCATTTTTATGGCTTCTACATACTGTACACAAACTATGATTTAATTTCTCTCATTAGCCAATGGGTTTGGATTTCCTAACAAACTCCAATGAAGACAAAGACCCGAAGATAATAGATAATATAGGGGAAATGAACTAATTCTTTAGAGCCCACTACTCCAAATCCTTGTTTTAATTCTTGGACTATGGGCATAAGCTTATCTTCATATGAGTTCATGGCTGCTTATGGCTACACAATGTTTAAAGTGGTGTATAGTTAAAGCTAGAGCTCTGATTTTTCTTATAGTCACTCACTGCACTTTTCACAGCCATAATAATGTTACATAATTATATTGAACTGTGTTAAGCTATTGTGAGAAAAAGGTACTAACCAAGCAACTTCTGTTAATTGCCACCTTTAGCATTACTTTTCATGGATGGCCAGCAGACTATTTTTAGTCTTTAAAAATATATGCACATATTTCCAAATTAAATCATGCTGTTTGGGAATACTTGAACTAATTTTTAGTCTATATGAAATTAATAAAACAAAAACATTTAATTTGAATCCTAAGCAAGAAAGTCATGCAAAGTAGAGTTTCTTCTTCTGCTTGTTATTTTTGGAAAAACAAAGCTTCTGTGAGGACTGAAAACTGGAAATGAGCACGCAATGTTGCTGGCCAGGCTTTCCTCAATATTTCTCTCAAAGAACTGAAATGTCATTATTTTTATATTGTTCAATACCTCTCTCTGTATGTTTTGGCTATATGCACCATGTTGGGCTGTACTCAGCACATGTATAAACAGAGAGAAAAAAAGGGAACAAAATTGTTCTAATTTTTTTTCTGAATTCAATTATATTGTAGACATAATCCAAAATAACAATATATCAAATACCTAAAGCATTGATACTCCTATACCTTGTATTTCATTAACATTTAAAATCGAAAGTTTTAAAAAATCCAGAATTTCTGATTCTTCTTTTTTCTCCTTTCTTTTCTGGTCTCATCTTTTAAATTGAAGATCTGACATCACTGGTCTGGAATTCTTGCTTCTGAACAATCTACTGGAGTGGAGAACGTTCGGCTATTTTAAACAAAGTGTGAGCCTTGCAGTTCACTATGTGCCCTGTCCCCAGTACTCTAGTACTTACTCTATTTATTTTACAATATCTAGTTGGCTTAAATAGGCTTTTTAGTTTTTTGACCTCCCTTCCTAAAATATATACTCTAGAAAGGTAGCAATTGTAAATAATTTATCTACTTTTCAATGAACTTGTTGCAACTATTTGCATTTATCTTTAAAGGTTTTTTTTAATACTCTCTTGAGGGCTTATTAAGCCTGAGGTAATTCATTTTATTTCCTATAAACTAATGGAACCAAAAAATATGCTAAAGAAAATGGCCACAGCAGAATTTATTTTTTTTTTAACATCTTTATTGGAGTATAATTGCTTTACAATGGTGTGTTAGTTTCTGCTGTATAACAAAGTGAATCAGCTATACATATACATATATTCCCATATCTCCTCCCTCTTGTGTCTCCCTCCCACCCCTCTAGGTGGACACAATTTTGTTTTAATATTAACGACACTGGTATATGTGAAAAAATGAGGGAATGGGAATAGGGATATGCAATATTCATAATTGGTCATCTTTTTTCATATGAATGCATTTATACTACTTCTTGTCATACTAAAAGTCAAAAAAGAATTTTACAAATCAAATAAGAAGCCATGTGGTATACTTGTGACAGGTTATTGGCAGGCTAGAAAATGCATTTATCTTTGAGAAGGATGATTAAAAATTGGCACTAAAATTATTCATCCATTAAGGATCTACTGACATGTCATGATATCAGAGAAATTAATAGAAAAGAAAAAATTCTATTTAGAGATAATTCCATTTTTCTCCAGGAATATGTTTATTACTACCCAGCCTGTCTGTCTGACTAAACCAGTTCTCACAGTCTTACTACCTATCCTATCCAAAAGAATTATTTTAATTATAAAAAGAATCAGGCCCAGATTGATAGATTGTTTGAAATGTTTTGAATGGAATGAGTGTGGACTGGCCTGTATGCATAAAATCAAGGGTTGAATTGCTGAATTAGGGGTATGCAGACAACCACATCACTTCTAAGAATGAGAGAGGTCATCAACTAAAATGATTTCTGACCCAGTGTTTAGAGGGCATTACTTGCATAATTCCTGAGGCCAGAATTCTCCAAGGGACATTAAGGAAGCCATAGAAGTGGACTGAGAGGTGGCCACAGCCTGGTGATGAGAAACATAACACTGAATAATGTGCAAAAATCCAGGTAAGCAGTCAATTGTCAGGTAATTGGTTCCCAGATAGCAAGACTCCTGCATGAGTTTATAAATCTGGAGCAGTCTTCAGTCCCTGGGCAGAGAAGACTAAGAAATGCAAGACAAAGGGCCACGAGAGAAAGGAACAAGTGATACATCAGGACTGTGATTTAAGAATTGGCATTTTATTAGAGGAAATAGGGCTTCCCTGGTGGCGCAGTGGTTAAGAGTCCGCCTGCCGATTCAGGGGACACGGGTTCGTGCCCCGGTCTGGGAAAATCCCACATGCCGTGGAGCAGCTGGGCCCGTGAGCCATGGCCGCTGAGTCTGTGCGTCCAGAGCCTGTGCTCCGCAACAGGAGAGGCCACAACAGTGAGAGGCCCATGTACCGAAAAAAAAAAACCAAAAAACTATACAGTATTAGAGGAAATAGACATAATACTAACATGGGAGAAATGCAAGTTTTTGGTGATATTTCTCTGATTATTGATGAACCAGCACTAATAATAATTTATCAACGTGCATTTCAATCCTGAAAAGTATATGTACCGAAACATCAGAGATGAGGAAACTGAAGTTCGGATAGATTGAGTTAGAAAACTCTAATTCAAAAAGATACACGTATCCCAGTGTTCACTGCAGCACTATTTACAATAGCCAAGACACGGAAGCAACCTAAACATCCATAGTCAGATGAATGGATAAAGAAGATGTGGGGGGTGTGTGTGTGTGTGTGTGTATATATATATATATACACACACACAGTGCAGTATTACTCAGCCATAAAAAAGAATGAAATAATGTCATTTGCAGCAACATGGATGGACCTAGAGATTATCATATTAAGTGAAGTAAGTCAGACAAAGACAAATATCATAATGATATCACTTATATGTGAATCTAAAAAAAGGGTATAAATGAACTTATTTACAAAACAGAAATAGAGCCATAGATGTAGAAAACAAATTTATGGTTACCAAAGAGTATAGTGGGGTTTGGTGGGGGAGATAAATTAAGAGTTTGGGATTAACATAGACACACTACTGTATATAAAATAGGTGAACAACAAGGCCCTACTGTATAGTACAGGGAATTACACTCAATATCTTGTAATAATCTATAATGGAAAATAATCTGAAAAAGAATATATATATGTATATATAGATATATATATATAACTGAATCAATTTGCTGTACACTTGAAACTAACACAACACTGTAAATTAACTATACTTCAATAAAAAATAAAATTAAAAAAATACAATAAATCTCTAAAAAAAAAAAAAAAGATGGAGTTAGAGACTCTCATATTTCCCCTTAATAGTGATTAATCTCAGAGACTGTGATGGTGATTTGATTGCATGTAGATGTCAAGTAACTTCAGTTGGGGAAGAAGAGAGTCATAGTTGCTGGGAACCACTAAATGAGCCCAATTATAGGAAAGCAATTTATATCATCTAAAGTTGCAAACAACATGTAAAGAATCAGTAAGTCCCATTACTTGATGCAAATGCATTACACACTTGTTCGTTGTGAAGTCACCACAAAACCAAACACTTATGTATATGGATCCAAATGAACACCCAAGAAGGTCTATACTGCTGAATTGTGGGTCTTAATGGTTAGGGCTTGAATTAACAAAGAACGTGTGCAAATGGAATCATGTTCTTATTAATTACATTTCATTTTGATATCTACATAGCTTAAAGTTGCCAGTTTAGTAAGAATGAACAAAACTAGCTCCAATTTTGTTCTTAATATCTGTACTACCTTCGTAGTTCTATCAAACAGCACAAGAATATGTTTGCTGTCTCTTGAAGACTCTATAAGAAAAAATGGTTTTCTCATGACAACTGATTTTTACTTTTCAGGGGTCAGCCAAAGAAGACTGATGATAAACAATACCTTAACTCACCTAAAGCTCCAACAGGATATGAATAGATCAATCAAAATGAAATCAGTAACTGACATTTGTACAAAATATGCAATTAATCCAAAGGTTTACAGCCTCTCAAGATAAATAACTGTCAGGAAGCCATCCTTTACTAAAAGAATGTTTCATCTGAAAGGCACTTAACAATTTCCAGCTCTGCTGTGAAAGCCGACACAATGGCAATGACTGGTTTCCAAAAACTGTGTTTAATTTTCTATGATTTTTATTTAAATGATGAATTCAATACATTGATTTATTAGGCAAAAATGCTGTCAGATAGATGACAATAAACATAGCTTTTATATATAAAAGCAATGTGTTTCTTCTCCAAACATCTTGATGTTTGGTTTGAAAAATAATTTCAGTTATTTATATAAAATAAGCATGTTAACTTTCATTAAGTATATATTTCTTATAAAATGATAACTGAGTTCTATTTTCAGAGGCTTTTATCCCCTAATTTTTATAGAACCATTATGGAGCACTGCATTTTATTCAATCTTAAGAATCCCCTCTTATAGTCCCTAGGTAAAAAGTTGTTAAGTAAATGGGATATTCCCACTTCATATGAGAAGAAGGAATGAAAAGTGTGATTCTGGAGACAAAAAGTATTCAAATCTCTATTCTGTCATTTACATACTGAACAATCTTGGGCAGATTATTAAAGATCTTTAAGCCTCAGTTGCTTCACTGGAAAAAGGAGATAATAACAGTACATACATTATTAAGTTGCTATGATTAGATATGATAATCCCTATAAAGTATTTTATACTTTATAAATCCCAGTGACCACTCAGCTCCCATCCGCTGCTCAATCCATCACACTGTCTTCGGTACCTACTACATGCATTATATAAATGCAGAGTACCTATCCAGATTATTCCTGCCCAGGTCACAAGTAGATACTATCATGAAGAGGGTTCCATTACTTCAACAGCTGTAGATATTCACTTGATTATGATGCATCAAATAGCTAGTTTCTAATTGTTGACTAGCCAAGAGCACTAGCTCTCGTGTGACCTCCACTACCCTTGTGTACTCCAGACATGGGAAGTAGACATTGTGTTTTGATGACGTAACTTCCCTACAACTACCGCCAATCTCCCTTATTGTCTATAAGGCAAAGCCCCAAACCTACTTTTCAGTATTTACGTTTGGTAAGAGCCTTGTCCCCACTTCCATTTTCAATCTGATCTACTATAGTACTCCCACCCGCTGGATGATTCAGAGGCAGCACACCCCAGTACTGAGGAATAGAGATTGGGAGCCAGCCTAGCATAGGTTCTCCTACTGTTCAGATATGAGACCTGGGATAAGTTATTAACTCAAGTGCCTCATAACAATTCCTACTCCACTGAGCTGCTAAAATCAAAACTGATGCTTGTAAACTGCATAGCACAGTGCAGGTATACCATAAGCACTCTACTTTAAGCTTGCACTTTCTTCTTGCCACGCCTGCCTATCATCTGAGGCTGCCATGCTCCACGTGCCACCACCCATACCTGCTCCCCTCACCTGCATCAGGAAGCTATTTCTGCACAGACCAGCCAACACTCAGTAATCCGTACTCCAAACACTTGGCATCTGGCTTGTAAAGCATCACACAGACTTCTATGGTTATTTAAATATTTCACCTGAACTTTTAAAATCAGCAGCTCTTTTATTTCCGTAAGTGTAGAAATAGACTTTTAAATTTCTTTTACAGCAGCTCATTTCTTGGAAAGTTGACTTAAAATTATCCTCAAAGTAAGTAATCAGTAAATCAATGTTGAATTAGGGAGATAATAAAGAAGGGAAGAAGGGAGGAAAGAAGAGAGGGAGCAAAAACGAAGGGAAGAAAGGATGTAAGAAATAATGTACGGTGTTTCCTGATTCCTGAGGTATGTCATTATTTATACCTGGAAATATATACTGTTTTTCCCCTATGATTTCTCCAAAAGAAGAAATGTGTATTTTCAGATTTGATTTTACCCTAGAATCAAACTGTTAACACGATTTAAACCCAAAAGACACTTTTAGCTTTGTTTTCTTTTATACAAGTTAGTCAAATATAACTCATTTCTTCATCTTACTATGGCTTAATTAGCTCTTGTAGAGCAATGTGATTGTCAGTTGGTAGTTCCCTAGTGTGTACATACAAAATATATTCTAAACAGACTAGTGTTTGCTTTCTTAATGGGCATAGACATCATATAGGAATCTAACTACTGCAGATAATAGCAACTATTCTAGATTGATGTGTTTCATCTGTTCTACTTCAACTGCTATTATTTTTCAGGGAGAGTAAAAAAAAATGTCCTTTCAGTTACTCTCTTGAAAAAACACAAACTTTGAAACAGTTATCCCACCGCCCTGTCTGAATAACATCAAATATCCTGCTAAAAATAGCCAACATGTGGCTACTTCATTGTGTTTAAGCAGGACATTTTAGTGAGTGATTGAATTGTATGTCAGCACAAAAGGAGAGGACTAGCTCTTCTTGGATTAGGCAGATACTTTTGTAAATGGACATTCATTGTTTTAAGAACAAAACCTGAAAACTCAAAGTGCTTTTTTTGTGCATACGTTTTCCACTAAGAAATACAATGACTCGTCAAAACCTGTTAATCTTACATTTAACTTGTTTGGTAATCAAGCAACCCCCATAGACTTAAACACGCTGGGTGTGTTCACTTGGCATCAGAAAGCATGAGGTAATATATCCTAGGTCTACTTTCCTGATATGGTCATTTCAGGAAATGTATGACACTATATAAATATGAATGATAATATAAGTGAGGAGTCTGTAGGAATGGCCCACCAATTATTTTGTAATAAATGTAATATGTCAATGTTTTAAGTACAGGATTACTTTGGTGTAAAATAGAGGCATATTTCTAAAGCAAGGCAAATAGAATATCCCTAGATTTAATAGGCAATGTTGGCCTTAGATCAAACATAATTACTGAGCTACTTCTCCTTGGATTTCTTTCATTACTTATTTCCACCTGGACTGCCTTTTCACTAAAACTTGCACTATTCAAATTCTGCCCATTATTCAAGTTCCTCTACCCTGAGAGCACTTTTGAACATGTGCACAAAATGTAATAAAGACCTTGGAGTATCCTTGCTTATTTGGTGTTTTTCCAATGTGGTTTCAATAGATTAAATTAAAATGTATATCACTTTAAATTGAAGTACTCTATCCCACCCCCCAGTTTTACTCAAATAAATTGTTCTATTTTAAACTTTTAATGATTTGGCCTAATTAAGGAATTTCTATCCTGGTTAGAATATAAAGAATCCTCAGAGCTAATGGGCCTTTCCATTTAAAATGTTAAATTTAATTTCCTGTGAATTATATTTTACAACATGGAAAATACTAGATCTTGCTATTGAAACACTAGTCAAGTACAGTAATCATGAAAAATGCCAGTAAGTAAAAACATCCTGTTCACATCCTCTACAATTAGAGTAATAGAAAAGGTAGATAAGTTATAAATATTTCAATATTTGGAAATTTAAGATATTTAAAAAAAATTTTATGGGTAATATAGAATAATAGAACACTGAGTTAGGAATCACGGACCAAGGGGCTAATATTTTATTTTTTAATATTTATTATTTTATACATATATAGTCATGTAAAATTAGTCATCTCATAACATTTTAAAATTTTTCCTTTTTCCTTTTTTCTTTTTTCTTTTCTTTTGCTTGTTCTGCCTTCCTCCTGTCCACTCACATCACTCTATTCCACATTGCATATTAACAACTTCTGTATTCTTCACACATAACATGAATATGTAATTACAAAATATGTATTGTGTATTCACCAGTATTTTCTCCTAGAACATATATACATAATACACATGCAAATAGATATATACAAATCAATGTATAAACTGGTTTACAAAAAAAGGTAGAGATCAAAATGTACACATTTTTCTATATCCTGCTTATTGTACTGAATTTTATCTCTTGGAAATCCCTCCAAGTCAACCGAAATGTTTTTAATTATTATTATTTTTTACTGATTGCAAAACTAATATTTTATACTTTATGGTAAGCCATATTCAATCATTCTTCTATTGATGTTCAATAATTTTAGTTTTAGTTTTTTCACCAATATGAAATATTCTTGTACTCATCTTTTAATTTACTCGTAGATTTTTTTTTTTTTTCTAAACCACACTATATTTCCAGAAGTGGGATTCCTCAGTAAATATTTATCCTTGCAATCCCTTGACAATTACAGAATTTGAGTAGTAACTTTTCACATTTTATTTGGCCATCAAGATTTGCTTTCATGTAAATGATTTATTCGGTCTTTGTCTAATTTTTCTTTTGGTTTGTTTAGCTTTTTCTTGCAAGTTTGAAATGGCTCTCTGTCCATTATAGATATCCACCCTATTTTTGTCACTAATATTGCAACTGGTATTGTTTTTACTACATTATATGACAATTTTAATGTATTTTACTATATTTATAGAATTAAGTAGATTGCTGTTTATTTTCCACTTTCTTGACTTCCCTCATAGGTTAAGGTTCTTTCTCTCAATGCTATATTTAAAATGAAAACTGCTATAATTTTTTTCTAAGATCTTTCTAATAATTATTTTTTGCATTTTGAACATGTGTGTTACTCTTTCTGAAAAGTAATTTGTATATGGTTTAAGTTAAAATTCCAACTTTATGTTGGGATAGCTTGCCAGGTTTACAAAGTCATTTATTAATAAATTTGTCCACTAGCCACCAAATTGAAATACTATCTTTATTGTAGAAAAAAACACTATTTTTATCATCATTCTTTACTGAATTTTCTATTCTGTTCACAATTTTTAAAATCTGCTGCTATACTATATTTATTTGGATTTCATTTCATTACCTTTTATAGAATGCTTACTATAAGGTAAACCTCCAACATTATTATCTTTTTTTTTTTTTTTTTTTTTTTTTGCGGTACGCAGGCCTCTCACTGTTGTGGCCTCTCCCGTTGCGGAGAACAGGCTCAGCGGCCATGGCTCACGGGGCCCAGCCGCTCTGTGGCATGTGGGATCTTCCCGGACTGGGGCACGAACCCGTGTCCCCTGCATCGGCAGGCGGACTCTCAACCACTGCGCCACCAGGGAAGCCCTATCCTTTATTATAATTTTCTTGGCTTATTTAGATATTTACTCTTCATAAGAAGTTTAAGAAAATTTTTCCAATTAATAAAAAATCGTTTTAAAATTCAACCTAGAGCTACTTTTTATTTTTAAAGGATAGTTACTTTAAAATTTTTTTTTGATTTTTGGCCGTGTTGGGTCTTCATTGCTGCACACAGGCTTTCTCTAGTTGTGGCGAGCAGGGGCTACTCTTTCTTGAGGTGTGCAGGCTTCTCATTGTGGTGGCTTCTCTTGTCGCGGAGCATGGTTTCTAGGCACGTGGGCTTCAGTAGTTGTGGCATGTGGGCTCAGTAGTTGTGGCTCACAGGCTCTAGAGCGCAGGCTCAGTAGTTGTGGCACATGGACTTAGTTTCTCTGCGGCATGTGGGATCTTCCTGGAGCAGGGCTCAAACCCATGTCACTTGCATTGGCAGGTAGATTCTTAACCACTGAGCCACCAGGGAAGCCCTAGAGCTGCATTAAATTTATATATTGATTTGAAAACCATTATGTCTCTTTAATACGAAATCTTTCCATAAATGAAGACAATGTCTTCCATTTGTTCAAATCTTAATTTTTATTCTTCATAATATTTTGTAGTTTTAAAAATAAATATTCCACTATTTTCTTATTCAAATCATTAAATATTTTATTTGGTTTTGATACTGTTGAGAATTAAATATTATCCCAGTTCTTGGTGTTAACTGCTTGTGTGGATAATGTAACTATTTTCTCTATCAGATACTTAGCTACTTTACTGAGTTCATTATGAGTATTCCTTTGAATCATTTGGGTTTCCTTAGTAATGGGTATCATCATCATCAAAAAGAGGCAGTTGTATCTATTCCAATGTTATAGTGATCACTTCTCCTGACATTAAATTTTATAGTTCTTAGTTCTGAAAAAATTATTAGACACAAACCTCAATTAAACAGAGCTGAGAAACCAGAAAGGGAGGCTCTCATGCCCTGCAGCCATAGCAGAGCTCAGCAAGAAGAAAGTTTTCTCTTCTTTCCTGGCAAGGACTCAGCCAGTGAAAAGCCATGGACTCTTTGTTCTCTTTAGCCCTCCCAACTTCCTTTTCCCCTCTACGAAAGTGTTCTTCTCTTGCCATGCAGGAACTTCTACACGGTTCAACATGGTTGCAGACCACAAATTGCAACTCTTTGCTGATCCAGAATAAATCCATCTTTGCTGGAGAAATATCTGGCAGTCTGTTTGTTTCAAGTCAACAGTATTTATTTGGTTTTAAAATTTTGTTTTAAATTAAATTATGTTTATTTATTTGTTGAACAATCTTATTATACTTAAGTAGTTTCTTTCTCTTCTCAGTTACCCGAAATGTTATCAAGTGTGGCTTCTACATTTTTATCAAATGTTTTTTCAGTGGTTTTTGATGTGATCATCTAGATTTATCTTCTTCAATGATTGTTATAATGAATCATGATGTTAGTTTTCCTGAGTCTGGAGTACTGCCTGACATAGCAAATTCAATTTTAGATATACTAAAGCTTGTCTTCTGTCATTTTATTTAGAATTTCTCTATCTATAGTCACAAATGAGTTTCAGTTAGTTTTACTTTTTGTACTATGTTTATTAGGTGCTGGTATAATAAGCTGGATTCATAAAATAAATAAAAAGGTTTTTTAAGTTTTTCTGTGGTATGGAATAAACATTGAAATTACAATTTCTTTAAATGTTTAATCTAATTCAGTTGTAAACATAGCTGGTTAGGGCCTCTTTGTGGAAGAGCTCCAAACACATTTCCAATTTCTTTCAGAGGGACACTACTAAAATATTTTTAATCTTTGGTAATTTTTATTTTGATAATAAATCATCTATTCCCTGTAGGTTTATGAATTTGTTGCTTGAGTTTTATGTTGTATTCTGTTCTAATTTGTCTTTTAATCTGTCTTGTATTTGACATTATATCTCCTTTTAAACCTTAGCTTCCTTTGCTTTTTTTCCTAGTTTTCTTAAGGAACTGACATTTGAATGTAGTTATATATCAACTATCTTTTTTCTGTATTTCAGTCATTTAAGTGTTTTTCTTTATTAACTCCTTTTCATTGGTAATTGTAGTTTATTTTTATATTTATTTTTAATTACTTAGATCAAGTAATGAATTCTTCTATTTACCCTCTTTCTTCTTTAATAACGAAGACATGAGATTGTCCTGTGAGTGAAGCTTTTGCTGTTGTCCTGTAGATTCTGGTAGGTAATAATTTCCCTTTTTTCTAGGTAATTATAATTTTAATGCTGATTTCCAGTTTGAATAAAATATTTTAAAGAGTATAGATTTGGGAGGAATTCAATTTTTAATATTTAGTTCTAATGTTTTCATGTGACTAAATATATAATGCTATGATTGTATAATAATCAAACATTAGTATGTTATGCTTGGAGAAAATATCAAAAAGAGTAAGGTATCTTTGGTGGCCAAGTACTTGAATGATTTTTGTATGTTCTATGGACATTAAAAAATATTAGGATGTTAAGACTGTCTCTATATATTTTAAATAGTCTCCTACTACAATCTTTATCAAGTTATTTTCTCTTTACATATTTTATTGCTATATTGATAGGTGCAGAGTTCATGCCATTCTTAATCTGTAAATTTGAAAGTACTATCCTGTTCCTTGGATGGTTACCTTCTCCTTCCTTTGTTAATCTATAAATTCTAATTTAATATTCTGTTTCCATGATGACTACCATTTTCAGTGTTTATACCAAGACATACATATTATCTGCTCCAAATATTTTATACAAACATTGTTTTTTACCATGATGCTATATACTACCAAAACCTGTATTTATAGTATAATCACAAACAAATTTTTCATTAATATTCAACTTCTGCAATGTCTGAGGTTTCCACTTGGCCAGATTTAAACTCTAAGAACTTGATTTTAACTTCATGCAGTACATGCAAAAAGAGAAACACTGTTGGAATTAACTGACTTTCCCTTGAAACTTTAGATAGCACACATCACTGAACTCTTGAGGGTAAAGAACTCAACAGTTATCACTTCACTTTTGATAGGCACCCACATACACGCAGCTTGGAATTGCAAATGAGTACCTTTAATTTAGAAGGACCATCATTTGATCTATAAGAGCTATCATTTGATTTAAATGATATGATCACAGAGTGGTAAACACACCTTAGCAGTTGTGTTAAATTCCAATAATTCTTCTTAACATCGCTAATAACTTTTGAAGTAATTATTGATGTTTCTTTAGCACATTTGTGTCCTGTGATTTTCATGAGATTTTCAAGCTTCCATAGTGGATGGTAAATGTCAACAAACATGTTGTGCAAGTTAATCATCTCAACTTTTAAAAAAAGGAAAGTCTGTGCTAAATTTTCCATTAAATGTGTATCTTCATTTTTTCAAACTTACTGTTTCTGAAAAAGTTGACTGCAAAATTATAAGAAGCACTACCAAACAAAAAGTTAACAGTTAATAGGTTTATAAAACCACTGAAACGTAAGTTTCTCTACACACTCTAAAGATTGACTGCTCAGCTTCATTACCCTGCTTATTACAGGTAAAGCTAATCTTTAAATCTCTGTTTCTTTCTCTCAGATTCTTCTTATTGGCAGCCTGCTGGCTTTGTGTATTTCACAAGCATTGGCCAGAAGGGGCAGCAGGTTTGAATCTTTATCCCACTACCACTGGGAATCAAAGAGATCCATTTGTCCCTCATGTTACAGTACACTTCATGTTACCTTGTGTGTAAATGAAGTCAAGAAAAAGAGAAATGTAATCCTGTTAGCCATTTCATATAACAAAATATGACTTGTTTTAATGTAACTGATAATATTTTGCTAAAGGAAGAGAGGAAGGAAGGAAAGAAGTCAAGAAAGAGAGAAAGAAAGAAGGACAATTGAGGTTAAGTACTAAATTTGTCAAGATGATAGGTCAACAGGTGCACAAGTGAAATTGTCCCAGGCCACCATGTGTGCAAAAGTCTCTCTATTACAGCACATAAGCTAAGCCTCCATTATCACATTTTTCACATGGTATTGTACAAGTTTCCCTAAATTTCTATCAGGTACATACTAAGATTGCAGAAGAGAGGAAATGTTTTGTTATTTTCTATAACCCTATTGTCTGTTACAGATCTAGAAAAATAAGTGAGCAAATGAATTTAGCAGTAAGAAAGCTGTTCATGTGAATGGTATTTATAGGGACTCAAGGTCTTTAAATAAAAGGGAAAATGTTTGCTTGGGTTCTATGGCACAAATATTCATTATCGTTAGTTATGAGGACTTTGTGCTACTTATAGATATCTACCAAGTATGTATATCCAAATAACTAATACATGTGTCAAAAACATGCCATTGAAAATTAGCCATACATTTTATTTTTTTTAATCTATTCAAATGTACTTAATCTTTTACTGATTATGTTACACCATAATAGGCACACAACAACATATTTTCTATGGTTGATCTTCTGAAATTATAGAAATAGAAGTTCTACTAAAGCACTGCTTTTATTATCACATAAAAGGCACAATTACCGCAAGCATTTTAAAAGTAGCCATTTTCAAGACAAAATTTTGTCGTTTCAAGAATGTTCGTTAAAACTATAATATAACCACATACTAGTTCTACTTCTGCTCTTTAAGAAAAATGAACTCCTCCCTGACTAGTTTAGTAGTAACTGGATAGAAGGAATATAGCATCACTTCCAGACTCTTCATTGAACTAAATGCTTTTTTGCTGCTTTTATCATCAGCAATATCTTTTATAACTACTGAATAAATGCAGTTTATATAAGCACGCTATCTCGAAAAAGTCAGAAAACAATTTTTTTTACCATTTTAAGTTGATTTAGGAACAGACAGCATGTTTTCTTTGATATCCTGTTCCCTACTACACCTTCAATTTAAGACCCACTAAAAGAAGAGAAAGGAGATCAAACACTCAACAAAATAAAAGACTTTTTTTCAATTAAACAAAGCTTTTGCTTTTAATACTAGAACAGAAGTCCTTTGTGAACAGTATGATTCTGTAGCCCAAAAAGGGAACAGATTAGAAAACACTACAGAAGTTCTGGTCCAAGATGATAATGTAAGAAGATCCTGAACTCAACTTCTCCCATGGAAATACCAAATCTACAGCAATATAGAAACAATTTTCTCTAGAAAAAAATCTCCAAGCTAGTAGAGCAATCCCATCACATCAGGCAAATGAAAAGGAAACCACACTGTAGTGGGTAGGAGAGGCAAAGACAAGATCTCAACATAGACCCCACCCCTGGCATTGCAACCCACAAATGGGAGGGAGGTCAAAACCTGGAGCTTCTCCCTGAGGAGCAAAGGGTTCATACCCCACATCGGGCACCCCAACTTTTAAGACTGGCACCTGACAGATGAGCTCCCAAAACATCTGACTTGGAAGACCAACAGGGTTCACAACTTGCAGAGCTGTGGTAAACTGAGGAATGGCTCTTAAAGAGCTCATGCACAGACACATCCACTGCAGGGCCCAGCAGAGAAGACACCCTTTGAAAAGCACCCAGAGTTTATGTGAAAGAGACTCATTTCATAATTTTGAAGTGCTGGTCTGAGGGCAGGGGCCTGCTGGGATACTCTCCAGGGATAGAAGATGGTGGGTGTCACCTTCCTGCTCGCCTTCTGCCTTGCTAAAGCTGGAAGGCTCCATCTTTTTTTCCCATTCTGGTGGGTGCCATTTTTATGTTCCAGTAGGTGGGCACTACTTCCATGTTCTCTCTCTGACTTGTTAAACCTGGCGGGCACCATTCTTTGTTTTCCCCCTTTCCCTATTTTTTCTTTTTATTCATTTCCTTTTTTTTTTTTTTTTCTTTTTTCTGATGGGTGCTATCTTTGCACTCCAGCCCAGAAGGTGACATTTCTCATTCTACCTCATCCACACTCCACAGTGCCTTCACCTCCTGGAGGGGAGCCTCTATGCATGACTGGTGTCCCATTTTTTATGTCTGGTAACCCAGCTTTTGCAACTGCCACCCAGGGGACACACCTGACTGCCTGGCTCTGGATGCCAGGAGGGCTTACATTCTTGGTACCCTAGGACTGTAATAATCAGAGATTCAGTTCTTGGCAGACTACCACTCTCAGGGCACTGCACAGATAGCAGGCTGAAACACACCCCTAGTCTTTCTGAGAAAGAGGCCTATGTGCTTGCCCAGGAGCTTTGTCTTGAGGGACAGGCTTCTGGTTTGGCACACTCATAGAAGTCTATGGAGCTACTCTCACGGAAAAGAAGCCTGTGGATACAATCTCTGTACTCTCCCCCTCCACCAGCTTGCTAGTAACTTTCAGAAAGAACCGTTTACCCTTTTCTGGTGCCCTGACTTTTGCTGCCAAGAGACACTTCTACATTGTCCAGTTCTTGTGGCCATACCTGCAAGGCTTATACTTGCAGGTCCCACAGGACTCTAACCAACGGAGAAAGAGTTCTTAAACAGCTAACACCCCCAGCAAGAGGCACAAGAGGCAACAGACCCAAGAGTTCAATCTTTCTGTGAAAGAAGGCTATTAGTTTATCAACAGAGCTGCAGCCTGAGAGACTGGCTTCTAATTAAGCACACAACTATGGGCCAACTGTAACCTTTCCTGAGATCCTGAAGGGCAAGCACTATCTTCCTGCTTTCCTTCTGCCCTGCTCCAGAGCACCAGCTTCTCTCAGATGGGAGCTCTTAAATGTGTCTGGTGCTCTAGTCTTTACATCTGGTGCCATGGTTTTTGCAGCTGCCACCCAGGGGATACCCCTTGATCATCTGGCTTCGGTGGCCAGGGGAGCTTGTATTTCTGGTCCCTACAGGACTGTAATAATCAAAGAGACAGTTCTTGGAAGGCTATCATCCCCAAGACACTGAACAGAGAGCGGTCTGAAACACACTTCCAGTGTTTCTGTGACTTGCCAGTCTCAACCTTAGGGGCAGGATTCAGGTTTGGCACACATCTAGAGGCTATGGAAATGCTTTCAGGGAATGTAGGCTGAGAAATGCCATCTCTGTGCTTTTGCTCTGTCTCACTGCAACTCACTGGTATCTCCCAGAAAGGGCTTATACACTCATTCGGAGTTCCGGATTTTGTGACTGCTACACAGGAAACACACCTCCAGATCACCTGGCTCTGGAGGCCAGCAGGACTTATGTTTACAGTCTCAGGACTATATTTGCATTCTTGAAAGGCTGCAGCCTGAGGATCTGGCTTCTAATCAGCCTGAATCTAGGTGCTGAATGAGATCTTCCCCTTTAGGACACTGGCTGATCTTGGCACACCCTCAATTACTAGGAGCTATTAAAAATAAAATAGGCTGCATGGACAATCACAAAGGTCTGAGAGACAACCAAGAGCTAGGGCAGGGTTGAATGATAAGGGTCATCATCTACATAAGGCCAACCCTTATGTAGACTGGGAGAAGTGGCTGTCTCATCTAACACATAGAAACCATCAAAGAGAGTCAAGCAAAATGAAGAAATAGAGGAATTTTTCCCAAATGGAAGAACATCATAAAACCTCAGGGGGAAAAAAAAAACAAACACCTAATGAAACAGAGGTAAGTAATATACCTGATAAAGGGTTCTAAGTAATGATCACAAAGATGCTCCCTGAACTTGAGAGAAGAATGGAGAAAAACAGAGAGAACTTCAACAAAGACACACAAAATGTAACAAACTTCCAAAAAGAAGTTGCAAAGCTGAAGAATACAATAACAAAAGTGAAAAATACACTAGAGAAGTTCAACAATAAACTAGATGAAGCAGAAAAAATTATCAGTGAACTCAAAGAAGGGTAGAGGATCTCACCCAACTGGAACAAAAAAAAAGAAAAAAAACAAAAAAGTGAAGATAGCTTAAGGGACTTATGGAATGACAGCAAAGAGGCTAACATTTGCATTATAGGAGTCCGAGATGAAAAGACAGAGAAAAAGACAGAGATCTTATTTGGAGAAATAATGACTGAAAACTTCCCTTTTCTGGGGGGTTGTGAGGGGGAAACAGACTTCCAATCCAGGAAGCCTAGAGAGTTTCAAATAATATGAACCCAAAGAGACCTAAAACAAGACACATTATAATTAAAATGTCAGAAGTTAAGGACAAGGAGAGAATCTTTAAAAACATTAAGAAAAGAAAAAAAAACTTGTAATATACAGGGGAATCCCCATAAGACTATCAGATTTTTCAAAAGCAAATTTTTAGGGAAGAAGGGAGTGTCACAATATATTCAAAGTGTTGGAAGAAAAAAAAATTTACCCAAGAATACTCTACATAGCAAAGTTGTCTTCAGAATTGAAGGAGATAGAAAAGAAAAAGGTTTTCAAACAAAAACTAAAGAAATTTATTACCACCAAACTGTCCTTACTAGAAATGTTAAGGGATTTCTTTAAGTTGAAAAGAAAGGGCACTAATTATTAACAAGAAAATATGTAAAAGTTTAAATTTCATTGGTAAAAGTAAATATATAGTAAAGGTAGTGGATTAGCCACTTATAAAGACAGTAAAAAGGTTAAAAGACAAAAGTAGTAAAAATAACTGTAACTACAATTAGTTAAGGGAAATACAAGATAAAAAGATGTAAAATATTACATCAAAAACAAAACATAGTAGGGGAGAGTAAAAATGTTGAGTGCTAGAATGCATTCAAACTTAAATAGTTACAAATTTAAAATAGACCGTTATATAAGTTCTTATACATAAACATCATGGTAGTCACAAAGCAAAAACCTATAGTAGATACAAAAAGATAATGAGAAAGTAATCTAAGCATACCACTAAAGAAACTCATCAAACCAGAGAAGGATAGAGCAAGAGAAGAAGAAAGGAACAGAGGAACTACAAAACAGTCCTAAAACAATAACATGGCAATCAGTACATACCTATCATTATCACTTTAAATAAAAATGGACAATATTCTCCAAAAAGATGTGGAGTGGCTAAATAACTTAAAACAAACAAACAAAAAGCCACCAAAGAAAAAAAACATGGCCATCTGTATGCTGCCTACAAGAGACTCATCTCAGATGTAAGAACACAGACTAGATGTGAAGGGATGAAAAAGGATATTCCATGCAAATAGAAACCAAAAGAAAGCTGGGGTATTGATACTTTTATCAGACAAAATAGACCTTAAACAAAGATTGCTATAAGAGACAAAGAAGGGCATTACATATTGATAAAGGGGTCAATCAAACAAGATATAACATTTGTAAACATTTATTTACCCAACAAAAAAGCACCTAAATACATAAAACAAATATTAAAAGACCCTACACATGAACAAAAGTTCTGTTCTGAGAGTGTGTTCGTAAGTCCAACAAAGTTAGCCTAGATACCTAACTAACACAGTCGGGTATACAGTACTGTATTGTAATAGGTTTATAATACTTTTCACACAAATAATACATAGAAAACAAACAAACACAAAAAATAAAGAAAAGATTTTTAATCTTACAATACAGTACCTTGAAAAGTACAGTAGTACAATACAACAGCTGGTATACAGGGGCTGGCATTAAGTGAACAGACAAGAAGACTTGCTGATTGGAGGAGGAAGGGGAGGTGGGAGATGGTAGAGCTGAAGAACTGTCAGCAACAGGAGACGGAGGGCAAGCTGTAATTTCACTCACGCCTGCTTTTATGCTTGCTTCCAGAAATCCTGGGCTTGAAATAAAGATACTGTACTACTGTATTGTATACAGTACTGTAAAGTACACAAAAGCACAACCACTTGTAGAGGATGCACATACATGACAATATGCACCAGACATATGAACTAACTTATGTGACTGGACATATAAATGCACATTCGCATCTTTGAAAGTTCGCAACTTGAGGTTTGTATGTAGGGGACTTACTGTATAATAACAGTAGGGGATTTTAATAGTCCACTTACATCAATGGATAGATCATCCAGACAGAAAAATCAATAAAGAAACATCAGCCTTAAACATGTTAGACTACATGAATTTAACAGACACATACAAAATATTCCATCCAAAAGAAAGAATACACATTCTTCTGTGCACATGGGATACTTCCCAGGATAAATCGTATGTTAGGGCACAAAACAAGCCTTAACAAATTTAAAAAAGTATGAAATCATATCAAGCATCTTTTCTGACAACAATGGTATGAAACTAGAAATCAATTATAAGAGCAAAATGAGATAACTGGCAAATATGTGGAGATTAGATAACATGCTATTTAACAACCAATGGGTCAACAAAAAATCATAAATGATATAAAAATACCTTGAGACAAATTTAAATGGAAATACAACAATCCAAAATTTATATGATGACGTTTTAAGAGGGAAGAACATAGCAATAAATGACTATCTCAAGAAATGAAAAAAGTCTCCAATAAAACTTTAGTTTATATCTTAAGGAAGTAGAAAAATAAGAACAAAGCCCAATGGTAGTAGAAGAAAGGAAATAAAGATGAGAGCAGAAAGAAATGAAATAGAGACTAAAAAGACAATAGAAAAAATAAAAGAAATCAAAACCTAGTTATCTGAAAAGAAAAAAAAAATTGACTAAACCCTTAGCTAGACTAACCAGATAAAAAGAGATATGGCTCAAATAAAATAAGAAAGGAAAGAGTAGATGTTACAACTGATCACATAGAAATACAAAGGGTCATAAGAGACTACTATGAACAGATATATGCCAACAAATTTGAAAACCTAAAAGATATGGATAAATTCCTAGAAATATACAATCTCCAAGACTGAATCATGAATAAATAGAAAATGTGAATTCTACCAAACATTCAAATAAGACTTATTACCTACTTCTCTCAAACTGTTCCAAAGGATTGAAGAGGATGGAACACTTCCAAAGTCATTTCACAATGCCAATATTACCCTGATACCAAAACCAGAGAAAATCAGAGAAGGATACCACAAAAAAAGAAAATTACACGTTAATATCTCTGATGAAATAGATGCAAAAATCTTCAATAAACTATTAGCAAACTGAAATCAACAATACATGAATTGAATACCATGATCAAGTGGGACTAGGGAAGCAAGGATGGTTCAACATCTGTAAAAATCAGTATGATACCCCACATTAAATGAAGAACAAAAAATTACATTACTGTCTTAATAAATGCAGAAAAAAATTTGACAAAATTCAACATGCATTTCTGATTAAAAAAAAGAAACTCTCAACAATGTGGGTATAGAGGGAACATATTTCAACATAATAAAGGCCATATATGACAATCCCACAGATAACATCATACTCAATGAAAAAGCTGAAAGCTTTTCCTCCAAGGTCTGGAACAAGGCAAGAATGCCCATTCTCACCACTTTTATTAAACATAGTATTGGGAGTTCTAGGCAGAGCATTTAGGCAAGAAAAGGAAATAAAAGACAACCAAATCAGAAGAAGCAAAACTATCACTATTTACAGATGATGTGATATTATCAATATATATACAGAAAACCTTAAAGATCTCACAAAAAATGTTAGAATAAATGAATTCAATAAAGTTGCAGGACACAAGATTAATATACAGAAATCTGTTTTTTTCCCATAATTCATTGATAATTAGCTATTGGAAAGAGAATTCAAGAAAACAATCCCATTTACAATTGCAACAAAAACAATAAAGTACCTAGGAACAAATTTAACCAATGAGCTAAAAGATCTGTACACTGAACCCTATACTACATTGATGGAAGAAATAGAAGACACAAATAAAAAGAGAGTACATGCTCATGGACTGGAAAAATTAACATTGTTAAAATGTCCATACTAGCCAATGCTATCCACAGATCAATTGTCTCTATTAAAATTCTAATGATATTTTTTACAAAGCTAGAATAATCTTGAAATCTGTATGGAACCACGAAAGACCCCCATTAGCCAAAGGAATCTTGAGAAAGAAGAAAAAAGTTGGAGGCACCATGTTCCCTGACTTCAAACTCTGTTACAAGTCTACAGTAATCAAAACGGTATGGTATTAGCAGAAGAACAGACACATAGGTCAATGAAACATAATATAGAGCCCAGAAATAAACCCACACATTTAGTCAATCAATTTATGATCAAGGAGCCAAATACATACAATGGGGAAAGGACAGTCTTCAAAAAGTGGTGCTGGGAAAACTGGATAACACATGCAAAAAATGAAACGGGATCACTATCTTACACCATACACAAAAATTAACTCAAAATGGATTAAAGACTTGAACCTAAGACTTGAAGTCATAAAACTAGAAGAAAACATAAGTGGTTAGCTCTTTGACATCTATCCGGGAAATAATTTTTTGTATTTTACATCAGAAACAAAGGTAACAAAAACAAAAAATTGGTACTACATCAAATTAAAAAGCTTTGAAATTTATCAAATTTTATCAAATCATGTATCCGATGAGAGGCTAATATACAAAATATGTAAAGAACTCATACAACTCAATAGCAAAGAAAAAAATCTTAATAAAAAATGGGCAGAATATCTGAATAGATATTTTCCAAAGAAGACATTTAGAAGGTCAATAGGTACATGAAAAGATGCTCAGCATCACTAATCATCACGGAAATGCAAATCAAAACCACGAGATATCACCTCACACCTATCAGATAGCTATTTTCAAAAAAACAACAAACCACAAGTGTTGAAGTAGTGGAGAGAAGGGAAACCTACTGCATTGTTGGTGGGACTGTAAACTGTTGTAGCCACTATGGAAAACAGTATGGAGTTTCCTCAAAAAATTCAAAGAAGAACTTCCATATGATTCAGCAATTCTGCTTCTGGGTATTTATCTGAAGCAAATAAAAGCACTAACTCGAAAGATACATGTACCCCCATGCTCACTGCAGCATTATCTACAATAGCCAAGACATGGAAACAACTTATGTGGGCATCAATGGGCGAATAGAAAAAGTGGTATATGAGTATATGTGTGTGTGTGTGTGTGTGTGTGCGTGTGTGTGCATGTGTGCATGTGTATTACTCAGCCACAAAAAAGTGAAATCTTGCCGTCTGTGACAACGTGGATCAATCTTGAGGGCATTATGCTAAGTGAAATAAGTCAGACAGATACTGTATGATCTCAATTCTATATGGAATCTAAAAACAAACAAAGCTCATAGATAGAATAGATTGATGGTTGCCAGAGTTGGGGGGTGGGCAAAATAGTTGAACAGAGTCAAAAGGTACAGACTTCCAGTTATAAAGTAAACAGGTCATGGAGATGTAATATATAACATTGACTGTAGTTAATAATAGTTATAAAATAAATAGGTCACGGGATATAATATACAACATGGTGACTGTAGTTAACACTGTATTTCATATTTGAAAGTTGCTAAGCGAGTAGATCTTAAAAGTCCTCAACACAAGGAAAAATTTGTAACCACGTATAGCGATGGATGTTAACTAGACTTACTGTGGTGATATTTCTCAACATATACAAATATCCAATCACTGTGTTGTACATGTGAAACTAATATAATGTTGTATGTCAATTATACTTTAATATTTTTTAATTAAAAAATCACAAGTTGTTTATAATTTAGAAGGCAAAAAATTCTAAAATGCAACCTAGCCAGTTCTATGTCTAGACTGACCCTTACAATCCTCAAAGAATAAACATTTATTCCAAGAGCAAAAAAATGATTCAGAGTTGTTCTTCAAATAATACAATCTATTAAACTTGTTCTGATATTAATGCACTTCCCATTTTTCATATTATTTACTTCCTATCTATCTAAATTGAGTTTTAATGTTCAACAGTATGGAGGATTGTGTGCCTAGTGGAAAAATGCATTATTGGGAGAATTTAATATAAGCTGCATCTTTAGGATATAAAACAAAATTGTATTCATATTAATTTTAGCCAAGTCACTAGGATTGGCTGTTGGAATTTCACTTCATAACACAGTTGATTCATTAAGTACACAATGACCAGTTAGTGCCATGGTGTCTACCAAGGGCAGAGAGAATCAAAAAACAAACAAAAAAAAAACAAAAAAAACCCCCACCTTTTCTAAGAGGCTAATCATGTTTTGAATGGAAGTACAAAATGTAGTATACACAAAGAAAACATTATAAACTTTCAGATGCCTGTGAAGGGTAACAGAATATGCCACCCCAAAATATATCACTTGGCATAAGTATTATTTTGAGCTGAAAGCAACTGAGAAGAAGCAGATTCAAGAAAAGCTCTCTGCCCTCCCCCTTTTACCTAAGAACAGGACATAGATTTGTTAAAGGTGCCAATCCTCCTCTCTCCACTAGAAAGGACAGAAGTTAATCAACTGGAGATAAGTTAGAACCTTATCAATCCAGAGGCTGGCACTAGAAAAAATCTACACAACACACCTGGCTAAAATTAGCCCTTATTTACCATCACTGTCCTCATATATTTTCCTTCCCACAATTTGCTACCCCAGATACACAAAATCCTTTTCCTTTTTGTCTGTCACTTCTCTACAAAATTATGGTTCTTTTGTTAAGATAATATATGAACCCAAATTCTAACCACTCTGTTGAATTACTCATCATTGAGTACTCCTACTAGGATGCATGACTCAACTTTAATAAACTTCAGTTTGCTCTTTTATTAAACTGTTTTTTGTTTTTGTTTTTGCAGTACGTGGGCCTCTCACTGTTGTGGCCTCTCCCATTGCGGAGCACAGGCTCCGGACGCGCAGGCTCAGTGGCCATGGCTCATGGGCCCAGCCGCTCCATGGCATGTGGGATCTTCCCGGACCAGGGCACGAACCCGTGTCCCCTGCATCGGCAGGCAGACTCTCAACCACTGCGCCACCAGGGAAGCCCTATTAAACTCTTTTGTTGGTCTAATTTGCAGAATCCCAGCCAACAAACCTAAAATGGATGGAGGAAAAAGAAAATTTTTCCTCCCTTGCACCTGGGAGATCCAATGACAGGTGTGCTAGAAAAACAAGAGAAGTTTAGACAGAAGTCTTCACCTACACTTCTAAAGAATTAACATACCCAAATTGATGGAACAAGGGTGCAAAATGCAAACAGGTTAATAGAAAGAATAATACAAGCAGGTTGGGACAGAAAGAAATCAGTATTGGTAAGATAAGGAGGCTGTTTTACTGGAGCTGAGGATGGGTGGGATAGTTGTGATTCCCTTAAGAACAGTCAGGTGGAAGACAATAAGCCACCAAAAGAAACAGTGGACAGTTTGTTTCTCAAGAGATATGTCATTTATTTATGCTTCCTTTCCCTTTGTTTAGCTTCTGGCGCACTTTATAATTCTTTCCAGTGAGAGTTTTTGTGTCCTTGTTCAGTTTCTACTCCCTTAAGTAAATCTGCTCAGGTCATTGATTCTATGGTTTCAAATATATATTTGGTGGTATAGTTTCCTTTTCGTGTGGAACCAAGTCCACCATTTCATTTATCAAATGAAGGACAAAGCATCACTGCTTTGTCTGTGCATTTAATTATGGGTCCCCGTAGAGCAGCCCCCCCTTTTTTCAGATATGTTTAAGCACTTAAATCTACACATTAGATGAAGGGAAGATTTGATCAGCCTCATTCAGCTTAATGTGCCTCCAAGTCCTACTATTAAAGCATTAAATGAAGAAACAATCAAACAAGAGAAAACAGGAAAGAGGAAATGTACAGATAAAGAACTAGTAGATACAGATGTTGAAGAATTACAAGTAAACTGAAAGATACCCCTAGTAACATGTTCTAATGTGCAATCACCTGATTTGCCAACCAAAATATACAAATGGGCTGTTTTGCTTTACGAATATTGAGTCCTGAAAAACAGAGGTGGAAAGCTATCATTATGTAGTAAAGACAAATTAAGGCACTCCAAAATCCAGCGTTAAATCTTTCAAAATAAAGCCAACTTGTAATACGATATTTGGTATTAACCTCCACATTTAATAAAAGTCACTTAAGATCAAAATTCAAATTATCTATTTTTACTTTTACCCACCTGTGTGATTTACCTGTCCTCAATTTCAAGCCTTCCAATGCCTCCAGTGGTTTCTAAAAACAGTGTTAATATTGTCTCAGTCTGATATAAATACCTGTGTTTAATGAGACATAATATTTACTTGCTCAACTAGTTATTCCACCCTTAATTCACAGATATCAATTGAGCACTTCATTTCTACACACTGCCGTGTTCTCAGATGCAACGCTTTTAATAATAGCGCCCCTTCCAAAAACTGTTCTATTCCTTTGAACTTTTTCCTTATCTTTCATCTTATTCTCTTTTATCATTGCATTATTTTTCCTTATTTCTCTGTGGTTTCTCCTCTTTTGTTTTCCTCATTTTGTGTATATCTCCCCAGTCTTCCCTTCACATCGTACATTATTCATCGCTTTCTTTCCATGTATCATCATCGCAGAAGTTCGCCTTTCTCCTCTCACTTGCATTCTTATTCATTTATTCATTATACATGCTTTGCCATCCCCTCCTGCATACATCAAGGAAAACCTCCCATTCACTAATTCACATACTCATTTATTTTCTAATATTTTCTCTTTCTATGTACAATTTCCCTGATGTTTTCTCAAAGTTATATGTATATAAAGAAAATATCAATATATGAGTAAAGCTCTGTAATATCTATCATTCAATCCCTATATATATACCAACCTATTTCTGTTACATGTAAATGTATAAATATAGTATATGTATATAAATACGACATACATATAAATATATATGTGTGTGTATGTGTATTTGTGTTATCAGTGTCTGAGTGTGTGTATCCAGTTTTTCTTACTTTTCCACTCATTTTTTCTTCTCATTTTCTCATCTTTCCTCTTTTTAATCATGAGCTGAATATTTAAAGACCTGTGTATGTTTACTGTGTTTAACACCAGTAAAAAAAGAGTTGATTGAGCTGGGTTACTCCATCTCTAAAGATGGTGGAAGGGTTAGCAGAGCTAACCTAGGAAAAGCGACAAAGTAGTGGCTCCACCCCTCTACTCTGCTGCCAGTGACATCTGGCATCATTCCCAAATGGTGGTTCTTTCTACTCCCCCTGAGTCCATGTAGCCATGAATGCTAAAATCACTTTTCCTTGAATCAGGGGAAAGCTGCTGGCATGTTGGATGAGACAATTCTTCATCATTCTAATGAAGCATGTCAGACATTCCTGAACTCACTCCCCTACTCAGCATTAAACAGCCATGGCAAACCCCAACCCAGCCCCCAAGACCTGTCCTTATACTAATTGGAGAGATGCATGAGTCAGAGAGGATGCAAGAGGGACCTCATCAGGGCTTGAATAACAGAACTTTCCTTCCTGGAGGAGGAAGGAAGGTGCTGGAACAAGGCCAACATGGTTGCCTTGGCTGGAGACCACCGTGTTCAGTAAAGCCAGACGCCGTGAGGACAACTCCAGCCTGGCAAAGAAGCTAGTCAGCTGCAAACCTCACTGTCCTATGGAATTCAGCTTCCAAAGGAGGTATCATAACACAGTGATTATGAGTATGGATTCGGTCATGCTCAAATCCTCAGCTCTAAATATTGGGTAAGCTACAGAAGCCTTCTGTGCCTCAGTTTTCTTATCAAAAAAGTGGGAATAACAGTATCAGTACTGATAGGCTTAGGACTGTTTTGCAGATTAAATAAGTTGTTATTTGTTCATGTTTTAAATGTGTTAAGTACCATACAAAAAATAAAGTGAAAAAATACACTGACAAGATCAAGTACATCCTTTCTGAGAAAGAGCAGATGAATGAGTCTTTCTATTTATCGCCCTATGTCCTCAAAATCTTCCTCTCTGTCAACCCTTCCTTTAGCAATACTTTTGCAAATATTTTTTTTTTTTGAATAAGTACCTCCAATTGAACAACTAGCTAGCTAAACAAAGAAATGATGCTTAAGCGAGAAAGAAGTACACAAGAGATGGTAGGAGGCATGCAAAAGGAAATTAGAGAACAAAGTTAAAAGAATATGGTTATTTAAAAAAGAATTGGATAAACTAAGTTGAGTTCTGTTTGTAGAGAAACACTGTAATGAAAGAATGTAGTGCCTGAAATGATTTAGATTTACTTTCAAACTCTGTTAACATGTCTTATTGTTTTCCATATGTAGACTCTGAAGCTGAAAAATTAAATTATTCCATGGTAATTGACATGTTGAATGATTATAATATTAGAATAAGAAACCATCTGGTGTTTTAACACTATTGGACATAGGAAAAAATATTACCTATTAAACTTGTGGAAAATCATTAAGTGACTGGGACATATAATATTTTAGCTATTGATGGTGGGAGATGGTTGATAAAAGTTAAAGTGTAAATATGCTGCTAAAGTAACCAGATTAGCCCAAGATGGAGTCACTCATGCTAGACCCCATGTCAGCAAACCAAAACTTAACAAAGTTTCTGTGCTTGGATCTCCCAGAAAAAGCAGCCCTAGATGAACCAGTCAGTGCTTGCCTGTTCAGCACATGTTACCTGGCTCAGCTCCAAGATTTCCCTTTGCTCCATGTAAGGAAGGTAACCCTGCTTTAACCACTCGGCAAATGCCCAGTATAACTTCTTTGTTCGTGCTCACTTTGATCTATAAAAATCTCTCACCTTGGGCTTCCCTGGTGGCGCAGTGGTTGAGAGTCCGCCTGCCGATGCAGGGGACACGGGTTCGTGCCCCGGTACGGGAGGATCCCACATGCCACGGAGCGGCTGGGCCCATGAGCCATGGCCGCTGAGCCTGCGTGTCCAGAGCCTGTGCTCCACAATGGGAGAGGCCACAACAGTGAGAGGCCCGCGTACCGCAAAAAAAAAAAAAAAAAAAAAGAATTTGTGGGACTGGGAACCTCATACTCTAGAGGTGACCGTATAAGTGCATATTCTAATTATTATACTTGATGAATAAAGCCAAACAATTCGGCTTTATTCATCAAGTATAATAAAAATATGTATACCCTTAACCCAGCTATTGCATTTCAACTCTAAAAACATGGAAAGTAGACAAAGATGTTCATTACAGTGTTGTGATAATCAACATAGCCAACAAAAATATCCAACAATAGGGAGGTAATTAAATAAATAATGGAATCACGTGATAGGGAATTTTGATGTCTATAAAAAGCAGTAACACCATACAAAAACACAGTGAAATGCTAAATGAAAATTACTTAAATTTCTCTCTCGCTTAAGTGTGACTGTATATGTGTGTATAAACAAACACAGTTTACAGAGAAAGATAAGTAGTAATGCTTCAAAATGTCAATTTGGGGCTGGCAATTTGAGCTGAAGGATTATAAGTTATTATGTTTCTTATATTTTGTAATTTCTACGTTTTGGGCAATAAGCATATGCTAATTTTATATTAGAAAATATGGTTATATATTTAATAATTTGATCTTAAAACACCTTAGGTGAGGGTATCAGACAATAGATGGCAAAAGGTAGAAAGTCTTTGGGAAAAAACAATTAAAAATTGGAAAACAAATATACAAGCTTATGAGATTTTATAGGTGTTGACATGAAATAGCAATATAGGCTCTCCATTCAAAATTTTTAAAACGAAAAAGGCTACTGAACCATTTTATCACACAAAAACTAAACTCTATGCAAAATGCTTTCAGTTTTGAAGATGTTAGCCGATTAAAATATATTGTTTTGCTTAAGAGTTACTCTGCTACAGGAGCCATTTGTTTTCCTTTGCTGCAAAGCCCCAGAAATACTTAACTTACATTTATACTTAATATGAGACTGAGATTGGTATGTCCACCAAGAGTTATATGTGACTGCTAAAGACAGAAAGATGTTGATAACATAACCTGCTTTTTCTACCTTCAGACATGTCTAACTACAGTCCAACTTGTCTCCTGCTAGATGAAGCATAAACCCACAGAGAAAAGCCACACTGGAGCTGGGATCTATTCCACCTTCAATGTCATTCAAAAGAAGCCTCAGAGAAAAATCTGTGTTCTTTGGGCAGGAGGAACCTCCACTTTTATCTTCAGATTTATAAAAACATATTAGGCTGTATTGCTGGCCAACACAGTCCCCTTTTCAAAGGCAAAATGATTGTATTGCCTCTAACATGATGCTTACCTAAAACTATTTGTTGAAAGTGTCCTTAAAATGTAAGTTTAGAGTGTCCAGATGTAAATATGCACTGATTAACAGTTAATCTCAGTTCTGAGCTTCCCATGATACAAAAAATAGATCCTATTTTTGAGATGCATGAATGGGTTTGCCTGAAGTTTACATCTGGATACTAATTATTAACACTCACTGTATTTCTTTTACATAAAATTTAAGGATGACCTTATGAAAATCCCTAGAGTTTAAGGGGGAAAAGTACTGGCCCTTAAATTTAAAAACCTGGTGAGTACTCTAGGTTACAGGCAAGTTTCCTGTCAGTACAACTAAAGTTTCAGTCTGGAGAGCGTGAAACCCTCATCCCGTTTGTCATGAAATGCTCCTCCAACATTGCCACATCCAGGCAACGTGAAGAAAGAGCTCAAGTATGTGGAGAAGTTATTGACTATATTATGGGATTATATGAATATATAAATCCTATGTGCATGCAGGTATACTTCATATATTTATATATTTATTTATATACACATAACTAATGTATCTAATTTTATGCTCAGTTACAGTTGGGGGGACTAAGTAAATGAAATATTGTACATGTGTAGATAGATTTTCATGACAGGTAAATGTCATCAGGTATGAAGTGATATATGGGAATAGGAAAATAGACTTTAACATATAAAATTAAAATTTAAATTACTTTTTAAAAGTAATTTAAAAAGACTTTGCTTTTCCATTTATATATAATTCAAGTTTTCTAACTAGGAAAACTATTTGATACCTAGAGTTTAAAATTTACCTTGAGTATAAGGTTTCTTACACTCTTGCTAGGAGTAGAGCCCGAGGGACAGTTCTAAAGTATATTCTACCCCAGTGTCATTCAAAGTGCTTTCTGAGAATGATGCGCTATTGATCCATGATTGAGTAAATACAGAAATTGAACGAGTGATTGAACACCTTTACAGCAATTCTGTAGGCTAATTTTTTTTTTTTTTTTTTTTTTTTTGCGGTACACGGTCCTCTCACTGCCGTGGCCTCTCCCGTTGCGGAGCACAGGCTCCGGACGTGCAGGCCTAGCGGCCACGACTCATGGACCCAGCCACTCCGCAGCATGTTGGATCTTCCCAGACCGGGGCACGAACCCGTGTCCCCTGCATCGGCAGGTGGACTCTCAACCACTGCGCCACCAGGGAAGCCCTTACAGGCTAATTTTGTTTCTGTTGGATCTAATAATAAAAAGTATCAAATAATCCACCACAGAGTGAAATTTATTTTAAAAATGTCCTTCCCCACAAATTCCCCACAGAGAATGTAAGCAGCACTGTTCTAGGCTGTCTCACTGAGATTTCCAGCACAACTGATCCCCAACTGCCCTCAGCACTTATCTTATAAGTATGGTATCTTTGTTGGCTTCCTACCTTCCCTCTCACTTTCACACTTGTCTACAGAAGCTTCCTGAGGTTACCTTCCAAATAAACTGCCTGAATTCGTATTTTGTCTCAGAGTCTGCTTCTGATGTCAGAGAGTTTGTTTGGTCTACTCCTGTACCTCTGATATCTGTAACAATGCCCGACAAACAGTAGCTGTTCTATCAATCTTAATTAATTAGTTAATGTTCTTTATTACAGGTTGGGTAACCTTGGACAAATCGGTCTACTTCCCTGTCGCTCAAATTCTTCATGTACATATCAATAGTTCAGAATGGATAACCCCAAAGTACCTTCTGGCTTCCAGCTCTATGGTTATATAATTTGTTTGGTAAAGGACTGTGGTAGACAATGCCCCAAATCCAAAGAAGAGGCAGATTTCAGTGAACTCAGGTAGGTGGAAGTGATATTGATGAGAATTAGGAAATATGGAGGATGCTTAGGATTGGGGTATGCAGAGAGGAAGGAAGAATCCATTTGGAGACAAGTTGATGTTTAAGGGATGAGAAATCAGACATGTTGAAAAGCCAGTGTGTAAACCACGATTGACCTATAAAGCAAATATGTTTAGGACAGTGGGAAATTATCCTGGAAAAGCATTTAAGGACAGGATTAATGGCTTCCTCTGCCTGACAAAAACTGGCAATATATATGTATGTGTGTACAGAAAACATTATGAGTCTATAACTAATACTAAGGGAGGACAGCAAAAAAAATTAAATCTACCTCTAGATGTAATTCATTTCAGTAGAACATTCTAAGCACTAAGAGTCCATAGAGATAAGGACATGAGTTAACTACAACATTTGAGCGCTGCCTATGCTCCGGGCACTATACTAAGTGCTTTATACGCAGAGTCTCATTGAATCCTCAAGACAACATATGAGGTAGTAAAGTTCTATCCTCATTCTGCTATGAGGAACTGAGGCATACCACAACCAACCTCACAGAATTTGAATCAAGTAATGTTTACTCAAGGCCTAGGGGGGTTCATGATCTTTAAAAGAGAGCTGTCACATGCAACATGAATCCAGCACCTAAGAAGTCACATCTATCTTGAGGACTGAGGTGGACTTGTTCAATGGAGAGTAGAAGGCACATTATGGGTTACACAAGAGTGGAAGCACCTGAGAGATGTTAGGCAGATGTTCAGGCAAGAATGAGGATCTCCCCAGATAATCTATATGAGAACGCATATCAGGGAATAATGGAAAGGAGGATCCAGCATAAGGGCAATTTAACTATACACCTAAACTGGCTTACCTTTCAGAAAAGGTGAGTATTGGTCTAAATGTTATTTTTTATTTATTTTTTTAATTGAAGTATAGTTGATTTACAATATCAGTTTCAGGTGTACAACATAGTGATTCAATACTTTTACAGATTATACTCCATTTAAAGTTATTATTTAAAAAATGGCTATATTCCCTGTGCTGTGTGTTACATCCTTGTGGCTATATATTTTATACAGAGTAGTTTGTACCTCTTAATCCCTCCCCTCTCTTGCCCTTTCCCCCTTCCCTCTTCCTATAGGTACCCACTAGTTTGTTCCCTATATCTGTGAGTTTGTTTCTGCTTTGTTATATTCATTCGTTTTATTTTTTAGACTCTACATATAAATGATAACATACAGTATTTGTCTTTGACTTATTGCACTAAGCATAACAAATGCTAGTATTAAAAACACTTTGGTAAAGTCATTAATATTTTTGGAGCCCATTCTTCATTTTCTATATCCATCACTGTATGAGATGCTTTCAGCTTCATTTTATTTAATCTTAAATCCCTCTAATGAGTCAGCATTTTTATTCCCACTTCCAGATAAAGCACATGAATAACTTGAGATAAATTGTTAGTGTCGATTAACAGTCTCAATCCTTCACTGACTCATTACCAGTTTATATCATACTGTCTTGCACTTGTGAAAATGTATTTGTTTCCCCCAAATGGAGTGATGGCATATTGAGAGGAGGGAACCTGCGTTATCCATCTTTTTGTCTCCAGTATCTACTATGATTTAGGACATAGTAAGGATATAGTAGGTGCAAAATAAATATTTTAAAACATTAAATATATATTAAATATTATATATATCAAATATTAAATATTTGGGGCTTCCCTGGTGGTGCAGTGGTTGGGAGTCTGCCTGCTGACGCAGGGGACACGGGTTCGTGCCCCAGTCCGGGAAGATCCCACATGCCGCGGAGTGGCTAGGCCCGTGAGCCATGGCTGCTGAGCCTGCGGGTCCGGAGCCTGTGCTCCGCAACGGGCGAGGCCACAACAGTGAGAGGCCCGCGTACCGCAAAAAAAAAAAAAAAAAAAAAAAATTAAATATTTTAAAGTGATACCCAGGGTTTCTTTTTTTAATATTCCTCTCCAAAACTGAAAGTCCTTTTAAAGAATTTCAGCGAGGGAATCAAGGTTCTTCATACACTAAAGTAAGTCCTTGCATCACAAAGACTTCCTTCTTTAAAATGTAAAGCAAAACAAAACTTTTGCCAAGAAAATTCTTCTTTAAACAAAGAAAACTAAAAAGCAAACCAGACAGTGTTAGTCTCCATCTCATTTGCAAGTTTCTTCTCATCTCCTCAACCTGTGAAAGTTGGGGTGCCCCATGGTTCCATCCTCAGATATTATTCAGGCTCATGGCTGGATCATGGGCCAAGAATATGCTGATCATTCCTAAATTTCTGTTGCTAATCTCAACTTCTCTCCTAAACTCAAGATGCAAATATCCAGCTTCATACTCAACATCTCCAACTGGATTGATAGTACAGCCCTGAAAATCAGTGTGGCCAGAGGTCCTGACCAAGCACCCTGCATGCAAACATGCTCTTACTACAGTCTTTCCCATTTCAGCTTTGTGACCATTCCACCCTTTCAGTTGCTCCGACCAAAAACTTTCTACTGTAATCGACTAAATTCTTTTCTTTCAATCCCAATTTAAATCCACTTACAAATCCTGTTGGATCTAATTTTAAAATGTATTTGGAATGTGAACCTCCACCTCCAACAGTACTACTCTGATGTAAAGGATCACTATCTTGGACTTGGGTTTCTACAGTAGCCTCGTAATTTGTCTCTCAGCTGCTATTCTTCTTGCCCAGCTCGTGTCTTCTCTAATAACTAGCCAGAGTGACCCTCTTAAAAATCTATCATATCATATTATTCTTCTATCCCAAGCTATCTAATAATTTCCCTATTCATTCAAAGTTAAAGCCTGAGCCCTTAAAATGCCTCTAATTTTTGTCCTCCTCGTTTTCACCACCTTAACTTCATCACCTTCATGCTCTTGCAACACCAGTCACTCAGACCACCTCACCATTCTTTAAACACACGTATGCTCCCAGCTCAGGGTACTGCTTGACACAGACCATGGTTATTATTCAGTCTATGTTCAAAAATCGCCTATCAGAAGAGCCTTCACATACCATCTTATATGAAAAATTATCCCACACCTTTTCCTCACTACCTGATCCATCCCAAAATGTCTGCTTGATTTTCTTCATAACTTTAAAAAAATAGTTTTGCACCATCTGACATATATTTACTCATATATTTATTTACTGTCTAAATTCTCCACTAGAATGTAAATACTATAAAATCAGGAAATTGTTTTATTCACTGCCTCTCTCCCCACCAGCAACTAGAACAGTGCCTGGAACACAATAAGTTCTTCAAAATACATTTTAAATGAATAAATAAATAAATGAAGGGGAGATATTATATGACTCACTGTCTCCTGCAGTTATTATCCAAATAAAGTACTATTAGTGGTATAAATCAGTTTTCCATGCAGCATTAACCTGTTTACACACATATTGTGATTTTATAATAAAGGAGAAGAAATTTTAAAAGAATAGTGCATGATCATCTATGCTGGGGGATTACACAGTCTTAGAGACAGAGAATGACAGAGAGAGAGAATTAGAAATGAAAGTTTCACTTAGCTTAAGCTTTAAGGGAATAATCCTACATTGTTTAAATGGTGACTCCAGCTGAACTTTATTCTTGTACAATAATGGAAGCTTCTTAAATTTTAAGCCTGTTGCCCATATTAACATGATTGAGGGGAAAACTTCATTATTAAATGAGTTGATGCTTTTAATATTATGACCATTTCAGAGTTACAAGGATGTGATCCCTTAAAGAGAAAGATATTTAAGCAAAATTAACAAACTAAGCAAAATTTTTGAATGCATATGCAGTAATAATATTGTGAACACTGACTGAATCATAATTATTAATGCCCTGGCTTTTAAAAAACTCATCTAATCTGCATAATAAATGCTTGATTAATAATGAGCCCACCTCTGTAAATGTTAACTCGATTACAACGCAATATTTATAAGGGCAAATATGTCTTTAATGTGCCTTAAAATATTCAAAGAGAGATTTCTACTTGGATATTTTTCTTGCCACATCGTTTCTAAGTTGCTGTAGCCTACCTTTCATCACAAGTTGATGTGACAGATTGCTGTAATTTTCAGATTGCTAAATACTTCTGTCAAAGCCCCTTAAGGCATTTTCAGAATTTCGTTCTTGGATTTTTGGGGATAATTTCCAGGCTATCCTTTTTGGTGGAGATGAGGTAAGCAACAGCTTGAAACTATGATTCATTTCTGTTGGAGTCTCTGTCAGATACTTGCAGGAAAAAGAAAATGACTAATCACCTATTAAAAATGGCAGCAGATGCCATAAGCAAAATTTCATTCAACCTGTTAACTTTGGTTTCAATGTAAGAATTATTTAATTAAAAGTCTTCGTTTTTAAATATCATTTTTTAAAAATAACGTCTGCTAAAATATGAGGTAATGAAATTTACTTTCAATATTTTAACAAAGTTCTTTACAATGACCTTTCTCCGCACTTCAGTTTGCACACATCAATATGCATGTATGTATAGAATATACTTTACAGTATCATGAGGACATACATACATGTGCTCCAAGACAGGGCTATTAGCATTTAATATTTCTATCTTTTAAAAAGTCCTAAGGGTATAATGTTTACCACATTTGGTTTTATGAAATAGTGATTAATGTTTCATAAAATAGTTTTCTATCTTTTGTATTCTAAATACATTTTTGTTCAATGTTCCTGTGGTATATCTGAAAAAATCAGGTCCAAGAAAGAGCAGATCAATTTTGTGATTCAAAGCAGTATACTGATAAAATAGAAGAATTCAAAACTTTTTCTAAACCAAACAGTGACCTATGATGGAGGGTTGTTTTTTTTTTCATGAAGTACTTTTGGGAATTTTGCCGCCAGTTCTTGAAGTAGGTAGTGAAGTGTGGAATGTGGTAAGGACGGAAGAGAGCTAGATCCTGAAGGAGAAGAGAGGAGGGAGATAATGTCGAGATTGTTTCCTAACTACTCCCTGTGCCAGAGGAAGGAGACTACAACAGTACATGAGGAGTTGATGTCTATGTAGGATATTCATAGACATAGGATAATCGGTTTGGGCCTGAAAGCAGGGCTAATGCTAGAGTGTCTATTTCCCCGCTTCTGATCATTACAAAAGCAAAAGGGCCCATATAGAGGAAGAACAGTGTTGTCGTTGAGAAAAATCCTCCAGAGATAATACTTTCACACCTACCATTACATCTGCTACTTAAAACAGTTCTGTGAGCTTACATGTCTCCATTTCACAGAAAGGAAACCAAGCCTCAGAAAGGATAATCTGACAAGGGACACATAACTAGTAAGAGGCAGAGCCAGAATCTACCCAGGGCTACTGACATTTAATTCAATTGTTGTTCTACTACACATGCTTAAACATGCATCCCTGACATTTTGTAGTTGGAAAATATCAAGTTCACAAAAGTCAGGTGACTTTCCAAACATCAAAAATCTAAGCAGGATAGTATTCTTTTATGATTTTCAATCCAGTGATATATACATGACTTCCAAAAGTCTCTTGGTCTTTTTGAGTCACGTTGTATTTGGAAAGTAAGAGATATAGACCAAGTGATTTCCGAGGTCTCTTCCAGCTCTAAAATGCATAGTTTTTTTATTCTATTATACGTTGGCTATAACTAAAATCATAAACTGATTGATATCATCAGAAACAATTCCAAATTGACTTGGACAATGTTAAATATCACAGATATGTTGATAAGAGCATTATTTCAAACAAACAAACAAAACAAAAACAAACAAACAAAAAACTACTGACTTGGGAAATATATACTGGATAGGAGCAAACCGAAACGGTGCCAAGAACAGCTAATATAAATGTTAGCCATGATTCAGAAAAAAATACACAAGTAATGACTTTTGTAATAATTAAATAATTATTTAATTATAATTAATTATAGTAATTTTAATAATTATTAAAAATTAATAATTTTGTAATAATTAAAATGCATGTGGTGATTTTTTTTGCTTGGAACAGTAATTAATAATTCTTTTTCTTCTGTCTTTGATGACCAATTCACTTAAAACTCAGAAGGCAAATTAGTGAACATTCTACACTTATTATGAACCAAATTTTAGCTGCAAATCTCCTAGGAAGTGATGACAAAATACATTAAACAGACCTATATTAAGTTATTCAAATGTGACAAGGTAAAAACCAAGTTTCTTTTCAACTGATATAATAAAATGAATTTACAAATGAAATGATAGAGCATATAATTCCATTCAGAGCACAAAAATCAAATTGTTAAAAAATCACCCCTCTGAATCTTGAAAACATAAGACTTAACTTTCTGATGGTAAAGCTCTAGTTTTGTTAATTGAACCACTATTTTGGAAACTAGCTTTATATTTATTTATAAACACACATAGATTAATCTTGAGGTTTTTTTCCTTTCAAATACATCTTGCCACAAGATGGAGTACACCCCTTTCAATAATTTCCAGAACACTATGGTAAAACCTGATGCATTAACAATATTTGTTTTACCTATTTTATGGCTAATATAAGACAATTAACACATGAAAAAGCTAAATGAGATTTATTACCAAATATATTAATCAATTACATAACTAATTGAAACTTTCAGTCTTTATTTTTAAGATGTATTTTTAAACTATTTTATTTTGGTTGAAACGAATGTGTTTATTTGGGAGACCACTGATGACACAACATCTCAATAATGCTGTTGGAGATGAAGTCAGGGTGCTCTGACTCCCATCCCTTCCTTAGAAATAGATAAGAACCATCTTATTTCAAGCAGATTCTAAAAGTGGGGATCATAATAGCCTTGCATTTTCCATCCACTTTTTCAACAAATCAATAAAAATACTTGTTACATAAAAGGTTTAACCTTAGACAGCAGCTCCTCAAAATTGCTTACTGTAAAGTAAAATCAAAACACACAGACTATAACTACCTTTTGGGACTCATCCAGAACTTACTGCTTAGTGAAGCCTTTCTGACTCCCCTACTGCAATTAGATCTCTCTTCTCTCTGCACCCAGAGAGCATTTCATCCATATACACATATACCGTTTGATTCAGGGCATGCCCTCTGGGGTTATTATTGTAGAGAGGAGTCCCTGACATCATGCTTGACAACTGTCCCTCTCTTCTTTCAAAACTTCCCCTAATCAGAGCATCCCCCTGGCCAGAATGTCTTAGGTCACCACTCATATATTTATTGATTGAACTCTGAGTTGCAATGAATTTATGACTTCCATAAAAGCAAAAGACTCCTACTGTTCCCTAATTACTTGATTATATTCACTTGTTGTCTCAACTACATGAACATTCTTGGAACTGCTATACAATTTACATTTTAAGATCATGCCTAATATTTTTCCTTTGTTTCTTTCATCAGTTGCATTATTGTAATCAGGTATAGGTCAAAATTGCCTACGAGAGTACAAAATTAATGACAGAAAGAGAGTTCATAATGAGTCAACAACATGTATTGCAGAATAAAGAGAGCTTTTGATGTGTGGAGGATTTTTCCTTGCTGACCCAGAATCGGAGTTCTGTTTGATGTATTAACCCATGGTAGGTAAGAAGAGCATATGAATACTGTACACTCAGATCACAGGCAAAATAAATACTAACTAAGCAAAATATTTAAGACAAAATGGAGAAGCAATGCGTTAGTCCTGCAAGTGACCATATGCAATTAAAGCACTTACACTTCACAATAATAATGTGTTTATGTATTTATCTACTACTTGAGGGCAAGGACTATGTTCACTCATCTATATAGTCTCAGTTCCACTCAGGCCCCAGGACTGTACTTGGCACATAATATGGAAGGCATTCAATGCCTACTGAGTGGGTACATATCCTACTGATCAGATCATTCTCATATGTCCTCATGGGATAATTCATACTAGAATTAATAACTCACAGTTGCCTTATATACTGAAAATTTTTTTAATTGAACTAGAATAAATGTTTAGTCTTTATATAATTAAGGTGATATAAACATATATAATAACATAATAATTTGCAAGAATTTTATTCTATAGTATTCTGGGCCTAATCAAAGATTTGTGAGGGAAAAATAATAATAGAAGAAAACAGATTCAAATCTAAAGCTTATAATAGTTGGGGGAGTTAAAGAAAAGTTAGAACACATCATAACATTCAAAGTGACCAAAAAATGTAAATGCTAGGATCCATAAACAAATGTAGGCAATAATCAACCTTGAGTCTTTACACCATTGTATCAGTGCTTCTGTTACAGCACTTGCTACTGTTATGAAATTGTTTATGTCCATGTAATTCTGATCCCTGCTACTTTCTGCAGGACAACAATTGCAAGACACACAATTGGTGTTTACAAATGTTTATGAAATAAGTGACAGACTGCACGCATGCACGCACGAATGAACAGTTGTCAGCGAAATGTAGAAAGACATCTCCTAGATGAAGGGTAATTCAGTCATCAAGGCCTTAGCAACTGCAGCAGCTAGGGTGACATACCAGAAACACCAACTTTCAGATGTTACCAAGCACTGTGAATTTAAATTTTATTTATTATAAAATGAAAAGTCAGAAAATAAAATAATGGACTAAAGGGCTGTTAAGATGGTCTTTGTTTTGTATTGTATTATTTTTCTTTGGGGAATTTTCTCTTACTGTTCTTCTATTGCATGAAGTAATAACTAGTAGGGCTCTGACTCCTAGAAAAAGGCAGTCAGGACAGCCTTTTAATTAGTTGGAAACTACTTGTGCTGGTAGAGAGATGGAAAAACTACCAGATCTTCAGAAATAAAGAGTTCAAGGCATTTGACCTTGAGGTAACTAAAGCGTCCACTATTTGACCAGAAAGCATTCTGTACTTGATGCTAAAACTTAGAGGCAATAAAAGAAAAGCAAGTTATGGTTAATAAAGAAACAGCTTAATACTTTAGGTATTAATTTCTTTACCTCTTTCTTTAAGGTAAAATTTTAAAATAATGGGTCATCAATATTTTATAATCTTGGTTGTTTCCTTAAAGACATAAACAAAGGGGGCACTTGGATGTTTTTATTTTTAAATTAGTCAAGTAATTATTTTTAAGTCAAAGGAAAAGCAGGAGACAATTAGAAGGAAAAGGTAGGGACATATGACAAAGGTCTTACAGTTAGTTCTTGACTGGTGTCTGGGAGCCCTGCGGGACAATGAGAAGGTCAAGGTTGCATCTGGAATGCCACAACAGGAAGAGAATTTTCTGGGAATATAGAATGGTCATATGCAAGATTACTGAATAATGAAGACTGACACTAAAATTAAAATAATTTTCATCATTTTAGTTATCTAAGTTCATCTCTTCAGCATTTACAATATGTCAGACATCACTCAAATGGTCAAATATTTAAGTTATGTCATTCAATATCACAGGCTGACACCTCCAGCTGTTCAATAATCAGGTTGAAAGAAGTACAGAGATAATTTACTACGAGTGAAAATTAGATGACGTCTAAAATTTGATACTGAAATCTCACCCAATAAGTACCAAATAGAATATTTAAAGTTTCAAAATAAAAATAATACATTTTTGAATGTATAATTTTTAAGAAAATGATGACATAGTAAAAAAAAAAAAGGAAAATAACAAATAGTAAGTTACAAGGGTTTATTTTTGGCTGTATATTTATAATTGACATATTGCACTATATTATTTTACTAAATATTTTACTTATACAAAAGGCTTAAAAGAATGATATAATAAATACTAACTTAAGAAATGTCATTTCCAGTTGCATGATCACACTCCTCTCTCCCCAAAGAAAACTATCTTGAATTTGATATTATTCCCGTGCATGAATTTATGCTTTTACACATATATAGCATATATCTATGCAACACTGCTTTGATATAGTAAAACATTATATAAATATATCATGCTGCATGCATCCTTCTGCATAATTTTTTTTCTTTCAATCTTATGTTTCTAAGATTCGTCCATGCTAACACCAAAACATTTACCTCATACATTTTCTTTGCTGCTCTATGAGTATACTACAATTTACCTACATAGCTAGAAAGGGACATCTATGTTTTCCTTTTTTTTTCCCATTATAAACTACACTGTCAAGAACATTCTTGCACACATCTCCTTGTTCATATGTGGACAAGTCTCTCTGGGGTGTACAACCAGGAATAGCATTGGTGGATTATAGATCATGTCTATCTTCAGCTTTGTAGATAACATCAAGTGGGTGTCCCAATTTACCAAAATGGATAAGATTTTCTGTGGTCTCCCCAGTACTCCATTTAGAAGGTCTTCAATGTATTTCAGTTGTTCTCTAGGTTCTCATTCTCGGCATCAGAGTCTTTCCCAGAGTGACACATGACAGGTAATATCTATGCTTCAAAAACTGAACATCACTCCCCAGATTCAAGAAAAACCAAGGAATTTTCCTATCCCTCATCCTTAAAATGCTCAGAGGCAAAAGGAGCAAGAGTCCCAAACAACAATCAAAATATATAAGCTATCATACAGTAGTTAAAATGATAATAATTGCTATTATTTACTCTAAAGCAATTATTTGCCAAGCACAGTAGTAGGTACCTAATGTGCATTACCTAACCGTATCCTTTGAATAAGATTGGTGATGCAGTTGTTGTTATCCTTGCTTTGTATAAGAAAAAATTCAGAAGATGAATCACAACTTCAGTTACTTACCCAAGACAACATAGCTAGAGTAAATGACAATCAGCATTCAGCTGACTTAGTCACACTCCAAACCCAGTTTTCTCTATTCTACCCTGCAGTAGGCTTCAAGTTAGAACTCAAAGCATTCATTCACCACAACAATCTATAAAGAACTGTGAAGAGCAAGTAGCTTTAATTAACTTCACTTAAAATTTAGGAACCTGTACACACACATGAGATTCTCCAACTGCCTGTTGCTTTATTTTGGTGGTAAAATTTCACTACTCAAAACTTCCAGAAGAAGATAAGGGGTCATTAAATAAAATAAGAATTCAAATATGCTTAGTCAATTGTACTAAAAAGTCACAATACTGCTAAAAGATGCAGCAGAAAGTACATGATTACTTAAAATGAATTTGGGTCATTATCTGTGGATTTAACCTATTTATAATATCCCTCTACGACATTTACTTAGATGACTCAACTGCTCAGTCAGCACCTTAAGCCTTGCTTAACGTTAAACGGAAAAGGAATTCTGAGCCTCTAAAGGAGAATGAATCTAACAGAATTAAAATCATTCCAATTCAAACTCTATTCTGCCAGATGGCATCAGCCCTACAAAGAATTTTAAGAAATGGGGCACACAGGCAAAGAGGGTCAAGGGAACTTCCTAAGAACACGTAGAGACGTCAACAATCCCAGCACAGGAGAGTCTGCCTTCTAAGGAATGACACCGTGAGAAAATCGGGGCAATCAGAGGAATGATACCAACAAAGAATAAAGGCAAAAATCTGAAGAGCTTGAAAAAGGATGGAAAACATATATTTTCATTTTGAGGGTGGGGAAAATATGTTCACCTGATGACCAAAAGTAGCACTCTCAAACTCAGCTTTTTTCAATATATTAGTTAAAATATAACTGTTTGTCATATGCTGGGCCTCATACTCTATAACAAGGTAAGAAATAACAGGACACTGAAGTCTATCAAAGTAAAAATCCTGGAAAATAAAAAATTCAAGGGGTGTGAAATGAGCTGTTTAAAATATAAAAGTTTTTTTTCACTTTTCTCCTTTTTGTTTTTTTTTAAACTTATCATTTTTTACTATACCAATTATTATTATTTTTTACTATACCACGTGAGAAAGCTAGGATCAATGGATCTACCTTGCAGGGGGACATATTTTGGTCCAGTGCCATATCCCCCACCCACTCACCAAAATGCTAATAGACAAAGGTCTTAAAGAACACAGTTGCATCCAAATGTCATGGAAGGTGTGAAACACAGCAGAAATTTTCACTTCGTCAAGGATTTCACTCACAGGCAGCTATATAACATGGTGATTCACAGACCTTTAGAGTTCAATGGGCTCAGATTCAGTTCAATCTCTTACCATCTATGAGACTTTGGGCAAACTATTTAGACTCTTTACACCTCACATTTGTTATCTCTAGAATGAGGATAATAAAAGCATCTACCTGAGAGACCCATTATAAGGATTAAAGGATTTAAAGAAGTGCCAGCCAAATAATACATTTTAGAAACCATAATAATATTGTTAATTTTTATTTTATAAATCATAATTAAAATAATAACATTCATGATGATGATGATAAATAAATGGTAATTGGAAAAATGGCCTCAGTCCTCTTTCTCATTCCATGAATTAGTAATATAAATTTAAATTTGCTATCTCCTTCCTATTTATTACCAAGAATATAACAACAGATATACTGCATGGGAGCTGAACTAGGAAGTTACCCAGAGGGATCACTTGTGGGCTTGATTTCACTCCTTTGTTATCAATCATTAAGCCAGGAAAATTATAACTTTTTGCCCATTTTTACTGAGTTTCTGTAATGGCAAAAGATTTCCAAATGATGATAAAACAGTGAAAAGGTGGTATTGGATGTATAGCTATAATAAAGTTATCTCTTACACATTGACTATTTCAATAACTTGTAATTGTATTAGACATTTTCATACATCAAGAAAAAAGACATTTTATATTCTTTTTACTCTTTTTATCTCAATAATTCTAAATAATCGATTCACAACAGACACTGTTATGGACTGAATGTTTATGCCCCCTCCACCAGATTAATATGTTGAAGGCTTAACCTTCAATGTGATGTATTAGGAGGTGGGGGCTTAGGAAATAATCAGTTTTAGATAAGGTCATAAGTGTGAAGCCCCATGATGGAACTAGTGTTCATATGAGAGGAGGAAGAGACACCAAAACTTCCTCTCTCTGCCACGAGAGGGTACAGCGAGAAGGCAGCTGTTTGCCAGCTGGGAAGACGACCCTAACTCCTAGGACCCTTCTACCTTTTCCTAGTTCCCCCATCAGCATCTATAAACAAACACCTTATGGCCTGCTAAAATGAGCCTCAAAAAGCTGATCTGAGCAATCAACGTAATTGTAGGAATTGAAATGTGCTTAAAATCTGAGTTACTGCTGTCAGTGAATGTGCTTGAATACAAACAAAAATCTATGCATACCAATACTGTTTCATCATTCTGATTGTCAGAAATCATGTTTTTCAAGGCTCAGCCTAATCTAAAATGTGTTGCTGGAAATTCTGAACCAGTATAAATCATGCTAAAGTAGCTAATAAAGTAGCTTAAATTCAACAAAGTAAACTATGATAAAAATAAAAATGTAATTGCTATACTTTAATTTGCCAGCAATTCAGTCAAAATCCTTGTAACAATGACAGTGGCTATGACTTAGTTCTCTCTGGGAGTAACACATGTCTGGGGAACCTACAAATAGCTATGAAGTTTTACAAGTATCTAAAGGTTTCCAGGCAACCGGGAGCACTCCACAGATATTCATATTACAAAAGAAGAAAATATGTATGTATTTTGAATTTCTAAGAAGAACCAGTGAACTACTTTAGGCTTATTCTTTCATGAGGATCCCATTAATGTGAGATGACGTTTCCGAGTAATAGTATTGAATAGTGATCTTGGTTTTGATAACGAGAACTCTGGTAGCCATCATACCCCACCCCTCGCTGTATGTATACATGTGGGGGGGAGGGGGGAGGGGGGAGGGAGGGAGAGGGAGAGGGGGAGAGAGAGAGAGAGAGAGAGAGAGAGAGAGAGAGAGAGAGAGATTTTATCTATCTATATTTAACAGAGGTCAGAAGTTATCACAACTCACGAAGTATAATTTATTTACTTAGATAGTTATTCACTTAACATTTATTTAGGGCCTGTCTTATTCCTGGCACTGAGCTAGTTGCTGGAACTGTAAGACAAATAAGAGATCACACTTTATAAAGGGGAATAAATGTATAAATTAACCAATTAAACTACAACTTGGTCAGTGCATAAACGGTAGTATATTTTATGTGTTACACATAATAAAAGGATAATAACATCTGGTGTACCAGAGAAGGCACCCCAGAAAACCTTAATATAAAAACAATTCTTAAAGAGTAAACTTGTCCAGCAGATCACAGACGGTAGTCATATCTAGACAAAGGAACAGCGTGGTGAATATTGGTGAAGAGTGCCTATGAAAATAACATTATATATTTTAAATCATTCACTTAACGAAGTGGCATTTAAAAGTAGCCCTTTAGGAGAAAACTTACACAAGAATCTTAGATAGCCTCATCCACCAGAGGGCAGACAGGAGAAGCAAGAAGAACTACAGTCCTGCAGCCTGTGGAACAAAAAACACATTCACAGAAAGATAGACAAGATGAAAAGGCAGAGGGCTATGTACCAGATGAATGAACAAGATAAAACCCCAGTAAAACAACTAAATGAAGTGGAGATAGGCAACCTTCCAGAAAAAGAATTCAGAATAATGATAGTGAAGATGATCCAGGACCTCGGAAAAAGAATGGAGGCAAAGACTGAGAAGATGTAAGAAATGTTTAACAAAGACCTAGAAGAATTAAAGAACAAACAAACAGAGATGAACAATACAATAACTGAAATGAAAACTACACTAGAAGTAATCAAGAGCAGAATAACTGAGGCAGAAGAATGGATAAGTGACCGGGAAGAAAGAATGGTGGAATTCACTGCTGCAGAACACAATAAAGAAAAAAGAATGAAAGGAATTGAAGACAGCCTAAGAGACCTCTGGGACAACATTAAACACACCAACATTTGCATTACAGGGGACCCAGAAGGATAAGAGAGAGATAAAGGACCAGAGAAAATATTTGAAGAGATTGTAGTCGAAAACTTCCCTAACATGGGAAAGGAAACAGCCACCCAAGCCCAGGAAGAGCAGCAAGTCCCATACAGGATAAACCAAAGGAGAAACGTGCCAAGACACATAGTAATCAAATTGGCAAAAATTGAAGAAAAATTATTGAAAGCAGCAAGGGAAAAACGACAAATAACATACAAGGGAATTCCCGTAAAGTTAACAGCTGATTTCTCAGCAGAAACTCTACAAGCCAGAAGGGAGTGGCATGATATACTTAAAGTGATGAAAGGGAAGAAACTACAACCAAGATTACTCTACCTGGCAAGGATCTCATTCAGATTCGATGGAGAAATTAAAAGCTTTACAGACAAGCAAAACCTAAGAGAATTCAGCACCACAAAACCAGCTCTACAACAATTTCTAAAGGAACTTCTCTAAGTGGGAAACACAAGAGAAGAAAAGGCACTACAAAAACAAGCCCAAAACAATTAAGAAAATGGTCATAGGAACATACATATTGATAATAACCTTCAATGTGAAAGGATTAAACGCTCCAACCACAAGACACAGGCTTGCTGAATGGATACAAAAACAAGACGATATATATGCTATCTACAAGAGACCCACTTCAGACCTAGGGACATGTACAGACTGAAAGTGAGGGGATGGAAAAAGATATTCCATGCAAATGGAAATCAAAAGAAAGCTGGAGTAGCAATACTCATATCAGATAAAATAGACTTTAAAATAAAGAATGTTACAAGAGACAAAGAAGGACACTACATAATGATCAAGGGATCAATCCAAGAAGAAGATATAACAATTATAAATATATATGCACCCAACATAGGAGCATCTCAATACACAAGGCCACTGCTAACAGCTATAAAAGGGGAAATCTACAGTAACACAATAATAGTGGGGGACTTCAACAACTCACTTACACCAATGGACAGATCATCAAAAATGAAAATAAATAAGGAAACAGAAGCTTTAAATGACACAACAGACCAGATAGATTTAATTGATATTTATAGGACATTCCATCCAAAAACAACAGATTACTCTTTCTTCTCAAGTGCGCATGGTACATTTTCCAGGATAGATCACATCTTAGGTCACAAATTAAGCCTCAGTAGAGTTAAGAAAACTGAAATCATATCAAGCATCTTTTCTGACCACAACGCTATGAGATTAGAAATGAAGTACAGGGAAAAAAACATAAATAACACAAACAATACATTACTAAATAAACAAGAGATCACTGAAGAAATCAAAGAGGAAATCAAAAAATACGTAGAGACAAATGACAATGAAAACACAATGAACCAAAACCTATGGTATGCAGCAAAAGCAGTTCTAAGAAGGAAGTTTATAGCTATACATGCCTACCTCAAGAAACAAGAAAAATCTCAAGTAAACAATCTAACCTTACACCTAAAGGAACTAGAGAAAGAAGAACAAACAAACCCCAAAGATAGCAGAAGGAAAGAAATCATAAAGATCAGAGCAGAAATAAATGAAATAGAAACAAAGAAAAAAACAGCAAAGATCAATAAAATGAAAAGCTGGTTCTCTGAGAAGATAAACAAAACTGATAAACAATTAGCCAGACTCATCAAGAGGGAGAGGGCTCAAATCAATAAATTTAGAAATGAAAAAGGAGAACTTACAACAGACACTGCAGAAATACAAAGCATCCTAAAAAACTACTACAAGCAACTGTATGCCAGTAAAATGGACAACCTGGAAGAAATGGACAAATTCTAAGAAACATATAACCTTCCAAGACTGAACCAGGAAGAAATACAAAATATGAACAGACCAATCACAAGTAATGAAATTGAAACTGTGATTAAAAATCTTCCAACAGGGCTTCCCTGGTGGCACAGTGGTTAAGAATCTGCCTGCCAATGCAGCGGACACGGGTTCGAGCCCTGGCCTGGGAAGATCCCACATGCCGCAGAGAAACTGGGCCTGTGTGCCACAACTACTGAGCCTGCGCACCCAGAGCCCGTGCTCCACAATAAGAGAAGCCACTGCAATGAGAAGCCCGTGCACCACAACGAAGAGTGACCCCTGCTCGCTGCAACCAGAGAAAAAAAAACCCATGCACAGCAACGAGGACCCAATGCAGCCCAAAATAAAATAAATTAAAAAAAAAAAAAATCTTCCAACAAACAAAAGTCCAAGACCAGATGGCTTCACAGGTGAATTCTATCAAACATTTACAGAAGAGCTTACATCCATGCTTCTCAAACTCTTCCAAAAAATTGCAGAGGAAGGAACACTCGCAAACTCTTTCTATGAGGCCACTATCACCCTGATATCAAAACCAAAGATACTACAAAAAAAGAAAATTGCAGACCAATATCACTGATGAATATAGATGCAAAAATCCTCAACAAAATACTAGCAAACAGAATCCAACAACACATTAAAAGGATCATACACCATGATCAAGTGGGATTTATCCCAGGGATGCAAACATTCTTCAATATACACCAGTCAGTCAATGTGATACACCACATTAATGAACTGAAGAATAAAAACCATATGATCATCTCAATAGATGCATAAAAAGCTTTTGACAAAATTCAACACCAATTTATGAGAAAAACTCTCCAGAAAGTGGGCATAGAGGGAACCTACCTCAACATAATAAAGGCCATATACGACAAACCCACAGCGAACATCATTTTTAATGGTGAAAAACTGAAAGCATTTCCTCTAAGATCAGGAACAAGACAAGGATGTCCACTCTCACCAGTATTATTCAACATAGATTTGGAAGCCCTAGCTACGGCAATCAGAGAAGAAAAATACATAAAAGCAATACAAATTCGAAAAGAAGAAGTAAACATGTCACTGTTTGCAGATGACATGATACTATACATAGAGAATCCTAAAGATGCCACCAGAAAACTACTAGAGCTAATTAATGAATTTGCTAAGGTAGCAGGATACGAAATTCATGCATAGAAATCTCTTGCATTCCTATATGCTACTGATGAATAATCTGAAAGAGAAATTAAGGAAACACTCCCATTTACAACTGCAACAAAACAAAATAAAATACCTAGGAATAAACCTAACTAGGGAGACAAAAGACCTGTATGCAGAGAACTATAAGACATTGATGAAAGAAATTAAAGATGATACCAACAGATGGAGAGATATACCATGTTCTTGGACTGGAAGGATCAATTTTGTGAAAATGACTATACTACCGAAAGCAATCTACAGATTCAATGCAATCCCTATCAAATTTCCATTGTCATTTTTTACAGAACTAGAACAAAAAAACTTAAAATCTGTACGGAGACACAAAAGACCCTGAATAGCCAAAGCAGTCTTGAGGGGAAAAAAACGGAGCTGGAGGAATCAGACTCCCTGACTTCAGACTATACTACAAAGCTACAGTAATCAAGACAATATGGTACTGGAACAAAAACAGAAACACAGATCAATGGAACAAGATAGAAAGCCTAGAGATAAACCCATGCACCTATGGTCAACTAATCTATGACAAAGGAGGCAAGGATATACAATGGAGAAAATACAGTCTCTTCAATAAGTGCTGCTGGGAAAACTGGACAGCTACATGTAAAAGAATGAAATTAGAACACTCCCTACCGTCATACACAAAAATAAAATCAAAATGGACTCAAGATCTAAATGTAAGACCAGACACTATAAAACTCTTAGAGGAAAACATAGGAAGAACACTCTTTGACATAAATCACAACAAGATATTTTTTGATCCACCTCCTAGAGTAATGGAAATAAAAACAAAGTAAACAAATGGAGCCTAATGAAACTTAAAAGCTTTTGCAAAGCAAAGTTAACCATAAACAAGACGAAAAGACAACCCTCAGAATGGGAGAAAACATTTGCAAACAAATCAACGGACAAAGGATTAATCTCCAAAATATATAAACAGCTCATGCAGCTCAATATTAAAGAAACAAACAACCCAATCCAAAAATGGGCAGAAGACCTAAATAGACATTTCTCCAAAGAAGACATACAGATGGCCAAGAAGCACATGAAAAACTGCTCAACATCACTAATTATTAGAGAAATGAAAATCAAAACTACAATAAGGTATCACCTCACACCAGTTAGAATGGGCACCATCAGAAAATCTACAAACAACAAATGCTGGAGAGGGTGTGGAGAAAAGGGAACCCTCTTGCACTGTTGGTGGGAATGTAACTTGATACAGCCACTATGGAGAACAGTATGGAGGTTGTTTAAAAACTAAAAATAGAATTACCATATGGTCCAGCCATCCCACTACTGGGCATATACCCAGAGAAAACCATAATTCAAAAAGACACATGCACCCCAATGTTCATTGCAGCACTATTTACAATAGCCAGGTCATGGAAGCAACCTAAATGCCATCGATAGATGAATGGATAAAGAAGAAGTGGTACATATATACAATGGAATATTACTCAGCCATAAAAAGGAATGAAACTGGGTCATTTGTTGAGACGTGGATGGATCTAGAGACTGTCATACAGAGTGAATTAAGTCAGAAAGAGAAGAACAAATATCGTATATTAATGCACGTGTGTGCAACCTAGAAAAATGGTACAGATGAACCAGTTTGCAGGGCAGAAGTTGAGACACAGATGTAGAGAACAAACATATGGACAGCAAGGGGGGAAATCTGAGGGGGCTTGGGGATGGTGGTGTGATGAATTGGTCGACTGGGATTTACATGTATACACTGACGTGTATAAAATTGATGACTTATAAGAACCTGTTGTATAAGAAAATAAATTAAATTAATTTAAAAAATTTTTTTAAAAAAGTATCCCTTTAGAGATCAGCTCGGTGCTTTGTGTCCTCCTAGAGGGGTGGGATAGGGAGGGTGGGGGGGAGAATCAAGAGGGAGGAGATACGGGAATATATGTTTATGTATAGCTGATTCACTTTGTTATACAGCAGAAACTAACAGACCATTGTAAAGCAATTATACCCCAAAAAAGATATTAAAAAAAATTAAAAAATAGAACTACCAAATGAAAAAAGAAAAAGTAGCCCTTTATCTCTCTCAATAGGAAACTTCCTAGTGAATCTATAATGTTAATATTCCGATAGATATTCTGATGGAGATAATGTGTCCAAAGTTTCTAACCTCATACAGGGTTAGCTTGTGTCACTTAGAGTTATTTAAAATGGAAGCCAAGAAAAAAAATTATTTAAAAAATTTTATGTTTGTCACAGAATTGGTTCTGCTATAGCTTAAAGATTTAAAGCAGTGGTTCTCATAGTATGACCACTGGACCAGCAGCATCACTGGCTGGAACTTTTAGAAATTCAGATTCTCAGGCCTCTCCTTAGACCTACTGTATTCGATGCTATGGAGATGAGGACCAGCACTCTGTGTTTTAAGAAGCCTTCTAGATCATTCTGAGGTAGAGTTTGAGAATCACTAACGTAAAATCATTGCTTATTCTGGCAGTAACACATTCATTTTCTGTATGAGTCTCCTTGCTATCTTAAGAGAGAAGGAAAACTCAACTCTACAATAGCCTAACTTGACCACTTCTACTTTGAACCAATCTCAATTTTGTTGCACATAAATACATAATTGACCACATTAGTTTATCTAAGATTATTTGATTTGACAGTGATTAAAGATAACGGAGACCAAAATGTACATTTGGGACAAATGAAAGAAGTATTTTTAGAAGTATGTGTATAATTATTTTTTCCTATTAAAATGCACATGTATATTAGATAACTTTACTTCAATTAAAATGATCATTATAATAGCTAACAATGACACAGCACTTAACTTGTGTCAAACAATGTTCCAGAATATTTTACATAGATTAACTCCCCTAACCCTCCTGAGTTCTTTGCAACACACAGCTGTAATATCCCAAGCGACTAAGGCACAGTACAGTCAAATGACTTGTCTGGGAAACAATGCTTTGAATCTGAGCAGTGAGAGCTGGGCAGTGAATACAGACAGTATGGTTTCAGTCTCCATGCTTGTTATACCGCAACCAGTGCAAGAGGTATTTTTAATTAAACTAAGAGTCTAATAGCAGAGGATACCTTATAGCATTAGTAAATAATGTTATTGGTTGTAGGTTATTTTGTGAGTACCTAGAATGCATGCATGCACAAATACACACACTTTGCCAACCCTGCTACTTGCATGACCTTGGGTAAATCAACTCACTTCTTTCTGCTTCAGTTTCCTCTTGTGTTACATGAGGACAGAGTTCTAAGCGTTCATTAAATGCATTTGTAAATTATTTAGAACAGTGGTCAGGATAGATCCTATCACTGTTTTTGTTGCTACCTGAAATAAAAAGTCAGAGTACATTATACAACAGAGGCTCCTTCATATTTTGTATTTTTATGGCCTGCACCAATAAATTTTTACATTTATTTTAATTGTTCCTTCCTCGAAAATTTTTCATCAGTTGCTTTGAATAGTCAACTATTGCTATTCTTCCCAACCCTTTCTTTAACTAGTTCTAGTAGTTTTAAACGAGTGATAGAAATAGGGCCAAAAAAACCTGCTTACCCTAAGCTCCCTTTCTGTGAGTAGACTTGTATTAGAATCCTCTCTATATGTAGGTCTGAATAAAAATTTCTCTATGAATAGTTTTGAAATAGCTTACTATTAGTTTAGAGAATAGGTATGAAGAGACTGTCAGCAACAGGGAAGTTCTCATGAAAACACAGCACACAGATAGCTACTTTATGGGTTGCAGGCACAGAGATCAAACACAAAGTTATAGTGATGGGGGTGAGAGAGCGGTATAATGGAGGTGGCTGGAAAACAGAAAGGTAGTAAACCAAAACAGACAAAGGAAGCTGCAGCAGAAAAGGAGTAGTGATTTAGATAAGATGTCTGTGCTGGGGCATGGAGGAAAAGTCCAGAGAAATGGTTCATTTCTATTAGAGAGCATCCAAGAGAAGGAGAAAGATACCCAGGAATTAATTTTATCTACTTTATTATTATACTTTGGCTGGCTTTTCTTTTCTACAAGTCATCCTCTTATATATGATTAATTGTTGTATTAGTTTCCTATTGCTGCTGTAACAAGTCACCACAAACTTAGTAGTTTAAAATGGCACAACTATATTATCTTTCAGCTCTGAAGGTCAAAGCCCGAAATGTGTTTTACTGGGCTAAAACCAAAGTCAAGTTTTGACAGGGCTGTGTTTCTTCCAGTGTCTCTATGGGAAAAAATCAATCTCCTTGACTTTTCCAGCTTCTAGAAATTGCTACATTCCTCCACTCACGATCTCTTACCCCATTTTCAAAGTCAGTAGTGTAGTATCTTCAAATTCATTCAGTCATTCATATTCTTTCTTCTTCTCTCTTTCTCTCTCCCTGCTGCTTCCAACATCACATTTCCTTCTCTGACTCATTGCCTTCTTGTTTATAAGAACCCTGTGATTATATTGGGCCCATCCAACAACCAGTATAATCTCATCTCTAAAGCCTTAACTTAATCACATCTACAAAGTTCCACTTGTCATGTCAGGTAACATATTCAGAGGTTGCAGGGATTAGAATGGAGCCATCTTTGGTGGTGGTGGCGAGGGGAGCATTATTTGTTTACTGGAATCTAGTTCCAATATCCCTTCTGACAATGCCTGATTTAAGTGCAAACCTACCTAAGGGCTAGGGCCTTAAATATGTCATCCTGTAAGACTGCTCCAAGATTCACAGAACTATTCGTGAAGCTTATGCAAAGTAGTTCTCTTCTATTTAGTAAACTCATATGCTGCTATTATAACATAATAACTGATATAATGACAAATAACTATACATTTGTCTGACAAGAAATGATTCATTAAAATGCAGAGAAATCTAATTTTTTTTTTAAAAGATGTTTTCCAAGGGAGCAGGGAAGAGTTACAGCTCTATGGCCACAGAAGATATAATTATTTTACCCATGGAACATAAAAATCATTCAGTATGAAATGCACAGATTCAAATAAACCAGTTCTTGATGAAAATGTGCTTTGTAAAAATTGTCTTTTATACCATCAAAATAGAATGTCTTTTCAAAACAATTTCCAGATGAATAGCATATCATAATGTATATTTGCCAGCACATAAATAACTGTCTGAATAAAAAAGATGGCAAGCATAGAAATAATTTGAAGATATGTGTTACAAATAAAGCAGATATTTTATGATTCACTGCTACAGCTAATTTTGTGTATGTTTCTCTTCCCAGTATGACATCTGAATATTTAGATGATAATTTCTGTATGTTTGGAACCTAATGTTAAATCCACTAGTACAGATTTAGTAAGCATATGAAAGAAATATATCACCGGCTAAAAATCAGGTAAGATAATTAAACTATTGAAAGTGAATGAGAAAAACAAAGTCCAGCTCAATTATTCCCTATCACTTGATTAATTATTGAAACAGAAAGAAAGCAGTGGGTACTTTGAATAAAAACTAAACACATTTTAAAAATCCACGTGCAGGGCTTCCCTGGTGGCGCAGTCGTTGAGAATTTGCCTGCCGATGCAAGGGACATGGGCTTGTGCCCCGGTCCAGGAAGATCCCACATGCCGTGGAGCGGCTGGGCCCGTGAGCCATGGCCGCTGAGCCTGCGCGTCCAGAGCCTATGCTCCACAATGGGAGAGGCCACAACAGTGAGAGGCCTGCGTACTGAAAAAAAAAAAAAAAAAAAAATCCACGTACATATACCTACAATATGGTGTGATGTGAAAAACATAAAACTACATGAAATTAACAGAAGATTACAAAAATAGATGGTTAAGATGTTGTAAAACTAATTTAAAGAACAGAGCAGTTAAAATGTCAAGTAAGAAAGGACACTTACAAAAATATAAGCTAATAGAAAGAACAAAATATAAGCTAATAGAAAGAACTAAACTATTTATAAAAGGGCTATCTTCAAAAGTTGAAAGAGTAGGATGTAGTGAATAACTAGACTGGATGAGACAATGAGAAAGCTGCCTGCATATTCAAAATATGCAATCAGTTGTCAATGACCTGAAATTTAAGTTGAAAAACTAAAACAAACAAACAAACAAACAAAAAAACTCTGTTCGAAAAAACAGCTCAAAATGAAGGGCAGGGCTTCCCTGGTGGCGCAGTGGTTGGGAGTCCGCCTGCCGATGCAGGGGACACGGGTTCGTGCCCCGGTCTGGGAAGATCCCACATGCTGCGGAGCGGCTGGGCCCGTGAGCCATGGCCACTGAGCCTGCACGTCCGGAGCCCGTGGTCCGCAACGCGGAGAGGCCACAACAGTGAGAGGCCCGCGTACTGCAAAAAAAAAAAAAAAAAAAAAAAAAAGAAGGGCAAAATGATGCAGACAGGTTTTCTCTTCCAGACACTAAATCCTATCAAAGTACTAAATAAGCATGCTCCTTTCTAGAAGAATGGGTAATTATTTTAGATCTGCACATTTACATGACAATGTATCCTATTTACTAATTAATCAAAAGCCAAGAGTTTTCTTAGAATTTGTACAAATGTCATCAAACTGATTTCTACAATATCTGGTCACGAAACTTGCAATAACACAATGAAAAGCAGAAAAGTAAGAAAAAATTGTACATTAAAAAAAAGAATTAAGTACTGCTTTTAAGATTACCTTCATTGAGTTTTCAGCTGCTAACTGCCACAGTATGTATCCTCCTAATATTGTGCAAGAAATTTAATGGGCAAAATTTGAGCAGTAGATTTATCTCTGCTTGGGTTTCTATCTGCAAATTTTTGAAAGAAAAAAATATATTCAATCTCTATTGATATGTTACCAGAATTTTATGTATGGTCTTTAATTTTTCTAATTTTTCATCACAATTAAAAATACCTGTCATTTGTGTTAAGTCCAATGGGTATCAAATTGAGCCTAAAAATATGTCATCATTGCCATACTTAATTATTCTCATATTTGTTCTCTTTTAGTAAGTACAAGATAATTGCTTTTTATTACTTGTGTCAGCAATATAATTTTTCCATTCTCATGTTCTTATATAAAATATTGAGGACAATATGAAAAATGCAATTAGATATTCAAATAATTGTACATTACTTTTTAAATAAGATGGAAATGCTACAAAAATGTGACTGTCATCCATCAAGATGTGCTAAAATGTGGTAGCCAAAAATGTTTGTTTAGATGGTAATATATACGGTTACTTAACCATGGTAACTCGTACTAGTACTGGCTGATTGATGGGGAGGCCTATTAAATACTGGTTAACTTGTAATAATAAGAAAGATTTTTAAAACATTGGTTATATGGATTGGTCAATAATTTGAAGCACAAAATAAATTAGTGTAAGCAAATGTGCCCACATTTTATAGTACATTTTTTTGTGTGTAATATGTGGGATTAACGGTATATTACTGCAATTCATAATCCTTCTAAAATTTATGTTCTAAATAGTGTTTTAAAGATGACCAAGAGTACAATAATATAATAATTTCCCTTAGAAAATCATTAAGTATATGCAACTGGAGGACCAGTAGTACAAAAATCAAAGTGAGGAATTATACTCAAAAGTATAATACATTTGACATCTGTTATTAAGGTATTAATTATTCTTAGATGAGTCAAAATCAAAGAAAACAAATCCACAGACTAAAGTTGCAGAAGTCAAATTCAATACATCTGCTGATACTAAAACCTGTATGCTGCTATATACAAAACTATGCTGAGAACATTGAAGACATTGGATACAACTTTCATTGATCAAGGTGTTTGCAGCTAGGACGCTTGAATACACTGAAGAAGAGGAATGCTAAACAGAACAACAGGGAAAAGGAAAATAAAGCAGTGTTACTAATCATGTTTTTAGTTAATGTAGGAGATCAGCTAATGACTCAGAAAGTTAGAAAATGTGTACCAAATATAATATGGTGAATAAATAAAGGTTAAGATAAAGTCACTCTCGTTTCTCTCAAACTATTCGAAAAATCTCATTGAAATACTTTTAAAAGATGCCAGGGTGGAATGGCTCTATTTGATAGGTCACCAAAAAACTGTACTTCGGGGCTTCCCTGGTGGCGCAGTGGTTGAGAGTCCACCTGCCGATGCTGGGGACACGGGCTCGTGCCCCGGTCCGGGAAGATCCCACATACCGCGGAGCAGCTGGGCCCATGAGCCATGGTTGCTGAGCCTGCACGTCCGGAGCCTGTGCTCCGCAACGGGAGAGGCCACAGCAGTGAAAGGCCCGCGTACCGCAAAAAAAAAAAAAAAAAAAAAAAAAAGCAAAAATAAAACTGTACTTCGGCTCCTTTCCTGGAAAATTTCTAATTAGCATCACAGAGTAGTTATCAAAATAATATAATTAGCATTTCTGTTAAGATGCTAACTGGATGTGCTCTTCCCCCACCAAGTACAAAGAATCTTCACTGGGCAATGTTTAGTGGTACTTCCCAACATCTTCATGTAAGACGTAGATGCTATCTTTGACCCAGAACATTCACTATAGTGGGGATTATGGCTTCTTTGATAATATTTTGTTTTGTGTTTAAGTGATAAATTTCATGTATCTATTTACTCAGGACCCAAGTACTGAACTTTCATATTTCAGTCAGCATATAATGGCTTGAAATATAGCGGTCTTCCACAAGACAAATCTGGGTCATAAGGATTCTTTTCGAGATGTGTAGAATCATTTTATTTTTTCTTTTGGCCCAGAAAATAAAAATTTTTCTCTAAAGCAGATATAAAACCTGTTTAAAGGCTATTACACAAAGGGAAACAAATATAGTATAAATTGCATTAATAGATAAATCTCCATTCCATTCTCCCTTTAAACTATAAAGCCCCTTGAGCAGTGAAATAAGTTTTATTCTGAACAAAATTCAGCATCTGTGATAGTGCCAGACACGTAACATATTCTCAATAAATTTTAATAAATGAGTGAAATTTGGTAAAAAATAGGGGCTTGTCTCTAAAGATTATATTTCCCAGGTCACATGGAGCCTGTTTTTAAAACACCTTTAATAAGAAATTTAACTACAAAAAACCCCATCATCCTTAAAGTAAAGTGGCTATCCATTTTATCTTATATGTTTTAAAAGCACAACTATGACAGTAACATCTACTCTATAAATTACATATGGACTAGGAGGAAAATAGAGCAAGGAGGAGTAGTTTGATAGATTAGCAAAATCTAAGATCCAATGTAGTCAGAAGAAATAAGAACTCTGCTCTTCCAGCAGGCAACACAATAGCTAGAACTGAGGATTTTCAACACATGTTTCATAGAAGAATGAATGACTAATGAGCAAATATGTAACTTCCATTCTCCCAATGCCAGCTACTATTGGTACTGTAGTATTTCTAAGTGTAGGTTTTGTTTAAGATGACTAAAGAACAATCTGTGTACTATACACACAACTATATTTGGAAGGCAACACAAAACCGTTCCAGTCACTATGTGGGACTCTATAAGGAGAAACATGGTGACTTGCTTAGTCACTTACTACTCTATACTGTAGTCCCAAATTGCCAATTCTTTTGGTTTCAGTATGCACTGCTTCTCTATGATATACGTTTATGACTTAATAAGGCAGTATAATAGAAAAACAATAATAGCTCCTTTTATACCTAATTATAACCCTGAGATGTAAGAATTTTTAAATCTTTGAAAAGGTAAAAGTATCATAACATACAAAAGAAAAAATAAAACTATTCTGAATATATATTGCATTTTACCTAATGATAATTGTCCTATTTTACACTCTTACATATACATTATAGAAACTGAGAAAGCAGGGGAAAATATAATAAAAAATGTAAAATCATCTGTATTACTTTCTGATGGTAGCTATTACTAGCATTTTGTTTTATTTCCATCCAGTTTCTCATATATATTATATTTTTCCATACTTGAATCATCCTGAATATAAAATTTTAATATTCTTATAGGTTTTATACTATATTCTAAACATGTGCAACTATGACATGAATACATGTCAATGAATACATGTTTTAATGGCAATATCACATTAAGGTATACAGCTGTTCCATAATTTAATCATTCCCCCAATATGGCTTATTAATTTTTGTTTCCAGTTTATCTCTATTGCAAATAATATTCCAATGAACATCTTTATATATGAATTTCCATGTGAATCCTTGCTAACTTTCTTGGAATTTATGGAATAGTAGTAGTTATACAGTCACAGAGTATAGATTATTTACTATTGAAGTCACATAAGAAAATGATAAAGGCACCTTTTATCTCTCTTCTAAGCAAATGGTATATATACATATATACACACACATACACACACAAATTGTGTGTATATATATTTTTTATTTTATCTTTAAAGATTTTAACAGAAAATCCTCTTTCAACTCACCAATTTAATTTCATGTGCTGATTTAGAAATATAGAAAATTAGCAAGAAAATAGTATAATTTTGCAATTTTTGTCCTATAATTCTTTTTTTAAAGAAGAAAAGAGAAATATATAGTTTGGGAATTAGGAATTCATTTCAGTACTTTAAATAGCAGAAACTGCCTATTAGTCACTTAATAAAAACAAAGCAATGCAGTATGAAATCTAAATGGAGTTAAAAGTTGTCAACAAAGTAGGCTTATCAGAACACTTCTATTAAGTGAAATACAACCAGGTTGTAAAAAGTTAAACATAAGGGAATAAACTGTGTAGAACTCACTCATATCAAGGAAATGCTTTAAAATATTCTCAAGCAGAGAGTTGAAAATGATGTTAAATTGTGTAAACCACCACCTGCAACTGCAAGCTCTATCAGTAAGTTAACAAATGTGTGTCTCCAGGTTATCTCTTCCTATGCAACATGTAACAAATCACTGGAATAGCCCCATCCAACAAAATAGCTATCATCGAAGTCTGGATGAACCTATATAATGATAAACTGAGATATTTCCAAACTGGCAGTACAGAATATGACAAAGGGTATATCACGGACAGAATGCAAAAAGCAATACAGAAAAAATAAAGAGGAATAAAACCCCGTAATTAGAAAAAATACCTATAAAATTAAAATGTCACATTGAACCAAAAGCAGTGAAACTTTTTAGCCATATTTCTGGAGTCTTACAAAATCATTAGACATGATGCCATCATCAACAATAGCAATATCATTTATACGTGTCAAGAGATTATATGTATAGGATTTCCAGGGCTGTTCCACATGGAAAATTGAAATTTCCAGAAGCTAAATTACCTGGCCATGGTGACTGCTAGTAAGTAGCAGAACCAGAATTCAAATCCAGCTGTCCTAAACCCAGAAATAGCTCTCTCTTATATACTAATTTCCAAAAATAAGAAAAATGTAGTTATAAGTACTTTAAAAGCATTAAGTAGATTGGTTGCAAAAATCAATTAGAGGCATATGTCTGAAGAAATCTTTCAGAGAAAGCATGTCCTTCAAGTTTACTTAAATAATTTTTTTTTGTATTTAAGATTATATCATTCTAACAGTAGCATTTAGTAGCAGATCCAAATTAACAATTAAGATCAGCCAAAATGCCAACTCAATGCTTCATTGGGGTTTAATGGGGTTGGTTTTGATGGTAATAAATTTAAATTCTAGAATTAATCTGGATGACTCATACTTTTAAAAAACCCATAGAGCTACAAAATATCCTATTGTGCTTTCCTCTACTAATTTGTTTTTCATGGGTAACCCAATAGTCTCAATCTTATGTTAGAACAACAATAAAATTCCAGTGAATAAATGTTTGATAGCAAAATACCAAAGATTATTCATGGGTCTGGCACCCATAGCATATATTCTCACTCAGTAAGTAGTATAAAATATCTACAAGCTCATGTTGGAGAGAAGAAATCTAATGGACCTGAATCCACTTTCCAGAGCTCCATTTTTTAATCTTAATTTTTGAATGAGGGCCCTGCATTTTAGTTCTTCACTAGGCCTTGACAATTACATAGCTGATCCTGAACATTGTTCATGCTTAAGAAGCCTAAATGAAAATGGTGATTTTGGAGGATGTGACCTCAGATAAAATAGGAATGGTAAGAAAGGGCCAAGCCTTGCAGTGCCTTGACAGCTGCATAAGAAGTTTGGATTTTATTTTAAATGTATTAAGAAGTCATTGAAGGCAGGTGTTCCACAGGGGAGTGACATAACATTTGCATTTAGAATATTCCCTCTAGCTGCAGCATGGCAGAGGCTCACCATTTCTTTTATAAATAAAGTTTTATTAGAACACAACGATATCCATTCTTTTATATATTGTCTATGTCCTCTTTCACACCACAATGGCACAGCTGAGTAGTGGCAACAGAGAGACTCTTTGGCTGACACAGCCTAAAATATTTATTTTCTGTTCCTTTATAAGAAAGGTTTGCTGACCCCTGGATTAGAAGGGTGCAAGAATGTAGGCAGGAAGATCTGATGGCAAGCTTTAATACTAAGAGAGCTTACGTGTCACCTATCAATTAGTGGAAAAACATATCAATATAAGGCAGCAGATTCAGACATATTTAGAAGACATAATGAAAGGATTAAGTGATTGATTGGATGTGAGTTGGAGGTTGAGCAGCTAGGCAAAAGGTGATGTCATTCATTAAAACAGGTAAGACTGGGTAAGCATTATGGCACTGTGAGGAGGAAAACAAAAGTTCTATTTCATACATACATACATGAGATGCCGTGAGAGAGTTAGAGAGGTCAAAGGGTAGCAATATCTATGACAATAGATACTTGAATTTTGAAGAGAACAAGGACAAGCATGTAAATATTGGAATCACTGTCAGAGAAATGCAACTAAATTCATGGAAATGGATGAGATCATCTAAAAAGAGAAGACCAACAGTAATGGAAAAATGAAGAATATACGGCGTCTTGGAAGTCAACAAGAACAGTTTCTTAATGAGAAGAAGTTGCTAGGAGTTTTAAATGCTACTGAGAGACTGAGTAGGATAAAGCCAGAAAGATGTCCACTGGATTTTCAAATCGAAAGGCATTAGTGATATTTATTATTGTTCTACCACTGGCATAGATGTAGAAGACATATTGAAGAGAGTGAAGAATGAATGGGAGGAAATGGAAGCAGGGTGAGAAAACAGATCATTGCAAAACTTTGGGAAGTAGGAAAATGGGAGGAGAACCAGAAGCACAAGGGAAAGTAAGAGTAGTTTGTGTGTGTGTATGTGTGTGTGTGTGTGTGTGTGTGTGTGTGTGTGTGTGTGTGTAGAACTGGTTTATGTGAATGGGGAAAGGGAGGGGAGTAACACTGAGCAAGTTGTGTTTGAGAAGTAAGATGTTCTAAGTCATGACTCCGAAGGCAATGGCAGTTGAAAATCCCAGTATATGACCATTTGAGTGTGTATCTAAACTAGATAAGCTAAAAAATCGAAACTTCAGAAGATTAAGAAACGAAAAAGAAAAGTCCATTGAATGTTGAAGATGGTGATATTAAAAGAGCCAGAAAATGGTAACAGGAGAAAGACTGTGAGGCTAGCGCTCAGTCCACATGTTGTTGAATGAAGGAGAGTTGAACAGAAAGATAGCAGCAAACAGCAATGAGGGGAGGAAGATGGTGGCTTAAACAGAGTAAAGAGCATTACCAGGCAAGAAGACACTGAGCACACTCTGAGGTTCCTCTGTGTGTATCCACCAGAGAGAGGGATACAGGAAAGGTAAGTCAGCATGGGGTGTGCATCCCACAGCAGTGGATGTGTAGGACCTTACATGATGAACACTGTAAAATGTAAACATGATTATAGGCACATCGTTAGCATCACATCCCAAGTTCATTAATTTCAAGGAACATTTTTTTGAGAGGTGAGTCAAAACCATTTCTTACACATTTTACATAAATTGCTGTGTTACTGTCCTACACCAATATATTTTTTCCAAATTCTGGGATTTGGTACACAAATAAGTACACCTCCACCTTTTTCTACAGTTTATCTGCTGCTAACATTTTGTTTTCTGTTACACTTGATTGGAGTTCAGGGCGTTAGTTATACAGGATGGACCTGCAGACCTGGGATACACATTAGACAATGCTTATTGTGCTTTTCAAAGTCCTTCTTGGGGGATGCCCCCAAACTCTGTTAGCTCTTATGGCTATCATAGAAAAAATATGTTGGCATGACTTTTCTTTCAATCCATCAACACATTTTAATTTGTTACAATATACTCTCACTTCCACACCATGTCTATAGCTCTTGCCAATTAACAACTCTCCATCCAGAGTAACAGATATTATTGAATCATTTTATACAAGTCAGTTTTTAATATATACTTGTCTCTTATGCACTCTTTTTTTTAACCCCTTAGGAAACTTTTGAAATGCTGTAAATAGTAAAATCAATACTTTTCTTCTTTAGAAATTAAATTATTCTAAAGAAATTAAATTATTATGGCAATCCAGTTTCCCAGATTCTTCTCTTCTGTTTATCATTATTTGAGGGAAAGAAGAAGAACAGAATGTTGATGAAACAAGAGCCATTCCTAATAGAAAGGTGTCTACCCTATATGGTTGACTAAAAATTTTACATTTTACATGTTTATTATATATAAATATAAATATATATATATATATATCTTTTTAAGAGGGAATGAGAAATTGGACTATTGGTTCTTTTCCTTTTCTTCTTGCATGGATATATTGATGCACATGCATTTATTTTGTTAATTATAAAACAATAAAAGGCTGTTTTAAAAATAACGTTTTGGCAGTGGACCTAAGATTGGTACTCATGTTGATTAGATTTAAAAAGAAAACGCCACCACACATGGTAAGATACGCCATCACTTTAACTTCCCATATAAAGCGTGTGAATCTGTATAGTGTTTTCCTTATGGTCTCCAACAAAACTAGAAGTTTCTGGCAAAATGCTAAGAGGAGAACCTGTTTCACATTCAAATTTCTGCATCATTGAGAGTGGAAGCTTGTGCACTGTCTTTGAGAACAAACACTGTCTTCACTCTTTCCTGTGTATGTTCATGAATCATTGAATTTCCTTCCCCAGCATATGAGCAGCTGCCCCTCTGGTTCTCACCCAAGGCTTGTACAAACCAAAAGGTGCAATGAAGCACAGAAAAAGAACTATGTAACCTACCACGTGAACTCAAATAGATGGACTGAAAAATAAATCAATTTACAATACGATAGGAAGTGAAAAAATATCAGTGCTAAGAATCCATGGGTCTCTCTAAACTAGTCAAGTATGGATAGTTGCATGGTAATAAGCAAATGCAGAAAGGCAGAGTCATGCATCTCCCCTACTCTCACTAGATGGGTAGAATATTATGGTGTGCACTCTTAGCCTTATTCCTGGCTCTCCTCCACCCTCACATTTATTTGTTTTCATTTATTATACCAATTTCAGTTTGAAGCTAAGTTTTCATATTTTGCCTATCCATGTTAGCTACCTTAAAATCTTAATGTATCTAATCCCTTCCCATTTAAAAGACAATACTGCACAAAAAGAAACCTCTTGGAGGGGAGAAAAAAATCAGTTACTCTATTTGCAAACAACTGCTGTATAACTTTTCACCTAATTGTCTCAGAGTGATGTGCCATTCATCATTTGAAAGGAGTATGGATTTTTTTTCTCAATAAGTTTAGATCATTAGCAGGTAGAAAGAGTTCCCACAGACATCCTGAAATTTCCCTCTGTGTCATGGATAAACTTTTTAAAGTAGAAGACTAGCCACATTTTTTTTCCAGTCATTCCACTCTACTCTGCTATATCCTCCAGTTGTAACATGAGTTTCATTTCATATATACCTGAAGCATAACATAAAGATTTGCCTACCTCTATGAACTAAGTATAGACTAGTTCACTTCAGATACTTTTCAGAAACCAATATAGGTTGTAATGGTCAAATCACAGATATTATTTGTGATATCCTTTCTCAAGCCTGGAGAAAAGAAATAAGTGGTCAGTTCCAGGCAATATAATTTCATCTAGGCTTTATTCCTAAGTAAACATCATTGCATGCTCGGAGACTGAGATCTTATATATGTATATGGTCAGAAAATGTTCTAAAAAATGCAACAGAGTTTTTTTAATTTAAAATATTTAAATATTATATAGGTATCTCAGTTTGCCTAAACAGAGAAAAGACAACAAAGAATCAAACATACAAATTAATATGAACAAAAATTTCAAGATACGCGTCTCTTATACCTTTAATTTGACAAAGCTTCCTTTGAAAATGAAATCAAATTGAGCTATTTGAATATCCTAGAATATTAACTTCCCTCTTGAGTGCTGGCTCCCGGCAAGAATCACTTAGAGAGTTTGCAAACAGTATAAGGATGTAGTGCAACTTTTGGGCTCATATTATATACTGAAGAGGCAAAAATTATTTGAATTAACTATGTATGAGAAAGAGATGTAATCAGTCAAAGCTGAAGAAAATAGAAACCTCTGGTATTCCTTCATAAACATGGCAAAAGGCATCCTCTCCCACAGCCCGTTAAACATTAAGATGGGATTTCAATCTGCAGTCTGTATCCTTTTGAGCATCTATGCAGACACCACAACATAGTGCAATGTAAATTTTCAATATGCTGGCGGTGGGTGGGTGCACAAAACATTTTGGATAAATAGAATGTGGTCTCTCATAGGAACAAAGAAATATCGAAGTATTTAATCTAGGGGTACAGGTGATATGATATTAATTCTTGGTTAAGAAGCAGAATAAAAGGAAAATTTAACAGCCTTTTCCCTAAAACTCAGTTTATACTTTACACCAAATGTGTTTAAACATTAGGACTTTACAATTAATATTAAAATTAAATGATCATAGATAACATTAACCTTTTGGTGGCTCTGGTACAACTGAAGTCCCGTGCTTTCATTTGTATTTTTTGTAAAATCCTTGCACTTACTTGACTCGATTAATTTAATGAATGACAAAGATTCTCTCCATGACCAAACTCTACTCAGACACCTTTGAGCTCTTTTTCAACTAGGCTTTCACGTTTGAGCTTCTGCGTTCCTCTCTGTACTGGTCAATTTTAGCAAGAATCCTGTGAAGTCAGTTTAACCAGAATCGTGCATTCTCAATAAATCATCACCCTCAATATCTAATCAGTTTCCTCATCCTCTAATCAGGTTCCTGATCACCTTGGCTTACCTTCAGAAAGAATCTTGTCGGGTCAGTTTAGCCAGAATTTCCCCTTATCACTGATGTGGGCTCTTAATATTCCATCCACTGACCCAAACCCTGTTCCTTGGCTATAAACTCCTACTTTTTCTGGTATTCGGAGTTGAGCCTAACCTCTGTCTTTCACTGCAAAACCCCATTGCAGTGGTCCCTGTACCTACTAAGATAGTGAGACAATAAGCCTGAATAAAGTCTGCCTTACCTTCCTTACTGAGCGGCATGAATAATTTTTTCTTTAAATAAGTAGCCCACCAAAATGGCAATTCCAAAATGTGTTTTGTTCTCTCCCAAAAGGCAAATATGAATTTACTGATAGAAAGCTAATCCTCAGAGAGAAATATTAATTTTATGGACACCTTCTGGTAAAATATAGAAAAAAATAATTTCCAAATTGGCATGAATTATTTTCCAAAATTTTATCTCTCCTGAAAGGGTAAAAGTTTTTCAACTTTGTTTAGAGATTATTCAGGATCATAATTTTTCTGTTTCTAAATTAACCTTTACTTCTTTCAGATGATAAACAATTGAATATTGCTTATACTTTTTTAAACGGAAAGAGTATATATACATATATAACCATATAACTTCATATATATATAACTTTATATACATATATACAATTTATACACCTTTCATAAAGAATTACTATAATATTTAGCCTCTGGTAAAGCAAATTTAAAAAATGTAAATTCAAAATTGGTAGCTAATGTTATTAACCATTAATATTATTCACTCAATTTTTTAAAAAAATGAATTTGCTACATCCTCCACTATTTCAGTAATATCCAGAAACTCCTTAGGTACTGCTAATAAGTCCAATGTAGTCCCGTGTAGTCAAGACCAATGAATTTCCTTCATGTCACAGTTTTACACTACCTATAAAGGTTCTGAAAAATTGTCAGTGTTATCCCAGGTGCACTGTGTGAATCCGGCCCTACAAAGGATGGACATATTAGAGAGATTTTAAATTCTTTCACTTCTTGTCAAAAATCTTATCAAGGCTAAAATCAAAGATGCGTATTACAGAGAGAGAAAGAGAGAGAGCAAAACAGAACTCTAGATGCTTCTTTCCTAAACTTGGCTACAATTCTGATAAAATTTCAACCTCTGTTCATGGCATCTTTATAGGCCTAGACATAGTCAGCACCCAAGTCAACTACTTTTGGCTGTAGGTATGCTTCTGTAACCCTGGCTAAGTTAATCTTTGTTATATTCTCAATATCAGTGAAACCCAAGACTTCCTTTTCATTAAGATTTCTTTTTACATGTTTGTGAGAATCTTACAGTTATAGATGACTGACTTTTCATTGCACTTGCAGCTAACTGCATATCTGCAAATAAAATTGAGAATAAATTAATCTAAAAATTTTAGATTATCCATCCTTATTAAGCTGACAAATTTGATTTGAATTTATATGCTTTTGTTGGCATCCAAATTGAACCCTTAAATTAATATACATTTTCTTTTACCTCTCAATTTGATTTCCAAAACAAAATTTTTTAAAAATTCAGATGAAATAAATCTATCATATGTTCATTAATTAACATATTTCAAAAATAGAATACACTAACTGTGAAATTCCAATAAATTTTCTTTCTGAAAATATGTTTTGAATAAGCATATGATAATTTTTAAGGGTAGTATCTTTACAAGATGGCTGTTCACTATGAAATTGCAATGATTTCAAACACACTTAACTTTATTCACATTTTCTGGCCATTTCAAGAAGTTTGTTTTTCCTGATTAGAAACTCCATTTGTTCCCTTTTCTTGGTAGAACAATCTTCACTGCCAAACCTATTGCTATTTATACTTTAAACACTAGAGTTCCAGAAAGAAAAGTTTTCTGTGATTTACTTTAGTTTTTAACCATTGAGGTACATTTCAATCGTTCTTACAAATTTCAAACAGTGATCAGAATTCATTCTATATTGATGGATGAATATAATACTGGCAATATTGGGAATACTGTGTTGTTCCAAGATATTACTAGTATTGAAAACATGATTTGCCGTGTGTGTGTGTGTGTGTGTGTGTGTGTATTTTGGTGAAAAAAATAGTAACATAAATTTTATATTCTTTTTTCAGTTACTACAAAAGAAGTCAAAATAGCAAATAACATAAAGAGGGCAAACAATCTGTGAGCTGAGTAATGCAAAACCAAACAGGATAAAATTTGGTTTTAACCAATTTTATAAACATAAAATTTCATGTATGCCAAGAATTTGAGTACTAGACAAATACAAATAATGAAATAGTAAAGTCATTGTTAATAACGAAATGCATGGTTTTTTCTTTTAGATTAAAAATATACAGATTTTACATTGCCACAGAAAAATTAGAATCATGACTTGTTTTTAAGTTTCCAAAGAAAATAAGCATTTAACAATTTTAAAATATTATCTGAATTGAGTTCAATGTATACTAATCCTCTACCAGCACTAGCTTCATGTCAGTACTAACTCTGTTCATACATAAAGAACCTTAGGATTTAGTCCAGCAGTTCTGAAGCCCAGCTGCAGAGTACAATCACTTAGAGATCAAGTTAAATTCTGGTGCTTAGCCACCACACCAGCCTAATTAAATCAGAACCTCTGATAATAGGCTCAGACATCAGTATTTTTAGAGAGTTCCCCAGGTGATACTAATGGGTTGAGAATCAGCAATAGTCCCAAATATTCATTTTATAGATGAGAAAACAAACCTAAAAAAACAAACTTCCCTGAAATCAAAGTTACGAAGAGGCAATGTCAGAGAGCTTACCCAGGTTCTTCTGATTCAAAACACAGTGTTAAACATGGAAACAGGTTTTAATTTTTCTCACTGTTCACTGGTGACTTGACCCTCTCCTTCAATTCTAATTATTTGCTTTGATAGAGCCAAATAAATCATCTATTTTAATTATTTTTTTTTCTGATATGTTCTGAAAATAAAACAACTCTCTTAAGATTTTAGGGTAAACCTGGTATGTTAAGAGTTCTCCAGAGAAACAGAAGCAATAGGGTGTGTGTGTGCATGTATAAATGTTTACATAAAAGTAGATTATGAATAGGCTCAGAAATCCCAAGATCTGCAGTGAGTGAGCTGGAGACCCAGCAGAGCCGTTAAATAGTTCCAGTCCGACTCCAAAGGTCTGAGAACCATGAGAGCTGATGCTGCAAATTCCAGTCCAAAAGCCAGGAGGCTCAAGAGCCAAGAAGAATCAATGTTTTAGTCCCAGTATGAAGGTCAGAAAAGCCTGATGTCAGAGCTCAATCAGTCACGCAGGAGGTATTCCCTCTCACTCAGCCTACTGAGGTGTTTGACTGGGAGATTCCCACGCACACTGGGGAGGGCAATCTGCTTTATTCAGTCTACTGATTCAAGTGCTAATCTCATTCAGAAACACCCTCACAGACACACCCAGAATAATGTTGGCCAAATATCTGGGCACCCTGTGGCCCAATCAAGTTGACACATAAAATTAACCATTTTACTTGGAATCCAGAAATTCTATCCCCCAGTTCTCAGACAGGTCCAACCCATTTCCTTGTCTCACCAATACACTGTGCCATCAAGCTCCTGGCTCCTAGTGATTGCTTCACCTGTTGATCTACCAGTTCAGGATCGTGTAATGTTTGTGCTGAATGTAATATGATAAACCACAATGAAGAGTCATTGGAGTTTGTGTTCTTGCTTCTTCTGCTTGATGTGAAAACGACCCTTATTTTGAGACTTAGGACTGACTTTCCTTCCCATCAGATGAGGCCACAAAATCAGTAACCCTACTGACATGTACCTGAAGCACATGTTAAAGACAGTAATTCAGCTAAAAGCTGAATGTGCCTTGCACAAACAAATGCTTGATGACTGATGAAATAAATGATCCCATCTGACTTCTAGTTCCACATCTAAAGAAAACTCCAAAACTAAGATATTTAGGTAAAAGATCATTATCATTTTCTTTCATAAAATACATATATATATATATATTTTTTTTTTTTTACAAAGGGAAAATATAAGCCACTTCTATAACTTTTTGGCTGTTGTGAGTGAGGTATTAGGCTGAACTGTCAATTTTCATTTCTCAGGAAAACTTGCTTTTGACTAAATGAATAGCACTTTCAGAATGTGGGAAAGACTGTGCTCTCTATGTCGATCAACAGCAGTTCTGTGGTTTTTTTAGGAAATTGTTAATCATCACTTGGAATTACATTAAGTTATTTTTGCCCCAAAGGATAGAAACTAAGATATAAGATAACCTTCCAGTTAAACATGGAGAGACTGCAGTCAACTTGAGAATCCTAGTTAAGGCGTGACTCTCTGTTCCTCTTCATTTTCAGGTAGCTTTTTGTGGATAGAAAAATGCCATGTGACAGCAAGCTGACCCTGTAACATACTATACAAATATGGTTGGGATAATAGACGTCCAGATCAAGCTTAGAGCCTTCGACCTCTCCCAATAATGAGACTAATTCAAAATCGTTTGTTTTCCAAAGTCACACAGAATCAAAATATTAATAGAACCCATTACTCAATCCCTTCCGTGTGTCGACGTATTTACAAGTATTATATCATTTAATTATAACTCTAATAACTAATTAATTTAGAATACTTTTTTTTAAAAGTTGAACACAGTAGTTACAGAGATATCTCCCCTGCTTTTCTGGAAGTCAGCTGTACCCAACTAGGTATGTGATTGCATGAGAAGTTCTAAACTGTTAAAATTAGGTAAGAGCTAGTTCCAGAAGTCCTCCAGCCAGTATTTCAGAAGAACAGAGAATCTACTACTTTTTCTACTACGAACTTTTAGTATCTTAAGAACGAATAAGATTTAGTAATTCAATCAGTATCTCATCATTGAACACTCTAAAATAACACAAAAGCACAGGATACACCGAACAATTTATTACATCATATTCTAGAGTATCTTTAATACTTTTCAAAGCCACTGATGAGTGTGATTTCAATGTTGTGCTCACATATAAAAGCAATGTAAGAAATAATAAGCATAATCAATCACTGATCACATTATGTGTAATTAAGTATATACTAATCACATACCTCATCTTCAAATAATAAACTTCATTCATGCAAGAAATTATTAATATTATCTTCACTGAGGTAGTAGAACTATTTATCTCAAGATGTGCCCAAGAATAAAGAACATGGCGTCTAACATGCCTCCAAATGTTTACGGTCTCATTTTAAATCTATGATTCACTTCAGTATTTCACTCTGGTATTGGAATAGCATCAAAATACTGAAAAATACTCCTGACAATCACTTTAATCTAGAAATATGAACCTTTAGTCTAACAACAACCTCAAAAGGTCTTTTACTCCACCTCCTTGAACAAGTCTGAATTCAACCCATTACTTCATTAATAATCACCTAAAAAGAGAGTCTAGGATTTTTCTGTAAAAATATATTCTGTTTTTTCCCCTCAAATTTTACTAAACTTTATACTGCATTATTTTCTTTTTCACTTAGCATATATTTCTTTGCTTTTTCACAATTGTTTTATCTAAACCTCTTAAATAAATTATTCTCAAGCTTGAGGGTGCACTGTTATTTAATTTTAAAACAAAATTTCAACGTCTGTGTCTCCTCCCACCAAAGATTCTGATTCAGGTGGTCTAGGCTGAGGCCCAAGGATCTGTATCTCTTAAAAGCTTCTTGATTCTAATACACACTCATTGGGACACACCACCTAGATCCTCTAAATGCAATACTTATAAATATCTGGAGAAATATAAACTATTTATTAAGACATCACCATGAATAATAATCACACAGGACATAGCTGTATTCAAGACCCAGCCTAAAACAAATAGAAAAGGACTCTTAAACAAGGAAACAACAGCAGTCCCTCCCATCAGGAAACTTACACAAGCCTCTTAGATAGCCTTATCCATCAGAGGGCAGACGGCAGAAGCAAGAAGAACTACAATCCTACAGCCTGTGGACCAAAAACCACATTCACAGAAAGATAGACAAGATGAAAAGGCAGAGGGCTATGTACCACATGAAGGAACAAGATAAAACACCAAAAAAACAATTAAATGAAGTGGACATAGGCAACCTTCCAGAAAAAGAATTCAGAATAATGAGAGTGAAGATGATCCAGGACCTTGGAAAAACAATGGAGGCAAAGATCGAGAAGATGCAAGAAATGTTTAACAAAGACCTAGAAGAATTAAAGAACAAACAGAGATGAGCAATACAATAACTGAAACGAAAACTACACTAGAAGGAATCAATAGCAGAATAACTGTGGCAGAAGAACAGATAAGTGACCTGGAAGACAGAATGGTGGAATTCACTGCTGCAGAACACAATAAAGAAAAAAGAATGAAAAGAAATGAAGACAGCCTAAGAGACCTCTGGGACAACATTAAATGCAACAACATTTGCATTATAGGGGTCCCAGAAGGAAAATACAGACATAAAGGACCAGAGAAAATATTTGAAGAGATTATAGTCGAAAACTTTCCTAACATGGGAAAGGAAATAGCCACCCAAGCCCAGGAAGCACAGAGAGTCCCATACAGGATAAACCCAAGGAGAAACATGCCAAGACAAATAGTAATCAAATTGGAAAAAATTAAAGGCAAAGAAAAATTATTAAAAGCAGCAAGGCACAAACGAAAAATAACATACAAGGTAACTCCCATAAGGTTAACAGCTGATTTCTCAGCAGAAAGTGTACAAGCCAGAAGGGAGTGGCATGATATAATTAAAGTAATGAAAGAGAAGAACCTACAACCAAGATTACTCTACTCGGCAAGGATCTCATTCAGATTCAATGGAGAAATCAAAAGCTTTACAGACAAGCGAAAGCTAAGGGAACTCAGCACCACAGAACGAGCTCTACAACAAGTGCTAAAGGAACTTCTCTAAGCGGGAAACACAAAAGAAGAAAAGGACCTACAAAAACGAGCCCAAAACAATGAAGAAAATCGTCATAGGAGTATAAATATTGAGAATTACCTTACACGTGACTGGATTAAGTGCTCCAACCAAAAGACACAGACTCGCCGAATGGATACAAAAACAAGACCCATATATATGCTGTCTACAAGAGACCCACTTCATACCTAGGTACACATACAGACCGAAAGTGAGGGGATGGAAAAAGATATTCCATGCAAATGGAAATCAAAAGAAAGCTGGAGTAGCAATACTCATATCAGATAAAATAGACTTTAAAATAAAGAATGTTACAAGAGACAAAGAAGGACACTACATAATGATCAAGGGATCAATCCAAGAAGAAGATATAACAATTATAAATATATATACACCCAACATAGGAGCATCTCAATACATAAGGCCACTGCTAACAGGTATAAAAGAGGAAATTAACAGTAACAAAATAATAGTAGGGGACTTTAACACCTCACTTACACCAATGGACAGATCATCTAAAATGAAAATAAATAAGGAAACAGAAGCTTTAAATGACACAATAGACCAGATAGATTTAATTGATGTTTATAGGGCGCTCCATCCAAAAACAGCACTTTCTTCTCAAGTGCGCACGGAACATTCTCCAGGACAGATCACATCTTGGTTCACAAATCAAGTCTCTGTAAATTTAAGAAAATTGAAATGGTATCAAGCATCTTTACTGACCACAACACTATGAGATTAGAAATAATTTACAGGGGAAAAAAACGCAAAAAACACAAACACATGGAGGCTAAACAATACACTAGTAAATAACCAAGAGATAACTGAAGAAATCAAAGGGTAAATAAAAAAAATACCTAGAGAGAAATGACAATGAAAACAAGACAATCCAAAACCTCTGGGATGCAGCAAAGGCAGTTCTAAGAGGGAAGTTTAGAGCTATACAAGCCTACCTTAAGAAACAAGAAAAATCTAAAATAAACAATCTAACCTTACACATAAAGGAACTAGAAAAAGAACAAACAAAACCCAAAGTTAGCAGAAGGAAGGAAATCATAAAGGTCAGAGCAGAAATAAATGAAATAGAAACAAAGAAAAAAATAGCAAAGACCAATAAAATGAAAAGCTGGTTCTTTGAGAAGATAAATAAAATTGATAAACAATTAGCCAGACTCATCAAGAAAAAGAGGGAGGAGACTCAAATCAATAAAATTAGAAATCAAAAAGGAGAAGTTACAAAAGACACTGCAGAAATACAAAGCATCCTAAAAGGCTACTACAAGCAACTCTATGGCAATAAAATGGACAACCTGGAAGAAATGGACAAATTCTTAGAAAGGTATAACCTTCCAAGACTGAACCAGGAAGAAATACAAAATATGAACAGACAAATCACAAGTAATGAAATTGAAACTGTGATTAAAAATCTTCCAACAAACAAAAGTCCAGGACCAGATGGCTTCACAGATGAATTTTATCAAACATTTAGAGAAGAGCTAACACTCATCCTTCTCAAACTCTTCCAAAGAATTACAGAGGATGAAACACTAGCAAACTCTTTCTATGAGGCCACTATCACCCTGATACCAAAACCAGACAAAGATACTACAAAAAAAGAAAATTGCAAACCAATATCACTGATGCATATAGATGCAAAAATTCTCAACAAGATACTAGCAAACAGAATCCAACAACACATTAAAAGGATCATACACCATGATCATTGGGATTTATCCCAGGGATACAAGGATTCTTCAATATACACAAATCAATCAATGTGATATGCCATATTAACAAACTGAAGAATAAAAACCATATGATCAGTTCAATAGATGCAGAAAAAAGCTTTTGACAAAATTCAACATGCATTTATGATAAAAACTGTCCAGAAAGTAGGCATAGTGAGAACCTACCTCAACATAATAAAGGCCATATATGACTAACTCAGAGCAAACATCATGCTCCATGGTGAAAAACTGAAACATTTCCTCTAGGATCAGGAACAAGACAAGGATGTCCACTCTTGCCACTATTATTCCACATAGTTTTGGAATTCCTAGCCACAGCAATCAGAGAAGAAAAATAAATAAAACAATACAAATTCGAAAAGAAGTAAAACTGTCACTCTTTGCAGATGACATGATAGTATATATAGAGAATCCTAAAAATGCCACCAGAAAACTACTAGAGCTAATTAATGAATCTGGTAAAGGTGCAGGATACAAAATTAATGCACAGAAATCTCTTGCATTCCTATACACGAATGATGAAAAATCTGAAAGAAAAATTAAGGAAACACTCCCACTTACCATTGCAACAAAAATAATAAAATACCTAGGAACAAACCTACCTAGGGAGACAAAAGACCTGTATGCAGAGAACTGTAAGACACTGATGAAAGAAATTAAAGATGATACCAACAGATGGAGAGATATACCATATTCTTGGATTGGAAGAATCAATATTGTGAAAATGACTATACTACGCAAAGCAATCTATCTACAAATTCAACGCAATCCCTATCAAATTTCCAATGCATTTTTTACAGAACTAGAATAAAAAATCTTAAAATTTGTATGGAGACACAAAAGACCTCAAAGAGCAAAAGCAGTCTTGAGGGAAAAAAAAAGGAGCTGGAGGAATCAGACTCCCTGACTTCAGACTATACTACAAAGCTACAGTAATCAAGACAATATGGTACTGGCACAAAAACAGAAACATAGATCAATGGAACAAGATAGAAAGCCCAGAGATTAACCCACGCACCTATGGTCAACTAATCTATGACAAAGGAGGCAAGGATATACAATGGAGAAAAGACAGCCTCTTCAATAAGTGGTGCTGGGAAAACTGGGCAGCTACATGTAAAAGAATGAAATTAGAACACTCCCTAACACCATACACAAAAATAAACTCAAAATGGATTCGAGACCTAAATGTAAGACCAGACACTATAAAACTCTTAGAGGAACACATAGGAAGAACACTCTTTGACATAAATCACAGCAAGATCTTTTTTGATCCACCTCCTAGAGTAATGGAAATAAAAACTGATTCACTTTGTTATAAAGCAGAAACCAACACACCACTGTAAAGCAATTATACTCCAATAAAGATGTTAAAAAAAAAACCTTAGCACAGGACTTGGTTCACAGTAGGCAGAGAATGCATGTTAGTCCCTTTCTCTACCCAATACTTTCCATGAGTCTTTAAGTACAAAGACACATTAACAGAGTAACTCATTAAATGGTTCACACTAATTTAAAAAAAAACAAAAAAACCCCAAAAATAAACAAATGGGACCTAATGAAACTTAAAAGCTTTTGCACAGTAAAGAAAACGATAAACAGGACGAAAAGGCAACCGTCAGAATGGGAGAAAATATTTGCAAATGAATCAACGGACAAAGGATTAATCTCCAAAATATATAAATAACTCATGCAGCTCAATATTAAAGAAACAAACAACCCAATCCAAAAATGGGCAGAAGACCTAAAAAGACATTTCTCCAAAGAAGACATACAGATGGCCAAGAAGCACGTGAAAAACTGCTCAACATCACTAATTATTAGAGAAATGAAAATCAAAACTACAATGATGTATCACCTCACACCAGTTAGAATGGGCATCATCAGAAAATCTACAAACAACAAATGCTGGAGAGGGTGTGCAGAAAAGGGAACCCTCTTGCACTGTTGGTGAGAATGTAAATTGATATGGCCACTATGGAGAACAGTATGGAGGTTCCTTAAAAAACTAAAAATAGAATTAGCATACGACCCAGCAATCCCACTACTGGGCATATACCTAGAGAAAACCGTAATTCAAAAAGACACATGCACCCCAATGTTCATTGCAGCACTATTTACAATAGCCAGGTCATTGAAGCAACCTAAACGCCCATTGACGGATGAATGGATAAAGAAGAGGTGGTACATATATACAATGGAATATTACTCAGCCATAAAAAGGAATGAAACTGAGTCATTTGTTGAGACGTGGATTGATCTAGAGACTGTCATACAGAGTGAAGTAAGTCAGAAAGAGAAAAACAAATATCGTATATTAACGCATGTATGTGGAACACAGAAAAATGGTACAGATGAGCTGTTTTGCAGGGCAGAAGTTGAGACACAGATGTAGAAAACAAACGTATGGACACCAAGGGGGGAAAACCGCAGAGGGGTGGGGATGGTGATGTGATGAATTGGGTGATTGGAATTGACATGTATACAATGATGTGTATAAAATTGATGACTAATAAGAACCTGCTGTATAAAAAAAACAAAAAAAAACAACAAAAAAACAAAAACAACATGCTACACACTTAAAGTACCAGGAACGAATTCCCAATATAAAGATTGTCATTAATCACCACTTCCTTTATTACCAGAAGTTTCTGAACTACTTTTGCAGTGGTCAAGACTCTGTAGCTTGTGTGTAGCTAGCCAGGTTTGTTTCTTTCACTTTGAGCTTTAAAGAATCAAAGATACTAAAGTTCAGAGAAGCAGGTGGAGACCTGGTAAAGAATCAGGTGTCAAAGGGGCAATAGCTGCAGCTACTGCAAATGCAGGCACCCACTAGCCAAGGCACACCTGGAATAATTCAGTGATTTTCTGCTCTGGTTGCACTCTCTGGGAAACTTTGAAAAATTCCTGATACCCAGGTCCCACTGCCCCAGAGATGTGAGGTGGGGCTAGAGCATCTTATGTTTGGAAACCTCTCCAAGGGTTTGTTAGGTGCAGCCAGTATAGAGAACCACTGACTCAGATGGGTTTGAAAAATCCTGCAGTTCATGTGAATGTAGGCAATTTGTAATATCCCCATGATGACAAAATCTGAGGGACTCCTCCTCACTCATACACCGTTGACTCCCCTTTCTGACATGCCCTCCCTTTATTGTTACTCAAACATTGCCCTTTTTTCATTTTGAACTTATATTAACTCTAAAATAACAGGGATTTGAAGTAGGGAAAGTACTGTGAATTGCTATGAATTCTCTAACTCACAGAGTGGCTTTCATCAGAGGTAAATAGATATCTGGGACTTTGATCCTTCTGTTATATTTTGTTTAATTTATCTTCATTCTCATTTCTTCACAGTTTAGGTGTCAAAGATGTCCTACATTGTTCCTCAGAAGTCAGAAATATATAATAAATGTAATGACAAATTGCAAAGCTTCTTTCCTTTCTTCTCAACTACCCAGATGCAAAAATGACTTTTAAAGCCTTTGATATTAATAGTGAAATTAAATACATGCTATTATTAGAGCACAATATACCAGGACTGCTCTAAACACTTTGCATATATTAATTCACTTAATCCTAATAACTCAATAACAAAGTAATATTTTATATCCATTTTACAGATGAGAAAAGAGAGGCATGGAGAGGTTAAATTTCTCAAGGTCACCAACAAGTAGGTAGCAGACAATTCCTCTTTTAAAATCTCAGTTCTTAACTATAGTACTATGATGCCTCTATGAAAATTAAGATTTACCTTCCTAGAGTAGACAGATGATTTACCATATTATGCTTAAAATTAATGGATTCAGTTTTCATAGCCTAGTGGGATAATGCAACAGAAACAAAATTTATAGTATTTTTTGAGTCACAAAGATACCAGAAAAATCACCTTGAAAGCACTAAATGCATCCTCCAGTCCTTAGAAAAACAAGTACGTGATATTGGAATCACCTAGGAACTATCTGTTAGAAAAATAAGTCACTTCGGAGGTTCCGTTAAATAAGGAGTCATTTTGAGTATACTCAGGCAAATCCCCTCAGAAGAGTTGGTAAAAATAGCATGGAAAGTTCAATGAGTTGGGGAAAGAGAAGAAAAAAGTTCCCACAATCCTAGGAAACATCTAATTGTTCTAAGCTTCAGAACTGGTTTTAACATTTTAATCAATGACAATTCACTTCAATGAACAGTCTCTGAAAGCCAACCAATCATGACAGCCACATCCTCTGAAAGTCAGCCAATGAGCAGCAGACTCACTCCAGTGGAAAGCTTCTAAGGCCTCAGTTAACCTGCTCCCAAGTCTGTAATTCATGTGCCAGTGATCTAAATGAGATCATAAGTTTGCTTTGCTCAGCAAGACTGCCTGACCAGCATAGCACTCCCTTACTTTACTTTCTTGGTTTCAGATACTGAGTGGTGATCTCTTCTCTCAATAGAGGATTCATTTAAGTGTTTTTGTTTTAAAAGCTTAAAACGTAATGCTATTCCAACCCTAGACTGCACCCAGTTAACAGTAGTTCTAACTGTATTATGTAGAGCAAGTGACGTCTAGTGCTGACAGAGTGACCTTTTGGTAGACTGGCACCCATCGACGAAGCTTCATAGGTGAACCAAAAAAGCTACATATGAAGATGGGTCCTCCATAAGGACCTGAGCACAGGGCAGCCTCTGCTGTTAGACTGAGAAGATGCAATTGTCCTTTCATGGAATTAAGGTTGAAATGGTTCTAGGTGAGGGAAACCTCACTGCATCAAGGAACACCATGTTAGAAGGGCAATCTAGTCTTCAACACTGACAAGACCTGGTACAGAAAAGCAACTTCTTTGCCCATTTTGGCAGAAAAGCTGGACATCTTTTGAATTGTATAAACCTTTAAGGTTTAGTGCAGTTCAGCAGGAAGCTCTTTAAAAGTTAAGTGGTATATTTCCTGTTAATAAGGCATGTGGGTTCTCAAACAATAAACTGGAAAAATAAGAGATATATGTGTATTTGCACCTCAAGCTTGGAAGAAGGTTGATACTTGTGAACGTGTAATTTCTATTTAATAATGACATCTCATGGCTCTTTTGGGTACTTTCTAAAATCTCTTCTCAAAGAGAGACCTTACCTGAGATCCTATTTAGATATGTTAGAATTTTATGTAACGTAGAAATTCTTGAATATCCATATTATGTTCCCTATCACTACGAAATCCTCGTTTTACTTCTATAATATTTTTATGTATCAGTTTTAGTTCTCTTTAATCTTCCCTAGGAATTAAGTACCCACATATTATGAGTATTATAGTCCTAATTTCTCAGGTTCCATTGTAGAAGGAAACCATCAAAGACATCCTAGCATTTTAGTCACAATATTTTGATGGTTCAAATCATGCAAAAAATTTGTCTAAGGTTTAGTTTATCTGTTAGAGACAAGAACAAAAACTAGTTCCATGATCTTAGAAACACGGGTAAAGGTTTCTATGTATATTATAGAAATCTAGGTATCTTTACTGTGTTACTTATATGCCAATTTTTCTGTTCAAAGTTTTGGAAATTACTGCTGATAACTTTCTATAATATAGCCATACTTATAAACTCTTAATCAAAGAAAATCCAGCTTATACCAGAAGACAAGGCATTACTCAACTGACACCAGCTATTAAAAACAAATACAAACTGGAAGGAGAACATTACTTTTTATCTGTTGAATGATGAAAAAGAACGGTGGTAATAGACATTAGCAATTTTATTTTATACTAAAGTTAAAAACTATACTTGGTAATTGCTCAATTTGTTGGATGTTAACTGTATCTAGAAGGTAATAAACACTCAATAAATGTTAGTATTATTGTTGCTGTTAATTTTTAGCCTTTGATGAGAGGCAAATGGATGATAATCTTTTAAAGTGTGCAAATAAAATATTAAGACATTTCACCCTTTTAAAAACTTCTATTCTTTTGCATAAGTTTTGTAATTCACACAATATTTGGAAGAGTGGTATAATGTATACATAAAGTGTGTAGTCAAATCATTACTATGTCATCAATTATCTTTAGTTTTTCTATTTTGCTGTGATGCTCAGTCAAAAAAGTATGGCAATTTCTGACCTAGAGATAATCAGACCTACATCCACATTAAAGTAGTCTCAGGATAGTTCACCCTTTAGAAAACAAACTATCTGCTATGAATTAGAAGACAATTCCCAGTCTAGGAGGATAAATAGGATGTTAATGGCAGAAAAGAAAACCAGGCTATAGGCCAGAACTGCTGAATTTGACCAGAGCAGACAGCAAGCCCAGCCTGCCCGACATGGGCACCAAGCAGTGGTTGACCTGCAGTGCCTAAGGTGGCTGGCTGTTCAGCTAGGCATAATATAGTTACTCAGTGATTAGGGACTTGAAAACTCATCCTGGCTCCTCCAGGTCCCTGACTGCACATGGCTGATGACATGATAAGTGGTAAATGGGAGAAGCAGCTCACTAATGCAGACAAAGTTCTCACAGTCACTGGGACATCCCTACTCTAATTCACTACCAGAAGCTCAACCTCAGGAGCAGAGAGCTGCGTAAATTACTCAGACCCCCAGGTGTGTCTCTTTATTTAAGGGATGCCTCAACGTTTAAATAAATTTTGAATTTGAATTCTGTCCAGTAGAATATTCACTCTCCTTTAGCCACTGCCTCTACCACTAATTATAAGCTTTTATTCACAGCTTCCCTCATTTTCTTTATTTACTTGGCCCTAAAGGCGTTTGAATTTATAACTCCTATGACTAACCTGTCAACTACAGGAGGGCAGGGATTATGTCAGTTTCATTCACTGATGTATATTTGGCACCTACCAGAACACCTTATACAGTGTAGGCTATCATTAATATTTGATGAAGCAAAGAATGTATAAATGGATGAATGGCAGCCTTGTATTCAGATTTCCTGAGTGAGCAGCAGAGAAGTAAAGTCTGTACGTGCCCACTCTGTTCATCTTTAGAGTCCTTAAAAATGACCATTACTGTTCCCTTTAACTCTGGCAAACAGATGAAAATTAAGGCAGGCTATCTAAACTGGTTACTATGATACCAAATGACAAATCTCACTTTCTGAGTCCTGGAGGTGAAGGTTACCAAGTGAATCCAGACCATTATATTTGTGGGCACACTCAGTATATAACATATTGCTTCTAAAAGACAAACAACATATAGCTGCACTGGCATCTGTCATATCCTTTTAAATAATAATCTGTCTCAGAGAAAGAGAAAAATGGGGAAAGGGGATTCTTAACAGCAGAGATAAACAAAGCTAGGACAAACTCCTTTCACTGGCACAAAATCTGACAGTCTCATTTACGAGTGGCTCCAGGATAGAGTGTGAAACCAAGAGAGGTTACTGTCATCAACTTCTCTTTGAAAAGGCTAGCCTTTGAATTTTTGGCACCTTGCTCACATGGCTTTGGAACAGGCGCTTGGAGACAACAAAACATTTCCATCACATCTTTATGCTCTTTTGAAAACTTTCTATTGCTTAAAAACACACAACGGTTCTTAATCTCATTGTTGTATATGATCTAGAAATTTCATCTCCAAAACAGAAAACATATGCTGGCAGGGAAGTACAAAATGATTGTCTCTTTCTAATACCTGCGGTCAGAGCATGATAATAACTGTGTAAGACAACTTTTCCCTTCTTTCAAAATAATTATGGCTCTCTAGAATTAAGCATCTGTGCTACCAGATGTTCCTGTCAAACACGTAAGCAATGGGTTTGAGCACTGCACAAGCCTGTCTAGCTTCCAGGAATTTTTTTCTGAATACCTCAGCAAAAGCAGGTGGCTTTCTGAAGTCCAAGATTTTAAGTACCAGACCACACTAATCCAGTTTCAAAAGGAAGACATGGTTTTCTCTAGTGATGGATTGAATCTGTTCAGGTTCAAGCTACTACTTTGGGGCTATGGATAAACACTTTTATAGCTATGTTTTAAATGGACGGAACATAAACTCAAACATTTAACATCACTAATAAAAAAAATAAATAGGGCTTCCCAGGTGGCGCAGTGGTTGAGAGTCCGCCTGCCGATGCAGGGGACGGGGATTCGTGCCCCGGTCCGGCAGGATGCCACATGACGTGGAGCAGCTGGGCCCGTGAGCCATGGCCGCTGAGCCTGCGGCCAGAGCCTGTGCTCTGCGGCGGGAGGGGCCACAGCAGTGAGAGGCCCGCGTACCGCAAAAAAAAAAAAAAAGATAAATAATTATAAACCCGAATTATTTCACTATTTTCTCTCAAATAAATGACATCCTGCTGTCATGGCAACTAACCAAATGACTCTGTAAGAATAGGAAGAAAATTTTCTTTCTTTTCTTTTTTTTTTTTTTTTAGAAAAAGATGCAACATTAACGTTTTAGGTAGCCTGTGAAATGTTTGTTACATAATACAGTCGGTGTTAGGCAGCCATTAAAATGTTGATTTTGAGATGCAGTGAGTTTTAATAAAGCACATCATAAAATTAGATGCAATTCTTAAAACTGGAGATTCTCCTTCCTTTTTGATATTAAAATAGGCTTCAATTTATGAAATTATGATAGTAGACCATAGTTCCATTTTTTGTCTTTACTTGATTAAATTAAAAATTGATAACCATAAAAATATTTGAAGAAATTAAATGTAAAATACTGATGTTTCACTAATATTTAAAGACACATCTGCTTTTCTTAACTCTAAATTTACTTCAGAAGGTATTTGTTAACCTTTTCCTAAAAGAATGTCTCAGTCAAAATCAGTGCTCCTCTCTATCAAGAACTGCAAATAATTTGGAAACTATATTAAAATGAAGCTACTTTGTGTACATTTTTTATGATTAAGTGAGTGATGCATTTCAGACCTTAGAAGACTATGTATCTACATGATGCCAGTAAATCAGAATTTATTTAAATTTAGTAAAAAAGCAAAAAACAAAAAACCAAGTTTTTTTTTTTTCCAAAAAAGGTAACTGATTGATTTTCCTACTACTATTTTGTCATCATGTGGCTACAGGGAAAACATACACACACACAATGAAGGAAAACAGTAACTTTAGGTCTTTTAAAATTATTTTTTCTAGTCATTCATATGATTGAAGCCATCCATTCTTCAAAAACTACTTCTTCCAGTATAGTTAGTAATACATGTGATATGCCCAACATTATAAAGTAAGATAAGCCAAACTCTGAGTTTAATTTCACCTCTGATTTATCTATATTTTTCTTCTGCATCCTCTCACTACAAGCTAAATTATTTTAGCTTGCCAGTTACTTATTAGTAGTCCCACCAGAGGGCAGACAGGGGAAAGCTCAGACTAAAATCTCAAATAAGCACAATACTGTTATTTACTCATTTTCCTACCAAAGTCGGGGAGATATCGGATGCTTATTTCAGAGTTTTGCATAGTTTTCCATATGCAAATCTCTGGGTAGATCAGAAACTCTCTTCATGATCTAGTAACTATCTAGAATAAATCTTAGTGGAACTGAGTTTATTTTGTTTAATCTGTATACAGATTAGTTAAGAGTCAACAGATACACATCAACCAAATTTAAAATTCAAAAACAGTTCATAATAATAAATCAATAGGAAGACTTCAACTGGTGAGATTTTTCACTATCTTGTGGGAACCATGAATCATACTTATTACCAAATGTATGTGTCACATTTTCAACAATGAGAGTTCTGACACAGGCGAAAACAGATACTATATTAATCCAATCTGCATGCTACAAAAACATATAAAACAATTTCCACAACCACAGGAGTCAGTCAGTACTTGATTCCAACTGTAGGTCTGAAATAATATAAAGGAGGTTTAATAGCAACTTTATTATATTTGTCAAAAGAGAGGATTCCCTTCAAATTCAAAATTCTTTGAAATGGTAGGGAGGATTGTTCTAGAATATATTTTTAAAGAAATTTTAAATACCATAATTATAAAGAACAGTAAATCATTACTTCCAAAATAATTTTATACATTTTTGCAATAGCAATAATAATCCAGGTGAAAAACTACTGAGGAGCTTCACAGAGTAATACAAAATTTAATGCTTTAGTTATCAGTAAATTAGCCAAGAACTAATGTACTTCACTACTATGTCCAAAGAGCTTTATCTTTGAGGCTAGATTTATAAATACAGGCTCAAGAAGGTCAAAAGAAAGAAAAAAATAATTTTGTTTATTGTAAGTTTTATCTGCTGCTCTCCAAACCCATAGAAACTAACTATGTTAATTCTAAAGGTAACCTGTTCAAAGTCCTTAATACTTAGATCTGTTAGTGGGTCTATATTTGTTGAATGCCACCAATAAGTAGGTATACTGGGAAACAGAAGTGTATTTATTCTAACTGAAGAGATATGACCAATTTACTAAATGAAAAATCCAGGTAGCTAAAAGGAGTGTTGGCATGTCAATGTGCACAGCAGATATTGTTATAGAGGAGGTAAATGGACACTGATTTACAACAGTCATCCAAACATGGGATATACTGGCTACAGAAATTTTGTCACCACTAAATGAACAGTAAGGGATCCAAGGCAAATATCCTGCCTACTGGCAAATACTAGATCCTCCAAAATTCCTCTCTATCCAAAGATGAATTCAAAGATTTAAAATTTAATATGTATGAAAAAATGCAGCAAATTAAGGAGAGAATGGTGGTGAGTAACAAAAAAATAAATAAATAAAAGGGATTTTTTTAAGAAAAAAAGATTTAATACTAGTAAGTGAAGAAGAATATTGAAACTATTGTTCTGAAAATATATAAGGTTACAAGGTCTCTTTGAAACCTTGTAATTTTGTATGAAGTCAGACATAGGCTGAGATTCAAAGAGTGCTTCTCAAAATGAGTAAAAATGTCAAGATATCAAAAAACACAATAGTGAAGTTAGAATCAGCATTGGAGATGTTAAATACCATAACTGGTGCTGGAGAAAATTAAATCAGGGATTTAGAGAGTAAATCTGAGAGTAAAAAATACAGAGGAAAAAAAAAATCAAGTAGAATAAGCAGCATGCTCAATTCTGTGTATAGCATGATTCTGCATGTGGGGATTACATTTATTAAGAATAAACAGAGGAAATAGTCAAATGTGCTAATAGTGGCTATCTCTGAATTGTGCAATCAGGAGAGGATTTTGCTCTTATTCTTTACATTTTCTCTATATAACTAGTTTTTACAGCTAGTATGCACTATTTTTATAATCAGAAGGAAAAGTAAACACACACAGGCTCAAATCGACTTATACATATCTTTGATGTATCCATTGATGGACTTTGTCTACAATAACCAATCTTAGATTGGAGGCTTTGTAAAGCTGCTACCTTTAAATTACAAGAATGAAGCTTAATTAACCTAGGCTCTATTTCTCCCTTGCAACCCTGCATACTTTAAAGTTCCATGAAGCTGCTACTTAGAATTAATTCTAACTTGTAAAAGCATGCCATGCTGGATGATTGTTGGTTACATCATTCAAGAAAGATACTCTTTTATAAGTCTTTAATAACCCAAGAAATCTTCTTTAATAACCCAAGAAGAAATTAAATAGAATAATTTGAAAAATATCATCTCCAAGATCTAACATTTTTGTTATTCTTTTAAATTATCTTGGGGGGGGGTTTGGTGGGATGAACTGGGAGATTGGGATTGACATATATATACTAATATGTATAAAATAGATAAGTAATAAGAACCTGCTGTATAGCACAGGGAACTCTACTTCACTTTGCTATACAGTAGAAATTAACACAACACTGTAAAACAACTATACCCCAATTAAAAAAAATTATCTTAAGCTCTATTTTAAAGTTCTCCTTTATGAATTTGCTTAGTTTCTCCTAATGAAAATTTAGGAAAACCTCCTTTAATTCAATTTTTCATGAAGACAGAAGAAAAAAACACTACTTTTTCTACAATAATATCTATTGTGCAGAGCAAGCTAGCATGGTATGGTAGAAGGAACACCAGCTTTGAGGTTAATACATTTATTCCCCAAACTCTGCCAGACACTATTCTATTTACAGGTACTTTGGGATTTAATGAATTATTTTCTGTAACATCTATATGCCAATTTTTAAAGGGCCTCCGTTATTCAATATTAGCTTTTCTACAAAAGTGAACTTTAAAGTGAATGCTAGATTATTATTTTCTCTTTATTTTTTCTAACATTAACAATTAAATGACTGGAACTTTCAATATTAAATCTGTATTGAGATGCCAAACAAAATCATGCCATTTTTGTTGACTGTTTATGACTGGTACAGGACAGAGTTAGCAGTTCTGCAACTACCCTGTTTTCAGAAATGGCAAAAAGCACACCGTGATTAAATATTTTAAATGCAAAGAATTAACTTTTAGGGTCAAGTAGAATAACAACTGCTACTGTCTAATATATATCATGAAATTTATCTCTGCATGATTAACAAACGGGAATAGTTATGTGCATTAAGACATGGAGAACGAAAGCCTAATCCACCAGAGGGCAGACAGAAGCAAAAAGAACTACAATCCTGCAGCCTGTGAAATGAAAACCACATTCACAGAAAGACAGACAAAATGAAAAGGCAGAGGACTAAGTACCACATGAATGAACAAGATAAAACTCCAGAAAAACAATTAAATGAAGTGGAGATAGCCAAGTGTACAGAAAAAGAAATCAGAATAATGACAGTGAAGATGATCCACGACCTTGGAAAAAGAATGGAGGCAAAGATCCAAAACATGCAAATGACCTAGAAGAATTAAAGAACAAACAAACAGAGATGAACAATACAATAACTGAAATAAAAACTACACTAGAAGGAATCAATAGCAGAATAACTGAGGCAGAAAAACGGATAAGTGACCTGGAAGACAGAATGGGGGAATTCACTGCCATGGAGCAGAATAAAGCAAAAAGAATGAAAAGAAATGAAAACAGTCTAAGAGACTCCTGGGACAACATTAAACACACCAACTTTCCCATTATAGGGGTCCCAGAAGGAGGAGAGAGAGAGAAAGGACTTAAGAAAATATTTGAAGAGATTACAGTGGAAAACTTCCCTAACATGGGAAAGCAGATAGCCACCACCCAAGTCCAGGGAGCACAAACAGTCCCAGGTAGGAAAAAGCCAAGGAGAAACACGCCCAGACACACAGTAATCAAACTGACAAAAATGAAAAACAAAGAAAAGTTATTAAAGGCAACAAGGGAAAAATGACAACATACAAGGGAACTTCCATAAGGTTACCAGCTGATTTCTCAGCAGAAAGTCTACAAGCCAGAAGGGAATGGCACAATATATTTAAAGTGAAGAAAGGGAAGGACCTACAACCGAGATTAGTCTCCCAACAAGGATCTCATTCAGATTCAACCAAGGAATCAAAAGCTTTAGAGACAAGCAAAAGCTAAGAGATTTCATCACCACCAAACCAGCTGTGCAACAAATGCTAAAGGAACTTCTCTAAGTGGGAAACACAAGAGAAGAAAAGGACCTACAAAAACAAGCCCAAAATAATTCAGAAAATGGTAATAGGAACATACATATTGATAACTACCTTAAATGTGAATGGATTAAATGCTGCAACCAAAAGACACAGGCTTGCTGAATGCATACAAAAACAAGGCCCATATATATGCTGTCTATAAGAGACCCACTTCAGACCTAGGGAAACATACAGAGCAAAAGTGAGGGGATGGAAAAAGAAATTCCGTGCAAATGGAAAACAAAAGAAAGCCGGAATAGCAATACTCATATCAGATAAAATAGACTTTAAAATAAAGAATGTTACAAGAGACAAGGAAGGACACTACATAATCATCAAGGGATCAATCCAAGAAGAAGATATAATATTTATAAATATATATGCACCCAACATAGGAGCACCTCAAGACATAAGACTGCTGCTGACAGCTATAAAAGAGGAAATCAACAGTAACACAGTAATAGTGGGGGACTTTAACACCTCACTTACACCAATGGACAGATCATCCAGACAGAAAATTAATAAGGAAAAACAAGCTTTAAATGACACAACAGACCAGACAGATTTAATTGATATTTACAGGACATCCCAACCAAAAACAGCAGATTACACTTTCTTCTCAAGTGCATATGGAACATTATCCAGGATAGATCACATCTTGGGTCACAAATCAAGCCTTGGTAAATTTAAGAAAATTGAAATCATATCAAGCATCTTTTCCTACCACAACGCTATGAGATTAGAAATGAATTACAGGGAAAAAAAGGTAAAAAACACAAACACATGGAGGATAAACAATATGTTACTAAACAACCAAGAGATCACTGAAGAAATCAAAGAGGAAATTAAAAAATACCTAGAGACAAATGACAATGAAAACACAGTGATCCAAAACCTATGGGATGCAGCAAAAGCAGTTCTAAGAGGGAAGTTTACAGCAATACAATCCTACTTCAAGAAACAAAAAACATCTCAAATAAACACCTCTGTGTTCTGATGTTGCCTTAACATTCTGCTGCTGCAGCAGTTAAACACTGTGTCCACACACACCTTGAACTAACATTTCATATGACGTATTTCTGAGCTATGAAACTTTTTACCTAATAGCCAGGTAGACTGGTAGTCTGGGAGTGTAAAGCCACTCAGCTGAGTTAATTCTCAACACCCTGGCTAGTGATGTTCTGAGAGAAGAATGCTGTGCTTTGTCTGCAAGTAAGAGAAAACCTTGAATTAAAAAACAAACAAAAAAAAATTAAAAAAAAAAACAAACACAAAACCTTACACCTAAAGGAACTAGAGAACGAAGAACAAACAAAACCCAAAGTGGGTAGAGGGAAAGAAATCATAAAGATCAAAGCAGAAATAAATGAAACAGAAACAAAGAAAACAATAGCAAAGATCAATAAAACAAAAAGCTGGTTCTTTGCGAAGATAAACAAAATTGATAAACCTTTAGCCAGACTCATCAAGAAAAAGAGGGAGAGGACTCAAATAAATCAAATTAGAAATGAAAAAGGAGAAGTTGCAATGGACACCGCAGAAATACAAAACATCATGAGACTGCTACAAGAAACACTATGCCAATAAAATGGACAACCTGGAAGAAATGGACAAATTCTAAGAAACGTATAACATTCCAAGACTGAACCAGGAAGAAATAGAAAATATGAACAGACCAATCACAAGTAATGAACTTGAAACTGTGATTAAAAATCTTCCAACAAACAAAAGTCCAGGACCAGATGGCTTCACAGGTGAGTTCTATCAAACATTTAGAGAAGAACTAACACCCATCCTTCTCAAACTCTTCCAAAAAGTTGCAGAGGAAGGAACACTCCTCAACTCATTCCACGAGGCCACTATCACCCTGATATCAAAACGAGACAGGGATACTACAAAAAAAGAAAATTATAGACCAATATCACTGATGGATATAGATGCAAAAATCCTCAACAAAATACTAGCAAACAGAATCCAACAGCACATTAAAAGGATCATACACCATGATCAAGTGGGGTTTATCACAGGGATGCAAGGATTCTTCAATATACACAAATCAATCAATGTGATACATCATATTAACAAACTGAAGAATAAAAACCATATGATCATCTCAATAGATGCAGAAAAAGCTTTTGACAAAATTCAACATCCACTTATGATAAAAACTCTCCAGAAAGTGAGCATAGAGGGAAACTACCTCAACAAAATAAAGGCTATATATGACTAACTCACAGCAAACATCATTCTCAATGGTGAAAAACTGAAAGCACTTCTTATAAGATAAGGAACAAGACAAGGATGTCCACTCTTGCCACCATTATTCACCATAGTTTTGGAATTCCCAGCCACGGCCATCAGAGAAGAAAAAGAAATAAAAGGAATACAAACTGGAAAAGAAGTAAAACTGTTACTGTTGGCTAATGACATGATACTATACATAGAGAATCCTAAAGATGCCACCAGAGGGCTTCCCTGGTGGCTCAGTGGTTGAGAGTCAGCCTGCCGATGCAGGGGACACGGGTTCATGCCCTGGTCCGGGAAGATCCCACATGTTGCAGAGCGGCTGGGCCCATGAGCCATGGCCACTGAGCCTGTGTGTCCGGAGCCTGTTCTCCACAATGGGAGAGGCCACAACAGTGAGAGGCCCGTGTACTGCAAAAAAAAAAAAAAAAAAAAAAAAAAAAAATAGATGCCACCAGAAAGCTACTAGAGCTAATCAATGAATTTGGTAAAGTTGCAGCATACAAAATTAAGGCACAGAAATCTCTTGCATTCCTATACACTAACAATGAAAGATCAGAAAGAGAAATTAAAGAAGCAATCCCATTCACCAGTGCAATAAAAAAAAAACAAAAAAAAAAACCTAGGAATAAACCTACCTAAGGAGGTAAAAGACCTGTACTCAGAAAACTATAAGACACTGATGAAAGAAATCAAAGATGACACAAACAGATGGAGCGATATACCATGTTCTTGGATTGGAAGAATCAATACTGTGAAAATGACTATACTACCCAAAGCAATCTATGGATTCAATGCAATCTCTATCAAATTACCAATGGTATTTTTCTTTACAGAACTAGAACAAAAAATATCTTAAAATTTGGCGACACAAAAGACCCTGAATAACCAAAGCAGTCCTGAGGGGAAAAAACGGAGCTGGAGGAATCAGACTCCCTGATTTCAGACTATACTACAAACCTACAGTAATCAAGACAATAAGGTACTAGCACAAAAACAGAAATATAGATCAATGGAACAGGATAGAAAGCCCAGAGGTAAACCCATGCACCTACGGTCAACTAATCTATGGCAAAGGAGGCAAGAATATATCATGGAGAAAAGACAGTCTCTTCAATAAGTGGTGCTGGGAAAACTGGACAGCTACATGTAAAAGAATGAAATTAGAACACTCCCTAACACCATACACAAAAATAAGATCAAAATGGATTAAAGACCTAAATGTAAGGCCAGACAGTATAAAACGCTTAGAGGAAAACAGGAAGAACACTCTTTTGTGTAAATCACAGTAGTATCTTTTTTGTCCCACCTCCTAGAGTAATGGAAATAAAAACAAAAATAAACAATGGGACCTAATGAAACTTAAAAGCTTTTGCACTGCAAAGGAAACTCCAAAGAAGACTAAAAGACAACCCTCAGAATGGGAGAAAATATTTGCAAATGAATCAGTGGACAAAGGATTAATCTCCAAAATAAATAAACAGCTCAGGCAGCTCAATATTCAAAAAAACATACAACCCAATCAAAACATGGGCAGAAGACCTAAATAGACATTTCTCCACGAAGACATACAGATGGCCAAGAGGCACATGAAAAGCTGCTCCACAACACTAATTATCAGAGAAATGCAAATCAAAACCTCAATGAGGTATCACCTCACACCAGTTAGAATGAGCATCATCAGAAAATCTACAAACCACAAATGCTGGAGAGGGTGTGGAGAAAAGGGAACCCTCTTGCACTGTTGGTGGGAATATAAATTGATACGGCCCCTATGGAGAACAGTATGGAGGTTCCTTAAAGAACTAAAAATAGAATTACCATATGACCCAGCAATCCCAGTACTGGACATATACCTAGAGAAAACCATAATTCAAAAAGACACATGCACCCCGATGTTCATTGCAGTACTATTTACAATAGCCAGGTCATGGATGCAGCCTAAATGCCCATCTACAGATGAATGGATAAAGAAGAAGTGGTACATATATACAATGGAATATTACTCAGCCATAAAAACGAGTGAAGCTGGGTCATTTGCAGAGATGTGGATGGACCTAGAGACTGTCATACAGAGTGAAGTAAGTCAGAAAGAGAAAAAGAAATATTGTATATTGATGCATATATGTGGAATCTAGAAGAATGGTACAGATGAACCAGTTTGCAAGTCAGAAATAGAGACACAGATGTAAAGGACAAACTTATGGACACCATGGAGGTCAGCTCAGAGGCAGAGGGTGGTTGTGGTGGGATGAATTGGCAGATTGGGATTGACATATATACACTAATATGTATAAAATAGATAACTAAGAACCTGCTGTATAAAAAAATAATACAAATCAAACAAAAAAAAAGACATGGAGAACATTTATGGACTCTTGATATTAAATATACAAGAGAGACAGAAAATGAGAGTCTGCACTTGTGTAAAATTATTCAATTTTTGCTTTGATACTTTAAGGTAAGTATAATACTTTTGTGGTAAGAAATTGAGGCAGGTGCCTTGCCCAAAGTTATATACTATAACATGGTAGTGTCCACTGTCAGACTTTTGTAGGCAAGTCTTCCAAGCTCTATGGCCTGTATTATTGCCTCTAGAAAGAATAATTATCCAACTTAAAGTGTTTTAAGACAAAGTCTTTTCAATATATACATGATCATGCATTATTAAAAGTTAAAATATGACAATGTACAAAAAATATTCTGTAGCACAGATGAAAAGATATACTAATGACAGGTATTCATATCTCTCTTCAAATAGAATTTGACAAGTTAAAATACCTTTCAAGTAGCCAAAATCATGTGAGAATCAAATATTAACAGAAGATTTATCACCCTCAGAGAATCCAGTGAAGACATATCCATAGAACGAACTTGTCTCTATAAAATACTGAATGAGACAGACTGCAAATGTTACTTGACATAGGTTGCAGTTCAGTGAATGTATGAGAAAGTATTCAGACTGTACTTTGAACAAAGTATTGAGGCTGTAGAGCATAGTGGGAAAAGGCACTGACTCTGGATGCAGACTCCTGCGTTTAAATCCAGGTTCTGTTTCTTACTAGAAGTCTCAAGCAAATTACTTCGCAGCTCCATGCCTCAACTTCCCCATTTGTAAAAGAGGACAATAATAGTACTTTTCATAAGGTTGTTAAAAGGATTAAAAGTAAGTAAAATGTTTTGTAAGGTAAGTAGCAAGATCTCAGTTTATATTAAAAGGGCAGTATTTCTCTATATAAGGAAATACATGATATTTTAAAAGTAAAACATGGCTGACTCAAAGTTATACATCATTATCAACGACTTGTTAATCTAAAGCACTTTGGGTTTAACAATGGCAACTGCCATTTCGCTTAATTCATTTCAGGAAATTTTTTCGAACTTAGATGCACAAATGAGAAAGGTTTAAATTTATTCAGGGAGGACAAGAATAGTACTAGGCTAACCACTTTGCTACAGCTACACAAAACATTGAGTTTTCAATCACAGATGGAGAACTTCATATGTGCTGTGGCCTTGCGCTGGACACTGGGGCAGGGGTGTGGGGTGTCAAAGAATAAACAAGACTTTAGGAGCTCATCAACAAATACTGAAGACAAGAAGGCAAATACCCATGGTGTTTTTCATGGACACCATACTTTTAAGTCTTCAGAGAAAACAGCAATATACGAAATGTTCTCTGAGGGATGGTGAAGGTTCTCCTAACCTGCTAAATTACATCCTCATCTGCTTCTGTCAGTGCCTAAAATACCTTAATCCTTTGCATAAAAAGGTGGAGTCCCTCGTTATACAATAAACACTCTCTGGAAGCAGAGCACATTAAACCATTAAACAAATATGTCAAAGTTACTTCATTTAATTGCTTGGTTAGACTGAAAATTCTGGGGAGAGAAAACAGGACGAATATTCCTAATATTGTGGTATCAGATCAACTTTGTCAGCACATTTGTTACCCAATCTGAGCACGCATATCTCTAAACACCACAGCAGATTTATCTGTACTTTCTTATGACATGTATAGATTCCTGCATTGAAATAAATGTATAATATTTCTTAGAACAGTTCATGTTGAATATCTCAATCAGGCTTTGTTATGCCCACTGTTACTTTTAGTCTAAGGAATCATCTGGACTGCCTCTCCCTCTCTCCCTCTCCCTCTCTCTCTCCCTCTCTCTCTCTCTCTCTCAGACAACTCCTGTCTTCACATTCTCCTCTATGATCAAGTAGGCTACATATCCAACACTTGAAATTATATCTTGCCTATATTCTCAGTTGTTTCTCTGCTTCACTTGCTTAATAAGACCCCTGAACCCCAAATTGCAGCAGCGGTCCGCCTAATATATCTGAACTTGGCCTACTAAGAGCTGCTGAAAAACTTCTCAGGTTGATATCACCATATTTTGCAGCATGGCTTCTCCAGAAGCAAGGACACTCAAGATGGTTATTAGGGAGGTAGCCCTCTGCGGCCGAAGCGGACTCTGACAGAGCGGACAACTGGAGGCCAAGTGCTGAATACACTCTCTAAAGCTGGGTAGTGGTCCTTCCTTGACAGGTAGTCTGGGTAAGTATACCTCTGTATCCAGACCACATATTTATGGACTCTAATTTCAACTTTATTCTCCATGACAACCTGAAATTCTTTTATGATCCCACTTTAACTTTGTTTTTAACCCAAGTACAAAGAGCATAGAAATAATTTGAAATGCATAATTTTTTAAAGAAATGTTTTTCACTGTGGAGAAATGAGAGTTGAAGACCCATGCAATCTTCAAACATGAGAACATATATAATTTGGTGAGAAGTATCTACTCTTTGTTTCAAATAAAGATAGGGTTAGTGGTAATGAATCTGAATTATACAAAGAATGAGTTAGGGTAGAAAAAATTATCTGAATATGAAAAATGAAATATAAGATGATGCCAAAGGAAGATCTATGATTCACTATCTATGCAGCATTTGCAAATAATGTAGATGGAAAAGTCTCTATTAGAACAGCAGAGACATAGGAAAGAAAATTACCTCTTCTGGGCTTATGATTATATATTCATATCCTTCTTATCTGATAATGGTTACTTTTGTATTCCTAAGAAAGATCAAGTTGTATTATGTATAAAGAGGGAAAAAAGAACATTTCCACAACACAAATTACAAAGTAGAAAGGAATCCAAACTTCTTTTTCTCACTGAGTCACTTTTTCAGGTATTACACAAATATCCAACACCAATATTTTGTTTTATGATTATCAGAACAAGAATATATTTTAAACAGAAGCAGTAAATACCAAAGAAATGAATAAATCTGAGGGTAAATCTACCTTCTTCCTAAATATGATAGTTTATATCTCCTCAATATTTAATCAAAGTATTTGCTTGGAAAATCTAATTTCCACAAGGAGACTTTTCAGACAAAATATCCCTGACTCTCAGAGAGTAAAATTTGTATAGGTTTTTAATATCTTATTGGGTTAAAAAATTCAGAGAGAAAAATGTTCCAGTTCTTACAACAAAGTATACGTAAAATACTTAATTTATATGACCTTTGAAAAAGTATTTATAAAAAACAAAGGGAAAGAGAAATAAAACCCCCATTATTTCTTTTAGAAAAAAACCTTAAAAATCTTAGGCCCTGTGAGTTTCCTATGTATGCATCACAGCTCTAAACCCAGACTTCCAATAGCCATACATATTCATATTCATTTATCTATATTTCCTAGATCCAAAAGGCTCTGAAAACCGAAATCATTTTTTGTTAACTTTGCAGTAAATTCATCTGATGGCAAAACCGCATCTCTATTTAGAATCTTAAGGTATCTTACACCAAGAGTTACATGTTGGGCAGCAAAAATATTTATGTTTTATTACCTGTGCTTCCCAAAACTCTATTGGGGTGTTATATACTATATTACCATAATATGTAAATCTGAAAAAAAAAGCCCTAAAAATCTCAAAACATCTGGATTTAAAACATACCTGGCCCCAAAGGTTTTGGACAAGAAATTGTGACTCTCTCTCTGGGTGATTGCCTATGACCCATGTCAGTTTTTCTCAGCATCGACTGAGTCACTGTTGGGTACTTCTCTTAGTCTGTGTATCTCTGTATCCAGTCTTCTAGAACAGGCACCGTGACAATCTGCCTCATCCTCCTTTTGGCTTCTTGAATCCCAGTCTTCTCTCAGACTTCCTTTCCCTTCTGACATTTGTTTCTCACTCTACCCTCTGCCTTGAGACTCCCTTTACTATCTCCAGCCAACTTAATCTCCCAGGCATGGCCTCTTACACCATGCGCAGACTTTTGGAGAAAGAAGAAAAAATATCTTCTAACTGGGCAAAATTTAAAAAGTGGTAAAATACTCTTTTGGAAAGATGATATTTGACATTTTTATTAAGATATTTAAAAACTGAGTCAAGCTTTTATCATGTTAATCCCACTTGTGGGAATCTAAAGAAACAATTGTACACACTACTATATATAAAATAGATAACCAACAAGGACCTACTGTATAGCATAGGGAACTACACTCAGTATCTTGTAATAACCTATAATGGAAAAGAATACAAAAAAGAATAGATATATATGTATAACTGAATCATTTTGCTGTACACCTGAAACTAACACAACATTGTAAATCAACTATATTTCAAAAAAAATCTTAAAAAAACAAAAGAGAAACAATTCTAAATATGAAATATATTTTATGCACAAGGTTCTTTATAGAAGTGTTACTTATAAGGTTGGAAAAAATGGAGTTAATTTGCACATACAATAAGAAGGGGTTAAATAAATTACAGCATGTCACTTTATAGTATATTATGCAATCATTATAAATAATAATTACCAAGAATAAGTAAAACCATAATTAGGAAGAATGTGTTATAAAAACCTAATGATATAAAGTTAGGTTAAATAAACTGGGTAAAATAATACATAATATAAATGCAACTTTTTTCCTTGAAGTACACATGCTTGTGCAAAAGAAACACTGATAGGCATATTGTGATGGGACTGATGAAGATATCTTTTATTTTCCATACTTAGGCATTCTCAATTTTTCCATAATGGGAGAATATTACTGTGTAATGAGAAATATTTTTCTTGAATATGAAAGAAAGAGACATGCTTAAGACTACTAAATGCCAATCTTTCATACTGTTGACCATCTTACAAGGTTTAATTTTGGTGAATTCTATAGTTCCCAGAACAAAAACTTAACTAGTCATTTAGGGAAAGAAATCCATTACATGGACAGTTATCTTTGCCCACCAATAATGTATTTACCTCTTTTCCAAAAATAATATTAGCTTTCCTGGAGTTATTTTTAAATCCAAATCCTTATGTGATGAATCATTTCAAACAAACTTCATCATTTTTATTGACTTATGCAAACAAAAGTTCACTCTGACCTCTTCAGAAAGTAGAAATCTGCTAAATAGTGTTGCCCTACATCAATCAAGCCTTTAATTGGTAGCAAATTGTAAAGTATGAGGTCATTTTTGAAGAACAGCCTCATTACTGTGAAAATCCCATTTAGCACCTCCAGACCAAAAAAAAAAAAAGAAAAGAGCTGGATTTAAAAGTTTTCTCTTCAGGCAGTGCTTAAAAAATGTTCATCACGATGTCTTCAATAACAAATGGCTTCAATAAGAAGAACAAACAGAGCAAGTTGTCTCTGCCCCTCTCTCACCAGGCTGCCTGGCTCTAGGTCCCCTAATCAGTCCTTTAATCTACACCTAGGACCATTCATCTGCCACGTGCAGCCTCAGTGCCACCTAACTCATGTCCTTTTGGGGGGAAGTTTAAAGGACTGGAACAGTTAAGCTTATCCAGCTCATTGTGGGACGCCCAATGACGATTTAAGCTGACACACTCACACACCACATACCTATAAGATTCTAAACACTGCCTCCCCACTCAGGTCAACTGAGCTGCCTGCCTCCCCACTCAGGTCAACTCAAAGCTCTTGGCCCAACACCCTGACTCTATCCTGCCTCGGCTTTGTGTTTTTTCAGTCTTCCGTTCCTTTTGAAGTAAAATGACCTTACTTTGCCTCCTTCAGCAGAGCTCCTGAGCTCTGACCCCTCAGACACTCTGGCTCTGTCCACTTCACCTGATCTTCCCTCTCCTCACCCTAAGGAGCTGGTTCACGTTGGTTCCCAACCTACAAGATGTGCTTTCCAGAGCCTTGCTTTTGCTAAGTACTCCCGTTCCTTCTCCCAATACTTGAATGTTGGGTCTACAAATAGTTTTCAGCGTCTGCTAGAATGAGCTTCTCAGAGCTTATTCTTAACATTTTTCTCCAGGATTGAACTTCTGTTTCCTAAAATTGTACTCTTAGACCAACTGCCATTTTTTTCTGGTAGCTATTATATAAATACCTACTTATTCTCTTGACCCCAAATTTCTTATTAAGACATATACCTTCCCCTGATGTTAACACCCTCTATCCTCCAGGTACTGTTCATAGGACCTTCCAATGGTTACCTGCTCTGAGAGATATTATCATCTCCATGTTTTGGACTTTATTGCTATGGGTCTCCCATTACCAGTTGAATTTGGGCTTTGAGATTTATACCTTTTTCTATTACTAATTTTTTTCACCAGCAATTAGCTAAAATGGTGGCTGTTTATTAAAAGTCATCATATGCCTGTAAAAATCCTACTATAAGGTTTATAGTATTGGTTATTTACTTGTGCTTACTATACAAATCTGTGTTTATATGTGTAGTGTGCCTATCATTTTTTGAGAGGAGCCTAGGGATATTAGCAAAGGAAATTCAACAATTTTCCCATTACTGTAAAAAGAAATATATGCCCTCATTCATCTTTCCAGCACAATGAATTATCAATTTTCTTGGCAAGTGTGTTAAATGATTTTGAAACAAATCTCTCACAGGTAATGATGATGCTCTATTAGAATTCTTCTCATTAACTGAGAATTAACTCATTCCTCCCAATGGGGAAATCAGCTCTCCAGAACATTTATGGGGATTGTAATGATAGGAGTTTAAACTGTTGAGGATAGTATTTGTTGAACAAAACTGATTATTTGCATTAGTAGTAGGACAGGAGCCATCTATTTGTTAAATGAAGAGCTACAGACAAGATAAGGAAATAATTATATCTCAATTATGTGAAAAGAAAACAAAAAGGGCAAAACTTAATCATCAGTTAGTGTAGAATATCAGCATTTTACTCTATGAGGTTATATTTGATGTCTTCAGATTTGAACTATAATACGTTCCATCCTATATAACCATTACTTTTGTTAAACTGATTTCTGCTTTATTGTGATGAAGACCTTTATAGGTATTTTTTGTGTGTGTTAATTACCTTGGAATCAGTCTAGCAGGAAGAAAGCAAAGCAAGCGTAGCAGACTAGAACAGAGATAAGGGTCAGTGACCAAAAGCATATTTAAAGACTGAATGAGTTCAGTTTTTGCCCCTTTTGAAGGTCATTCTGACTGGAATTTCTTAGGGTAGGCCACCTTTAGGACTTGGCACTTAGTTGAACTGCCTTTTCTGTACACGTGATGTTGAACTTAAATTTAACCAGTATTCAAAAAAGCCACGAATATGGCAATAGACTAAGACCAAGAAGATAGATATTCAGGTCTCACTTAGGGTGGAGGTGGCAAGATGGTTAAGAACAGTGATATATATTCAATACTATCAAATTTAAGTTCTTCCATGCTCAGTATTTCAGTATGTACTTACCTCCCATATTTAACACTCCACCCACCAAGTCTTCAAGACACCTGTATTAATTCCTGAAATGGATGCTACACTTGTATTCCACTATATTTTTTACTCAGCACAACTTCTAATGCTATAAATTGGGGAAAAGAATATTTAGGTGTCAGAGTTGTTTGAGGATTAAAAATAATGTACTCAAAATACCAGATACATGGGATCAACACATGACAACTGTTGCACATTTTTGAGCTACAAAAGAGGCATGAAAGAGAACAAAAAAGAAGCTGGGAAGTTGATGGCACTCATAGTGAATTAAACGTATGTCTTATATGGACAAGTATTATCGCTTCCAGGAGACACAACAGAAACGTGAGTGCACAAATAAACTTTGCAGCTGGAAAAGAAAAGTGGCAAGTACAGGCTACAAGTAACCCTGAAGCTATCTGTCCAAGATAATTCTCCAAGGAATCCCAGCTTCTTTATTGATATGTCAAATAACACGAGCATATATTACAAGATATGAGAGGAAAAGAAACTAAATCAGAACAGAAGTAAACTGTGATTGTAGACAAACCATGCACACACACACACAAGACATACTCACTGCTAACACGTGTGTGTGTGCACATTCAAACTTCACTGCATAGAACTCTACAGAATCACCCAGAAAACCACTAGCCAGATGACAGATAGGTCATTATCTGAGGAATTAACAACTTGCATTATATGCCTAAAGATGATGTCAACTAGTTGTTTGATCATGAGCAAATTATTTAATCTGTCTGACTTTGGTTCTATCATCTAAAAATAAAGCACTAGATTTGATGACATTTAATGGCTCTTCTAGTTCTAACATTCTATGAATCTGTAGAAATTAATAAGAAACCAAAGTGCAAAGAACACACTGGAGCTTTATAGCTAGGGGGTCTACTGAAAATAAAAAGACACTCTCAGAATGACATCAATGGCATTTCATAAAACTAATTGTACAAGTGAAAGACTCCTCACCAGTATCAAAAAAAGAAATGAACAGGTCAGAGTAATAAGCAAGGAAAAGAATGTCAGTCCTCTCACACTTCTTTCTGTAAAATTCATTCATATCTAAATCTTGATATTGAACTGCATTTCTCCTTGTAGTCCCCTATACCTGTTAAATTTCCAAATGAACAATATAATAGGACATTTTCCCAATCTTTTGTGCAATGATGAGAATACAGAATAAAATCTAACAGATAAAATCTCGGCAGGCTTTAGAACTGCCTACTAGCAACACAAAAGGTGGGGGGGAGGGAGGATAAATTGGGGAAATGATACTAATTAAATGATCCTATGATTCTTTAAAGTAGCCAGTCTTTTACTATTGACCATTATTTTATTCATTCTAAAGGTTGAAAAATTAGACAGCTGTACCCTTAATATATCTAAGAATTTGGAAACATTTAAGTTAACCCTATATTTTTCCTTCTAAAAGATGACTGTAATTAATTTTACTAGCAAGCACTTCCTTTCCAATTGAAATATATTAATTTTATAAATTATTTTCCAAAATATACCCGTGTTGATGTTTTGTTCTCTAATAAAAATGTAAGGTTATCATTCAGTACAGTAATCCTGACAACCTTCTATACCACCTAGCAGAGGGATGATTACAGTCATAGATACATGAACCCACACAAAATCTATTTCTATTCATGTATTTTATGATTATAAATATAAACTTACTGCATAAAAAAAGAAAAACACATAAAAGTATAAAAAATTAAATTGATGACCCATAATTATACAACTTTTATTATTGTTTTCTTTTTATTTCCATCTTTTTATATTGCATATCTTTCATAATATTTATTTTATAGTGTAAACATAGTATAAAAAGTTTTACATGATAACTCAAATTACTGAACTTGAGTGTAATCGGCATAGATGTAACAATGTAAACAGTATTTAATATTATTTCCAGATAAGAGTCACTAAAAAGTCCAATTGAGAATACAGTCCAGGGACTTCCCTGGTGGTCCAGTGGTTAAGAATCTGCCTTCCAATGCAGGGGATGCGGGTTCAATCCCTGGTCTGGGAACTAAGATCCCACGTGCCGTGGGGCAACTAAGCCCGCATGCCCCTGCGTGCCACAACTAGAGAGCCCACATGCCGCAACTACTGAGCCTCTATGCTCTGGAGCCTGTGCACTACAACTAGAGAGAAGCCCTTGCGCCACAACACAGAGCCTGTGAGCCACAACGAAAGATCCCGCATGCCTCAGTGAAGATCCGACGTGCCGCAACTAAGACCCCATGCAGCCAAATACATTAATAAATAAATATTTTTTTAAAAAAGAATACAGTCCACCTAAAAGAAATGCAAAAAAGATTCCTTCCTCTTCACATTCAATTAATACTGTGGTCAACAACATAATAGAAACAGGCCTATCTTTGGCACATCTGCAGGAGTTCTCCTATGGACCAAGCAAACATAGCTGATAATGTCCAAAGGTGTCCCATGTTAGTCCTGAAAGTAAATCTTTCTATTATTCATGAATTTACTATGTAAACTTCAGGAATATTTGGAAATTACCGATTTATACTTTACAGGAAAAGGATATCTCACTCATTTGAGATACCACTTAGATTGCCTGGGATGCAATCTATGACCACAACCAAAGTGCTTTTTTGTTTGGGTGGAGGGTGATGAAGTGGAAGAAAATTTATTTATCATATTTACCTTTCCTGGATGACATACCATGATGCCCAGAAATCTGTTCATATGTCAACATATCTATGAATACAATGTGGGTAAGACAGTGTCCCCTAGCAGTGGCCAACAGACCAACATTTCTGGAGATTTCCTTCAAGAAAGGCCAAGCTCCAAGCCATGGCCCCTAGGTTTCCTCAGGCTTCTTTCAGCAGTCTCAATTAAGTATACTCTTTGTTCTTTCCTAAGAAACATGTTAAGTGAAGACTTTTCTTCCTTAGATGTTCACAGCATTGAGCCATGATACTGCAACAAGACCAACAACTCACATTCAATTTTCAAGATGCTCAGTAAGAAAAAAAAAAAAAAAATGTGTTCCTTAAACAAGTTGAATGTCCTTGGGCAAATTATTTAATCTCTTTGAGTTTTGATAAGTCTAGAATATCTATGAGATTTCAGTTGCAAACATTTATGTTTTTATCTGTAAAATTTAGGAGACGTCATAAATTTATGCATTAAATACGTTTTCCTTGAAGTGCTCTGCTTAACAGCTGAGGGAAAAATAGTTTTCATTTAATTGCAATAAAGCTCCCCATTATGATATATAATTATTTACTTTTTCTCAGAAAATAAGCTAAAATTCTTCGTTTGAAATGAAAATATTTTCCTTTCTCATGTCTTTGAATTAAGACTGAATTTTAAAATTGGAATTATCCAGTTACTTTTGAAATGCCAGTTTGATAGGCTGATAAACTTAATAAGACAGTTCTAAATCAGTGAAACTGCCAATACTGTGTGCAGTGAGTCAGACAGCTCAGCCGATCCAAGAACCAATAAAAGGAATTATGTCTGCTTTAAAATGTACTTTTCTTCCTTTACCGCTATCAAATTAAGCCTATATCCTGCACAATCAGAATTTATTAGAGCATATCGTTTTTTCCCTAAATCAATCACCTTTTTTTTTTAATCTATCCTATCTCCAATTCCTCTTTTCTAGTCTCTCTTTAATCTACTCTGATCAGGCTTTTGTCACCCCTACTCCCCAGAAATTGTGCTTGTTGCCATCACCAGTAACTCTCAGACCCGATACACACACACCCCACATTGCTAAATCCAATGCTCCGTCACAGATCTCATTCCCTTATGCATAGCAAAGACATTTTGACAGAGTTGAACATTTCACCCTTCTTGACTATCTTGGTTTTCCTCCTACGTCACTAGCATTTCCCTCTGAGTCTCTTTGGTGGGGGTGGGGTGCGCCTCAGCCAATGCTGCTGGATGGAATGCCTCAAGATTCAGTCCACACACATCATCTCTCTCAACCTACACTCACGCCTTTAGTATCCTCAGTGAGTCTCATGATTTTAAATACCACTAACATGTGAACAACTCTAAAAATTTTACCTCTAAACTAGACCCTGCTAAATTATACATTCACCATATGTTCTCGGATGTCTAGTAGGCATCTCAAACTCGCCAGGCTCCAGATCCAAGCTTCTGCTCTTCTACAACGTCTGTGCCTTCTTTCGGTGTCCTCAATCCAGTTAAGAAACTTTCCATTCTTCTAGCCAATTAGGCTAACAAATGTAGTTATTCTCTATTCCTTCTCTTCTCTCACATCCCACATCTAATCCATCAGGGAATTCTGTTGATTTGACTTTCAAAATATACACAGAATCCTGCCTCTTCAAACCACTAGCACTTATGCTATACTAACTAGGACAAGCCACCACCACCCACCACCTGGATTAGAGCAATAGCCTCCATCCCCTACTTTGCACTATTTTTAACAAAGTAGTGGAGTGGTCCTGTCAAAACATAGTTTGGATTACATCACTCCTTTACTCAATACCCTCCAATGGTTTCTCCAACTTTCTCAGAGGAAAAAATCAAATTCAACGTACAATGGCCCACAATGCTCTAACCTGTAATGTTGAGTATGGTAACCACCGGCCACATGTGGCTAAAGTGAAACTGAAAATATTTAAAATTCAGTTCTTTGGTCACAATAGTATATTTCAATGTGCAAGAGTCTAGTGGCTAGCCCACTGAACAGCACACACAGAACATTTCCCTCATCACAGAGAGCTATATTGGACGGCACTGCCCTATACAATCTACTCCTTCCCATGATCTCACTCACCCACTAAACCCACTTCTGCAAGCTGAAGATTGATCTCCACACTGAATGATTTCTAAATACAGTTTTACTGCTCCTCCCTTTACTTCAATATATTGCCTGTTATACTTTATGCCTGTTGAAATTGTTTCCACCTTTAAGTTCTGTATCAGACAACACATTTCATAAAGTTTATCCTGGACACAACCCTCTCCTTAATCAGTTATAATCTCATCATACTTAGAACATCCATATTGTCCTGTTTGGATTGTGTCATATGACACATATTCTTATTCTACTATGTAGGATAATCATTTAAACACCTGTCTTAACATCCTGCTAATATGTGGCCCACACTCTTGGTTAACGAACATCTCACCCTTTTCCCCCTATTTTCTTTCTTGCTCCGTTCCCTAAAAAGGCTGGAAAAGCCTCTCTTGCAGCTAGGGAAAGCCATGTGCCAGAAATCTGGCCAGTGTGAAGACTTGCTGAGGGACTCTGGGAAAACATTCCTATCCCTGATCAAAGTGATTGGTGTGGTTAGTGCTGCCTTTCCTCCTTTTTCCTTCATATATGCCTAGATATGCAGTGGCTTTCCCGTGACCACGAGGGAAAAGCTTGAGGGTGAAGAAAGCCAAGGTGTTGAGGTTGGCAAACAGAATGTTACAATGTGCTTGGGCCCGATGTCACCACTGAGTAGCTGCACCAACACCAGACACCACCTAGTTCCAAGTATCTTTTTTGGTTTGCTTGAGCCACCATGAACTGAATTTTCTATTTCTTGAAGCTAAAAACAGAATATATAGACTGTGAGATTTAACTATGCCCTAATAATTTCTGTACGTTTATTGAATGTGGCAGAGACCCCTGCACAGAGAAGGAAGTCCAATACGTATTTTAACTGAGTGGAATCAAGTTGGACTGTCCACTTAAACACACAGACATCAACACACTAAAGCAAGAGATGGGCAAGAACAATACAGACACCTACAGTCTGATTTAGAGAGTACCTTAGGAGGTTAGTCTCAGGTTCTTACTTTCCTTCAGAGGAAGAAAATGTCTTTTTATGACAAAAAAGATCACACTGTTAGACAAAAAGCAAGCAAGCAAACAAAAAATGTATACTACACAGCCCTTACTCTTAAGAAACACAATCTGGTAGAAGAAAACAAAACCAATAATGAAGAATGTTGAAGTGCTCAATACTACTATACTGTCAGAGCACAGAATTCAATATGTTCAGTGCCATCTGACAGAAAACTGGTAAGGGTTGGAAAGTACTCAGAGGAGGAAATGCTTGAGCGGACCCTTGAAAGATACAAGGGCGTTTGAAGCAGAGGCAGCAGCTTGAGCCAAGGACACAAGGACAGTAACAAGGAGGGGGCATCTGGACAATGGCAGGTAGCCCAGCTGAAAGCCACGTAGGGAGAGAAAGTCAGACATAGAAAAAGGAGCCAGGTCATGCTCTGAAGCTGTGCTCAGGAATTTGGGCATTTTTCTATCAGCAACAAGGAACAACGATATTATCAAGATCATTGTCAAGAACAATCATTAACTGGGCAGATCACCCAAACACTAGTGTCGAGAGGCACTGTGTCAAGCACTGAGCACCTAAAAAGGTTTCATGACAGAAATCATGACTTGGCACCATTGCCCTAATATCTATTAGTACCACCATCCATAAGCTTGAACACAAGTCCTGAATTGCATTAGTCACTGGCACAGTTCAAAAGTCTGAGCATCTTATAATCAACAAGTATTTCCATATTCTGGATTCTTCTCTTAGTTTAAGGGCTTTTCCACATGATTTTTGTCTTTCCTATTTTAAATACTGAAAAAATAATTTTAAAAGATGCCCATATACATTTTTCTCTACCTGGATGTTACAAAAAGTGTGCGTGGTATGTGGGGGGCAATGTCATGGGGGAGGAGATAATAAAGAGAGAGCTGCTCTATGCCAAACCCAGACCCCAGAGGGAAGCAAGCCAAACTGAATAGGAGACTCCCAATTTATAACCTAAGTTATTACTAAATTACAATTTCTAACTGTTCTCAGGTAGTGTTGCTCAAAGTTTTTTTTTTTTTTGGTCTAATGAGATGCCAGCTAGCTTTCTTCTTGAAGCCCTCTAGCCAGCCTTTACTGGGATATAATATTTGATGGTCTCACCATACCTATTCAAAAGCATTTAGAAGAATATATTTAATACTTTGATGTCTTACCTTACCCTTCAGGAGCATGTAATAGAAAATAAGACCTAAGCGAAAAAAGCAATGCTTGGTTCACAGCCAAGTGAAATCCAGGAATCTCATCCATACAATCAAATTTTTCCACTGCATAAATCAACCTGTCACATATCTTTGTCCCTTTTTTTTTTTTTTTTGCGGTACGCGGGCCTCTCACTGTTGTGGCCTCTCCCGTTGCAGAGCGCAGGCTCTGGACGCGCAGGCTCAGTGGCCATGGCTCACGGGCCCAGCCGCTCCACGGCATGTGGGATCTTCCCGGACCGGGGCACGAACCCGTGTCTCCTGCATCGGCAGGCGGACTCTCAACCACTGCGCCACCAGGGAAGCCCTCTTTGTCACTTTTGATTGCAGTGGCCAAGTGGCAATCAACTAGGGTGCAGAATGGGCACACCTTTCTGTCCTGAGGCGATCATGAACACAAGTTTCTATCAGTATACACAGTCATATTACAAAAAAAATCCTTTGTAAAAGTGGATTCACAAGGTCTGTTTGTTCCACCTCTTCACTGCCTAACTCCTCTAACGATACAAAGCTGAGTTTAATCAACTACCAATTCAGGACAACATAATTCTTTCTTATTCTTATTTCCTTTCAACTACTGCAACATGTCTCCACTGTGATAGTAAGGAAAGAAATGGAAAGAAACACAGGGATCACAGACAACAAAATGAAATGAGTGAAAGGTAGCAGGGGCTTGTCCTGTCTTTCAGGCTGAGAGTCTCTCCTAACTACTGGCCTCTATTCTGAAAAAGAGTAAGGAGAAGTGTATATTCCAGTTAAGTTGAAGAGGCCAACAAAACTGAGGCCAGAGGGAAAGCTCAGAAAACCCTGCCTTGAGTCCTGCCGCAAAGTTCTGTGGTACAAGGCCCAACATAGGGAAGGGTGCCCAAGTTGCTAAATAAAAGAGTAAAAGCCTTTCAGCCCCAAACCATAAACAAAATTGTGATGTTAATGGAAATGTAGGTTTGAACTTTATTTGAATGTTGGAACCACGTGGACCCTGCCCACAGGACAACAACTATTTCCATCTAGTCCCATAGAATAGGGTGCCCCTCAGCTTTCTGAATCAGGAGGGACATTCTGTAGGTACAGCTGTAACCACTGGAGTCCACTAATCAAAGTGTGCTTCTTTCCTGTCCGCAAGAGGTCACCAAGATAAGTTCCTGTTTTTCTCCCTACCCATCAGCTTGCCCCAAGCTCTGGTTATGAAGCTTCCTACCCCTTACTTTGTAGGCCAAGAGGTAACCAAGGACAGCAGTGAAATAAGCATGAATATGTCATCAGGAAGTTGCCTACATGTCCATTTCTTTGTTCAAATGCAAGGTTAAAGAACCTCAGACAAGTTAGTATATATAAGCAGAGTGATGACCAGGCCTCACTAACACACCTGCATATTTGTATGAGCATTTAGCCAGATCCTCAAGATCGGTCTTAGGCAAATCTCTCTCTTCCTTGTACTATGTGAACAGGTTCAATTTTATTACTAGTCTTAAGTCAGGATCAGAGAAAATATTAACCTAAACCAGAAAGAATTAATTCTTAATAACCACTTGAGAATGCTGGATAACACCCAAAAGAGCTGAGCCAAAAAGGGGACTATCAGAAAATCAAGGACTGTCCGCACCTCCATCAATAATTATTTTAGTGAATTAATTTATAGCTTTCTGAGACTTATGAATCAAGACACCTTTGTTAGATGATTGATTTTTTATTAGCCCAGACTAGCTTTGCTCTTTGAAGATTAACTTTTTAAGGTTACATCTATATGATAGCAAAATAAGAGTTGGTGTGAACAGTTTGATCAACCAATTAGCTAAATTAGTTTTTGTTTGGAGTTTGCAAAGAAAAGCATCAACAGTCAAACAGATTATTGCACAGGTGTTGAAAACAGCTACACTTTTCAACCAGTTGTGTTACAATCATGTAGACATAGCTTAAGTGAACTGAATTGAAAATAACATCTTTTTATTGCAAAAATTATAACACACAATTATTAAAATTGATTAATACTTGGGCCAAAGCAATTTCATTATCTCTGATCGATTTCAAGCATTACTTTTTAATGGCCTTCACTCTTGTCATTTTGGTTAGAACTGCATGAACACTAGCTTAGTGGAACAACACACAGCCCTTTTATATAAGATTAAGCTCTCTGCTTAAATGAGTCCCAAATGAATAAACGGTGAAAGACAGAAGACCAGATGCTTCTACAAACACTGTTTAGAAATCCACACCTTTTAGAGAATTTATTTTGATGGATTTTCATGTTTATAATGCCAGAAAAAATTGCATCGAATAGGGGTTGTAATTACATTATAGTCCATAGCATTGGGCTTTACTTAAAATAGGCACCCAGGAAGTGGTTGTTATGTGATTGCATGAAAAAGATAGAAAACAAATACTATCTGACCTAAAATCATCTTTTCCTCAAAATCAGGAAAGTACGATCTGGAAGGACCAGGCTCCCTACTTCTTTGTCAACTGCTAAAGCAGCAAATCCTCTGGATGCTACCTCTAAAATATCAGGGAAGTCCATTCTTTGCCTCAGTTACCATGAACTTTGCTTTGATTCAACCTTCAACAGCAAAGCAAGCAATAAATTTAATTCTTGGGGTTCCCTGGTGGCGCAGTGGTTGAGGGTCCGCCTGCCGATGCAGGGGACGCGGGTTCGTGCCCCGGTCCGGGGGGATCCCACATGCCGCGGAGCGGCTGGGCCCGTGAGCCATGGCCGCTGAGCCTGCGCGTCCGGAGCCTGTGCTCCGCAACGGGAGAGGCCACAACAGTGAGAGGCCCGCGTACCGCAAAAAAGAAAAGAAAAAAAATTAATTCTTGCAACAGCTTCCTATGTTCTTAATCTCGTTGAACATTTTCCTCATATAATGCATCCTCAATATTCTTTCCTGTTCTTGTTTTAAAATACATATCTCATAAAGTGACTCCTCAACCGTCATGTTAGAAATAAAGCAAAACAAACCAAAACATTTTAAGACGGCATAAAACGTTCTTTATAATCTGACTGTAACCTGTATCTGTCTCTCTCTCTGTTCCTCCTCTCCCCTCTTCTCCCCTTTCCAATTCCATCTCTCTTCCTCTTTCTCAAATCACCTTACCTCCACATACCTTACACTTCAGCCACATAGAACTAAAGGCCATTTCCAAATACTCCATATAATTCTGCACCTTCCTATCTTACACCTTGAACTCTCTTTGTCCCTTTTTCCACCTGGAAAATTCCTTTAAAGCTCATGCCCTTTGTGAATCTATCCCTGTTCTTTAAAACCTTGTTATTAGTTATTACACAGATATTTCCATAATTCTTTGTTGTACCACACTTTTCTTCAAAGATATCATTTCACCAAACATTCCCATCTCCTACCTCCTAGTAGTCTCTGGGCTTTCTGAAACCAGGAAGCCCAGCTTATTTTAAAATTGTCTGTGCCCTGATATCTCCTGCAATGTAAACATACGCTTAACAATGTCCACCGTATAAATGTGTGAATACAATTTAGGAATTTGGGTTTAGTATTCAACTGATACAAAATAAATATATTTTAAATTATAGATATCCTTAAGTGTTATAATATGCAATACTTTATTTTCTTGATAGCTATTGACCAGCACGTCTTACCCAGGGAAGTAAAAATTAGACTGTATTAAGAGCATACTTTACAAAACTGATTAGATCTCTGTACATAGGCTATAATCTTGAGTCTAAGCATCCACAGGAAGAATCAATATCATCAAGGCAGTAATCTTAGGAGATAAATGGGCAGCTGGTGTCATTCTCCATTCATCATGATATTGTTATAGAAGAGACTGTGCACAACTATAATCTAGCCTGACAGTGCTCACTGATCCAGAACGCTATTGCAGATTTTTATAACTTGCATCTTTTAAAATGCATTAGAAACTTTGATTTAGACATTATGGAGTATTGAATAAAAGAGACAACCGAGTAAGTCATGGTTCTCTTGTGCGTGGCACCACTGTACCACATGCTGACTAGTCTACTCACAGCTTGACGGTCTATTTACCACTTCTGGCAGACTGCTGTCATGAAAACACATCATCTGGTGATTACAAAGTGCTAATTCATTGTTGTTCCCCAAGGCTAGTTTTATTTTATGATTTTTTATGCTTTATGTATTTATTTTTTTGATGATCCAAGCCCCACTAGCAAAACTCACTATTGATACACAAAACAGTGAGGCAATTCATTTCAGTTCTGTGATCTCTCCAAAGTCACTGTTAAAATTTGGGAGGACATTTTGAGCTATTCAGAATGTTGAAATTCTTAAATCTGATTTGGGAGAAGCAAAGTAAGCAAGTATTTTATCAAAGTAGTAATATCCATTATTGCTCCCTCACTTAAAGACTCTGAGATTCTCACAGCACATATTTCTAGCAAATACTTTCTAAGTGGATCATCTTAAAAATCAAACATAGAAGAATTTTTTATTTGCTGCCTAAAAGTATATATTCACTTTTATGCTAACACTATACTTGTAGACTTGGTATGAAATTATTAAGCATGTTTTCTTTTATTTGCAAATGTTCAGAGTTTTACACAGACCTTGCAAAAATGTTTTACTAGCATGTTTTATTTAAACAAAAATAAAGCCAAGTTTATATGCTAATTACCATGTGTCTTGAATAGATTTTGGTACCCATATGTCAAGAAACTATACCTAACTTTTGTGACATCTATAATAAGGTTTGATTGGAAACATACACACACACACACACACAACAAATGGGATGCAAATACTAACTCAACAAACTTTTGTTTGTTGGTTTGCTCAGGCTATCAGTGACCAGGCAAGCTCTCCTGTTAACTACTTAAACCCTCTACATGGGAATCAGAGTTAATTTCAAGAACTAATAGAGAAATAGGTATTTCCTTCTGCAAATATAATTCTAATATGTAATAGATATGACACTCTAAATAAATGGACAGAAATAGAAGTCATTTTATTACTTAGTCAATGAAATTTTAACATCTTTATTTTCCATTTAAAACCAAGGTTATACATGTTTTAGCTTCAAAAATCCATTTTAGTTCACAATAAAAATTTGGGAAGGGACACAGATTGGTTAAACCTATAAACTAATGGTTGAAAAGAAAGCACAACTATGAAGTTTTCTCTTCTGATTTGAATGAGCTGAAATGAATACTATGGCCAATACACATCTGCTTAGAAATTTTCTCATTGCTTTTATATCATAATTAGTCTAAGCCTTCTGCCCCACCAAACAAACACTACATGACAAATAACATCACAATCTTCTCAAATTTTAGGCATACTTTTTCATCCTAAGAACTTCTAAATCCCAACGCATTATTGTGACATTACAACCATGGCTAAAGGGTTTAGGGTTTAGAGCATATCCTAGAATGTCTACTTAGTTCTAACATTCTGCTTTCCGGTGTTTAATTGCCATATGATTAGTAATGCCTCACCAGAGTATCATAAAGCATAGCTAGCTAGTTTTTCAAGGCCTGAAGTAACTCTAAGAAGAGAGTATAACACTTACATGTTTAGTATACATTTATAAAATAAATATCCATTGAGAACAATGAAAGCTAAATTAGTTAGATTCACTTTTTTCCAATAAAACCACAAAGCCCATAGCCTAAAGAGGGTAATCTGTCAAAATCCTATTTCCATCTATTGGTATCCCTATCCCCTCCAGACTGCCTGGGTTTTCTCTCAGGTTTGGTTTGATTTATCAGAGTTTATTTTTGCTGTGAAGCTAAATTCAACTGTTGAAAAGCACTACTGCCATACCCATGTGATTTAATATTCGTCTAATGAGAATGCTCTTTCTCCTGATGACACTTTGTCTATGTCTGTTTTACCACAATTATGACAGTCGACTTCTACTATTAGGACATATTTTTCTCTTTATCCTTCACCAAGACTTCAAGCTCCTTGGGCTTCCCTGGTGGCGCAGTGGTTGAGAGTCCACCTGCCGATACAGGGGACACGGGTTCGTGCCCTGGTCCGGGAAGATCCCACATGCCGCGGAGAGGCTCGGTCCGTGAGCCATGGCTGCTGAGCCTGTGCGTCCGGAGCCTCTGCTCCACAACGGGAGAGGCCACAAGAGTGAGAGGCCCGCGTACCGCAAAAAAAAAAAAAAAAAAAACTTCAAACTCCTTGAAATCAGAAACTGCATTATATTCCTCTGAGATTTCCACTCCTTCTACCTATTGCATGAAGCAAATGTTTAATACATCTAGGTAACTTACTAAGGCCTGCCAAATCTGAGCCAAAGATGAAACGTGATTCTTCCTGAAACTCTCACATTTTGGCACATCTTATGAGCAGAGGCACAGACTGCCTTTGCTCAGAAATATCTTTCCAAGGACATGTATACAGCAAACAGCCCTGGAAGATAAAGATAGTGTTGCCCCCAGAGAAAAAGTCAGGTCTGTTTACTGCTTTGTAAAAATAAATATAGTGTCTCCCTCGAAGGCAAATATAGTGTCTCCCTCGAAGTCCAGTATAAAAGATTTGGGATCCCTAAATCGAAGGTTCCTCTTCTGCGATGCAACCACTGCATGTTCAGGTGTCAACTAGCCCTCTTTTCGTCACCCTGTTGGAAGCTGGTCTCAGTGAACTCACGCAAGCATAATCCTTGGGCTGCTTGCTGTGATGTAATAAACAATCTTTCATCTTTGACCCAGGGGTCTCATGTCTTCTGCAAGTATCCATGTGACAATGACAGACTGATGTGTTAGCTTGGTAGCTCAGTAAAATCTCAGACCTTTCACAGATTCTTGGCAAGGAGAAGTGATATAGATGCTTTAGTCTCAAAGCCTGAGAATTTTAGTTTGTATCAAAATTTGGCCATAGATATAAAATCAAATTTGTATATTATGCCTCTCACTTTAGCATTTTAGCACTTGTACACCTCTTCACTGATGCTCCACCAACACATAGCTCACTGGTCATGCATCTGATGAACATTGAGTGTCTACTGTGAAAGTGAGATCAGCAACCATCTCTGCACTGCCTTTCTTGTTTCCAGCCTCTCCCTGTCTCTAACCCATTCTTCAGAGAATGATCTTCTGAAAAGGCACTTCTGGTCTTGTATTCTCATACTCAGAACTCTTTGATGATTTATCATTATGTCGGAAACAACTTCTATCAACTTTACTTCAAAACTCATCATGAAATTATCCTAACTTACCTCTCCAGCCTTTACAGTATGATTTAAAAAGAATGAGCTGCTGCTTCTTACCTACCTACTGCTGTCATCATAGAGGAGTGTGGTTTTCAGTAGGGATGTTGGATCTTTTTCCTCATATGTGTTGAGAACTAAGATAATTTATTTATAAGGTAGAATAAAAGTTTTCTTTGCAAATATGATCAAGCACTTTGTACAAGTATTATTTGGGCTGACATTGAAATTATTAGATGACTCTGGGAAAATACTTGGAATATGAAAGGTGAGACTCTAATGGGCATGACTTGGAAGGAGAAAAAAATTAATATGAACATCAAGTTGAGGAGAGAGGTAGAGAAGAGACATGGGCTGGGCCACATTCCAAGAAGCCAGCTTATGAAGGATGGTGATCAATGAGAAATTATCACTGGAACACGACTGAAGACCTCTTACTAACAAAAATAACAACAACGATAAATAGGTAATATTGGGTTTTTTACATGCTAAGCCCTAAGTACTTTTTATTTTTCTATCCATTTATGTGAAAGTGGGATGATTACTACCTACATTTTCTAAATGAGGAAAACTGTGTTATCACAAGTTTAAGAAATTCCTCAAGATCATACAGCTGGATATAGTAGAGCTGGGATTTGATCCCATGCAGACTGGTTTGTTTGTATTGTTGTGATATAAATTCCCTTGACTTCAAGTCTTCAGTGATATGGACATTACAGAAATATAGTACAGGTACCGCAGGGAACAATGATATGTGTGGAATGACCCTAAATTTACCTTTTCCCAACTGGCTGACTGGAGAAGTCGGCGGCACTGAATCATGAGAAACATGAGTCTACATGTTCCAAGAAGTGACCTGTGCTTAAGTTATCTGTGGACAACAGCTGAGTTATGAGCAATAGCTTCAAGGTAAACTAACTCAGGAACAAAGGAAACCCAAGTCTTTATTATTTTCCCAAATAGACTATTACTACCTGCCTGCAAAGGATCACAGGTTGATACTGTAGCATCTGAGTTGGTATTTAATTTCAACAGTAGCTCTAGGTGCATAGTCCTATTTCCCATCACTCTGGAGGATTTCAGAAACACTAGGCATAAATAATCCTATGACAGTTATATCAGTTTCATCTGCAGAAAAATACTGCATGACCTCTATCAACATTGAGTGTGCAGTTTAGATATAGATTCTGGGCAACGTTCCAAGGTCAAGTGAGACCTAGAAGTATGTTTGGTTTTCTGCTAAGTTTTGCAGCTTTGTCTAGGTTCCTCTTCAGATGTTTACTTCACTTCCAAGACTCAGACTGGATAAATTTTCCCTGGATAAATCTTCACCTTCTTTCCAGGACTTGTACACAGCCCACACAGAATATTGGAGCGGGGCCTCTCAGATATGAACAGCTGAGTTGCCATTTCTCCACGGCCCTATTGTTGACTCTCCCATTAGCTTCTACTGGAGCCTCTTTTCTTCCCTTCTAACAATTTTCTAGACTAGATTCTCATGGTAGCCTTTCCTTCCTGGCTTATTTTCTAACCCAGATTTCTAAGCTAGAAACCCTCTCCTAAATCACATGGCAGAAGGAAAACTTAACTCGTTCTGCTGGTGACTGTCATCTTATTTCTCTCACTTCAAATTGTTCTCTAGTTTTCTGATTTTTTTGTCATCCTGTGTCATTTTCACAGCTTTTTCCCCCAACCAATCAGCAAATTATCTTCCAAGTGACACTTCCCCCAATACCCAAATTTATTTTTCCTGCTTACAGACTATCGTAGCAATGCTTAATACCAGTACTGTCTGTCATTTAGTTTGCCCCTATTCCCAGAACAGGAAAAGAGTTTTATTTCTGGATTGAAAATCGCTAGCTGTAATCACTATCTTCTCTACCTGCATGATTACCACAAAGCTGCTACTTTCCCAATTCTGAGAACCCATACCTGGAGACTTCTCAAATCCTCTGATCCCAATTCCTTCTGGACATTTCCTGCCAAAATGGTAACATTTTCCACCAAAAAGGCTAGAGTAGAAAAACTTCCAATACCCTGTCCCTACCCATTTGAAGGACTCAGTTGCAATATATGTAGATATTAAGAAAATTAAACAAAAAATATTCAAGTGAATTTTCTTATCTGTAAAGCAACTCCCTCACGGATACTGCCTGCAGCCTTAAAACGCTAACATGTACCACCGGGCGTCAGATCATAATTACATATAATTAGCAAAGTGCAACTCTTTCAAAAGACTGCAACTGATTAAACAAGAACTAAGAACTGAAGAATCCAGAGTTAACAAATCATCCTTAGAATGGTTATTTCAGAATAAGACTGAGTTATAACAAAGATTTTACTTATTATGTAATGTGGAATTTATGGGGGAAAAAACTAAACAAAAACAACAGGCAGTGATGAGGCAATCCTTAGAAATGAGGCTATTTGGGGAAGAAAAACAGAACTTTAAGTAAGTGACCCTATGCAGTAATTTTAAAGAGAGACAGCAATGGAGCACAGTGTTTCTTATTTGGAGCAATTAAATTCCATGTTGGATATTACAAATAAATAGAAATTCAAGGCTGGTCAGAGGTCACCATCTCCTCCCATCTGCTTGCTTCCTATTAAACTCACTCTTCACAAGTGGGTTAGTTTTGTATTTTTTGTTGTCATTTATTTGCAAAAGTAGTGGCAAAGCAAATAAATTAGCAGGAGAAGAGCTCCATGCAAGTCCACTGAGCAGGGAGGAGCGACAGTAAGTGTCCATTTGAAACTGAATTGACCACTTCATCCAAAATTAACCGGTAGAGACCTCTGCAAATTAGTCAATCTCTCCCTCCCTCCCTCCCTTCCTACTGACCACAATGTATCATTTTGTTTCATTATGCTTAGTTTACAGAACAAGTATGTTCCCATTGATTCCCTCTGGCCAGTGGGAACATAAACACCACAAATGCAGGTACTTAATTATATGTCTTTTTCATTGTTTTGTCGCTAGCCCAGCACACAGTAGGCTCACAAGAAATAGTCGTTAAATAAATACATGCATAAGGAAATGCACTGATGTTAAAGGGCACTGGATAAGTCTTCGATGGTAGGCCATCAGGTGTTTTTTTTAATGGAACATAAATTTGATTAAGAATACAAATCCTTAAATTAGAAAGTTGAGGTTCTCAACTTGTATAGCTTTGATTTTGCCTCTAATTCCCTAGTACTTTTCTATATAAATAGATAATGTGCTTACTTTTGTGTATTATTTGATTGAAACGTAATTTAAAATTTTGAACCAGGAGAAACAGATCATATGGGAATTTAGGTTTTCTACTTTAAATAAGAATGGCAGAATGAAGGCTTAGATCTCTATCATGTGGTATGCCAGCACCAACTGATTCAGATCCAGCTATGGCTCACAAGAGCAAGATGCAGGCCAAGAGAAAAACCCATAGGAAGCCACAAGAAGTAAAAGTAAAAGCCTATGAAAACCTGATACAATTTATCTTGGCTGCACCCTCTGGGCTAAAATAAACATTTTTCTCCCTTTGCTCTTTGCCCATATGAATACCAAGACATATTCTGAAATACCCAGCTAAATTCCGATATGCCACTCAGACACATGGAAGGCAGCTATAATAAGAGAATATCTGATGTGTTTCATCAAATTACAAAAATTATCAGGCTAATAAATTAGAACTTTTAAATCTCTGTAGCAGTTTGAACTACAATATTGGCACAAGCTGATTTTACAAGTTGTTCCCTACAGAATAGAGTTAATATAATGAAAGCGAGCGAAGAAATAGCGAGAAAACGCCCACACTTATTTTATTTTTATTGAAGGTAAAAACCACCTGCACACGTTTCTGTTCAGTGCAGAAACAAAGCAAAATGTTCAGTTTCATTTTTCTCTCAGAGAGAAATGTACTCCACAGAACTGGAACGACTTCTTTTGTTTCTTGTTCTATCAGAATTTGATTTGCATATTTTGGGACATGATAAGGTCCTCTCTGATTTAAAGAGTTTATAAAAAGGTAATTTGATCTCAAATTGTAGTTTTCTTCCTTTATTTCTAATACTGAAACCTGCATACCCTTCTGAGAAGTGAGTCATGAGAGGAAGACATTAGCTTACCTTGTATGAGATAATAAAAAAGTTCCACAGGGGACGAGTTACATATTATGACATTGTGAATATAAGGCTCATTTGGATTTAATTCATTACTACATCATGTTGCACAGGAAAGCAATTTTTAAGCAATAGAAGTGCACTTCATCTGTAAAGGGCCCAGTTATAACACACACTCAGTTATTGAAGACAGAAACTGATTTCCCAAATCAGGCATATAAAATTTAATACATTTGCTCTAGTTATAATGAAAGGGAAGGGAACTTCAATGCCATTTTTTTTTCCAGATAAGAATGACTCTTGTAAAATTTGGAAAAAGCATTTTTGCTTGGGAAGTTGATTACATTTTGATGCCACCAAACTAAGTTGAGAAAATTAAGCATTTTTAAAATATTTGAAATAGTTGGTAGACACTTTGAATGTAATTTCAAATTCTATCCTATAAATGTATTTTACATTAAAAATAAGATCTGAAATTAATGAACTAAGGGTAATGATGAGCACTGGCTTAAAAAAATCAGTATCAATTTTCCATATTATTCAGTTTAACACTAAAGATTGACTATGTTATTCTAGAGTTAAAAAAAAAAAACCAGCCAAATTGTATTGGTTTATTTAAGTTTCCTAAATCTGCATGTATTATTAGTTAGGGTTCTCCAGAGAAAGAGAACAGGATTTATATATAGAGAGAGGGAGATATCTATTTTAAGGAGTCAGCTTATGCAACTGTGGAAGCTTGGCAAGTCCAAAATCTGTAAGATAGACCAGTAGGCTGGAGACTCAGGGAAGAGTTGCAGTTAAAGTCCAAAGGCATTCAGTGTGCTGGTAGAATTTCTTCTTCTTCCTGAGAGGTCAGTCTTTTTCTAGTAAGGCCTTCAACTGATTGGATGAAACCCATCCACATTATTAAAGATAATCTGCTTTACACAAAGTCTACTGATTTAAATGTTAATCTCATTTAAAAAAAAATACCTTCACAGAAATATCTACAATAATGTTTGACCAAACATCTGTGCACTGTGGCCTAGCCAAGTTGATATATAAAAATAACCATCACAGTGTATTTATATAAGCATCTAACATTTGGAAAATAATATCACCTATCTATTTTGTTATAGTTTCCCAAGATGGGGGCAGTGGAGAGGAAGTTTTCATCATCCATTTTTAAATATCTGAATTACCAGCCAAATCTACTTTTTTTTCCATCAGCTAGAAACATCCATTTAAATTTTTTTAGGTAACTATAATAAAATACTTTATGCAATGTTTACAAAATCAAATTATCTCTTTTCATATACATTTTAATTTTTCTCTTGTAAACTAGCCTGATGAGATTATGGGATTAATGCTTTTAGCTGCAATTGTCAAATACTTTGCTTAAGTTCTAAAGCATGGATTGAGATTTTCAAATTGCAAATCTCAAAGGGCCATGTCTGCTATTTGAATCTTGATTTCACTGACATTAAAAAGGAACATGGGGCTTCCCTGGTGGCGCACTGGTTGAGAGTCCGCCTGCCGATGGAAGCGACACGGTTCGTGCCCGGGTCTGGGAAGATCCCACATGCCGCGGAGCGGCTGGGCCTGTGAGCCATGGACGCTGAGCCTGCGCGTCCGGAGCCTGTGCTCCGCAACGGGAGAGGCCACAACAGTGAGAGGCCCGCGTACCACACACAAAAAAAAAGGAACATGAAAGAGAGAAGTATGTAATCAGTTCCCAACCTTTCCATGTTTAACTATACTTCAGTCTACTGAATGTGATCATTACCAACTTTTCTATCGCCAAGAGTGTCAGGAAGTCAAGTGAATCCACAGGAAACTGACATACTTGATCCTCAAAGGAAATGGTTTATTTATTCCCTTGTACTACATCTGACTGATCTTGTTCCTTTTTTGCAATGAATAAGATCAAGAAGTGAATGGAAGAAAACGACTATTACAGTCAATGCAGGAAAGATACAAGAAAAATGTGATGAGCCTTAAGGTTGAGCAGTTTCAGGATAGCCAGACAGTAAGGGCAGATGACCTTGATATAGCTAACAAAAATATTTCACTGACCATCACTGCAAAAGAGTCCTTTCATTATGTAAAATATATTCCTCCCATTAAGACAAAACCAAATTTGAAAAACGAAGAGTTCCTGCATTTCGATCCTTAACAATCTAACTTACTTCCGGTGTTTCACAAGAGAGAGAGATTTAATGAAAAAGATAAAGAAAATTTGCTTACTAGGAAAGTAAGTAACCTAATCGTAGTATATAACCTCGAGGATAAAATAATGTGTGTGTGTAGGGAGCAGGGAGAGGGCAAGAGATGAGGGATAGGGTGGGGGGAAAGGGAGAAGGTGCGGGGAGAACCCTTTGATTCTACTTGACCATGGAGAAGGAATAAAGCAAGCCTTCGGGCTGAACTGGCCCTCGTCTGAGACAACCCTTTCCTGACACTGGCAGGGCATGAAAAGATCTGTGAGGGAATCTACTTTGCACCTCCATCAAACCTGTGATCATAGAAGTACCTTTCTGTGCAATTTTTACTTTCATTTCTTCTTTATAGAAAGGAAATGCTCTCTAGATTAAACAGAATATCATTAAAACCTGTCGAGTGACTGGCAGAGTGCCTGGTATACAGCAGACACACAACACATGTTTTCATTAGAGAAAAGAAAATCCTCTACCTTCAAAATCAACTTTTTAGCACATGCTATGAGAATGTATATAAAATATGTTAAAAAGGCAAAGGTCTGATACATATATATATATAATTTTGAATTTCAGTAATGTACATGAATAGCCAGAAATATATTTTCTTTTAAAAAAATGATAGTAGGTTTATATTTTGGGTGCACTGTCTCCCGCAATAAAGATTTACTGAGTGTCCACATACTATGACTCAAGGACTGGGCCAGACGCATAGTTCTTTCTCCACTGCAAGGTAGAAGGTAGTTTATGTCAACAAAGAGAGAGAAAATGAAGTACTGAGAGTTTCAAGGAAAGAGAGAACTCAATTGGTGGGAGATCAAAAAAGGGAATCATGGGAATTCCCTGGGGTCCAGTGGTTAGGACTCAGGCTTTCACTGAGGCACCTGAGCCACCCTCAAAGAATGCCTAGGATTGAGAAGGTGGCCATTGCACTCAAAGACCCTCTGTCAATAATCCTCATTCATCTTATTGGTGGGTGCTGCTCTTGTTCCAGACAAATGCCTAAGAATTGTGAAAGGCATAAGCTTTTATCTGAGTTGAGCCATTTAAGAGAATTCATGTCACTCTACATGACACTGAGAAACTGAGTGAAGCAGTTGCTTTACTTCAAGTCCAGAGCAATAAAATACTATGGATAATTAAATAAATCTAATCCTTTGTATTCCTTTTGTGATTAAATTTAAGACAATGTGCATTTGTTATCTGGAAAAATCAATGATAGAATAGCTAATTACTTCCTTTAGGAACCATCACTCTATTACTGTTAAATTCATTCTGCTGTCATTTGCATAAATTGAATTATGTGCACTTTTTAAATACATTTACATGTTTTTCTCCAATTCAAATGCCAGGTGCTTTATTGCCTTCATATCTCCCAACATTCCTGCTCTCACCCCTCTAAATACTGAAATTGGAAAGGAACAAAAAACACAAACAGTAGAAAAGACAGAAGCCAAAATATAATTCAAGACAGAGGAGGGGCAGAAAGATGGCTGGAAAGTACAGCTGGAAACCAGAGAACAGTTGCTGATGGTATCACCATCATCAAGCCTTGCATTTTTAAAGTGTAACAGCAAAAAATATAGCCCTGTGGGATCAGAGGAGAGAAAAATCACTGAAGATAATTTATAACATTTCCTAAACTTTCGAAGAATTAATCAACAGCTAAGAAAATGTGGTGTTTTACTTAATGTTTGTAAAGATCATTTCACAGTATAACTTAACTCATGGTTAATTACTTGTACCGAGCCAGAGAAAGATGAAAAATATTGCCCCTGTCCAAATAATGCAGAAATTTTTAAAAATCTAGGGATTTTATTTTATTGTTCATTTGCTAACAAATAAAATGCATCAACTAAATAAAATCCAGAAAGATTACATAAAGTAATAGACTATTTTTCTACTACAATATTCAGTAAACATGTTTTTAAATTATAAAAGGTTCATACATGCAAAAAGAACTATGAATGGTCAATTAAGATATAAAAGTTTGTCAACACTATTTTTGGCCTATCAAAACAAAAAAATAATGAGGACCTAGAAGGCTGGCAGCCCTACAAGGCAATTTGGTAACTAACACAAAGCAAACAACTAAACAAATTTCAACTCCCCGAATCTGTGATCTGCTTCCAGGAATTTATCAGAAGGGAATAATTAAATAAGCACACAAAGACTTACGTATGAAAATGTTTGTAGAGACAAACTAAATGTACATTTATAAAGGATGGGCTCAATAAATTCATGTCCTCTACATAAGGGAATGCCAGCAGCATTTTAATGTACTGATTCAATTCTGTATTTACTAGTTTGAAAAATGGTTCTCAATATATTGTAAGTGGAAAAAAATTCAAAAGCAGATATCAAAAAATATATACATGGTACAATACAATTTTGCTTCTTGTTAGGTAAAGATAGAAAGAAAGAACAAAATTATGGGGGAAAAGGTGGTAGGGTTATGGGTGGTTTTTACTTTATTTTTTTCCAACTTTCTGTATACATTTTACTTATAAGAAGAAAAAAAATAATGCCCCTTCCATAAAAAAAGATACCATATTAACCATAATTAGAGTAGCACATTTTCTCCTTTTCTTCTCACCATTTCACAGCATCTACAGCTGTCAAAAAGCAACATTCCTACATTCAAAAATATACTTAACCACATTGGCTTATTCACTTCAATTATTATTATAATTTATATTACGTAACTAAATTTTGAAGCTTTCAACATGCTTTACTCTGTTCAGCAACGTGCTTACGATCTTTAGTATGTATATACACATGCACACACATATAGATCATTCATTCAACAATATATATGATAAAGGCTCTGTGACTTATACAGGAGAAATAAAACATGTACCAGTCACATTTAAGCTTCTTCTAAGTTAAAGAGCTCTCGGCCAAATCTGATTAGACTAGGGATAAGCACTTGACAGAGTCACAAACAACGCTGACCCCCAAAGGGAAAACAATCATACTTCATTCTAGCCCCATAGGCTAGAAGAGGAATGGAGGAATAATGTACTGGAGAACATAGCAGTGGGTACTGGAAGAAGAATAAGGCAAACAAAAAGTAGTACAGATGGAAAGGGAGATAAATCACTTTGGTGGTTCAACCCTTTAGTAAAAATTAGAGGACTGTGGCTACTAGGGTCCCTGGAGTTGACTGGATCCAAATTCCTTATCAACAAGGCTCAGTCAAATGAATTCCTATTCACAGATTATTGTGTGAGCCCAGCCTCCTGTTTTGATACTTACAATAAACTTGCATTATCTAGTTACTGTTCCAAGTCACCAAAAGCATACATGAATGCAACTTTTAACGGCCTATTTTAAATCTCACGCATCTGAATATATCCAATATACATCTGAATATACACCATCTGTTTACATGAAGACACATGAAAGAAATCAACCACCACTGTAAGAGTGAATGCCTTTTTCAAATAGCAACAAGTATTTGCAGAAGTGACCAGGAGAATCTTATTAGAAGACTGATTAATACACACACACGGTATTCATATTCCTGTGCTAATGTTGAAAATGATTTCCTTTTATTTGATCAACATGATATCAAGTAATTGCCTTATGTGGGCTTTATTATGGGATAATTAGGTCCATAAACTGGAATATGCTGTCAATATGTCTATCAATGATTCTCTGGATCAACACATTATTCAAATGTATTTTTTTCTAAAACATTACACATAAAAATAGCGCATGTGTAATCTCTACACTGAGCAAGCATGATTCAGGGAATGCAATCATAAAGCACTTTTTTTCTCCCATTTATATTAATTGGGGTTAGTTTGTTTGTTTGTTTTCCTGTTTCTGGATTAAAAACCCAGTAATTCTGGTCACTGTTAAGTGACCTGAGTTCCTCCAGTGAGTAATTAAAAGGTTCAGTGTCATTTAATAGTCAAAACTTTGAACTTTTCCCCACTTTTTGACCATCTCTAGATTGGGAAACTTACAGCCAAGGAAAGGAGAATAGTCAGTTTCTTCTGTGTTTTTACACCTCCTTTCTCAGAGCTTCTGACACCTCCAGGGTTGCAACAGAGCAAGTGAGAATAGCTAAAGCAGGAGCAAAAGGTTCTCACTGGACAAGAACTCTCAAGAACTGGCATGGTACTCTGACTGTAGCAGGAGTAGTCAGCTGAACTTTCCACTTGTCCAGCTTCATCAGTTCTTTGGGGACTCACTCACCCATCCCACGACTGGGGATTTCTCACCTTCCTTTAACATGAGTAATGCACTCTCCTCTACCTCCTTCTTCCTTCTTCCAGGCATCTGACCAGACCTCTAGCTCTGTCTCTGGTAAGTTCTTTTCAGCCATGCAGGAAGCTTGCTTGCTCCTCCCCCGCAATCTCTCTCTTTCTGTTAGTCCTTTCAGGCTGCTATAACAAAGTACCACGGACTGGTTGGCTTATCAACATTATGTCATAGTTCTCGAGTTAGGGAATTCTAAGATCATGGCACTGGCAGATTTGGTGTGGTGGCTGATAAGGGCCCTCTCCCTGGTTCACAAAGGATACCTTCTCCCTGTGTCCTCACATGACGGAAGGACTAGAAGTCCTGTGGGGTCTCTTGTATAAAATCTCAGCCCATTCACGAGGGCTCCAGCTTCATGACCTGAGCATCTCCCTCCCAGCAGCCCCACCTCCCAATACCATTACACTGGGCATTAGGATTTCAACAACATATGAATTCTGGGGCGGGGGGGACACAAACATTTAGACCATAGTGATTTATCTCCCTCTTCCCCTCTCTCTCTCTCCCTGCTTGGATAGAGCCCCTAGAAGGAAACTTTGCCATAGGCTACCCCAAACCACCACCTCTTCTTCGGCAATCTTATCCACAACTAGCCAGTCCGTGACTTGTCATTTCGATTTCTTAGGTAGAAAGGCAGACACCCAGTTCTTCCAAGGAGTTCTATTAAACCCCTTTTTCATTGGACTTGAGGCTTCCTCCTTGAGAAAAGACTGGGGCTTACAACACCATTAGCAGCTTTCTCCCCAAATCCTCTTTTTCCACTCTCCTAGTTCTCAGCTTCTCTAACCTCTCCTAGGCTACAACAGGGTCATCATCTCAAGGTTTTATACCATCTTTTTCTTTTTTCCTCCGAAGTTCTACATACTGGTCCTAGTAGTAGCAATTGTATTTAAGCCTCAGCTGAAAATGAGACATCAATAGTGATACTTTAGCATTTTTACAGTATCTGGTTTTGATTTCAGTTGTCACTTATCTAAAATCAGAACTTAGCATAGCCTCTGAGTAACTATAGCTATATAATTATTATTTTATAATTGTGTTATAAATCAAAATTTTATTTATAATACTTTGAATATAATCATAATATGAAAAACCTAAATGGTAAGTAAAATGATTTTCAGAATACATAATAAAATTGGTGAATTAAACACAGATCTGTTCCTCACCTATTCATGCATTCATTTCCTCCCTTAGAAAAATAATGATTCAATGTCTGCTGGACAATAGTCTAATGATGGGCAAAGCAAGTAGGTCCATTCCTTCATGGAGTCTGCAAACTTATCTATTATAAAAAGAGTGTCTTTTATATTGCATAACTGTTAGGATGTTTGGCAAGAACTGACATAGTCTTACAGCACGGGCAGGAATGGAGAACAAATAGAGAAGAAATACAGCAACTGATGAACAAGACAGTAGATCGGTGAGAGCCCAAAACTGATCATAAATTGATGAAAAGAAACAGGAGGAACCCATGATGTACAGAGCCAATGCCAGGATGACTTAGTAAACACAAGAAATCATAATAAGGCATGTGGTTAGCGCGACTACTGCGGGAACAGTTGTCTTTGGATGAAGAGTTGTAATTCGAAGAAAGTTACGTAAACATATTTGTACCAAAATATTATTTTTTGATGAAAAAGACCTATTATCTCAGCAAGGAAAAAACTGTGGCTATCTGACAGGACATAATTGTGAATTTGTGCCCAACCACTGAATATTGCTTAGAAGTAAAATTGCCAGTGGTTATATTTTTTAAATATATAGTTTGTTGATTTTTGAGTTTAAGAGAATATAAGCCTTATGGTAATACAACTCCTATTCTGAGGGAAATGATGAATATGTTTACTTAATTATACATTTTCAACATTTTAGAACCAGCTGCCTATTTACAAAAAGGACATGTCAGTTTTTAAAATTGTCTACGATGCTGGGAAAAAAAATAAGGCAAAGAAAGCCAAAGGAAGATAAGGAGAGAAAATATGCAGACTAGTTAGTATACAAAAGGCATGCCTGTAAGTTCTTTATGATTTCAATACAAATTTGACTCTGAACTTACTAAAAGCCAAAGTAAAGAGGGAAGCAGGCTAGGTTATGAGATTCATTGTGTCCATCATTAAAAACTAAACAGTTGCTCAGGAAAAATGAGTTAAATCCATGGATCCTTTTCCAGAAGACACTTTCGTAATGAAATGAATGTCCACCATGAAGTTAGAGTAGACAGAGTTTTATGGAATTCTTCTATTTTCTTTCTTCCTTTCTCTCTCTCTCTCTCTCTCTCTTTAAATAACATCCCTGTGCTGGTTAGATCTAATTTTTGGACAGACCCCTTGCTTCTCCCCTGCTACAGGGATCTGAACGCTTTGGGATGAGTTTTTCCAGGCTCTGAGTCAGCAGCCTGCGTGCTGGGTTCAGACAACCAACGGAACAACTGGTAGGAGGGCAGGAGGAAGGGAGAAGCCATGGTACTTCTTACTCTGTCTTCAGTAGTACCCCTGGCTGAGGTTACATCCCCACTGCCAGCCCAACCCCTGCATTTGTGTACGCAGAAAGTTCCAGCTTCCATCAAGTTACCCCAACTCCCTTTCTCCAGCGTAGGTTTAGTAATGGCTCCATTTTGTTGTTCATCTCTTGGCTACCTCAGTGTCCCCTGACTGGCCTCTCAGTTTTTCATCACTGATGGAATTATTTCCCTACTTTAAATGCCCTCTGCTTTAAATATTTAGGGAGTTTTCTTTTATGGTTGGATCCTGACGGATACAATCACTCATTATAAGACAATGCTATATCTTTCACTCAATTCACTGTAAGTAATTTTACATTGAGAAATACCATGGAAATTGTTAGTATCTGCATATGACACATCCAGAGACGCTTATGCAACAGTAAATAGCAGACATAGAAGGGTGTAGAAAACAAATTCCCACAAGTCATTCAGATGTGATATTCAGAAAGAGAATTATAATTTGCCAACGTCAATACATGTGATATTTCAGCACACAGATTAAATGGTGCACCTGCAGTGGGCATGCTCCCTAGAAGATCCCTAGAAATGCACATGTGCCAACATCTTGATGGTAATAAGTTAGTGTAACCCAGAAGGAATATCCTTATGACCTAGTATCCTTCTCTCTCATCTACCTACAATCAACAAACATGATTCACCTAGGATTATTCTTTATTGCCAGGTATGGAAGACATATGTGGAGGCTAATATCTAACCTTCCTCTTCCAGTTCCTCACTTCTCTAAATATGTTAACTAGGGAACTCTTTACAATTAAACATATATGCTAATGATATATCAAGCAACAAAATTTAAGTTACCCAATAGCTATATGACATGAGTGGAGCTTTTCCCAAGAATTCAGAATTATTAAGGCCTGATAAAAAATATTTTCTTATCATTTAACTTATTAACAACACATTCTGGCTAGAGAGGTCATATGCAAACTTACCTTAAAGAGAGAGGTGACCTTTTAGAATTGCCTGATATATGGAATGCAATGTGTTTCAATAAAAATACTCAACTGGGAAACTCAGTGATGCAGGGGACCAAATACGAGCAGTGCTTGTCTTACCTCCTGTCAGTTATTTCAGTCCATAAAGCAAGTTTATTTTATTCTGATGTCATTAAAAATTTCAATCGTATGGCTAATGCCCTAGTTTTTATTACACACACATCCAGCAATCTTTGCATCCCAATTTGGCTTACCTGGGCTTTCCCAAGAGGGAGAAAATACACTGGCTGGAGTCTATTATCTCCACAGTAGTTACAGTTCTTATTATCAATTATTAAAGCAGCACCATAAATTTGCATTACAGTATCGTAAATCTGAAAACGTGCACCCCCTCTGTGAAGGGGTTGCTGGTTAGTTATGTTTCTCAGCTTGTAAGACTAACCTTAAACAATAGAAAAATCACAGTATGATATTCGCTGTAAGACATCTTTCCCAGAAGATGCATCCCACCAACATCCATTTCTTGCATACCTACCTGAAAGACTTCCTAATATCTTCTGCTTGGATTGTCTTGAGAATCTCTTGGTGTAACTGAAGATCAAGTGTTCCTGAAGACGTAGCATTTGAAGAGCAGTTTTTATGTGTGTAATAGCCTATCAAAATTCCAGAAATAAATAAAATGCTTGCTGTGCAAAATAGCTTTAAAAGGCGGCAAAAGTTGCAGGGGTTGCTCTTTGGTGCAGATCTTGTATAATGGGTCACATAGTCAGACTCTTCTTGAAGTCGCTGAAACCTTCCTTTGGGTGAAGTTGCTGGTTGAATGGGATCAAGACTGAGGTCCGCAGTCTCTGAATTCTCCAGGTTCTGATTCTCAGCACTATCTAGCTGGAACTGGTCAAAACCAGGCTCCTCCAGTTCCTTTTCCATGTCCCACTCTAAGTCAAGGGCAGTGGCTTGGAGGTCATCATTGTCTAGGTACTGTGAATGTCCTGGAGCTCTTCGATCTGCATTGACCTTCTGATAGGCCATCTTTTTACCTGTGAAAATAAGAGCAGTATATTTTCTGAAAATAAATCAACGAAGAGAACCTCCAAGGTGAAAACAAAACAGTAATCTATATTAGCTGTTCATAAAATTTTAGTGATTTTCATCAGGGGAAATACTTCATTCCTATAGAAAATCATGTATTAATTATTTAATCTTATGTTTTGCTGTTGATGTTTACTATAGAAAAAAGACAAACAATAAATAAAAGTAGAAGGCACCTGATACAAAAGCTATGAGAAGACATAAAATACACACACACAAACACGCACTATTCTTTTGAAGCTCAGAATTAAAGTCACAAATGCACAACTGCATTAAAGACAATGTATTACAATGAAAGCCAAGTTTAAGCTTATACATTTTCAAAATCACTTTTAAGAAAAACTGAGGACAGAAGCAATAAAGTGTGATTTGTTAAGTTAAGGGGGGAAAAAAAGACCCTGGGATCAGTTACATCACCAGAGCTAATTTTAAAAACACAAATTCAGGGTAAGAATGAGGACAACAAAATGAAGTAGCACCTCTATAGAAATCCAAGAAGCAAAATATGGTGTATTGCCTAGTCATGAGTTATCAGAATGACTGGAAAACTTTAAGGCTACCATAGAAAGCCAACATGTTTTATGGAATTAGTGACATGAATTGGCCTGGCTCGCTGAACTTTAAATAAAAGTCTGGGATGGCATCCATCCAAAGAGGGAAGCCTTTTGCCAGGATAGGAGAGTTTAGTTTCATAACCTTGCTACTGAGTGGCAGATGGAGGCTTTTCTCCCCTACACAGTTTTGGATGACAGTTTGTTGTATCCTGCAGAGCAGTATTAGGAAAACTGGACTAATTAACTACAAGTGGTCTTCAGTCTGTATTCAGTAACACACTGGTGTATTGTAGTTGCACATTAGGAGTATTTATACTTAAATTTTCTGTGTATTAGATTTGTCATCCCAGCTGGATTCTAAGGTCCCTCACTACGTTTTACGATTTTTCTATGGACCCCACTGTGGTGAGTGAAAAACAGAGCTCAGCTGACAACTGATCTGCTAAGTGTCTTAGGGCGGGTTGTTAACAAGTGAACTCTAATGAAAAATATACAAAGACTTCATGAAAGGGAGTGGCGTTATGTACAGAATTATGGGTATATACAATTCCAATCCTGGCTGACAGAGGTCCGTATAAATTAAAATGTCCTGAATGTTTAAGAGAGTTCAAGTACAATTAAATATTAAACTTTACAAAATAAAAATTCTAATTCTGACTAGATTTCTCATCTGCTACGATACCATTTTTTATTTATTCTTGTCCAGAGCTGATTCAATAAAGATGAGTACCTAATATATATCAGGTATGGGGATAGGCAATGAAAACAAAGATGAACGGGTCCCTATTCCTCAAGTAGGGAATGATTCAATAAGAGAGACAGACATTTGAACAAACAAGTATGTCACATAAAATATGCAAAGCACAAGGGAGACTCAGGGGTGACAGATTCTAGCAGAGAATATGGGAAATAATTCCCCACCCAAAGTTATTTCTGAGGTACTTCTGGAGAGAAAGGAGGAGTTAAACTAGGACACACCAGGGGTGTGAGAGGAGAACAGCCAGGCAGGGGAAAGTGTATAAGCACATGGAGGAATACAAGTGCACGGTGCATGGTACGTGGACCATTTGAAAAATCCAGACTGGTGTGCGAACCAGAGTTGGAGAAAAAGCTAGGAAAGGGTGACCGTAGGCAAAAGGCTTAACTTCTTTGCAACACAGGGTCTTCATTTGTGATATGGGCATGGTGATAATATAAACATCATAGTGCTGTTACTAGGAATAATTGAGACAGTGATCCTAAAACATCCATTGAGTGTCACGTAGGCTATATAGGTTTGAAGGGATATTTCTGGTATTAGAGGAGAGAGGATTGTCAAGGATTGTTGGAAGAAATAAAATGAATTAAATAATGCAGAAGAAATTATATAATTCTGCAGGACATTGTGGAGAAGGGGAGCAGGTTGCATAATACACACACGTACACTCACACACGTATATGATAGGTTTTTGCTTGTTTTTTTCTTTTTTTTTTTTTTTTTTTACAATTAATCTATATGTAGAGACTAAAATATTTTTTAAAAGTACCACATGACATAGCAACTCTTACCATGCAGATATTAGTTGGTACTACGTATTAGAACAGCCTCAGGAGTGACTCTGCAGACCCCTTTCGTCCCTCCCTCTTTTCCTTCCTCTCTTCCTCTCCCTTTTTTCTGCTTGGCCTGGTTTCCATGATGATTCAAGAATGTGCATTATTTGAATTCTGTCTTTGGTCACATCAAGACAAGCAGAGAAAAGAAGTGCTATATGGAGTCAGTGATAATTATTCAGACAGGTTAGGAGATGGTCGATTAACTGATAGAAGAAGACTTTAAATCATACTTGGTTAAAACAACAACAAAAATAGTACAAGACAATACTAGAGAACAGGAAAAACCTGAAGGCAGTAGAAATAAAGTAACCTTTAAAATCCATGATTCTAACCTCTCTCATATTACAGAAGAGGAAGCTGATGTCCAAAGTTGAGTCATTCTTTAGGCTGAGAAAAGTGATGTTTGGGGACACATAAGGTGATGTGTGGTTTTATAAAAATATGAGATTAATAAGTTAGTCGTAACTTAATAAGTTGTGGGGTTAAATACCCCACAATCCATTTTTTTAATGTACATTGCAAAATACTGCAACATCTTGGCAGTAGTCATTTTTTTTCCTTGTTTGGCTTAAATATCAATCAGTTCCTATCTTGACATGATATTATGATATTTACTTCTCTAACTGTTCAGTTTATGCATTATTGATTTACTTAGACACTATCTCAACACAGTTTTCTAGACTTTTTCCTCCCATTTTAATGATTCAGAGTCTCTCTAAAGGTTTTGGGTTTTTTCTGTTTTTTATTTGAAATTGAATTGTAGAGTGTGTTTTATGCTCAAGGAAGACTTGGCACACAGGAGTTACTACAGAAATCTGAAATCTCTAATTCTGACCTCTAATACAAACATTCAAAGTCATTTCTCTACAAATCATTTACAAACCAACTGCAGTGATGAGGAAGAGTTTTCATTTCTAGCCTGACAATAGGTATTCCATCATCTGTACATCAGCAATTTAACGCTTTTCAAACATCAGACAGAGCCATCAATTAGAATGTAATGTAGATACAGATATTAACTCCTCACCATGATGGATGTCTGCCTGACACCCTTACTACCACTTTTGGACTCATTACACATTTATAAATTTACACTAAATTCTATCTTCTAGGAGAGCAGTATCTGGGTAGATCAAGCCACTTGATGTAAAAATAATAATAAAAAAAAAACCCAAAGGATTTTAGGAAAATTTCCAAGAAAATAAGTATGTGATGACATCTATAATGAAGCATTTAACCACTTATTTGATAAATTTATATTAGAAATCCATTAGAAATTCATTTCTTTAAAATTATCTTGCCTTAAGGAAAATAGTGTAGCTTTTCACAAAAATATAAACCTCTGCCCTGACAGTTTTGTTTCACTTAAGGTATTTAAAATGAACTCCTCAAAAATTAAACTGAGTAGCAAACTATTAAATAAAACTAATAACATATTTAAAGTAAGCACCAATTATTTCATTTGTCCCACAAAGAATGTAGCTTTCTTTAAAAACCTACTCCCCATGAGGTCAAGTAAAGGAAATACCACACTTTTTTCAAGAGAACTTTCAAATTCCCACAACGGAAATTTTATATTATAAAAAGAAATCTTCAGCAAAATCAGCATGTCTTAGGTATGATTGCATAATTATGCCAAACTTCATATATTTTCTGTAACTGATGCACATGATTCATTTAATTTATATTGTCATATTATTTATAGCTACCCTATATGAGTAATTTAAAAAATACAAGTATTAGATTTTGGAATCTACCACATGAGTGTTTCCCTCAAAAATATGTACTTAGGTGTAGACCAGTCATAGAAACTTGCTACATTTCTTAAAACAGAAATATTTGTAGCATCCGTACATTCTATATTATACTTATTTTTATAAAATGCAATTTTTATGAAAAGTACAATGCATTCCCCATGTTTTCAACATATCTTATTTGCTTAGGTGAGATCCTTTCCCACCCAGGCCCACAATGAAGGCTAAACTGTTATTAAAATTCAATATACTCAAAAGTTTATCATTTATATACACTTATTCTTTTCTAAGGAAAAGAAAGCAAATATAAGATGAACTAAAAGGTATTTCTTCTATACTATGACAAGCTTAGATCAATAAAAAATGAAGTTGTATTTTTACTAAGCATATGGGTAGTTTAAAATAAATTGATGCTTCCGAATGCTTTGTTTCACACATTTTTACTGGCTGAAACTAAGTAAATTATGTAGAAATAAAAGATGAATACAGAAATAGGCTGAAATTTCAATATATAAAATACAGTCTCTGGATGCTGCAAATCTAACTTAACACAACATCTAGCAAATATTTTAGATGATAAATACATGTTAAACAAAAGTTTCATTTTAATAAGTTGTATATTACAAATGTCACTTAGAAATATGATTATGACATGTTATCTTGCTCAGCAATCACAATGAGGGAATTTATTACATGAATGCTCTGACCTTATTGATCTCTAAATTAGCAGACTCTATAGTCAGACTACCTGGTTCAAGTCCTAGCTCTGCTATGTAATTTAGACCAGTCACTTAATCTTTTTATGCTTAAATCCCTTATTTGTACAGTGGAAATAATAAGAGCGCTGTATTTGCAGCATTACCAAGAGTAAATGATATAAATTATTAAAGATGCTTATAACAAGGTCTAACATGGTGTAAGTGATCCACTAACAAAGCACCACCCCAGAAATTCTATAGAGTTTAGGAAAATAGAAGGATTTGGCACTTACAATTTTAAAATACAGACTTAACGAAATTAAATTATGACCAGAGGGCTTAAGTTTCAATAACAAGAACCTGGAGATAATGAGAGATGGAGCAGCGCGCTCAAGCACTTCTGAAGGGGAAGCATCTGTTCGTCATTAGCTGTGGTTCAGATAGATAGGAGAGAAGTGTGGCTAATATGTACATAAAAGTCATTATTACATTTTACTTGCAACCACCAATTCTATATCTTGTTATTATAGAGTTTTCTTTTCAGTCAATTTACAAAAACAACAGAGCTTTTCCATAATGCTCAAGAATTCAGTTTAACAGTTCCAGGAATTAGTGATAATTAATCATGAACATGGGTTATGTATGATTTTGGTAGAACACCATGTTTGTCGTAGGTGGTTGACTTGATCCACTGACTAGGATGATACCGATAGCATTTTAACTCAACCAGTATAAAAGACTGTATAGATCTTATTAGAACTACGAACACATCTAAAGGCTTTTCTACTTGTAAAAGTTATTTTACAAGTAAAATAAATAAATGAGTCTGGCAGATTAACTTGAAAACATAAGGCAGAATCTCAATTTCTGATGACAGCTGTATGATTGAATCTTTATCATACAATGGGGAAAAAAATATATTCATATAGTGTTTCCTGAAGCTTTGAATACCAAATCATTTGCTGGTTGGAGTAGATTGATTGGAGGCAAAGGCATTTCTTAGAAATGTCAGTGCACCATCAAAAGGTATTCATTATGCACCTTCGTGCAGCATTACTTTAGATGCTGCACCAGTGAACCAGGAGTGCCCAGAGGGATTTTTAAATTTAAGTTTAAGGATATTCCTTATAGGCTGAAAACACTTGACATAAATTTTTCAGTATGAACCTAGTTTGTACAAATAAAGCCCATATTTGTGGAATAAATTTTTGTTGTTGAAAGCTTTAATGTTCTCAGCTTGTGAGCAGGGCCAAAGATAAAACTATAAAAAGAGTAATTCAGAAGACTGTTCTCTGACTTAATTTTTCAGTATAATGAGATTATTTTTCCCATCTAGTTTTGTGAAATGGCCTCAGCAATTGTTACAGTGTCTGGAAAGGTGGTTAAGAATGCCTTATTGTAAATTTGTATATTAACTGCATAAAAGAAATGACAATAATTATTTGTTGTTCGTGCTTCACTAACTGAATAAAGAGTCTATAAAGTAAGGGGAAGTTATTATCTGTGCTTTATTTTTAGAAAAAAAAATTAGGCCTAGTCTACCCTGCAACAGGTAATAGCACACTCAATTTAGGCAGAGCAGATCATTAAGCTGGAGAGTATAAAATTAAAACTTAACTCTGAGGCCTGAGTTACCTTGATCTCTAAATGACATGTAAAAGGTATGCTTCTAAGATGCCAAATTAATGAGCTTTAAATTGCAAAGTGAAGTCAAAACCATCTGAGGGAAAATTACTTGATGAAATCCAGCAGGTTTGTGTAAATGTGTTTTATATCGCTTGCATATGTATGACCACCTGCCAGTTCCCTGAGTGGGCCTGCCTTTCTTTGGGTACCTGTATGTAACAGCAATTTGTGTAACACACTCTAACTGAATGGTTAGTTGGGCCCACCTGAGAGCTCCTGTATTTACAGTAAGGTTTTCCAATATTAGAATGATATAATTCAATATAGAACTTGGCAAAGAGAAGAATTAATTTAAATGACCTGAAATAATAGAGTGCACTCTATGGGTTACTTGAACAGGTAGATACTCTATATAATACTAAATGTTCGAACTATCATGGAGTTTCAATTTCCACTAACATCACAAAACTCTATCTGGGGATGTGTGAACAGTTCTATGACTCCTTTCCTGGTCCTCTTAGTGTCTGATTTCCCTCTAGATTCTAAAGTGTCTTCTTTTTTTTCTTCCTGGTCATCATTTCCATTTATAGTAAAGTATTTAGAGTATTAATTTACTTCTACAGAATTTACATTCTTTTACCCTTCAGAGTATGGATGTGGCTTACATTAGATATGCACATACATGAGATAAATGACACCACAAACCATAAAATAAAGAAGAGTAGAGGGGAAAAAACTCCGATAGTCTGACTAAGGAAAGCCACTGAAATTGAGTTTTACTGTAGTTAAGCTTCACTGCAGTCAGGGTGCAGAAGGGCATCTGTGGGGTCTTCTGAGGCTCAGTCAGCCTTCCCCTAATCTCACCTGGTAATCACAAGGCTGTCAGTCTTAGCTGAAGAGTTTATTTTTATTTTTTCTGAGTTATCTCTTTTTGTAGTTGCCAATTTCCATGTTGGTAAGCTATGAGCATTTTTCTCTATCTAGTCAGAGAAATCCGTGTGTCTCCTTTTTATCTTTTACTCCTGGATTTGGATATACAACCATGCCCATGTTATGGTATCCAAAAGCATATGCTAATAGATGATTTATTGGGCCCTTAAAATGATCCAGGACTTACTAGAAGGTTAGCACTTTACATACATACTGTTGTTAATTAAACAATCCTATGTGATAAGTACTATTACTATCCCCATTTTACAGATGAGGTATCTGAGACTGAGGGATTAAGTCATTTCCCCAAGTTCTCACAGCTATTAAAGTACAAGCAGCTGGAGTATCACACCCGACCTGTCAAATTCCAAAACCTGCTCTTTTTAAATATTACAACATTCAGACTCTCTGAAAGTTCCCAAAGTTGGTATGATGTTAACAACTTCAGAGATCTGAGGGGTTTATTTATCCCTGGTTTGTCACCAATATGACTGCAAACACCAGGAGTCTCGATGTCCATTAAATCTGAATGATCCTGCCTTGATCTTTAGATCCCCGGGGGCTGCTCAGACTCCAGGACCTAAAAGATCTCTGTGGTTTGCTCTCGACAGTGCCCTAGCAGACACTGATGTTTCCTGGCCCTGTAGTTTTTAAATAAGGGAGAACTGCTTCCAACTCCATTGCTCTGAGCAAAACAACTGTGCTTAGAACTTGAAAGCTACAGTTCGCATTCAACCTGCCACTGTCCTGTTTTCAGACATTCAAAACCTTTGTTCCACCCCTACTACATGTGGTTTACATGGGCCTAAGAGGGCTTCGAGAGTGTCAAGAGTTAAAATGTCAATACAGTCACTGCTCCGCTCCGAGAGCTGTCTGCCAGGAGGAGCCTCTTAGCTTGATAGATACACTGCAATTTTCCATCCTTTCAGCCAACGTGAATAATCTTAAATTGCTGCTTTTTGACTATGGCTCTTGGATTTCTGGGAACAGACAGATGAAGCTTTTACCTACATAATACCACTACGCACTCTATTTTTCACTTTTTTCAAAGGTGCTTTATTGGCTTACTTTTTAAATATCTTTACTCTTCAAAAAGTATCAACAGGTTTCTACAAACTGTAAGTGCTTTACTTTAAAATTCAGATCCCTATGTTTCCTAAAATCATAACACAGAAAGCCTATTCGATGCCCAGGTTGGTAATTCAATGCACCCAGAATCTGTGCTTTTCATTTTCTGAAATGGTTCTTTTCATACTTGTTCCTTTAGGGTGTTATTAGGAAAAAGTGTTAATATATCATGATACTGTGGTTAACTGGTGGGAAAGGAAACATCCCAGAAAAGCACATGGGTAGAGAATATTTATGTTCACTTAAAATTCAGTTACTAAGAAAATATGTATCATATGAACCATCCCAAATCTTTATTGGGTAAATTCTGAAAAACTATTCTTCAAATAAAGATCCAAGAGCAATATCCCGATGTAAAAGTTTTAGTATTCAGCTTATATAAACTGTTAGACCATGGAGTTAAGGAAATTAAAATTGGGGATTTAACCCACAATACGATAGGAATAGAGTGCAGTTAACAGCATGGTATGCTCCTTATAAGACAAAGATCTTATATATTAATTCACTTTACCTTAGGACTAAAAATGAATTTAAGTGAATTATTATTTCTGCACAAGTAGCAGGAATATATTAATGGTAAGAAAACTAAGAATTATGAAGTTTTCAATTAACAACTGATGGCAGAGTCAAAATTGAAATGCTTTTTAAGAATTTCTCTAAAAGCTTTTGCACAGCAAAGGAAACTATAAACAAGATGAAAAACCAGCCCTCAGAATGGGAGTAAATATTTGCAAACGAATCAATGGACAAAGGATTAATCTCCAAAATATATAAACAACTCATCTAGCTCAATATTTTAAAAATAAAAACCCAATCAAAAAATGGGCAGAAGACCTAAATAGACATTTCTCCAAAGAAGACATACAGATGGCCAAGAGGCACTTGAAAAGCTGCTCACCATCACTAATTATTAGAGAAATGCAAATCAAAACTACAATGAGGTATCACCTCACACCGGTTACAATGGGCATCATCAGAAAATGTACAAACAACAAATGCTGGAGAGGGTGTGGAGAAAAGGGAACCCTCTTGCACTGTTGGTGGGGATGTAAATTGATACAGCCACTATGGAGAACAGTATGGAGTTTCCTCAGAACACTAAAAATAGGATTACCATATGACCCAGTAATCTCACTACTGGGCATATACCCTGAGAAAACCATAATTCAAAGAGAGTCATGTACCACAATATTCATTGAAGCTCTATTTACAATAGCCAGGACATGGAAGCAACCTAAATGCCCATTGACAGACGAATGGATAAAGAAGATGTGGTACATATATACAATGGAATATTACTCAGCCATAAAAAGGAACGAAATTGGGTCATTTGTAGAGACGTGGATGGATCTAGAGACTGTCATAGAGAGTGAAGTAAGTCAGAAAAAGAAAAACAAGTATTGTATATTAATGCATATATGTGGAACCTAGAAAAATGGTACAGATGAACCGGTTTGCAGGGCAGAAATAGAGACACAGATGTAGAGAACAAATGTATGGACACCAAGGGGGTAAAGCGGGGGGTGTGGGTGGTGGTGATGGGATGAATTGGGAGATTGGGATTGACATGTATACACTGATGTGTATAAAATAGATAACTAATAAGAACCTGCTGTATAAAAAGATCAAAATAAAAATATTATCTCAAGCAGCATAAGAGAGCAACAATTTGCCCAAGATTTTGCTATCTTTCTTACTTCTAAAATGCCATATCCATAATTATATATATATATCTGAAGCTAAATAAGAATATATTTTTGCAATATTTTCTTCTAGGCCTCCTACTCATACAAAACATAAAATGGTATCTGGAAAAAAGTTGACAAAATTATTATTTTAACGTACAAAATTCAAGTTCTTTCTATAAAAGACCTTTAAGTATGATAATACTAGTGACTGTCAACCTTTTCAGAAAAAAGGATTTATTGAAAAAGAAACAGGATGAGAAATACTACAACAACATATTACATCTGTATGACAGTTTGACACTGAAAAGTTAATTTTTATTACTAATTTACATATATGCATAGTAATAGTTTTGGGTAAATTAAAGCAACTAAATAATTTACTAAAAACTATATTGGGCATTGCTTATGTCATTTATATTTTATTTATGAACAGGATTATAAAAAATGGAAGACCTCCAATGGCACATAAAAGTAATGCTGATAAGAAATTAAATGTCAGGCAAAAGGCATGAAAATGCAATATTCACAAAGCATTAAATGTAAAATATTTAACAGAACTTTTATATAATTGGGACTATTGAAAGGTAGTTTATTATAATACATGCAAAATTTTAAAATTCACCTAGCTCTTCAATTTTAAAATGTCAAATATTATTACTTTACCAACATGAATTTTACCTTCTTTTCTCTTTTCTTTCTTCCCATAATGTCTTTTTTCTTTATATTATTTGCCTCCCTTCAGCCATTCCCATTATTTCATTTTCATTTTTCCATTCTTACTTATTTCACTATTGATGTCTCAGGAAATTGTTGAAAATAAAATAACTGACCACAAAGAGTTCATTTTATTCTCTTCTATATATTGGGAGTGATATATCTTGAATAAAAAATCAGTGGATGTATTTGAAATGATGACCTCATGGCCAAATCAAAGATTATGTTTGGCCCTACCATTCCAAACACATCAAATCTTGGCTCTTCAAAATAATAGTAAAACTCAACTTGCCCTTAACCTGCTGCTTGCTGCTTGGGAGTTCCATTCTCTGACACTATATGAAAGGCCTTCTAAATGAAAGGCCTTCTCTCTAACACTTCTATATAGGTTTCCTTCAGCTATTGCGACTGGTGGCCCTTCTCGTTCCATTCATCCTTTGTAACTATGGCCCTCAAACAAAACCTCTCTCTCTCAGTAATAGATTTTAGGAACCAAAGCTTTCTTTTTCTTTTCTTTATCCTTTTCTTTTTTTCAACCCTGTAAAGGATTGAGGTATTTAATCATTCCTGAGAAATTTAAAAATATTTCAGAGCCCAAAATAATGGAAATATTATGGTTTCTGCCTAAAAAGAAACATAATCATTAAGGTTGTGGAAAATCAAAGTTAAGTTCAAAATTAAAATGGGAACGAGCATTGCAACACAAGGTGTAAACGGATGACCTTGACTAGTTTAATTGTACTAAAGAGTATAGTACTAGGGGGAAAAAAGCACACATTTATGTATCACTATGTACCCTCTACTTATATCAATTCATTTAACCATCAAAACCATACCATGAAGTTACCATTGTTATCATCCCCATTTTACAAATAAGGACACTACAGAGAGAGAGAGTTGAAGTCACTTGCTCTAGATAACACAGGACTTGAACTCAGGCAGTATGGTTCCAGTGCCTCTGTTCTTAACCACTCTGCAATCGTGACCAAAATCAATCACATGGGAGCATATTTTTAATTCCTCCAAAAATTAAGAAAAATACATAGAAGAACATCACTCAATTTTCCCACAATCAAGCCCTAATAACATTGTGTAGTATGACCTTTTCATATAATCTCCATCCCTAAGTAGCTTCCTTAGAATCTTTCAGAAAAAAGTGAAGACAGGAAATGAATAAACTCACCCATTCACACACCCATGGAAGCCTCTACTCTCTAGCCTCACTAAACTGGCTTGTGGCTTTCCCCAATAAACTTCACATCCATCTTCATGGCTATTGGTGCTAAGCTCATGATTTTATTTTAATTAATTTAAAAATTTTTCTTTTCAATAGACTTTTCCTCTCTGGTTCTGCCTTCAAGAATTAAATCTTATTAATATTTTTATTGCCCATAGTTTTTATAATAATTCTTTTACCATGTAAACATTTGTTGGACTAAACCCAGAATTTTGACAACCCCTGAATAATTCATAATCCCCTCACATTTAAATCTATGGTCTTTCAGAAATACATACATCTTAAGAGTGATCATTTAACTTAAATATGACAGCTCTTAACGAAACAGATTAAATCATAGTGCAATATTTATTTGCTAAAGTGTCTTATGAGAACTGTAATTAAGGCATGAATAACTTTTACGGAGAACAAATCCTTGAAGCCCTGAGCACAAGAAGTCCAACTACCCTGTTGGAGAGGCCATGTGCAGAAGCACTGAGACCATATGGAAAGGAAGCTGAGTCCAGGCATCCAAATCAATGTGCCACACATGTGAGAACAGACCAGCCACCAGCTGATTTCCGAGTGACAAGCACGTGGAGCCAAATAATTGGCCAGCAGAGACCTGACCATATTCCTGATCAAATAAGAAGACATAGGGGCTTCCCTGGTGGCGCAGTGGTTGAGAGTCCGCCTGCCGATGCAGGGGACGCGGGTTCGTGCCCCGGTCCGGGAAGATCCCACATGCCGCGGAGCGGCTGGGCCCATGAGCCATGGCCGCTGAGCCTGCGCATCCGGAGCCTGTGCTCCACAACGGGAGAGGCCACAACAGTGAGAGGCCCGAGTACCACAAAAATAAAAAAAAAAAAAAAAAAAGAAGACATAATAAAATGGTGCTTGTTCAAAGCTCCACCATATGGGGGTGGTTTGGAACTCAGCAATAAACAACCAGAATACTACTAAAGCTCTTTTTCCAAAGCAGAAATCTGACCACATCGCTTGACCATTTAAGATCCCATGAGGGGTTTTATTCTGCACTACCAGGACATTTCACAGACTCCTTTCCAAGGCACAGAACACCTTTGTGCCCTGGCCTCAACTTCCGTTCTGATCCTTTTCCTTACTTCCCGCTTTCAGGAACACATCACACGCCTTGCATGTGCTCTTCCTCTGCCTGATTTGCCCTCAGGTTCAGATTCATGGAGGTAGTTAATTTGTACAGTTTTTTATCTTTAGAGCCTAGCACGGTATTTGGAACCTTGTAGCTGCATAATAAATGATAGGTGCACAATAGGTATGATGTCTTGAAGAAAGTACAGAATTTAGGGTAAGATAATTGCCATTTTATCAGCAATGCATCTTATTGCAATTACTTCAGCTCATTCAGGTTTTAAAAGAGGATGTAGTATCTATTCTATATATCTCTAAGTGTTAATTGATGAATAAAATTATTTAAAAGGCAGTTGATAAACTGTAAAACCCAATATAACTGCTATTGTTTTAAAATTCTAAACTATTAGGCATCAAGAGAGCTAGGTTTATTTTTTGTTTGTTTCACTTACTTTTAATTGAGGTAACATTGGTTTATAACATTTTATAAATTTCATGTGTGTTACATTGTAATTCAACTTCTGTATACACACGACCAAAAGTCTCCTTTCCCTCTGTCCCCATACAATTGACTCACTTTACCCATTTTTACCCTACCCCCAGCAGACTTAGGTTCAGATTTTGGATCCACAGTTCCTAGCTATGAACCCCAGAGCAAATCACTTTTCTCCATAGGTAAAATTAGATTTATGTGTGTGAAAAACCAAATGAGATAACTGATAAAATATTTTAAGAACTATTTATTATTATATAATTAATCAAAGACTTAATGATGAATAAAAACTGATTAATATGAATTGAGTTCATCACTCTCATGTCTATATCACAGGCAGCCATCCCAATTTCTGAATATTGCTGCTGGGAGGAAAAACCACAAGTGAATTTGTACAAGTGCTTAAATTTCTCTTATCACTGAGCAGGACATAAAAGACTGGAATGAGAGAATGAAACAGGAGACTTCTGGGGTGTGTGTCAGATGTGAAAATTGTATCGGGGGATGGGTACACAGAAGCAAAAGGAGGAAGGAAGTAACTTCTGGAGAGAAGGCTTCTGGAAAATCCATCCTAGAACTTACCAACTTCGAGTCCCTAAGATACATTATAAAGTTACTTTCATCTTTCAGAACTGATGTCTGTAATGTGGGCATACACAGAGTTAAAAACAAAATCAGGTCCTATCTCTTGAGGGGGAAAATGTGAAGAGATCTATGGGAGAAGATTAATGAACTTCCCTTCTGCACATAATGCATTTTGAAAGGAATCTGTCCAAAAAAATCCATTTAGCTATGCCCAGAACAATCAAGACTGTGTAGAGATTGAAGTGCCTCAGTCCATCTGCTGATGATATTTATTACTTTTTGGCACCTTCTACATATTTACCAAGCCTATGTAAAAGAAAGCTATGCTTCTTATTTCTAGGACAAAAACAGATGGTGCTTCCAGCAGGTAATAATTTAATTAAATGGCTCCTAAAGCATGAACAAATTGTTCCAAAGAAAAGAAAATATTTTTATTTATTCTTTAAAAATAGGGAGGGGGGAGAAAAAAACTAAATCAAGTTTGACTTTTTTTTTTTCCTCTCCCGTTGCGGAGCACAGGCTCTGGATGCGCAGGCTCAGCGGTCACATCTCACGGGCCCAGCCGCTCCGCGGCATGTGGGATCCTCCCAGACCAGGGCACGAACCTGTTTCCCCTGCATCGGCCGGCGGACTCTCAACCACTGCGCCACCAGGGAAGCCCTCAAGTTTGACTTTTAATGCAACAAAACTAGAGTTTACTAAATCTCCTGCTCTTAAAAACAAAGGGCATCCCCCTCTCTGCCTTCCACCTCAACTGGAATCAAAATTGTAACAAATGATATTAATGTTGTTCATCAAGTTTCATTTTTCATCTCTAAGAAATAAGTTCAAGCTAAAATGAAACACTTTTTGATAAAGCTGAAATCAGATATTCTTGGAATGGGATTAATTTTTATGATATTTAAATGATGTTTCATAATGCACTTTGTGGACTCAGGATAGAAACAGATTATATATCTAAAATGCAGATTCTAATAATCAAAAACAAAGTCTTTCATTCCACTTAAGGCCAGGAGGCCCTTTTAAAGCTCCTGTGACACATGCATCAAAGATGTTATAAGAGTAGAAAACAGTAACAATGTTGCAGCAAAACGTAGTAAACAGCATTCACTTGGGTTTAAGACAGAAATGCATATGAATCCCACTACTGCCACTTACCAACTTTGTGACTTTAGGACAGGAAATTAATTTTTCTAAGATTCTGCTTCCTAACCTGTATGTACATACATGCATACACACACACACACACACACACACACACACACACACAGAATGACTGTAGTTATGGGGTCACTGTAAGACTTCAATGGATAAATTTCAAGCACTTAGCACTTTCTTAAGACAGAGTAAGCATTCTATAAATGGCTGTCAATCATCATCACCGGTAAGATTAAGCAACAAGAATATGTGTACAGTATTGGAGCTATGAGAATAGAAACAAAAATACATAAGGATATGCTTCAAGTAAATTATATCAACAAAGACGAACTTCTACATACACACGTAAAGCCTAATCAAGAAGTAAACCATGGGATCTAAAGAATTCAAGAATGGTGAAACTAAGAAGGGTTTTGATAGAAATTAAAGCTGTGCCTTGAAAAATGAATAGGGCTTAAGAATTAAGTCACTAAAGAAATAAAGAAGATAAGCTCAAGCAGGAAGCTGGGAATAAGTATCTGCATATAGGAGTCAACGAAGGGACTCTCTTGAGAAAAAAGAACATATCAGAGGGTGGTAGAAAGTAAGTTTTAATTGAGGGGACAGGAAACGTCTACCTATGTAAAAGGTGATCATTGCAGGTTATTCGAGGATAAAGATTCATGAGAGTTATGTTTCACAAAAATGATATGCATCAAGGAAAGCTAGCATCAAGAACATATTACAGTGAAGCAGAATAACTAGGTAACCCAGAGAGGTATGCAGATAGGTAACAGTGTAGATCGAAGTAATTACACTAGAATATGATGCTCTTTACCAAAGTTGGGTTATTTAGAACTCAAAGTGTGTACATTTGGCTTAATTTTATGATCATTTGCAATTATACTATGTTATATATATAATATGTTTTATTTAATACATATTTATACTAAATATATATATCAATTTTATACAATAATTATTTTAAATTATCATTTAAATTTTATATTATATGTATATGTGAACGTTGCCTTGTGTTAAGTGATAATGATGACAGCGATGTGTTTTACACATTCATATCCTCAATCATCCATCTGCTCCCAAACTTTTCACTGGCAAAATGGTTAGAAAGAAAGGAGGCTGTGCACTGGCATTGCTCTGATAGCTGTGGAAAGCATTTGCTGATGGCTGGTGTCCCACTTCCAACCTCTTAACAGTGGACCCTGGGGGAAGAGCTAAGGGATAAAAACTACGTTCAAGGCACTTCCATTGTCTTTATACATTTCATCTCATGTCCTGAATGTCAAAGAACTGCTGATATGAACTCCAAACAAGAGATCATTTTGAAGGCAAAATTCAATCTTATATTTTCTTCTGAAAATTTCACAACAGGGTTAAGTGAGACTCTTTTTCTTTTTTAAGTTCTAGTGACAAAGTTAGCAGAGTTTAATGTACAGAAGAGATTTATTAGGCATTGGACCAAGTCAAACCTTGGTTAAAAAATATGTAAACAGGATTTTTGAGGTGTTGAATCCTATTTTAATTTGTTCTTTAACCCCGATGAGCAGTGATCCAAATGTTTCAGCATGTAAAATGAACTCCTAATTAAGAAAACATTCTTTTTCTTATAACCAATAATACCTTAGATTTCAATGCTTTGTCTACAAAGTATCAGGCAGCTGTAATTCTGCCTGGATAAGTTTATATTATGACATACAAGCAAATGCTGCTAACTTTGGGAGAATAGATACTTTATGAAGACACATACTCTTGTTATCCTGCTGATGTAGTGGACCCTCACCAACTTGGAGAATTAGGGTTAGAATTAAGGTAAATACAGCAAACTACTTTGATAGCATAATTTCCAGCTTAAGAATTTAAGAACTTAAAGGAAATATTGGGGTTAGATTAACTAAAAAAACCCATAGAAATAAACTTTTAATGGTATATTTCTGAAATATGTGAAACAATGTCTTCAGAGTTTAACAATTCTTATATTCATTAAAAATGAAATGTTAAAGACAGCAAGCTAAATTATGAAAATACCAAGGGTATCCCACACAATTTAAGTAAATAATAATAGTTATTTTGAAGTTGGCTCATTTGCATCCCTTGCTTCTTCAGGGATCCTTCCTCTAGAGTTTCAGAAAGAAGCTTGCATATGCATTTTACTTTGTCCCAGAAAATATGCACGTAAAGAGTTACTTTCCATGGCCTGTCCTTGTTCCAAAGGTTCAAAACCATTTTTTTTGTTTGACTTGGAGTTAAATTCCACATCCCATCTCTCACTTTAGTCCCAGACATTAAGTGTAATCTGGACATGTATATCCAAAAACATTTTAGAAAACTTGTAGCATACTTAAGGACCAGTGTGTTTCTCCATATTTCTGTCTCTCAAAACTTTATTGCAAAAAAAAAAAAGCAACAAAAGAAAAAGTTGCACTTCATCAAAAGCACATTTGTACTTCAAAGGACACTATCAAGAAAGTGATAAGGCAATCCACAGAACAAGAGGAAATAGTTACAAATCATATCTGATAAGGGACGCCATCCAGCATAAATAAAGAATATACACAGCTCAATAACCAGAAGTAAATTTTTTTAAATGGACAAAGGATCTGAACAGACATTTCTCAAAAGAAGATATACAAACGGATAATATGCACATGAAAAGACACTGAGTGTCATTAAGGAAATGCACATCAACATCACAATGAAAGGAGGAGCAGGAAGATGGCGGAAGAGTAAGACGCGGAGATCACCTTCCTCCTCACAGATACACCAGAAATACATCTACACGTGGAACAACTCCTACAGAACACCTACTGAAGGCTGGCAGAAGACCTCAGACCTCCCAAAAGGCAAGAAACTCCCCCACGTACCTGGGTAGGGCAAAAGAAAAAAAAAGAATAAACAGAGACAAAAGGATAGGGACGGCACCTGCACCAGTGGGAGGGAGCTGTGAAGGAGGAAAAGTTTCCACACACTAGGAAGCCCCTTCGCGGGCGGAGACTGCGGGAGGCGGAGGGGGGAGCTTCGAAGCCGCGGAGGAGTGCACAGCAACGGGTGCGGAGGGCAGAGCGGGCAGATTCCCGCACAGAGGATCGGTGCCGACCGGCACTCACCAGCCCGAGAGGCTTGTCTGCTCCCCCGCCGGGGCGGGCGGGGCTGCAAGCTGAGGCTCTGAGGCTCGGGTTTCGGTTTCAGACGGAGCGCAGGGAGAGGACTGGGGTTGGCGGCTTGAACATAGCCTGAAGGGGTTAGTGCAGCTAGCCGGGAGGGAGTCCGGGGAAAAGTCTGCACCTGCCGAAGAGGCAAGAGACTTTTTCTTCCCTCTTTGTTTCCTGGTGCGTGAGGAGAGGGGTTTAAGAACGCTGCTTAAAGGAACTCCAGAGACGGGCGCGAGCCGCGGCTAAAAGCGCAAACCCCAGAGACGGGCGCGAGCCGCGGCTGAAAGCGCGGAATCCAGAGACGGGCGCGAGCCGCGGCTGAGGGCGCGGACCCCAGAGACAGGCGCGAGCCGCGGCTGAGGGCGCGGACTCCAGAGACGGGCGCAAGCCGCGGCTGGAGGCGCGGACCCCAGAGGCGGGCGGGAGACGTTGGGGCTGCTGCTGCCGCCACCAAGGGGCCTGTCTGCGAGCGCAGGTCGCTCTCCACTCCCCTCTTCCGCGGAGCCTGTGCAGCCCGCCACTGCCGGGTTCCCGGGATCCGGGGACGACTTCCCCGGGAGAGCGCACGGCGGGCCTCGGGCTGGTGCAGGGTCACACCGGACTTTGCCGCCGCAGCCCCGCCCCGCATTCCGTGCCCCTCCCTCCCCTCCGGCCTCAGTACGCCAGAATCCCCGAATCACCGGCTCCTTTAACCCCGTCCTGTCTGAGCAAAAAACAGACGCCCTCCAGCGACCTACACGCAGAGGCGGGGCCAAATCCAAAGCTGAGCACCTGGGAGCTGTGAGAACAAAGAAGAGAAAGGGAAATCTCTCCCAGCAGCCTCAGAAGCAGCGGATTAAAGCTCCACAATCAACTTGATGTACCCTGCATCTGTGGAATACATGAATAGACAGCCAATCATCCCAAATTAAGGAGGTGGACTTTGGGAGCAAGATCTATGATTTTTTTTCCCTATTCCTCTTTGTGTGAATGTGTATGTGTATGCTTCTGTGTGAGATCTTGTCTGTATAGTCTTGCTTCCACCATTTGTCCTAGGGTTCTATCCGTCCACGGTTTTTTCTTAAAATTTTTTTCTTAATAATCAATTTTAATTTTAAGAACGTTATTATACTTTACCTTCGTCCTTTCTTTCTTTCTTTCTTTCTTTCCTTCCTTCCTTCCCTCCTTTAGACAACGAATCATCCCAAATTGAGGAGGTGGTCTCTGACAGCAAGATTTATGATTTTTCCCCCTTTACCTCTTTTAGTGAGGGTGTATGTGTACGCTTCTGTGTAAGATTTTGTCTGTATAGCTTTGCTTCCAACATTTGTCCTAAGGTTCTATCCGTCCCCTTTTTTTTTCTTCTTTTTTTTTCTTCTTTTTTTTTTCTAAATAAGAATTTTCTAATTCAATAACTTTATTATACTTTATTTTATTTTTACTGTATCTTCTTTCTTTCTGCTTTTCCTTCTTTCCCTCCTTCCTTCCTTCCTCCCTCCCTTCCTCCCTCCTTTCGTTCCTTCTTGCCTTCTTTGCTTCTTTCTTTCTTTCTTCCTTCTTTCCTTCCTTCCCTCCTTCCTTCCCTCCTTTCCTTCTTTCTTTCCTCAAACTTCCACTAATTCCCTCTACTTTTTCTCCCTTTTATTCTGAGCTGTGTGGATGAAAGGCTCTTGGTGCTCCAGCCAGGCGTCAGGGCTGTGCCTCTGAGGTAGGAGAGCCAACTTCAGGACACTGGTCCACAAGAGACCTCCCAGCTCCACATAATATCAAACGGTGAAAATCTCCCAGAGACCTCCATCTTAACACCAGCACCCAGCTTCACTCAATGACCAGCAAGCCACAGTGCTGGACAACCTGTGCCAAACAACTAGCAAAACAGGAACACGACCCCACCCATTAGCAGAGAGGCTGCCTAAAATCATAATAAGGCCACAGACACCCCAAAACACACCACCAGACATGGACCTGCCCACCAGAAAGACAAAATCCAGCCTCATCCACCAGAACACAGGCACTAGTCCCCTCCACCAGGAAGCCTACACAACCTACTGAACCAACCTTAGCCACTGCGGACAGACACCAAAAACAACGGGAACTATGAACCTGCAGCCTGCAGAAAGGAGACCCCAAACACAGTAAGATAAGCAAAATGAGAAAACAGAAAAACATACCGCAGATGAAGGAGCAAGATAAAAACCCATCAGACCTAACAAATGAAGAGGAAATAGGCAGTCTACCTAAAAAAGAATTCAGAATAATGATAGTAAGGTTGATCCGAAATCTTGGAGATAGAATGGACAATAGAATGGACAAAATGCAAGAATCAGTTAACAAGGACCTAGAAGAACTAAAGATGAAACAAGCAATGATGAACAACACAATAAATGAAATTAAAAATACTCTAGATGGGATCAATAGCAGAATAACTGAGGCAGAAGAACGGATAAGTGACCTGGAAGATAAAATAGTGGAAATAACTACTGCAGAGCAGAATAAAGAAAAAAGAATGAAAAGAACTGAGGACAGTCTCAGAGACCTCTGGGACAACATTAAACGCACCAACATTCGAATTATAGGGGTTCCAGAAGAAGAAGAGAAAAAGAAAGGGACTGAAAAGATATTTGAAGAGATTATAGTTGAAAACTTCCCTAATATGGGAAAGGAAATAGTTAATCAAGTCCAGGAAGCACAGAGAGTCCCATACAGGATAAATACAAGGAGAAATACGCCAAGACACATATTAATCAAACTGTCAAAAATTAAATACAAAGAAAGCATATTAAAAGCAGCAAGGGAAAAACAACAAATAACACATAAGGGAATCCCCATGAGGTTAACAGCTGATCTCTCAGCAGAAACCCTACAAGCCAGAAGGCAGTGGCAGGACATACTGAAAGTTATGAAGGAGAAAAACCTGCAGCCAAGACTACTCTACCCAGCAAGGATCTCATTCAGATTTGATGGAGAAATTAAAACCTTTACAGACAAGCAAAAGCTGAGAGAGTTCAGCACCACCAAACCAGCTTTACAACAAATGCTAAAGGATCTTCTCTAGGCAAGAAACACAAGAGAAGGAAAAGACCTATAATAACGAACCCAAAACAATTTAGAAAATGGGAATAGGAACATACATATCGATAATTACCTTAAATGTAAATGGACTAAATGCTCCCACCAAAAGACACAGATTAGCTGAATGGATACAAAAACAAGACCCTTATATATGCTGTCTACAAGAGACCCACTTCAGACCTAGAGACACATACAGACTGAAAGTAAGGGGATGGAAAAAGGTATTCCATGCAAATGGAAACCAAAAGAAAGCTGGAGTAGCAATTCTCATATCAGACAAAATAGACTTTAAAATAAGGACTATTAAAAGAGACAAAGAAGGACACTACATAATGATCAAGGGATCGATCCAAGAAGAAGATATAACAATTGTAAATATTTATGCACCCAACATAGGAGCACCTCAATACATAAGGCAAATACTAACAGCCATAAAAGGGGAAATCGACAGTAACACATTCATAGTAGGGGACTTAAACACCCCACTTTCACCCATGGACAGATCATCCAAAATGAAAATAAATAAGGAAACACAAGCTTTAAATGATACATTAAACAAGATGGACTTAATTGATATTTATAGGACACTCCATCCAAAAACAACAGAATACACATTTTTCTCAAGTGCTCATGGAACATTCTCCAGGATAGATCATATCTTGGGTCACAAATCAAGCCTTGGTAAATTTAAGATAATTGAAATTGTATCAAGTATCTTTTCTGACCACAACGCCATGAGACTAGATATCAATTACAGGAAAAGATCTGTAAAAAATACAAACACATGGAGGCTAAACAATACACTACTTAATAATGAAGTAATCACTGAAGAAATCAAAGAGGAAATCAAAAAATACCTAGAAACAAATGACAATGGAGACACAACGACCCAAAACCTGTGGGATGCAGGAAAAGCAGTTCTAAGGGGGAAGTTTATAGCAATACAAGCCCACCTTAAGAAGCAGGAAACATCTAGAATAAACAACCTAACCTTGCACCTCAAGCAATTAGAGAAAGAAGAACAAAAAAACCCCAAAGCTAGCAGAAGGAAAGAAATCATAAAAATCAGATCAGAAATAAATGAAAAAGAAATGAAGGAAACAATAGCAAAGATCAATAAAACTAAAAGCTGGTTCTTTGAGAAGATAAACAAAATAGATAAACCACTAGCCAGACTCATCAAGAAAAAAAGGGAGAAGACTCAAATCAATAGAATTAGAAATGAAAAAGGAGAGATAACAACTGACACTGCAGAAATAAAAGAGATCATGAGAGATTACTACAAGCAACTCTATGCCAATAAAATGGACAATCTGGAAGAAATGGACAAATTCTTAGAAATGCACAACCTGCCAAGACTGAATCAGGAAGAAAGAGAAAATATGAACAGACCAATCACAAGCACTGAAATTGAAACTGTGATTAAAAATCTTCCAACAAACAAAAGCCCAGGACCAGATGGCTTCACAGGCGAATTCTATCAAACATTTAGAGAAGAGCTAACACCTGTCCTTCTGAAACTCTTCCAAAATATAGCAGAGGGAGGAACACTCCCAAACTCCTTCTACGAGGCCACCATCACCTTGATACCAAAAGCAGGCAAGGATGTCACAAAGAAAGAAAACTACAGACCAATATCACTGATGAACATAGATGCAAAAATCCTCAACAAAATACTAGCAAACAGAATCCAACAGCACATTAAAAGGATCATACACCATGATCAAGTGGGGTTTATTCCAGGAATGCAAGGATTCTTCAATATACGCAAATCTATCAATGTGATAAACCATATTAACAAATTGAAGGAGAAAAACCATAAGATCATCTCAATAGATGTAGAGAAAGCTTTTGACAAAATTCAACACCCATTTATGATAAAAACCCTGCAGAAAGTAGGCATAGAGGGAACTTTCCTCAACATAATAAAGGCCATATATGACAAGCCCACAGCAAACATCATCCTCAATGGTGAAAAACTGAAAGCATTCCCACTAAGATCAGGAACAAGACAAGGGTGCCCACTCTCACCACTCTTATTCAACATAGTTTTGGAAGTTTTAGCCACAGCAATCAGAGAAGAGAAGGAAATAAAAGGAATCCAAATCGGAAAAGAAGAAGTAAAGCTGTCACTGTTTGCAGATGACATGATCCTATACATAGAGAATCCTAAAGATGCTACCAGAAAACTACTAGAGCTAATCAATGAATTTGGTAAAGTGGCAGGATACAAAATTAATGCACAGTAATCTCTGGCATTTCTATATACTAATGATGAAAAATCTGAAAGTGAAATCAAGAAAACACTCCCATTTACCATTGCAACAAAAAGAATAAAATATCTAGGAATAAACCTACCTAAGGAGACAAAAGACCTGTATGCAGAAAAGTATAAGACACTGATGAAAAACATTAAAGATGATACAAATAGATGGAGACATATACCATGTTCTTGGATTGGAAGAATCAACATTGTGAAAATGATGCTACTACCCAAAGCAATCTACAGATTCAATTCAATACCTATAAAACTACCACTGGCATTTTTCACAGAACTAGAACAAAAAATTTCGCAATTTGTATGGAAACACAAAAGACCCCGAATAGCCAAAGCAATCTTGAGAACAAAAAAAGGAACTGGAGGAATCAGGCTCCCTGACTTCAGACTATACTACAAAGCTACAGTTATCAAGATGGTATGGTACTGGCACAAAAACAGAAAGATAGATCAATGGAACAGGATAGAAAGCCCAGAGATAAACCCATGCACATATGGACACCTTATCTTTGATAAAGGAGGCAGGAATGTACAGTGGAGAAAGGACAGCCTCTTCAATAAGTGGTGCTGGGAAAACTGGACAGGTACATGTAAAAGTATGAGATTAGATCACTCCCTAACACCATACACAAAAATAAGCTCAAAATGGATTTAAGACCTAAATATAAGGCCAGAAACTATCAAACTCTTAGAGGAAAACATAGGCAGAACACTCTATGACATAAATCACAGCAAGATTCTTTCTGACCCACCTCCTAGAGTAATGGAAAGAAAAACAAAAATAAACAAATGGGACCTAATGAAACTTCAAAGCTTTTGCACAGCAAAGGAAACCACAAACAAGACCAAAAGACAACCCTCAGAATGGGAGAAAATATTTGCAAATGAAGCAACCGACAAAGGATTAATCTCCAAAATTTACAAGCAGCTCATGCAGCTCAATAACAAAAAAACAAACAACCCAATCCAAAAATGGGCAGAAGACCTAAATAGACATTTCTCCAAAGAAGATATACAGACTGCCAACAAACACATGAAAGAATGCTCAACATCATTAATCATTAGAGAAATGCAAATCAAAACTACAATGAGATATCATCTCACACCAGTCAGAATGGCCATCATCAAAAAATCTAGAAACAATAAATGCTGGAGAGGGTGTGGAGAAAAGGGAACCCTCTTGCACTGCTGGTGGGAATGTGAATTGGTTCAGCCACTATGGAGAACAGTATGGAGGTTCCTTAAAAAACTACAAATAGAACTACCATAGGACCCAGCAATCCCACTACTGGGCATATACCTTGAGAAAACCGAAATTCAAAAAGAGTCATGTACCACAATGTTCATTGCAGCTCTATTTACAATAGCCCGCAGATGGAAACAACCTAAGTGCCCATCATCGGATGAATGGATAAAGAAGATGTGGCACATATATACAATGGAATATTACTCAGCCATAAAAAGAAACGAAATTGAGCTATTTGTAATGAGGTGGATAGACCTAGAGTGTGTCATACACAGTGAAGTAAGTCAGAAAGAGAAAGACAAATACCGTATGCTAACACATATATATGGAATTTAAGAAAAAAAAATGTCATGAAGAACCTAGGGGTAAGGCAGGAATAAAGACGCAGACCTCCTAGAGAACGGACTTGGGGTTATGGGGAGGGGGAAGGGTGAGCAGTGACGGGGCGAGGGAGAGTCATGGACATGTACACACTAACAAACGTAGTAAGATAGATAGCTAGTGGGAAGCAGCCGCAAGGCACAGGGATATTGGCTCGGTGCTTTGTGACAGCCTGGAGGGGTGGGATGGGGAGGGTGGGAGGGAGGGAGACGCAAGAGGGAAGAGATATGGGAACATATGTATATGTATAACTGATTCACTTTGTTACAAAGCAGAAACTAACACACCATTGTAAAGCAATTATACCCCAATAAAGATGTTAAAAAAAAAAAAATCACAATGAAAGACCGCTTCACACTCTTTAGGGTGACTATAATCAGAAAGCAGTAATAAGAAGTGTTAAGAATGTGGAGAAACTGGAACTCTGATGAATTGCTAGTGGGAATGTAAAATAGTGCAGCTACTTTGGAAAGTAGTCTGGCATATCTTCATAAGGCTGAACATTAAGTTACTGTATGATCTAGCAATTCCATTTCTAGGAATATACCTAAGAGAAATGAAAACACATTACACAAAAATTTGTACACAAATGTTTCAAAGCAGCATTATTCATAATAACCACAAAGGGAAAACACCCCCAAATATCTACTAAATAATGAAAAGATAAATAAAATATAGTATATCTATACAAAGGAATATTATTTAGCAATGAAAATGAATTAAGTACTGATACATATTACAACATGGATGAATCTCATTACTTTAAGTGAAGGTTAAGTTTTTCACAAAAGATCACATATTGTAAGAGTCTATTTATACTAAAAGTCCAGAATAGGCAAGTTTATAGAGATAGGAAGTAGATTAGTGATTGCATGGTGCTGAGGCAGGTGCAGAGGAAGGAGTTGGTTTGGAGGAAATGAGGAAGTAACCATGTGACTGCTAATGAATGGGAGATTTCTGAAGTAATAAGAAGTTTCTAAAATTGATTTGATTATGGTGATAGTTGTACAACTCTGAATACATTAAAACCATTAAATGTATACATCATACAGGTGGATTTTATGGTATGTGATTTATATCTCAATAAAACTTTTTAAAGTTTATTGCAAACTCCTATTACTCTTGCTCTGTCTTTTGCTATAACTTCCTTTCCTAAACTCCAGTCAAAATTTCTTCATTATATAATTGTTCCCAGTAAAAATGCAGGTAATTTATATGGGCTAGAGGCAAAAAGTTTCCAAAAAGGTATACAGAAGTGAACCTAAATATTCCAAACTTACACCAGGGAAACTTTCAGGTAGGAGAACGTTTTGCCTTCAGGATCTGTCATCCATTGATAAGATTAATGATTCTTCCTCTTCCTATCCACAGACTTGTGTTTGCTTATAAATGAAATGTGGAGAACAGTATGGAGGTTCCGTAAAAAATTAAAAATAGAGCTACCATACGATCCATCAATCCCACTCTTGGACACATATCCAGAGAAAAAGTTGGCTTAAAAGTATACATGCACCCCAATATTCATCACAGCACTGTTTACAATAGCCAAGACATGGAAGCAACCTAAGCGTCCATCAACAGATGAATGAATAAACAAGATTCATCTTCTTTATTCACCTTCTTTATATATACATTTTCTTTATATATAGATGTATATATGTGTAATATATACAATGGAATACTACTCAGACATAAAAAGGAATGAAATAACGCCATTTGCAGCAACATGGATGGACTTGGAGATTACCATACTAAGTGAAGTAAGTCAGACAGAGAAAGACAAATATCATATGATATCACTTATACGTGGAATCTAAAAAAAAAAAAAAAAGATACAAATGAAATTATCTACAAATCAGAAACAGACTCACAGACTTAAAGAATGAACTTATGGTTACCGGGGGGAAGGGTGAAGGGGGAGGGATAGACTGGGAGCTTGGGATTGACATTTACACACTGCTCTATATAAAATTGAAAACCAACAAGGACCTACTGTATAGCACAGGGAACTCTGCTTAATATTCTGTAATAATCTAAATGGGAAAAGAACTTGAAAAAGAATAGAAAAAATCAATGACAAAAAATAAACGCAACAGGAACTATTAAAAAATTTAAAAAGATCATGCTATGCAAAAAAAACCCAACGAAATGTGGACACATACAAGGTTTTTGTTTTAGAAAAGTAAAGCCTCTTTTTATACGGATACATAGGATGTTGGAATCAGAAGCAATTTTTTTTTAAAAGAGCAGATGCCTCTGTTAATAAATATTCATGTGCCAGAGAATTAGAAAGCTGAAAGTACATTTATAACATTACTAAATAAATAGCACTGTCCTTATTGCATGTTTAATAATGCTATTAGTATGGTAAATATACAGAAAGCTCAGATTCATTACATTTTTCGTATTTTTAAATGTCTTCTTAACAGCTTTAGAAATAAGGATCCGAGTTAGAAATGTTCCCCTGTATGTTATTTTCTTTGAATTCCCATTCAAACTTTAAAGCACAACTATTTTTTTTTTAAATAAGTTTAAATGCTGGCTAATCTGATGGAAAAACTGTTGGGTGCTGCAGATGTTTTGTCTATGTACACTGCATACATTTTTGTTGTTTTCCTTTCTGCTCTGCTTTTCCTTTCAGACATCAGAACATTAAACAGAACCACACTAAAGGTCACTTTGATGTAGAAATAGCCGAATTTCCAACGTTCTCCCCAGTTGTTTTACACAGTTAAAACTCACAATGTTAAATAAACTGTGAAAATAAATGTACTTATTTAATTTCTTAAAACACTTCAAATTCTTTAGGCTAGAGTTGTCACTTGAAAAAACACCGAAGAGCCGATCTTAATAAAATTCATTTAACTTCATGGTACATCTGCCATTTGGAAACTTTTGTTTTTTTTCTTCTGAACACAGCTTAATGAACCTTTTACCTTGCATTCAGTATCCACTGAGGATCATTAAAAGACAAAGTCTTAAGTCAATGTACTTAATTACAGTCATCACATGTTATGTATTGTTATATAACACCATATGCCAATTATCAGGTGACTTCAATAGATACTGAATGAACACACATCTGCACATACATCACTTGTACTACAGACCTAGATTTGAACAGTATTTTTGAAAATAAACAGTACTTTTAAAGTATTTGCATTTGAGACACTGACTAAACACATCATAGATTTTATTTTTTTAACATCTTTATTGGAGTATAATTGCTTTACAGTGGTGTGCTAGTTTCTGCTGTACAACAAAGTGAATCAGCTATACATATACATACATCCCCATATCTCCTCCCTCTTGCGTCTCCCTCCCACCCTCCCTATCCCAACCCTCTAGGTGGACACAAAGCACCGAGCTGATCTCCCTGTGCTATGCGGCTGCTTCCCACTAGCTATCTATTTTACATTTGGTAGTGTATATATGTCAATGCCACTCCCTCACTTCGTCCCAGCTTACCCTTCCCCTTCCCCATGTTCTCAAGTCCATTCTCTATGTCTGCGTCTTTATTCCTGTCCTGCTCCTAGGTTCTTCAGAACCATTTTTTTTTTAGATTCCATATATGTATGTGTTAGCATATGGTATTTCTTTTTCTCTGACGTACTGCACTCTGTATGAAAGTCTCTAGGTCCATCCACCTCACTACAAATAACTCAGTTTTGTTTCTTTTTATGGCTGAGTAATATTCCATTGTATATATGTGCCACATCTTCTTTATCCATTCATCTGTCAGTGGACGCTTAGGTTGATTCCATGTCCTGGCTATTGTAAATAGAGCTGCAATGAACATTGTGGTACATGACTCTTCTTGAATTATGGTTTTCTCAGGGTATATGCCCAGGAGTGGGATTGCTGGGTCATATGGTAGTTCTATTTTAGTTTTTAAGGAACCTTCATATTGTTCTCCATAGTGGCAGTATCAATTTACATTCCCACCAACAGTGCAAGAGGGTTCCCTTTTCTCCACACCCTCTCCAGCATTTATTGTTTGTAGATCTTTTATAGATTTTAAAACAATATTGTATTAAGTATAACGGTGTCAACTGTTCCCTACTTATGTCTTGATATTAGACTATGTTTCAATGTATCAAGCAGAACGTCTAAAATAAAACAGACTGATCATTGCATTTAGACATCAAAACACATTCAGTCCAAAGTAATTTAATGTTTGACTTTCTGAAAGATGAGGTAAATAACAAGCCAAGATATGCCTGATATTTATTCATGAAGTATTAGTGGGTTTGTCATTCATCCAGTGTCCTGTCCCACTTTACAGTCACCCAAATTTACCCTATGTTCTGTCCCCTTTGTTTTTCTCAGTCCTTAATGCTGCTTCTAGCCATAATTAGTCTCTATGACACACTGTTAACAGAGTTATCTTTTAAAATTGAGCATTTTTGGTTTTGTTTCTGTCCTTCTTAAGAACTTCCTCTAAATACCCATTCTCTAGAATAAAGGGAAAAATTTTTTTAGCATGAAATACAAGGTTTGGCATAAGCATCTCAATCTACCTTTCATGTCTCATCTAATTTTTTGTTATGATATTGTTGGTTTGTAAATTGGCCACTGTACATGGAGGGCAAGGAGAGGCTGCAGAAAGAGGGAGACGGCTCTAGATTGTTAGGTTGCAGGTTTAATAAGCAAGGCTTATTATGAGGCTTGTCTTGGGTGGGCACAAGATGAATAGAGCTCCGTACCACCGCCCCCCCTCCAGAATCTTAAACGTTTTGTAATAGAGGACTTAACTGGCCTCAGTCACATATACTATGCCGATGGTCTCAACAGCATATTTTCTCAGGGCTGCATCCTTGAAAATGGTCTTCACTGTAAGAACACTGGGCAGAATGTACATTCCATGGACAAGGAAGGGGATGAGGAACCTCCCATTGCTAGAGTCCAGCTCATGGGTCAACCAGCAGTCATATCCTCTCAAAGGCCTCCTCCAACAAACATTTTATATACACAAAATGAATATCTGTGCACTCATTACCCAGCTAAGGAATCTACTTTATATATCCGAGATGTTTACTTTTTCCCCACATATTCTAATATCTCCAAATTCATATCAAGTCTTTACAATTGCCCTACCCCAGGTGGCATTTGTGACATACTGTCAGTAGTTTGTTCATGTGCTAAATTGGTTATTATTCTGGACCTGATTAGACAACTGTAGTCCCTTCTAGGTTTCAAGTTATTGAGACACTGAACGATGATTTTAGAAAAAACTAGGATCCCGGTTGTTGTTAAAAAAAACCTTACATTGATAATTTTTGACAAATTCAGGAAATTATCAGCACAAAACTTGCAGAATGGGTGTCACAGGCTTGGAAGAAAGGCCCAGAGACAATCATGGAGCACTTTTAATGGATCCTGTATCACTACCTCTCTTCATGGTAGAGAGAGGGTTACTGCATGAAGAAATACAGGCATTAACCACTCAGAGTCAAAAAGAGATTTGAATGAGTCATTCTCTGAATGTAAAATGTTTTAGAAAAGGCTTATTTTGCTTATGTTTTCTTTTTTATGTATAAAGAATGATTTTAAAAAAGTTTGTGTAAAGAACCCTAAAAGGGTTCTTTCAGTAAGTATAAAAATTCTCCATTTTTCCTTCTTAGAGATACATAAAATAATAGTGTGCCTTACAATGATTCAGTGACATGAAGCGTTCGACAGCTTCACCACTGATGTTTTGGACAAGCTGCTTAACCACTCTGAACTTCAATTTCCTCATCTGAAAATTGATGATAATACTAGAATCCAGCTTTTTGTGAAGATTAAAGGATTTAAAACAGTCTTGACATGAAATAAGGTTTTATAGTGTTGCCTGTATGTCTAACTCCTACTCTATTCCTCCATAAATACTTTTGTCTTCTCATACTTCCTTTCTTCCTTCTTCTCCCCCTTTCCATCCTCCTGCTCCTTTTTCTCCTTATTTTTCTTCTATTATGGAGAATATTTAATACACATCGAAGTAGAGAAAAATATATTAACCTTCAACCCCTGGTAATCATCACCCAGCTGACCATCAACCTAACCATATCCACATTCCCATCAACTCTCACTCATATTATTTTGGAAAAAATAAACAATCTCAAACCAAAAAACTCAGACATAGTTTACATGTAATTATTTTAGTATATAGTTCTAAATAATAAGGACTAATTTTTAACATAACTATAATTATTCACCTAAAATAACATTAATTCTCTAATATTATCTAGGGAGTATCTAGGGAGTGTTCAAATCACAAATAGTTTTGAAGAATTATAATTATACGTGATATACTCCAGTGGAAAAGCTGTAGAGTCAATGTATTTATTTCACACACAAAAATTTTTCAATAACAAGATTAAGATTATGGAGTAGAATGAGGAAATAATAACAGCATTACCCAGAATATCAGATTTCCCTAACTTTAATGGATGGTAATGGGTGGTATGTAATAGATACTGAAAATCTGGCTTTGGGAATATTTTTGATAAATAAAATCTGGCCTAAAATACCTTATATATCACCAGATATGTTCTTGTATTTTAGTAGCTTTGGTTAGCATTATGTTAGGTCGTTATAACTTTGAAAGATGTTAGTCAAAAGTTATTAGCGGGCTTCCCTGGTGGCACAGTGGTTAGGAATCTGCCTGCCAATGCAGGGGACATGGGTTCAAGCCCTGGTCCGGGAAGATCTCACATGCCGTGGAGCAGCTAAGCCCGTGTGCCACAACTACTGAGCCTGCGCTCTGCAGCCTGCGAGCCACAATCGCTGAGCCCGCGTGCCACAGCTACTGAAGCCTGCACGCCTAGAGCCCATGCTCCGCAACGGGAGAGGCCACCACAGTGAGAAGCCCACGCACCGCAGTGAGGAGTGGCCCCCACTCACCACAACTGGAGAAAGCCCGTGCGCAGCAACAAGGACCCAGCATAGTCAAAAATAAATTTAAAAAAAAGAAGTTATTAGCATTTATTCTAAAAAAATACTAGTCACATCTATTTCATCTTGTTCTTTACTGCATCTTTTAGAAATATAATTTTTGGTAAAATTCATTCACTAATTTAACAAATGGTTATTGAGCGTCTACTATGTGCTGCCAGGTACACTTCTAGACACATGAGATAGAGCAATGAAGAGAACAGCAAAAATCCTTGCCCTCGTGAAACTTACTTCTCATGTGGTACGAAAAACAATAAAACAAAAATTTAAATATATATTATATGCAGTATAACATATATAATATGTAATATAAATATACATAGGATATGAAATGGTGCATAGATGGAAAAAAATCCTGAATAGAGATAGAAACTGGGACTTAGCTGGGGGCAGGGGGAGGGCTTACAGTTTTAAATAGTTGGTCAAAGAAGTCTTAACTGAGGTTCTTTTTATAATGATCATTCCATTCCAATCACTGTCTTACATGAGGAAGATGTCTATTAATAATGAATATTCAGTGGCATGTAACCACTGGTTTCCATTAAATTCTCCTCTTGGGTAGCAGTGAATATAAACTCTGAAATTTAGCCGTAGGTCAAGCTGGCCATCTAGGATTTATTTGAAATAAAACTGCAGCACTGACTTCAAATATATCCTTCACAATGCTTCAGAAAAAATAAAAATATAATTCATGCCACTAACAAGGTTAAAAAAATAGCACTCAAACATTTTCAGTTCAGACAAGTAACTGTATTAGGACAAAGAACCTAGGAAGAAGCCTCCACTCTGATGCTCCAGGTAACTGTGGTAACCCCTCTTTAGAGCTACTGAATTACACTGTCTGTGTGACTACCTTCAACATGACTTAGAATCATGATTTACAAGAGAAATATAGAGCTGCTCTGTTTTCCCATGCCTGATCTCAAAGCTGTAGGATCATCTCTCTTGTAGTCACTTCTATGCTACAGGACCAAATAAACCTTTTTCAAGGCAACATTAATAACATAATAAATGTTGGTCCCGTTTAACACTTTCAAATATAAAACAAACAAAACTGATTTTAGCTTTAGAAAAAGAAAGCCATTACTGACCCAATAGTGTCTCATTAATAACTGAGGACTGGAGGCAATTGTGCTACTCAATTTGCAAGTTTGGCCTCAAAAATCTTTAATGGTATTAAAAAAAATCACTGTGTGCCAAGGAGGTTGTAAAGAGGCCAGCAGTCTCAAAACACTGCTGATTAGGAGTATGAATGAGACCAACACTTTTGGAAACACAATTTAAGAAAACGTATCAAAGGTCTTAAAATGTCTACAGCTGTAATCTACTTTGTACAATCTAGCCTGAGGAATTAAAAGAAAATGGAATAAAATTGTCATTGCAATTATTTGTAAAGAATTAGAATGGCTCTTTTCTTTTTAAACCTCTACTACCTTTTCAGTTTTCACTAACTAACCTATACTACAGTTATTATCAGCAGCAAGAAAGGCAATTGGAAACCTTTTAAAGACACATGTCACAATAAGCATTCTAGTAGTGGTATCTGTCTAAGATGGAGAGGTCATCCTCTTCTTATTTTTATTTTTTGTTTGTTTTGTTTGTTTGTTTTGCGGTACGCGGGCCTCTCACTGTTGTGGCCTCTCCCGTTGCGGAGCACAGGCTCCGGACGCACAGGCTCAGCGGCCATGGCTCACGGGCCCAGCCGCTGCGTGGCATGTGGGATCTTCCCGGACTGGGGCACAAACCCGTGTCCCCTGCATCGGCAGGCAGACTCTCAACCACTGCGCCGCCAGGGAAGCCCCATCTTCTTTTTAAATTGGAGAGCTAACTCAGTCAATAATATAAAATCCAAAGAAGGGAAAGAATTCTTACCAGAGGTCTTTAGCATGACCATTTTGTGTTAGACAGGCCTAGATAATTTGACACAGCCTCAAATGTTGATATCCAATTATTTGTTGTCTTGTCTAATAAAATTAACTATAAAAATGACAACACGTAGCATTTATGAAGAATTTACACACCATGCCTCTAGTCTCATTAAAACCATTTTGAAATTTATTCTTTAATGATCCTCACGTTCAGATAAGGAAACCAAGACTTTGAAAGGTTGGTCACTTGCCTATGATCACAGATACTAAGGGGCAGGATGAGGATGCAAATTCAAGACACAAGATTTCCTACTTCCTCACCCAGTGCTATACTGTCATCCTTGGTGTAAAGGCTCTCAAGCTCTTCCAGCATTCTTGAATGATAGTTGAAGTAAAATTTCCATGGCAAACTCTACAGCCTATTGTGATGTTGTGGCTTTTACACCGTGACCATATTTTCTGAATCACAAGACTTGCCTACATCGTCTAACAAGTTCAAGCATTCTTACAGGGACAAAATATAGAATACATGAAGTGGAAATAGTCCTGAAAAGACAGACATACAACTGCTTCACCATATAGTTGAAAATATAGCACTTGTTCCTAAAAAAAAAAAATCTGAAAGTTATTCCTGAAACACTGAGGACAAGACTCAATAAATTACCTGGGACCCGAGTAAGTATTTCACCTCTTTTTATATTTTGCATTGCTCAAACTTTCCTTTTTCTTTATCATACTTTTGGTGCTGTTTCTCTCATTTTTGTCTCAGCTTTTTCACAAATCTCATTTCCTTTAAATATATGCCCTAACCAGCGTTGCTACCAGGCACTGGTGGCTGTGTACATTTGGCCTGATAACATTCTGTAGTCAACTGATACAACCAATTAATTAATGCATGTACATATACAGACACCAAATGTGACAACCTTGTCATGCATGAGATATAGTTTAAATACTATAATCATTTTATACAGGAGCATTATAAATGTGTTAATCTCCCCAGGAGGTATGTAAGTATAATATATGTAAATAATTCCAAATATGTAATATTTGTATATGTAAACAGATAGATTTTTATATGAAAAACTATGCACACAAATGACAGACACCAAAAAGAAAAATATGACTTCCTTATTAACTGATAACTGGACAGACAATGGAGACAATACAGCAAAGCAGCCTTTGAAAAGCAAATTATAAGATTATGCCTCCAAAAATAAATGTAAAGGAATTCAAGATATAATAGCATGCATTTAGAAGACCTTAACCCAATTCACACAACTAAAATAGAGCTGAAAAAATCATTAAAACAAGTCAGACTTACTCCACGGCATTAGTCTGTGGTAATAACTGGGAACTTTAGGAGGCGCTTGCACTTATTTAGAACATGAAAACTTGTATGTTTGTGTATTTGTCCCTGTAGTGCACTAAATGGCACCACAGTGGCCCAAGAGGATTCTCCTTCATAGCACTATTGTGACATCAGGATAAGCCAGCTAAGTCTTCAGCACAGGCCCCTTTCAGATTTCAGACACATTTCGACCCACTGATACAGCATCTTCTTAGATGCCCTTTGTTTCTTGACACTGACATTGTATATCTTTTTTTTTTAATTGAAGTATAGTTGATTTACAATGTTGTATTAGTTCCTGGTGTACAGCAAAGTGATTCAGTTGTACATATATATACATATTCTTTTCCAGATTCTTTTCCATTATAGGTTACGAGAAGATATTGAATATAGTTCCCTGCGTTATACAGTAGGTCCTTGTTTATCTATTTTATACATGGTAGTGTGTGTATCTGTTAATTCCAAATTCCTAATTTATACCTCTCCCCACATCCCCCTTTGTTAACCATAGTTTTTCTATGTTTGTGAGTCTGTTTGTTTCATAAATAAGTTTATTTGCATCATATTTTAGATTCCACATATAAGTGATATCATATGGTATTTGTCTTTCTCTGTCTTACTTCACTTCGTATGCTAACCTCTAGGTCTGTGAATGTTCCTGCACATGACATTATTTCATTCTTTTTTGTGGCTGAGTAATATTCCATTGTGTGTGTGTATATACATATATATATAAAATAATATATATATATATGTATATATATACACACCACATCTTCTTTATCCATTCATCTGTCAATGGACGTTTAGGTTGCTTCCACATCTTGGCTACTGTTAATAGTGCTCCTATGAACACTGGGGTGAATGTATCTTTTTGAATTAGAGTTTTCTCTGGATATATGCCCAGGAGTGGGATTGCTGGATCATACAGCAACTCTATTTTTAGATTTTTAAGGAACCTCCATACTGTTCTCCATAGTGGCTGCACCAATTTACATTCCCACCAACAGTGTAGAAGGGTTCCCTTTTCTCCACACCCTCTCCAACATCTATTATTTGTGGACATTTTAATGATAGCTATTCTGACCAGTGTGAGGTGATACCTCATTGTAGTTTTGATTTGGATTTCTCTATTAATTAGCAATGTTGAGAATATTTTCATGTGCCTGTTGGCCATCTGTATGTCTTCTTTGGAGAAATGTCTATTCAGGTCTCCTGTACATTTTTTGATTAGGCTATTTTTTCATTATTGAGTTGTAGGAGCTGATTGTATATTTTGGAAATAAATCCCTTGTTGGTTGCATCATTTGCAAATATTTTCTCTGAGTCTATAGGCTGTCTTTTCATTTTGTTTATGGTTTCCCTTGCTGTGCAAAAGCTTATAAGTTTGATTAGGTTCCACCTGTTCATTTTTGCTTGTATTTCTATTGCCTTGGAAGACTGACCTAAGAAAACACTGGTACGAGTTATGTCAGAGAATGTTTTGCCTATGTTCCCTTCTAGGAGTTTTATGGTGCCATGTCTTATATTTAAGTCTTTAAGCCATTTTGAGTTTATTTTTCTGTACAGTGTGAAGGTGTGTCCTAACTTCATGGATTTGTGTGTGGTTGTCCAGCTTTCCCAACACCACTTGCTGAATATATCTTCTTAAACAAGAGCAATGGTTCAATGAAACTCACAAAGTCCTAACAGGGTTAGTAGAGCAAGAACTGTTCAATCATACACATAATATATACATATACTAATAGTATAATATATATATCTTCATTTTTCAAATGAGTATAAATGCTATTTAGATTAACAAATACATATCTACTTTACATCGATATTAAAGTCACAGTAGCATTTCATCAAGCACTTTTTGAACCAAAACAAGTTAAAAGGACAGCTATCATGATATAGGTCTATAACAAAATAATTTATACTAAAAAGTGTCTTCAAATTTGAAATGTTTGAGAGTCACTGTATTATAGCATAATTTTATTTGAGGGAGGTGAGAACTCACTTTAAACACCTGTGACAAAATGAATATACTACACTTTAATAGTTATAACAGGATTATCAATTTAAAAAAGCCAGCCACTTTACTTCATCAATGAACTAGAACAACACTAGAAAATTAGGAAGGCTTATCAGTTCAAGACACTTTAGGACATGTCCAGTGGTTATAATATTAATTTTTAATGAGTTCTAAACCATCTGGGAGACCCTCATTACGTGTAATAAAAGCTAACCTAATAATGTTTTAAAATTCCCCATTTCACCTAGTCATCACAGAGGTCTAGTAATTTTATGTTCAAGTCCTAATGAAAATTTATACATTTGGGTAGAATTATACAAAATATTTAAGATAACATTTTTTAAACTTATAGATTATAGACCTTTCTTAATAAAGTTTTTTGATGGCTCTTCTCCTCTCCAAATAATTAAAACATATGTGGCATATGGCAAATTTAGCCAATAAAAATTTGCTGGCAATTTTCTTAATGGTTCATCTATTTTAGAGTGGCCCATGTTTCCAGTGGAGTTTTGCCTGGAAGGTAAAAAGTACATGCTTTTCTAAAGGCATTCTGATTGCAAATTTGCTGTATCCACTAGGTGGATGTTCACTGTGCTAAAATAGAAGTAGGCCTATGTTCACAAACCAAGGAATCATAACTTTATCTCCAGTACTATTTTCTTCATAAATTTTCATACTTTCAGTTCAAGTACCAGAGTTACATCTCTCTGATGCTAAAATTTTCACTTCATTACCAAGTAGACGTGATAACAAGAACTGGATTAAACTGAGTCTGCCCTCAGTTACAGAGAACCCCTGGGACTCCTCCTTCCCAGTTTGGCAGAGGTAACACTGGTAGGAAGAATCTCCTAGTCCCTCTAAACCTTCACAAATGTCTTTATTGTAAGATATCTTATCACTACCTTCAGTGTTTTGTTTTTACCTCCCTTGTGTCCCTTGTGTTTTGAATACTACTCATTTAACAGTAAATTCTAAAGTTCTTTCTTTTTTTTAATGGTACCACTCTTAGTTCTAAAACTTCTTACATATTTCAAATAGCATCCGTCCAAAACTTTTTTTAATCATCCATTGTTTCAAGGAGTTAGAAGTGCAAGTAAGCATTTTTAAAAGGTAAGAAAAATGTCAGCACATTTCTGTAAGATCTGTCAGCACATTTCTATCAGGACCTTTCTCCACGCAAAACAGCAGTCAACAACCTATTTTTAGCAAACTAAGGATTAAGTGTGAAATGTTGCTTATGTTATTAGAATTTAAAAATCAAAGGGAAATGGAGAGGGTTCAAGATGCTGGTATAGGAGGATCCTAGAACACACACACACATCAAGAAGCTTTATAATTAAAATGGTAAAAATTAAGGATAAAGGGAAAATCCTATAAACAGCAAAAGAAAGTTTGTTACGGTACAAAGGGAAATCCCAGAAAGCTATAAGAATTTTTTCAGCTGAAATTTTACAGGCCAAATGTCATGACATATTCAGAGTGCTGAAAGAAAAAACTTCCAACCAAGACACTACCTAGTAAGGTTTTCATTCAGAATTGAAGGAGAGCTCAAAAGTTTCCTAGAAAAGCAAAAACTAAAAGAGTTCATCATGACTAAACAAGCCTTACAAGAAATATTAAAGAGACTTCAATAAGCTGAAAAGAAATGGCACTAATTAATACTAGGACAACATACGAAAGAAAAAAAGAACTCACTGGAAAAGGTAAATATATAATAAAGGTAGGAAATTAATTACTTAAAGCAAGCATCAAGGTTAAAAGATAAAATTAATGAAAATAACTAAAACTACAATAAGTAGTTAAGGGATGCATAAAATTAAAAGATGTAAAATGTGTCATCAAAAGTGAAAACGTTAGGGGTGATTAAAAAGAAATTTGAACACATTCCAAAGCTTTAAGTTGCCACAAACTTAAAACAGACTACTATTTACATAGGATGTCATATGTGAAAGTAAGCAACCACAAGGAAAAATGTATAGTAAATACATAAAAGAAAATGAGATCGAAATTTAAACACTAAAGAACACCACCAAAGCACATTCGAAGAGAGAAAGAGAAGAAAGGCACAAAGGAACTACAAAAACATCCAGAAAACAACTACAAAATGGTAATAAGTACATATCTATCAATAATTAAATGTAAATGGACTGAAGTCACTAATCAAAAAACAGTGTCTAAATAGATTAAAAGCAAGACCCATCTATATGCTGCCTATAAGAGATGTACTTCAGAAGGAAGAATACACACAAGGTGAAGGGACAGAAAAATACATTCCATGCAAATGGAAATGAAAGAAAGCTGGAGTAGCTACTCATATCAGTCAAAATAGACGTTAAAACAATAACTATAATAAAAGACAAAGAAGGGCATTAAATAATGATTAAGGAGTCAATCCAACAAGAAGATATAACATTTATACATATATATATGTATCCAACAGAGAAGAACCACAACATGTAAAGCAAATACTAACAGATTTAAAGGAAGAAATTGAAAGAAATACAATGATAGCAGGGGACTTTAACACCCAACTTACATCAATTAATAGATCATCCACATGGAGCCTCAATAAAGAAACACAGGACTCTAATTCCACATTAGATCAGATGAATTAATAGATATATACAGAACATTCCATTGAAAGTAGCAGAAAACACATTCTTAAGTGCATATGGAACATTCCTCAGGAGGAATTACTACACAAGTTTCAAATTCAAGAAAAATGAAATCATGTCAAGCATCTTCTCCAACCAAAATGATATGAAGCTAGAAATCAATCACAAGAAAAAGAAAGGGGAAAGCCACAGAGATGTGAAGAGTAAACAACATGCTACTGAATAACCAATGGTCATCAAAGAAATCAAAGGAGAAATAAAAAAATATCTAGAGAAAAACAAATATAACATACCAAAATTTATGAGATGCAGCAAAAGTGGTTCTAAGAGGAAACTTCGTGGCAATATAGGCCTATGTAAAGAAACAAGAAAATTTTCAATCTAAATTTATATCTAAAGGAACTAGAAAAAGAACAAATGAAGCCCAAAATTAGTATAAGGAAGGAAAAGACAAAAATTGGAGTGGAAACAGAGACTTAAAAAAAAATAGAAAAGGTCAATAAAACCAAGAGCTGGTTCACTGAAAAGGAAAAAATCAACAAATCTTTATCTACACTACCCAAATAAAAAGGAGAGAGGACTCAAAATCAGATGAAAGAGAAGTTACAAATGACACCACAGAAATACAAAGGATCATAAGAGACTACTATGAACAATATGTCAACAAGTTGCACAAACTAAAAGAAATGGATAAATCCTAGAAGCATACAATCTTTTGACTGTATCATGAAGAAACAGAAAGTCTAAGTAGACAGAATACTAGTAAGAGAATTGAAAAGGTAAAAAAAAATCTCCCCCCATCTTAAAAAAAAAACATAAGCTCAGCACCAGAAGGCTTCACTGGAAAATTCTACAAAACATTCAAAGACTTAATACCTGTCCTTCTCAAACCCTTGCAAAACACTGAAGAGGAGGGAAACTTTCCAAGCATCTTATAAAGCTGGCAGTACTCTAATACAAAAACCAGACAAGGACACCATACACAAAAAGAAAATTATAAATAAATATCTTTGATGAACATAGGATGTAAAAAAGCAAAAGTCCTCAACAAAATATCAGCAAACTGAATCCAACAATACATTAAGAGGATCATATACCATGATCAAGTGGGATTTGTTCCAAGTATGCAAGAATAGTTCAACATCCACAAAAACCAAGCAACATGATACACCACATTAACAAAATACAGGATAAAAATCATATGATCATCTCAGCAGATGCTGAAAAACCATTTGACAAAATTCAACATCCATTTAAGATAAAAACTCTCAACAAAGTGGGTATAAAGAGAACATACCTCAACATAATAAAGGCCGTATACGACAAATCCACAGATAACATCATACTCAATGGTGAAAGGCTGAAAGCTTTTTATCAAAGATCAGGAACAAGACAAGGATGCCTACTCACACTACTTTTATTCAACACAGTATTGGAAGTCCTTGCAATCAGACTAGAATAAAAAAAGGCATCCAAATTGGAAAGGAAGAAGGAAAACTCATTATTTCTAAATAACATGATACTATATAGAGACAACCCTAAAGAATCCACCCAAAAAAGCTGTTAGAACTGATACATGAATTTAGTAAAGTTGCAGGATACTGAATCAATATACAGGAATCTGTGGCATTTCTATACCTAATAAACTATCAGAAAGGGAAATTAAGAAAATAATTCTATTTATAACTGCATCAGAAATAATAAGATACCTAGAAATAAATTTAACCAAGGAGGTGAAAGACCTGTACACTGAACATTAATAAGATACTGATGAAAACAACTGAAGAAAGCACAAATAAATGGAAAGATATCCCATGCTCATGAATTTGAAAAATATTGTTAAAGTGTCCATATTACCTAAAGCAATCTACAGATTCAATGGAATCCCTATCAAAATTCCAATGGTATATTGCACAGAACTAGAACAAATAATTCTGAAATTTGTATGGAACCACAAAAGGTCCTGAATAACCAAAACTACATCGAGAAAGAACAAAGCTGGAGGTATTATGTTCCCTGATTTCAAACTATATTACAAAGCTATATTAATTAAATCAATAATGTAGTGGCACAAAAACAGATACATAGATCAATGGAACAGAATAGAGAGCCCAGAAATAAATCCACACATATATGGACAATTAATTTACAACAAAGGAGTAAAGAATATACAATGGAGAAAGGACAGTCTCTTCAATAAATGGCGATGAGAAAATTGGATAGCCACATACAGATGAATGAAACTAGCCCACTATCTTACACCACATACAAAAATTAACTCAAAATCGATTAAAGACTTGAATGTAAGAAAGACCAGAAATCATAAAACTCCTAGAAGAAAACATAGGCCATAACTTCATGGACATCAGTCAGTGATATTTTGTGGATCTTACTCAAAGGCAGGGGAAACAAAAACAAAAATTAAAAAATGGGATTTCAAATGAAAAATCCTCTGCACAGGGAAGGAAACTATCACCAAAATGAAAAGGCCTACTGAATGGGAGAAGGTATTTCAAAATCATCTATCTGATAAGGGGTTAATATCCAAAATAAATAATGAACTCACACAACTCAGCAACAACCAGAAAACAAACAAGTAAACAAAAACCTGATCAAAAAACGGACAGAAGATCTCAATAGACTTTTTTTTTTCCAAAGAAGACATACAGATGGCCAGGAGGCACATGAAAAGATGTTCAGCATTGTTAATTATTAGGAAAATGCAAACCAAAACCACAATGAGATATATCACCTCACACCTGTTAGAATGGCTATTATCAAACATCAAAAACAGATGTTGGAGAGGATATGGAGAACAGTCCTGTTGGTAAGACTTAATTGGTAAAGCTACTATGGAAAACAGCATGGAGACAGCTCAAAAAAGTTAAGAAGAGAAGTACCATATGATCCAGTTATTCCATTTCTGGGTATTTATCTGAAGAACACTAATTTTGAAAGATATATGCCCCACTATGTTCACTGCAGTATTATTTACAGTAGCCAACTTAAGTGTCCATTGATGGATGAATGGAGAAAGAAAATGTGGTACACACAGGCACGTACACACACACACACACACAGAGAATGGAATACTACTCAGCCATAAAAACAAATGACATCTGCCATTAACCACAACACAGATGGACCTTGAAGTATTATGCTAAGTGAAATAAGTCAGAAAAAGACAAAAACCATATGATTTCATTCATTTATGGAATCTCAAAGAACAAACCTAAATAAAACAAAAATTCACCCATATATACGCTGATCAGTATTTACCATAGGGGAAGGGGTTGGGGATTAGATGAAATGGATGAAGGGGGTCAGTTGTATGGTGATGGATGGCAACTAGACTTGTGGTGGTGACCACTCTGTAGTGTATACAGATGTCCAGTTATAATGCTGTACCCCTAAAACTTATATAATAAAAAATAAAAAAGAATCAATATATCAGATGGGCCTCAATATTCACAATTTACAGAATCCTAGTAAAGTTTAAGAATAAACTAGAGTGAATACACTTCTGTCAGAATAAACTCTAAACTCAAGGATCCATTCTCCAAACAAGCATTTATTAACAATATCTTCCAGGAAGAGTGTTCAAACTAATCAAGGAAAAATCCCACCTTACCAAAAATCCATCAGGGTAAAAAAGGCAGTCTTATATCAGCCTACAATTCTGTCCATCAATTCCAGGTGGAGGTGGGTTTCCCCACCACCAAGCAATTTTTAGATACCAACTGGTGTCCTACAATCAACTCAACTTTGACAACACCTGGGGATAGTGCAAGATCCCACAGGGTAAGGGCTCATTCCTTCAAGACTGCCATCTCCTCACTACCACTTTAAATTCCAATCATCAGTCCAGGTTGTCACCTGTACTTCTGATCATCTGGCTATAGATCGGAGGTTCCAAAACCCTCTCCTTGGGTTTGATTAAGTTACTAGAGCGGCTCAAAGAACTCAGAGGAACAATTTAGCTACTAGATTACGTGTTTATTATAAAAGGATGTAAGTGAGGAACAGCCAGATGAAAGAGACACATAAAGCAAGGTATGGGGAAAAGATGATGAGTTTCCATATCTCCTTCGGAAGGTACCATTCTTCCCAGATCTCCAGGTGTTCACCCACCTGGAAGCTCTCGAAACCCCGTCCTTTTCTGATTTTATGGAGGCTTCATTACACAGGCACAACTGATTCAACCATTGGCCATTGGTGATTGAACTCAATCCAGGGGTCAGGGAGATGGACTGAAAGTTCCAACCTGCTAATCACATGGTTGGTACTCCTGGCAAACAGCCGCCATCCTTACGTGTGGTCCAAAGCTACCTCATTAACAAAACAAAAGACACCTTTATCTTAGGAAATTCCAAGAGTTTTAGAAGCTCTGTGCCCAGAACAGTGGATGAAGTATACATAGTTATTATTATAAATCACAGCGTCACAGAGCCCCAATTGGTCCAATCCGTTTTCTAGTTACAAGCCCTTTTGGTTGTTCCTACTGCTCAAACATGTGCTGAACATCCACTTTGTTCAGTACAAGGCACCCGATAGCACATGGAGTAGACAATCCCTGCCCTCATGGAACTTCCAGTCTAGTGCAAAACTCAGATAAATAACTACATGCAGCACAGCATGATGTTAAAGTGTGAGAGTACTCAGGACAGCAGACTAACCCAAGTTTAGAGGGTCAGAAAAGAATCCTAATTAAACTTATTCTTTCTTCATGCTGGCTACAATGTCACTCTTTGTGAAAACTGTGACTTTGTCTTTGCCTGTAATGTGGCTATCCTCTAGTCAAGCTCTCCTCCCATACACCCAGTCCTGGAGAGTGGCAGAATAGCCATCTTGTTTCAGCCATTCCAGGATGGCCACATTTCAGAATTTCCACTTGTTCTCTGGAGTGCAGTGAATATAGAAGCTCCAGGGACTAACTGAGGTTGAATCTCAAAGTACATTCTGTTACACTGTTCTCTGCTGTATATGCCTTCCTGACTTTCTTGATTCATCTCTGTTTCTCTGCTGTTCTCTGATACATGGAAACTTATATAACCAAGTTTAGATTCATCTTTCCAGTCACTCTGCATTATAGATAAAGGGGTAATTTTTCTCTGTTTCAGGGAATATGTTTTATAACAGTGTTATTTCCTGAATGTGCTTTTGAAGAACGTAGACACTTCTGCATGTGTCTTTTTTGTCTCTATGACCTTTGACAAGAATTGCAGCCAGCTGCATTGAAAGAGCTTACCATATGTTGAAAACTGTCTTCTGCTCTTACATTCCTTGTTTCAAACATGAACGTGTGTCTAAAATGACTTGAATTATACAGCCTTGATTCTTATCACTGGTAACAGGGATAGGTCTGGTAGGGAGTCATCCATTTAAACTACGATTACCCAGACCTTATATGTCATTTTGGAATGTTTTAATGAATATCAGTGAATGTGATCATCAGTAGTTAAAAAAAGTATATTCCTTTATAAACTCCATATAGATTCGTTCGTTTTTTTACTCTAAAAGGAGTCTAATAGCAGGCATTAACATTTTTAAAGCAAGATTACAAGGCTCAGTGGTATACTAAAATTGATATTTGCATTTTCTGTGATTTATATTAAGACTTCAGCAAGGGAGTCCTGATAACAAAAAATAGCACTAGGTCATTCAAGCAGCACAGTGCCCAGTGGTTAAGTAAAATACCTAAGTTCTCAGTAGTAATGCCCCAGTCAGGATTTAAACTCAGTTCTGACACAAAAGTCACTTGATTTTCCAAGTCCCCTAGCTGCCTTACAACAACCTTCCCGTCTTGTTAAATACTGGTTAGACGATCTGTAAGTTTATCCTCACTTCTTATTCCAATATGTACTATAAATATGTATTATCACTGTTGAACAAGAATCTTTAAATCAATAAATGATTATCTGAAGTAGTTTTTCACGCTATGTATTATTAAATCATATTCTTAAAGTAACAAAAGTCTTCTTTACACTTAAAGCTGAGCCAATTTAGTTTATATTTTACACACACAGCTCCACCAGGAAAGGTTTATATGCAGAATTTTCATTGGCTCTCCAGCCTTCTCTGCCCCACTCTGCCCAGAGAAGTTGACCTGTGAGGCCTCCATCAATAAGCTCCCTAGCCCTCCAGCTTTTAGTTGGATTGGTCCAATGAAAGGCAACAGTAGGAGATCATGGGCAGAAGGAGAGTAAGACTAGAGTGTTTATCCCTCAGCTTCCTCCCTGCCAGGTCACAGCAAGCTGGGCCTGTTCCTTGACTGAAGGCCACAGCTCCTCCGGTAATGTCCTCTACACAACTCTCTTTCGAACTATTGATCCATTTTCCCCTTGCCCACTAGGCAAAGGACAATGAAGGTTTCCTTGTTGCTAGCCCTGGGACACTTTCCTTAGACCTGCCTACAACTTTTCCCCATCTGAGTATGCCCAGTTTCCTGATTGATACAATTGAAAATAAACAACATGTTCTAGACTTGGGCCTTAGACAAATGAATGTGACTAACATCATCATTTGATTTTAGTATGTTTGTGGACTAGAAACTACATTGTTTAAGTATGTTTTCTTTTTCCTTTTCCCCAGGTTTAACTCTTTCCCTAGGATAGGTAACAAATACCTACCGTAACCCCAACAATAACGCCATCTTTACAACACAACTCCATAACCTGGCTTGTTGATTCCTGTCTCTAAAAAAGTCTGTCCACCTAAGCTTTAGACAACTTCAGGGTGAAGAGACCTGACGTGAATTCCTGAGGTGATCCTTGTTCCTGGGTATACAGGATTTCTGACCTTCATGCTGCTTTAACAGTTAAAGAATGTTGACTATGCACTGACAGCTGAGCTGCAGAGATAGCAGCACAGAGTAACTCAGCAGCACCAAGGATTATGAAAACATTTGGATCACTCCATTAAAAAGGGCTGTTTAAAAATGGTGTCATTATTAAACTTACTGATTTGGATAAATTTGATTGTAGTTGCTTAATATAAAAGATCTTATTCTAGAGTTGTCTGTTTTAAACTGAAAAGGTAGAAGAACAAACTTCAAAACCGAACTGCTTACTTTTACTTTACTATTCTGTTATCTATTTTTCCTGAACTCTCACCTACTAGCTTGAGTTTCTCAGTACTGTGCATTTCCACTGCTTCAGCATAAGACCTTATCCTGCTCCATTTCACAAAAATATAGGTAGAACAAAATCATTTTATAGAAATATATTTTTAATCCCAAAGTAAAAAAATGTTCTTTAGTAAATAAAATGAGTTTCCTAGATTAAAAAAAAATTCGACAGGTAAATTTTGCCAGTGGATTGGTTAGGATTAGGCCTATGGAATCGGAAAAAACAAACAAACAAAAAAAACTAACCACATTACAGCTAGAGAAAAATGGTTCAATATCATTCTTTTGCCCTAAATAATAAAAATGCATTTATAGTTCTATAATAGTAGTAATTCCTAGCCACCACTTTGGGAGAAATAGCTGGGCAAATCAAATGTCATTCACAGTTAGGAAAAAAAACACACACACCTAGCCAAACTTCCTGCCCTCCAAACAGGATGGAGAGACACTGATAACAATCATTATTACAAGTTAAGTGGTGTCACAAGCCCAAGTTCAAATTTATCTTCCCAGCATCTAGCTAAGAACTAGCTGAGCCAACAATCTCCAGAAATAAGATTACCATAGAATGAGCAAAACATCAAGGCCTATGACCTTGAGTTTCTTTATCTATCAATAATCCTGTCAGGATGGCAAGAGTACATTTTGTAACCAAAACAAGTTCCTCTGGTTTTGCTTCAAAGTGAGGTTGCTATTTCTATTACCTCACCCAATAGTCAGGCTAAAATGAGAAAAGATTCAAAGCACTGGATGTCAATTCTCTCTTCATTCAAAGTTAATGCCATACCATCTCTTTCTACTGTTCCAAGAGTTATTTTTTTTTTAACTGTTAAACAAAATAAAGATTCCTTTTCTGTTTTTCATTCTTAAACTTACCAAGAAATGTCTGTGTCTCTCTCACACCTGTGCTTAAGCTCTTCTGTTGCCGTGATGTATGGGCACAAGTCATGGTTTAAATCTCATCTGTTTGAATGCAGTTGGAGATTTCTATATTTACCGAAGCGCGTCTATCTCTTTAATGCAAGGCTTTCGTTAGAACTTAAAAATGGCCAAAACGCAGAAATACATGAGCATTAGCTCACGGGTTAGCTACAACATATCATTTTGTGGCTTAAAAAAAATATTTTTGCACAATTGGCCAGATTAAAATGAATTATTGATTTTATTACATACCGTGGGAAATAAACAGAAGACAAAAGAAATTATCTGAATTTCCTGAGGCTGAAAAAGGTCTAAAGTTTAGAAGTCTCTTGACTCAAATGTGGGCACTGCTAGTGTCTTTTTCCTCACATTCTCTTTCTTCCTACATGGAAGTGTAAAGTACTAATTCCTTTTGCCACCACTGTAGGCAGCCTTAGAGGAAGAACACAAGGCTGTGTATTTGAGGTGTTTATGAATGAAGACTGTAGACAGGAAAACATATGTAACAGCAATAGACATCTGTAATTGAATATTTCTCTATTTAAAATTCCAGTTTAGATTTATTTTCTGTTTATTTTCACTGAATAATAAAACCAACTGATGACAATCCTGCTCACAGAACACTTTCCCTACTGCTTAAATTACTGACTTATGAAAAGACCATTAGCTTTTTCATCGGCACATGAACTAATTCCAATTCATGTAGGTCGGTCCGACTGCTAATATTTCCTGGCATTTTAATGAGTGCTATTGTCCTGCTCTGCTCTTTTCTTAACTGCATCATATTCACAAATATAAAAGTAAAAGAAGAAAAAATGGATGATGACCACATAACTATTTATAAAATTTCTGAAATATGCCTTTTTAAAGAATTCCTTTAAAAATTCACATACAGCTTGTGGTCCACTTTGTTTTTTTCCTTTGTTTTCTTTTTTTGAATTTTATTTATTTTTATACAGCAGGTTCTTATTAGTAATCTATTTTATAGATACTAGGGTATACATGTTACTCCCAATCCCCCATTTCATCCCACCACCACCACCCTCTGCCAATTTCTGCCCTTGGTGTCCGTACATTTGTTCTCTACATCTGTGTCTCTATTGCTGCCCTGCAAACCGGTTCATCTGTACCATTTTTCTAGGTTCCACATATATGCGTTAATAAACGATATTTGTTTTTCTCTTTCTGACTTACTTCACTCTGTATGACAGTCTCTAAATCCATCCACGTCTCTACAAATTACCCAGTTTCATTCCTTTCTATGGCTGAGTAATATTCCATTGTATATATGTACCACCTCTTCTTTATCCATTCATCTGTTGATGGGCATTTAGGTTGCTTCCAGGTCCTGGCAATTGTGAATAGTGCTGCAGTGAACACTGGGGTGCATGTGTCTTTTTGAATTATGGTTTTCTCTGGGTATATGCCCAGTAGTGGGATTGCTGGGTCATATGGTAATCCTATTTTTAGTTTTTTAAAGAACCTCTATACTGTTCTCCATAGTGGCTGTATCAATTTACATTCCCACCAACAGTGCAGGAGGGTTCCCTTTTCTCCACACCCTCTCCAGCATTTGTTGTTTGTAGATTTGCTGATGATGCCCATTCTAACTGGTGTGAGGTGATACCTCATTGTAGTTTTGATTTGCATTTCTTTAATAATTAGTGATGTTGAGCAGCTTTTCATATGCTTCTTGGCCATCTGTATGTCTTCTTTGGAGAAATGTCTATTTAGATCTTCTGCTCAATTTTTGATTGGGTTGTTTTTTTAATATTGAGCTACATAAGCTATTTATATATTTTGGAGATTAATCCTTTGTCTGTTGATTCATTTACAAATATTTTCTCCCATTCTGAGGGTTTTCTTTTTGTGTTGTTTGTAGTATCCTTTGCTGTGCAAAAGCTTTGAAGTTTCATTAGGCCCCATTTGTTTAATTTTGCTTTTATTTCCATTACTCTAGAAGGTGGATCAAAAAAGATCTTGCTGTGATTTATGTCAAAGAGGGTTCTTCCTATGTTTTCTTCTAAGAGTTTTATAGTGTCCAGTCTTACATTTAGGTTTCTAATCCATTTTGAGTTTATTTTTGTGTATGGTGTTAGGGAGTGTTCTAATTTCATTCTTTTACGTGTAGCTGCCCAGTTTTCCCAGCACGACTTATTGAAGAGACTGTCTTTTTCTCCATTTTATATCCTTGCCTCCTTTACCATAGATTAGTTGACCATAGGTGTGTGGGTTTATCTCTGGGCTTTCTATCCTGTTCCATTAATTAATCTATATTTCCATTAATCTATTTTTCTGTTTTTGTGCCAGTACCATATTGTCATGATTACTGTAGCTTTGTAGTATAGTCTGAAGCCAGGGAGTCTGATTCCTCCAGCTCCGTTTTTTCCCCTCAAGGCTGCTTTGGCTATTCGGGGTCTTTTGTGTCTCCACACAAATTTAAGATTTTTTGTTCTAGTTCTGTAAAAAATACCACTGGTAATTTGATAGGGATTGCATTGAATATGTAGATTGCTTTGCATAGTATAGTCATTTTCAAAATATTGATTCTTCCAATCCAAGAACATGGTATATCTCTCCATCTGTTTGTGTAACCTTTGATTTCTTTCATCAGTATCTTATACTTTTTGGAGTACAGGTCTTTTACCTCCTTAGGTATGTTTATCTCTAGGTATTTTATTCTTTTTGTTGCAAAGGTGAATGGGATTGTTTCCTTAAATTCTCTTTCTGATCTTTCATTGTTAGTGTATAGGAATGCAAGAGATTTCTGTGCATTGGTTTTGTATACTGCAACTTCACCAGATTCATTGATTAGCTCTAGTAGTTTGCTGGTGGCATCTTTTGGATTCTCTATGTATAGTATCATGTCATCTGCAAACAGTGGCAGTTTTAATTCTTTTCCAATTTGTATTCCTTCTATTTCTTTTTCTTCTCTGATTGCCATGGCTAGGACTTGCAAAACTATGTTGAATAATAGTGGTGAGAGTGGACATCCTTGTCTTGTTCCTGATCTTAGAGGAAATGCTTTCAGTTTTTCACCATTGAGAATGATGAGGGTTTGTCATATATGGCCTTTATTATGTTGAGGTAGGTTCCCTCTATGCCCACTTTTGGAGAGTTTTTATCATAAATGAGTGTTGAATTTTATCAACAGCTTTTTCTGCATCGATTGAGTTGATCATATGGTTTTTATTCTTCAATTTGTTAATATGGTGTATCACATTGAATGATTTACGTATATTGAAGAACCCTTGCATCCCTGGGATAAATCCCACTTGATCATGGTGTATGATCCTTTTAATGTGTTGTTGGATTCTGTTTGATAGCATTGAGTTGAGGATTTTTGCATCTACATTCATCAGTGATATTGGTCTCTAATTTTCTTTGTTTGTAGTATCTTTGTCTGGTTTTGGTATCAGGGTGATGGTGGCCTCATAGAATGAGTTTGGGAGTGTTCCTTCCTCTGAAAATTTTTGGAAGAGTTTGAGAAGGATGGGTGTTAGCTCGTCTCTAAATGTTTGATAGAATTCACCTGTGAAGCCATCTGGTCCTGGACTTCTGTTTGTTGGAAGACTTTTGTTTTTTTTTAAGATTTTTAATCAGAGTTTCAATTTCATTACTTGTGATTGGTCTGTTCATATTTTCCATTTCTTCCTGGTTCAGTCTTGGAGGGTTATTCATTTCTAAGAATTTGTCCATTTCCTCCAGGTTGTCCATTTTACTGGCATAGAATTGCTTGTAGTAGTCTCTTAGGATGCTTTGTATTTCTGCGGTGTCCATTGCAACTTCTTTTTCATTTCTAATTTTATTGAGTCCTCTCCCTCTTTGTCTTGATGAGTCTGGCTAAAGGTTTATCAATTTTGTTTATCTTCTCAAAGAGCCAGATTTTAATTTTATTGATCTTTGCTCTTGTTTGCTTTGTTTCTCTTTCATTTATTTCTGCTCTGATCTTTATGATTTATTTCCCTCTACTAACTTCGGGTTTAGTTTGTTCTTCTTTCTCTAGTTCCTTTAGGTGTAAGGTTCAATTGTTTATTTGAGCTGTGTCTTGTTTCTTGAGGCAGGCTTGTATTGCTATAAACTTCCCTCTTAGGACTGCTGTTGCTGCATCCCTTAGGTTTTGGATCACCATGTTTTTGTTGTAATTGTTCTCTAGGTATTTTTTGATTTCCTTTTGATTTCTTCAGTGATCGCTTGGTTATTTAGTAACATAATGTTTAGCCTCCACGTGTTTGTGTCATTTACATTTTTTTCCATGTAATTGATTTCTAATCTCATAGCGTTGTGGTCAGAAAAGATGCTTGATATGATTTCAATTTTCTTAAATTTACTGTGGCTTGCTTTGTGACCCAAGATGTGATCTATCCTGGAGAATGTTCCATGTGCACTTAAGAAAGTGTAATCTGCTATTTTTGGATGGAATGCCCTATAATATCAATTAAATCTATGTGGTCTATGGTGTCATTTAAAGCTTGCATTTCCTTATTCAATTTCTGTGTGGATGATCTGTGCACTTGGTGTAAGTGATGTGCTAATGTCCCCCACTACTACTGTGTTACTGTTGATTTCCTCTTTTATAGCTGTTAGCAGTTGCCTTATATATTGAGGTGCTCATAGATATAGATATATATGTTATATCTTCTTCTTGGATTGATCCCTTGATCACTATGTAGTGTCCTTCCTTGTCTCTTGTAATATTCTTTATTTTAAAGTCTATTTTATCTGATATGAGTATTGCTACTCCAGCTCTTTTGATTTCCATTTGCATGGAATATCTTTTTCCATCCCCTCCCTTTCAGTCTGTATGTGTCCCTAGGTCTGAAGTGGGTCTCTTGTAGACAGCATATATATGGATCTTGTTTTTGTATCCATTCAGCGAGCTTGTTTCTTTTGGTTGGAGCATTTAATCCATTCACATTTAAAGTAATTATCGATATGTATATTCCTATTACCATTTTCTTAATTTTTATGTGTTTGGTTTTGTAGGTCCTTTTCTTCTCTTGTATTTCCCACTTAGAGAAGTTCCTTTAGCATTTGTTGTAGAGCTGGTTTGGTGGTGCTGAAATCTCTTAGGTTTTGCTTGTCTGTAAAGCTTTTGATTTCTCCATCGAATCTGAATGAGATCCTTGCCGGGCAGAGTAATCTTGGTTGTAGGTTCTTCCCTTTCATCACTTTAAATTTCTCATGCCACTCCCTTCTGACTCTAGCATTTCTACTGAGAATCAGCTGTTAACCTTATGGGACTTCCCTTGTATGTTACTTGTCATTTTTCCCTTGTTGCTTTCAGTAATTTTTCCTTGTCTTTAATTTTTGTCAATTTGATTACTATGTGTCTCAGCATGTTTCTCCTTGGGTTTATCCTGTATGGGACTCTCTCCACTTCCTGGACTTGGGTTGCTATTTCCTTTCCCATGTTAGGGAAGTTTTTGACTCTAATCTCTTCAAATATTTTCTCGGGTCCTTTCTCTCTCTCTTCTCCTTATAATGTGAATGTTGTTGCATTTAATGTTGTCCCAGAGGTCTCTTAGGCTGTCTTCATTTCTTTTCATTCTTTTTTCTTTATTCTGTTCCACGGCAGTGAATTCCAACATTCTGTCTTCCAGGTCACTTATCTGTTCTTCTGCCTCAGTGATTCTGCTATTGATTCCTTCTTGTGTATTTTTTATTTCAGCTATTGTATTGTTCATCTCTGTTTGTTTGTTCTTTAATTCTTCTAGGTGTTTGTTAAATATTTCTTGCATCTTCTCGATCTTTGCCTCCATTCTTTTTCTAAAGTCCTGGATTATCTTCACTATCATTATTCTGAATTCTTTTTCTGGAAGATTGCCTATCTCCACTTCATTTAGTTGTTTTTCTGGGGTTTTATCTTGTTCCTTCATCTGGTACAAAATCCTCTACCTTTTTATTTTGTCTATCTTTCCGTGAATGTGGTTTTCCTTCCACAGGCTGCAGAATTGTAGTTCTTCTTGCTTCTGCTCTCTGCCCTCTGGTGGATGAGGCTATCTAAGAAGCTTGTGCAAGCTTCCTGATGGGAGGTACTTGTGGTGGGTAGAGCTGGGTGTTGCTCTGGTGGGCAGAGCTTAGTAAAACTTTAATCCACTTGTCTGCTGATGGGTGGGGATGGGTTGCCTCCCTGCTAGTTGTTTGGCCTGAGGCGATCCAGCTCTGGAGTCTACCCAGCTCTTAGGTGGGGTTAATGGTGGTCTCTGGGAGGGCTCATGCCAAGGAGTACTTCCCAGAACTTCTGCTGCCACTGTCCTTGTCCCCATGGTGAGCCACAGCCACCCCCTGCCTCTGCAGGAGACCCTCCAACACTAGCAGGTAGGTCTGGTTCTGTGTCCTATGGGGTCACTGCTCCTTTCCCTGGATCCCGATGTGCACACTGCTTTGTGTGTCCCCTCCAAGAGTGGAGTCTCTTTTTCCCCCAGTCCTGTTGAAATCCTGCAATCCAGTCCCACTAGCCTTCAAAGTCTGATTCTCTAAGATTTCCTCCTCCTGTTGCTGGATCCCCAGGTTGGGAAGCCTGACGTGGGGCTGAGAACCTTCACTCCAGTGGGTTGACTTTTGTGGTATAAGTGTTCTCCAGTTTGTGAGTCACCCACCCAGCTGTTATGGGATGATTTTATTGTGATTGCACCCCTCCTAACATCTTGTTGCAGCTTCTTCTTTGTCTTTGGGGTATCTTTTTTTGTGAGTTCCAGTGTCTTCCTCTTGATGACTGTTCAGCAGTTAGCTGTGATTCCGGTGCTCTCTCAAGTGGAGTGAGTGCACATCCTTCTACTCTGCCATCTTGAACCTATCTTTGTGGTCCACTTTGGCTCCCAGATCTTATTCTACTATACACCTTGTAGCTAATATAAGTTAATAGCTAGTATAATACAACTAATAACTATGATGCCCAGATTTTAAAGACATTTTGTGTTATATTTGCATCATTTTCAGTTATATTACCTATATGAATATTAATTTTTAAAAGTGAACATTATAAATAAAATTAAGACAAAATGTGAAGAAATATCCAGAGCAAAAGTATGAATTGAAAGTCTTTAAAACAATGCCGTATGTCAGATCTAGCATCTGCCCGTTGTTCGGTATTTGACAGATCACTCACACTTTGTAACTTTTTTTTGTTAGTGAAGCCTACAAAATAGAGATCGTATCACAGCATTCTTGGAACAAGTAGATGAAATTCTATTTGTGCTTTAAAAGTTTTCTTTTTTTTTTCCTCCGTATATCTTTATAACTAAAATCATTGGAGGAAAGGGGAGTTTAATACATTGATCCCCAACTATCTCTCTTGTCACCAATGAACTTCCATCTCTCTCTTGAAAAAAAAGAGCATATGAGTGTTTGATTAATGCAGTTGTGGGGGGATCTTTTTTTTTAAACAAATTGGAATTAAACACAGCTCAACACCCACTATTGACATATGTAATCACCAAGGAAAACTAATTATATAACAGAATATTTCATTTCCTAAGCAGAATTGGGAAAAAGGGCTTATTAAAAATTATCTGAAGACAAAGTAAGTAAATACAGAAACAGGCATAAAGAGCTCTGAAAAGCTTTGTCTTCACACAAGGTATTGTTATTTTATTTAAAGTTTAATACCAATAATTATTCCCTGGCCCAAGGATTGTGATGCACTACAAGAAAAGATCCATTTTAGAGCAAGGCCACTGGTAACTCCCTCGTAGGTCACTAGGAGGATTATGAAGATTACTAGTCAAGATTGGTAGGTGGGGGAAAATGCAAAACTGAGCCCACTGATCTATTCACTAATTTTTCTCTTAGTGAGAGGCAGGGTTGAGTTTAGACAGCCTGAAGAAAAGAGAACAGGTCTTAATGTTAAAGATACTCCTGGAAGGTGATTCTCTAGCTTCAGTAGATAAAATAGTTTAAGATTAATATTTTAGGTCAATTTAGGAAGCCTTTCCTTAGACCTCACATGTTGTAATTCCCCATTCTCTCTGAAAACCAGCTTTGCTGGCCTTCTTTCAGATGTACCTGCTCCTCCAAAACAGGGCATCTACATGTGTTTTTCTCTTTTCAGAAAGCTCTGTTTCCCTCCCTTGCATGTTGCCTCAGTATCCCAAATTTATCATTCCTATCTCATCAGTTCAAATAGCTTCCTCAGGGAATATATTCCTATTTACCAGATTAGTTCAACACTTTGAATTGAGATCTTATGGAAGCAGGTATGTCTCCTTATCACTGTAATCATATTTTGTCTTCATGGTTATTTGATGAATGAATTAATCAACAGATGAATGAGGGACTTCCCTGGCAGTCCAATGGTTAAGACTTCACCTTCCAATGCAGAGGGTGCAGGTTCGATCCCTGGTAGGGGAGCTAAGATCCCACATGCCTCTCAACCAAAAAACCAAAACAGAAAACACAAGCAGTATTGTAACAAATTCAATAAAGGCGTTAAAAATGGTCCACATTAAAAAAAAAAAAATCAACAGATGAATACTTAGCTCATCCAAGAAGTATTAGAGTCAGTTGATGAATACTTATGATGGCTCTGTCCCTAAACTTGGAAAACCCTGAGTTGATATATTTTGCATTATGACCATTTTCCTCTTTAACTATTGATAGTTAGAAAATGTTTATTCAAGTTAACCAAACCACTCATTTGAGAGGTATTTTTCTTACAGTAGAACTTCATCAATTTGGCATTTGAAAAGGAGACCATTTGTTCTACTTAAATATGTCTGGAATGCTAACACTTTGAACAATCTGTCCTCAGAGAATGTAATTAACTGGATGCATTTAATTATGGCACATATAGTAATCTCAGTATTGGGTTTAGATAGTATTCTACAAACATCATTGACTAGTTCTGACAAGAAGGTTGGCCTGAAGGTAGATCTGACAGCCTAAGGGTTAGAATGTTCTCAAATGACACAGTAGAGACAGCTGTGAACTCAGTGGGGGATAACTTAGTGTCTCAATTAAGTACAGAAAGTCTCCTTTAAGGTGAAGTCATTGATTTGGGTTTAGCAGCCAACGATCTGGATCTGGATTCCCTTTCTTGTCTTGAGTATCAAACAGGAATTTTAGTGACCTTGACATCTGAATGCATGGAGTCATGGATTTGTTACACAGCCACCCAAGGCTCTCAGTGCCTGAATACAGCAGACAGCCTAATTAAACAGCAAGAGTTCCTGGAGGGGAATGTTAATGGGTCTACTTGGCAGCCCACAGTCTGTTCCCCAGATGGTGCAGAGGTTATAAATTGTCAATAGGGTAAGAGTAGTGAAGGAAGTCAGGGAAAACACAGACTCCTACATTACTGGAATTTTCTGAGATATTAGCCCCACCATGAAAATATTTGGAGATTCAGTGGCAGGGGCTCGGGTAGAAGAAGGACTAGCATATTCTGTTTACTTTGAGCTATAGGAGTACATCTTGAGTTGCTCTGGCTTTTCAAGTAGACATCACTCCATTAAACTGAATATTGGGATGGTTATTGCAAGCACTTTTATTGGGTTGATAATGACTGTAAAAGAATGACAAGATCATTAAAGCCTGACCAGGTTTGTAGTTTGTATTTATTATTTTCTGCCTTTTTACTTTTCCTAATGGATGGAATCTGGAACACGAGAGCCTTTGCCTAATTAGGTCATTTTTGAATGAGTAATATCTTAGGAAGAAAAAATCCCCCATGACCTTAAAGTCACATCATCACTATTCCAAAACAGCCAGTGTCAAAGCAACTTCTAGAATTAGGAATGCAACTAACTAGAATTAGGAATGAAAGCATCTCTTTTCCTTTTGTCAAGCTTTCTCTTTAATTGTTCAATTGGTCTTTAATTAAGCTTTGGAGCCAACTGGATATATGAAAGCTACAGTTAAGTTTAACTTTCACTGCATTTCAAAAGCCAATTCCAAGAACCATCTGTGGTGGACTCTAGGGTGACCCCAATAATTTATGACTCTTAGTCCATATCTTTGTGCAACATTGTTTCCATTAGTGTGTCTAGTTTCTAAATAATAGAATATAACAAAGAATGTCACTTTGATGATTAGATGATGTTATGTAAGACTGTCTTAGCTGACCAAAGTGAGAGTCTCTTCTAGTGAGCTTGGAGAAGCAAGCTGCTATATTAACTGCCCTTGGAGAGCACCACAGGGTAGAGAACTGCAGGTGAACTCTAGGAGCTGAGAGCCTTATTTCTATAGCTACAAGGAACTGGATTCTTCCAACAACCACCTTTAGAGGACCACAAGCTCCAGAAAGAAATACAGCCTGGCTAATCTTGACAGTAGTCTTATGAAACCCAGAGCCATAGACTCTGATAAGCTAAGCCTGAACTCCTGACCATGGAAACTGAGATAATAAAGTTGTATTGTTTTAAGCCAATAAGTTGTAGTAATTTGCTATGTAGCAATATAAAATGACTATACCATTGAAGTATTATCCATTTGAGCTATGTGATGGTTACTTCTATGTGTTGACCTGACTGAACCTCAGGGTGCTCAGATATTTGACCAAACATTATTCTGGGTGTTTCTGTAAGGATGCTTGTGGATAAGATGAACATTTAAATAGGTAGACTGGGTAAAGCAGATTGCCCTCTCTAAAGTGAGTGGGACTCATCCAATCAGCTGAAGGCCTGAAAAGAACAAAAAGGCTGACATTCCACCAAGTAAGAGAGAATTCTTCCTGCCTGATAGCCTTTGAAGTTGGACATCAGCTTTCTTCTGCCTTTAGACTTGAACTAAAATAGCAGCTCTTCTTGGGTTCTTGAGCCCACCAGCCTTTGAACTGGACCTGCATTCTTGGCTTTCTTGGGTCTCCAGCTTGCCCCCTCACCCTGAAGACCCTGGGACTTGCCAGCCTCCATACTCATATGAACCAATCCCTTCTTATACACACACCACACACACTACTGTTTCCGTTTCTCTGGAGAACCTTGACTAATACAGGCCATAATCACAAATGGAAAGAACTGTAAAATCTTAGAGTTGGAGGGGACTGTAAACATCATTATGAGAAGTTTCCATCCTCAATCTACAGAGTCAATAGATTGTTATGTCATTTCTAATTTAACACAAGCAGAAGTTTACAGCCCTGATTCTTAGCAAGTTCTTTCAAAGTGACCTAAAATCTGTCTTCCACACTGGTGCTAGTTTTATTAACCCACAGTAAGTGTATTCTCTCTTTCAAATATTTGGATAACTCTTAGGCCTCTACTAAATCGTATCCTCTCAGGAATTCCCTGGCGGTCCAGTGGTTAGGATTCTGCGCTTCCACTGCAGGGGACACATGTTCAATTCCTGGTCGGGGAATTAAGTTCCTGCATGCTGTGTGGAACAGCAAAAAATAAATAAAGCCCCCTTTTACTTTAAAAATAAAAATAAATCAATCCTCTCTTCTCCAAGTAAAACAACCTTACTTCCTTCAGTTCTTTCTTACATGACATTATGTTAGCACAACTTACATCCACATCACATATTTTTGAAGGTACATTAACTCTTCTATGTACTCAGGACTAAAGATAACATTCTCAATTAGATGGGGTTATAATAAAATATAATGGTCATATTAAATCCTTTCCACTGAATTGATACTGTTTCTAGAACATCAGTTTGTTAAAGAGACTTGGCTTACATAGTATGTGTGGCCCATATAATAGATTAGTTTAATCAATACCTGTTCTCAACAGCTTTCTCCCTTGTCTTCCTCCAGCGTAGAGTCCAGAAAGCTAAATGCTTGATATCTTAGCTTCTCTTGCAGTTAGGAGACATTAAGTGACATCATGCTGGCTAATGAAGTATACAGAGAGAAGTCTACTCGGAATAAATCATCTTTTTTCTCAATAAAAAGGTGAAACCTCATCAGGAAAAAAAATGTTGCCTTTCTTTTCTTCCTGCCTTCCTGGAAGGCAGACATGATACATGAAAGTTTAGCAATTACCTTGTGACAACGGGGCCACAACTACAAACAGGAAAGACAAATAATGGAGTCCCTGACGACGGCATTAAGCATCTCCATCGGCCCTGGACTACCCACTTACTTTCTTCTGGTTATATGAGAAAAATCAGCCTCCATTTTTAAAACCACTCTAACTGGGTTTTCTGTTACTTGTAACTGAATGCATTCCAAACTTGCACTGTTATTTTTCTGACAGAAACTAGAGCTTAGGAAGCTAAAGAGTTTGTCAAAGGCCACATATCCAGTAAAAGAACCATAAACTCCCTAACTCAGCTTTCTTGCCACCATATGGTTTTTCCATTGTACATAATGTTGCCACTCTAAGGGTGTAATATGAATGTTCCATTTTACATATATCACAAAGACAATTTCAATGTTAAAACTGTCAAAGATGTGATTAAGAAATATACATGCTCTGTCTACAACTTAAAAAGAAACAATACTTGGCCACAGATATATTCAAGATACTCAAGAGAAGATTCAATTATGATCATAAAATTCAATCCTATAAATAAACCAAAGTGACCCAGAAACTGTTCCTGGGAAATGCCACTCTGCCTTAACCAGAACAGTCGTCTTTTCCTCTTTCCATTAATTTGCTTACTTTGGCTCCTCCATAAAAGTGGGTTTAGAAGTCAAATTTCCACTTTCAGTGATGGCTCTGAATGAACACTTTTAAGTTACCACAGCAAACACTCTGAAAAAATATTTTCTCATTGTGCTCACGAAACAAGAAAAATCTTTATGGGCCCTTCTCAACTTTTTTGAAAATGCAGTAAAGAACAATTTTTGCTTTCTTCTACATAGCCATTTTCTCCCTTTCTTCCTTTCTACAATAGGCATAAACTTACCAATTTGATTTTAACTCTAAAAGACATTTTCCTGGCAGATAATCTTTAGTTTGAACAAAAATCCTTCACCTGACATTTTTCGCCATTTTAGAAGAAGGGAAAAAACAAAACCTATGCACAATGTATAGCTGAAGGGAAATAAAGAGTATAGCCTTCAGTTACATTTTATTTCCATCTTATCAAAAAGCCACAGAAATTAAAGTACAAATCCCACTACCACAGACATAGTAAAAGGTTGGAAGAATATTCTAAAGGTCACATTATCTTAATGAACTGCCACTTCCTGACAACATGGCCATGATACTGGAGTAATATACTCCATTTAGTGGGAAATGCTCTGTGAAATCCATGCCCTCTGCACTCTAAACAGAGATGTTGATAATTTTCTTAAAAGGTCACACACAAATGCGTTACTTAAAACTAGGCATTTGCCAGCTGTGAATATATGAAAGGTGAATATCAGATATAGGAATTGGGATAAACTGTTTGTAAAATGCCAGGGCTTTTCGCCTATGCTTTAATCATATAAAATTGTGTCAGGTCATGTCATTCTTTGATCGCTATCATTTTATCAAAATATTAAAGGGAAAATTATGCTGAAGATTTTAATAAGATTTTATTTAAAGCCTCTGACTCACTCAAATTCGAAAGTGAGTTTGAGTAAATTGACAAAGCTTATTTAGTGTTTGCTTTATTTTAAATTTTTCAGGGAAGAAGCTGCATGTTTACAGATGTGCCACAACTTTAAGTACACTCTCAACAAACAATATTTAAAGAACGAAATTATAACAGACCTTTCAACCAGAGAAGAAAAAACCAGAAACTTTACTTATCAAAGTCCCTGACTGAACAACAACCACTGTCAGACTGCTAAAGGAAATACATATTCTATTTCATTCTCATAAAGTTTATTTAGCATGTGTGGATAAAGAGGTTAAAACAATAGTGGTTTTTAAATTTCGTAGAACTATAGCAATATCATGGTCAAATAAATTTGTGGTAACATGAAATAGGTTGTATTTTAAAACTTGAAAGATAAGATATTTAATAAGTAAAAGCTGGAAAACTGGTTAGTAACATCAGAAACAAAGAACAGTCATCTTAAACACTTAATATACAATAATCATGAACATAAATCTCAGCTAGATTTGAAAAGTTTTGCATATAATAAATTTTAAATTAATAATTACACAAAAGAAAAACAATATATATATAGTATGTTTATATACACATAAAAACAGAAGACAAAAATACACATTAAAAATGCAGTTTGATAAATCAAAATTTAAAATTTCTACACGCATACAAAAGTAACAAAAATTAAAAGCCGAAAATATTAATATATGCTTCTATAATCCCTTGCTTCTTAAAAATCCCAGTGAAATTACAGAATAAATAAAATAACCAAAACAGTAATAGAAAGGAACTGGCATAGCAATGATAAGTAAGAAATAATAGCATTTATGGATCTAAAATCTTGCAAAAACTCAGATACACCTGGATGGACAGAGGAAGAATAGTTAGGTAGTTAGGTTGCCAAACCCAGAGGTAAGCAAATATGGGGCCTGCCAAAGAGAGGTGAGAAAAGCATCTCCAAGCTTAGAATCAAGGAAAACTAAGAGTCAGTATGAATATTGCCTTGCTCTATTTAAAAATTCCACTTGAAACAACTGAGGTAGCTGGGGGGCTCTCCTTTTCTCATGGGAGGAAAAAGATCAACTGGTAATCTGGCTTTACGCTGAAGTCAGGAATGCGCTATCAAAGAAAGTATAGTTTCTATCTCTGTATGCTCCTCGTGGGGATTATTGGAGCCTGAGAGGCAAAACTGATTTTAAGGTAACTCCATGTTCCCAGAGGAGATACAGAAGAAAAGAGAAACCAAGGTAGGTGGCTAAACCACGAAGGAGTCAAAGGTATTATGTCTTGCTTCTCAAACTTCAACGCACCTATGGATTGAATCTGGGCAGCTTTCTAAAATATAGAATCTGATTTAGTAGGTCCAGGGTAGGGCCAGAGATTCTGCATTTCTAACGAGCTCCCAGGGGACACCCCCCGCCCCCGCCCCCACCCCCGGCAATGCTGCTGATCCTAAGATTTCCTTTGAGTAGCAAAAGGTTTTTATTCCCAGCATAAAACTCTCCATACCCTAGAAATTAGAGATTCAGTTCAATTCCCCACCCCTGGGAAGCTTGGGAAGCTTTTTTTTTTTTTCCCACTTTTGCACATTTTAAATTTAGCACAGTTTTTATCACAAGTTTCAATAATGACAGAGATATAATTTTCAATCTATTGTATATACTGGCATAAAACTCACATTCATTTCTACTTTAAATGGAATCTAAATACCATAGTGATTTGATAGCCGTGATCATCTGTTTAAAAATTAAAGGACATGCTCTTCTTTAACAGCCAGAAATTATTTTTTCTTTAAAAACATTAATCTTCCAATTAACTTCTCCTATAGAATTTTTCTGAGATATAATTTACACACCATAAAATTCACCTGTTCAAGTGAACAATTTAGAGGGTTTTTACCATATTCAAAGTTATGCAATCATCACAGAGCAATTTTATCACCCCAAAAAGACCACCCCTCACCCATTATTTTTTTCACTCTGTTTTATAAAAATGATGTCATCTATGACTAGAGATACCTTTACTGTTTTCTTACCGATTGGGATTTCTTTTTCTTGCCTAATTGTTCTGGCTAGAACCTCCAGTACAATGCTAAATAGAAGTCATGATAGTGGACATTCTGGTCTCTATCCGGATCTCAGGGGAATAGCATTTAGCCTGTCACCATTAAGTATGACGTTAGCTATGGGTTTTTAATAGATGCTCTTTACCAAGTAGAGGAAATTACCTTTTATTCCTAGTTTATTGAATGTAGTTATCATGAAGGGTGTTGGATTTTGTGAAATGATTTTTCTGAGATGATTTCTATTGAGATAATCATGTAGTTTTTTTTCTTTATTCTATTAATGTGTTATAATACATTTATGAATTTTCAAATGTTAAGCAAACCTTATATTCCTTAGATAAATCCCACTTGGTCATGGTGTATAATCCTTGTTTCATGTTACTGAGTTTGGTTTCTTACCCTTTTGTTGAGGATTTTTACATTTATGTTCATAAAGAATATTGATTTTCTTCTCTTTTGATGTCCTGTACTGGTTTTAGAAACAGGTGATAAGGGCTTCATAAAATGAGTTTGGAATTATTTCTTCCCTTTGTAACTTTTGAAAGAGTTTATGAAGGAATGGTATTAATTTTTCTTTAAAGCTTTCGTAGAATTCACCAGTGAAGTCATCTGGGCTTGGGCTTTTCTTTGTGGGAAGATTTTGATTACTAATTCAATCTTTTCTTAAACATCTGTTCCAATTTTCACTTTCTTCTTCAGTCAGTTCTAGTAGCTCATGTCTAAGAATTTATTTTTAGGGACACAGTTACAATAGTATTACCAAATAATTATTTTCATTTTTGTAATGTCCCCTCTTTCATTCCTGATTTCCTAATTTGAGTTTTTCCTCTTTTCTTGGTCTAGCTAAAGGTTTATAAATTTTGCTGATATTTTTTTTTACATCTTTATTGAAGTATAATTGCTTTACAATGGTGTGTTAGTTTCTGCTTTATAACAAAGTAAATCAGTTATCCATATACATATGTTCCCATATCTCTTCCTTCTTGCGTCTCCCTCCCTCCCACCCTCCCTATCCCACCCCTCTAGGTGGTCACAAAGCACAGAGCTGATCTCCCTGTGCTATGCGGCTGCTTCCCACTAGCTATCTATTTTATGTTTGGTAGTGTATATATGTCCATGCCACTCTCTCACTTTGTCACAGTTTACCCTTCCCCTTCCCCATATCCTCAAGTCCATTCTCTAGTAGGTCTGTGTCTTTATTTCCGTCTTACCCCTAGGTTATTCATGACATTTTTTTCTTAGATTCCATATATATGTGTTAGCATACGGTATTTGTCTTTCTGTTTCTGACTTACTTCACTCTGTATGACAGACTCTAGGTCCATCCACCTCACTACAAATAACTCAATATTACTCAGCCATAAAAAGAAAGAAATTGCTGATCTTTTCAAAGAACCAATGTTTTGTTTGATTTTTGTCTATTGCTTTTCTATGTCTCATTTATTTTCACTCTAATTTTTATTGTTTACATTCTTCTGCTTGCTTGAGATTTAGTTTCCTATTTTTCTATTTTCTTAAAGTGGAAGGTCAGGCTTTTGATCTGAGATCTTTCTTCTTTTCTTTCTTTTTTTAATTGATTGATTGATTGATTTGGCTGCGTTGGGTCTTCGTTGCTGCGCACAGGCTTTCTCTAGTTGTGGCAAGCGAGGGCTACTCTTCGTTGTGGTACATGGGCTTCTCATTGCAGTGGCTTCTCTTGTTGTGGAGCATGGGCTCTAGGTGCATGGGTTTCAGTAGTTGTGGCACGTGGGCTCAGTAGTTGTGGCTCACGGTCTCAGTAGTTGTGGCTCACAGGTCTAGAGTGCAGGCTCAGTAGCTGTGGCGCACAGGCTCAGTTGCTCCATGGCATGTGGGATCTTCCAGGACCAGGGCTCGAACCCATGTCCCCTGCACTGGCAGATGGATTCTTAACCACCGCGCCACCAGGGAAGCCCCTTTCTTCTCTTTGCAAGTAGTCATTTACAGCTATAAATTTCCCTCTGAGCACTAATTTTACTGTATCTCATACATTTTAGTATGTTGTGTTTTCACTTTCATTCATCTCAATGTATTTTCTAATTTTCTTTGTGATTACTTCATTGGCACATATCCAGGAGGGTGTTAATTTCCACATATTTGTGTATTTTCCAAATCATCATTTGTTACTGAGTTATAATTTCATCCTGTTACAGTCAAAGAGCCTATTTTCTATGATTTCAATCCTTTTAAATTTATTGAGGTATTTTAAATGGAAAAACCCATGGTCTATTTTAGGGACTGTTTCATGTGCACTTAAGAATGTATATCCTGCTGGTGTTTGGTAGAGTATTCTACAGATGTCCATTAGGTCTGACTAATAATGTTCAGGTGTTCTTTTCCTTGTTGATCTTCTAGCTAGTTTTTCTATGCATTTTTTAAAGTGGGATATTGAAATCGCCAACTACTGTTGTTGAGTAGATTTTTAAAATAGATTTAAGAATCTATTTTGCCTTCCTGGACATATACCCAGAGAAAACTCTAATTGGAAAAGATACATGCACCCCAGTGTTCATTGCAGCACTATTTAAAATGGCTAAGACATGGAAGCAACCTAAGTGACCACAGACAGTCAGATGGATAAAGAAGATACGGTATGTGTGCATATATATATATATTTATTTATACACAATGGAGTATTACTCAGCCACGAAAAATGAAATAATGCCATTTGCAGCAACATGGATGGACCTAGAAATTATCATGCTAAGTGAAGTCAGACAGAGAAAGACAAATATCATGTGATATTACTTATATCTGGAACCTAAAAAAATAGTACAAATGAACTTATTTATGAAACGGAAACAGACTCATAGACATAGAAAACAAACTTATGGATAACAAAGGGGAAAGGTGGGGGAAGGATAAATTAAGAGTGATTAACAGATACATACTACTATATATAAAATAGATAAACAACAAGGACCTACTGTATAGAACAGGGAACTATATTAAATATCTTGTAATAGCCTATAATGGAAAAGAATCTGAAAAACGATATCTATATGTATATATATAACTGAATTACTTTCCTATACACCTGAAACACTAAATCAACGATACTTCAATTAAAAAAATAAACTAAAAAAGACAAAAAATAGCAAAAAAATCTATTTAGCCAATCTCTACCTTTTGATTCGAGTGTTCCAACTATTTACATATAATGGAATCTCTGAATTACTGATAAGGTATGATTTAAGTCTGCCATTTTACTATTTGTTTTCTATATATCTTATGTCTTATTGTTCCTCTATTCTTCAATTACTGCTTTCTTTGTGGTAATGAGTATTAGGCAGAATAATGACCCCTCAAAGATATGTATGTTCTAATCTCCTGAAATCTTTGCCAAATTACCTTACATGACAAAAGGGACTCTGCAGGTGTGATTAAAGTTAACTTGTAAGTGATGAAATGGACATTTAACTGAGGAAATATCCAAGCAAAGTGTTGAAGGTACAGTCTGGCTTCTGCCTGTTGCTTATAGTACAATATAAGAGGAAAGAAAAAAATTGTTAAACAAAAAGGAAACAGGCCTTGATGATCTGGAAAATCCTCAACATATTCAGGTTGCAAAAAAATCTAAAATTAAGGGATTCACTGTTAGCAAAGCATGCTCTAGAGAAAAAGCCAAGTGTATGGCTGTATGATTTTTTGTTAATACCTTATGTTTTAGAATAATCTAAACCTTTTTTCTTTTCTCTGCATGTCTTTTGATCTTTTGTTGACAACAGGATATGTTAAATCATATACAATAATATGGTAACTTTGGAAAACTGGGTTTGTTATTGTTGCTTTTTGTTTAGTGACTTTCCTGAATTTATAAAGTCTGTATTCTTCATCATGTGTGGCCACAGAAGTTTCTTCTTTGTTAGCTTACTGGTCATCTAATAATTATACAGAGATTTCCTCAAATTCTTGGAACCAAGAAGTTCTCCAGACTTAGCCAAGGGGCCATGTGTACATGCTGGGTCATGCCTGTATCACTCAGGCAGTCAGTTTACAACACTGCCTTAACATTCACTTCCTGTTTGTCCAGAAATCCAAAATCAGCCAGAGGTGAGATTTTGGTACTTCTCAGGTCTTTCCTTGACATGTACACAGTTCTTTATATGTGAATGGACTTCAATATTCTCAGAAGTATGTTAGAGCTTCCCAAAGCCCCCAGTCAATGGACATCTCATTCCCCAGATTTTCCTTTTAATTCTTTTGGTCAGTTTCTTGTTTCCCCAACCCTTATGGCCTTCTTAGGCAGCTTTGATATTAAACAATTGCCACTGATGGTTTCTGAACAATCAGTACTCCCAGAGAAAAGGTTGTTTGCACTGAGCAGGCTCTAAATGCAGTTAAATAATGGCACATCCCGGAAATGCAAGTTTTCAGGGATGGTCAGAAAAGTCAAATAATGACAATTCTGAAAATGTTGCTTTTGGGGGCTTCAAAACAAATTATTCCCCTCTGGTGACTGTTAGGCTGCTGGCTTTCACTGTGTTTGCGAGACTGATGGTTTTCAAGGCTACTACTGATACAACACTGGGAACAGGGGAAATGGGGGTATAAACTGGTCAGGTCAAAATGCCACAAGACTCGCTGTCGTTACTAAAATTCAGCCGTTTTTCTTGAATAAATATTCCTTGAATTGTTGCAAGCCTTTAGATATTTTCAGAGTTCTGAAAAAGTTGACACTTTTTGGCATTGCTCTTATTGTATCATGAGAAATAACTTTTTTTGGAGGTACTTACTCCATTGTTACCTTCTAGTAAATTTTCTTTTTCTGAGAAGGAATCTAGAGTCAGATCTCTCATTGAGAGGGCTTTGGGGAAAAGACTTTCACTATATAGTTCAATCACTATTCATCTGAGACCTCTACTCATAAATATGGACAACATTAATGAAGAAAATTAAACGTATGAAAAGCTAATCTAAGATAAACCAACAGAACTGGCTCCTGAAGAAACAAAGATAATAGACACTGCTAGTCAATTTGCTGCCCAAAGATGAACAGCATGGCATCACCAAGATTTTATTAGCAATTTAGAATCTCAAACCCTACCCCAAACTTACTGAATCAGAATCTGCATTTAAACATATTCCCCAGGTGACATATGCACACTGAAGTTCAAGAAGCACTGACCTAGAGAACAGAAGACAATTCTTAAAAATCACTTTAAAGTGTCCTGAGATACTATTGTACTTCCTCACCCCATAAAAGAACAGAATTGTAAAAATGAATCAGGCAGAGAACAAACATTAGATTCAGAAAACTAAAAAATTTCCAAAGTTGAAAAAATTTAAAGGATAAAATAATGAATGGAAGATACCTGAGTTTCTCTTATTTCAGTACATCTCGTGAAACAAAACACTGATTGCCTTTTGTTTGGGACTGTTTTTCAAGGATATTTGAATAATAAGAAGCCTTAGAAAACAGTGGTAGTGTTTCCCTTCAGAGCAAAGGGCTGGTTTATTTATAGCCTTGGATGATAGAGATGGTATTCACCCCTGGAGCAGAGGGCAGGCATGCTTCATGCCCACTTTAAAATATTTCAGTTCTTTAAGCTCAGAATTTCTCTCATGTTTGAGCAGACCCTCCATGGGACTTAGGAGCAAGGAAACTGACACAAATATATTGGTGCTCATGCTACCTGCAATGCCATGAGTAATATATTTCTTAGTCTCTAACTCAAGAGTCTTGTGTTTCTATGAAACTTTGAGAGGCTAACTTGTGAGCCACAAGTAGGCTGAAATCTCAAACCATTCACAGTTTTTGGCAAAAATAAAATGGATACTGGTGAAGACCAAACTAGTAACCTAAAAGACAAATAATCAAGGAGATCTCTTCATATGTTAGGAAAAATGGAAGAATATATATATGTAAAATAATGTTAAAAGACCTGGAGATCCCAAAGATATGACAGGAATACTAGGAGATGACAAGGATAATGAAGGAGAACAGAAAATAAATGAATAGAAATTTTCTTGAAAAAGGCATTTATAGCATGAGATGGAGTAAACATGGAGAGTGCTACTAGTATGAAACTAAGACTCCATCTTAGTTACATAACCAACATTTCAGAAATTCAGAGAAAATTCTAAAGGTTTTTATGGAAAAAACAGATTTTCTACAAAGGAACAAGATCCAAACAACTATTAGAGGTCTTATTAGCCAAGTTTTATGTTAGAAGATAATGTCTTCAGAGCTGGAACTGGATTGGAGAAATAAAATATAAACTGAGTAATCTATAAATATCCAAAACATCAGCCTATTATGAAGAGAAAATAAAACATCTTCAAACATTTTTTAAAAATTAGAAAGTTTACCCCATGACTTTGTGACTAGAATCACTAGAGAAACTCCACCAAAATAAAAATGAACTGAAACAAAAAGAACAAATCTAGGCTATAAGAAGCAATAACAACTGAGTAAGATCCAGGAGCAAAAGATGCTAGGGAAAAAAATATTCAAAACCTTTAGACTTTGATATGTTTAAGATTCTCTATCAACATTTTTTATGGATCCAATCAACCTACACAGTCCAACAGAAAATAGTAATTACATGAACATAGAATTGTAAAGTTTCCTTATTAGCTTTCATTAGTTGAATACACAGCCTACCAATTGCACTTATAAAAAGTATCAAATGATAGAAGCGTGGCCTTCTAATTTTACCCTGGGGCATTCTTAGAGACCAAAAACACCTAAAGATATCATAAAATGAGTAAGTTCCTTTACAACTGTCAACAATCTATTTGTCACTTGGAATACCATCAGCAACTGAAACTAGAATTTTGTCCCCTCATAAATGCTCAAAGATGTCAGATTTTATGTTCTGAATGTCACTAGAGACAAACACATGCAACTCATTTTCTAGGCTTAAGATTATATGGATATCCATGAAGGGTTTAACCAAGTTTTTTGTGGCAGCTCAAAACTCTCATGAACAATTACCACAAAGATAACAGCTGCAGTGTTTCCTTGCAAAACAAGAGTTAGATAATAAGACAGATAAGAAGTGCATTTATGGTAGGAATATTTGAACAAATGAAGTAACAGAGGCAACACGAACGTCCTAACAGCAGGATGGTCTGAGACTGAAGAGGAGGGAGAAAGACTGCATTCTACTCATTCTTTTCACCTCTGATACACTTGATTCCTGTTCAAGATCTGATATTGGGCCTAAAATAGAATAGAAAAATCCCTTTTTGAAGCAACTATATAGTTCATTTTTTACAGGCAATTAAAATGTACCTCTAAAGCCTACGTGTGTACATAAAACTCAGAAGGAATGAATGGCGGATCTAACAAAGTGTCACTGGGTAAACATATTGAGGAAACGGATGGAAAGCACATTTCTAAGGATGCTCATCTCTTTGTATTCTAGAGGGATTCTTGCCTGACCATCAACAGTGAGCAAAGGGTTACTAAGACTCACTAAACAAATGAGTTACAATTCTGGCCCTGAACAAAATGTCAAAGACCTCAAAGCTTTGTGTAGTTGATGACTATTTAGAGAGTGTTAAGAGAAGAAGAGAAAAGCTCTGAGGAAAACTTCAAGTCATTCTGCAAACATGTATTTCCCAAAACAGCAAAATTTGAACAGTTTCTTCTACCTCTGGATATTAAATGGAGATTTTCTCACACACCAACATCTGAGAGGATGCTGAAAGCATTAATTATACTGGATATATTTTGAACAATCTTGAGGATAAGAATTGCCAAATGAAAAATGGTAGACTCCAAGATGTTGTTAATAATAATGTATTCTAGACAGTAGAGCTAGAAAACATAGCATCAGCATGAAAAGTGAATTTTCATACTGAAAAGTGCTATATCCACAATATGCAAAATATCAATAATAATGTATTCCAAGAGGCAGTTGCAGAAAATAAGACCATGGCATGAATAAAAAGCAACTTTTCAGGCTGACAGAAAAATTAAGGCAGGAAAGAGCGAATGAATAAAAATGTATTGTAAATATGCAGTGGCATGCAGACACTGTATCTACAGTTACTTGATGTGTGCCCAGGCATGAACATTTTCTGGGCCCTGAGTTGATGCATGTTTTTTAATATGGGGTTCTGCATATCTTAGTGCAGGATTAATACTGTGTATCTTGAAAAAACAGAAGAACGAACACCCTTCACGGAGAATGAATATTCTGTTGTGGACTTGCCTATAAATGTATGATCGAGAATATTGTAAATAAATAGCTTTATTTTTTATATATAACTTCACAGTTTACAAAGCTGTTTCAAATTTATTATCTCAATTGATTCTTGAACTAATACTTACAGTAGATGGAAAAAAGATTATTATTGTTACAGGGGTATAAAATGATATTCAGAAAATGCCACCAAGTTAAGAAGTGGGGTTTGAGATGGGGCAGAGAAGAACAAAGATCTTCTGACTTCTACTCTGGAGTATTTATGCCTTCATCACACTGACACTCTTGAGGAAGTGGCAGCTCTAAGTATACTGCCATTAGGCTAGAAGATATAATTACATGTCTAGTCCTTGATTCCACAAGTACTGAATGCCTTTTTTATACCAAGCGTACTGCTAAATGCTGAAATATAATGATGAGAAAACACAAAACAAGACATGGTCTTGTTCTCATAAAGGTTACAAACTAGTTGGTAGAGAAACAGCAATGACATTATTCCACTAGTTAATGGGTTTCTGAGGTTTGGGTATTTGGATGGCCAATGGGGACATTTTATTCAAAAATAGTACACTGGGAGAGGAGCAGTCTGGAAAGAAATGATTATAAATTTAGGCTTGGACATGTGGATTCAGGAGTCTTTGAAACATCCAAAAAGAGATGTTAAATAGGCAGACTGACATAGGCTGGGGTTGGGGTTGAGAGTGTGTGTGTGTGTGTGTGTGTGTGTGTGTGTGTGTGTGTGTGTGTGTGTGCGCGTGCGCGTGTGATCATGCACATGTGTGCATCCTTTTACAAGTGTAAGATCTATATAGCTTTGTAAAGTATGAAGTCTCTACTATTAGGACTGAGTGTTGGTATAAGTCTACACAAATTTATTCAACTGTAAAACTAAAGGAATAAAAATGCATGAATAAATGAAAGAACAAGATAGGTGTGTGTGTGTACATATGTATGCGTGTGTATGTATATATATCTGAAAGCCAGGTCTATGTAAATTAAAGTGGTGTGGGAAAATGGAATATAGCTTTCTTGCTCTATACTAAACTCTTGGTACTCAGTAAATATTTCTCAAATAGAACTTCCTATAGTTAGAGCACCATGAACTGTTTTCTTCTGCTCACCTCTCCAGTAAGTTTAAAACTAGCAAAATAATGGTAAATGATCAAAATACTCCAGCACAAAGAGTACAAAGTAGAAGAGCATGTTACCTTTTTTATGATTCATGACATTCAACTATGAAAACATCTACAAAAAAAATATGCCACATTTAAAACTAAAAACCCAAGAACTCTATGTGATTCCTTTCAAAATTTTGTAAATAATGTACTAGAAGATATCTGTGTGAAGAAAAGCAAGTGATTTTTTTTCCTTTAAAAAGAATGATCAGTGTTTTAATTGGCCAAGAAAAGGACTCTTCCTAGCCCACAACTGCACGTGATCTCACCACATGACCAATTCAACTAACAGAGATGTTTGTTTTGATTAGGTAGTGTATTGCAGTCACCCATGGATAGAACTGCCCTATGTTCTGGTTTGGACAGTCCCAATGTACACCTCTTGCCCCAATTATTAATAGCTCCTTTTTTCACTTTCAGTAGTGTCGTCCAAGTTTGCACGATAAATTATTTGGTTACCACATATGTGAAACTCTAAAAAAATGAAAAGTCCTCAGCTGTTAAATCCAGATATTCAAAGTCCATGGGCCATTCAATTTGGAAACAATGATCTCTTTATTCTAAAAGGTCCGCAAGTACCTCCGGTAGGTACCCCTAGTTAAGAACTGCTGATCTAAAGTTCATCAAAAGTTACAGAAATAAAGAAGCATTTGGTGGCAGGTATTCATATGCTGAATTCACGGTAAGGACAACTAGATGGCTACTTTACAAGTATTTCTGCGATACCTTTATGGATGTTTAGCTTTGAGAGAAAACAGGGGATTTTACTTTATCAAATATCTAAAACTAAAGTTTTGAAAACTACTCCAGTTGTGACCAGAGAGGTGGTGCATTGCTCATAATAATGTGGTCCAAACAATAAACTTATGCCTTAGGCGAGTCTTATCTAAAATGTCAATAAATTCTCTTTTCATTGCTTTATTTATTTACTTAAAATAGAGCTGATTATTAAAACAATTCTATGTATACATTATTAATCCTTTCTCCTCTTTAAAGTATTGTTTTATAAGTTTTCCAAGAATATAAATACACAATTTTGATTTAACATCCTTCCCACTAACCTGAAAAGAAATAAGTACTCCACTTCAAGATTTTAAATAAAGATGTTACAGCATTTATTGACTTTTGCTCGAACAAAAATCTCAGTTCAAGATTTTGGACTGTCAGTGACAACTGAAACCTCTTATCTGCTTTCTTCTCATCTGAGAATAGCTTCTTGCAAATAATTAGAATCCACACTTTCAGTTAATTAGTGGGTCCCCCAAGGGGGACCTCTTGGCTTCCCCTTTAGGAGGGGAAGCCAAGAAACATGTAAATTTTCATCCTCCCTGCCTTCCTTAGGTTTCTCCTCCCAGGCAGCAGAAGCTTCATTCAATCATACAATCTGATTCTGATTTGGCAACTCTATCCAGTGCACAGAGGCCTGCTTATCCAAGCTCTTTGCAGACCCCCCCCCCCAAACACCCCTGCTTGGTCACTCCTTAGGATTAGGGTACACATACCAGCATACATCTTCATATAGTAGACCTAAGAAAGAGGTTCCAACAAGTTGTAGAAGTAGGCATGAAGCCACTTGGGCAGGGAATTTGGGGTTCAGGTACACACAGAGCTCAGTCTTGGGGTGGGGGAACTGTGGGATCCACTTGGGCCCACTTACAGGGGAATTACTTGCCCATGGAGCCCTGGTAACCTTGCACATCTTTACACAGGCCATGTGAGCAAGGCTTAACCATTAGCTCATCTAAGTCCTGGTCAAACACCCTGTTATTCTCTGAAAACATGAAAACATAGGAGGCATCAGAGGAGGTGCTACCAAGGCCATTTCCTTCCCATCTCCCTGTCTTCCAGGGATATCTTCATGAGACAATTTCTCATCTTCTGGGTTCTGCTGAGGTATGAAGCTTTCTCTCTCCCCACACCCTTCCACTTAGGGTACAGCTGCAGACTATAAACTGCTTAGTTGCAGCACAGAAGCATCCCAGCAGCAAGGTGCCCCAGCACGGAAGCCATTTCATCACATCATCCAGCCCCTTTGGTCTCAGTGTCGTACGGGGGGCCAAGGCATGTGGAGAGCTGGCACCTTGGTTCATCTTGCTTTTGCTCTCTATGTAAGTAATAAACTGTCTGAATTTAAAAGAGTTTGTTGTTTCTTTATAGGCTGAGTCTTTCAACCTTGTTGACCCCATGGGTGAGAAGTGTGGCTACAAGAGGCCAGAGCAGGGTCCTAGGTCAGGGGTCCTGTTGTCAGGTCTCAAGAAGAACTGCCTGCCACGTATACTTAGAGGTAGGAGCTCTCAACAAATCAGAGAGAGCTGAGTATAGAGAATTGACTGTGTGTGGATCCGTTTCAGAAAGAAAAGATGACACCACAACTTAAGGCCAGGAGAAAATAGAAATAATTTGAGGGTATTTATGTCATTGTGGTTATTGAATAGCTAGTAAAGGAAAATTGAAAAAGAACAGACTGCAAAACATGATATTGGCCAGCAGGAAACTTAGGAAAGTATTTACTGTAACACGAGAATATTTTTTAAAAGCAGTAAATGAAAAAAAACCCCAAAACAAAAAACACCACAGGTTACAACACAGTATATCCTGTGTGAGCCTGATTTTGTAAAACAAAAGCACAGATTGAAAGCCAGTATTTTTCTTTAAAAAAAAATATATTCTAGGACTTCTCTGGTGGCGCAGTGGTTAAAAATCTGCCTGCCAATGCAGGGGACGTGGGCTTGAGCCCGGGTCCAGGAAGATCTCACGTGCCACAGAGCAACTAAGCCCGTGCACCACAACTACTGAGCCTGCGCTCCAGAGCCCACAAGCCACAACTACTGAGCCTGCGTGCCACAACTACTGAAGACTGCACGCCTAGAGCTCATGCTCTGCAACAAGAGAAGCCACCACAACGAGAAGCCTGCGCACCGCTATGAAGAGTAGCCCCACTCACCACAACTAGAGAAAGCCCTTGCGCTGCAACAAAGACCCAATGCAGCAAAAAAATAAATAAATTTATAAAATTATTCAAGGGCTTCCCTGGTGTCGCAGTGGTTGAGAGTCCGCGCCGATGCAGGGGACATGAGTTCGTGCCCCGGTCCGGGAAGATCCCACATGCCGCGGAGCGGCTGAGCCCGTGAGCCATAGCTGCTGAGCCTGCGTGTCCAGAGCTTGTGCTCCGCAACGGGAGAGGCCACAGTAGTGAGAGGCCCGCGTACCGCAAAAAAAAAAAAAAAAAAAAAATTATTCAATACTGTTGAAAATGACCATAATTACCTTTGTAATTATATAAAGAATAAACACCAAATGGGTAAAAGGGATAAATAAACATAAAATAGAAAAAAGGCCAGAAGACACATTAAAGAGAAAGATAAACAAGGTAATATTTAGATAAACAAAACATTGAAAACTTATTAGTGGCATGTTGCTTCTAATTAAGATTTTAAACATTTACTTACACTGGTGCATTTTACCATAAATGAAGTGAAAAATAAAAGAATTTATATGCTTCCCAAATTACTGACCTAGTGAAATTGTTGAGTATCCCTTCATCTTTTAATTAGCTCCTTTTTTCTAGGACTCCCTGCTTTACCTTCCTTCTCTAAACAAGTTGAAGGCATGTATTCTTGAATTTTAGTAAGCAAAGTATATGCTGGCAGAGACCAAGGCCTTCTTAAAATGTAGATACTTGAGCTGTACGTTAAAAATTCAGATTCGAACAGTCTGCACCAGAACCCAGGGCTCTGCATTTTCAATAAGCTTCCGAAATGATTCATATGCTGGAGATCTGGGAAACACACTTTGAAAGATTTTGAATGAACTAAAGAACCCCAATTAAACATAAATATACATAATTCTACCCCTTTTGTTTAACCAAATGTTTGAATTTCTTGGTCACATACTCCTAACCAGTGCCTTTTCTAACCAGAGCCTTTTCCGGTTTATTCACACTGAGATAATAATTGTCGTATTCATCTAAGAACACCCCCTTTCTAATTTTCTTTTTCTTGCCAAAGAGAAGTCACAGTCTGAGGGAATTGATAAGCCACACATACCCTTCTTCTTAATGAGTCTTGAAGCTTACTGAGCGACTTTTAGAACAGGAGAGTATTGTACCCTTCTGCAATGCTAGGGCAAAAAAAAAAAGGCCCATAGCATAAAGTCAGATGCCCTTGTCCCCTGTCCCAGGCCCTCCACATCTGGTCTTATCTCAAATTGCCTGTACCGTGACCAGCTGAATGACTGACCTTGGAGTGGCCTTGCTTGTGACCACTTTCTACACTTTCAATTTTCTTCACCTTCTGTTTCCCACACTTATTAAAGTCTACTCCCACTTAAAGCTGTTTTGAGATCCACTTTCTTCTTAAAACTTGTCTATTTACCAACTCAAACTGATTCATCCTACATCTGAACCCAGTTGTGTTTATTAGCAACTTGACATATGTATAGGTCATGTAGAATTTGTGTGCTCAAGGAGACACCCAGGGTCCAGTTGGACGTGGAGAGTGGTGGGGAGAGGTTAGTCACAGGGCAAGTTAAGACACCCTTCATTCATTTACTGTGACTTCATTTATTCAGTCACTCAATTTTTTCCACAATTCTCTCTTAATCACTTACAATATGCCAGGAATACTTCTGGGTACTGGGAACACAGCAGTAAACAAAACACCCAAGGTGCTTATATTCTAATGAGAGTAAGCAGACATTAAAGAAATATATAAAAGATACCACAAAAAAAGAAAATTACAGACCAACATCACTGATGAGCAGAGATACAAAAATCCTCAACAAAATACTAGCAGTCTGAATTCAACAATACATTAAAAGGATCATACACCATGACCAAGTGGAATTCATCCCAGGGATGCAAGGATTTTTTAACATCCACATATCAATTAGTGTGATACACCACATTAACAAGTTGAAGAATAAAAACCATATGATCATCTCAATAGATGCAGAAAAAGCTTTTGATAAAATTCAACATCCATTTATGATAAACCCTACAGAAAGTGGGCAGAGAGGGAACCTACCTCAACATAATAAAGGCCATATATGACAAACTCACAGCTAACATCATACTCAACAGTGAAAAACAAAACGTTTCCTATAAGATAAGGAACCAGACAAGCATGTCCACTCTTGCCACTTTTATTCAACGTAGTTCTGCAAATCCTAGCTATGGCAATCAGAGAAGAAAAATAAAAGGAACCCAAACTGGAAAAGAAGAAGTAAAACTGTCACTGTTTGCAGATGACATGATACTATACATAGAGATTCCTAAAGATACTACCAGAAAACTACTAGAGCTCATCAATGAATTCAGTAAAGTTTCAGGATACAAAATTAATACACAGAAATCTGTTGCATTCTGTACACTAACAGTGAAAGATCAGAAAGAGAAATTAAGGAAACAATCCCATTTACCATCACATCAAAAAGAATAAAATACTTAGGAATAAGCCTACCTAAGGAGGCAAAAGACCTGTAGTCTGAAAACTATAAAATGTTGATGAAAGAAATCAAAGATGACACAAACAGATGGAAAGATATACCGTGTTCTTGGATTGGAAGAATGAATAATTTCAAAATACTACCCAAGGCAGTCTACAGATTCAATGCAATTCCAATCAAATTACCAATGGCATTTTTCACAGAGCTAGCACAAAAAAAAATTTAAATTTGGATGGAAACACAAAAAACCTGGAATAGCCAAAGCAATCCTAAGAAAGAAAAATGGAGCTGGAGGAATCTTGCTCCCTGTCTTCAGATTATACTACAAAGCTACAGTCATCAAAACAGTATGGTACTGGCACAAAAAACAGAACTATAGATCAATGGAACAGGATAGAAAGACCAAAAATAAACCCATGCACATACAGTCAATTAATCTATGACAAAGGAGGAGAGAATATACAATGGAGAAAAGATAGTCTCTTCAATAAATGGTGCTGGGAAAACTGGACAGCTACATGTAAAAGAATGAAATTAGAACATTATCTAACACCATACACAAAAATAAACTCAAAATGGATCAAAGACCTAAATGTAAGGCTGATTACTATAGAGGAAAACATAGGCAGAACACTCTGTGACATAAATCACAGCAATATCTTTTTGGATCTACCTCCTAATGAAAACAAAAATAAACAAATGGGACCTAATGAAACTTAAAAGCTTTTGCACAGTAAAAGAAACCATAAACAAAATGAAAAGACAACTCGCAGAATGGGAGAAAATATTTGTTAATGCTGCGACCAACAGGGATTAATCTCCAAAATATCTAAATAGCTCATGCAGCTCAATATGAAAACACAACCCAATCAAAAAATGGGTGGAAGATCTAAATAGACACTTCTCCAAAGAAGACATACAGATGGCCAAAAAGCACATGAAAAGATGCTCAACATCACTAATTTTTAGAGAAATGCAAGTCAAAACTACAATGAGGTATCACCTCACACTGGTCAGAATGGCTATTATAAAAAAGTCTACAAACAATAAATGCTGGAGAGGATGTGGAGGAAAGGAAACCTTCCTACTCTGTTGGTGGGAATGTAAATTGGTACAGCCACTATGGAGAACAGTATGGGGGCTCCTTAAAAAACTAAAAATAGCACTACCGTATGATCCAGCAATCCCACTCCTGGGCATACATCCGGAGCAAACCATAATTCAAAAAGACACATGCACCCCAGTGTTCACTGGAGCACTATTTACAATAGCCAAGACATGGCAGCAACCTAAATGTCCATTGACAGGAATGGATAAAGAAGATATGGTATATATAGACAATGGAATATTACTCAGCCATTAAAAAATGAAATAATGCCATTTGCAGCAACATGGATAAACCTGATTATCATACGAAGTGAAGACAGACAGAGAAAGACAAATATCACGTGATATCACGTTACGTGGAATCTAAAAAAATGATACAAATAAACTTATTTACAAAACAGAAACAGACTCAGACATAGAAAACAAGTTTATGGTTAACAAAGGGGAAGGGGGGAGGGATAAATTAGGAGTTAGGGATTATCATACACACTTCTATATATAAAATAAATAACTCATAAGGACCTACTGTCTAGCACAAGGAACTCTACTCAGTACTCTGCAATGACCTATATGGGAAAAGATTCTGAAAAAGAGTGGATATATGTGTATGTATACCTGGTTCACTTTGCTGTACGCCTGAAACTAACACAACATTATGAATGAATTATAGTCCAATATAAAATAAAAATTAAATTTAAAAAAGACAGTAAAAATAATGCATATTATTATAACCAACACTTATTGAATGTTTACTGATGCCAGGTACTATTCTATGTGCTTTGTGTTAACTCACAATTTATGAAATAAGAATTATTATTTTCCGTTTTACAGATAAGGAACCCAGGCACAGAATGTTTCAAGAACTTGCCCAAAGTCATAAAGCAAGCAGTAGGAGGCAAAGATTTAAATCTAGGCATTCTGGCTCTAGCATTCACCCTCTTAAGTCCTCACCAAACCTCACCATCAATAATAAAAGTATGTGCTCTGAAGAAAAATAAAGCACAGTACGTGGGACAGAGAGTAATGAAAAAAGGGTGGTCAGAGAAGGCTTCTTTAATATTCATTTTTATAGGCAGATGCAAGTTCCTTCACTTGTGGAGTTCAACTCAGTTAGTTTCTATTAAAGTTGAAGTAAGACATATTTCGGTTAAGTGGTCATGATGCCAAACACAGCCCCACTTCAGAAACTTTGCACTTGAAGGGACCCAGGTCAAGAGTGACCCCAACCTACTTCTGTGGTCTTCTAAGGGTATAGAAGTTGTTCCCGTGGCTCCACATGAGGGAGTATGGGGTTAGAAAAGGGGCAGCTGTTAGGTCAAGTAAAGGGACAACCAACCAACTTAAAGGGTAGAGATCAAAACCACAGAAGAGGTTAAAGATCTTTTAAGAAATAGTAGTATTTTCCTCAGGATATGAGGGAGCGAAGATGAAACTAACACACATTCATGGCAATGATCATATCATTAGAGCCATTACCATGCAATGGGGCCAGAACCAGGGACCCCTCCCCATCACCACTTTATTTCCTCATTTATCCCTCCTCCCTGCCTCCAATCCTAGAGAAAGGGAGGTGTCACATGGCATGATCACATCACCACCTTTTCCTCTAAAGAAACTGTGGGCCACAGTCTTAAGCCTGTGCTGATTGGGAAAGAACAGGCAAGTCTTAAATATTGAGAATGCATTAATAAACTGAAGTGACAGAGAGTTATGGAATCTCTTTTAAGGGACTATTAGAGGAAACAGAGTTGAAAGCAGTGATAAGAAAAACAAAACTTCACTCAATTTACTTCTGAATGCATTTAGACTCCTAAACAACTTGGTGACACAATTAAGACACACCTATAGTAAAATTTCTGGTAGTGAAAGTGCTATAGTGAAAACTTGGAGGCAGTTATTTTTTAATTTCATAGTCAGGAAAGCCTCGAAGGAGGAAAACTGTGAGCCAAGACATCTGAACATAGTGAGGAAGTAAAACATGCCAACATCTGGGAAAAGAACATTCCTGGTAAAAGAATTTAAAAAAAAAATTCTGGCTCTTGGTTGACCGGTTGATTGAATTATATCATATTTGTACCTGTGATGGAAGTTCCATATGGGTGATGCCTGTGTCTTGACAATGTAATGTGGAAATGAGGTTTTGTGAACACTTGGTACATTGTAGACATTGTAGACATTCATACAGCAATGAGCATTTACAGCAATGAGCAGTAAAAGTTTTGATAAAAATCAGAAACCAAATTTACTCAAGATTTAATAGAATACTCACCATATGAATACTGCTGGCACGTATATTTGTGAGAAATTAGTTTTCACAGAATTAGTTACAGAAATTAGTTTTTACAGAATATAGCAGAGAATTAGAGATATATTAATATTCTCAATATATTATATTCTCAATATAAAATGACATTTCATTTAAAGTTTCATATGATTAATTTTGTTCTAATGCATTTAATAGTCATAGCATATGTGATTTTTAACTATTTAAAATTGTAATATTAATTTAATGGAATATTTTGAAGTTATTAAAATCATGTATTTGAAGAATATGGATTAGGTAATATATTTATTGGAAAATTAAGACAGAAGAATATAAATGAAGAAAGGAGAATGAAAAAAATGTTATCATTACCTCTAGAGTCTGAGGACTTGAAAATTTTATATTTTTTTAAATTTCAATACTTTTCAAGTTTACAGCAATGAATTCGTGTTACTTTTATAATTGGGGGAGAAGCACAATACTTGTGTGTGTGTGTATATATATATATATATACACACACACACGCACACATTCCCAATTCTATTAATTATTCACACACAATCTTTTAATTCTTTGGCAAAAGTAAGTATGTTCAAGAAATACAGCAGCTAGCTAATAGTAAACTGTAATTTTATGTTTCCTTATATTAAAGATTTGTATTACCACACTTAAGATTTCCCTTTAAGTTTCTTAAACTTGATTTACAAGGAGTTATTCAGAATTTACAAACTAATTTTGTAAATTCTACACAGTGCTAATTGTAAATCAATAACTCTAATCTTAAACGAAGTAGAAACAGGTTGTTTTAACTCTCTGCTTTGTCCTTGGGAATGCAGAAACTAAAAATCCCATCAAATCTGCCCTGAAGCCTTTTAAACTTGCTTTTATTTGGGGCTCCTATTTTATCATTTGCTAGTCTCCATGGTATAGAACACAACTGTCAAAGTAAGAGCTTATATTTCAGATCAGTCATTTGCCTCATCATAAAATGCATTTACAGGAATCAAATGCAAGATGAAAAAAAAATTAGGACATATCTTAATTTTCTGGAAAGCAACAAAATTCATTTATAAGCTACTTGTACACTAAGGTAATACCTATAAGAAAACTTAATGGACTGAAGTACTATTCTCCTTAAAGGTCCATTTTTAAATCAGAGGAAGCATAGCTAGCAGCAAATATCTTATTAAACAACAAGTGTGCAAATGCAAAAGGCAGAAGCCTCTAGGGCCATGTTAATTATCTCAGGGTCGCAGGCATTAAGAACACTGTCTGGCAGTTTCTAAGGCAGTCATATGGCAGTGCCAGCACACAAGCCTCCCCAAGGTCTTGCAGTTACAGCACTGTCATATTTCAAATGACAGGTAATACTTATGAACACTCCAACACTAACCTCCTCAATTATAGTCAATGTCAAGGTTTTACATCTGGAGGAACTACTAATTTCTAACATATATATTGCCTGACAAAAAGTACTTTATAAAAATAAGGTTTACAGGTTTAAATAGGTTTAAAACCTATTGCAAGATGCTAAAGAAATCTTTGGAATGTTCACACCAAGATTCTTTGGGTGTTTTTCTTCTTGGGGGGAAAAACACATACATTTTCTTTCATAAGGAAGATAATTTTTGTAGCATTTATAGGGCAAGAAAGCCTCAAAGCAGTTTAATGGGTCTGGATTCCATTCTTCTTGCCTATAGTGACATTTTATCACAAGATATTTCAAGTTAGATTTAATTCATTTCCAATATACTCATACATATTACAGTAGAAATGTGTATTTATATAGACATGGTGTTATTTCATCAAATTACATTTCTTCCTACTTTTTACTAAGATGACATTTTTCTATCTTTCAGCTTGCTTGTGAATATTTGCAACTGATGTGCTGGCTCTGTTAACACCTCCTCTTTCTAGTTTTTCTTTTACTTGTAAGCCTCCTAATAAGACCACAGAGAGCCACTCAGATGTCCGTGTGTGTTCCTAGTAATCCTCACATGGTGCAACCTTTGACAAGAAACCCGAAATCTCACTTAGGATCAAGCTTAAACCTCCAAATTGTTAAAGTAATATGTCTAAGAGATTAAGTTCTAGGGGAAACTTTAGCTTTACCTGAATGGAGATTGTTAAGGGAAGCAGCTGGGCTTCTATGGGGCAGGAAGGCTGAACTATGAAAAACATTTTCAAGCTCTGGATGATCAGTTTTTCCACTAGACATCTTTCATCTTCCATAGAAAGTTCTCAACTATGGGTTCATAGAGCATTGGTAGTCTCCAAATGGGGGCAGTATGAAATTGCATGCAAATTTTGTTTTTATATACACATGCATATTTTTCTGGGGAGAGTATATAATATTCATCTACTTCTTAAAAGAATCCATAACCCCGAAACTTAAATTATTAGACCATGTAATCTATGGGACTTTATTCCCCAAGAATACCCATTTATAAATGGAAAACATAGAAACAGACAGAAGTGAGAGACTCATTTAAGACTCAACTAAGAGTTTTAATTTAATTTGCAAATAAGAGAATATTGATTTTTTTCCAAATTTTGTCTGACAATAAAAAAAGACATTGAGAGTTGAAGTAGTTAAGTATTATACTCATTTAGATTCTGAATATGTGCTTATGTTTTTGGATGATTTACTTTATGAATTTAATACTATTAGGAAATAAACATTCCTTTAGTAATTTAGAAGACATTCTAATTGTTTCAAATGTATAAAAATGTTTAGATTATAAGGAAAATGAACTTCTGAGGTAAAATTTTCATGAAAATCTTTAATATTTACTTGTAAATGCATTTAAAATTTCTGAAACCTGGGTTTAAATTAATATACCTCATACAGTTACCTCTGGTCATGAGAATAATACAAAATTAGCTTCCAATTCCAGTTCTGTCATGGACATGTTAGAAATCTTAATCCTTACTTTGTCAAATGTGTAACAATTATTCTTAGGAATGGATTTTAAAATTTTCATATTTTAAAATGAGTAAAAATATAGAATAGGGAAATGATTAAATCATAACAGTATCTGCTATTTTGGGTGTAAGTATTTCTAATTTGTGATAGATGTTTCAGACCAACTTCCCCTCAGGGTAAAAGATGCTTTTAAAATTGTTTTGTTTTGTTGAAGCAGAAGAAATCGGTGACTCAAACACATCAAGAAAGAGGATGGGCTTCCCTGGTGGCGCAGTGGTTGAGAGTCCGCCTGCCGATGCAGGGGACACGGGTTCGTGCCCCGGTCCAGGAAGATCCCACATGCCGCGGAGCGGCTGGGCCCATGAGCCATGGCCGCTGAGCCTGCGCGTCCGGAGCCCGCAACGGGAGAGGCTACAAGAGGCTACAACAGTGAGAGGCCCGCGTACCGCAAAAAAAAAAAAAAAAAGAAAGAGGATGAGGATCACCTCACCTTGTTTACTTTTGATTGGCATAGGAAACCTTTTACTCTGTTAAGTGATAGCTGCTCTGCTTGCCGCTATGGAGCAGCTCACATCTAGATTGCAAATTTCCTGAAGGTTAATTTCAGCTTCTGGCTAAAATGCCTTTGTTTGAATTGACTTGCATTGCCTTCTTACAGGTAAATAATTCCAGATACAGTTTTAGGTCAGTTCCACCTAGATACAAGATAAAGGGTTTAAAAACTAATGAATAGAAGCCACTCTACTTTAGCTAGGTGTTCAAAATAAATGCCTGTTCTGACCTGAAAACTTAAAAAAAACAACGATTATGCCATTTCAAGGTATTGCACATGAGCCTTGGTCACTGCCAAAAATATGAAATTCTAAGTAAGGAAAGCCAAGTACTCCCTACAAGTGTTTTGTCTGTCCCATACTCCTTTTTTATTTTAGAATAGAAAATACACTATATTAAGAATAACTTTCAGCAGCATATATCTTCTATTTATGGGATAAAGAGAGAAATTGTGAAGCCAAAGAATTTGGGGAAGAGCATATTAAATATTCAAATTATCTTAATTTGGAATTTAAATTGTCTCATCAGGGTTATCAGAGCTAAATTTTTATTGTCATTTAAGCATCTGGTCACACAGCCTTTTCAACTGAACTGATTATATTATTTAATAAAACCACACATTGTTTTTTCCTTAACCATTCTGATTTGGTAGAGAGCTCGTGGGGAGATGTGTTTGCAGTTGAAACTGGGATGCAATTTTGGATTTCATACAGTGTTTTCCACCTGTTCTACTTCAGATCTGGAAACATACAAAAAGTTACTGATGTGTAACTTCACTTTTCATCCATTGGCACTAATTTTATTTTTTTTTATTAGATATATTTGCACCTGCTGTAATCAAAAGCAACAGATATTAAATGAACAAATGAAGATTTGTTTCACAGAGGAATGGAGTGTGTGTGTGTGAGCATGTGTGTGTGTGTGTATGTGTGTGTGTGTGTGTGTGTGTGTGTGTGTGTGTGTGTAGGGCAAAATGTTAACATTTTTTCCAAGGGTGGCGCTGGAAGAAATACATACACAAACGCAAACCCTCCAAATCCATCCACTCATCCTTCACTGAAACAAATGGCAGGGATAATGCTGATGTGTCGAGGTTCCTATTGAGATCGTTGCCATATGAGGAGGATCCTGTAAGCTACGGATAGGATCCCTAGCTGAAGGAAAGGCTGAAGGCTGAATTCAGCCTGCAGAAACTCTCAGACAGGCTCAGGAGTTTTCAAAATAACCCACTGGAATCTCTTGAGATGTGCTACTCAGTGCACCACAGTTGGCTCCACTCCTTATTGCCATACACCCAGCCTCACCCGTTGCTTGAGTTGCCTTGTACCTGAAGATATTGGAGTTTGGTGCCTCTGTTAGGCAGTCTTTTCCCCTTACTTTAAACCAGAAGATGGTTTTTCATCTTAAACAGGAAGACAGTGTTTTCCCAGTGGGTCAGCAATTTGAACTTTCTGGGTACACTTCCTAGTCTCCTGCCCACTTGTAGCCAAATATTTATCTCTTGTCCATTCTTCAAAAATGTCACTGACCTCCAAATTACATGAGACTATGCCTAGACGTGTGTATTTTCTCCTCAACAGTGCCTGGAACTTTACAAGGCCATTCAATCTGCAGAATCAAATTTTTTGTCAGTAAAGAATATTTTTCTTCCATTGTTAATTTAATAATTAATTTGTTAGAATGGCGAAAGGGAGATAGAATCAAGATAGAGAGGTGGTAAACACAGACTTGAATTTTCCCCTAATAAGCTTTTCTGATTCTCTATTTTCTCCATTAAAAGAAATACTTTTAGTGTTTTCTATTAAAATATTGTTTTTTGAAATCTTACACACTTAACATTTACGACTCCTTCCTTTATGCATCTGAAGATGCCTCATGACTGAGTTTGGAAATCTATAGTTACAAAGCATTTAGAAGGTTTCCACAATAACAGCAGCAGTTGCCAAAACTATGCACTTTAAATGCTTCTTTTCATTCCATACACACCGTGACCCTGTGGGGGACCTGTTACTATCTCTTTCTGACTGATGAAGAAATAAAATCAGAGGGATCATGTAACTTGGTGAAGATCACATCGTGAGAATATGGTAGAGCTGGAGTTGGTGCATTTAAAGGTGGCTCTCTCCACCACCCAGCATCCTGTCTCATCATTCAACAGCTTTTCAGTGGATAGTGCTGGCCAAGCTTACCCATCACTGACACAAAATACATGCACATAAGGACCTTTTCCATATGCCGGCTGCTCAGCTTGACCTTAAAACCCTCATCACAACCCGGAGTTGAGTGCTACCCCTACCCTCTGCTGGAAATACCCTAACACCATTTTAAAAGCAAACCACTAGATTATAGTGTGAATATCTGGAATCAAAAGCAATCATTCTTACCAACTGAAGTGAAAAAAAATGGAATTCAATTCAAATTCAGTTTTTGAAATGCAGCGTTTTAGTTATTTAACTTAAATCATCTCAAAAGGTAACAGATGCTTTTAGACACTCATTTTCTCTTGCTCTCGTACCTAATAAACATTTTTATACATGAAATGCTATTTGCATGCCTGCGTGGGTGGCAGTGCCACCCTCAGACTCATCTCCCTTATTTATTGTTGTGTATCACTCAGAATCGCAGCAACTCGATTAGATCTCGATTCTCTGAAATGTATATGTTGCTCTGACAACGAAAAGCTGCTACCCTCGCTAGAGTGTACGTCGTTCTGTCAACTTGTCTTCAGCATATTAAAAAGAAAAACCACAAAAAATATTATTACTGCTCTTTTACACTCATATCTTGTTCTCCTATACTATGAAAGAAAATGGCTTCGATTTTTAAAATGTTTATGCCTTTTTTACTATAATACACACAATATTTTGAGAAAAAGTGAAAAATTTTATCCATAAACCATTTAGTTCTTCTTATCCCCTCTTAGCTGTGACTCCTAATGAAATTTACAATCAGGAAATACAATGATTTTGCATTTTCTTTTTAAGGGGTCACTCATCTATTGGTAGCTTCTGTTTCAGGTTATTATACAAAAGTAACCACTTTGGCCTTTTTGCATTTGAGTAGTCCACTCCGTGGTGCTGTTTAGTTAATTTAGTTATTGTCTTTTTTTTTTTTTTTGCTACTTTTCTATTACTTGAACTTTTGTCTTTCTACAAAGCAGGTTTTTATAACCATGCATGGACAGTCATCATAGAGTACTTGGTGAGTCAGAATTTTAATACAGATTGGTCCAGTTTAACAGTATTTCATTATATAAATATATGTATACACTTATTATTTATAAATATAATTATAAAAATTAAATCTATGTATCTTATAAAGTAGTGTGTGGTTTACAAAAATCTTAAACTTCATTAAGTTATGTGACAGAGAGAGCTGGTATTATTATCCTCATGTTTGTATAGGGAAAGAAAGAGAAGACTGTAATAGTTTATGAGTATCACCCAAAGTGGTGGAAGCAAGTGTTTTCTGACATTAAACAATCTTTCCACTGCTGTCTCATAGTCCCACAGAATTTTATAGTCTCTAAGCTTTATGTTACCTTTACAACATAAACCTCACATACCTAACATTTTACTACCAACCCCTATCAATGAACTGGCTAAAAGAAATTATATTTACGAGAAATTGAAAGGGATATGGAACCCAAACAAACATCTAAGAAACCTGAGTTATGTTCCTCAATAAAGTTGTAATATCAGAAAGTGCCATATTCTGTCCACAGTAGCTTCATCTCCTGGTGGATCACATTCCTTATCTTGCATTCTAACAAGAAACTTTTTATTTTTATCACTGATGTCAAGAAACAGACACATTTGTTATAAACTTATTTTAGCGTATGATGACTAGTATGTCATTCAGCATCTCCTCATGATAAGGTCTAAAGTATTTCTAGAATCTCATGCCAGGAAAAACTAAGAAATTGGTGAGCTTTTTGCTCTCTGATAATAAAAGCTCTATAGCCAATGCTGTTTCTTCTTTTCCTGTCAGGGCCCACAGGAAGCTCCAAATCAGATTAGTTTCTCCATCACAAAAATGATATTAAGTTTATGATAGACATACTTTCTTCTTTTTCCATTAGTTGCTTATCTCTTATTGGATGAATGCTATTTATAAGACACCTCAAATAATTTTCAGAAACAATGAGGTATGCATTTAAATCTGAGTAGTTATAATCAAGGGAAGTCTAATATACTTGAAAATTTTATTTCTTATGTTTTGTATACACACTATTTACTCAATACATACAACTTCATGAGTTGAGTGCTGATTTGGAATGCTTCTTAAAGTTGGAAAACTTTAACATTTTCATTTAATAATACAATTTGTAATAATTTGTAATTAATGATTTACAAAAAATAAAAATATTTAATACAGATATTCAGTATTTGTATTCTATATCTCCCTAGTGTTCAGATTGGTATCTTGTACGTGGAAAGAATTCAAAACAATAGCCTGCTGATTATTTTATTGTTCTCTTTACAAGATCTATTTATGAGCTTGTAGTAAAATATTCTATACTTGTTTCTAAACAGGAGCAAGTTTATCATATTACTGTCAGCCTTCTTAAAAGCTTCAACTTACAAAGATCATACAGGTTTTTTTTCTAAAGAGTTAAATGTGATTCATTTAGGTCTGAAAAATATTGACAGGACAAAACATCATATTGGAAAATTTTCAGATAAAAGAGTGGCTTAAGTCCAAAGATCTAACCATCAACCAACCAACAAAAACAAAAAGAAAAAAGTCTCACAAACCTCCTATCAGTCCAAACAACCACATCTAGGTAATTTGAGGTCTGCTATGGTCTGAATGCTTGTGAACCCCTCAAAATTCGGATGTTGAAATCCTAGTGACCAATGTGGTGGTGTGGTCTTTGGGAGGTGATTAGATCCTAAAGTGGACCTCTCATCAATGGGATTAATGCTCTCATAAAAGAGATCCCATAGAGCTCCCTAGTCCCTTCCACCATGTGAGTATACAAGAAGTCTGCAGACTGGAAGAGGGCTCTCTATTGACCATGCTGGCACCCTGATTTCAGACTTCCAGCCTCCAGAACTGTGAGAAATAAATTCTGCTGTTTCTAAGCTACCTACACTGTGGTAGTCTGTTACAGCAGTCTGAAGGGACTAAGACAAGGTCAAGGTCCTTAAAAGATATAAATCTGAGAGTTCTCTTAGAGCAGATATAGAGTCACACTCATCTTTCTATCCCCAGGGTCTAGTAGAGTTGGACCCAAGGTAGGCGCCCCACAAATTTTGAATGGATCATTTAAGATGATGCTAGTGGAATATGTGTTTTGAGCTGCTTTTGCCTAGTAAGACTGATTTCTGCTGATCCATCAATATATTCCCAGGCAATCTCCCTTGGCCAAAGCATGCCTTTGAGAGTTGGCAGGCTAGGACTTGGTGTTTAGTCTCTGGCCAGAAACAGAATGAAAAGTAACTGAACGGCAAAGGGTATTAATCTCTTGACCCTGGACTTATTAACTCTATGCTTTAACTGAGTTAACCAGCCACGGTTAGAAGGAGCAGCAATGTTCGTAACCTCTAATTACACCATTCTTTCTGTCTAAATATTATGGACTTGGTTGAGAGGCACATTTGAAAAGACATTAATGGCATAGCATATGTTACATTGTAGTTTTGTTATCTGAGCCAAAATTAGAACCCATTTTTCAGATAATTTTCCAATGCTCTATTCTCTGAAATCAAGTAGTCTATTAAGGTCCTTAAAATTTCTCTATCCGAACCTATAGCCCCCCAAATCCAGGAGCATTCTATTAATAGTTACAAGGTATTTATTAGTATCCTTATAATATCCAAGTTCTTCAAATGCAACACGTATTTTTCAATCTATGGATTTTACTGCATTGAATCTATCCATTAGAAACAATGATCAAATACCTATGAGCAAGGTTCTCTTCCACATACCACCTGAGATACAAATTATGACAAATATCAATAGTTGTTGCTTTCAAGGAATGTACAACCTAATCTAAAAAATGAGGTGTACATACAGAAATATAAGTACTTCCCCCTCCCCCAAACACACCTATTAAAGAGCAATGCAACATGCAAGAAGGCACAGAAGGCCGTTTTGCAGGCAAGAAGGGCTGAATTCTGAGGATTGCAAATGAAAATAAGATTACATGGAAAAGACTTGGCAGTTTTATTTGTCTACAAGTTCAATATGAAACACTTGAGGAGCAAGACTGAGACCACTGAATTCCTTATTATAGCACTCACACTGATTTTTAATTATTCCTACTATAGTGTTGTACCTAATACCTTGTGAGCTATTTGAGGGTCACAGCTGGATCCTTTTTTATCTTTGTGTACCCAAGACGTAGCATAGTACTGTGTATTTTGTTAGTTCAACAAAATTTGTTCATTTGAGTATTTATTGAACATGAATACTTTGCACCAGGCACTGGGAACACAGGGTTTAACTAAAGACACATGGTCCCTGCTTAATGAGTTTACAGTCCTGTGAAGGAAAAAAAGAATGAAGGAATAAATGAATGTATTGGGCATGTCCAATGAACAGCAACTGCTTCCCAACTCTTTCTTTTGATCACAAATTTCTTTCACTTGCTGGAGATTCTGATACATCTTCCCACCGATTTTTAAGAAAATGCAGTAAAGTTTGTCTCCTGCTCTTCTGTTTTATCCTACCAACCAAGAAAATTCTGCCAAGTTTTATGTTCTATAGTCAGTATTTTGAAAATGATAGTGTTCCCGCCCCCCAAAGACAAAATGTATTATAATACTGAATATGTTTTTGCAAACCACATTGCCCACAGGTGCTAATAACTTTGCTGGGGGTAGGCAGCCCTGGCCAGGAACCCCAGAGGCAGAGGCTATGTGGAGGGAGTGAGAATGAGAAGCAAGGGAAGAGAAACCAGGGCCCATTCTAATGGATTATAAATGCAGGTAGTTTGGTTATTCACCCTAAGGGCTGAAAAGTCTTTGGAGGTCTGTGAACTGGGAAGTGGCAGCATCAGAGTGATATTTTTGAGATAATAGTCCAGCAGTTACACATACAGTCCATGTTGTTACAGATAAACTTAAAACAAGGAAGGCCCATTAGGACATTACTGCAATTGTTCAGGAACAAACTTTCAATTGCCTAAACAATGATGGTTTCAGAGGTACTAGAAATATACTGAGGGTTTTAGCCTGGGGCTGGGTAGAATGGTAGTGCCACAAAGGAAATCAGGTCCATCAGGAAAAGGAACCAATTTGGAATTAGGAGAGAATAAGTGAATCTAGAGAATGACTTATTTTTAAGTATGATTAAATGCAATTACATGGAGTTCTATGATTAAAGCACTGAAGATAGATCAGCTTGAAATTCACAGACATAAAGATTAAGCATTCCTTTCGTGTTCAGAAAATTCTTCACAAATCTTATTATAAACAGTAACGTTAGTGTTGAACAACTGAGAAGTAACTTCTGGCTTTTCCTTGAAATTAGCAAGAGCCAAGACCTACCAATCCTTCATATATTATACAGTAATGTAAATCATAACTTTGGAAATTTGGTAAGATTAGTGCCGGGCCCTATGGCAGAATGAGGTCCCTGAATGTTAAGTACTGTGCATGCCCCAATAGAGTATATGAATTTCCACCATTCATTCATTCATCCATTCACTCATCTATGTGAACTGACTGCTTATTATGTATAATATACTGTGATGGACTCTGGGATTCAGTCAAGAAACAGGAGAGATCTGGTCCCTGGTCCCGTGGAGGTCACATATTTCCTGGACTGAAAAACAAGCTCCTTTGTTTTTCCCAATGGTGTACCCTTAAAGGTTCTCCCTACAGATGTCTCAGGCTGACACTGAGGAAGTTATCAGGCATGTAAATTTTAGAAATGACTAATAAAAGCCACATAACAAACATTATAAATAAACTGAGTAATATTTGATGCTGCAGAATGGACTCTACCTCCTTCCATCTATAGATTCAGGGAGCCCAGATTAATGTCATTTTTAAGTAGGATGTAGTTATGTTCTGCAACTGCTTCCATAGTTCCACAGGGGAAACAGAAGGAGAGAAGGAGCAGAAAATAAGTTAAGTGAAATTAGATCATTGATAAGCTCATAATTTAAGTTCATACCATTTGGCCAGTTTTCTAATAGCTCTAACTTAATGATTCAACTAGTTTCCTGGGAACAAAAATGAGTGCATGTTCAATGTTCTGTATTATATTACTGATGAGAATCTGCCAGAGCCATGTCTAGCTGAAGCTTATGAGCAATGAACCCAAAAAATACTTTGTATTGTTATAGTTCCACTATGAGTAGATAGATGAATACACAGTGGTTGACAATAAGTAAAAATGAGTACACAGAATTGTTTTCTCAATTATTTTCCTAGTGGATCATAATTGTCTTAGTCATTCGACACATTGAACATCTACCACATGCAAGGCAAATGCTGTGCTCGGTACTATAAATGGAAAAAAGATGGCCTGTGGGAAGTTTTACATCAACACCCTGAGAGGCAATCTGATGCAGTTCAATAAATAGCAGTGTAGGCCACATAATTTATGTGAATATTAAAGATATAAATCATGATAGCAGAAGTGATGTAATATTATGCCATAGAGTAATCATCCACAATGATGGAGATTACGTTGGTTCCTTAGTTAAACTATGATATCTCACAAAATATAAAAGGAAATCAGGAGATTGCCTCCTTCCAGAAGATGAATAGGCAGAAAAATGTTAAATGCTTTGGTGTGAATGCTTGTCAAAAGAGATGAACCTCCATGAAGATTCCTAAGTTTCAGTGGCCCACCTTTATGCAGCCATTTTCCTACGTAAGGCTAGCTATACCAATGGGTATAAAACACTGGTACATTGTCTGTAATGCTCTGTAAATTTGTCATGTTCTTTTGGAGTGTCCTGGCTCTTAAATGTGAGGAATTAGTTCTCTCATATACAGAGAAGGCCACACAGAAGTGTGACACCTTTCACTTTTTATAAGTTGAATGCTATGAAATATATGGTAGTAAAAATATACCCCAGTTGATAAATTACTTTCATAGTCATTAAGGTATGTGTGTACTTAATGAGCTGGGGGTAACCAGAATTAAGTTTACTTAATTCTCAATTTTCAATAGGTCATCAACCAATAAGTATTTTATATCTGTTTATGAACATCCTGTTATATTTCCCATGTCTGAAAACAAGAAGAAAGTACTTCAGCCATTTATAAACATTTCTAGTGTAATTCAAAAATTAAGAACTTAAACCTCTGGACAGATATAGTAATAAAATTCCTAGCCACATCCTATTACTTTTTATATTTCACTCATGAAAAGTGGCCTGGCACCTGTCAGTGTGCCTGCTTCTAGAGGTATCTGAAAAAGCCTAGTAAAATTACAAATATACAAAACTTTGTAAAGGCATGCCCAGTTCACCTTGTGTGTGTATTTGATGGATGCTTTATATACTAATTTTGACAGTGATGTAAAAGCCGTGAACATGGAGGAGTCCTCCCTGTACATCTTTACTGCAAATGGAAATACTGGTACTAAAAGACAAGCTTTAGTCAGTATTTAGAATGATTGATAATTTTGAATATAAACATGGAGACCTCTTAACCAGAAGGTGGCATGACTGCGCTGGATGCTGGTATCATTTTTGACAGGTTTTATAAGACCCGAAACAAGTGAGGGATGGTGTTGCAAGACCACCTTTCATATACTTGCCACTCTGATTTCCTACAGTAATGAACTTTAGCAGCTCTGCTTGGTAGCCAAAGCCATGAAACCTAAGGAATGCACATGTGTCTCAAAAACCACCCAGGGAAGACAGAAGGGGTTGGCTAATATGCTAACCTGATTTTTCTTTTCTTTATTCTGAAGCAGAGAATAGAAAACTGCTTTAGTGCCAAAAAATAGCAGTTGGAAATATTATTTAGTGATAATTGGACATTACCCAAGGTGGGAAAAAAAGAACGCTAAAAGATAAAATTATTCTGGGAAGAGAATGTTGTATTTCTGTTCTTGTTTCAGGGCTTGGAAATCATCTTATTTAGGTGAGAGTATTTTCAGGAAAACATATAATACCAATCATATAAAAATAGGCCTGCTAACTCCTGAGAACTTTGGGGGATAAACTAGGACACACTGTCAACAAAATAAGGTTCCAGGAAGGAGGATTCCTTGTATGCAAACAAGTGCATGACCTTCCCCTCTTCCTGCTGACATCCACGCTGTGCCAGAATTGGTCGGACAGATTCAAATCCCTGGTCTGCCACTTAGTGAGTAACCTTGGGCAAGTTAACCTGCATCCACCTTGCAGGATAGTTTTGAGAATTAGCAGCAGACTACATTAACTATTTAGTGTGATGCTCACAACGAAACAGTAACTAAGTGGCTGGCTGTTTTACTTAGTTCAATCCCACCAAGTCACAAACCAGTTCCATAGGATATAGGGTGTAAGTTATGTTGCTGTGTAAATTAAGGTACGTTATTCAAAATCATTAAGTTTTTATTCCTGCCATATCCATTCTATGGGGTAAGTGGTTATGGTTCTCCAACTAGAAGACTGTGCAAGAAACATAACTGCCTTATGATTCATATCACCATTCATACAAAATAGCTATTTGACTTTTCCATATCAAAGGTAGCATTTAATTACTGAAAAACAAGTCTAATGACACTAAAAAATCTATTTTAATGAAATTAATTTCTATATTTTTTAAAAATAAGCATATTTCAGGAAGACAAAAGGAAACCTCAGCGATAACCACTTTTAATGATATCTTGGAAACCACTGTTAGTATTGTGGGCTTAATCCAGATAGACTCTCATACAAAACTAGAATGTTAGTGCATATAGTTTTGTAACTAGATTTTTGTTCCACTTAGCAATATACCTTCCCTGGCCAAAAGATATATTTCTGTCACATTGTTTTAATAGGCCACAGAATATTCTACTATACAGATACACCATGTTCTATTATTAAAGTCCTTATATTGTTAGATATATAAATAATTTATCCAAGAATGAATGTTCTATGAAGATGAGATCAATGCTTGTTTTATTCACTAGTGTATGTCTAGCTTTCTAGCACCATGCCTACCATACAGAAGAAGCAGTTATTGTTGGTTAATGTTTGTAAAAAGCTTTGCAATTCTATTCATTCAGAAAGTAGTCATATAATACTAGTACAGGCCTAAAATGATGTTAGAGTCTGGAAGAGCAATGAACAATAATAAGTATACAGAATATTTACTAAATTGTTATAGATATTTATGATCTGCTCTTATAAAATTGAATATTTTTACCCTAATAGACAATTAGCAAGCTCTTACTATTAATATACCCCAGACTCTATATTAGGCATTGGGGATAAAGGAGTCAACAAAAGCTGTCCTTCTCTAGTGGGGAGACAGGTATTAAACAAAGAATTCTAAATGAGATTGGTAATTTTAAAAAAAGAGCAAGGAGTACATATATACAGGGAGCTTACTGAGCCGAAAAAAAGCAAGCTCAGGAAGCGTTCCCTAAGAACGCAAATTTTAGGCTGAGGTTTCAAGAATGAGTCGAAGTTGTCTAGGTAAAGATGGTAGATATGAATAATCCAGGCAGTGGGAAAAATGGGTACAGTGATGAAGACTTAAGAGACTAGTCAACAACGAAGGAACAGAAGACAACCTAGGATGACTGAAGCATAGGGAACACAACAAAGAGTGGTAGAATGTGAAGATGGGAGGTAAGAAGCTCCCACGGGACTTTGTAAGACACGTCTAATATCTCAGACATCACCTTTATGATACTAAAAATCAATAAAGGGTGAAGATACATTGCAAGGTGCAAGAGTAGAGAAGCAGGCAACTAATTACGAGGATGTTATTACAGTGGCCTAGGTGAAAAACGTCATCAATGGAGACAGAAAGAAGTAGGAAGACCCCCGAGATACTTATATGGTAGAATTGAGAGTTCTGGTTGTATATGGTCCATTTCACTTTGTGGCTTGCTTTAATTTCAACTGCTATGTCATATGAAAATTGATTTTTTATTAAAGTTGTGCTATGAGGGTTTGTTTCATTTTTGTATACTTGGGTGTGGTGGAAACTGGTTTCCCCATATCCATTTTCCTCTCCTTTATTAGTATTAGGACCCCTGATTTTCAGCTAGGCACATAGCCACTGGGAAAAAAGGCTACCAGCCTACTTAGCAGCAAACTGTGGCCATGTGACTAACATCTGTCTTATAGGATAGGAACAGAAGTGTAATGTGTGGCTTCTGAGAAGTATTAGTAAAGGGAGGGGGTGTGACTGGTGTGACCCTCACCTGCTTTCTTCCAACTGACAAATGTGCGTGTAATGGCTGAAGCTCAATCAATGATCTTGACCTAGAATCAAAGCCATGTGAGACATGCCACGGCACAAGACAGAGCATCACACCAACGCCTGTCTTCCTGCCTACCTCTGGACTTCAGTAAGTAAAATTTCTATTCTGGTGAATTTACTGTTATTTGTTTTCCTGTCCTATGCAGCAGTACCTAGTCCTAAGTGTTACTGACGTTGGGCGGGGGGTGGGAGAGAGCTATTAATTTTATAATCATCATTTATGGCTAAATTTCCTGAAATGGGAGCTATATGTTTATGTCTTCTGTGGTTTTCAATATAAGGTCAATGAGCTTCTTTAATTGACTATAAGGGGATTTTGTGGACAAATTAGAGTCACTGTTTCAACTTCTAGGGACTGTCATAACAAATTATCACAAATTGGGTGTCTTAAAATAGAATTTATTCTCTCATACTTCTGGAGGCAAGAAATCTGAATATCAAGGAGTTGGCGGGGTTGTTTCTTCCTGGGAGATCTGAGGGAGAACTTGTTCCATGCTTCTCTCCTAGCTTATGTTGGTGGCCAGAAATCCCTGACTTTTCTTGGCCTGAAGAACCATCCTTCTATGTCTGTTTCCATCTTCACATGGTCTTCTCCCACATATCAGATGTGATGTGACATCACATGTCTGTGTCTTCACATGGCTTCATAAGGACATGAGTCATTTGACTTTGGGTCCACCCTAATCTAGTCTGACCTCATTTTAACTTGATTACATCTGCAAAGGGTCTCTCTCCAAGTAAGGTCACATTGACAAGTACTGGATGTTAGGATTTCAATGTGTCTTTTGCGGTGGACACAACCCATAACACTTGCCATATTTAAATATATATATATATATACACACACATATATATAGTATAAACTCGTAATATTTTGCCTTCTTTAAATTTTTTTAAATTTCCAAATGCATGTGATATATAGCTAAAGTTGGATTTCGTGGAAAAGGTCTAACTAAACCTATGTACTTGTTATATTTTCTATGAAAAAATTACAAACTTAATATTTTAAAGTTCCTGGCATCTGTTAATTATTTCAATTGATTTTAACTGAAATTATACTTGTATCAAGTCCTCTTGATAAAACTTTGGAAAAAAAAATTGAACATATAAGCAAGTTTTCATTTTTTTCCTAAAAATACCTGAAATGCCACACAAATATTTCTAAATTAAACTTGCATTTAATAAGTACTAAATGTATATTTAGTGAATGATAGAATGAGTGACAAATAGTATAATTTGTTCTTATTAAAATGTATAATACATGTTATAATCTTTGCTTCTGCTTAACTGAAAATGTTAAAGGAATTTTTCAGGTGAATATTATACTATTCAGAATATCAGTTTTTTTCTCCAAAATTGTAGATGAGTTCCACCCTCAAAAAAAAAAGACTATCGGGCTTCCCTGGTGGAGCAGTGGTTGAGAGTCCGCCTGCCGATGCAGGGGACACGGGTTCGTGCCCCGGTCTGGGAGGATCCCACATGCCGTGGAGCGGCTGGGCCCATGAGCCATGGCCGCTGGGCCTGCACGTCCGGAGCTTATGCTCCACAATGGGAGAGGCCACAACAGTGAGAGGCCCCCATACCGAAAAAAAAAAAAAAAAGACTATCAAAAAAATTAATCAACAAAAACTACTGTCAACAAAATTAAAAACTAAACTGTATGATTTATGATAGGTCTTTTAAAAGTTATCATTTGACATACGGTATTGGGATAATTTTTTAAAAGCTTTTAACTCTTATAAAACTTCTAATAAATTTTTACCAAATATTTGACAAAATTAATACCTTAAATAGTAATATAAATAAGCTTTTCTTCAAAAGAAGTTGACCATTCTATTTAACTAGCCAAATTAGTTTAACATATGTCAACCAAAAAAAATGGAAATTTAGATCTAAGTTGACTTTTAACTGCCACCATAAAACTAATTGACTTACCATTCTTCTGTTTTCTGAAAACACGTACTCCTTAATATGATTTCAGTAAGGCAGGAAAAGGCACATTTCTTAGTACCTAAGCTGTGATGACTAGATATACCATAAGTGCTTCCTAAAATTAAACATCTGTATGCTTTATCAGGTCTCCGACAAAGAAGCTAACAAAAATCAATGCTAACGTGTGACGTGAGAATCACCGTTTGAGCAGCAACAGTTTAATGCACTGTTCTAATGGCAGGAGAAGCTTTCCTCTAAAGTTTAAATAGTTTTACTTGGAATACGCTTCTTGTGTTCTTTTAAGAGCTTTAAAATGCATGCACACACATACATTGATTAATAGAAAAATTCTGAAAAACTCCCTCAAAATTGTTGTCATGGTTTCATTTCACATAGTAAACAGTGAAGTTGAACACGATACCAAAGTGTTAAGTTCACCAAATGGTGTGTTTTAAAAGCCTAGTCTCAAAATGTAATAGGATTTTTAAATTGTTTTCTTTGTGCCAAATTATGACCTTTATAAGTCTGTGCTTCCGTGAGACGATATGCAATTGGTTTATTTTGTAATTAGGGTGTTCGCTTATTCGACACACTTTTTATTGAAAAAAATCTAATGTACATTAATAATGTATAAGTAAAAACAAAAATCAGTCTTTGAAATCTGAAGGTAGAATTCCTAAGCTGTATAGAATATAAGAGATCCAGACCCCTAATGGAAGCGAAAGGGCTGGGAAAGAGGAACAGAGGGAGGGAGAATAAATGTGCAAGATGACTTGTATATTTCCTTACTGTAAGTATTATGGATTTTAAGTCTAATTGGAGAAGATTTCAGTGCTCTAAGAACATAAATAGTTATAGAGTCAGTATTTGACCCTAATACTGAAGAATAGAGTCTTTGGCTATTTTTATTCTGGCGAGCTACTCCAGTAGTACAGAAATGTTTACTAATCCTGGAAAATGCAAGTAACTTTAAAATGTGTGCAATACACTGCAATAGAAATCTGCTCTTTTATAACTTACACACATTTAACTTATACCATCTGCATCGTTTCCAAATCATATGTGTCATTCATTCACTTCCAAATAGTTTATATCATTTATTCATTTGTTCAACCTATATTTTAAGAAAACCTTCCATTCTAAGTACTAGGAATACAGGAAACAATCAAAAATTTCTGAAACTCAAAAGGGCTAATTTCTAGTAGAAAAAAATGGAGCAGTAAAATATATTTAACATCGATGCTAAGTGCTAAAGAAATAGCAACATTGGATATGGAATGTGTGTATTGCAAGGGGTTGCACAATTCTCAATACAGTTTCAAGGGAAGGCATCAAGGATGAGAGAATAAACCACCCAGGTATCTAGGAGAATGTATCCCAGAGAGAAAGGGTATAATGGGCAAAGACTGAGAGCCAACCTGTCCTGTGAGGAACAGCAAGAAGGGAGAGAATTGTAGATGAGGTGAGAAGGCATAGTATGGACTCCTGCCATTGCACACATATGCATGTATGTTTCTCACTATGTAGAGCCTTGTGGGCTACTGTAAAAATGAAATAACTTTACCTAGTAGCACCCTGGTAAATGTCAGAGGTGAGATTTTAACTTATATGTCAGTTTCTTATCCAATTTTCTTAGTATGTGCCACCCAGAGCTGATACAATGCATGAACCTTCAGTATCATGGGATTAAGTCCTCAACCCTGCTATGTCTCAAACTTGTGAAAAGGCTTAATCTTAGGGTAGTTCTCGAGACTGATCAAAACCTAAGGAGTGGAAATCTGCATAGGTGAGAGGAGGAGGTTTAGGAAAACCTCTGCTGCTCCTGAAGAGCTATATACAACCAGGAGAATTTTATATAAGAAGGACCCTTTCTGAAGGGACTAGAAAGTTAAAAAACATTCAGGAATGTGGTTCAAATTCTGAGAACTTTTTCCAAATGGAAGACTCAACCAGGAGAGCTATCATAAGAAATGAGCCATCAAACAAGTTGGTAAACACAGGATGTACTGGACAAAAGAGATACAAAATGCATCTGTTTTTAAATTTATACAGTGGTTTTATTCCTGAAACATTAAATATATTTCAAAACAATGGAAATTAAAACCAATTTTCTTACACGAAACAGGAAAATAATTTTTAAAACAGGGATCAATAGAATTTCTCTATATGTAGCCAGGTAGTATACTTGAGGCTTTTCAGGGCATATGTGATATGTTCTATCACAACCACTCAATTCTGCTGTTACAGTGTGAAAGCAGCCATGGACAATACTAAATGAATGGGTATGGCTTTGTTCCAAAAAACATTGACAAAAACAGGTTATGGGCCAGATTTGGCTTTCAATCTTCTCCTAGAAGAATAGAAAGATAATGGCCATAACACATTAATTATGAAGAAAAAATAGTTTACTAAAATAGTGACTATACAAAATGTTTATTCAGGAATAAATATTTCTGAATTAACTCACAATGCCTCAAAAGATATTAGCCACAGTCTGTCCACTGTTTCCTATATAGGGATCTTTGCTTGAGTACACTCAGTATGTTCTAGACAAAGTATTTTCATTAATCTTACTGACATTGCTGTACATTCTTGTTCCTGTTTTTCTAAGGAGTAGTCTTTTACGATGTATCTGATAACCATCATATTGACTGCAAGGATAGCTTTTTCTGTTTTTCCGTGCTTTTATTTTTCAGGTATGTTACTTTGTTTTAAGAAAATAATAATCCTTAATAAACACATTGGTCCACAAAGCATAGTCTTACAGTATCTAAACAGTGTAGTCTTTTGGGAGAATGCTAGGAAGGACAAATATCTGCACTGTATCCTAAGCCTTGTTAGACCACATTCTCTTAGCACCCACCGTACCTCAGGACCTCTGCTGTACCCATCTTGTGGCCAATTCAGACTTGAAAAAGCAAAATGGAAAAACTTGTAGAAGGATACTGGGTTATGTCAAACCATCAAGCTGAACCATAGGCCAGAGTGCACTAAAGTTTCAAGCACCACTTGAGCTACAAACTCGAATACCATCAAGATTCTCCAACTCTCTTCTCTGCTTATCTAAAGGTTGGTTTTGTTTTCCTCTCTTTCTACACATTAGATATGTATATAATCAATGGAAAACAGACCTGCTGAGAGTGAGTTTTTACATGGGAAGTAGTCCATTGACAAATAACTGAGCCATTGAGAAAATCCCTCAGGCTGTAAAACTTGGGATAATCAGAATTGGTCTCTCTTGACGTGGATGGATATAGAGAGTGTCATACAGAGTGAAGTAAGTCAGAAAGAGAAAAACATATATCGTATATTAACGCATATATGTGGAACCTAGAAAAATGGTACCGATGAACTGGTTTGGAGAGCAGAAATTGAGACACAGATGTAGAGAACAAACGTATGGACACCAAGGGGGGAAAGCGGCGGGGGTGGGGGGGTGATGGTGTCATGAATTGGGCGATTGGGATTGACATGTATACACTGATGTGTATAAAATGGATAACTAATAAGAACCTGCTGTATAAAAAATAAAATTCAAAAAGAAAAGATCTTTATGTTCAACTGAAAATAGGAAGATTTTTGTTAACCCATACAAAAATTAAAGGTTAAATGAAACTGAAAAAAAAAAAAAAAGAATTGGTCTCTCTTTAGTGCCTCAGTCTGTAAGATTATATCAGAAGCCCACGTTTGGGCTCATAAACTATGGCCAAGAGAAGAGGGCAATATACAATTATGGGACACCCCCCTCCACAGGCACTCTATGAATAAAAGAAAAATAAGCCAGTTCCTGAAAGAATGAGACGTATGTTACATAGTAAAATCAAGAAATAGTGCACATCTCAAGAGCCAAGACATTTCAGTAGGAAGTTAAAATCTGGCAGTTCTGAAGTTATAGTACCTAGATATTTTTAAAAGGAGGTAATTCACTCTACACCAAACATTATATAATGTACTTGTTTATAATTTTAAAGTTGGTAAACAAGTAGGTCATGTGTGGGAACCCAGTGGGAGATGCACAATTTAGTGCCAAATGAGAGCCTTGAACTATCCTGGGCTGAAAGAACATTCTTACTTTATGACGCCAGACTTTATCATTCTAGACAAGGTACTGCTAAGCGTAGAATAGACAGCTTGGGTAAAGGCTGCTAAGGGACACACCAAATCATTCCATTAAAATCCACTAGGCAGCAAGATCTCATCGGCAAAACTGGTTTCACTTTTCCTCAGCTGGCCAAGAACTATTTGATGAAAGCTGGTGTATCAATTACTTCACAAACAAAGCCAACAGGTTACTCCATTTTTATCCTTTGAGATAAGCATTCCTTAAGTTCAGACAGAAAATGGCACCACTTAAAGCTACAGTAAGAGAATTCTGCTGCTAAAACAAATGTTTTGAAGCAATAACACAGAAGCAACATGGTGATACCAGAGCAAGTTACGGAACAGACTGTAGATGCCGAATGAAGGTCAAGTGCTTTAAGGCTCTTAGATAGTAATGTTCTCTCCGCAAAACATTCCCCACTGTGCACTTATCCCTTTGGAAGATGTGGCATAATTGTCTTTAAGTAAATAAAAATAAAGCTAAATAGTTTTAGACGATATGGCTGTTGTCTAACATTTTACTTATTTGGACTACAGATAGCCAACGGTATCCCTCCATCACTTCCCTTAGTTTTTCTGAAGGGATGAAAGATTAAAAGCAACATTGTTGGCCAGGTTAAAACCATGTGTTACATAAGACTGAAATAAAATTCTGTATGGGGTTAGTCAAGATCCATTCCTCAACTGTAAATGTACTGATTCTAATCACTGCCCTTAACCTTTGGAGGGGTTTAAACTCTCATCCACTAAACATACTCACTGTATGTGATTAAACTCAAAGGCAGCCAAGAAACATTTTAGCAAATAAAATCAATTTCCTAAGCACTATTTTATCACCATTTTGTTTTGCTTCTTTCTGTTATACAATATTTGGTAAATACATCATTTGGATATGAAACCAATAAGTAAATCTGGCATAAAGATAAAAATCAAGAAATATTATTTATGTTGTTAAAAAGATCCAGATTTTACATTTAGAAGATTAGCTAATCGATACTGCTGTTGGATTCTCGCATCAATGAATAAATAAATGAGAAAGTATTTTGAGACTACCGGGTAATAATCTCTCTCTTTCATTTATCATTTAAGAAAATTAAAGTATAATAATATAAACACATGTTACTCAACATCAGTCCAGATGTTGTTAATTTTTTCATGGCTGTGCTAGTAAATAGCCCTTTATCCTTTAATTAACTCTATCATTCTTTGTATTTTAAAAAAATATAAATTTTAAATATGTATTTTTTAAGTTGCAGGAGTCTATCACAGACTGCTAAGACGTTAGGAGTACTAAATGCCCTGACAGTGTAAAGATATGATATTTAATAAGGTTGACCATAGTCAACTATTAAAGAATTATAATTTCATCTTTATAGCCTGTACAAGTTATTCATCCCAGATTGAGAAAAATAGAATTTAAGAAGTACTCTTTATCTAAAATTTTTTGTGGAAGACCAAAGCTACTTTCAGACAATCTCAAATTATATCTGTGATGTGGAGAAAAGGAACCTGGCTACACTGTTGGTGGGAATGTAAATTGGTACAACCACTGTGGAGAACAGTATGGAGGTTCCTTAAAAAACTAAAAATAGAGCTAACATATAATCCTGCAACCCCACTCCTAGGCATATATCCGGAGAAAACCATAATTCGAAAAGATACATGCACCCCAGTGTTCATTGCAGCACTATTTACAATAGTCAGGACATGGAAGCCACCTAAATGTCCATCGACAGATGAATAAAGAAGATATGGTACATATATACAATGGAATATTACTCAGCCGTAAAAAAGAATGAAATAATGTCATTTGCAGCAACATGGATGGACCTAGGGATTGTCATACTAAGTGAAGCAAGTCAGATAAAGACAAATATCATATGATATTGCTTATATGTGGAATCTTTAAAAAGGGTACAAATGAACTCATCTACAAAACAGAAACAGAATTACATATGTAAAAAACAAACTTATGGTTACTGGGGGTAAGCAGGGGACAGGGGAGGGGATAAATTGGATGACTGGGATCGAGATAAACACACTACTATATACAAAATAGGTAACTAATAAGTACCTACTGTATAGCACAGGGAACTCTACTCAATACTCTGTAATGACCTATATGGGAAAAGAATCTAAAAAACAGTGGATATATGTGTATGTATAACTGATTCACTTTGCTGTACAGCAGAAACTAATACAACATTCTAATCAAATACACTCCAATAAAACTCTTTAAAAAAATTATCTGTAAATGCAATCATTTAAAACGAAAACACAACTTTTCAACATTAAGCTTTTTAATACTAATTTTGATGGCAAAAACAGGGTTTTAGAAAAATTATTATACAAACTCCTAAATTTGTTATAAAATTATTTCTCTCAATAAAAACCTTTTAAATACATGTATATAGATTCTTGCATTGATAACCAAAATACAGTCTAGATATCACTAACTTCTTCTAAAGAACACAGAGTAAAATGTTTTTCTTTAGAAAAACCAAAATAGTTACATTGTACCTAATATTTATGTTAAATCAGCATATACTCTTACTGCCTAATGACTATACTACTTGGTCCCTGTTTTCACTTTATTAGGATTAAAAACATGGTTCTCTTTTATAGTGGTATATTACCAAATTAGCATTTTAATATACATAATGATGGTATGTGGAGTTTTCATCCTTTGGGTAACACTCTTACAAAAATTAAGTACTAAGTTTGAAAAACACTAATGAAAATTATTACCTCCTCTGTTCTCACTCCACCCTCTAGGACAGTGGTTCTCAAAGTATGATCTTAGGACCAGGACATCAGCATCACCTGAGAATTACCAGAAATGAAATTTCTATGCCCACCCCATCCTCAGTCAGAAACTTTGGGACTGTGGCCCAACAAGATGTGCTTTAATATGCTCTCCAGGTGGTTCTGAGGCAGCTAAAGTTTGAACTGCTGCTCCAGACAAAATTTAGCACAAGCATTTGGTCATCATTAGATTGATTTTTTATATTAGAAAAATACCATAAAAATGTTGCACTTGGGCTTACTTTTTTCACAAAATAAGTACATTTAAGGATAAAATAAAGCATTTATTTTTTAAAAATAACAAGGGACTTCTCTGGTGGTGCAGTGGTTAAGAACTCGCCTGCCAATGCAGGGGACACGGGTTCAAGCCCTGGTCCGGGAAGATTCCACAAGCCGCACAGCAACTAAGCTCGTGTGCCACAACTACTGAGCCTGTGCTCTAGAACCTGTGAGCCACAACTACTGAGCCCTCGTGCCACAACTATTGAAGCCCACACCCTAGAGCCCATGCTCCAGAACAACAGAAGCCACCACAATAAGAAGCACATGCAGGGCTTCCCTGGTAGCACAGCGGTTGAGAATCTGCCTGCTAATGCAGGGGACACGGGTTCGAGCCCTGGTCTGGGAAGATCCCACATGCCGCGGAGCAACTAGGCCCATGAGCCACAACTACTGAGCCTGCACGTCTGGAGCCTGTGCTCCGCAACAAGAAAGGCCGCGATAGTGAGAGGCCCGCGCACTGTGACGAAGAGTGGCCCCTGCTTGCCACAACTAGAGAAGGCCCTCGCACAGAAACGAAGACCCAACACAGCCAAAAATAAATTAATTAATTAATTTAAAAAAAAGTAACATGTTCAAGTACAATTGGTGTGTTTTAAAAAAAAAGCACACGCACCACCATGAAGAGTGGCCTCCACTCGCCACAACTAGAGAAAGCCTGCGCAGCAACGAAGACCCAATGCAACCAAAAATAAATAAATAAATAAAAGTATTTTTTAAAATAAATAACGAAAACAAACCCTTTTCCTGGGGCTTCCCTGGTGGCGCAGTGGTTGGGAGTCCGCCTGCCGATGCAGGGGACGCTGATTCGTGCCCCGGTCCGGGAAGATCCCACATGCCACGGAGCGGCTGGGCCCGTGAGCCGTGGCCGCTGGGCCCGTGAGCCGTGGCCGCTGGGCCTGCGCGTCCAGAGCCTGTGCTCCGCAGCGGGAGAGGACACAGCAGTGAGAGGCCCGCGTACCGCAAAAAAAAAAAAAAAAAAATCCTTTTCCTTTATACCAGTTTTTACTAAGCTGAGAGTACTCAGTTTGCTCAATGTAAGAATATAATTTTCTAGTGACTCTGTAAGTAATGATGGCTTGACCGGCATGGCACTAGAAGGAACCCTAGGAGGTTGAGTGGCTTCCCTTCCCCTACAGCATAAAACGCAAACTCCTCCAAATGGCACACAAAGCTCCCACCACTACCAGAATCCAGTTTTGACTGGGCCACTGGTAGATTGTTAGCCCACATGATTTTTAGTCAGTCTAAGAAACTGCCTGAATTCCTGATTCCAAAATTGGCCTAGAACCAAGCCTCCTAAAGTCTGGGAAATCAGTAATTCTCAAGCTTAGCTGATAATCTGAATCTCTTGGGGGGACTGTTTCTAAAACAAAGTTTCCCAAATCTCATCCCAGACCTAAAATCTGTAGCCCAGGAATTTTCTTTATGATGACCAGCTGGATACTGCTTCTTGGCCTCACCCAGGAATGGATTAGTATATTCACCTGACCTCCCTAACGCTATTCAGCTGAAGGGTGAAGACAGATTGTGTGGCTGTTCTTCTTCCAGATTTTTCTACAACTGGATTAGCGTCACCTGTTCTCTGCAAACCTAGTAGGTAAATGTATTTTTAGCACCTCATTTCTCCCAACTACTCTGGTCTAAAGCAACCTACTTACTTCAACCTACTTACTCTCAGTCTGATACTTGTTAACTTGTAAACTGGTCCAAATTTACTAGCAGTGCCATTGGTTACATACATATCACTATCTTTTTTCTGGCCCCTAGGGTAACATTTCTTACACTATAAAAGAAATTAACTAGGCACCTCTAAGACTTGGGAGAGGAGAGAGGCATCACAGAATGCTTAATTTGTATCCAAGACTATTTACCTTTAAAATCTAATTTCTATCTAAGATAATGGGTTATATATAAAATTAATCGTCTTTCTAATAATTGTGACTACATTGAAATAGAAATTGTACAGTGATGAGATTAACTGTGCCAAAAATAAAATTTAAAAAACCTGTAAGGAACTGATTTACTCATCCACAGAAAGCTATACACACATAAGAATATATAAGTCATATGCTCACAGCATCCAGAAAGAAAAGACTTAATTAAAATATATAAAAATATGTTTTGGGTTTTGTTGACTGTAAAATGCAAACAGTAATAACAATTTGACAAAGGAACTTTTCAATATTTCAGAAACTACATCCCATCTTTTAGTAAAAATATCTGTTCAACTGATTTAGAGGTGGCTGTTAAAAGCCCCAAGGGCCCTGTACACTTAGCAGGAAGATGAAATGATTTTTCTCTCTGCTTTCCTTCTACCTCAGACTCCCAATCACAAAGAACTATGTTTGTTCTATGAAGAAACAAAACAAAACAAAAAAAGCCTTCCACCAGCTGTATTTGAGTTTAGAAGCAGGTCTAAATAATTTGGAAAAGCCCTGGGGTAAACAACATTCCACATAACGGCAAGAGAAATGACACATACATGCACAACTTTAGACAACGTTCAAATCAAATGAATCATTCAAGGAGTATTTCCTGCATATCCAATATATGTCCAGTTCTAGGTTTGGTTAAGATTCTGGGATGTATAAGATAGCGCCCCTGCATTCTGGAAAGTACAATCTAGTTATGGAGACAAGAATTACTCATAACAAACAAGAAAAGAATAAGGAAAGACCACTCACCCCATAACGTGAATCACGAGAGGTGGTAGCAGAGATGAAAGTACCAGAGGGCAGAGAAGGCAGTGATCAGCGTGGCTGACGTCCTCTTGGACTGCTCCACAACGCTGGGGGATTGTGGGTAGGCCCTAAAGAGCTTCAGATCTCAAACAGGCCTAATCAAAGGGAGAGGCATTCCAGGTGGGAACAGTAGTGAATAAAGATAAAGAGGAGATAATGAGCAGGGAATCTGGCAAGCTGGAAACACAGGATTTAGTTTCAGAGCAGTAGTAGGTATTTAAGGCTATTACACAGCTCATCTTAACTACAATAGATGTTTCAAGGTGTACTGCAAACTCAGTTTACTGCTTTAAGCCAAATGCTGTTGCAACATCTTTCAAATTAACTTAGGAATCATGATTTTTAAATGTTCTGAAGATGGCTTATGGCAGCAGCATTATTTCCAAATAAGCCCAAAGACTTCTTTTAAAGCAAAGCAAAAAATAACTACAGTTGACCCTCAGTAGTTCCAGGTTCTGCATCTATGGTTTCAGCCAACCTTGAATGCAGAACCAGCAGACACCTAGGGCCAACTCTACTTTGCTATTTTATAGAAGGGACTTGAGCATCTGCAGATTTTGGTTTCCACAGGGGTCCTGGAAACAATCCCCAGTTAATATGAGAGAAGACTGTATTTTGACTTCTTAAATCTAAAATAAAATGAAATATATATACACCAAATTATGCATATGTATGTATATAACTTCTTAAAAAGTCTTTTCCAGCTTCCTATTAACATGGAGACTTGTAATTGTCTCAGATGGAAGTCTGACCAGTAGATACTGTGAAAGCATCAACCCAGCTTCTAAAGTCACACCATTTCTCAGATTGGAGTGTTTTAGGAGACCCCAATTCCCCCAGGCTGACAACCTTTCTCTCTTCTTTATACTTTGTATGTGTATGTAGACTACTGATCTTACATTATTTTGTCATTTATTCACTCATTTTAACAAACATTTACTGAACACCTACTATGTGCCAGGCACTTGAAATATAAGAGGGAGCCAAAGAAACATGATCCCTTTTCAGAAGGAGGTTAAATCTTGAGAAGAAGGCAGATTGAAAGTGAAAATTAAAATAGATAATTATAAATTGTGGTCAGTGCTATGGAAGAAACAATCATGGAGCTGAAATACAGTCAGCATGTAGTGTAGTGTCAAGAGCATTTTCACTGGGCCTGCTCCCTAATCCTGACTTGACCACTTACTAGCTCTTTGATCTTGGACAAGTTATTAGTGTTTTTCTGCTCAGTAGCTTCAACTGATAATTGGGGATAATAGGAGTATCTTACCTCATAGAGCCATTATGAATATTAAATGATAAAATGTAAATTACCTAGAAGACTGCCTAACATGTAATAAAAACATAGAAATAACCCTCAGTATAATTTCTACAACCTTCCATTACACTCAAACGATGGCAGGAGGAAGCACCTACTGCAAATAAATTTCATTTTATTCTTTTTTTTTTGCTGGTGACACCGGGGAGTATTTTGAGACCATAATTTACTATTTTCACAGTCATACATACTATATTCTGATGGACAGTTTTATAGTTGAGAGTAAACAACTTTAAGGGCCCCTTTGATGCTGAACACCTGATTTTTTTCAAGTGGAATAATGGTCATTTGGGGAATAATAGCCACAGAAACAAACACCCAACATTGAGCTTAAATAATTGGGTTCAAGAACATTACAGGGTATTAGGAAAAGTAAGGAATGAGCCAATAGGTAAATGTACAAGGAAAGAGGTGGCTGGACTCCCAGAAAGGTGAACTAAGGCAGATTAGTGAAAGGAGTTTTGTTGTATTCAGGAAGGCTTACTTAAATCAGGAAAAAAAAAAAAAAAAACACAGGTAAAGATTATCTTATTCTAATCAGAGGTGGACTAGAATTGAGCTCTTGAAACTTGAATGTGTGAATCACCTGGGGAATCTTGTTAAAAGGCAGATTCTGATTGATAAGGTCTGGGTGAGCCCTGAGATTAGACAAGGATACTTCATTATTCAGCATAGAAAGAGTTAAGCAGCATCAGCATCACCTGGGAGCTGGGTCGAAATGAAGATTCCCAGGCCCTGTCCCTGTCTACTCAACAAGAATCTGAATCAGAATCTGATAACCAGATTTCCAAGCGATTCCTAGGCACATTCAAGTTTAAGAGGCACTGCAATCAAAGCTGGGGCTATTTATTGAGAGTGATCAAATTGTCCTGGTTGGCCTGGAACCTTCCCAGTTTTGGCACTGTTAAGTCTCCCGTCTGGGGAAATCCCTGAGCCTCAGCCAAACTGGGACAAAGACGTTGGTCACCCTGGCTACTGATTCCATAAATGGGACTAGAGTTTTCTATGCATGCTGTAGTGTGTTAAAAGTCACGGCTGCGGGCTTTCCTGGTGGTGCAGTGGTTGAGAGTCCGCCTGCCAATGCAGGGGATACGGGTTCGTGCCCCGGTCCGGGAAGATCCCACATGCCGCGGAGCGGCTGGGCCCGTGGGCCATGGCCGCTGGGCCTGCGCGTGCGGAGCCTGTGCTTCGCGGCGGGAGAGGCCACAGCTGTGAGAGGCCCGCGTACCGCAAAAGGGAAAAAGAAAAAAAAAAAGTCACGGCTGTGATACAGTGCAATTAGCATATTGTTTCCCATCTTCTGCCAGCTGCATAGACTTGAGCAAATCACTTCGCCTCGCCACGCCTTACTTTCCTTATATATAAAATTAAAATGATACCTACTTCACAGGGTAGTTTTAAGGATTAAACGAGTTATAACGTAATTGAGCATGGTCTGCATACAAAAGTTTTTAAATGTTAGGTATTATTATTGAGAGTTCTTATCATGAAATAAGGGACTGAAATCTCTTTGTTTTCCAGGCTATAAGAATAACTGGTTATGATTATGGACTCAGGCTTCTACTCAGGATAGGAAAGAAGAAAGAATGAGAAGAAAACAAAAAAAGGAAAGAGAAAGAATAAAGAAGTGAGTGTGGTGGGAAGGATACACAGGTTAAAATTACTACTCCAGCAGCAGGTACTAGTCTAGCAAGATTATTTCCACTAGAGGTTTGGAAGTGGCTCATGCTCTTTCCCTGAAATACTGTATATGTCCTTTCTCATTCTTGAGCTACAATGGGAGAGTGGAGTGGGTGTGATGGAGATTGCATGTCTGGCAAAGCTGAAAATATTTACTCTCTGGCCCATCATAGAAAATGGTGGCCAACTCTTGATCTATAGAATCTTAGCAAGAGTTCCAAAAAGATCCTACAGCCTAGTCAGGCTGAGCACAGGCTTGCCAATACTTCTACTGTAGTACCATGCTATGTTTACTGATCTGTCTTCCCCTGACAAGCCGAATGCGTCTCAAGGGAAGGGATCATGTCTTCTCTCTCCTCCTGTCTCCAGAGCCTAACAAAGAACCTGGTTCATAAGAGCTGGTCAATAAATGCATGTTGAACTGAACTGAGCTACAAGTTGAAGTTTATGTATATTACATATTTTAGATGTAGGGCAGGGCAGTGAACTACAAAAGTAATTTATATTTCTTTTAATATGTACTAGATCCTCTGATGAAAGCTGACTTCTGAGCTAACAGCTAATTTGCTATTTTTTATGTTTCTCAAATCTACCTATCTGGCACACCAATGAAAGGTAGTTAAAACCAAGAAGTTCTCCATCTGAAGTGAGAAAGCATTCTTGCATCCTCCTGCAAAATCTAATAAAACCTACAAAGTAAAAGGTTATATATAAAAATAACAATTGGCTAATAATTTTATTATTGAAAAATGCCTGTGTCAAATGCCTGCCTTAGTTAACATGTACTTCCAGGAGCTAATTAGTTAACGGTACTCTAAGTACTTACCAGGAACGATTCAGAAGCCTGACTTCCGTATGTATTTATTATTCCATAAATAAGTCTTAGTCACAATTAAATTCCTTGCTATTTTGATAAAGTTACCATACTGTTTTAATATCAAGGAATAATATGGCCAGTGGTACTAATTAGGGGGCTATTCTACAAATAACTGATGCACTTAAGAGTAAGCATTACAAGAAATATGCTTTCTTCAGTAAATTGGAGTACAAATATTTAATACATTTCAAATAAAGCTAATAATTGTCAAGGCCAAGACTCCTTAAGAAAAGCATGTGCAGTATAAAAAGACAATTCTACAAATAAATCTTTGGAGAGAAAATTTAAAATATTTATCTTTTAAACATATAATTTTCTCCTTACTAGCTACTGTTGTTAGCCTGCTTTTTAATGTTAATAAAGTAAACTTAATTTTGGAAAAATTTATGATGCCAGACCTGTAGATGGGAGAAAAATATATTAAATTTATGTTAAGATCCTTGATACAAAATAGAGTAAATGCCTTCTAAGCTAAATTATTTTGCTTCAATTCCAAAGTAAAGGAAATAGGGAATGTGCTCCCTAAATGCTGAAAAACGAGTAGTAAATTTTTCAACAATTGTGTTTACACTTTTATGTTTAAAAATTTAATTGCATGTTTTGGCCTTTTACAATCATCATAAAGTTACAATCTTTAAATTGGTATTTCTCAGGCAGGATCAACTCTACAGATATTAGATTTTCTTCTAAAAGTTCAGTATTTCTACAGGTTGATAAATGGTTTTCCTTCTAATAGATGATTAGTCTTCATTGCTGCTAGCATAAACAGATACAATTTGACATTAGTATTGCAGACAGGGATTTAGCTCTGAAGTGCATATACAAATAGATGAACATACAGGTTTTGCCTGGAGTGGGAGGTGATTCTCAATAAAAAAAAAAATTTGTGCTTTCTCAGACATAGAAAAACATCTAGCCAAAAAGTGAATCTCCCATGTGTTGAAACGTTGCTTTACCTCTAGGTATTTCAGCAGACCCGGATCCAACATGCAGATTATTCCCAGGATTCATGTGAAAATTTATAAGCTGAAAATGTGTAATAGTTATGTTGATTTGAATATGAAAGTCAAAATGTATCAAAGTTTTGTTTAAAATTCTGTTGACTTACACCAAAATTCAGTGATGGAGGGCAACTGGATTACACATCAGGAAATCTAAGTGAAGTCCCAAGATTCACTCTTTGCAAGCCTACCTATTGCAGGCCCTTGAGGAAGTCCTTTTCCTTCTTTGAACCTGAGTTTCCTCAGGCGTAAAATGAGGTGTTTTGCTTAGAAGACAAATAACATCTAACTAGAGCATATCTGCAATTCGAATCCTACAAATTGACCTTTATGTGTTTGGCGGGATAGGGATATGTTTCCAGTAAATACGTCCCAGTGTTTGGCTCCCTTCATTTCCTTATCTGTAAAATGGGGTGATAATAGAGCACCTTGTTGATGGTTGTAAGTGTCAAATGAATATATGTGTCATGTACAAAGCATAATGCCTGCCATATAGTTAGTGCTACATATATGTTTGCTATTATTATTATTATTATAGAAAACAAATGAGGTAATTTTCAACACCAGGTGCTATTTACTTTTGGAATAGATTAGAAATAAGAATAAAGGGAATTTTCAGATAATGTCACTCACATTGACTAGAACTTTAATGATGCCAAAGTATAAAGCATGAAAATAACCTTAATCCAAGGAAACATGATTAAATATACCAGTTCTGTTATCTACACTAATCGTCACCATCTTTTTTATTTTACCCCTTCTTTTCCCCTTCGACTTTTGGTTAAATCTTCCGCTCTTTTGTCTTTTACCCTTTTCTCAATTTAGCATTTTCTCTTTTTGCTATTTTTATAATCATTTACTCTCTTCTTTAAGCATTAGTGGTCTTTACCTGTCTGACATTATTGCAGATAATTGCTTGAGGGTACAAATGAAAACCAACAAATAAAACAGGCTTTAGAATGAGCTCTCAATTATCAAATCTCTACTAGTTTTCTGTAAGGTAGGCATACAACTCAAGAGGAGGGAGCAGAAGTACCCAGGTAGGCAACTCTAAAAGCATTCAATGTGCCCCAGCCTTAACTCAGTATGTTCTAAAAAGATGACAGGGAATATAGGTAAATCAAGCTATTTGATTAAAGAAAGGTTGGTCAACAGAATTTACATTGTATAAAAATGGTAATATATATCTGGTTTTCTTAAAATTCAGTAGTCTTTAATACAAAGAAAATTGTTCGGTGTGTACTCTAGTGCAATGGGCAACTGCATCTTTGGTGAACCCGCCCCCCCCCCTTTCTAATTCTCCTCTCTTTGTCCCAGGACACATAGTCAGCTGAAAGTGGCTCTATTTGAATATTTTTTTTATATGTTACTGTTAACCATATAACACTGCCTCTTGTCTGGATTACTCAACCAATCCACAATGGGTTTATTATTAGATTTTGACGTAAATCACTTCATCTCTGTATTTTTACAAATTTTTTAAGTCACAGCATATGAGCAATTTAAAGGTTTAGATTTTTAAAATTCCAGTTGATCTGCAACCTATTTGAATACAAGATATCCTAGTAGAAAATGCTATAATATGTTTTTATCTCATTTCTTAAGTGTAACTTTTAAAAGCCCTGTGAACAATTCCATTACTCATTACCTGTTGTATTCTGAGAAGTGTAATTGAAGTCAGAAAATTATGTGATGAAAGTATGAGGTCTGAAAAACCTGCAATTCATCAACACAATAGAACAGAAAAGCTAACACAAACAACTTTCCCTAAGCAAATGATGTGCTTGTTCATTAGGGAAAAAAAGCTTAACAGAAGTTTTCCTCTTTTGAGAGAAAAAAGCTAACTAAAAAGGAAATTATACAGTTTCAGATATCATATTTTCTCATCACATTTTTTTGCCATTCTTTTTCTAGTTTTTTTTTCCTTTCCTCTGCCTTTTTACTTTGTCCCTAAACTGCCAGAATCAGTAAATATTATAGGATAAGGTAAACATAGCTTTCTAAACCCTGAAGCATACACAGGCAAAGAATCACCCTTCAGTTCGGTCTGTCCACCTCTGATGAGGTTAGTACAAAAGCAATTTTTAAAATAGTACTTAACACTGACAAGTGATAAATATTATAAAGGAACTACAAAAAGAATAGTTGACAGCTTAAGCAGATAATAAACATGTTGTAAGCTCTATAAACTGTGAACATGATTCTTAGAAAAATGATATATTAAAATCTGTCTTTAAATCAAATTAAAACTTTGACAATTTCTAAACTGAAATTGACTCAGGTTAATGAAATCACAGTCTGGTTAAGGAAATTCACATTGTTTTCTTTTGTATTAATCATAGAACAGCTAGATAATCTCTCTGCAGATGAAATCCTGTAATTTTATATCAGCAGATCCACATCTTGTGATTTTTCCAATCCCTTTATAGAAGAAATTTTGGTGAACTAGCCTCTATTACCATTCATTTTTTGCTGTACTCTTACATATTGGTCTTCATCATTTGAATTTTAATATACTAAAGTGTGTTAATACCTAAAAGAATGGAAGAGTTTAATTTGTAGAATAAGTAAAATATACAATGTTAATAAAATTCAGAAATTTAAGTGTCAAGCAAAATGTGATATTGGTGTACCTGTATATGAGGTAATTATTCCAAAAAAATTATCATTGTTACCTACTAAAAATAGTCTATTTTGTTTTTTGGTTGTAATATTTCAAAGGGTCAAGAATATTTAGAAATATGGAATGGCATGGAGAGATGAATATTAAATGAATTACTGCTTCCGATTTTATGCCCAGGACATCTTTTCCCCTCTTCTTCTGAGGACCTTCACATCATTCTGCCAGCCTTTAATATATACATGGTTAGAATCAAGTATTCACAAACACCAAACCAAATACTATTTTCAGTTACAATGCCACGCAGATAAAAGATTTGGACATAGACCTGCTATTTTTTTTGCAATTGTGTGTGTTATGTGTTGTACTGAATAGTCTCTTAGTCTCTCTCTCTCTCTCTCTCTCTCACACACACACACACACACACACACACACACACACACACACCAATTCACAGCCACCCGGAGCCTGTGAATGTGACCTTATTGGAAATAGAGTCTTTGTAAATGTAATCAAGTTACGATGAGGTCATACTGGAGTAGGGTGAGCCCATAATCTAAAAGTCTGATGTCCTATAAAATGAAGGAAAGTTGGACACAGAAACAGAGACAAACAGGGAGAATGCCATGCGACGATGGAGGCAGAGACTGGAATGACGTGTCCACGAGCCAAGGAATGTCAAGGATTGCCAGCAGCACCAAACGCCAAGGGAAAGGCATGAAACACTCTCCTCTGCAATCTTTAGCGAGATTATGGCCCTGCTGACATCTTGATTTCAGACTACTAGTCTCCGGGACTGCAGTAGAATAAGTTTCTGTTGTTTTAAGCCACAAAGTTTATGGTGCTTTTTCTCAATAGCCCTGGAAAACTAATACACATAATATTTTTTTAATTCCTTATTTTTCTTATCTCTTAATAGCAATGACTTACACATCTTTCTATGCAGGCTGTATCCTCATACTTATCTATACAGATAAAAATCCTCAGCAGGAATGGAGGTTTCTCCATGAATGCCACTGTGTCATCTCCTTTAAGAAGTCTCTCCTGATCTCTGTGACTTGGGCAATTCCCTTATCTTAGTGTCCCATGTCATTTGGTACAACTGCCATTTTATATTTGTTGACGTTTTTCTCACTCACTTGAAGAGACACCCCATGAGAACAGATACTTGATTTGCTTCTGCTTGCTCCTGTATCCCCAGCATCTAGCACACTTCTTGGCTCATAATAGGGAGAAAAATGGTAAACAAATGAATGCATGTTAACATTTTCTGATGTCTCCAATTATAAATCCTCATTTTTCCTTTTGAATTGCATAATGTTTTTAGAACTTCTCGTAATATACTTATCTCCTTTCTTCAGCCCCTATTATTCTACATCACAGGGATTCTTAACAAGAAAGGTTTGTTTTTTCCAAAATAAATATGCCTGACTTCCTTCCCTCCCACCCCAGTTATATTCTCCTGAGAGAAAAGAACATAGATGTGTGTGGGAGGTTTTGCTGTTTTTGTTTTTAAAACCTCCTTTGTGTTCTTTATATGCCTCATTTTCTTCCTCTCTGGTAGAGGGGACTAGAAGAAAACAGTAGACCTGGTATCGAGCCCTAGAGTTCCAGCACTTTCTAGTAAAATAAAGCAGAATGGTTCATTTACTGCCTCTCTACACATCCATCAAAAAATATCCTGATTCATACAATTCTATGTTTAAAAAGATATATCTCTGTACTGAAATACTTAGAGACATGCATGGCTATATTTGATATATTTCTTTTAATTTTTATTCCAAAGCAGACTAATATACTCTTCAATCAGTGAATCTTAGTCAGTTTCTAAATAGTATATTACCATAAATTTCCATGCTTTGAATATCATTTTTCCTAAGAAAACTTTTAAGAAGTTGATTGTTATTTTAGGGCCATTAGAAAATTGAAGAACATATTTATAAACTTAAGAAATAATCTGAAAGAAATGAAGGAGAAATGATGATAAAATCAAGTCTCCAAAATGAATTTCTATTTTTGTTAAAATAAGTGTAAAAATGCACTGAGTTAGTATGAATGGAAGTGCAGGAAATACAAACGCACAAGAAGAACATCTTACCCAATAATAGATATTATCTGTACCAAAAAAAAAAGTACATTACCTTGTGAGTTTAAAATATTTACTGGACTTGGAAACAAGAAAACTTTCTTGAGTGTTTCATTATTAGTAAACGCAAGAAATTACATTGCTTCAAATCAACAATGATCTTATCACAACTGATCCTCACTTTTTTCCAGCTCTTATTCCACAATAACAGAAAATCAGCCTTCAAGTCTGTCTATGAGGAGTTGTAGGTTAAGCTCAACAAGTTTAAAGGTGGTTCTCAAAGCACTACATACAAAAATGATAAAACCCTACATGCTAATTGTTCTTAAATCAATTTGCATCATATCTATTGCCATATCCTCAGAGTCACAGGTGTATTTTGTTAAGCCTTGAACTAATTTTTTTTAATTAATTTATTTTATTTTTGGCTGTGTTGGGTCTTCGTTGCTGCACGCGGGCTTTTCTCTAGTTGCGGCAAGCGGGGGCTACTCTTCGTTGCAGTACATGGGCTTCTCATTGCGGTGGCTTCTCTTGCTGCAGAGCACGGGCTCTAGGCACACAGGCTTCAGTAGTTGTGGCACACGGGCTCAGTAGTTGTGGTGCACGGGCTTAGTTGCTCCACGGCATGTGGGATCTTCCCGGACCAGGGCTCAAAACTGTAGCCACTGCATGGGCAGGCAGATACTCAGCCACTGCACCACCAGGGAAGCCCTGAACTAAATTTTAATAGGTCACTAGATATCAAAATTAACTGTTCTAATGGATCATTCTAGGATACTAACTATGCCATGTAAGCCATGTACTGCTTAGTAAAGTAAAATAGTAAACTATGATTTATTTTATAATTTAAATGTATTCAGGTCAATTTTAATATGATGTTTTCAATGACTATGAGGATTTTCAATGACTCAGATCTACTACCAGGGAAACTTACAGAAAAATAAGGCTAGAAGCACTGCATTCATACACACATTGCCTTTCCTGGAGGTTTTACTTAGTCATGTGCAAACATGCACAGTAACCTTACGCATGGTACTTAATTTGAATGCTAATGTTTCCAAACGTAATACTAACTTATCGTAAAGATCATTATGTGTCTATTCTCTCAAGTGAACAATAAGGCTTGTGCTCCACTGTTTCAAATCAATATATTCTCAAGGACAGCATTTATCACTTCTATCTCCATTCAGAAGCATATTTTAATTGCTTAGTCTCTTCTGACTTCTTTCTCCTTCATCTGTCTTCCAGCTTTTTGTTCTTTTGCATATAGATTGATGAGCATCAGAAAAGAAGGCAGGACATATCTGATGGTACTGAATGGCAGCTAATATTCTTATACAAAGTTTAAATAAAACATATGCTGAATGAAGAAAACTAAAAATGGCTCTAAAGAATATACTTCCATAAATATAAGTAAAGCTTCCAGCTCTATTTTCTCCTACACCTTTGAGCAACTAAGCTATTTCAGAGCCCGCATATGGATGCCAAGAATGTGGCCAAGTTATCTGTCATTCAGGTAATATTTTCATAATTTTGACACATCAAGGTATTACCTGGATTATTAGTAATTTTACATATTTTATTAGACCTCAATTTTTAAATTTAAATGTTCATTTTAAAAAGTAATTTTATATCATTACAGAAAATGTAAATCCATAGGTAACCCAAAAAGAAATACAAAGAAAATAAACCAATGATAGTAAATTTTAAATGAATTTTAAATTCTTATAACTAGAATATAAGCTCCATGAAGGCAAGGATTTTGTCTCTTTTATTCATTGTTCTACCCCAAGCACTTATAGTAGTACCTGGTGCATAGTTATTACTTAGTAAAAATGTATTGAATGAATAAAGAATAAATATACTGGAAGGTAAATTGAAAATATTAATCTGTTTTGTGCTTCCGTGCTCCACAAAGATAATTTCCTAAATATCAAGGGTTTTTCTCCCCATAAATTCTTGTTCATCTCAAGGCAAAGGAAGTTCTTGTAAAATGTGATAGAAACTGGTACTTGTGTTCAGTATATACATAAATGCTTATATGTTTATTCACTGAAATTTGTTAATATCTGATAGTGAGCAGGATTTTATAATGTTATTGTTTAATGTTATATTGTCCTAATGTTATTATTGTATAAAGTTCAACGATGCAATTTCCAAGTTGACAAAAGCTATAAGGCAGTGCTTTTCTCTTTTGACTGCAAACAGAATCACTGGCAGAAACTTAAATAATACCAATGCCTGGGTCAACATACTCTGGGCCAATCAAATCAGAATCTACTGGAAACAGGCTACCCAACAATATTGTTTTTAAAAGCTCCCAAATGATTCAAATTGTGCAGACAGTGCCGAGAGCCACCAATCTAGGAGGACAGCAGTGAAAAGACATTTGTCCATGTAGAATATGACCATGTATCAGTCTTGAGCTTTTAAAATTTATCTTATCTTTATACCACCCAGCTTTTTCCTCGTTTTATCAACTTTGAAAAGTTCCTCACAGGTTTCCATATATACAACTTTAAAAAGCTAACCTTATTTAAAACTATCTTCAAAAAAAAACAATCCTTCACTTTAATTTTTTATGTAGAACTTCAATAAAAACCCTCCAACTATCTCTCATATTGTTGGAACTAAAATCTCCTGAATTGGTTTAGAAAATAATATTTATCTCCTATGAGGCACAAAGCTTCATTTTCTCACTCCTTCTCTTTGGCTCAGGATTGGTAATGGATACCGTGTAAATTGTACACTGCATAACATAACGGATAAAATATATTTCAGACATGACAATGTGACAGCAGAGTAGCCCACAGTTGTGCCAACATGATCAGATAAGACAGAAAAATATCCTAGGTTGCCAATAACTTAAGAAACATTAAATCAATAGTTTCATTTTAGGACCAAAGTGGGGATGGGTGTCTGACGGAGGTGTTTTTCAAAGGGATGGAGGGTGCATTCACAGAAATTCAGGTCTCCTACATGAACTCCAAGATCCATCATTTGGATAATGCTCTGTTCTATCCTCATGCAAATTGATTTATCTACATATTACACCATATTTTTTCAACAGGAAATCTGCTTTTGTGGTTCCCATAAGGAATTTATGACCATTGTTATTTAAGGACACCAACTGAATCAACAAAGACTTAGTACATTAGGACAATGGGGGAAAATCCAGGTATATAATTAAAATCAAAAAATTAAAACAGAAAATAAAATGTCCTTACTATATATGAAGGTTACCATTTTCCTTGGCATCAAGGCATGAAACCCTATTACACCTGATTTCTCTATTTCTACATGTAATTAACAACCAAGTCTTACGAAATATACCTTTCCAAAATGTTTTTACCTATCCCAGGTTTACATTCTCACTGCATCACCTCTTCTGGGCCTTGGATTTTCAAGCTTGAATTTCAGTTAGAGCCTCTGAACTTGTCTTCTTCTTTTCTTTCTTACTATCCATCTTTCACATTATTGGCAGATTAATATTTTAAAAACCCCACCACTGTCATCTTGTCCTGGTAAAACCTTTTCCTACCTATCAACAACATAAAAGCCAAAATCTATCATCAGATATTTCAAACCTTACGTGATTTTATTCTCAACAAATATTTCATCACAACATTTTCTTCCTTCTCTTTTCTAATTCATTAAACATAGAAATATTACATTAAATTGCCTTTTATGGGAACAAAGTGTAAATTTATTTCTGCCATCATATGGTGTAAACTGTGAAGCCAGAAAAATTTTCAATTAAATACTAACTGCACTACCAGCTTACTGGTTGTGTCCTCCCAAAATTCACATGTTACAATCCTAACTCCTTGTACCTCAGAATGTGATTTTATTTGGAAATAGGATCGTTGCAGATGTAATTAGTTAAGATGAGTCATACTGACTTACTGTCCTTATAAAAAGGGGAAATTTGGACATAGACACAAACACACACAGGGAGAATGCCATGTGGACATTGGAGATATGCCAAGGAACTACCAGAAGCTAAGAGAGAGAGTTCTGGAATAGATCCTTCCCTAGTGCTTTCAGAGGGAGGATGGTCCCACCTACAGCTTGATCCTGGACTTCTGGCCTCCAAAATTGTGACAATAAATTTGTGTTGTTTAAACTACTTAGTTCGTAGCACTTTCTTGCAGCAGCCCTAGGAAACTAATACATTGACTGAATGATTATTTTACATGTTTTAGTTGAATTATTTTCATTAAAAAAATGGGGATTATAACATTTGTATCACATGATTGTTCTGAGGGCTATGAGACACTATTTGTAAAGTAATACAGGGTCTGAATATAGGAATTATTTTCCTTCCTCTTTGTTTCCACTGTTTCTAATTTATGTGAACTATAGGTACCTTGGAAAATTAAACCTTCTCTGGGTCTTATTTGCTTTGGCTGTAGAATGGTAAAAATATTTTACCTGTGGTTCCTTCGAGCTCAAAATTCTACAGCTCTTGATCAGAACTCATATCTTGAGCTTGTCTTAACTACTTACCCCCTCAGATAGTTTATTCTTCAGATGATGATATAACTTGAACCATGACTGACACTAACAGTTTTTGTTCTTCACATTCTGAGAATTAACTTACCTTACAGTATACCAAAAGTGGTTTTATAATCTAAAATATTCTAATAGCCCTCACTCATGATTATTGATCTTTATGGTAAAAGAAAACAAATATTTTATTACATTAATTCTAAAAGGCCCGATTTGCCATTATTTTTTTAAAATTAAGAATGAATATTTTTATTATTATATTTATTTTATCATGGTTGGCAAAGATCCTTTAAACTCTAAATTTCTGTACTTGCATTGTTGGAATAAAGGACAATTCATGAATGTGTTTGTATTAGTCTTAATACTCTAACAACTAATGGTCAATGGCTACAGCGGTCATGAGCAGTGCATTAATTTGCAAAATTTTAATCAGATGATCAAGTGTTTGGTCTGAAAGAACAGAGGAAGCTCTTCATTTCCACTTGGAGGACTGCAAACTCCTGTAGTTGAAAATGGATGGAGTCATCTTCATTTTCTTAAAAGTCTAACTTTAGTTCCATGTGTGCCTAGAGTACACAATTTGTCCATGGAGTGATAAATACCCCCTACTGATCTTTGTTCACTGTTACTCAAAAATTTAGAATTTAGAATCCATTTAATTAGGAATTAATTTGCTACCCAATATTTATGAAGTTATAATTCCAAGCCATTTTGAAACACTGTAAAAGGAGCAGTTTTAGGAATTAATCACCAATTAGAAAATGTCCCTGGCTCAATAAACTTTAGAGAACCATATATAATGTCCAAACGTTAAAGTTCATATTAATTAAGTTATGTTACCTAGTGTCAGCAAATAACTATTACCTCAATTTGAGTACAGGATTATTCACCTTCTAACCAAGGGCTAAATTCCACCATTTAACAGTAAAGATAATATGCTAACAATATACATACTATTAGAAATAAATGAAAAAATTGAAGCTTTGTTAACTTTATAGTGATGAACAAGTAAAAAAAAAATGTTATTAGATAAATATCATGAGAATATGTACATACTTTATAGATAGATAGATACACACACACACATATCTACATGTTGAACAAGGGATGCCAGCTATTTTCTAATAGTAATCTATATAATCAGAAATTCGTATACATACAGAAAGGTGCAGTTTTTATTACTTTTTATATAATACATATTTTAATTACTTAATATTATATTGATATATACCTGCTAAGTATCCAAATGTGAATTTTTATTCTCTAAAAAGGACTTAATTTCATATAGACAAAAAGTAAATTTATAGTTGTCATAGTCAATTATCAGCAGTTCAATAAGAATTCTGATGTCTAACATGCTATACTTTCTCAAGAACTCTCATTTCAAATCTGATCCTAGATAATATCAATAATGGTAGCCTTCTGCTTTCACTGTAGCAGCATTAAAAAAAAGAAAGCCTACTTTCATAGAGCTATGTTATCCAAAGTTTAACCATAAAGCTAGAAATTTTAAGTTCACATTTTGTGTCCAAGATTCCAGAGAGATTGTGCTCACTTGATGGTCACCATTCACATTTACCTCAAAAGACTTTTCTTGAAACTAAGCCACATTGATAGAGACAAGAACAATTGTGATACATCCTTATATTTGCACTCAGGGGTTTCAGAATGAGCTTCCCCCAAATGTATCACTTTAGCATGCAAACTATTTTGAGCTGAAGACAATGGAAGCCCAAAAGACTCAGGGAGAGCTTTTTACCTCCCCCTCAACTGCCTTAAAGAATTTAGATAGAGGGTCTGGTCTAGGAAGAGAGCTATCATCACAGATAACTACAGTGAGTATGGGCTAGGTGTGGTAAAATTCGTGGGTAAAAACAGGCTCAGCAGAGCCTGTTTGTTCAAAGTCCTCTCTGTGTGCTACTTTCTCTGCATGACATGACAAATACTTGTTTACCAAACATTTGCTTTTCCCATCTCCTGCAAATTGTTTTTCTTCCCTTTGAAGTCCAAGACCCCTACTCCTTCCTCTTAGCTCAGAACAGCAATAAGCCTCAATTGCCTGAATGTCAGGGACCTTCTCATTGTCTTTGTGGGGCTCCTGTATGCACACAATTAAATTTATTTTTCTTCTGTTAATCTGTCAGTGTCAATGTCAATTTAATTAACAGAACAGCCAAAAGAACCTAGAAGGGTAGAGGAAAAACTTTCCTTCCCTACAATTCAAAGATGGCCAGAGACACTTAAAGAATGATTCATATTCGCCAACATCTGTGAATCATTTCTAAAATCATTAGCTCATCAAATCATTTCTACCACAAAGCTCTATAATTTTTCAAAATCGATGATTCTGTTCAATTCAAATTGGATCAGTAACTAACATGGCTTTTAATCCTCATCAAATTAATTAGCATTTTCAATTTGAGTCTGAATACCAAACAATGTCCTTGTTTTTTTTGTTGTTTTCTTCCCTGAAGTTCCAAGTTCAAATGTGCTTAGATGTCATGACACATCTGTATGGAAGTATGATCTTATGAACCATATGTGTTGGGCAAATTGGAATTCTCAAAACACTTTTTAATTCTAAAAAGCCAATGATCTGAGGAAGAAGCTCAGTATATACCTTCTGAAAGTTTCTACTCTCTCAACAAATGGCTGAGTTAAAGTAAACCACATCTCCAAATATTTCCCAAGTATTCACCAAATGTTGATGGCTAAAGGTTTGTTCAGAAAGACTTATTTTTCTGTTACATTACATCTTATGAACTCTACAGAGGAACAATGTATGGAATCTGGACACACCAACCTTCGCTTTGTTCTTGAACAATCTTTCTCCCTTCAATTATAAGTGCCTGACCTATGGTGAGTGCATTCAACTTTTCTGTGTTCAAATTTCTCAAATTCTTTACAGGCAGGTATTCAGGAACTTACAGCTCATTTGTAATTGCTCATTAAAAAAAAAAAAAAAGGGTATTAAGTTGCATTTCTCTTTCTCTATTTCAGTGGCTTTCAAACTTTGACATTCATTTGAACCAGCTGAAAACTTGTTAAAAACGATTGCTAGGCCCCATCATTAGAGTTTCTGATTCATTAGATTTGAGAGTGAGGCCTAATAATTTATATTTCTAACAAGTTCCCAGGTGACGCTGATGTCCCCAAACCACACTTTAAGAACCACAGCTCTATTTGTGTTGCAGAACAATTCAAGCAACCTCCATTCAAGAATCAGTCCAAATTTGGCAGACGAGCAACCCATTTCTGTTAAAATTGGAAAATTGTGTACAAACATGCACACTCAGGCAGTCCTTTGCTACCATTTGATCTCTTTCTGAACAAAAGAAGTATTATAATTTTCCAGTGCAAAGTTCCATAGTTAAATCTAACATACAGTAATATATAACAATTAATAAATGATATGCAGTTTTTGACCAACCTTTTTATATTTTGAAAATTTATTTGTATTATTTACAAAGGGGTTAAATGACTAATACTTTTTTTTTTAACTCAAGCTCTTCACCACAATTTATTTTATACTTCATAATCCTTGCGGATTTATAAATAACTTGCCCAGGGTAACACAACTAGTTAAGTGATGGGGAACAGACTTGAACCTAGTTTTGTTTGATTATTCTAGAATGATATGTAACTGTGCAGATATCATTAGCCTATTCACAATTTATTAAATTAAGTATCTGAGGGCCTAGTCTTGGGTAAGGTATTGTATTTGATATTAGGAATACATACTGAAGACAAAATCTTGCACTAAAGTTTATAGTACATTAGAGGAGTTTGACACATAAGTAAAAAGCTTCAATACAAAGTGATAAGCACTATAATATCAACAATATAGCTTATCACACTGAAATCTAGTTTCAGAACACATTTCCAAAAACAATATAACCTGATCTTCAAAACAACGTGAGAGAATTTACTCGATTTTTCTTTCTCGATATGATAGATGAACCAGCTAAAGAATAAGGATTTTACATGACTTTCCTCCTGTTCTGTTTTCTAGATCAATGTTTCCCAAAGCATATTTAGCTGCACAATCAACCTAAGTGATGCTCAGAAAGAAAAAGGGTTCTCTGGGCAATTTTGTACTTCTCCTTAGAGATCCATAATGCCTATTATCATTTTAATAGTTCCAAGAAGACCTGTAGTTAAAAAAAAAGCCTTTGCTTTTAACTTTGCTTAATCCAATCTTACCCAAACTTACATAACCATAAAACTCTACATGAAACTTTTAAAACACTGATCTGAACCTACAATTTTTTTTTAAGATGTTCCAGAAATACCTAAAGATTTCCAAAAAATTATGGTATTGGGATGGGGTGCACAGAACCAGTCTTTCTTGGCTTCTACCCACTTAACCTACCAGCCTGGCTTCATTCAAAACAGTTCTACTTTTGTATCTATTCTATACTAAAGGATGTGATTATCCAAGTTGAATGAAAACTCACTACTTTACAAGAATCATCAAAATTTAAACTAAACACCCAGGAAAATGGTTTGAATAGGACTTTATCTTGAAAGATAACTAAAGCTTATTTTACATTCAAAAACATTTAGGCTATAATGTGTTAATTTTTATGATGAACAAATAACAAATCGTTATAGAGTTTAAATTTTTTTTGAAAAAATTTTCATAGCAAGACATGAGTTTCTTAACTTAATGCTTGACTTTTACATAATTAACATTAAAAAGCCTCTTCAATAATATTCAAAACTCTCATCAATTTTTTCAAAAGCCTCTCTTAATTCTTTGACAAACGTACCTAGCAGTCTTTCTGAAACAACTATCCTAATATTACCTTGAATCCCTTTTGTGGATGGATTTTATGATCATCACATAGGAAACAAAACTTAAAAACATAGAGATAAAGACACGCATGAGAATTAGGAAACTAAATGTTGGGAGTGAAGTGGGAAGGGAAACAGAGGAGACTGTGTGATGTGGCAGTGTGTATTAATCACAGCTTTACTTTCTGTATTTTATGATGCTTTGACATCCTAGTGCCTTGTTAATCCTGGAGAGACTGCCCCCTCCCACCAAGGCCAGTTAATTCCTAGAGAGCACAAACAGCTCGTCTGCCAGCATGCCCTTGATAGGTAAGCCAACCAATTCAATTCGCCCCAGGGTCAGGTACCAGACAATTAGAAACCAGCCCTATAGCCCAGAGCCCCCAAAATTATTCAAACCAAACAATCCTAAATTGTTTACCCTGCCCCACCTTGCCTTTCTCCTGAAACTACAATAAAGGATCTGGGTCATGCTGTCCACTCACTCTGCCTCCTGACTGAAGGGGTTCAGAACGAGCCTCCCCAAAATATTCCACTTTGGCACGTGGATTACTTTGCGCTGGAGACAATCAAGGCCCCAAAAACTCAGGAAGAGCTTTTTATCTCTCCTTTAAATACTTAAAAGGATTTAGATAGGGAGCCTGGCGTAGAGAGAAACTTATTACCAGAGATAACTTTCTACCGTGAATGACCTGTCTATAGGGCAGGGCAAACATCTAATTACCAAATATCTGCTCTTCTTATTGTCCTGTGAATTACCCTCATCCCCTTTGAAGCCCCAGGCCCTTAACCCATTTCTTAGTTTAGGATGGCATATAAGCCTCAACTGCCCGACTTGCCCTTGGGTCTTAATGTTTTATGGGGTTCCTGTATGTTCCTAATTAAATTTGTTTTTCTCCTGTTAATCTGTCTTATGTCAATTTAATTAATAGAGCAGCCAAAAGAACCTAGAAGGGTAAAAGAAAAACTTTCCTCCCCTATCTGACTCAACCTGGTACTTCCCTATATGGTCCTGCAGGACATGGCATGCCTTCTTCTCTTGGAAACTGTTAGCAGTAAAATTTCTTTACTGGAATTGACCTCCCCATGTTGTCATTCACCTCTAAAAAGGAAATCCCAGGTACAATCAAACTTAGTGGAAGTGCTCTCTGCCAGGTCACCATTTACCAATGGCTTTGTATGTAATTTGATCACTTTGCCAATAGTACCTACATCAAATTCACAAAATCTTGCACTTACTGCAAGGTTTAGATTTTACACTTTCAATTTAATTATGTAATGCAGTGGAGACTAAGTCTTGACCTTGTTAGATGACTTTATTAGATGAACTTAGATGATCTAACAAGAATGACCCTTTTAGATGGGGAAATATAGATTTGTATTAAACTGGGAGGGATATTTGAGTAGGGATTAAATATGTAATCAGTTCACTGAAGAATACTTTTATTGTATAGTAGTTGTTTCCCTATCTAACTCATAGTGGCAAAATCTTATATAATGAAATCTCAAATAACCAAGAGCCCCTGTCTACACTCTACATATTAAGGAAATTTACACTTGTCAAGGAAACTTCCATTTGTAAAGGTATGTCCAAGCCAGGAAGAGAACTATACCTAGAGACAACTTATCACCTGAGAGACTCTTACCTGCATAATCAGACAACCCTAGGTACCATACATTTTCTCTCCTTCCTGTAAATCCCTCTCTCCCAAAGAAGCCTGAACCCCCTTTTCCTTTGTTTAGACTAAGATAATGTATAAGCCTCAATCATCTGACCACTTCCTAGGGTCACATTTCATTATAAAACTCCCACATATACATAATTAAACAGCTTTTTTTCCTCTTGTTAATCCGTCTTTTATCAGTTTGGTTTGCAGTCCCCAGCCATTGAACCTAGGATAGTAGAGGAACAAAAATCTTCCTCCCCTACAGTAGTCCCAATGAGTGTGAGTAAAACCAAGAAAACATTCCGTTACTACTTTACCATGTTGAATTTTTAAAGAGAAAAAGTAAGTTTTTATTGTCATAACTTAAGGCTTGTTTAATCTAGAATTTTCCCCAGGGCTTTATTTTTATCTTTTATGAACTAGTAAATACAAATTTCAAATAAATCTTCAGTTTTAAATACAATTTAATATCACTGTATTTTACACTAAGTCTTGAGGGCTGCAGCTTTTTAAAATCGCAACTTTGAAGATATAATGGATGTGATTAAAACTGTGCAAATAATTGACTGAAAATATAAGACACGTAACATATATGAAACCCAAAATTAAGTGAGGAAGAATTATTTATATCATAAAAATAAGCCTAATAGGCATTAAAATGTGTCCCTATAAATATAGTAGGTTTGATAATCCTAAGTGGCATAATTAGAAAACTTTCTTTCATTAATCAAATATTCTAATTAACAAAAGTCATATTTATCCTAAATATTAGTTACTATATTTATACATAGACTGAAGAATCACATCCATAATAAAACTACACATAATAATTTTATCTTTCCTTTCTGATTTGGAAAATATTTCATGAACTCTCAATGCTTTGGGTTACCATTATGATCATCATTTTTAATTTAGGCATCCAATCAACAAATGCCTCCAACATGGCATATATTACACTAGGTTCTGGAAATACAATCACATATAAAACAAAAGTCTCTGCTCTTGAGAATTTTACAGGTCTGCTCAAGGGGCAGATAATTAAACAGGAATTAAAATACACAGTGATATGCGCTATAGTAAGGGTATGCTAAATAGCCTGGGGAGATCAGAGGAGGCTTCCAAAAGAAGGAAACAACTAAAATGAGTAGGATTTGAAAAGCCATTCTGGTCTGTGGACTCAGAGGTAAGAGAGAGTAAAGCTGGCCCCAGGAAGTGGGATAGTGGCAACACATAAAGCCAAATTGGTCACAAGAAGTCAAATCATAGAGGGTTTCTTGGGCTGTGAAGAGTTTAGTAATTATCCTGAAGGTAACAGGGAGCCATTGAAAGATTTTTATCAGAGATATAAAATCATGGATACTGCTAAATATTAGAGGCAGATCATTGCTTAATTAAAATTTATAGAATCCCAAAGGTTCGTAAGTACGTCAATATAAATTTTTTTTTTCATGGCGTGATTTATTCTATCTCATTCCTATTCGTTAAATTTACAATATTTTCCCTTGCTTTTTAGGTAAGATATATTTAAATTGGCTAAAATAGACTGCTATATCATTATGTATCTTATACATTTATATTATTGACAATATGCTTGTATAATATGAAAAAACAAGATTTCCATCACAGCAGGTACTGGTAAGTCTTTTTTACAATACTGTGATCAGTCGAAGAATATACAGATTTGAACAAATAAGAAATACTCAAGAGAAGACCATAAAAATTCTTTGAAGAAAATAAGAGTTACAAGAAAAGGTCAGGAGAGCCAAAACCAATTCACTAAGAAATTCTGAAGAATGTCTTAGAAACTGTCTTAAAACATACTTTTTCTGTTATGGATTAAATAGGCAACATTTCTTCTGAGTACTCATAATCCCCCTTTCTGTCTTCTTTCACTCAAAAAGAAATAAAAGAAAAAAAATCCCGATCATCCATGTGAATTAATTCCTGACTTGCAGAGATAGAGAGAAAATGAAATTATTTATCATCAGACATTTTCTGGTTAATATTTATTTTTAAGATAAATTAATGATTTGCCTACACTAAATATATCAAATACACATACTTTCAGCGAAACTACTGTACCATTTCTCGAGTCTTCTTAGGTCTCTTTGATTCTAAAATGTAATTGGGAATGTGAATTGGTACAGCCACTATGGAGAACAGTATGGAGGTTCCTTAAAAAACTACAAATAGAACTACCATAGGACCCAGCAATCCCACTACTGGGCATATACCCTGAGAAAACCATAATTCAAAAAGAGTCATGTACCACAGTGTTCATTGCAGCTCTATTTACAATAGCCAGGATATGGAAGCAACCTAAGCATCCATCAACAGATGAATGGATAAAGAAGATGTGGCACATATATACAATGGAATATTATTCAGCCATAAAAAGAAACAAAATTGATGGACCTAGAGTCTGTCATACAGAGTGAAGTAAGTCAGAAAGAGAAAGACAAATACCGTATGCTAACACATATATATGGAATTTAAGAAAAATGTCATGAAGAACCTAGGGGTAAGACAGGAATAAAGACACAGACCTACTAGAGAACAGACTTGAGGATATGGGGAGGGGGAAGGGTGAACTGTGACAAAGCGAGAGAGAGGCATGGACATATATACACTACAAAACATAAGGTAGATAGCCAGTGGGAAGCAGCTGCATAGCACAGGGAGATCAGTTCGGTGCTTTGTGACCGACTGGAGGAGTGGGATAGGGAGGGTGGGAGGGAGGGAGCCGCAAGAGGGAAGAGATATGAGAACATATTCGTGTGTATGACTGATTCACTTTGTTATAAAGCAGAAACTAACACACCATTGTAAAGCAATTATACCCCAATAAAGATGTTTAAAAAATAAATAAATAAAATGTAATTGGTTCCTTTTCTGAATTATTGGTATAATGGGGTTTCATAATATTATAGAGTAATTTACAATTAAATGTTCAATTATATTTAAATACTAATGATAATTTTTAAGGCTTTTATCTTGGCCATATTAGGAAAAATAAATTCACCTTCCAAAGTTTATTCATAACAATGAATTTTTACTATTATTGGGAAAAATACATATTTTATAATAAGTATTAACAAGGCAAGATTAATCAAATTTAGCAGATTTTCCCTGTCCATTGCCATGTATACCAATAAAGTAGCAATTAGTAAATGACTTCTTATACTTCACAATAGACATTCTGTTAGCTATGAATCTCTAACAACAAACAAACATTCCCTTAAAAAAAAATTGTATTATAGAAAAGAGGGAGCAAGCTCTGAACAAATAGTTTTGCTTCTGCTAAGATTTTCATCAACTAGCATGTAGGCCTCTCTTCAAGTCCTTCAACCAAGACTAAATAACTAAAAACTGACATTAAAATTGACTAAATAATTTGAAATGATATGTAAGCAAAAGACATAGGCAAGAAAATTTCAAATTAAAAATGTTCAACTCCACCATATTTTCTAAAGAGACTGGCATGTTTGATGCTGAAACATAGCATAGGATAGTGTTAAGAAACCGAATTCTAATGCTAATTTTCTGGTTTAAATTCTGATGTTTCCACTTACTTGTATGTCCTTGTGTGAGTTTATTAACCTCTCTGTATTTCAGCTTTCTCTATGCCTCAGTTTCCTTGTCCGTAAAATGAGCATAATAATCACCTACCTCACAAGATGGTTGTGAAGATTATGTGAATTAATACATGTAAAACATTTCTTTACAATACCTCCATTGCCCTTCTGTTCTGATAAAACCAAATTCTAGTTCCTTGACTTCAGATCTCAGACTTTTCTACCATAAGCCTACCACTATACATTTATATGAAACTTTGCATTAAAGATAACTTCAAATGTATAGGAAAAAAGAAAAAAAAAAAAAGGAAAAACTATCAGCTGAACAGTCATTCAGAGAAGAACTCATGTTTAGGATGCCTAGCAAGTTAGTCATTAAGTGCTCCAAAACTGACAACTATGTTATTTTTACTACATTATTTCATTTACTTTTCCTCAAGAACTTTTAGGGTATTGTTGGCTCTACAGAGGAAGCTGAGGCTTTAGCTAACAAGTTGAATAAGTATCCCAAGGTCATACCACTAGGATTTGAGGCCAGCAATCTTCTCCCTATGCTTTTACTGGGCTACTCTGCTCTCCATGAAGAGGAATGGCGAAGACTCCCAAAGATACTTACCAGTCAGAATGGAAAACCTCTAGAGATCACTTAAATGCGATACCCAAGTCTTCGTGAGCTGTGGATTCATAACTTATCTCTCCTCCATTGAGAAAAAATTTGCTAAAGCCCAAAACTTGAATCTTGAAAAAAAGGAATTGTTTTTTAATATTTTATAAATTATTTTCTCTTTTCATAGGAAGCCAGCATATTTACAAAAGAAGTTCCTGTTAATCTCATTTAAAGTAGTCTTTAATGCAAAGTTTTGCATCCTGTTTCTTCTTAAAAGAGAATGATTTGAATGTAACAGTGTAGCTTTAAATGATTACATAAGATGTGCCTGGCATGGAGGTGCATCTTTTAAATTTACCATTTCATTTAATCTCTACAACCACAGTAATTTACAAATGAAGAAACTGAAGCAGAAAAAGGTTAAGTAACTTGATGAAGGTCACAAAACTAGTAAGGGCTCACCTGTGATCCAAGCCCTATTGAGCTCTTACTTGCTGTGTGTTTTTCATACTTGTACCTGTTCCCAACTCCTTCCCTAAAATAAATTACACTAAAAAGTATGCATACACACACACAAATCTAGTGTGAACAGCATGATAAGTAATATACATGAATATAAAAATAAGTGAATATAAATAAAGAGAAAGTTGGACAACTATACCAAGAAAGATTAAGAATATACAGAATACGTATTTATGTATATATGAAAATATGTAAATGTTAATACTGGTTAAAACTAGGTGATAGGATAATTTACTTCTTATACATTTATTTTTTTTAATTTCCTTTAATGAACATATGTTACTTTTATAATTAGAGACAAGGTTATTTTTTAGAAATTCTATTTTTGTTACAAATATGTGTGATTTTTATTCTACTTTTTGTTCTTTCTTGAATTTTCTCCAATACTATATAATTTTTTTATGGAGTCTAAATCTTATATTAAAAAAGATTGCATTCTCTCTACATATTGATGTTATTAACTCATCTCGATTACAGCATAAAGAATGGATTTATTTATTCACACTTGTTAAGTGTATAAATGTTCACATATTTTAAGATTTCATACTAGAGGTGTATATAAAATTGGAAGGGATCCAAACATTGATAATATAAAACTACAACCAAAATATGCTGTAAGATGATAGATGTGTATATATATATATATATATATATATATATATATACACATATGCATATATATATCTGCTCTCAGTTCCTGTCACAGACCTCCTAAAATTCTTTGTAATTTCCTAAGAGCTAAGAGCACTAGGTGCATCTTTTTTTCTAATATTTGGTCTTTGGTCCTGGTTCCTGACAGAGTTCCTCAATTTCTCGGAATTTCCTGATTAACAGCAGTCATTTTTCTTCTATAAGGGAACTCTTGGTGGGCTCCTGAATAGTTCCTGGATGGGGGCTTGTCATCAGAAAGACCAAGCCCTGAGTAGAAGCTTGGAATTTTCAGCTCTCTCCCATTCAATAGATAATTGGATATGTGGGGCTGGATATGGAGTTGATAACTGACCATGTCCATGTGATGAAGCCTCCGTAAAAATCCCAACAGTCTGTGGTTTGGAGAGCTCTGGGGCTGGCGAACACAGGGAGGTGCTGGGAGAGTGGTGCCCCAAGGAGGGCAGGGAAGCTCCAGGCCCTTCCCCACATAACTTCCCCACATCTTTTCCATCCGATGTTCAGCTGTGGCCTTTATCATAACCTTTTATAATAAACTGGTAAACAGTAAGTAAACTCTTTTCCTGAGTTCTATGAGGTACTCTAGCAAATTAATCAAACCTGAGAAGGGAGTCATGGGACGCTCTGATTTATAGCCAATTGATTAGAGACATAGGTGGTAATCTTGACTTGGGATTGGCGTCTGAAGTGGGGGAGTAAGGGACAGTCTCATGCGACTGAGCCCTTAACCTGTGGGATCTGAAGCTATCTCCAGATAAACAGTGTCAGAACAGAGTTACACTGTAGGACACCCAGCTGGTGTCACAGAGATTTGCTGGTGGTGGTGGGGGGGGAATCCCCTATCTCTGGTGTTAGAATTGCTACAATGCGGGTAGTAGTGTGCGAGTGAAAGAGAAAAAAAAAGAGGAAGATTGGGGTTTTTTCTTACACATAAACCTAAGGAAAATGATCTATCTGTAAACATAGTTAGGTTTTAGAATTTTTAGAGCTAATTGTTAAATTCATTATGACCCACCATCAAGGCTACAGGCTTCGTTCTCTCTCCCATATGCACTTTGGAGCCTGGCCACACTGCCTTAGGGAAGACTTTACACTTTCCCTTCCTATAGCTGTCCTCCCATCTTTCTCATTCTCTTCCCTTTTCACTCCTTGTTCACCAATCTTCCAGCCTACCCACACCCCAATTTGTTACACACAGAACAGAAAGAGAAATCATGAGAGTAGATAGAAGAAAGAAGAAATTATTTTGTTCACCTCAATCTTACATATTAATGTTAATACTTCCCCCAATCCATACTATTACAGAGAAGAAACAAAATGGGGTAGACAGAGGAGCAGGAGGGAAAGGAAGGAAAAAAGAGGAGGAAGAGAAAGTTACTTGTGCCTTCCTCTTCCTTCATAACAGCTTAGTATTTCCAACTTTGAAACAAAAAGGGAAAAGGATGAAAGTGTCATGTTTAAACTCAGAAGCCTTTCAAACCTTTATCACTCTCCTTAAGACTCTTATTCATTCACACCCAACAATAATGCAATTATAGTCATGACACATTTATTTAAATAGGATTCAGAGTTGTTATTGAGGCAGTTGATGTTAATGGAGAAGTTGACGTCATAGATCACAGCTGTTTCTCTATTAAAACCACAGGGCAAAGTAACACTGGAAAACAGAGAGAAGTGTAGATTAAACAATGGTGGGGGGAAGGGGGAGGGAAATGGGGTGTGAAAACTTATGGGCAAAAATTGTTATGAGCAAATCACTATATGAATTGGGCTTTCTACCTTAATCACATATTTTTTTAGGCAGCAACTATAGTCACATACAGGGTTCTTTCCTCCCTAGATTTTAATGCAACCAAGAATTATCAATGAATATGGTTAAAGAATTTAAAAATTCCAATTGGATTTCAAAGAAACTGTTGGTTATCTGAGTCTGTATATAGATTTATACTACATGTGTTTCTGGAAGAATCATTCATCTGCATATCTACCAATGCCAAATAAGCATGATTAAAATCATGCAGCATTCTCTCAAGATTCTTCAAACAGCCACTGGAAAAGTGTCATTATGTGTGTTAACACAGTCTGTTTTATTCTAGTTAGTATTTGTCTAGTTGCTTGTTTAGGTTGGCAAATGACAGGATTAACTAAATGCCAGAGAAAAATCAATCTTCTACAAATAGTCATTTATAATTTATTCTTTTAATATAAATTTCTTTTTCATTTAGTATTTTAAAAGTAACGTTTTCTTTTTTTAATGATTGATGTCTTAGGCAGGAAAAACAGACATACCCTAGCACATATACAAATCTTTCTTAAGAGTCTAGAACTGCTATAGGCAAAGCATGAATTAATTACTGCTCAACATAATTCTATATGCTTCACAATACAGTACAAACAAAGCAGCAGACAGGGTTCAGCAGATAATAAACATCCAGTTGGGCTGTGATAGCCTGAAGAAATAGGAAGGATAAACCGGTAGCAGTATGGAAGTTTGGCTTTGTAGGGAAAAGGATAATATCTGTTTTATTTACATAATCTTTCAACCCTCTTCGGATCTACCAGAATCCTTTTAGTAGGGCAGATGTAAACATACTTCTTAGATAAAATTAAGCCACAATACAGAAGTATAGTCACAATGCAACCATTAGGCCAGCACCTTTACACTGTGCTCTATCAGCTATCTCATTTGAAGATGAGCCAGTATTTTAATTCAGTTCTTTAGTTTAACAAATATGTATTAACCACCTATATATTCCAGAACTGTCCTGAGCCCTTGGAATACAAAAATGAAAACAATTGGCATGGTCTCTGCCCACTTGGAATTCACAGTCTCTATGTTTGTCTTTTTGGTCACAATTTTGTAAAATTGATAAAAGCATAAAAATTCTGGAAGAGCAATAAAACTGTCTATTCAGAGGCTTGCCCTAGGGCTGATGAAAGCTTCAGTTTGTTTACATCCTGTTTAGTCCGATAGTCCACTGTGCCGTCTACAAAGCTGCCTACAATCTCCTGCATGCGTGCTTGACCTCCAGAAGAGAATTATCAATGCAGACATTTTCTGTATGGCTGCCTCAAGATTTTGGTAATTTTCACAGCTGGGAATGGGAATAAATCCCCAAAACAAACGAAAGCAATGTCTGATAGGCCCTCTGAGGACCCCTGCCACATCCTGGAGTTCAAGTGAAGTGAGAAACTTAAAACCTGGGTTATTAATATTTACTTGTTTTTACATCTTCACTGGGACTGGGAAAGGAATTAAAACATTTCAGTGTCACACAATGAATATCTGTGGGCCTTTAACCATCATTTGCTACACTTCATTTAAGACTATGCCACTGAACCAACTATACTTCAATAAAAAAAAGGGAAAGGATTAAAGACTATGCCACTGATGTGCCCTTTGATGAAGACACAATGTTGATGATTCCCCTAAGCCAGAGTGAACTTTGAGAGCAGTTATCCGCACATTTGCATCCTATAGAGTACAGCAAACCTAACTGGCACATACTTAAGGGCTTGGTCTTACTAGTATCACATTCTAATAAATTGGGATGAACACTCATTTTTAGCTTAAGTGGCTGCTTTATAATCAGCAGTAGTTCAGTCACTGAATCAAGGCAAATCCAGAGGGAATGCGACTTCCTCGCAGCTCTCTTCCAGAAACACAAGAAGACTTACAAGAAGACACACTAAACAAACTGAACTTGCACTAAGATAAATAATTGTGAATATACTAAAATGCAATGTGTAAGCTCAACTGCTTCTAGTACTTCATAAAATACAAGAACATTCTGCTATACATTATGATCCAAAGGTATAAGATAGTTTTAAGAAATTATGACTAACTACAAATAATTAATCATTTTGCAAAACTCCTTTCAAACTCTTCAAACTCTTGATCTCACCAACTAGAAGCTGCCTGCCTTTCCTTACCACGTGTCCCCCATACGCAGCTCACAACAGGGATGTTTGCTTTCTTCCAGGATAGCAAGAAAGCCTCTGTCTGATTCCAGTTCCCTCTCCAGATAGCACGGTAGTGACTATCTCATCACCATTTGTTATATTATAAGGTAACCTAATCAAAGGAGTAACTATCCCATCGTATTCAAAGGCTCTGCCCACACTCAAGGGGAGAGAATCATCCGAGGTACTTATATCCGAAGGCAAGAATCTTGGGAATCACCTTAGAATTCTGCCGACTACAACAATGCTGTCTTATTCGCAATATGATTAGAAATAGTGTAGCCCACATTGACGCCTTTTAGGACTTCTTCCAATGAATGCTTTATACAAATTATTAGTTATCCTAACAACATTATTACTATCATCATCAATAATCACTATTAACCTTAACTATGAGGAAATGACAAAAGCAGAAAGATGTCACACCAGCTTCAGCGAGCTTTTAAGTCACTCAGGGAAGGCAGTGGGAACAGAATCTAGTATGCCTGTACTCGGGCTGTTTCCCTAGCTCTGTACTGTGGCAGGATTCCTATATTAAGTAAACACAGATGGCAACCTGATGCTAGTGTACCAGTTCTGAAGGAAACTGGCAAATACTTTTCTCTTAAAGGGCAATTAATTCATTAAAACCAAATTGACTATAGAGCAAGTTTTCATAATTTCTCAAATTAGCAAAATTTCAAAAATAATCTATTTTGAAAGTTAAAGAATTTTTGGTTTTGGTTTTTAACTAAAAGAAAGGGAAAAAAAATTTCTGAAACCTAAATACTCAGACATCTGGCCACACGGCAAAAGTCACAGAAGAAGCCAATATACCTTAAACTTTTGGCCTCTCTTTCTCCCCTCTCTCTTTGCCTCTCTTTCTCTCCCTCCACCCTACCAATTGCTATAATAATGATTAAGAAAAACACATGGATAAAATTAATGTTCTCCAATTGAACAACTGTATCTCCTGAATAGGTCAGCTCCATTTTCAATGTCTCTAAAAAGAGGAAGAGGAATGATATGATTGCTAAAATGTCCTCCAACTTTAAGTTCTAAAATTCTATTGCAGTACAGTAATGTAAATTCTAGACAATCATAGGTAAAACTTAGATTCTGGGAGTCAGATTGGAAGGAAGGAAAAATAACAATTGGGATGATTCTTACTATGTGCCCAGCCACGTTCCAGGAGCTGTCACAACACTAGCTCATTTAATATCCTCAGCAGCTATAGGAAGTATTAACAGCCCTGTTTAACAAGTGAAAAAACCAAGGCAGATTACGGGTTCAGCGATTTATCCAGCTCACACAGCTAATAAGGGCATTGCTTACACCTGAGAGGCCCTTGATAAAGGTTTGTTGAACAGGCGACTCAATTAACAAATGAATAAACAAATAAATAATTCAGGGCCAAAGGCTGAAAAACTCAAGAGAACATTTATCCTTCAAATGCTGTAAGTTTAACTGGACAGTAAAAAGCAGATATTTTCAGCTATTTCAGTGAAGTTATTTTATAAATAACCTTGCAAAATATCAATAAGGGAATGGGGTTGACATCCGTTGGTTTGACATGGCATTCAACAGTCATTGCCATGGTCTTAAAGCAATGATTCAGCAAATATACAATTTTAAAAAAAGAAAAGCTACGTTTCCACATTTTTTGCTATCTTTTTTGTGATTCAATCAGCTAGACAAAATCTGTGAAAAACCTCTATGACAAAGTTAGGTCAATGGCAAATTAAATGTATTTTAATACATACATATTTTTAATAGAGAAATCTGCTGAGTGGTCCAATTTACTTATAGGTTATATCACTCCTATTTAGATTTTGGAAATGCAAAATTAAACCTGAAATAAGTTCTTTAACTAGGCAAAAAAAAGCATGTTAACTTAGTAATGTTTTTTCCTACAAACATAATTATATGAAATAAACTTTTAAAATTTAGATATCTTAAGAAATATCCATTAGAACTACAACATTAATCTTACATAAAAATAACAATCTAAAAAATAAGCTTGATATAAACACATGCAACTCATTGAAATCAGATATTACTTTCATTTTTAATGACGGACTAAACCATATAGTTAATTTTATTTCAATATTTTAAAATAATCTTAACTCTTCCTTCTAAAACAGTTGTTTAATTTACTCTTCTTTCATGCTGAAGAACAAGTAAAATTGACCAGGAAGTGTTAAATTGAGATTGAAAGTGTTCCTTTTATTTTTTAATCAAATAATTACTCCTTGAAGATGTATTCTGTAATGGACATAGAGCTATAATTTTTGCCCTCAAGTTATCTGCAACCTTGTAATGAAGATAATACAAGTATGTAAATTACAGTAATATCAAACAGTGCTATAATGAAGGTTAAAAAATAGTGCAATGGGCTGTCTAGGGAAGGTGCAGTCTCAACCATTTTAAAATAACATTCCCTCATTCATTCAACAAAAACTCTTTGTTATAGGTGGCATTGTGTTCCCCTCCAACTTCATATGTTGAAGTCCTAACTCCCAGTACCTTTGAGTACAACTGCATTTGGAAATAGGGCCTTTAAAGAGGTAATTAAGCTCAAATGAGTTCATATGAGTGGAACCTAATCCACTGACTGTAGTCCTTACAAGAGGAAGAGACACTGGTGATGCACACATAGAGAAAAGCTGAAGAGGACACAGTGGGAAGGCAACCACCTGCAGCTAAGGAGACAGGCCTGAGAAGAAACCAACCCTATTGGACCCTTGATCTTAGACTTCCAGTCTCCAGATGTAAGAAAACAAATTCATGTTGTTTAAGTCACCCAGTCTGTGTTATTTTGTTATGGTAATTCTAGCAGACTAATCGATTCTTCCTCACAGGAAAAGCATAGTGGTAAGTTTAATACCACAAAAGACAATAAATCTTGAACCACAGCTTCCATTTTTCCCTTTAGAATTAATTAATTTACAGTACTGAACAAATCTCTAAATAAGGTGTCACAAACATAAGCACTATGGGGCTAGGCAGATGAATGAGTGAAAAGTGTCTGGGATGAATAAAAGGGAGTGGTGGGGACTGCAGCTAACTGTGGAGTTCATGTCAGGACAAAGATGCTGGTGCTGCTCACCTTTAATCTATTATGTAGGTGAGAGCAAAACATATCTCTCTGGATACAGCTTAAGGATTGTCAGTTGCAACTTCAGCCTAGATCTCAGTTTTTTTTCACATAAACCCTTTGATTAAATATCTCTAAAGTTCTTTCCAGCTTCATCTTTTTAAAGTCTGTCATATCAATCCTTTCTCTATTGGAGACATTACATAGAGGATAAATTAAGCATTCCCAAAATATTTGCCCAGTATTGCAAAACCACTTAGTAATCCACAGTTTAATCAAATTCTTTTCTAGAAATTAATTAGTATTGAACAGCACAAAAAATTAGGAGCTTTTCAATAATAATATTCCACACTTGGTAGCATACCTCAGTTTCACACTTACAGATGCTTTTAGCCGCTTGTTATTACCCACACTACACAAATTAACAAACCCGGATATCCCACAGGTACTTCAAACACAAATAGTTTGAAATGGATTAGATGGAAGCCACTGGAAGGAGCATCTTCATTGGAGCCAGGTTGAACCTCCACTCTGACATTCCTTAATTTTGTGTCATTCAGCAATGCTTAGTTAATATAGTTTACTCAGTATAAAATAAAGATGAACATTTATCTCAGAGGTTTGTTGTGAGGACTTCGAGAAAATATACGCTGAGAGACGTATTTCAGTGCATAGCTGAGAAAAAATATCCAAAAGGAGGAGCAATGGTAGTGGTAGTAAACAACAGCAACAGCAATAACAGCAGAAACATGCCCATCACATCTCAGGAAGTTCTCAGGGCCTCTTTCAATCTGTCCCTACACTATTCAAAAAGAAATAAAAACCTGAATTCTTTTCTCTCTTTAACCTGCTTCTCAGCGCACACCCTTTACTTCAGTGAACAGCAACATCATCCACCCAGGTGACTAATGACAAATGGGAGATCTTATTTAACCCTATCCTTTCTCTCACCCACATCTCTTCTTACCCCTACATTTGTCCATCACTAAAACCTAGCGTCTCTCCCATTCATTGGAAATCCATTCTTTTCCTTTCCCCTTCATTTTCACTGTTATTGCCTTATTACCTTTTGCCAGAGTAAGCAATGTTTTTTTTTAATTTATTCATTTTTTCATTGAAGTATAGTTGATTTACAGAGAAAGACAAATATCACATGATATCACCTATATGTGGAATCTAAAAACATGATACAAGAGATCTTATTTACAAAACAGAAACAGACTTACAGACTTAGAAAATAAACTTATGGTTACCAAAGGGGAAAGGTCAGGGTGGGGAGGGATAAATTAGGAATTTGGGACTAACATATACACACTACTGTATATAAAGTAGATAAACAATAAGGACCTACTGTATAGCACAGGGAACTATACTCAATATTTTGTATAAACTATACAGAAAAAGAATCTGAAAAAGAATATGTGTGTGTGTGTGTGTGTTATACACACACACACACACATATATATGTATACCTGAATCACTTTGCTGTACCCTTGAAACTAACATAACATTATAAAGCAATGGTTTCTTAATTGGTCTCCTGGTATTCATTGTATCTCTCTATCCCCTCAAATTCTCTTGTTACTTTAAACAAAGAAATATGCTGAATATATGTCTCCTATACTTAAACTGTGCTAGAACCTTAATGTTGCTGCTGCTGTTTTTAGTGAAGTCCAAACTCCTTTGAAATGGCTGTATGTTTCACAGACTTCAGTCCTTTGCAATAATTTCAAACCCCAGTTCTGCCATTTACTAGTTGCTTGAGCACCTCATATTACTGTTTCTCCAACCAGATTTCTTTTTAAAAAAGGGATCTTGCCATGTATGACATCTCCAGAGTCATTCTTAGTGCCCAAAACAAAAAAGGCAGTAAAAGTATGCTCAATGAGTGAATGAGATCAGCCACTGCAAGTCCAAATAGCCAATAAAGTTGGAGTCAAACAGTCCCCTGGTCCAGAGATTTTTTCCCAATTTGGTGAGGTTTCCTCTCCAATAAACAGATTTTAAAAAATAAATCTCCCAATGAAGATGACTATATTGCTCAACCAAATGTAACAAACTTCTAAGGCCCAATGCAAGACTTTCTTTTATGCAAAAGGACAGGGTGGTCATATTTTAGATTCTAAGATCAGGCAAGTGTTTTTATGATTAACTATCTGAATAAGCACCACAAATACACTGGATCATTCATTTATTCACCAATAAATATTGGGCATCACAATGTACCAGACAATGTGGTAGAATCTGAGGTTACACTTATGCTCCCTGCCCTCAATTTGCTTACAACCTAGAGGAAGAAAAAGTAAATAAATAATCACACAATATACCCAAATCTTGTGTAAAATTTAAGTGCTATGAGGAAAACTATAAAAGCTGAGATAAGGACCATAAAATGAGGACCCAATTTAAGCAGTGTTTCATGAAAGACCTCTCTGGAGCTGTCTAAACAAAAATGAGAGATGAAGGACAGAATTCATTTAGACATCTTTTGGATATAAATAAAAGGTTTAAGGGCACCATAAAGAGAAATTTTTACTCTGGAATTGCTATTATATTTTTAATAATGATATCAATCCAATCCACAATGTCTTCCACACTGTGATCTACTGAATGATGGGATGCCTCATATTTCTTTTGTATTACACTGATATATCTTATTCCAAATTGCATGAGTGACTACCCCATAAATGCTTGTTGACTGAACATGTGAGAAAGGGTTAAAGCTAATGAGACAAGATAAGTATGTATGATTTAGACCACAACATAGCAGTCACTTCAATTAAGAGGTTAGTATGCTCATTAACCAATCTGAAGAACCATTAGCAATGGAAAATAAAGAGAGTGGAAGTAAGTATTGAGGAACAACATATTACAATTAAATTCACGGGGTTTAGGGAGGATCCATGAAAGTCCCTGCAGCTTCTGCCTCTTCTTTATAATGTCACGGTTCTAATTTACCTCATTGATATTAATGAACGGAGGATTGCACAACTATTAGCATGATTGAAAATTACATTAATGCTCAGTAAATCCACCCCTAATTATTATGATTAATGAGAAGGTGATCATCCTGGACCAGATTAACAACCTAAAGCGACTGAAATAGAGCAAAAAAGCTTTTTCTTGCTAACCTAGGTCTTTAGTCTTTTTTATTTAATGAAACCGTGAGCAATCCACTTAGTAATGTTATATACTAATTTACTATAACTATGCATTTACATAGATTATATTTTTCACATTTATGTATTTATTTGAAATAATTATTTCTACGTGTATTAAAATGTCTTATGATTGGCTTTATACAGTGTTAGTGTTCCAGTATGAAAATGAATAATAAAATCAACCATATTTTTTCTCTACCTGGTTCCAAGTCAATACCACTCCTTCAAAAGAGAAATTATTCATCTTTGTAGTCATCAGAATTAATAATTAGGACATTAAGAGGCATAAAGCTCGCCTACTTATTTAAATATTGCTACTTTACAAAAAGATTTTAAAATAATAAAAAGAAAGGATAGAAGAACTAAGCAGCGAAATATCTGACTTCCTTTCTTGATCCGGAAAGGTGAGTTATTTTTATGTAAATTTTCCTTACTTCTCCCTTTATTAAAACTGCTATATGATATTACCTAATGTTTTAGTCTAGTTTATTTTCTATCTTCTGCTGCTGATAGGTGTCCATGGAAACAAACCTGTAGTCAATGCCAGACTCCTTAGCACAGTGTCCTGAGATGTACACTTTGACAGCACAGCAAGCAAAAATAGCCATCAAGGCTATTTCTGAGAGCTCCATGACAGGCTTTTAATGAAACAGAAAGAATTTCACATTAATGTGGCCTTTACGTCCTGACAGTGTTGTCCCATCTCAAAACTGTATTTATTCTGCTCTTATTATCAAGAAGATTTTCTTACTGTACTATGGGATCTTAAGTTATAATCAATTGAAACACACAAATGTCATTTCTCCAGGCCTGCCCATAGTCTAAAAGTTCAAAAATTAATTCACAAAATATTTATTGAAGGACTGCTCTGCACCAGGCCCTGTGCTAGGGCTGGGTTTTAATAGTACATGAGACAAATGTCCCCATCTTCAGAGAGATTCTTGTTTAGTGGAAGAGACAGAAATGGAAACAGTTTTAAATATTGGGTTGGCCGAAAAGTTTGTTTGGGTTTTTCTGTAAGATGTTATGGAAAAACCTGAATGAACTTTTTGGCCAACCCAATATAACAGGTGCTGCATAAAGCATAAAAAAATGGACAGGTGATTTGGTCGTATGGAACAGGGGAAACTCAGCTAATACAAAAGATCAGGAAAGGCCTCCCTGAGAAAATGACATTTAGGAGGAGAGCCTAAAGATGCAATAGTTCCTAGCAATTTATCTTGTGATGAAGAACTAGGACTCTGGGAATAAAATGGAGTTTATAACTAGATATAAACTCAAAGAAAAAGGCCAAGTAGCAAAACAGACTTGTGTTAGGGTCTAGCCTTACCAGTTCCTAGGTTGTATGACCTTCGGGAAATTATCTGTCTCTCTGTTTTATGTGTAATAAAAGTAGAGATGATATGTACCATGTAGGATGGCTGTGAGGATTATATGAGATATACATATGAAAGTGTCTGACACAACAGCAAGTCTTCAAACAATATTAATTTTCTTTTCCTATATAAAAAAAAAAGTGGTCCCAAATTCTGTCTTTCTGCAAATTCACAAAAGGAAATCTGGGGAGCATGTCGTGAGAGTGCTTTGGATGTAGAACTAAGTGACTACCACTAGTTAGGAAAATAGGCTGTGCATCAGTCAAAACTGTGTCAAGTCACTTTCCAGCCCTCACTAGTTGTGTGGCCTCGAGGAAGTTACTTTATCCACTCTGAGCCTCAGTTTCGTCATCTGTAAGACAGGATATAATAGGGCCCAGGTCACAGAATGTTAGAATAAAATGAGAGATTGAAGGCCAAGCTCATGGGAGGACTCCTGACAAACAGTAAAATTTTGATAAAGTTAGTTATTTATATTACTGTAGTGGTCATGGCAATAATAGCAGCAGCAGGAGTAACCATCTCGGGCCACCTTCTTTCATTTACATATACACAGTGAAAGGAGAGAAATAAATTTGGGAGAATAAATCATGAGACAAAATGCATCAAAATGAAAGAATTAAAAGAGTTCTAAACAGTAGTCTAAAAATACTCCAATATTTCAGTTACAGTACTGATATAAGGTTTGGGTGTTCAGGGGAGATTTAAAAGTAGATTGTTCAGGAAACATCAAAAGTATCTATTCATGAAAGGATTTACAACCAATTGGTTGGTCAGTTACATCTAAGGATTAACAATTGCTTCTTATATAGTGTATGCATTATCTATGCTGCATAACAACCACCTCGAAACTTGGTGGCTTGCGCAACTATTTTATTCATGATTTTGTGGGTAGGCGATTTGGTCTGTGCTAAGAAGGGAGGTTCCTCTGCTTGTCTTGGCTGCGGTTATTGATGTGCTTGTAGTCAGCAGGTAGTTCAACTGGGGCCAGATTGCCCCAAATGGCTCCATTCACATGTCTGGAGGATGATACTGGCTATCAGCAGGGTCTCTCTCTCCACATGGCCTCTCTCCCTTAGGAGAGTAGCCTGGCTTCTTCACAGTGTGGTCTCAGAAAGACAAGAAAATGAGAACCAAAGCTACAAGGTCTCTTGTGGCCTGGGCCCAGAACTTCTAAAATATTACTACCACATTCTATTAGGCAAAGCAAATCACAAGGCCAGCTCATATTATGGAGGTAGAGAAATAAACTGTACCTCTTGAGAGAAAAGCAGCAAAGACAGATTGCAAAGAAGGGTACATACAGAATTAAAAGAAATTTCTAAAAGGAATTCTTTTTTTTCCCAATGTACCACATAAAGCTAGCTCATATTCCCTACCCTCTCATAGTAATAGTATTATCTAAGTTTTATTGCCACATGAAACTTAATCTTACTCCACTTATGCTTGTTCTACTGCATATAATGTGTGACATATACAGACAGCCAAATCACTCTACCTCTGTAGATCTCTTCAGTTGATGTGCATGAGACCTGTCAGGGAGCTTTAAAAAGAAATCTCTACCTCCCACTGCTTAGGTATTCTGATTTAATAGATCAGACATATGACCTGGATATTGTTTTTAAAAGAAGGTTCCCAGATGATACTAACAAATGGTCATGATTGAGAACCAATGTGTCTAACTTGTTCCAGTTCTTTTTAAATATAAATATGAGTGGACTTAAAAAGCTCTTCCCTTTGAAATACTACTAATTATTTTATTTCTCCTCCCCCTATAGCTTTTAATTTTTATTCTTCTTCCTGGAAACCTCTTCCTCTATCTTTAAATCTTCATTGCTAATGATCCCCAAGTTATGATCTCCATTCTTGAACTCACTCTGAAATTTTAGACTCACTTCTCCCTGGTGCCCATAGGACATCTGCATGTACATGTAACTTAAGTATCTCAAATTTTCTATGTATTAAACTCAACTAATCTTTCTCTTCATCCTGTTTCTCCCTTTTCTATCCAGTTTCTCACTGAATGTTACCACCATCTATACAATCATGTAAGTAAAACTATCTATTTGTGATCCCAGATACCTCCCTATCACTTTATCCCTTTATCCCAAGTCAAGATATCTTACTTTCTAATATCTCTCATCCTCATTGACTCATCTTTCTTCCCACTGCTAATGCTTTAACTGAGGTCATCATCAGTTACTGTGATGGTCTCACTGCTGGTCTGCTTGAATCTGGTAACGTCCTATTCCAAAAGATCTCCATACAACTGCCAGAATAACCATTCTAAAATACAAAACATATTAAAATGCAAAATGGTCATTGTCTAATGGAAAATATTTCATGGTTTGCTGTGGTTGGAGACACAGTCTTAGGCCGTATTATGACAGACCTAGGGATCAAAATCTAAGCATCTGACCTTCAAGATCAAGAGGAATCAATGACGTTGTTGGCCTAGAGTTTAATTTATGCAGAAAATTATTTTGAGACGATTGAGGTGACAGTAGCAGGGGAAATAAACCTGGGGGAAGGAAGACCATTTGGGTAACTATGATAATTATTCAGGCGTGTGGTAATAATGATCTGGCCTAAGACAGTCATAATCCCACAAATATGCAGACTGAACTCACTTATATTTATGATCATGAATCTCAAATGGGCACTCACAGAAGCCAGACAGTCCTACTATACCTTCCATAGTAAATTCATTTTCATTCTCTCCAAGCTAACTCACATCTCATTCCCTTTCTTAAATCCCCAGTACCCTCCTCTTTACCTTTCATTCTCCACGGCTATACTTACCTACTACTTCCCAGGAAAAATACATTATATCAAAAAGAATTACCCCATCATCTCCCCCTAAAATTTGCCAGTCCACCTGTCTCCATACCCGCCATGCTCTGCCTTCCCTCTGATTTCTGTGAAAGCAGCATCCCTGTTCCTTCCTTTTTGTATGGAGCCCTCCCCGCACCAAACCTACCCAAGCCCTCCAGGAAGTATCCTCTTTCCAGCCTTTATGTTGATTTCCCACTCCTGTGAACACAAAATATGCCTTAATATTGTCCTTAAAAAGAAAACAAATACTTTTCATTCACTTCTCATTGCAGTTAATATCTCATCTCTCTGCTACTCTTCTCAAAAGAAAATTCTCAAAGTAGTTGCATATGTCTGGGATCCACACTCCTTTACCACTAAAGTAATGGTTTAAAATATGTCCACACATTCCTTGACATTTGCTTCAAAAGGTAGAGCAGAAATTTCCTTAGGAATTCCCTTTTTGACACAGAAACAACAGAAGTGATACGATATAACTTCCGAGAATAAGTCATGAAAAGTGTCACAGCTTTCTCGTCATTTGATCTCTTGCTCTGTGGGAAAACCTGCTGCCATGTTGGGACCTTCCCTGCGGAAAGGCTTGAGTGCAAGGAACTGTGCCTCTGAGAACAGCCTGTGGGGACCTGAGCCCTCCAGCCAACGGCTTTGTGACTGAGTTATCTTACAGCAGGATCCTTCAGGTCACTGCAGCTCCCTGCGACATCTAACGGCTACTTCATGAGACTCGGAGGCCGACCCAACCAACTAAATTCTTCTGAATTTCTAATCTACAAGAACGTTGAGATAGTAAATATTTGCTGTAAGACACTAAGTCTGGGGTATTTTTTTAATGTCACAACAGATAACTAATACAACCGCCTCTCATTTTCGTTTCAGCCCAATCCAATTAGATATTTTCAATCATCACTCCAATAAGATGGTTCTTATATTAATTTATACATTAAATTGCTTAATACCTATTGAGCACTTAGAACAGTGTCTAGGCCTAAGAACTGTGGAGGGGGGGGTTGTTATTAAGAGTGATATTACTACTATTTTCACAAGGAGCCGTCGGAATACATGAGTCACTGAGGACCATCCTGTAAAAGCCAACAGTCAGTTCTCTGTCCTTGTCCTCTCTACCTCTCACAGCACAAGCTACTCTCCTGTTATAGAAATACTTTTCCCCCCTTTGGTTTTTGGTATCACCTATCTCATGGTCTTTTTAATAGATTATCCTGTTTTGCCAGACCTCTAAATACTGAAGTATCCATAGTCTATTCTGATTTCTTTCTTTCCTTCCTTCTTTCTTTTCTTCCTTCCTTCCTTTCTTTCTCTTTCTCTCCTTCTTTCCTTCCTTCCTTCCTTCCTCCCTCTCTTTCTCTCTTTCTTTCTTTTTAATTGACACAGTCTCCCTAGGTGATTTTATCTAATACCAAAGCTTTATATACCATGATTTTTCTATATACCAATTCTTTATCTCCAGCCCTGATCCCTCCTCTAGGTCCTAGATATACATATTTCCTTCTCAACATTTCCATGTGAATCTATTAGGCTTCTTATATTTAGCATGTCTAAACAAGGACTTTTGATATCCTGCATAATTTCATTTTATATCTCCAACCACTGAAATGCAAGCTCTATGAATACAGGAAGTTTTTCATACCAGGCACTGGGTTCTGAAGATTCTGTGCTTAGAAAAGTGCCAGGCACATAATAGGCACACTAGAAATTTGTATAAGTGAAGAAAGAACAGGTTGAATCATTTAAAACATCCTGAAAAGTGTAAATAAATATCTATTTTAGATTCTACTTAAATCTAATAAAGGTAGGTCTTTTTAAATAACACGTAAAATAGTATGTAGAATCAAATTATCATGGCAAATTCCATTATTAATTTCTTATAATAATTTTTTTTTTTTTGCCGTACGCAGGCCTCTCACCATTGTGACCTCTCCCGTTGTGGAGCACAGGCTCCGGACGCGCAGGCTCAGCGGCCATGGCTCACAGGCCCAGCCGCTCCACGGCATGTGGGATCTTCCCGGACTGGGGCACGAACCCGTGTCCCCTGCATCGGCAGGCGGACTCTCAACCACTGCGCCACCAGAGAAGCCCTCTTATAATAATTTTGACCTTTAAAATTATTGGTATTGTCAGAAAATGCAATACATCTTCATTTAAAATTTTTTTAATTATTATCAAATATTTGCTTCCCTGCCATTGTAGCATTCTACCAAACTTAGCAGCTTCTAATAGCAGCCATGTATACTTGTAATAAAAATTTATGAATCACTGCCTTTTCTAAATTCTAACTTTTTAATTTTTTTCCATTCTCTATCATTTTGTTATGCTCCTAATACATGCCAAGCAATGCACACATAGTGTGACAATACCATGGCAGGTATGGTCAGAGACAGACATTAAACCAAAGATCACAACGCCATGAGAAAGTCTACGGGCAGGTACTTGAATATAAAGGTAACTGGTCAACTAACTGCCAAGGGAGTCTGGGAAGACTTCCCAGAGGTATAACGCATCACACAAGTTATAATAATTATAAGGTCTGTCCCACCAGAATTAAAAATGCATCCAATCTGTAATAATTTTTCAATGTTTTTCTAATTTCTCCCTTTTTTCTATTTAGACACAACATTCAGGCCAGCTATAAAGTTCTCATTTTTTTATGCCAATATCCTTGAGACAAATTCTTAAATATCTTTTTGAAACCATCATAGGTATAATGTGACTGAAGTATTTACATTAATCCTATAAATGTTTCCCATGAATTGTTTCTCAAAGTCATTCATTCTGAATCTTTTTTTTTAATATCTAGGTCACATGAAACACACCATGTTTTCCAATATCTTCAGTTGTTGAGTATCGGTGATTCAAGCCAGAAAATGTGCTAACCTTGACATCACCAGGGTCACAGAGTATATTAGGACAAGGAAAGCTGATACTTTCTCTTAGTCCACTCAGCTGTGAAACAAACACTCTTGAAATCATTTTACTTTTGACTACTGAGCATCAAGTCCCCTGTAACCAAGGAAACAGCTTTCAGATCCCAGTTTTAACACACAGAAGGCAATTATCAGTCTGAGATAAGGGTCCACCCTCAGCAGCCCTCTTTTCAGTTAATGCATCCCACTCCTTCACCTTTCCTTAACCTGCCTGCATCAGTGACTTATAGCACAACTCTCTTCTGCCTCATATTATCTCTGGTCTACTTGTGAGACTTTCCTATTTTAAAATTACCAGGTAATAGCAAACCTTCCTCCACAGTTGAGGCAAATTCTAAACTGCAGCCTTTAAAAACCGTATGTCATAGAAACTAGAAACAATGAACGTCATTAACAACAACACAACAATTTGGTGTTAATACAGCTGGGAATAGTAGCCTAAACACAATGCAGGAATCTCTGAGCAGCTTAGCTAGGTGGTTCTGGCTCATGATATCTCGTGAAGTTTCAGTCAAGCTATTGATGGAGGCTGCAGTAACCTGAGAGGTCGACTGGGGTCCTGGGATCTTCTAAACTCACTCGGGTAGCTGTGGGCAAGAGGCTTCACTTCCTCACCACCTGGCCCTCCCCATAGAGCTGCTCATGACATGGCAGCTGGTTTCCCCCAGGGTGAATGATCCAAGGGAGACAGAGACAGAAAGTGAGAGTATGCACCCAAGACAGAAGCCTCAGTGTCTTCCAAAACCCAATCTCAGAAGTGACATACCATCATATATCACACAGACCAAGACTACGCAGGGATCTGAATTCTGGAAGGAAAGATCTGTGAGTCCTGGGTTGTAAGAATAAGATGAGTTAATACCTCCAAAACATAAAAACTGTATCTGGCTCATTATGAATGTTATGTAAGTTTTACATTTGTATCATCATCATCATGATCAGAGGTAAAGTTAGGGTAGAAATCTCTGTGTGATGGGGGGGCAAGCCTGCAAGATATCATCTCATCCCCTCAAATGGTCAACAGTACACAGGACTATAATCCTAGTACTGCCCCTAATTATGGGATGTGAGGATGTTATTTAATCTTACTGCAGTTTCCTCATTTTGAAGATAGAGTACTAGAATTAAAACAAAATCTTCACTATCCCTTCTAGTCCAGGAAACCAATGATTCCACCGTTTTTCCTTCCCCTGTTTAATGTTTCAGGAATGAATTAAAATAGAAAAAATACTTTTTCTCCCCATCTCACTCAACATCTTTAATCAAATTGTTATTATTTCCAGGGCATTAGATTTTATTTTCCTAAATGGAAAGTCTATCATCTAGGTTAGCTAGAGGTACTTCTAACACCCTGGAGAGTTTTCAGGGAATCTGTTAAATAAAAATAGAATTTGTTTCCTTAATACCATCAAAGATTATGTTTCCAAAACTCCTATCTATTCACTAGCTGTAATGTTTTCCCATAAAGGCTATTAATATCTAGATGGTTTTCTTTATTTCTTTCAGATGTTTTATTGTTATGATTGCATATAGAGACAAAACTATTTTCCGTATATTGATTCTGTATCCTGCAACTTTATTCAATTCTTCTTATTAGTCCTACTACTTTTTTGGTGGAGTCTTTAGGATTTTCTATATGGATAGGTAAAACAGAGAAGATCCCAACGGGCACATTTTCTTATAATTATATACTCCCAAACTATTAGTTAGGGTAATAACATAGAGAAACACTAAAATCTCAGTTGCTTCTTATTCATATTAATTTCAAGATAGGTATTCTTTTTTTTTAACAACTTTATTGAAGTATAATTGCTTTACAATGGTGTGTTAGTTTCTGCTGAATAACAAGGTGAATCAGCTATACATATACATACATCCCCATATCTCCTCCCTCTTGTGTCTCCCTCCCACCCTCTCTATCCCAACCCTCTAGGTGGACACAAAGCACAGAGCTGATCTCCCTGTGCTAGCGGCTGCTTCCCACTAGCTATCTATTTTACACAAAATGGGTATTCTTGGCCAAAGGGTAACTCTTCCTCCAAATGATGATTAAGAGACCCAAGTTACCTCCATCGTGTGATTTGCCATTTCTTGGTCTAACAGTAACCAGCAGAAGTAGAAAGAGGGGCCAGAAGGTATACCTGCTTCTTAACCACCCTGGCCTGGAAGTGACACTCAATATACAGCCACTTAATATAAGACAAACTGCAAACTATAACCTAGCAGTATTCCCAGAAAAAAGGAAGTATCAGAGTCGTACGTCAACTATGTAGTATCTATGCTAATTCCTAATCACAGAAGAATAGAGCTAAAAGGAACTTTACCATCCTTCAACCACCTAATTTGATGGGTGAAGACCCTGAGGAATGTAATAATGAAGTAGCTTACCAAAAGTAAACAATAGGGTTAATGTAGAATAGAGACTTTACCACTTATTGCCTGATAGTGTATCCAGTTCACTCCATCTTAAACAGACCTTGTGGAGGTAGCCCCAGTCACTCCCAATCATCCACTAGAGTTTGCATCACTTTAGCAGCTACCCGACCTCCCCCAAGATTCCCATCGTCATATCAGCAGACCTAAAACCCATCATGGACTGGCCAGGCAACTCAGAATGAGCAGACCATTTGAGGGACAATTAACCTTAAGCATCTGATGCAAAAATGAGGACAAATCTTGTCAGAAGATTTGATGAAGATTTGAGGACAAATCTTGTCAGAAGATTTGATGAATATCAACTCATAAACATAGCACAAGATACCTCCAACAAATCTAAGTGACTGGTTTGCCTTTTTTTTTGCGGTACATGGGTCTCTCACTGCTGTGGCCTCTCCCATTGCAGAGCACAGGCTCTGGACGTGCAGGCTCAGCGACCATGGCTCACGGGCCCAGCCGCTCCACGGCATGTGGGATCCTCCTGGACTGGGGCACGAACCCGTGTCTCCTGCATCGGCAGGCGGACTCTCAAACACTGTGCCACCAGGGAAGCCCCTGGTTTGCCTTTTTTAAATGACATAATCAAACTAGAGAATGAATGCCTAAGCCCTATATTCAATTAAGTCATTTGGACTAAAGGCATAACTTTGGACATTTGATCATTGAATTTCAGAACCCTCATTCTCAATGCTTATGCAACTTCACTTTGCCTGGGATAACAAATCACCATTTATCATGCAACAGATATGTTTCCAGAACAAAATGCTACACTTTTTCAATTTACTTGCATTCCCCAGATCATCATTTAATGATCATAGCCACACTGCATACTTTGGTGTCTTTGCCAGGGATTACAAATGAATCATCCAGCAGAGGGATTCTTCAGTGTATCATGCCCAGCAATCTTGTTAAAGTTTGAGGAATTGCCACACCAATGCCCCTCTATGATGTTAATTCCTTGGAATAATTGCCAATTGTACATTTCTAGGACCTATGTGTAGCAGGCAGCAAAATGCACAAACAGAATCTGCTTTACGTACAAAATAATAAGTTCTAAGATTAAGATCTATTTTTACTAGGTTTCAAGGCATTTACAATGTCTATTTTCAGGTGGTCTATGTTCCTACATAGCCCAGTGAATAGCTCTCAAACAGTTTACCAGTAACATCATGCCAGCTGAGTCTCTAAGAGTCCCGAACAAACACATATGCTGCTGCAAAAGCAGCTGAAAATTGGCCTGGTTGCCACAAACTATAACTTGCTGTATTCCAATGTCACTAAGTATAATATCATGAAACAATTTTTAAGGAACGGTTGCCACAGTTACTCTCAAGGCAGATGTCCATCAAATTCATTTCACAATTTCTGAGTTAGACTTTTTTTTTCAGCATTAAAACACAAATAGAAGTAGATTATATGTTATATTTCAAGAGAATACACCCATACTTTGAAAATAATTACTTTTTGAAAAATACTTATTGCATAAACAATTCATTGCACTGCTAACTGCTTATAAATATCTCATAACAAACTGAATATAAGCAATCATATCATCTACAAGCAACAGCTGATATAATTAAATTTACTATGACTGTACAAGATAGTCTTTACCAACTTCACACTGATTGAACATAAGTAGTCTAAATATTGAAAGTACTCATCAAGAATTACAATTTATTCCGGTTTCAACAAAACACATTACCCTATTTTTAATACAAGGAGAAAAAAAGAAAACAATGAACAAAAGAAATATACAAATGCAGCAGTTTTGTTATTTCAACTACACAATTCTACTTGCATTAGGATTTGTTTCACATCAAAGGTTCTCTGAGGAAAAACAAACTAAAGATAAATAGATTTGCATGCACATGCAATTAGTAACTGAATCACTCCATTTAAATTTCAATAATTAATGAAGTAATAGAATCTTTAACTGTGGGGGACTAAAGAAGATAATTATGTAACAAATGTTGGAGTCTCTGGGCAATAATACCTGCATCTTATCCTTGCTTGGTATTTCTGACACTTTGGACCACCTACCTGGTCTCCTGTCAATTTGAAAACAATACCATTCTTTGAATATATTCCTTCATTTATTCAATAAATAGTTGTTGAGCATCTAGTATATCCTAAGCATGATATTAAGTTTTAGTACTACAAATAGAAATATGGCAAGGCCCCTGCCCTCAAGGAGCTCACCCATTAATTAGACAAAAGCAGAATTCTAAATAAACAGTAACAATAAAGCAATAAAGGGACTCTGAGAGAAGTCTGAATAATGTTCAATGTTGAAACTCAAAGCAAGCAGCCAGTTCTATCTGGGAGAGACTGCCGACTGTGATATGGTGAAAGGTTACATAGAAGATGTGATGCACAAGATGAACAGGTGTTTTTCACAAGTCAGGGAAGTAAAAGGTATCCCAGAGAAAGGAAACTACGTTAGCAAACTATATCAGCAATGGGGAAAAAATTAGTTTGTCAAGGTTGATGCAGACTTTACAAGTTGGGGCACGAATTAATTAGACAGAGACAAAATCCTGACCTTCCTACCTTTTTTATTCTCCCTCATTGATCTAATTTAGACACACTGATCCTCAAAGCCATCTTTATTCAATTCATTGAACTTTCTTATTCATCTTTTCACCTTGAAAACAGCCAGTAGAATGAAACTATTCATCTGTCACCTCTTAAAGTTAATAAGCTATTCATTTAAAGATTCCAAAGCAACCCTAAAAATAAACCAAAGAACAAAATATTACACTGGCCAATGGCATATATCTTGGTATGAACTCAAACAGATACAATCAAGTAATGACTTTATTTCGTTTCACCAGTTTAAAACTTCCTGTAGGATCTTCCTTCCCAGCGTCTAGATGCTATTTTGGGCAGAACTCATAGCTTAGGTTGCTTTAGAATTGTATAAGCATCATACTAAGTGAAGTAAGTCAGACAAAGACAGATATCATATGATATCACTTATATGTGGAATCTAAAAAGATGATACAAATGAACTTATTTACAAAAGAGAAACAGACTCACAGATAGAGAAAACAAACTTATGGTTACCAAACGGCGAAGGTGGCAGAGAGGGATAAATTAAGAGTTTGGGATTAACATATACACACTATTATATATAAAATAGATCATCAAAAGGACCTAGTGTATAGCACAGGGAACTGTACTCAATATTCTGTAATAACCTATATGGGAAAAGAATCTGAAAAAAAAATGGATATATGTGTATATATAACTGAATCACTTTGCTGTATACCTGAAACTAACACAGCATTGTAAATCAATTATACCCTAATACAAAATAAAAATTAAATTTTAAAAAAAATAATAATAAAATAAAAGTCATTGCCATTACCCATTCCCCAAAAAAAGAACTGTATAAGTAAATCTTTTTAAGCATTAAAAGGTCCGGTCTAATCAAAACCAAAACATGTATCTCACAAACCATGACAAGCTTCTTGCCTTTCCCTAGCTGAGGCTTGACCTCATCTTTGTTGCCAGCAGGGAGAAAGAGGGGTTGATTTGATCTTTTACTCTCCAGCTCTTCTCTCCTCTTCTCCTTCAGACTCGTGCTGTTTCCTGCTCTTGCAGCACGGAGGTGAGAAAGTAACAATGAGAAAAGGCTGATGTCCTTCTCTCCTGGCTGTCAAGTCTCAGGGCTGCTTAAGCCCTCTCTTTGTAGGCCCAGCTGCTGCACTAACACCATTCTTTAGAATGAGGAAAGGACACTTGTTACTTCTATTCTGTGGCCTAAGCTGATGCTATCAGAAAAACAACAACAACAACAAAAACCTATTAGACATCCTTTACATGTAAAGTAACAGAGCAGAGAGATGCAACAGAGAGTGAAGCTGCAGAAAGAAGGAAGGAGCAAAACTGGTGAGAACTGATAGAGCTCAAACCTCAAAAAGGAGGAGAACTGGCTTGTGCTGAGAAAAGGTGTAAATTCCCCTTCAACATTTCCTTTGACTCCAGAGAACTGCTACCAAATATTACCCTGCTTCACCTCGGTAACCCCCATGTGAATCATTAGTTCCTTTTTCCGCTGTGAACCTGTGTCCTGAGATGCTCCTTGTATCCCACACACACTCTGTCAGAACCTCCAGTGGAAAAGGACCTCAGTTCAATGAGGGTCCACAATGAAGATGGAAAAACACTGGACAAAACAAATTGGCTTTATCCTCTAGGGCAACCTGCCTCAGAAGCCTGTTGCCTCAGGCTCTGGTATCTCTATTTTTCTCTATTTGACTTTGCCACTCTTGTCCACATACTACCCTCTCTGGCAAAGGTATGTATGAGTCAACCAGGCAAGCTTTGTTCAGCCAGTGTCTCTGTTTAAGGGCTATCCTCATTTGTTTTCTGCAGGAAATGAAGACAAATAAAGAATCAGACTTGGTGGCTTATCTCTAAGTAAATTCCTTATTAGATCTTCAAACCCTTCACTGTTTTCCAAAATTTAAAGGCAAACTCGAAGAGAATATCCAAACAGGTGTCTGTTGTTTCAGAACGATGAGAAATCATGAGGAACCTCAGGGTCTTCAATGAGAAAATCAGCCTGGAAACCATCTTGGAACTTATTTTATTTGGCACTAAATGTGAAAAGGATTGCTTTTAAAATAACGAAATTGGTAGAATCTCCTGATACGGTACACTTGCCAACTTGTCAAATCTGTAGTGAATTATATTTGTAGTTTTATTTCAAGGAAAGGTTATATATAGATAGAAGACAATGGCATAACTGATGGCCTACGAAGGCCATAATTTTTCACTTTACCATTTTCATTACTTGAATAACCGTTTCAATCTTTTCTAAGAGTAAGAAAAAATGTTTCCAATTACATTTCGTAAGGGCAATGAATTTTACCCTTTGAATTACATTTAGATTCATTAAGCATTTTTATAAGGAGCCTTTAAAAAAAGATAAATAGTATGTTATCGTTAACGGATGTAGAAATTTCAGAGATCAACACTACCCACAACTCAATCTGCAAATTCAATGAATTATCCAGAAGACATATACCCCAGCTCTTAAGTTAGAGAAACTTCAATTACGTATATAAATGTTTTATGAACTGCTCATACAATGTCTTTTAAGTCAGCAGATTCCAGTGACAGAAGAGTGATAACAGACTATTCAGGTCATCGAGTTTTCCCATTCACATTGTACTAGGCAACTCTCCATGTTCATATCATTTTAACTTTTCTATTGTGTTCTTGGATCTTCATTTTCATGGTCCTTAAGTTCCATTCAGATGACTATTTACTGAATATACTAAATTATATCCTATTATAATAAAAGAAAAAATACACCAAAAAATATGTTCCACTATAGAAACATACAATATAGTATCTTAGCCGAACTTAACCAAAAAAATTATCCAGATGGCATGACCTCCTCCAATTTTTGATTCTTTTTAATAGGGTCTCCTGATATCTATTTATCAGTATTATCTAAGTGTGACTAAGTCTCATTGTTAATTAACAAAATGAAGTTTTAGTCAATCACAATGTAATGCATCCTTAATATAGTAGCTTTCATTTAATGAATTTTTATGCAAATTTAACCTTTAATGGAGCTACTAACAGTTGCATTCAAGTTACATCTGCATAATATTTCCCAAATGGTTTAAAAGTAGTGGGAGTGGAAAACAACTAATTTTTTTGGTAATTAAAATGCCCCAAACATTGCATGTCAGGCTTAGTATAATTCTCCAGGGCCTTATTTATTTGTTTTGCCAGTACACACTCAAACTGCATGAGTATGACAGAGAGCTTGATCCCCTTCAGTGCATGTGCTGGAAGGCACATTGCAAATAGGACTGTTGCGAAATGGACCATATCTAATAGGGTCAAAGCCCCTGGTGGGATATGCCAAGGCCATATCTAAATAGACTCCAAGGAACGGTGACATTAAAGTCTACCTGAGAGCTTTTCTCTAAACATGATTGTGGGAGTAAAAGCCTTGTTAATAATTTAGCTTTAAGTTCTTTAATTTCCCTGAAACCTAGCCACTGGGGACAAAGTGTGTGTGTCTGTGTGTGTTTGGTGTTTATCAAGAAAAAAAAGTAATTAGAAAGGGATTAATTCCTCTTACAAGTAATAGGATTAATTCTACTTACAAATAATAGAAATATAGAGATACCCCTCTCTTTTTGCTGTTCTGAGAGTGATGTGGTAGCCTGCTCTAGAAGAAAGCTCACCACAGGGCCTGACACATGACAGGTACTCCATAAATGTTTCCTGAATTAAAAGACTGCCCAATGCCAAGGCCCAGGGGAATGGATACTGTTCATCTACTATGTGTAGTACGCTCATGGCTGCCTCCTCTCGTCCTACTCACCAACCAAACTTGTTTCTGTTGTTGTCTCACATTATACACAGGAAGCAACACTGACTTACATTGAAACATCTTCAGGATGGCACCATGAAAACACAGTATAAACATCCAATTCCTAAAATGCAAACTCCCTAAGAGTGGGGATTTTGTTTTGTTTTCTGATGTGTTTTTAGTACCCAGGATAGTGCCTGACACATAACAAATATTCAATAAATATTTATGGGAGGAAGGAAGGAAGGAAGGAAGGGAGGGAGGGAGGGAGGGAGGAAGGAAGGAAGGAAAGGAAGGAAAGAAGGAAGAGAAAGAGGAAGGGAAGGAGGAGGCTGGGAGAGAGGAAGAATGATCTGAATGATCTGTGTCCTAATGATCTGTTTCTCCACATACCTTTTTTTTTTTTTTTTAAACCAGGAGTCAGTGTGGTGTAACAGTTGAGGCTGTAAGTTCTGAAACCAGATCTCATTTGAATCTTACCTCTTCTGCTTATTAGCCATTTGACTTGGGACATATTTCTGAACTTTTTTATGTCTCACTTTCCTCTTCTGTAAAAACGTAATCATTATAATAAGAGTAACTCCCCACAGGATTGTTGTAAGGACTAAATGTGAAAATATATTTAGCAGCCCTGAATGAACATTATCTCCTACTATTATGATCTATTATTAATCTCCCTTTAGGAGACGGCTCATCTGTAATGTGATGTATTATTTATCATCCTCACTAAGACACATTTGAGAGTGAAAGGGGAAGGCACTAAAATGATTAAAAATCATCAGTTGACCTACTTCAAGTGTAAACTTGGACAGTACCAACCAATCAGTGACATATGGTTCTGCTACTTACTGGCTACACCTGATATTAGGCAGGCTTTCCTATTCCCAGACCTAGACAGAAATATTTAGCAGAGACTATATTATTATCACTTCTACAAGCAACACTGTAGGCTCCAATTTAGAAAGTTAAATTGAGTGGGTTACAAATACAACCGCCCCAGCAACCTTCTTAACATCCCCCCGTTACTGTGTTTCAATCAAATACTCCTCTCTACTACCCATGTGCATCCACCTTTCCCACTAGTTTGAGGGCAGGGCTCAACACTTCTAGAAAGGTGTGGCTCAGCTGCAATTGACGAGCCTATCAAACTCAATATTTAAGTCCAAATACCCCTGGCTTTATTCTGCAATCAATTATCTCTGAGATGATAGGGAAATTGCTGTCACATGCAATTTCTGTGTAAAATGGGATAAAACAACTGACTTCAACTATAGTCTGAGAATTGTATATCAGGTCAGAATGGTTAATGTAAAAAGAGCTATGAAGGGGAATATTGATTCACTGGTGAGATAAACATTTATTGGGTGCACACTAGGTGCTCAGTGCTGGAGATTCAAATGTAAAGACAAGGAACTTCTTGAGATGTTAAAGAGAAAATGAATGCAATGTAATGTGGTAAGTACCATGTTAGAGAGGAACAGATTCTAATAGTGGTACCACAAAGTAGGATCTGGAGGATCAGTGACACCAAAGAAGTAGTATTTGGAGAATCTAAACAAGAAAATTTCACAAAGAATATGTTTGATTTTTGGCCATGGGGATGACTATGAGTTTGCTAAATGAATAAGGTAGGGGAAGGGCATTCCAGATAAGAGAAAAAGCCTGAAGAAAGACATAGGATTATGAAAAATGATCTTAAATTCAAAAAACTAAAAATAGTTTTATATGGCTGCAACAAAAAGTTTGAAGCAGAGAATAATGAGATAAGGTTGTGATTCAATCTTGATTGTGACTGGACAACACCAGTAGTTTTAAGGAAGAAGAAACTGAGCAGTAAGAATAAAAATGTGATAATGGAAAGATAACAACTAGCAAACATTATAAAAATATTTGGCAGCATTTTTGCTAGATACTGTGAGGTAAGAATGACGTAACACAAGTTTATTCTGATTACAGAACTTAAAGACATTTTTGTACCAATAAGTAAAAAGAAAAAGAAAAGCTATTTAAGTGCAATTTTGTTTTACTACCTTAACTCTTTGTATTAACTTTATCTAAAGATATGTAGCCTCACATTTCACTATCAATTAAAAAAAAAAGGTAAGAAGAAGGGAAGGAAAACACATACACTTACTATTATCAGCATGAAATATCCTTTCAAGCATAATCTCCTTCCACACACTTAGAGGCAATGAATCCAATCAGCCTTTTTTTTTTTCCTTTTTATGGTCATCTCAGTTGGGTCATACCTGTTAGCATATTGATTCATAATTTGAGCTTGGAAGTTGATACTTACCATATCATTTAGAAGGCTGTCCCTAGTTTGCTGTTCTAATTGGAAAAGATAATCATTACTACATTAGTCATTTTAGCCTTACCTATGTGTCAATCACATTCACACCTCAACTGAAAGTGACTCACGAAGGTATTTTTTTACCCGTTTTGAAGACTTTCTACATAAAGTAGAAGCTTACAGGTCTTCAGTTCAGGAAATTATAAAATTTGGGATTTTAAACATTATTTTCTTTTTTATATAGCATTCTTTTTTCTTTATTACAGTAGAAAAATGAAAAGTACAAATTGGTAAATTCATTATTTACACTTTGGTATATCCTTCTACTCTTTCTCTTAATATCCTTTTCTCTATCCTTCTATCTTTTATCTAAATAGAGAGGAATGAAGATACATAGGTAGATGGATAGACATTATACATAGATGGATAAAGAGCTATTGATAAATAAATGAACATAGCTATTTGACACAAATGGAATTACGTTATACATTGTTTTATAACCTACTTAAATTTTACTTTCATTGTACCCATCTTTTTGTTTTATTAATTATTTTTCTACACCACCACTTAATGACTGCTAAGTATGCCACATTAGGAATATAGTATAGATTACTCCTTTATAGTGGCATAATAAAATTGCTTCAAGTGGTTGACAATAAAAACAAAGTTGTGCACAACCTTGATATTTAGGGAACTACTTTCTAGAATTTACTATTAACTTAAAAAGGGATTTATAGTCTTCAAGAACACTACAAATAACTCTAGAAAAATGTCAAAGACCAAATTTTAAAAGGATCTTTGCTCTCAAGAAAAGAATGTTCAATTTTCAACTCAATGTTTCTTGACTATGATGCAACATAGCCATATGATTCTATTCACTGTGATGAATAGAATCATGTCTATGTTTTATATAGCAATACATAATAACAAAAATCAGTTAACTGGTCAAATTAGCCAAACCAAGCATGTTTCCAAGTATTTGTAGACAACCAAAATTAGTGGTTCTCAAAATTTAGCAGACATAAAAAATCTTTTGGGGAACTTTCCAAAGATACAGTTTCCCAAAATATACTCCTTTCCCTCAAAATTCAGACTCAGTAAGTCTGTGGTGAAACTGAGGAATCTGCATTTTTATCAAGTATGCTAGATCAGAGAGCCAACAAACTGTCTCTTTAAAGGGCCAGATAATAAATACATATTTTAAGATAATAAAAATTTTAAGCTTTGGTGGTCTCTGTCACATTTGTTTTTGTTTTGTTATTGTTTGTTTTGTTTTGATTTTTACAAGTCTTAAAAAAATGTCAAAACCATTCTTAGTAAATTGGGGCATACAGACTCTGGGCCTGATTTAGCCTATTGGCTGTAGATTGCTGACCCCTGCCCTCAATGATTCTGAAGTAAGAGGTCAATGGATAATAATTTGAGAATTGCTGCCCAAGATCAGTGTACAAGGAGGATCCCAGGAAATGTGTGAGTGGAGTAGCTATATCAATATGCTATTATTTGGTGCAAATTAGTATTACTGTTGCTCCATATTTCTTCTGGATAGCAATGGAGATATTTTTCTGTTGGATGCTTAGCTACCATAGCTAAGTGTTGCTTTGTTTGCTTTTTTTGGCCAAGTCCTAAAGGACAGACCAAAGATCATTGTCTACAATGAACTGTAAGGTCATCCTAGCATCCACTGTAAAAGGCACAATGCAATGGCACTGTATGTTGACACCACGGTTCATTTGAGATGTTGGTTCTGGTCCAAATTCCAAGATTATTGATGGAATTAAAGTCAGTGCAGTGCAAAATACATTAAGAAGAGACAAAATGGCTGATTATGAACTTTGCTTTTTACATATCAATATAGAAGACTGTATTTTCCAATGATGCCTAAAAATATCTTCCATTACCCATGCTCTTCTTACAGTGTGATTTCGATACTCCTCTTATTGACAGGTGGTGTCAATGACAACCCATCCCACTCCTTGAAACAGGGCAGGACTGTATCAATGGCAGAAGTGACATTACGTGACTTCTGAGGCTAGGTCATAAAAGGCAATAAAGCTTCAGCTGGCTTTCTGAGGACATTTGCTTCTGGAATCTTGCTGCCATGCTGTGAGGAAGCCCACAGGAAGAGGCCATGAGTAAATACTCCAACTGACAGCCCAGGTCAGGACTCCCAGCATCAACTGCCAAACATAGTGAAAACACCTCTAGATGATTCCAGCCTCCAGCTGTTGAGTCACCCTAGGCATCAAATTTTCCCAGCTGAAGTCTCTGACATCATGAAGAGAAGAAAAGCCATTTCTACTATACCCTGTCCAAATTGCTGACCCACAGAAACCATGAGAGATAATAAAATTTTTTTGTTGTTTTAAGGCACTCAGTTTGGGGACGATTTGTTAAGAAGTAATAATAATTGAAACAGCGAAGGAGACCAATGTTATCCAATGTTATTCCCAGGGACTTTGATAAGTTTAAGTCATTAAAAAATTAGAATTCTACATGGAAATCCATGAATATGTAGTGCATGTATACTCCAATGTCGTTTTAGGAAACCCCAAAATAATCTATATATTTTTTTAAAGAATTAAAGTTAATTGAGGCTTTAGTTGGAAAAAACTAATAATATGTAAGGTCCCATATGTCAAAGGTGTCAGATGTCTAATTAAATATAAATATATCAAACGTTAAAAAAAAGAATTTCATAGCTATATTTACATTTATATAGATATATAAAAATTGATAATAGTCACTAAAATGGCAGTTAACCAAAATAAAATATATTCATTATTAGTAAATTAAGCTCAGCACATATCTTATAATGCAGGCAGACCTCCTTTCATTGTGCTTTGCAGATATTGCATTTTTTACAAACTGAAGGTTTGTGGCAACACTGCAATGAGCAAATCTATTGGTGCCATCTTTCCAACAGTGTTTATTCACTAGTAACTTTGTGACACATTTTGGTAACTCTCATAATATTTAAAAATTATTAATTATTATATTTGTTACAGAGGTCTGTGATCAGTCATCTTTGATGTTACTACTATAATTGTTTCAAGGTGTCATGACTGCTCCCGTATAAGACACCATATTAATTTATAAATGTTGTGTGTATTCTGACCTGCCATTTCCTCATCTCCCTTCCTCTCATCAAGCCTCCCTACTGCTTAAGATAAAACAATCTTGAAATTAGGCCAATTAATAACCCTACAATGGCCTCTAAGTGTTCAAATGAAAGAAGGAGTCCCATGTCTCTCACTTTAAATCAAAAGCTAGACATGTTTAAGCTCAGTGAGAAAGGAAGCTAGGACTCTTGCACCAAACTAGCAAGTTGTGAATGCAAAAGAAATGTTTTTGAAGGAAATTAAAAGTGATACTCCAGTAAACACACAAATGATAGGAGAGCAAAATAATGATATCAGCAATGATATTAGCATTATGGCTGACATGGAGAAAGCTTTAGTGGTCTGGATTAGATCAAACCAGCCCCAACATTCCCTTAAGTCAAAGCCTAATCCAGAGTAAGCCCCTAACTCTCTTCAATTCTACGAAGGCTGAGAGAGGTGAGAAACCTGCAGAAGAAAAGCCTGAAGCTAGCAGAGGTTGGTTCATAAGGGTTAAGGAAAAAAGCCATCTCTATAACATAAAAGTGCAAGGTGAAGCAGCAAGTGCTAATGTAGAAGCTGTAGCAAGGTTTCCAGAAAATTCAGCTAAGATAGTTAATGAAGGTGACTCCACTAAATAACTGGTTTTCGAAGTAGATAAAACAACCTCATAATGGAAAAGGATGCCATCTAGGGTTTTCATAGCTAGAGAGAAGTCAATGCCTGTCTTCAGAGCTTCAAAGGACAGGCTGACTCTCCTGTTAGGGCCTAATGCAGCTAACAGGCAGCTAAAGGTGACTTTAAGTTGAAGCCAATGCTCATTCACCATTTCCAAAATCCGAGGGCCCTTAAGAATTATACTAAATCGACTCTGCCTGTGTTCTATAAATGGAGCAACAAAGCCTTGATGACAGTCATGTTTACAACATGGTTTACTGAAAATTTTAAGCTCACTTTTGAAATCTACTACTCAGATAAAAAGATTCCCTTCGAAACATCACTGCTCAATGACAATGCACCTGGTCACCCAAGAGCTCTGATGGAGATGTACAATGAGATTAATGCTGTTTCCATGCCTGCTAACACAACATATTCTGAAGCCAATGGATCAAGGAGTAATTTTGACCTTTAAGTCTTATTATTTAAGAAATACATTTTGTAAGGTTATAGCTGCCATAAATTTCTCTGATGGATCTGGGCAAAGAAAATTGAAAACCTTTTGGAAAGCATTCACCATTCTAGACACCATTAAGAACATTCATAATTCTTGGGAAGAGGTCAAAATATCAACATTAACAGGAGTCTGGAAGAAGTTGATTCCAACCCTCATGGATGAAGGTTCAAGACTTCAGTGGAGAAAATAACTGCAGATGTGGTAAAAATAGCACACACACACACAAATCTAGAATTAGAAAAGCAGAGTCTGAAGATGTGACTGAATTGCTGAGATCTCATGAATGATAAAACATTAATAAACGAGGAGTTACTTCTTATGGATGAGCAAAGAAAGTGGTTTCCCGAAATGGAATCTACTCCTGGTGAAGATGCTGTGAAGATTGTTGAAATAAAAACAAAGAATTTAGAATATTACATAAGCTTAGTTGTTTGATAAAGCAGTGGCAGGGTTTGAGAAAATTGGAAGTTCTACACTATCAACACCACTGCGTGCTACAGAGAAACTGTGAAAGAAGAGTTAATAGATGCAGCAAACTACATTGTTGTCTTATTTTAAGAAATTGACACGGCCACCCAGCCTTCAGCAACCACCACCTGATCAGTCAGCAGCCACTAACATCAAGCTAAGACTCTCCACCAGAATAAAAATTACAGCTCGCTGAAGGTTCAGATGATGGTTAGTACTTTTTAATTAAGGCATATACTTTCTTTTTTTCAGGCATAATGCTACTGCACAATTAACAGACTATAGCATAGCATAGACTTTTATATGTACTGTGAAACCAAAAATTCATGTGACTTGCTTTATTGAGATATTTGCTTTATTGTGGTGGTCTGGAACTGAACCCATAATATCTCCAAGATATGCCCATAATGACTCAGAGACAACTGACAGCAGAATATATATACATACATAGTAGTATATATATATGTTTATCATATATATCAGATATTATTCATCTGCAATGATAATACCAAAAAACATCTGGAAACTAGAAGACCAAAGAAAATATAAGATTTAAAAGTTCTAAGACTTTTTCTAAGAACAGTAAAATTGTAAAGAAGAGTCATTAGCATCATTCCTAAATTCCATTTTCATTCCATTCTATTCCACATTCCGCTTATACCTGTTCTTGAGAAGAACAGTATCTCCCAGGGAATTTTTAAAAATTCACCATTCCTTACCATGGTCAGCATTTAAGAAAGGAATTGTTAATCTTAGAAAAAGGTCATATTCAGATTTGCCTATAAATTTGATCAAAATGAAACCATTAAATAGTAATCTTCAACTCTGCTTTTCTGGGAAGCCTTATAAATTTTCCCTTGCAAGGGTTGGGCTAACTTAACATGCAATCGTGTGCAAAGGAAGCATTCATGTTGCATTTGAAAGAAGAAAATGTTCAGATTTGCTTTTAGTCTACAACCTGGCCAAAATAAGTATAACACAGAAAAATCAGCATCATGTGGTAGAGAAATTATACATTTGACCCTTCTGGAGATAAATGTACTGCAGATAAGTTAGGATGCTTTATCTGTGCACAAGGCAATTAATTTATTTAAGCACAGTTACATATCAAGGATTTTATTTCGTTGTGAGCTGAGGTGAAGGATTAGGTAAGTGACAGTTCCACCTTCACAACTTTTGAATGTTTATTTTTATTAAGTCCATATACTTCAGTAGCAAATCAACTTGCCTAAGAAATATCTACATATTCAATATGAATGAATATAAAATTGCAAGAATGTACAGAGTTTTCATTGCATGTCAAAACATGTTAGAACTAGAAGAGACTTAAGTGTTCGCCTAGTTGACCTTCTTATTTCACATACATCTCCTTTCCATCTTCTTTCTTCCTTCCTCCCTCCCTCGTTTTTTCCCTCCCTCCTTTCCTGATACACTTCCTTCTTCCCTCACTGTTTATACTCTTGTTCAACAAATGTGAAAAAAAAAATCAAAATTACAGAAAAGGTTAAAATCCCTACAAATGAAACTGTTTAATAAAAGTAAATACATCCAAAAGTTACTATATCATGCACTGTCCTAAGTGTTTTTAAAAATAATGCCTCAATTAATACTTAAAACAACCCTATAAGACAGGTACCATTATTATCCCTTTTTAATAGTTTAAAAAACTGAGGCATACAAAAGTTAGTTTTCCCAAATGACACAGCTAGGAATCAGGAAAACAGGATTCAAATCTAGGCAGTTGTGCCTCCAAAGTCTGCCCTCTTCACCAGAGGTTCTATTAGTGAAATTTCTGTCAAAGATTTTTTTTAGGCCAAACACACAGTAATTAACTAATTCTAAAAAAATGGCATTCACTGGATAAACATTAAAGTAAAAAAGGAAGTACCCAAGGCCTCAATTCTTGTAAGACTTTGGAAACCTGGAAAAGAATCCAAGGAAATGTAGGCAGAACTTCCAGAGAGAGTTTGTGAGATTGCTACTTATGTTTTCTATTTCATCCTGAAGAATATTTTGAGAATAAGGAGGAAGTCCTCAAGAGACCTCCAACTTCATTCCTCTAACTAATAAAAATGAAAATCCTCACTGGCCATAAATTTCAGGAATTTTAAAGCTAGATCTCCCAATCACAGAACCAAGCCATGATCAATACCCATTATTCAGTCTTGAATGTGTAGGGACACAAGTGCTCCAAAGGTTTGAGAACTCTATTAAAGAATAAAAAAAGAAAGAAAGAAGAGTATCTTTGGAAAACCTCAGTGAATCCAGGGAATTTGGACAGCTCTGACTTTTGCTTTACAAAAGTGTTGTAACTCATCCTGCTGTCAAATTTCAGAGATTCAGGATTAGAATGTTAGATCTGGAAGAACCTCAGATAATAGGCAGTGCAGTAGACAGAAAATGTGGCATCAAAAAGATCTGAATGAGAATCTCTGCTTCTGAATTTACCATCCTTTGTGGAAGATAGCTTCTATAAGACACTTTTTCTGTAAAGTAGTAATACCTGTACTAACCTTGTAAGTTAGTTACGAGGATTAAATAAAATTATGTTGTAAAATGTGGTTGGCCCAGGGCCTAGTACACGTAGAATTTTCACTAATGCTAGTTTATAAATAAAGAAATGGAGACATCTATACCTAGTGTTAGTAAGTGATGCATGATCTTTTCAGATCTCTGTTTTACGGAAATACAAAACCCCCCGAAACACAGGATATGTTTTTACTTTAAACAATATATTACCATGAAAATTACATTTAATACATACTCAGTGAACTTAACATAGCAATTAATTGCTAAAGAAATATATATATACTTTTTAGAAATATCTTTATATTCCACAAAAAGTAGGATATATCTATGGAACAAATATTTGTCTGTGGCATACAGATAACCTGAAAATTAAAATACTCATATAAAGAGAAATTACCTCTGAATTTTGCAAATATTGGCCTATAATACTACTTCAGCTTTTCTTAATTAAATGGTTCACATATAGGAAAATGTTTTAAAACCAGCCTTCAGACAGAAATCATAAACCAGCAGGAGATCAGCAACAGTTAGTAACTATTATACTCTGGCAAGTTGCTTAGCAACTCTGGAACTGCAATTTTTCAGGCTTTTTATTCAGCTAAGAAACACTTATGGAATATCTACTACACGCATGTTGCCAAGGAGAGACACAAACAACATCATTAAGGGAATATTATTTTTATCATTTCACCTATGACAAACTGACTCTAAGCAGTTTCATAACTTGCCTATAAGCTAAGAGGAGAAAAATGAAAGAAATGAGTTTGAATTCCAGCCTGATGGCCTCCAAAGACCTTACTGTTTTTCATCCTATTATCTGCTGATAAGCCCTAAATCGGTGCCTTTGGAATCACACCATAGTCTGACCTACAGATATGTAACTGTTTCATTTTTATACAAATTGTAATACCTATGAGAAATAGGGACCCTACTTCAGCTGTCTTTTGCGTTTATTTCCTAGAGCAGCAGTACTCAAAGAGAGCTTTCTGGGATGCTAATTGTTGGTAAAAGACTTGTTACTACTCCCTAGTGAAATAGGTACAGACATTGAGACTGCTAAAATTTTTATGACAATTTGAATACTGTTATGTCTCTTGAACTTAAAGTGTTTGGGTGTGTATTCTATATGTTTCATTTTTTAAACCAGATTCCTATCTCTATACCTCTCTTAAAAATTTTTGGTTTTGTAAGAGTCTGGCCGCACATGCAGAGAATTACTCTTTTAGCCACCGGCTGCTGGAGACAGCCTCATAGACAAAATGCTCCCAAGTCAGCCTGTTCTAGCTGAAGAGCCATTGTAGACCCTCATAATCTGACTTCATGATGGAGACTGCCACATTCACTGCCTTGGTGCTTCAGCCAGGTGTCAGGTCTGATCCTCTGAGGAGGGAGAGCTGAGTTCAGGACATTGGACCACCAGAGACCTCCCAGCCCTACATAATATCAATCAGCGAGAGCTCTCCCAGAGATGTCCATCTCAATGCTAAGACCCAGGTCCACCAAACGACCAGCAAGCTCTAGTGCTGGACAGCCTATGCTAAACAACTAGCAAGACAGGAACACAAATTCACCCATTAGCAGAGAGGCTGCCTAAAATCATACTAAGTTCACAGGCACCCCAAAACACACCACTGGACATGGTCCTGCAAACCAGAAAGACAAGATGTAGCCTCATCCACCAGAAAACAGGCACCAGTCCCCTCCACCAGGAAGCCTACACAACCCACTGAACCAAACTTACCCACTGGGGGCAGACACCAAAAACAACAAGAACTACAAACCTGCAGCCTGCAAAAAGGAGACCCCAAACACAGTAAGTCAAGCAAAATGACAAGACAGAGAAACACACAGCAGTTAAAAGAGCAAAGTAAAAACCCACCAGACCAAATAAATGAAGAGGAAATAGGCAGTCTACCTGAAAAAGAATTCAGAGTAATGATAGTAAAGATGATCCAAAATCTTGGAACAGAATGGAGAAAATACAAGAAACGTTTAACAAGGACTTAAAAGACCTAAGGAGCAAACAAACAATGATAAACAACACAATAAATGAAATAGAAAATTCTCTAGAAGGAATCAATAGCAGAATAACTGAGGCAGAGGAAGAGATAGGTGACCTGGAAGATAAAATAGTTGAAATAACTACTGCAGAGCAGAATAAAGTAAAAAGAATAAAAGAATTGAGGACAGTCTCAGAGACCACTGGGACAACATTAAATGCACCCACATTCAAATTACAGGGGTCCCAGAAGAAGAAGAGAAAAAGAAAGGGACTGAGAAAATATTTGAAGAGATTATAGTTGAAAACTTCCCTAATATGGGAAAGGAAAGAGTCAGTCAAGTCCAGGAAGTACAGAGAGTCCCATACCGGATAAATCCAAGGAGAAACATGCCAAGACAATATATTAATCAAACTATCAAAAATTAAATACAAAGAAAATATATTAAAATCAGCAAGGGAAAAGGAACAAATAACATACAAGGGAATCCCCATAAAGTTAAGAGCTGACCTTTTAGCAGAAACTCTGAAAGCCAGAAGGGAGTGGCAGGACATATTTAAAGTGATGAAAGGGGAAAACCTACAATGAAGATTACTCTACCCAGCAAGGATCTCATTCAGATTAGACAGAGAAATTAAAACCTTTACAGACAAGCAAAAGCTAAGAGAATTCAGCACCACCAAACCAGCTTTACAACAAAAGCTAAAGGAACTTCTCTAAGTGGGAAACAAAAGAGAAGGAAAAGACCTACAATAAGAATCCCAAAACAATTAAGAAAATGTTAATAGGAATATACATATCGATAATTACCTTAAATGTAAATGGATTAAATGCTCCAACCAAAAGACATAGACTGGCTGAATGTGTACAAAAACAAGACCTGTATATATATAGACTAAAAGAGACCCACTTCAGACCTAGGGACACATACAGACTGAAAGTGAGGGGATGGAAAAAGATATTCCATGCAAATGCAAATCAAAAGAAAGTTGGAGTAATAATTCTCATATCAGACAAAATAGACTTTAAAACAAAGACTATTACAAGAGACAAAAAAGGATACTACATAAAGATCACAGGATCAATCCAAGAGGACATAACAATTGTAAATATTTATGCACCCAACATAGGAGTACTTAATACATAAGGCAAATGCTAACATCCATAAAAGGGGAAATTGACCGTGACACAATCACAGTAGGGGACTTTAACACCCCACTTTCACCAAAGGAGAGATCTTCCAAAATGAAAATAAATAAGGAAACACAAGCTTTAAATGATACATTAAACAAGATGGAGTTAATTGATATTTATAGGACATTCCATCTGAAAATAACAGAATACACTTTCTTATCAAGTGCTCATGGAACATTCTCCAGCATAGATCATATGTTGGGTCACAAATTAAGCCTTGGTAAATATGAGAAAATTGAAATCATATCAAGTATCTTTTCCAACCACAACACTATGAGACTACATATCAATTACGGGAAAAAAACTGTAAAAAATAAAAACACATGGATGCTAAACAATATGCTACTAAATAACCAAGAGATCACTGAAGACATTAAAGAGGAAATCAAAAAATACCTAGAAACAAATGACAATGAAAACACAATGGCCCAAAACCTATGGGATGCAGCAAAAGCAGTTCTAAGAGGGAAATTTATAGCAATATAATCCTACCTCAGGAAATAAGAAACAGCTCAAATAAAGCTTGTTACCTAACCTTACACCTAAAGCAATAAGAGAAAACAAAAAAATCCCAAAGTTAGCAGAAGGAAAGAAATCATAAAGATCAGATCAGAAATAAAGGAAAAAGAAATGAAGAAAATGATAGCAAAGATCAAAAAAACTAAAAGCTGGTTCTTTGAGAAGATAAACAAAACTGATAAACCATTAGCCACACTCACCAAGAAAAAAAGGGAAACCACGCAAGTCAACATAATTAGAAATGAAAAAGGAGAAGTACCAACTAACACTATAGAAACACAAAGGATCATGAGAGATTACTACAAGCAACTATATGCCAATAAAAATGGACAGCCTGGAAGAAATGGAAAATTTCTTAGAAAAACACAACCTTCTGAGACTGAAACAGGAAGAAATAAAAAATATACACAAACCAATCACAAGCACTGAAATTGAAACTGTGATTAAAAATCTTCCAGCAAACAAAAGCCCAGGACCAGATGGATTCACAGGCAAATTCTAACAAACATTTAAAGGAGAGCTAACACCCATCCTTCTCAAACTCTTCCAAAATATAGCAGAGGGAGAAACACTCCCAAACTCATTCTATGAGGCCACCATCACCCTGATATCCAAACCAGAGAAAGATGTTACTAAAAAAGAAAACGACAGGCCAATATCACTGATGAACATAGATGCAAAAATCCTCAACAAAATACTAGCAAACAGAATACAGCAACACATTAAAAGAATCATACACCATGATAAAGTGGGGTTTATCCCAGGAATGCAAGGATTCTTCAATATATGTAATTCAATCAATGTGACACACCATATTAACAAACTGAAGCATAAAAACTGTATGATAATCTCAAAAGAAGCATAAAAGGCTTTCAACAAAATTCAACACCCATTTATGATAAAAACTCTCCAGAAGTAGGCAGAGAGGGAACTTATAATAAAGGCCATATCTGACAAATCCACAGCCAACATCGTCCTCGATGGTGAAAAACTGAAAGCATTTCCACTAAGATCAGGAACAAGACAAGCTTGCCCACTCTCACCACTCTTATTCAACATAGTTTTGGAAGTTTTAGCCACAGCAATCAGAGAAGAAAAGGAAATAAAAGGAATCCAAATTGGAAAAGAAGAAGTAAAGCTGTCACTGTTTGCAGATGACATGATACTATACATAGAGAATCCTAAAGATGCTACCAGAAAACTACTAGCTAATCAATGAATTTGATAAAATAGCAGTATACAAAGTTAATGCACAGAAATCTCTTGCATTCCTATACACTAATGATGAAAAATGTGAAAGAGAAATTAAGGTAACACTCCCAATTACCACTGCAACAAAAAGAATAAAATACCTAGTAATAAACCTACCTAAGGAGGTAAAAGACCAGTATGCAGAAAATTATAAGACACTGATGGAAGAAATTAATGATGATACAAACAGATGGAGAGATATACCATGGATTGAAAGAATCAACATTATGAAAATGACTATACTACCCAAAGCAATCTGCAGATTCAATGCCATTCCTATCAAACTACCACTGGCATTTTTCACAGAACTAGAACAAAAAATTTCACAATTTGCATGGAAACACAATAGACCCCAAATAGCCAAAGCAATCTTGAGAAAGAAAAACGGAGATGGAGGAATCAGGCTCCCTGACTTCAGACTATATTACAAAGCTACAGTAATCAAGACAGTATCGTACTGGCACAAAAACAGAAATATAGATCAATGGAACAGAATAGAAAGCCCAGAGAGAAACCCACACACATATGGTCACCTTATCTTTGATAAAGAAGGCAAGAATATACAATGGAAAAAAGACATCCTCTTCAATAAGTGGTGCTGGGAAAACTGGACAGGTACATGTAAAAGAATGAAATTAGAACACTCCCTAACACCATACACAAAAATAAACTCAAAATGGATTAAAGACCTAAATGTAAGGCCAGACACTATAAAACTCTTAGAGGAAACCATAGGAAGGACACTCTATGACATAAATCACAGAAAGATCCTTTTTGACCCACCTCCTAGAGAAATGGAAATAAAAACAAAAATAAACAAACAGGACATAATGAAACTTCAAAGCTTTTGCACAGCAAAGGAAACCACAAACAAGATTAAAAGAATACCCTCAGAATGGGAGAAAATATTTGCAAACGGAGCAACTAACAAAGGATTAATCTCCAAAATATACAAGCAGCTCATGCAGCTCAATATCAAAAAAACAAACAACCCAATCCAAAAATGGGCAGAAGACCTAAATAGACATTTCTCCAAAAAACATAGATTGCCAACAAACACATGAAAGGATTCTCAATGTTACTAATCATTAGAGAAATGCAAATCAAAACTACAATGAGGTTATCAAATAACACAAGTCAGAATGGCCATCATCAAAAAATCTACCAACAATAAATGCTGGAGAGGGTCTGGAGAAAAGGGAACCCTCTTGCCCTGTTGGTGAGAATGTAAATTGATACAGCCACTTTGGAGAACAGTATGGAGGTTCCTTAAAAAACTACAAATAGAACTACCATATGACCCAGCAATCCCACTACTGGGCCTATACCCTGAGAAAACCATAATTCAAAAAGAGTCATGTACCACAATGTTCATTGAAGCTCTATTTACAACAGCCAGGACATGGAAGCAACCTAAGTGTCCATCAGCATATGAATGGATAAAGATGTGGTACATATATACAATGGAATATTACTCAGCCATAAAAAGAAACGAAATTGAGCTATTTGTAGTGAGGTAGATGGACCTAGAGACTGTCATACAGAGTGAAGGAAGTCAGAAAGAGAAAAACAAATACTGTATGCTAACACATATATTTGGAATCTTAAAAAAAAAAAAAGTGGTTTTGAAGAATCTTGGTGCAGGACAGGAATAAAGATGCAGATGTAGAGAATGGACTTGAGGACACGGGGAGGGGGAAGGGTAAGTTGGGATGAAGTGAGAGAGTGGCATGGACATATATACACTACCAAATGTAAAATAGCTAGCTAGTGGGAAGCAGCTACACAGCACAGGGAGATCAGCTCGATGCTTTGTGTCCACCTAGAGTGGTGGGATAGGGAGGGTGGGAGGGAGACGCAAGAGGGAGGATATATATTTATGTATAGCTGATTCACTTTGTTATACAGCAGAAATTAACACACCACTGTAAAGCAGTTTTACTCCAGTAAAGATATTAAAAAAATATTAAAGAAAAATGTTTTTAAAAACAAAAAAAACATTAATTCTTCCAATCAAAAAAATTTTTTTTAATTAGGAGGATGGATTAACATATACACAGTCCTGTATATAAAATAGATAACCAACAAGAATCTAATGTATAGCACAGGGAACTATACTCAATAGTTTTTAATAACCTATAAGGGAAAATAGTCTGGAAAAGAAGATGTATATATACATGTACATATATATATCTGAGTTGCTATCCTGTACACTTGAAACAAACACAACACTGTAAATCAACTATTCAATTAATAAATACATAAATAGGGGATTTTATATAGATTAAAAAATAAATAAAAATTTCAACTTTGAGTGGTATAAGTGAAGGACAGTAGACTGCACATGTTTAAAATGAATAACTGGATTAGTTTTGACATATGTATGTACCCATGAAATTGTCTTCACAATCAAGATAAACATTTTTTCACTCTCACAAGTTTTCTTATGCTCCTTTGCAAGCTATTCCTCTCTCCAGCTCCATAGATAGTAAAAAGCAAATGGATGTGACTATGTTTCAAGAAGAATAATTTGCAAAAACAGGCATCAGGATGGATTTGGCCCGTGGTCTGTAGTTTGCTGACCTCTGCTTTACAGTCATTCCATTGACTTTGAAAAACACATATAAGTGATTTAAAAACAAAGAGAGTAACAAACAAAAACTGCTGGATTTTTGGTCCTAAAATTACATGGAACCTGATTAAAGTATTGCCAAAACAATTTTAATAATAGCTTATCTCCTGTTTTGAAATAAGCCTTTACATCAGAACTTGTTTGGGTTTAACTTTATCAAGCAATGTTTACCAATGATAGCAGGTAAGTAGCTCTTATTACTGTTGCTTGATTCTCAAATTCATTTATTTTTGGCTTTTCATTTAAAAATTAGCTATATTAAGCATATGACTCTGCATAGAAGAAACAAGTCATGGGAATTTTATTAACAAAATATTCAGTGTCCAGGGGTAGGTATTTTGGACTGTAAATTGATCAAGACCACTATATGAGGAATAATTCTTCTCTGATTTACAGAGTACAAAGTAAACAGTCCCCTTGATTTTCCTGGAATGGAGAAATAGTCGGTTCCAAAACACCACCTCTATGAAATGGGAAACACACATATAAGAATGTTTCTGTCCCTGCGCCCCACAAAATATTCTGAAATTATGAACAGTGAATAATCACCCTTAGGCTTAAAGAAATCTGAGTTACCAAAGAATTAATTAGCTTTTCAACCATCAGAGCACAGTTTTCCCCAGAATACAGTATATTAATCACAATAACATCAGGTTATGCAGCAATGCTTTTCTGTATATTGTTTTGCAAAATAAACACACATTGCCCTACCATAATTATAGGAAAAGAAATGCAGAAAATGAAAAGCAGCAATAACATGGCAATGATCCAAAATATCCTATCTCTATTTTTTAAGTTTGCTAGGCTTATCATACTTTCTAGATCCCTACTAATTGTACACTTTTGCAAAACGTATTTTAGAACAAGTGATTATAAAACTTGAGATTCAAGTAGAACACCATTCCTTAACTTACACTGCAGTATTATTTCCCATTAGCTAGTTTGTACCTCAGAAGACATATACAGGGTACTCACTGGAGAAGAAGGCTTAAAAGAACACAATAACATATCTAGAAGTATACAATTGGAAACCCTATACTTATTGTTACTCAAAAGTTTACAAGTCACAACTATACGTGTGCATGTGTGTGCATGTGTGAGTCTGTGTGTATATATTACAAAAGTTAACATTTCCCCAGGCTATTGCCCCATATTACCTCCACCACTCCCAATCAATTGCAAATTTTGAAATAGGGGATCAAACAGGTAAAAGATCAAAGTATTTTATAGAAGGTAATATAAAGTTTTGTTTTACTTTTCTTCTTAATTGGTAACAGTTTATGTCAAACATGCATAAGCCAAAATATTTAATATGAACCATATTTTCATTCTACATGAATGTGAGAAAGCTTGAGGCATCTACTATAGGCACCCAACATCCACAAAGCACACCCGGACAACTACAAGATCATCCCTTATTAATATTGTTTTAGAGCCACTACACTGGACAAACACTTATTCAGTTAGAATATTATACGTGCAAGTGGGCAGGTTTGCAGTTGATATTCCCAACTCTATCTGAACAATCATATCAAATTAACTTTACAGAAAACCCTTCAGTTTTAAAAATGTCTGAAGTTGAATAAGCTAATACCTTAGAAACGGAAAAGCAAGACCTTAATCTTATGTGAGGCAGGGCAGTGCATCTGCAGTACTCATTTAAAAAAATAAATTACTCTTCTTGCACAGTGCATAGATTACATGCCTTTATATGGGCATGCCTTTTTATGAACCTTATCAATGCTCCACCAAAAAGGATGGCAGGTAAAAAACTTTACATCATAAAACAATATCCTGTACTTTCCTATCATCATATTCTTTAAACTTTATTTTTTTATTACTTTTTAGTTATCTTTTCCACTAGACTATGTGTTCTTTGGAACAAGGATAATTTTTTTTCTTGTCCAGCACTATTTCCTTAGTGTCTAACACAATGTTTGTCACATAGTATTTAATAAATATTTTGAATGACTAAACATAACACAAAATCAATAGAATAATACCTCAAGCTTTCTTACGTTATTGTTCTTATTAAATAAGAAACTGAAAATATTTCTTAAGTAGTCATTTATAACTGTAGATTAGGTTTCCCAAAGTGAGATTTGAGAACTACCAATATAAAGTCATCTGGATTAATTGTTAAAAATGGATACTTCTTTATCCATTTTACATGTAATCCATCTGAATTACTTGGTTATGGAATCAAACTCTGTCTCTCCATATATATATATTACACATATATATAAAATATATATGTATAATATATATACATATGTATATTTTACATATATATATATATCTTTCAAAAAGAAAACTCCCAAGAGATTCAATTGCACAGTAAGGCTGAGAAATCTTACTGTTGGTGCTAAAAGTAGATTACAATTGTTGATTTCTATTGCTGTTGTCAGTAATACTAGTACTAGAAACAGAAGTAGTAGTAGAACTAAATAAATATTTGTTGAATAAGTGGAGTGAATGAATCGGTGATTGTTGAAAGCCTATGTGTCAGACAGAATCCTAAGTAGTTTATGATACATTTAGTCAAGACAGCATATTAATCCTTACTTCTTCTGTAACATGTATTTACTACAACTTCAAGGATTGGGAAACAGATTCAGAATGGTTGAGAAACTTGCCTAAGGTCACATATCACAGAAGGGTGAAGAGGTTTAATATATGGCTAAGGCTATAAAACATATTCAGTGCTGGCACCCAGTTCTATTTAATTCCCAAGCCCAAATGCTGTTCACCAAAGTATAGATCAGAATATGGGCAATATGTCAATTCAGTATATTCAATGCAGCGTTTCAATTCAGTGCCACTGAAAGAAAACCTATTTCTATAATTTGGGAGTTTGTTTCTCTTTAAAAATTAAAGGTACCCTCTTCCGTAAGTGGTGCTGGGAAAACTGGACAGCTACATGGAAAAGAATGAAATTAGAACACTCCCTAACACCATACACAAAAATAAACTCAAAATGGATTAAAGACCTAAATGTAAGACCAGACACTATAAAACTCTTAGAAGAAAACATAGGAAGAACACTTTGACATAAATCACAGCAAGATCTTTTTTGATCCACCTCCTAGAGAAATGGAAATAAAAACAAAAATAAACAAATGGGACCTAATGAAACTTCAAAGCTTTTGTAAAACAATGGAAACTACAAACAAGACGAAAAGAAGCCCTCAGAATGGGAGAAAATATTTGCAAACAAATCAACGGACAAAGGATTAAATCTCCAAGATATATAAACAGCTCATGCAGCTCCATATTAAAAAAACAAACAACCCAGTCCAAAACTGGGCAGAAGACCTAAATAGACATTTCTCCAAAGAAGACATACAGATGGCCAAGAAGCACATGAAAAGCTGCTCAACATCACTAATTATTTGAGAAATGCAAATCAAAACTACAATGAGGTATCAGCTCACACCAGTTAGAATGGGCATCATCAGAAAATCTAAAAACAACAAATGCTGGAGAGGGTGCGGAGAAAAGGGAACCTTCTTGCCCTGTTGGTGGGAATGTAAATTGATGCAGCCATTATGGAGAACAGTATGGAGGTTCCTTAAAAAACTAAAAATAGAATAGCCGTATGACACAGCAATCCCACTACTGGGCATATACCCAGAGAAAACTATAATTCAAAAAGACACATGCATTCCAATGTTCATTGCAGCAGTACTTACAATAGTCAGATCATGGAAGCAATGTAAATGCCCATTGACAGACAAATGGATAAAGAAGATGTGGTACATATATACAATGAAATATCACTCAGCCATAAAAAGGAATGAAACTGAGTCATTTGTAGACACGTGGATGGATCTTGAGACTGTCATACAGAGGGAAGTAAGTCAGAAAGAGAAAAATAAATATCGTATATTAACGCAATATGTGGAACCTAGAAAAATGGTACAGATGAACTGGTTTGCAGGGCAGAAATAGAGACACACATGTAGAGAACAAACATATGGACACCAAAGGGGGAAAGTGGTGGTGGGATGAATAGAGAGATTGGAATTGACATATATACACTAATATGTATAAAATAGATAACTAATCAGAACCTGCTGTATAAAAAATAAATTAATTATATTAAATTTTAAAAAAATTAAAAGTACCCTAGAACAAATATCTTTGAATAACATCAGTTATTCTAACTCATGGGGACAAATGGTTGTCTATTTAGGGAAGATACATAGCAAACAATCAATCTTTAACTGAGCTATTTAAATGGATTTTTGTGATGTTGCTAAGACTTCATCATATAGATGATTTTATGTGAAGAAAGAAACTTTGTGATGAAGCTTTGAAGAAAAACACCATAGTTGGTCTAAAACCTATAAAAATTAACTAAGTGTCAGTAACTACAATGAGAAGACATGATTCATCTTTTCAAAAACCTGATATAATTTAATAATTGAACACTCCCAAGATCATAAAGAGATTCCTAGAAGAAACTGGAAGATCTATTTGTAACAGGAGCTTATGAAAAAAAGAGTAGCTCAATGTAGAGAAAAAAGCATTTCAATTATCCAGGATTTGAAAAAAAAAAGTATGTCCACACCATGCGAGGAAAGGTTGATTGTAGAAAACTAAAGTTCCAAATAATTCCTTCTTCAAATAGAAGCTACTTTATTATTTAAAAGAAGTACCCTTAATTAGAAGAGCAAAAAGGCACCAAGGTACAGCAGAGTGGACAGGCAGATAATCTTTTAATCTTTTCTATTACAAATGTCAAAGTAATGCTTTCAAGATAACACATTACACTAAAGGTGATCTTGAATTTATTATTGTAAGTCATAGTCACAAAATTAAATGTTGGGAATTTTAAGGAGTACTAAAGTTTATGCAGTCTTCAACAAAAACAGAGAACCCTACGGTATTTTTTTGCTTACAAACCATGCCAACGGAGCATCAAAGACACTCCAGTACCCAGTAGGGCTTATTAAGTAAGTGGAAAGCTAAGGAAACCTAGCAATTCTCCAATCGGTACTGAAGTAATATGCCCAATGACTGTTCATTTTAATACCATTAAATTTCAGTAGACTTAATTTCTATTTCAATCACCTCTGCACATATCTTTCTTAGCCAGTGGTTTCCATACCTGAAAAGATACAGAAAAATTAAACCAGGATGATGAAATAAAGTTAATAATCTAATGTTTGGAAATAGAGGAAATTAGCTTGGGCTTTCTATGCTGTTGCTACTGTCTTGATTTTATAGAGTGTCACTATGCTCATTATTAGAGTGAGAACATCTAATTCAGCTTCAGCAGTTTCTTTGTTTTGATGATCTGATGGTGCCTGGTTAATGATATTCTGTTAGATATACCCTAACTGGTAATGCAGCAACTCCTGGGGAGAAAGTAATGAAACGTTATACTCTGCAGCTCTGGTGAAAGAGACACTGTAAGCTGCACTGAATGCCTCCATCAGGGTCGAAATTACAAAAATAATTTTATGTCTTTAAAGTTCCCAATAAATTGTGAAACTTTGACATTGGTGAATATGTTTAAAATACTACCAGAAGAAAAACTCATCTCAACACAAAACTCTGCCACCACTGGATTGATTTCACCTATTAAAAACACATAAAAGTTGTTGAAGTTGAGTTTCCTCAATCATCTCTCCATGCTTAAATAAGTCTAAACTTCTGAATTACACAATTCAAGGTGAAAATAGATAACAAATCATTATGCAGTAGAAGTCACCTTATCTCACAGGCTATCAATTTACTCAGCCTTAATTCCTCACAACATAGAAACAAGTCAACCTGGTTTTCACACCTCTTCCTTCACTACACACTTGCAAGAATCATCCACTCTATGCTAATCAACAAATTCCTTGTGTCCCAAACATTTTCTAAATTTCCAACTCCACATCTTTGTTCTTGTAACTCAGCAAATATAAATCTTATCTAAAGAGGCAGTTAACATTTGAATACTGACACATGGATGTCCCATGGTGATTTGTTTCTTTCCCCTTCATTCTGATAATAAACCACTCTTCACATTTTCTACTTGACAGAACCAAGTAAGTCTTTAATAATAACAGTAAATGCTACAGGACCTTTACCTTAGTAACAGAAACTAATCTAATTGCTTTACACAATTCAGCTCTCTTAATCCTCATAATAACCTTATGATATATGCACTGAGAGTACCCTTCCCATTTTATGTATGGGAAAGTGAGATGTTATGTGACTTCCTCCGGGTCACAAAGCTCCTGAGATGGTAGAAACAGGAATCAAACTCAACTAGTTTGGTACCAGAACCAATGATCTTAACCTTTACCCTATATTGCATTTTATATTATTTTATATGAATTATAATTTTATCAACTAAATACTATTTCCCAAAATTTGGATTGGTCACTGATTACTAGTGATCATCACATGGTTTTAGGCAATACACAGGCATAGTGCTATAGTCAACAAATGTATTCTGATTGGCTAAGCCTCCAAAACACCTATTTAACAGAAGTAACATACTTCATTTGCATAAAACTATGTCCCCTTCAAAGTGTGAGGAAAGAACTATCTTTCATTAAGAACCCAAATTCATGTCAGATATTTTGTTGGATTAAGAGGGATTCTATTTAATCCAATCATAAGTGTAATATATGCAAAGATTATTGAAAATATTATTTTTTCTTAAAGGAGACACCAAATTATTATTGTTTAGTGTATAAGGTACACTATATTGTGTAGTTTTTTAAAGCTGTTCATACCATATCTCAATTTTTCCACTTTGGTTAAAGGTCTATAGAAAGCTTTGATTACAGCTATCTCCAAGACACAACAATGAAATTTGCTGAATAGCCAAGTAATGAAAACAACAGAAATAACAATAATAACCACCCCTATCTTTTCTGGAAAGAATTACTCACAATCACTTTAAGCTAGTTACAGTTCATGTAAGTAGCAACGATAAAGCTATACGAGGTATATGTTATACAAACACTTTTTTAAAACTACTATAGGAAGTAAAATCTAAAAAAATAAACCCACCATATCAATTCTTTCCATGGTTTTATAAAATGTTCCAATCGACCTTGCTCTTGAACTTCCACATTCTGTTTATTTTTAAAATTAGGCAATACAGGTAATGTTCTCTAGTCAGTTTCTTTTTACATTCTAAATTGACATGAACCTTCCCTCCTTTGTGTCCTGGCTGGATACCATATGCAGCCTTCTCTCAGTAGGCAAGAAAGATAAGCTTATAAAGGGGATATATGTATATGTATAGCTGATTCACTTTGTTATAAAGCAAAAACTAACACACACACCATTGTAAAGCAATTATACTCCAATAAAGATGTTAAAATATATATATATGTCCAGAGTAACAAGAATCTAATAAAAGTTCCAAAAACCAAACAAGAGCAACAAAAAATATCTATGCAAAGTGTAGTAAGAAACAAAGATGGCTTTGCTTACAGCAAAGATCAAAATTAAAAGATTTCATCATATCAATGCATAATAAATTTTAAAATGACATTATGGAGTACATACTATATGCTAGGCATAATATTTATTTATGGCTTCCGGGAAGATGGCGGAAGAGTAACACGTGGAGATCATCTTCCTCCCCACAGATACACCAGAAATACATCTACACGTGGAACAACTCCTACAGAACACCTACTGAATGCTGGCAGAAGACCTCAGATCTCCCAAAAGGCAAGAAACCCCCCCACGTACCTGGGTAGGGCAAAAGAAAAAAAGAATAAAAAGAGACAAAAGGATAGGGATGGAACCTGCACCAGTGGGAGGGAGCTGTGAAGGAGGAAAGGTTTGCACACACTAGGAAGCCCCTTCGTAGGCAGAGACTGCGGGTGGCGGAGGGGGAAAGCTTCGGAGCCCCGGAGGAGAGCACAGCAACAGGGGTGCAGAGGTCAAAGCGGAGAGATTCCCGCACAGAGGATCAGGGCCGACCGGCACTCACCAGTCCGAGAGGCTTGTCTGCTCACCCGCCGGGGCGGGCGGGGCTGGGAGTTGAGGCTCCGGCTTCGGTCGGAGCGCCGGGAGAGGACTGAGGTTGGTGGCGTGAACACAGCCTGCAGGGAGTTACTGCGCCACGGCTAGCCGGGAGGGAGTCCAGGAAAAGTCTGGACCTGCCGAAGAGGCAATAGACTTTTCCTTCCCTCTTTGTTTCCTGGTGCGCGAGGAAAGGAAAGGGGATTAAGAGCGCTGCTGAAAGGAGCTCCAGAGACAGGCGCGAGCCGCGGCTAAAAGCACAAACCCCAGAGACGGGCATGAGAGGCTAAGGCTGCTGCTGCCGCCACCAAGAAGCCTGTGTGCGAGCACAGGTCACTATCCACATCCCTTTCCAGGTAGCCTGTGCAGCCCCGCTACTGCCAGGGTCCCGGGATCCAGGGACAACGCCTCCGGGAGAACGCACGCCTCACGCTGCTCGCCTCACGCTGCTGCAACGTCACGCCGGCCTCTGCTGCCGCAGGCCCGCCCCGCACTCCGTGCCCCTCCCTCCCTCCAGCCTGAGTGAGCCAGAGCCACCGAATCAGTGGCTCGTTTAACCCCGTCCTGTCTGAGCGAAGAACAGACGCCCTCCTGCGACCTACACGCAGAGGCAGGGCCAAATCCAAAGCTGAGCCCCTGGGAGCCGTGAGAACAAAGAAGAGAAAGGGAAATCTCTCCCAGCAGCCTCAGAAGCAGCGGATTAAAGCTCCACAATCAACTAGATGTACCCTACATCTGTGGAATACCTGAATAGACAGCGAATCATCCCAAATTAAGGAAGTGGACTTTGAGAGCAAGATTTATGATTTTTTCCCCTTTTCCTTTTTGTGTGAGTGTATATGTGTATGCTTCTGTGTGAGATTTTGTCCGTAAAGCTTTGCTTCCACCATTTGTCCTAGGGTTATATCCGTCCTTTTTTTTTTTTTTCTCTTAATAATTATTTTTTTATTTTAATAATTTATTATATTTTATCTTACTTTATTTTATTTTACTTCATCTTCTTTCTTTCTTTTTTCCTTCCTTCCCTCCTTCCTTCCTTCCTTCCTTCCCTCCTACCTCCCTCCCTCCCTCTGGACCTCCCTCCTTCCTTCCTTTCTTTCTTTCCTTCTACTTCTACTAATTCTTTCTTTCTACTTTTTCTCCCTTTTATTCTGAGCCGTGTGGATGAAAGGCTCTTGGTGCTGCAGCCAGGAGTCAGTGTGTGCCTCTGAGGTGGGAGAGCCAACTTCAGGACACTGGTACACAACAGACCTCCCAGATGCACATAATATCAAACAGCAAAAATCTCCCAGAGATCTCCATCTCAACACCACCACCCAGCTTCACTCAACGACCAGCAAGCTACAGTGCCGAACATACTATGCCAAACAACTAACAAGACAGGAACACAACCGCACCCATTAGCAGAGAGGCTGCCTAAAATCATAATAAGTCCACAGACACCCCAAAACACACCACCAGACGTGGACCTGCCCACCAGAAAGACAAGATCCAGCCTCATCCACCAGAACACAGGCACTAGTCCCCTCCACCAGGAAGCCTACACAACCTACTGAACCAACCTTAGCCACTGCGGACAGACACCAAAAACAACGGGAACTATGAACCTGCAGCCTGCAGAAAGGAGACCACAAACACAGTAAGTTAAGCAAAATGAGAAGACAGAGAAACACACAGCAGATGAAGGAGCAAGATAAAAACCCACCAGACCTAACAAATGAAGAGGAAATAGGCAGTCTACCTGAAAAAGAATTCAGAATAATGATAGTAAAGATGATCCAAAATCTTAGAAATAGAATAGACAAAATGCAAGCAACATTTAACAAGGACCTAGAAGAACTAAAGATGAAACAAACAACGAAGAACAACACAATAAATGAAATGAAAAGTACTCTAGATGGGATCAATAGCAGAATAACTGAGGCAGAAGAACGGATAAGTGACCTGGAAGATAAAATACTGCAAATAACTACTGCAGAGCAGAATAAAGAAAAAAGAATGAAAAGAACTGAGGACAGTCTCATTAAACACACCAACATTCGAATTATAGGGGTTCCAGAAGAAGAAGAGAAAAAGAAAGGGACTGAGAAAATATTTCAAGAGATTATAGTTGAAAACGTCCCTAATATGGGAAACGAAATAGTTAATCAAGTCCAGGAAGCACAGAGAGTCCCGTACAGGATAAGTCCAAGGAGAAACATGCCAAGACACATATTAATCAAACTGTCAAAAATTAAATACAAAGAAAACATATTAAAAGCAGCAAGGGAAAAATAACACACAAGGGAATCCCCATAAAGTTAATAGCTGAGCTTTCAGCAGAAACTCTGCAAGCCAGAATGGACTGGCAGGACACATTTAAAGTGATGAAGGAGAAAAACCTGCAACCAAGATTACTCTACCCAGCAAGGATGTCATTCAGATTTGATGGAGAACTTAAAACCTTTACAGACAAGCAAAAGCTGAGAGAGTTCAGCACCACCAAACCAGCTCTACAACAACTGCTAAAGGAACATCTCTAGGCAAGAAACAAAGAGAAGGAAAAGACCTACAATAACGAACCCAAAACAATTAAGAAAATGGGAATAGGAACATATATATCAATAATTACCTTAAATGTAAATGGACAATGCTCCCACCAAAAGACACAGATTGGCTGAATGGATACAAAAACAAGACCCATATATTTGCTGTCTACAAGAGACCCACTTCAGACCTAGAGACACATACAGACTGAAAGTAAGGGGATGGAAAAAGATATTTCATGCAAATGGAAACCAAAAGAAAGCTGGAGTAGCAATTCTCATATCAGACAAAATAGACTTTAAAATAAAGACTATTAGAAGAGACAAAGAAGGACACTACATAATGATCAAGGGATTATCCAAGAAGAAGATATAACAATTGTAAATATTTATGCACCCAACATAGGACCACCTCAATACATAAGGCAAATACTAACAGCCATAAAAGGGGAAAGTGACAGTAACACATTCATAGTAGGGGACTTCAACACCCCACTTTCACCAATGCACAGATCTTCCAAAACGAAAATAAATAAGGAAACACAAGCTTTAAATGATACATTAAACAAGATGAACTTAATTGATATTTATAGGACATTCCATCCAAAAACAACAGAATACACATTTTTCTCAAGTGCTCATGGAACATTCTCCAGGATAGACCATATCTTGGGTCACAAATCAAGCCTTGGTAAATTTAAGAAAATTGAAACTGTATCAAGTATCTTTTCTGACCACAATCCTATGAGACTAGATATCAATTACAGGAAAAGATCTGTAAAAAAATACAAACACATGGAGGCTAAACAATACACTACTTAATAACGAAGTGATCACTGAAGAAATCAAAGAGGAAATAAAAAAATACCTAGAAACAAATGACAATGGAGACACGACGACCCAAAATCTATGGGATGCAGCAAAAGCAGTTCTAAGAGGGAAGTTTATAGCAATACAATCCTACCTTAAGAAACAGGAAACATCTCAAATAAACAACCTAACCTTGCACCTAAAGCAATTAGAGAAAGAAGAACAAAAAACCCCCAAAGTTAGCAGAAGGAAAGAAATCATAAAAATCAGATCAGAAATAAATGAAAAAGAAATGAAGGAAACAATAGCAAAGATCAATAAAACTAAAAGCTGGTTCTTTGAGAAGATAAACAAAATTGATAAACCATTAGCCAGACTCATCAAGAAAAAAAGGGAAAAGACTCAAATCAATAGAATTAGAAATGAAAAAGGAGAAGTAACAACTGACACTGCAGAAATACAAAAGATCATGAGAGATTACTACAAGCAACTCTATGGCAATAAAATGGACAACCTGGAAGAAATGGACAAATTCTTAGAAATGCACAACCTGCCAAGACTGAATCAGGAAGAAATAGAAAATATGAACAGACCAATCACAAGCAGTGAAATTGAAACTGTGATTAAAAATCTTCCAACAAACAAAAGCCCTAGACCAGATAGCTTCACAGGTGAATTCTATCAACAGTTAGAGAAGAGCTAACACCTATCCTTCTCAAACTCTTCCAAAATATAGCAGAGGAAGGAACACTCCCAAACTCATTCTACGAGGCCACCATCATCCTGATACCAAAACCAAACAAGAATGTCACAAAGAAAGAAAACTACAGGCCAATATCACTGATGAACATAGATGCAAAAATCCTTAACAAAATACTAGAAAACAGAATCCAACAGCACATTAAATGGATCATACACCATGATCAAGTGGGGTTTATTCCAGGAATGCAAAGATTCTTCAATTTACGCAAATCAATCAACGTGATACACCATATTAACTAATTGAAGGAGAAAAACCATATGATCATCTCAATAGATGTAGAGACAGCTTTTGACAAAATTCAACACCCTTTTATGATAAAAACCCTGCAGAAAGTAGGCGTAGAGGGAACTTTCCTCAACACAAGAAAGGCCATATATGACAAACCCAAAGCCAACATCGTCCTCAATGGTGAAAAACTGAAAGCATTCCCACTAAGATCGGGAACGAGACAAGGTTGCCCACTCTCACCACTCTTATTCAACATAGTTTTGGAAGTTTTAGCCACAGCAATCAGAGAAGAAAAGGAAATAAAAGGAATCCAAATCCGAAAAGAAAAAGTAAAGCTGTCACTGCAAATTACATGATACTATACATAGAGAATCCTAAAGATGCTACCAGAAAACTACTAGAGCTAATCAATGAATTTGGTAAAGTAGCAGGATAGAAAATTAATGCACAGAAATCTCTGGCAATCCAATACACTAATGATGAAAAATCTGAAAGTAAAATCAATAAAACACTCCCATTTACCACTGCAACAAAAAGAATAAAATATCTAGGAATAAACCTACCTAAGGAGACAAAAGACCTGTATGCAGAAAAGTATAAGACACTGATGAAAGAAATTAAAGATGATACAAATAGATGGAGAGATATATACCATGTTCTTGGATTGGAAGAATCAACATTGTGAAAATGACCCTACTACCCAAAGCAATCTACAGATTCAGTGCAATCCCTATCAAACTACCACTGGTATTTTTCACAGAACTAGAACAAAAAATTTCACAATTTGTATGGAAACACAAAAGACCCCGCATAGCCAAAGCAATCTTGAGAACGAAAAACAGAGCTGGTGGAATCAGGCTCCCTGACTTCAGACTATACTGCAAAGCTACAGTAATCAAGACAGTATGGTACTGGCACAAAAACAGAAAGATAGATCAATGGAACAGGATAGAAAGCCCAGAGATAAACCCACGCACATATGGACACCTTATCTTTGATAAAGGTGGCAGGAATGTACAGTGGAGAAAGGACAGCCTCTTCAATAAGTGGTGCTGGGAAAACTGGACAGCTATATGTATAAGTATGAAATTAGAACACTCCCTAACACCATACACAAAAATAAACTCAATATGGATTAAAGACCTAAATGTAAGGCCAGACACTATCAAACTCTTAGAGGAAAACATAGGCAGAACACTCTATGACATAAATCACAGCAAGATCCTTTTTGACCCACCTCCTAGAGAAATGGAAATAAAAACAAAAATAAACAAATGGCACCTAATGTAACTACAAAGCTTTTGCACAGCAAAGGAAACCATAAACAAGACCAAAAGACAACCCTCAGAATGGGAGAAAATATTTGCAAATGAAGCAACTGACAAAGGATTAATCTCCAAAATTTATAAGCAGCTCATGCAGCTCAATAACAGAAAAACAAACAACCCAATCCAAAAATGGGGAGAAGAGCTAAACAGACATTTCTCCAAAGAAGATATACAGACTGCCAACAAACACATGAAAGAATGCTCAACATCACTAATCATTAGAGAAATGCAAATCGAAACTACAATGAGATATGATCTCACACCAGTCAGAATGGCCATCATCAAAAAAATCTAGAAACAATAAATGCTGGAGAGGTTGTGGAAAAAAAGGAATACTCTTGCACTGTTGGTGGGAATGTAAATTGATACAGCCACTATGGAGAACAGTATGGAGTTTCCTTAAAAAACTAAAAATAGAACTACTATATGACCCAGCAATCCCACTACTGGGCATATAACCTGAGAAAACCAAAATTCAAAAAGAGTCATGTACCAAAATGTTCATTGCAGCTCTATTTACAATAGCCCAGAGATGGAAAGAACCTAAGTGTCCATCATCAGATGAATGGATAAAGAAGATGTGGCACATATATACAATGGAATATTACTCAGCCATAAAAGGAAATGAAATTGAGCTATTTGTAATGAGGTGGATAGACCTAGAGTCTGTCATACAGAGTGAAGTAAGTCAGAAAGAGAGAGACAAATACCGTATGCTAACACATATATATGGAATTTAAGGAAAAAAAAATGTCATGAAGAACCTAGGGGTAAGACAGGAATAAAGACACAGACCTACTAGAGGATGGACTTGAGGATATGGGGAGGGTGAAGGGTAAGCTGTGACAAAGCGAGAGAGAGGCATGGACATATATACACTACCAAACGTAAGGTAGATAGCTAGTGGGAAGCAGCCGCACAGCACAGGGAGATCAGCTCGGTGCTTTGTGACCACCTGGAGGGATGGGATAGGGAGGGTGGGAGGGAGGGAGACGCAAGAGGGAAGAGATATGGGAACATATTTGTATATATAACTGATTCATTTTGTTGTAAAGCAGAAACTAACACACCATTGTAAAGCAATTATACTCCAATAAAGATGTTTAAAAAAACAATAATAATAATAATATTTATTTACATTTATTATGTCATTTATTCTTTATTGAAATAGGTACCATTTTATAGAAAAGGTTAAGAAATTTAAAAAAATGTGATTTAACTTGATCAAAGACAGTAATTCCATATACAGTCTGATGGTAGTAACTGAAGGAATTATTTAAAGGGATGATGGTGTTTTCTCAATCAAATTGTAGCAAAAATACAATTACTTTATTTTCAGAATAATATATATGAGGTACATTACATATTTCTGTGATCATAGTATCATATATGTATACATACACACAAACATACTTGCATATGTATTAATATATAATACTTAAAAGGATGATTTACAGCCATACAATTCTTTATTTACAATTCTATAATCATAATTCTACAATTTTTAAAGGAGGAGGATAATAAAGATACACTAAGTATAAAGGTGAAGAACAAATCAGAGCATTATTTCTAGCTGTGCCATTCATCATTTCCCTGATATAGAAATGAAAATAATTCTTTAAAAACATAAATAAAAGTCCCCTCACTAAAATCCTTCAATGATTTCCCATGAAACTTTAAGTAAAATCCATACTCTTTAAGTTGGCCTACCACAAGTCGTCTCTCCTCTGCCCGCCATGTCCCTATCCACCTCCCTCTTTCCAGCCTTGATGCCTCATTACATGCTGATGCCTCCTTGGAATGCTCTGACTCTAGCTTCCCACGACTCCATTTTTTCAGTCAGTCTCAGCTTAAATGTCATCTCCTAAGAGATGCACATCTCCCATATAACAGCTTTTAAAAGTAAAAATTAAATATTTAATTATCTACTTCTTACTACTTTTCCTCCATTTGACTATAAGTTCTACATGGTCAAGGGACCTTATGAGTTTCATTTCTCATTGTACTCGTGAACTAATCATCCACGAATAAAGCAATGTACAAAAATAATGATATTTAGATTTAAGCATTATTATTTCAAACTATTACTCTCTCCAATGAAATATATATATTTTTTCGTACAACTACCTATTTCTAACCTTTTTATTAAAATTACAATTTTAGAGTAGTCTATGAGTATTCTAATTTAACTATGCTTTATAACTTGATGAGCTAAATGCTAAAATTGGCTGTTATAAAATTATCATTAGTAGTTTGCTCTTCAGTTTGTTTGCTAATAACTGATACTGCAAATAAAGTTGTGCCTCACTTCTAAACAAGTCAGACTTCCTTAATGATTAGACGGCTGTGAACTTCAAAAAAGTATGAGACCATAGTAAATCTTGTAAGTTCCTTAACCTCTGTGCTATAACTTTCACATCTATTAAATGAACACGTTGAACTGAATGACTTCTAGCATCCTTCAAGCTCTTACATTTTGTGATTTAAAGTTATTTAGATAAAGGAGAAAAAATACATGGACAATTACCATGATGACTATGGCCATCTGCTTTTAATTTTTGGGATATTTCTACTTCCTCTAGTCAAAAAATATGTAACAGAGCATAGAATGTTCTAGAACAAGTAAGATATCATTATGTATTTTTCTCCATTTTACATTGCTTTTACAAATCTAGTCCCAAGCCTCAATGTCATGCACAGGTGGTTAGATTTATGAACGTCATTACAGCATATGTTCCTCTAATAATCACCCTGCCACAGAACAGGACATGGGCCTTTTTGAACTGGTGAACTTCCAAAAGGTAGCACAAATTGAGGTTTTGTATTTTACACCTGTGCCAAGATAAAAAAACTATAGAAGATGATGTTGAAAGCACCAAAGAACCTGATTTTTTTTTTTTTTTTGGTTCTATACCTCTGTGCCTAGCCAGAGACTGTAATTAAGCAAAAAGCTTGAAGATTTTCTCTAATTATTTAAGAGGGTATTGAGAATTGATGGCATCTGGCTATGTGGTAAGAGAACTGCATAAAAAGGGAAATACTTCTATGTTTTAGAAGATTTTTTAAATTAGGTTTTGAAATCAAAGATACTATGCAAATCCTGTCTCTCCTCAAACTTTTGCTCACTAATTTTAAGATCCATCAATGGACAAAATTCATTACCATGTTGTTTGCCTAATGGTGATTATTTCCTCCCATTCTTCTACTTTTATTAATTGAATTCTACTGTAAGGAATACCTGTCCTTTCTCTACTGTTACCGATTGCATATTTGGATGCCCCCCAAATTCCTTTGTTAAAATCCTAAGCCCCAATATGAATGTATTTGGAGGTGAGGACTTTAGGTTTAGATGAGGTCAGGAGAATGGTGCCCTCATGATAAGATTAGTGCCCTTATTTAGAAGAAGAAGAGACTCGAGAGCTCTCTTTCTGTCCCCCGTGTAAGGATATAGCAAGAAGGCAGCGGTCTACAAGCCAAGAACAGGGCCTCCATCAGAACTCAACCATGCCGGCACCTTCATCTTAGCCTTCCCAGTCTAAGAGAACTGTGAGAAACAAACGTCTGTTATTTAAGCCACCCAATCTATGGTATTTATTTTGTTACAGTAGCCCAGGCTAAGACATCCACCTTGATTAATCTTTATTTATTCAATTACATATTTTTATCAATATGGACTCATAGATGTCTTTAATCCTATGGATTAATACCCAAAACTATCATTTATTTTGTTTCAGCTTCAGCCATCAGGAGCTTCTTCTGTTTGGCTCTCCTGCTTTTCTGACAATCCTCACCTCTTCTTAGCACTTTCTTAAACTCTCTCACTACAAGATGTTTCAGGTTCATCTTGTATTTACCTTGCCCCATCTGGAATCAACTATCTTTCCAAGGAGTCCCTGCTCTTTTAGTGAAGAATGATGTTGAGAAACTAGGACCTGGGGGTTGCATCATCTCAAAGTATGTCCCCAAGAGAGAGTTTCCCCTTGGTATCTGAGGGGGGGTTAGTTCCAGGGTCCACAGAAACCAAAATCCATAGGTGCTCAAGTCCCTTATATAAAATGGCTTAGTATATATAGTAGGCCCTCCGTATCTGTCTGTTCCTAGGAACCTGCAGATACAGAGGGGCCCACTGTATTTAGTAATTAAAAAGGGCAAGATAATAACTTTATAGTAACTTTATATGAGAATCTTCACAGGCCTACTGTACCAAGTGATCAGGCTATTATCACCAGCAAGAAGACACACTGACATCATAAACCCTTTGAAATAATGTATGGAGGACACAGCATCATTTCAGTGGTACTACTATGAAAAAATACACCACTTCATTTCAATCATGAGAACAACCAAACAAATCCAAATTGAGCAACTTTCTACAAAATAACTGATCAGCACTCTTCAGAAGAGTCAAGTTCATGAAGGAAACAGAAAAACTGAGGAACTTACAAACTGGAGAGGTTAAGGAGAAATAATAACTAAATGCAATGTGAGATCATAGATAGGATCCTGGAACAGAAAAGAAGCATTAGGGGAAAAATTGATGAAATTCAAATAAGATCTGCAGTTTATTTAATAGTACTGTACCAAAGTTAATTTCCAAGTTTTGAAAGTTGCTCAGTGGCTACGAACACTGTTAATACTAGAGGAAGTGGGAGATATAGGGAAATGTGGGGGGGTTTTGCCACATCTCAGCAAGTCTAAAATTAGTTTAAAATAAAAAGACTTTTTTTAATTATCAAAGATAATGTAACTTATTCAGATGAAACAATTTATATTTTATGATATACTCTCTCCCACAACAAAGGAAAAGATGAAACAGACACTAATAAATGAATGACACATAAAAAGTTTCAATCCATGCCGAAGAATTTTGAAGGAAAGTATTTTCCCACCAAATCTATGTTTTGATCTTTAAAATTCTAAGAACATAATTTCTAACAGTAATACTTTCCATGAATTCTTATAATGAAACTTTGCCATATTTGAATTTATCTTACATTTGAGTCAAGTTATGTTAAGCAGTTTTAGAAGGAGAACTTTCAAAAAATTAAATGATTAATCATACACAGGGGACTTCCCTGGTGGTGCAGTGGTTGGGAATCCGCCTGCCAATGCAGGGGACACGGGTCCAATCCCTGGTCTGGGGGGATCCCACATGCTGTGGAGCGACTAGACCCGTGCGCCACAACTACTGAAGCCCATGTACCTAGAGCCCGCGCTCCACAACAGGAGAGGCCACCACAATGAGAGGCCCGCCACTGCAATGAAGAGAGCCCCGGCTCGCCGCAACTAGAGAAAACCCACGCACAGCAGCGAAGAACCAACACAGCCAAAAATAAATAAATTAATTAATTTTTAAAAAATCATACACAGGCCTTGTAAAAGAAAAACAAGTAACAAAAGAACAAAAATACTGTAAGAATTTAAGTGGCTTATTTCTAAAAAATAATTAAATTGATTAACTTTATTGAGTACATATTTCTGCCAAATACTCTTCTAGAGATAATATTAAATTGCTAGATAGGGACTATGGTATACTGCAAAAATGGACACAATTTTTTACTCCTTCCTTGATCCATATACTTTGCAATGCAACTCCACAGCTACTCCCATCATGAAGCAGTCTGTTACACACTCCTTGAAATCTGGCTTGGTTTTGTGACTTGCTTTGACCGAAAGAACACAGCAGAATTGACAGTACGACAGTTTCAAGACACCTTGTGTGCTCCTTCTCTGCCATAAGAAGACAGGACTGACCTGTTGAAGTGCCATCACTTGGAAGAGAGCCCAGCTGTCCCAGCAGAGGCTACCTTAGACCAAACTTCAGCCCATCAACCGCCCTAGATCAGCAGAATTACCTACCTGACCCACACAACTGATTGCAGTTGCACAAGCAAACCTGGCTGAGCTGCGGGGCTAGCAAACAATAAGAAGCTTTCCATTTCAAGTCACTAAGTTTTGGGGTGGTTACTTGTGCAGCAATAGTTAACTGATGGAAGGCTGGTTTCTTTCCACTGTGCACACAAAAAAATGAGGTACAGAAATGTTAAATAAATTGCTCAAGTTTGCACCAAGATGAAGTGCAGAGGTACAATCCCACATCTGTCTGACTCCAAAATGTATGTTTTCCATTATGCACTGCTGTCTCTCACATTCTTGTAAGGGTGTTCTTATTTTCATTATTCCTGTAAGCATATTAAATATCTTTCTTAGGCTCAATTTATACAATTATTAAATCCAATTACAGGTGAATATTCTGAATAACCACATACTAAATATTGTTCTGATTAAAGATACATTTATTATACTTGATATGCTTTCATAATCATCCTACATTCTTTTTTTGACATGAAATCAAATGTTACCTAATAACAATTACTATGTATCACAATGGATGCTTTCAAAATATGCCTCTTTATTTATTTGTTAAGTAACATTTTATTTTTATCATGAGTATTTAATATGGATTTTACAGTATAAATATAATATCATAAACATTCTTGAAGACATTTGACACAGTTTTATTCTCAATTTTAAAATATACATAGTAAATTATCAGCTAAACTTAGAATATTATGATGAAAATTTTGTAGGATCTTTATTTCATCAGTCTATTAAATACAAATATCTTTGGAGTCAGGTTGCAATTGATGCTTTTCCTTATTTTTAATGCTCTAAAATTGATGGCCCAAAATAGAGAGTAATAAATAGATCTAAAACAAATGAAAGTGAGACTGAAGTACAACTTTCTTTTTATTAAACCATCAAGTACAAGCTCCAAATGGTTAATCTTATTTGATTTAGAAAAGACTTTCCAAGTATTTAATAAACAGCTTTCAATGGACAAAATAGTTATATATACTGTCTCTAACCAAGGTTCTGTTGTGCTGGAGGTATTCAAGTAAACTAAATAATAGTATTTTGGAGTGACTGAAATGAAACCCACAGGATATTTCTGCACCATATGTTACCACAATTAAAGAACATCTTAACCAAAGCTACAGTTACACTACATTTACCTTCAGTTTCAGGTCTTTGTTCAATGTCATTGAATTAAAGTTATGACCAAGCTTTTTTTTTTTTTTTTTTTTTTTGCGGCACGCGGGCCTCTCACTGCTGCGGCCTCTCCCGCCACGGAGCACAGGTCCCCGACGCGCAGGCCCAGCGGCCACTGCCCACGGGCCCAGCCGCCCCGTGGCACGCGGAATCCTCCCAGACCTGGGCACGAACCCGCATCCTCTGCATCGGCAGGCGGACTCCCAACCACTGCACCACCAGGGAAGCCCGACCAAGCATTTTCAATATATATTTTGCCTTGACATGTATAACGTACTTTAAGACAGTAAGCATAATGCAAATATGCTGTCATTGATATTATCTTTATTTTGATCAGCAGGTTCTTGGGTTCCTTCTTAAATTCATTAAGAATTGGGAATGAAGAATTATTTGCAGAATACATAAGTAACATTTTTAATAGACATTGTAAAAATTCAATCTTTGGTCCTCTTATGGATTGATATTAATTTACACTTGTAAAATTGGAAGTAATTGCTGAAACAAAGTCAAATCAAGTTCTTAATTTTAAAAGAGCTTCCAGCATGTAATAAATAAAGTTTCAAATGAGAACTATTGCCTGAAACACTTTGCCACTGCTGGTGTACTAGGGATGGTGAAAAGGCAGAAACAGTGCTAAAAATATCACATATGAAATCTAATGTAGGTAAATACACTAGACACTATTTATTAGACTCTGTAGATATTATTTTGCATTTTCAACCTCTTTGATGTAATGAACTATAATATATAATATGAAATCTAACCATAAGATCTTGATGTGGATTGGGTGAAAAGTTAGGTCACATTTTTTCCTAAAATTGTTCATTTTATGATACAATTTAAATTTTAATCAATTAAATAAGTATTGATTTATTTTTGTTTTCCTTTCTATTACTCTAATAAAATGATCTGAACACAATCCTTTTAAAAGAAATATACCTTGAACATCTGACATAACAGTCAATAGCATGAGTGCTGAAACCAGACTGCTTGGGTTCAGAAACAGACTCTACCACTCACAACAGCTCTATGAAGTTGTGTCTACTTTAAAGCTGGGGAAACTAATGTTTAGAAAGTTACCTAACAATACAACGTCAAACTCCATTACTGACAGAGGTGAGCTAGCAGAGCCTGATTCCAAAATCTGGCTCTTAATCACTAAGCCTGATGCTTTAATATGAATAATCTCAAAATTACCTGAGTAAGCCTTAACACCAAAACAACACAGAAGACAATATGACACCTCCTCTGCTGCCTTCTCTTACAATGCATCACCCCCCCCAACACATACACTATCTCACATGAAATAATCCATCCAACTTACTGCTTTAAAATTTTGTAAGCTTTACAATTAGACCATTTGAGCTTGACAAATATTTTAATAAGTAGGCAATCAGACACCATATTCCCAAAATTGCCTTGTTTTCTGGAATGCTTAGAACTTGTCCATAACTGATAGTTTATAGAGTTAAACTATAGCAGAGTTATTTTTACTTCTTACTTGTCTATCAAGTAGCAATTAAGCTTAACTCCCTTTATATTTTCCCATCTCAAACATTCCAAAAAACTAAAATAAGACTCTGCTAAATCCCAGCCTTTTCACCAAAACTCATGCACAAAATTATCCAAAAGTGAAGCATTGTAGGGTTGAAGTAGGTGTGTATGATAGTTTACTTTTATTCCCTTACTGAATTCAAAGTCTTTGGCAATCAGCTGCAAAGATTCTGTCATTTGTTTTGTCTCCAAACTCATGCAGACTGGGATACTGATTCTCCAATAAACTCATCTTTAATAAGACTGCATTTTTTTTTAACTTTTGAATTTTATTTTATTTATTTTTTTATACAGCAGGTTCTTATTAGTTATCTATTTTATACATATTAGTGTATATATGTCAATCCCAATCTCCCAATTCAACCCACCACCACCAAGCACCCCACCACTTTCCCCCTTTGGTATCCATACGATTGTTCTCTACATCTGAGTCCCTATTTCTGCCCTGCAAACCAGTTCATCTGTACCATTTTTCTAGGTTCCACATATACGCGTTAATATACGATATTTGTTTTTCTCTTTCTGACTTACTTCACTTTGTATGACAGTCTCAAGATCCATCCACGTGTCTACAAATGACCCAATTTCGTTCCTTTTTATGGCTGAGTAATATTCCATTGTGTATATATATATATATATATATATATATATATATATCTCACATCTTCTTCATACATTTGTCTGTCGATGGGCATTTAGGATGCTTCCATGACTTGGCTATTGTAAATAGTGCTGCAATGAACATTGGAGCGCATGTGTCTTTTTGAATTATGGTTTTCTCTGGGTATGTGCCCAGTAGTGGGATTGCTGGGTCGTATGGTAATTCTAGTTTTAGTTTTTTAAGGAACCTCCATACTGTTCTCCATAGTGGCTGTATCAATTTACATTCCCACCAACAGTGCAAGAGGGTTCCCTTTTGTCCACACCCTCTGCAGCATTTGTTGTTTGTAGATTTTCTGATGATGCCCATTCTAACTGGTGTGAGGTGATACCACACTGTAGTTTTGATTGGCATTTCTCTAATAATTAGTGATGTTGAGCAGCTTTTCATGGGATTCTTGGCCATCTGTATGTCTTCCTTGGAGAAATGTATATTTAGGTCTTCTGCCCATTTTTTATTGGGTTGTTTGGTTTTTATAATATGGAGCTGCATGAGCTGTTTATATATTTTGGAGATTAATCCTTTGTCTGTTGATTCGTTTGCAAATATTTTCTCCCATTCTTAGGGATGTCTTTTCATCTTGTTTGTAGTTTCCATTGCTTTGCAAAAGCTTTTAAGTCTCATTAGGTCGCATTTGTTTATCTTTGTTTTTATTTCCATTACTCTAGGGGGTGGATCAAAAACGATTTTTCTGTGATTTATGTCAAAGAGTGTTCTTCCTATGTTTCCTCTACGAGTTTTATAGTATCCGGTCTTACATTTAGGTCTCGAATCCATTTTGAGTTTATTTTTGTGTATGGTGTTAGGGAGTGTTCTAATTTCATTCTTTTACATGTAGCTGTCCAGTTTGCCCAGCACCACTTATTGAAGAGACTGTCTTTTCTCCATTGTATATCCTTGCCTCCTTTCTCATAGTTTAGTTGACCATAGGTACGTGGGTTTATCTCTGGGCTTTCTATCCTGTTCCATTGATCTATATTTCTGATTTTGTGCCAGTACCATATTGTCTTGATTACTGTAGCTTTGTAGTATAGTCTGAAATCAGGGAGTCTGATTGCTCCAGCTCCGTTTTTGTCCCTCAAGACTGCTTTGGCTATTCAGGGTCTTTTGTGTCTCCATACAAATTTTAAGATTTTTTGTACTAGTTCTGTAAAAAATGCCACTGGTAAATTCATAGGGATTGCATTGAATCTGTAGATTGCTTTGGGTAGTATACTCAATTTCACAATATTGATTCTTCCAATCCAAGAACATGGTATATCTCTCCATCTGTTTGTATCATCTTTAATTTCTTTCATCAGTGTCTTATAGTATTCTGAGTAGAGTTCTCTTACCTCCGTAGGTAGGTTTATTCCTAGGTATTTTATTCTTTTTGCTGCAATGGTGAATGGGAGTGTTTCCTTAACTTCTGTTTCTGATATTTCATTGTTAATGTATAGGAAAGCAAGAGATTTCTGTGCATTAATTTTGTATCCTGCTACTTTACCAAATTCATTGATTAGCTCTAGTAGTTTTCTGGTGGCATTTTTAGGATTCTCTATGTATAGTATCACGTCATCTGCAAACAGTGACGGCTTTACTTCTTCTTTTCCAATTTTTATTTCTTTCTCTTCTCTGATTGCCATGGCTAGGACTTCCAAAATTCTGTTGAATAATAGTGGTGAGAGTGGACATCATTGTCTTTTTCCTGATCTTAGAGGAAATGCTTTCAGTTTTTCACCATTGAGAATGATGTTTGCTGTGGGTTTGTCATATATGGCCTTTATTATGTTGAGGTAGGTTCCCTCTGTGCCTACTTTCTGGATAGTTTTTATCATAAATGGGTGTTGAATTTTCTCAAAAGCTTTTCTGGGGCTTTCCTGGTGGTGCAGTGGTTGAGAGTCCACCTGCCAATGCAGGGGACGCGGGTTCGTGCCCCGGTCCAGGAAGATCCCACATGCCACGGAGCGGCTGGGTCCGTGAGCCATGGCCGCTGAGCCTGTGCATCCAGAGCCTGTGCTCCGCAACGGGAGAGGCCACAACACTGAGAGGCCCACGTACCGCAAAAAAAAAAAAAAAAAAAAAAAAGCTTTTCTGCATCTATTGAGATGATCATATGGTTTTTCTTCTTCAATTTGTTAATATGGTGTATCACACTGGATGATTTGCATCTATTGAAGAATCCTTGCATGCCTGGGATAAATCCCACTTGATCATGGTGTATGATTCTTTTAAGGTGTTGTTGGATTCTGTTATCTAGTATTTCATTGAGGATTTTTGCATCTATATTCATCAGTGATATTTGTCTGTAATTTTCTTTTTTTGTGGTTTCTTTGTCTGGTTTTGGTATCAGGGTGATGGTGGCCTCTTAGAATTAGTTTGGGAGTGTTCCTTCCTCTGCAATTTTTGGAAGAGTTTATGAGGGATGGGTGTTAGCTCTTCTTTAAATGTTTGATAGTATTCACCTGTGAAGCCATCTGGTCCTGGACTTTCATTTGTTCGAAAGATTTCTAATCACAGTTTCAATTTCATTACTTGTGATTGGTCTGTTTTTATCTTCTGTTTCTTCCTGGTTCAGTCTTGGAAGGTTATACCTTTCCAAGAATTTGTCCGTTTCTTCCCGGTTGTCCATTTTATTGGCATAGAGTTGCTTGTAGTAGTCTCCTAGGATGCTCTGTATTTCTGTTGTGTCCATTGTAACTTCTCCTTTTTCATTTCTAATTTTATTGATTTGAGTCCTCTCTCTGTTTTTTTGATGAGTTTGGCTAAAGGTTTATCTATTTTGTTTATCTTCTCAAAGAACCAGCTTTTAGTTTTACTGACCTTTGCTATTGTTTTCTTTGTTTCTATTTCATTCATTTCTGCTCTGATCTTTATGACTTCTTTCTTTCTACTAACTTTGAGTTTTGTTTGTTCTTCTTTCTCCAGTTCCTTTAGGTTTAAGGTTAAATTTTTTATTTGAGATTTTTCTTGTTTCTTGAGGTAGGCTGGTATTGCTATAAACTTCCCTCTTAGACTGCTTTTGCTGCATCCCGTAGGTTTTGGATCATCGTGTTTTTGTTGTGATTTGTCTCTAGGTATTTTTTGATTTCCTCTTTGATTTATTCAGTGATCTCTTGGTTATTAAGTAATATATTGTTTAGCCTCCATGTGTTTGTGATTTTTATGTTTTTTTCCCTGTAATTGATTTCTAATCTCATAGTATTGTGTTCGGAAGAGATGCCTGATATGATTTCAATTTTTTTTTAATTTATCAAGGCTTGATTTGTGACCCAAGATGTGATCTATCCTGGAGAATTTTCCATGTGCACTTGAGAAGAAAGTGTAATCTGCTGTTTTTGGATGGAATGTCCTATAAATAAATATCAATTAAATCTATCTGGTCTATTGTGTCATTTAAAGTTTCTGTTTCCTTATTCAATTTCTGTCTGGATGATCTGTCTACTTGGTGTAAGTGAGGTGTTAATGTCCCCCACTACTATTGTGTTACTGTTGATTTCCTCTTTTATAGCTGTTAGTAGGTGCCTTATATATTGAGGTGCTCATATATATAGATATAGATATATATGTTATATCTTCTTGGATTGATCCCTTGATCATTATGTAGTGTCCTTCCTTGTCTCTTGTAACATTCTTTATTTTAAAGTCTATTTTATCTGATATGAGTATTGCTACTCCAGCTTTCTTTTGATTTGCATTTGCATGGAATATCTTTTTCCATCCCCTCACTTTCAGTCTGTATGTGTCCCTAGGTCTGAAGTGGGTCTCTTATAGACAGCATATAGATGGGTCTTCTTTTTGTATCCATTCAGTGAGTCTGTGTCTTTTGGTTGGAGTATTTAATCCATTCATGTTTAAGGTAATTATTGATATGTATGTTCCTATGACAATTTTCTTAATTGTTTTGGGTTTGTTTTTGTAGATCCTTTTCTTCCTTTGTGTTTCCCCCTTAGAGAAGTTCCTTTAGCATTTTTTGTAGAGCTGGTTTGGTGGTGCTGAATTCTCTTAGTTTTTGCTTGTCTGTAAAGCTTTTGATTTCTCCATCGAATCTGAATGAGATCCTTGCTGGGTAGAGTAATCTTTGCTGTAGGTTATTTCCTTTCATCACTTTGTGTATATCATGCCACTCCCTTCTGGCTTGTAGAGTTTCTCCTGAGAATCAGCTCTTAACCTTCTGGGAGTTCCTTTGTATGTTATTTGTCATTTGTCCCTTGTTGCTTTCAATAATTTCTCTGTCTTTAATTTTTTTCAATTTGATTACTATGTGTCTTGGCATGTTTCCCCTTGGGTTTATCCTGCCTGGGACTCTCTGTGCTTCCTGGACTTGGGTGTCTATTTCCTTTCCCATGTTTGGGGCGTTTTTAACTATAATTTCTTCAAATATTTTCTCGGGTCCTTTCTCTCTCTCTTCTCCTCCTGGGATGCCTATAATGTGAATGTTGGTGCATTTAATCTTGTCCCAGAAGTCTCTTAGGCTGTTTTCTTTTTTTTTTTTTCTTTATCTGTTCCATGGCAGTGAATTCCCCCATTCTGTCTTCCAGGTCACTTATCCGGTTTTCTGCCTCAGTTATTCTGCTATTGATTCCTTCTAGTGTATTTTTCATTTCAGTTATTGTATTGTTCATCTCTGTTTGTTTGTTCTTTAATTCTTCTAGGTGTTTATTCTTTAACTCTTCTAGGTCTTTGTTAAACATTTCTTGCATCTTCTCGATCTTTGCCTCTATCCTTTTTCTGAGGTCCTGGATCATCTTCACTATCATTATTCTGAATTCTTTTTCTGGAAGGTTGCCTATCTCCACTGCATTTAGTTGTGCTTCTGGGTTTTATCTTCTTCCTTCATCTGGTACAAAGTCCTCTGCCTTTTCATTTTGTCTACGTTTCTGCGAATGTGGTTTTCCTTCCACAGGCTGCAGGATTGTAGTTCTTCTTGATTCTGCTGTCTGCCCTCTGGTGGATGAGGCTTATCTAAGAAGCTTGTCAATAAGACTGCATTTAAAAAATGTCTTTTGAAGTTTGTTATAACTAAATGTTTCATATAGGAGAAAATTTTCCTTTCTAAGGAAATTTCTGTGATATTGGAGGAACTTACACTTATTTACTACCGGTTCTAATTCATGGCTTCTAATTCATGTTTGACACTTTACATACATTATTACCTTTTATTCTTCCAACAACACTATTACTTTAACATTACCTATAGGAAACTGGGGCTCAAGATAGTTATGTAACTAACTGAAAGTCTCACACCTAGAGATATCAAACTGTTATTACAGATTCAGATCTATCTACTAACAAAGTTCATGCCTATTGCACTCTATATGGCACCAAATATTCATTCTCTAATGTGATTTTTAATCAATCAAATGTAAAACCAGAAAAAGTGGACTCTGCATATGAAATATGTAATCTTTTGCTTACAGAAATTATAGCATTTTTTGAAGACTATTTCTAGAATTTTACTTTCCTCCATCTGGGCTTCATAAGTCAACTGCTTTAGTCTTCCAAACCTCCCAGCTTAGGCAAGACTAGTATTTCCTCTTTACAACATTTTATCATATTAGAAAATATTAGAATATATTAAGAATAGTAGTAATAATTTCAAAATTGTAACACATAAAACTTTGTATTTTTCATTAATTTGTTACAAAAGAAAAATTAACCCAATTGGCAGGTATAGAGAAAAGAAAGATTAAAAAACAAAAAGACCATTTATTGAGTACCAGTTATGGTGGAATATATTGTTTTACTTGGTTTAATCTTTGAACATTAGCCCTTTTTCCTGATGGGAATCCAAGTTTGAGAGAGATTGACTGACTTGGCAGGTGACACAGCTAGTGACCTGATTTGGAAGCAACTCCCTCCAAAGCCCACCACAACCCAGAACTCCTATCCCAGCGCAGGTATTCTATGAATATGTATTATTCATTAATCAGATGCCCTGCCACAGGACTGAGACAAAGTCAATGAAACACGAGTTACTAGCAAACATAGATTTCCTCACTCATATATTCAGAGTGAACCCCTTTTGTTAAGTGGTTTCATTTGAAGCAATGTTTTCATAGGAAGATAGTAAGAGACGATCCTATGATCCTCAAGAATCCACTGGAACAACTTACAGATGAAAACATGTATATCAGCAACACTGCTGTGATAGCTGGTCTTATTAAAGATGAGTCTTGAAAATCATAATGTTTTTTTGGTAACAGACTGGTTGGCAAGACAAGTGAAAATAGTTTGTGGAGAAAGTTTTACCAAAACTCTTTCAAATAAATGTCATAATACTATATTTCATCCAGTCTATGATATCATTGATTCTCACATGCATTACAAGATACTTAAAAAGTGAAGGGGCCACTAGTAGTTATAAGTTATAAGATGTATCCAAATTTCAGGGATATTAAAATATAGAAAAATATGCATCTTAGACACATGAAGTATCATAGATATTCTCAATGCATTTTAATGTCAAAATACATTGGGATATTTTGAAAGCAAACACAATGACTGGATTTTCATGTACAAGCCACAGGTCTCTAATTCCAAATATTTTTATAAATAATCCTGCCAGCAGAGTTATGAGAGATTAATGATGTCATACCACAAGGAAGCCCCCGGGAACAGCAGCAACAGGGAAATATCAATACATAATTCTAAATGTGTTCTGATTATGAAGCAGACCATTGCCAACAATTAACCTTGTAATATTTTATTGTATCTAAATATTTTCTATCCTGGGCCTCATACTTAGGAACATTGATAGCCATTAAGTTACAAAAAATTAACAAGGAGAAGAAAGGCTGTAAAACTAGAAAAGGAGGGGTGACTATGATTTTATCCATTTGCATTAAATCGCTCAAGAAGCAAATCAGATCAACAGCAAAAATATCTTTTAGGTGACTTGTCCCCATTATTGGTTACCTAGGATTCCAATGAACCATTTAGCTATCGCAGCCTTAGGGCATCCATGTATTGGCAATTTACAGAAGTTTTCTTCACCTAATTTGTTCTGCTATTCCTAAGAAGGAAAAAAAAACCTCAGTTACCTTAGCAACGGCAAGGTTACATTTTATCTCGAAGCTGCAGAGCTTTTGGGGGGGAAAAAAAAAGAGTGCATCAGTGCTGACATTCCATCCTCACTGGGTGATGGCTTTAGTAGTCACGGTGAGAATAACATGCAAATACCTTTATCTTCCTTCTGCCCCACCCTCAATGACAATACTTTGCATTGATTGTCTTCAGTTTTTTTTCTTTTATGAGAAATGAGGGAATCACTGATATCAAATATGGATAAAAAGAAACTCTCAGAGACAGGCTACAGAGGGGGTAGTTCATCACAGCTGACCTTCGTTATTTCTGTGAGAAGAGAAATTGGTGGACAATTGTTATAATGGGAAAATAAACATCCTGTCAAGTGTCAGTGGCGGGAAAGTCAATTTCTAGCCCTAATAGGAGATAGCTGTAAGCCTGTCTGCAGAAGAATAGATTTTTCAGAAAGTACTAACTTAAAAACACATTTTAACAATTTAATTCAAAGATCACTCTAAGGGCTATGGTTCTTGCAGCTTACATACTTGAGGCTACATAGTAAAGGGCACTTGTCAGATCTTAGCCTGTGACTTCAGCAATGCCTGAGGTATGATTGACTTTAAAAATCAACCCAGTAATAAGGGAAATGGATGAGAAAATGAAATATAAGAAAACATATTAGGTCTCTTTTCCTTAAAATGACTGGAACCCAAAATGAAGCAGCTTGACAATAAAAAGGAATATAAACTCTCATGACCTTGGCTTCCCCAAATTCCCAGCTTCATCTCCTCCAGGCTGGGAGCCAGCCCTGCTCTGCCTGGGTTCCTTCTCCTGGCACAGTGGCCTGGAAGCTTTCTGTAGGTGGTGAGCTGAGCAATCTGACCAGTCACCTCTTTTGTTTGCTGTCTCTCGGGACTCACTTCTTTTCATTGCCTAATGCCCACGTCTTGAGTGTTGTTGCTTCAAAAGCTGTGTACAATATGTATTTATTTCAAGCAGGAGGGTATTTCTAGTCTCTTCTATTCTACCTTAACCAGAAGGGCAAGTCCTTTCTCTCCTCCAGCATTTAATTCCACAAGGATCACTGATTGATTGCCCCTGCTTGTGCTCTATTCTCCTAAACAGACAGTCACTATGTCCAAGCCAAGGGGATAACATGATTAGCAAGAGCTGAGTCATGTATCCAACCAGTGGATCTATTTGTTCTCTTCCTAGTTTCAGGGAAAAAGTAAAACTATTTGCCAGATGACCAAAACTAATAGCTATTAGACTCCACTTCAGAAAACATGTTTTTATCTAAAAGAATGACTTTGGGAGGGATGTCAATTCCATTCTAAACTTATTCATGGTTCATGGTCTCAAGCATTCCTGGAACATATGCTCTGTGCCTGGTGATGGCAAGGGGAACACAGGTGAACAAGATGCAAGTGTGGCCCTGACAGCTTATATTCCGGAGTTTTTCCTTTGCAAGCCTTTCCAGTTCTGTAGAAACCTTCACAGACTCTACCTCCTCTGCTCTGCACAATGGTTCCGGTATGTATTTTGCTTAGAAGGGTACATTATTGATTTTGGACCCATCATTCATAAGTCTCATTTTAAACATGAAGAAACAAGGAAAGCGGAGGGTCGGGCCTCATGTCAAAGGTGAAGTGACTGTTAAGTAGCAAACTTGATGTTGTTGAAGTGTTGAATGTGGTGTGAATGGAGGTCTCTCATATGCCCCCACTGCTCTCTTCACTGTATCAAAGGGTGTCATCCTGCCTGGACTGCAGGGCTGGATATTAACCCTCTCCCTCAAATGTGCAATTTTATCTCCTGCTGTTTTTAAACCAAAAAAATTACCCCATCCTTCAATGAATAAAACTCATTCACTATTTTCTTATCTTCACTGCCTATCCTTCAGTCCCCACCCCAAAGCCAAGGAATGCCTCTTTCTTTTCTTTAGTTCACTCGTAAGACCCACATTTAATAAACTGGCAACATTCTTATAACATAATGTTGAGTGGGGAAAATTTTAATAAATCTCTATATAAGAAATGATCAAGTAGTATTTTAAAATACGTTATACACACATGCAAAGACCGTAAGATAATATGCCAAAATATTAATAGATTTTTTTAAAAATCTGAGTTGCCATCTTACAGGTGATTTTTACTTTTCATTCTTTTTTGTATTTTCTAAATTTTTGACAATTAGCATGCTTTATATATATTCTTAAAACTAACCTCTAAAAAAAATCTACCTCTTGATGAAAATCTTCCTTGATTAGCCCAATTTAATAAGAGGTATTACTTTATTTGCAATATTACATAATGCATTACAAACATGATATATTGTATGTGTGATTATTTATTATTTCTAACTAAATTATATATTTGAAGGCAGAAAAACATGATTTTATCTTTTTAAATCTTCTAATAATTAACTTGTTCAAAGTAATTAATCAAATGACTTCTAAAATTGTACACTTCTTGCTTGTGAATCTTGAAGGAGATTCAAATAATAAAGACAGCTGACATTTTTTGAGTTCATACTATATACTAGGTTCTGTTCTAGGCAGTTTTATATGTTCTATCCCATTTAGTCCTCAGAATTATCCTTCAACAATTTTCATTTTATACATGAGGAAACTCAAATGTAGGGACAGATCAATTATTTAATGTTTCACTGCTAGGAAGTAACAGAAACAGTATTTGAAACCAACTAGGTGACCCCATAGTCTGTGATCTGAACCACCACACAATAGTTTTCATCCTTCAACAACAGTAAAATCTCCATGGGACAAGGATGAAGAGGGATTTATACAGGTTGTTTACCACCCATTTCCTCATAGGAATAATATGAGTACCTGCCTCAAAGCACTGTTTTAATAATTAAATAAATATGTGATCATGACTTAGCACAAGTGCCTGGTACATACAGTGTGTTCTATAAATGCTAATATTAATATTAGGCCATTTATGTAGTAGCTAGTGTGAACTCAGTTAGCTTGGAATAGCTATAAGATTAAGCAGATTTTTTATAGGAGTAAGTGTGAACTAAAAACATGCCTCTACCCTAAGAAAACCTGTTTACTATAGGCTTTTTTGGAAGAGCTTTCATGTACAATTAAGGTTGCTGTAGACATTTCTCCTTGAGATCCTTTTTTCTTGAAAAACCAGAGGCTTTGGTTTACATTTTTATTTTGAAATGAACAGATACTGCCATAGGATTATGGATTGGTTATCATAATCAAACCGGAAACATATCAATCTTTAGTCTCATTTCAAACAAATAAATAAAAACATAAGAAAGCCAGGTTAAATCTTGCCTGTTTTAGCAAACAGGTCAAATTTCAACACGATAATAAAATAAATACAGGGAATTTTGTTTTAACTCCAGATCCTAATATTTATGAAAACAAGGAATTACTTTTCTAATAAGATCTTACTAGAAATTCCTCCTCCATCTCTCTTTTCTTCAGTTCCTTAGCTATACCTGCATAAGTATCCTCAAATTCAGCCTACTCTGAAAATAATTTTCTAAGGCTTAGTGAAAAAAAGACTAATTTCTATAGCCACTGGCCTGTTTCTAGAGCCACAGTTGATTGATGGCTTACAAAGCCATTTTATACAGCACTGACATTTTAAAGATACTGGCCAGTCTGAACTTTCCATCTGGTGTGTCTGACTTCCTTTGTCCCACTTTCCCACAGTGACTTATTTTGTCCTTGAGCTCTAAAACTACTTTGATTTAATTTATGCCTGGGGGCTTGGGGGAAGTTTATTTAAACAAGAAATGAATGTAATGCCTCCAATGGTGTATGGTGATGGGGAAGCAAATCCCTGACTCCCTGGCATTTATATGTGTAATAACTCCACCATCAAGTACAATCAGAGAGATATTCCAGAAACTTCCATGCACTTACATAAAACTAACAAGCGACGTGGGCAATGCTTGCAAAATGAACAGGAAGATGGAGGAAATTAATTTATTTCAGACCAAAACAAATCCACCTTCTGTGTTTTGAAAAGAGATCACTGATATAAATATGACATCTATTACTTAGTGCTGGGGAAGCAGTTAATACTTATTAAAACACACTTTTACACAGTATATCATTAAAATTTCATTCATAGCAACACAAATAGTTTTCTCAGAGTCTTGCAGGAGGTCAACTACTGCAGACCTGGCTCTTTACTCAGGGAGTTCCTACTAGAATAATGACTCTGTCTCAAACTTCCTTCTGTTTTGTTCACACAAAAATAAATCTAAAGCATCTTCTATACAACAGATCCAAGTGTAATCATATTTATGTTATTAATTAACACAATTAATGTTTTACTTTGAAGACCAGTACCATAACACCTTTATAGATACCATCATAGAAAAGACAGACACTGGAGACTTGGTTAAAAGTTGTTTAGCAGTGAGAAGTAGGTAATATTATATAAGAATCATGGGAAGTTTGAGAACAGTTTTGAAATATTAATACAAATGGGCTATCCATTTTGGAAGCTATACACGACAAGGTTCAAGTCTCAGGCAGGATGTCACTCATCTCCCAAAAGGCTTCTGAGTGTCTCCTTCTACCATGCAGTATTATGGTCAAATAATTAAAGAAGCACTAGAAAAGAGTCATCAGATCTCAGTTCAAGTAGTAGTTTCATCCTGGGTAAGTCACTTCATCTTTTTTTTTAGACTTAAGATTACTCATCCATAAAACAAAACCTCTAACTTCCAGAATATTAAAGTCTATTCTGGGGCTGGTACTATGATTTTGGTCTAAGAACTAGGAAGGTAATTCTGCTGAAAAAAAATATGATGGATTCTCCAATAAAAAATAAATGAGTTTGCAATTATGATTCAGATTGAGTGATAGAAATTATGTGGATGAAAATTGTACTTGCTAGGTACAAATAATTATGAGTTGTTTGTGCAAAAGTTTCTACTCTTCTCCAAAAAAATTAATTAAAAAAATTTTTTTTTTCTCAATACCACTCTCATTTTTAGAAAAGGACTCAGTGGTTTAAAATAAAAATTCACCTATAATAACTCAAATATTTAAAGAAAAAAAAGTCAGTCACACAGAAAGCAAAGAATGATACTAGAATCTGGGATAAGGTGATTAATGAAGCTCTTAGCTTCTACATTGTCTTCTATTAGTGCAAAACAAATTACTCTAAAACTCAGCAACTTGAAACATCAAACAAATATTATCTCATACTTTCTGTGGGTCAAGAATCAGAGCACGGCTTAGCTGGGGTCTTCAGGTTCTAAGTCCCTTATGAGGTTGCAGTCAGTGCAGTGTTCAAGGGCTTTGATCTTATCTGAAGCACTATTGTGGTTAGTTCTATTTCCAAGTCCGCTCATATACTGTTGGCAAGATTCAGTACTTTTCAGGCTGTTGAACTGAGGACTTCAGTTCCTCACTAAGCTGTTGGCTAGGGGTCTCCCTCAATTCCTTGCCATGTGGGCTTCTCAACAGTCTGTTGACTTTCCTCAGAATAATTGAGAGAGAACACCCAAGATGAAAGCCACTGTTTTTTATAACCTAATATCAGAAATGACATTCCATTTCTCAAGCCAGAGGCAAGTCATTAGTTAGAGGCAAGTCAGTAAGTCCAGCCACACTGAAGGGAAGATTATGACAAAAGGGCATAAATATTGAGAGACAGGGATCATGGGAGACCATCTTAGAGACTGCCTAAAACAGCTCTGTACATTTGAAGTTAAAAGATGTAAACACACTGATTGTACAATTCTTATTAGATGATAAAATGATAATTATTTATGCTTTATGGAAACTTATTCATGTCAATAGTTCTAAAAGACTTTTTGTATGCATTTGTTTGCAAAGACCATTGACCAATGTAATATATAAAGTCCTCAATAGTTGCTTTGTACAATAGTCAGAAATGTCCTTCATAGTCATATCAAAGTAGTAAACTATGAATGAGGGTATTTAAATGTGAACAAATCTAATGTTACTTGCTAGGAATTTAATATGATAAAGAATCCAGAAAAAATAGAGAATTAATATGTCCGCAGTTTTCAAAACTTTAGTGTGCTTAAGATTAAATTATTCATGTACAAAAGTAAATGTCCAGGTACACATTAATTGTACTAAATGAAATCTCTGGGAGATAGGCATAGTTTTTTTTCTTTTTTTTTTTTTTTACTTTTTATAAGTGGTCCAAATAATTCTGATGTATCAGATCTGGAAACCACAGAAACATTTCTTTATACAGTCCCTCTCAACTGTCAATTGTCTCTTCTACATTCCTGGCAGATAATACAATAAAGACCCTTCTGGCTCTGTAGCAGGCATTTCAGCATGCAGTTCTCTGGTCAAGTTGGTGAAAATTTCCAAATCAGTATCAAGCAAAACAAAAAATCAGAATGTGAAAAGAAAAACTGAGATAAAATTCTTTGTTTTTTTAATTGATAGAATTCAAGGAATTAAGAGCTATTACAGAATTCCACATTTGAGTTTCATGTTTTTATTTTTAAAGTTTTACTTGTCATTATGCTTATGGTGTTTGTATCTTATGCAAGTTTTATCCACGAATACAATCTTTCATACCTGTTACAACTGCTACCAATTAACCTCAAGAATATGCAGTAGAAAACACAGGAATTCTAAAACTTATTCTCAAGTTTGCCAAAATTCTTATTTAAATATAACTTTTTAAGGTATGAAGATGTCTAGAAAAGTGATGATCTTATGCAAAATTATATTCCAAGGTAAGTGATATAAAATTGATTGGTTGTGCTGTTGGCCAGATCAATTAGCATTTAAGTACTAAGTTAAATGATATAGCATATGGATAACCATTGAATAGTTTTCGTGTTGTCAGCTATACAAAGCTTTATGGTTTGAAAAACTTAACATAGTTTTCTGGAAGAACTAGAACTAAAGACATTATAGTACATTTAGAACATTGATAATTATTATTGATATTTATTGGATATATAAATTTTTACCATTAGACTAATTATAAATTCTGTTATTACAAAGTAAGAAAACTACTACAGATGACTAGTTTTGACAGCCTTAAAAATATCCATATAGCAATCCCATAAGGAACAGGAACAAAAGTTTTAATGTCATGTATATGACCTACCCTGAATTTAGACTATTTAAAACTAAAACCCCCTTCATCCTACATAATAGAAAAAGAAAATCCTTAATAATTAAAACAAGTTCATCAAACCCCATGAATATATACAAAGCAGCAAAAATGGCGATGCTACTATTTCACATAAATTGAGAGAATTATTGCCTCAAGCTATAAAGAATATGGGAACAACAAAATAAAAGTAACAGCAGCTCCAGCTGTTAATATAAACAGAAATAGGAAGCCCTTTCATTTGTAAAGGAAATGACATGTTTTCTAGTCTCTAACAGAAAACCATGCAACATTTCTCCCAATTACAATTATTTACTATTATGTATTAGATTATTAGAATGTTCTTGCTATCTTTCACAATAATAGGCCTTCTTGCAATTAGCTAAACAATCTAGGATTTTAGTAATGTGTAAGAAATTTTGATTATACAGGCAGTGGATGGCTTTTGTCATTTACTTTAACCTAGTAAGCAATACCAAATCCTAGAATGCTAAACCACCAAGGTAGACTTTCCATCTGACAAATGAGAGTGATAACTGCTTTACACAAATGTATAGAGAACTTATAAACATGAAATTGACAAGAAAAAACTCTATTAAATTCCTAATAAGTTGGTGCCATATCACCCAATATAGTTTTCTAACATCTTCTTCATCATCATTATTCAAGGCAAATTTTAGGGAGAACTTTTTTTGTGTTAGATATAGGCTGGCTATTGGAGACACAAGTTGAATAAGACATAGACTATCTCTTTGAAAACTCATGGCTTAATGAGTTTGCTTAACTACGTATTTTGCATTACTCTAGAAGACTGGATTTAAATTAGGGATTTTTAAATATACATTTTAAAAACTTTTATACATTATATTCCCTATAGACCCAGAAAGGATATCAAGACAGTTACAAAAAGTTTCTATATTGGAGGAAGAGCTTCAAGATGGTGGAAAAGTAAGACGGAGAGATCACCTTCCTCCCCACAAGTACATCAGAAATAGATCTACATGTGGAACAACTCCTACAGAACACCTTTTGAATGCTGGCAGAAGACCTCAGATCTCCCAAAAGGCAAGAAACTCCTCACGTACCTGGGTAGGACAAAAGAAAAAAGAAAAAACAGAGACAAAAGAATAGGGACGGGACCTGCACCAGTGGGAGGGAGCTGTGAAGGAGGAAAGGTTTCCACACACTAGGAAGCCCCTTCGCGCACGGAGACTGCAGGTGGTGGACGGGGGAAGCTTTGGAGCCACGGAGGAGAGCGCAGCAACAGGGGTGCGGAGGGCAAAGCGGAGAGATTCCCGCACAGAGGATCGGTGCCGACCAGCACTCACCAGCCCGAGAGGCTTGTCTGCTCACCCGCTGGGGCAGGAGGGGCTGGGAGCTGAGGGTCCGGCTTCGGAGGTCGGATCCCAGTGAGAGGATTGGGGTTGCCCGCGTGAACACAACCTGAAGGGACTAGTGTGCCACAGCTAGCCGGGAGGGAGTCTGGGAAAAGGTCTGGAGCTGAGGAAGAGGCAAGAGACTTTTTCTTGCCTCTTTGTTTCCTGGTATGCAAGGAGAGGGGATTAAGAACGCCACGTAAAGAAGCTCCAGAGACAGGCATGAGCCGCGGCTATCAGCGCGGACCCCAGAGAAGGGCATGAGACGCTAAGGCTGCTGCTGCCACCACCAAGAAGCCTGTATGCAAGCACAGGTCACCAACCACACCTCCCCTCCTGGGAGCCTGTGCAGCCCGCCACTGCCAGTGTCCCATGATCCAGGGACAACTTCCCTGGGAGAACACACGGCGCACCTCAGGCTGTTGCAACGTCATGTTGGGCTCTGACGCAGCAGGCTCGCACCGCATCTGTACCCGTCCCTGCCCCCCGGCCTGAGTAAGCCAGAGCCCCCGAATCAGCTGCTCCTTTAAGCCTGTCCTGTTCCAGCGAAGAACAGACGCCCTCAGGCGACCTACATGCAGAGGCGGGTCCAAATCCAAAGCTGAATCCCAGGAGCTGTGCTAATAAAGAAGAGAAAGGGAAATCTCTCCCAGCAGCCTCAGGAGGAATGGATTAAATCTCCACAATCAACGTGATGTACCCTGCATCTGTGGAATAGCTGAATAACCAACGAATCATCCCAAATTGAGGAGGTGGACTTTGGGAACAACGATATATATATATTTTTCCCTTTTCCTTTTTGTGAGTGTGTGTATGCTTCTGTGTGTGATTTTATCTGTATAGCTTTGCTTTTACAATTTGTCCTAGGGTTCTGTCTGTCCATTTTATTTTATTTTTCTTACTTAAAATTTTTTTTTCTTCTTCATAATTTTTTTTATTTTTAATAACTTTATTTTATTTTACTTTATTTTATTTTATCTTCTTCTTTCTTTCTTTTTTCTCCCACTTTTATTCTGAGCCGTATGGATGACAGGTTCTTGGCACTCCAGCCAGGCATCAGGGCTTTGCCTCTGAGGTGGGAGAGCCAAGCTCAGGACACTGGTCCACAAGAGACCTCCCAGATCCACGTAATATCAAGCAGTGAAAATCTCTCACAGATCTCCATCTCAATGCCAAAACGCAGCTCCACTCAACAACCAGCAAACTACAGTGCAGGACACCCTATGCCAAACAACTAGCACGAAAGGAACACAACCCCATCCATTAACACATAGGGTGCCGAAAATCATAATAAGGGCACAGACAGCCCAAAATACATCACCAGACGTGGACCTGCCCACCAGAAAGACAAGAAACAGCCTCATCCACCAAAACACAGGCACTAGCCTCCTCCACCAGGAAGCCTACACTACCTACTGAACCAACCTTAGCCACTGGAGACAGGCACCAAAAACAATGGAAACTACAAACCTGCAGCCTGCAAAAAGGAGACCCCAAACACAGTAAGCTAAGCAAAATGAGAAGACACAGAAACACCCAGCAGATGAAGGAGCAAGGCAAAAACCCACCAGACCTAACAAATGAAGAGGAAATAGGCAGTCTACCTGAAAAAGAATTCAGAAAAATGATAGTAAAGATGATCCAAAATCTTAGAAATAGAATGGAGAAAATACAAGAAACGTTTAACAAGGACCTAGAAAAACTAAAGAGAAAACAAACAATGATGAACAACACAAAAAGTGAAATTAAAATTCTCTAGAAGGGATCAATAGCAGAATAACTGAGGCAGAAGAACGGATAAGTGACCTGGAAGATAAAATAGTGGAAGTAACTACTGCAGAGCAGAATAAAGGAAAAAGAATGAAAACAATAGAGGACAGGCTCAGAGACTTCTGGGACAACATTAAACACACCAACATTCCAATTACAGGGATCCCAGAAGAAGAAGAGATAAAGAAAGGGACTGAGAAAATATTTGAAGAGATTATAGATGAAAACTTCCCTAATATGGGAAAGGAAATAGTTAATCAACTCCAGGAAGCACAGAGAGTCCCATACAGGATAAATCCAAGGAGAAATACACCAAGACAGGTAGTAATCAAACTATCAAAAATTAAATACAAAGAAAAAATATTAAAAGCAGCAAGGGAAAATAAGACACAAGGGAATCCCCATAAGGTTAACAGCTGATCTTTCAGCAGAAACTCTGCAAGCCAGAAGGGAGTGGCAGGACATATTTAAAGTGATGAAGGAGAAAAACCTATAACGAAGATTACTCTACCCAGCAAGGATTTCATTCAGATTTGACAGAGAAATTAAAAGCTTTACAGACAAGCAAAAGCTAAGAGAATTCAGCACCATGAAACCAGCTTTACAACAAATGCTAAAGGAACTTCTCTAGGCAGGAAATATGAGAGAAGGAAAAGACCTACAATAATAAACCTAAAACAATTAAGAAAATGTTAATAGGAACATACATATCGATAATTACCTAAAATATAAATGGATTAAATGCTCCAACCAAAAGACATAGACTGACTGAATGGATAAGAAAACAAGACCCATATATATGCTGTCTACAAGAGACCCACTTCAGACCAAGGGACACATAGAGACTGAAAGTGAGGGGATGGAAAAATAAATTCCATGCAAACAAAAATCAAAAGAAAGCAGGAGTAGCAAATCTCATATCAGACAAAATAGAATTTAAAACAAAGACGATTTCAAGAGACAGAGAAGGACACTATATAATGATCAAGGGATCAATCCAGGAAGAAGACATAACAATTGTAAATATTGATGCACCCAACAAAGGAGCAACTCAATACATAAGGCAAATACTAACAGTCATAAAAGGGGAAAGCGACAATAACGCAATCATAGTAGGGGACTTTAACACCCCACTTTCACCAAAAGACAGATCATCCAAAATGAAAATAAATAAGGAAAGACAAGCTTTAAATGATATATTAAACAAGATGGACTTAATTGATATTTATAGGATATTCCATCCAAAAACAACAGAATACACATTCTTCTCAAGTGCTCAGGAACATTCTCCAGGATAGATCATACCTTGGGCCACAAATCAAGCCTTGGTAAATTTAAGAAAATTGAAATCATATCAAGTATCTTTTCCGACCACAACACTATGAGACTAGATATCAATTACAGGAAAAACTCTGTAAGAAATACAAACACATGGAGGCTAAACAACACATTACTTAATAACAAAGAGATCACTGAAGAAATCAAAGAGGAAATAAAAAAATACCTAGAAACAAATGACAATGAAAGCACAATGACCCAAAACCTATGGGATGCAGCAAAAGCAGTTCTAAGAGGGAAGTTTTTAGCTATACAAGCCTATCTTAAGAAACAAGAAACATCTCAAATAAACAACCTAACCTTATACCTAAAGCAATTAGAGAAAGAAGAACAAAAAAACCCCAAAGTTAGCAGAAGGAAAGAAATCATAAAGATCAGATCAGAAATAAATGAAAAAGAAATGAAGGAAATGATAGCAAAGATCAGTAAAACTAAAAGCTGGTTCTTTGAGAAGATAAACAAAATTGACAAAGCATTAGCCAGACTCATCAAGAAAAAAGGGGAGAAGACTCAAATCAATAGAATTATAAATGAAAAAGGAGAAGTTACAATGGACACTGCAGAAATACAAAGGATCATGAGAGATTACTACAAGCAACTATATGAAAATAAAATGGACAACCTGGAAGAAATGGACAAATTCTTAGAAATGCACAACGTCCCGAGACTGAGGCAGGAAGATATAGAAAATAAGAACAGACCAAACACAAGCACTGAAATTGAAACTGTGATTAAAATTCTCCCAATAAACAAAAGCCAAGGACCAGATGGCTTCATAGGAGAATTCTATCAAACATTTAGAGAAGAGCTAACACCTATCCTTCTCAAACTCTTCCAAAATATAACAGAGGGAGGAACAGTCCCAAAGTCATTCACAAGGCCACCATCACTCTGATACCAAAACCAGACAAAGATGTCACAAAGAAAAAAAACTACAGGCCAATATCAATGATGAACATAGATGCAAAAATCCTCAACAAAATACTAGCAAACATAATCCAACAGCACATTAAAAGGATCATACACTGTGATCAAGTGGGGTTTATTCCAGGAATGCAAGGATTCTTCAATATATGCAAATCAATCAATGTGATACACCATATTAAAAAATTGAAGGAGAAAAACCATATGATCATCTCAATAGATGCAGAAAAGCTTTTGACAAAATTCAACACCCATTTATGATAAAAACCCTCCAGAAAGTAGGCATAGAGAGAACTTTCATCAACATAATACAGGCCATATATGACAAACCCACAGCCAATATCGTCCTCAATGGTGAAAAACTGAAACACTGAAACCATTTCCACTAATATCAGGAAAAACACAAGGTTGCCCACTCTCACCATTATTAGTCAACATAATTTTGGAATTTTTAGTCACAGCAATCAGAGAAAAAAGGGAAATAAAAGGAATCCAAATTGGAAAAGAAGAAGTAAAGCTGTTTGCAGATGACATGATACTATACATAGAGAATCCTAAAGATGCTACCAGAAAACTACTAGAGCTAATCAGTGAATTTGGTGAAGTAGCAGGATACAAAATTAATGCACAGAAATCTCTTGCATTCCTATACACTAATGATGAAAAATTTGAAAGTGAAATTAAGAAAACACTCCCATTTACCATTGCAACAAAAAGAATAAAATATCTAGGAATAAACCTACCTAAGGAGAAAAAAGACCTGTATGCAGAAAATTATAAGACACTGATGAAAGAAATTAAAGATGATACAAATAGATGGAGAGATACGCCATGTTCTTGGATTGGAAGAATCAACATTGTGAAAATGACTCTACTACCCAAAGCAATCTACAGATTCAATGCAATCCCTATGAAACTACCACTGGCATTTTTCACACAACTAGAACAAAAAATTTCACAATTTGTATGGAAATACAAAAGACCCCGCATAGCCAAAGCAATCTTGGGGGACAAAAACGGAGTTGGAGGAATCAGACTCCCTGACTTCAGACTATACTGCAAAGCTACAGTAATCAAGACAGTATGGTACTGACACTAAAACAGAAATATAGATCAATGGAACAGGATAGAAAGTCCAGAGATAAACCCACACACATATGGTCATCTTATCTTTGATAAAGGAGGCAGGAATGTACAGTGGAGAAAGGATAGCCTCTTCAATAAGTGGTGCTGGGAAACTGGACAGGTACATGTAAAAGTATGAGATTAGAACACTCCCTAACACCATACACAAAAATAAGCTCAAAATGGATTAAAGACCTAAATGTAAGGCCAGAAAGTATCAAACTCTTTGAGGGAAACATAGGCAGAACACTCTATGACATATATCACAGCAAGATCCTTTTTGACCCACCTCCTAGAGAAATGGAAATAAAAACAAAAATAAACAAATGGGACCTAATGAAACTTCAAAGCTTTTGCACAGCAAAGGAAACCATAAACAAGACCAAAAGACAACCCTCAGAATGGAAGAAAAAATTTGCAAATGAAGCAACTGACAAAGGATTAATCTCCAAAATTTACACGCAGCTCATGCAGCTTAATAACAAACAACCCAATCCAAAAATGGGTAGAAGACCTAAATAGACATTTTTCCAAAGAAGATATACAGACTGCCAACAAACACATGAAAGAATGCTCAACATCACTAATCATTAGAGAAATGCAAATCAAAACTACAATGAGATATCATCTCACACCAGTCAGAATGGCCATCACCAAAAAATCTAGAAACAATAAATGCTGGAGAGGGTGTGGAGAAAAAGGAAAACTTTTGCACTGCTGGTGGGAATGTGAATTGGTACAGCCACTATGGAGAACAGTAAGGAGGTTCCTTAAAAAACTACAAATAGAACTACCATATGACCCTGCAAATCCCACTACTGGGCATATACCCTGAGAAAACCATAATTCAAAAAGAGTCATGTACCAAAATGTTCATTGCAGCTCTATTTACAATAGCCAGGACATGGAAACAACCTAAGTGTCCATCATCAGATGAATGGATAAAGAAGATGTGGCACATATACAATGGAATATTACTCAGCCATAAAAAAAAACAAAATTGAGCTATTTGTAATGAGGTGGATGGACCTAGAGTCTGTCATACAGGGTGAAGTAAGTCAGAAAGAGAGAGACAAATACCGTATGCTAACACATATATATGGAATTTAAGAAAAAAAAAAGTCATGAAGAACCTAGGGGTAAGACAGGAATAAAGACACAGACCTACTAGACAATGGACTTGAGGATATGGGGAGGGGGAAAGGTAAGCTGGGACAAAGTGAGAGAGTGGCATGGACATATATACACTACCAAACGTGAAATAGAGAGGTAGTGGGAAGCAGCCGCATGGCACAGGGAGATCAGCTCGGTGCTTTGTGACCACCTAGAGGGGTTGGGTAGGGAGGGGGGGAGGGAGGGAGACGCAAGAGGGAAGAGATATGGGAACATATGTATATGTATAACTGATTCACTTTGTTATAAAGCAGAAACTAACACACCATTGTAAAGCAATTATACTCCAATAAAGATGTAAAAATAAATAAATAAATAAATAAATGCTGGAGAGGGTGTGTAGAAAAGGGAACCCTGTTGCCCTGTTGGTGGGAATTTAAATTGATACAGCCACTATGGAGAACAGTACAGTATGGTGGTTCCTTAAAAACTAAAAATAGAACTACCACATGACCCGCAATCCCACTACTGGGCATATAACCTGAGAAAACCATAATTCAAAAAGAGTCATGTACCAAATTGTTCATTGCAGCTCTATTTACAATAGCCAGGACATGGAAGCAACCTAAGTGTCCACTGACAGATGAATGGATAAAGAAGATGTGGCACATATATACAATGGAATATTACTCAGCCATAAAAAGGAACGAAACTGAGTTATTTGTAGTGAGGTGATGGACCCAGAGACTGTCATACAGGGTGAAGTAAGTCAGAAAGAGAAAAACAAATACCGTATGCTAACACATATATATGGAATCTAAAAAAAGAAAAAGAGAAATGGTCAGAAGTACCTAGGGGCAAGACGGCAATAAAGATGCAGACCTACTAGAGAATGGACTTGAGGATATGGGGACGGAGGAGTGTAAGCTGGGACAAAGTGAGAGAGTGGCATGGACATAAACACACTACCAAACGTAAAATAGATAGCTAGTGGGAAGCAGTCACATAGCACAGGGAGATCAGCTTGGTGCTTTGTGACCACCATAGGAGTGGGATAGGGAGGGTGGGATAGGGTGGGTGGGAGGGAGGGAAATGCAGGAGGGAAGTGATATGTGGACATATGTATTGTATAACTGATTCACTTTGTTATAAAGAAGAAACTAACACACCATTGTAAAGCAATTATACTCTTATAAAGAAGTTAAAAAATATTTCTATATTAAAAAAATATAAGTGATGTTGATAATGATGAAAAACTACTCTAGTATGATCATTTTTATTTTCTTAATCAGCCATCATTGAATCCGATTCCTGGATTACCTGAAAATTTCCTTCTAAAATATATTTTTCTGATGTCCAGGAAAAACTCCACTGTCCCAACTCTTAGTGATTCTGGAATATACCCAATGCACTTCTGGTCTCATCACTGAGTTGTATGCTTAACAAAATCAGTTGTATTTATTCTCAAAACATTCATTTGCCAGTTGTAATTAACATTGTAATTATGCAACTCAATTATTACAAATACTAATAAGAGATGTGTACAAAAAGGAGGAGTTTCATCTGTGAAAATTAGGTCAAAAACTTTAGGTCAAAATTCAATAAAGACAAGTTAGTAAAAGAGAGGAGGTGCAGATATTTTTGCTTCACTAACCCAACATCCATTCCTAGACCCTTCTCCATTCTGAGACTTCACAATAGTGATGGGATCAGCTAAAATACGAGCAAGTTGATGTAGTCATCTGGCACAGTTCTGGCAAATGAGATATAAATATTCATTAATTGGTGGCAAGTAGGAAAGTTTTGCTTTCCTCATAAAGAGGGCAGATGTCCTTAGAACGTGATGTTACTATTTGAACCTGTGGCAGCCATTTATGACTATAAGGAAAAGGCCATGAGAAGTTCAGAGAGAATGCTACTATCCTAATGGCACCTGTCACTTAACTCCAGATTTCTTGTTTAATGAGACAAAGGAAGGAAGAAATGGATGGAGGAAGGTAAGAAGGGAAGACAGGAAAGATGGAGAAAGGGAAGGAAGAAAGGAAGGAAGGAATTTGCATAAGCCATAGAAAGATTCTTTTGGCTATTTGCAGTTGAAAGCATTCCTCCCTGATACCCAGTAATGGTTGGGGAAGAGATGGAGAGGGACTCAGAGCATTTTTCATTCAGATTGCTTCATAATTTTCTTGAATTATGTTCCACTATGAAATTAACAAGATTGCAAATCATATGAATGTGATGGACGCAAGGAAGATGGGATGTATGTAAGTCAAACTAATGGACCCAGAATATTAGTGAATAAATATGTATTAATTGATAGATACAATAAAAGTTAGGTATATATGCATCATTTTAAAGATTTCTCACTTAAAATTATTCTTTTAATAAATCAACAAATGCTGTCCCTGAAAGAATTAAATAAAAGAGCTCCCACTATTCTCTAGAAAAAAAAAGAAATCAGTCAAAATGTCAGCAAGATTCAAAAATCAGTCTTTAAAATGTAAACATTTTGTATTTTCATCTCAAACTTTGGAAAAGTTGTAAAAAGGTAAATCAAAAGAGGAAAATTAAGAAATTTGAAAATAAAAACTAAAATTAATGAATTTCAAAAGTTAAGTTAAATGAGATAATGTGCAAACAAGTATTTCATAAAAACTTTAAAATACTACAGATTATTCGGTCTTCTTATTACTATAAAACTCTTAAAGATGTTTAAGAAAAGATCATTTCTGTTAATGCCTTTCAAACCAATTAAGGAGTAATTCTTGACTGTTTCTTAAGTAATATCTACTGTATTAGAATACTAGACTTTAGAATTGGAATTTAGACTTGAAGGGCCTAGCCCAACTCCCCAGTGTTAGCAGAAGCCTGGTCTAAAACATCCCTACAGAGAGGTCACGAAGAATTTGCTTACACATTCTACAATAAGGATTCACCTTATGAGTAAACTGGTCCCTTTTTGGGAAACATAAGCAATGAGAAATAGCTTTTTTATATTAAGCATGAATCTGCCAAACTATAATTTCTGTCAGTCTCAGTTTTGCCACCAGGAGTAAGACAAAGATAAGACTACTCCTTTATCCATTTGATAGGGTTCTCTGTTCTATTCCACCCACCAGTTCTCCAACTTTCTTATTTCTGGGATAATATCCACTAATTTTTTTTTTAAAACATTTCTCATGAAACGCCTTTTGGATAAATTTCCACCAATGCTGCCCTCCTCTGGGGATGTTCCATCTGTCAACGAACCAGACCAGGAATAATAAACTTGGAGTTGACCACAGTATTTCCAAATACAACTTACCAACCAACAGATAAGTGTCTTTTGAGTTTACAATATCTCCTTGGAAATTCTAGACATTTCTCTCTAGCATCTTCCTTAATATAGGTACCTAACACCTATCAATGCAGCCTAAGATTGTGTTCACTTTTTTTATTTCCATAAGTCCTGCTACTTTTCTATGTATACCCTTTGTCATGAGATTCTCCTTTTATTTTTGAGTTAGTTTTTGAGTCTGAGTTCAAATGATCAGTCACAACTTATTTAGTTGAACTCTCATTTTCTTTCATATAATAAGTGCATTGGTAGCTACTATTGGGTGGAGGGCACTTACAAAGGACCAGGATCTGTTCTAGGTATATTACATATACATTATCTGTCACCTACTCTATAACATAACAAGGTAAGAATTATCATTTGTTTTAAAGATGAGTAAATGGAGGCTCAAAGAATTAAAGTACATGGTTCAAAAGACATGCACAGATATGACTATTCTGTGTATCTCTTTTGGTATCTTTCATCTTCTTTTTCCAAAAGATATTGGAAAAGGGACCAAAAGAGGTTTCAACATTTCTCTTAGAGCCATGCTATACAAAGAGTGCATCAGCTCACCTAGGCAGAATCTCAGGCCCCAAACGAGGCTTGCTGAATCAGAATCAACATTTAAACTGAATCTCCAAGACAGTCATGTATGTATTGCAGTTTGAGAGGCACTGTCTTAGTAGAGACAACCTGTACCACCATCTGCTCAGATATCCACTTCCTTTCCGTAACAGAGGATCATTTAGGTGAATATTACTGGTCTCTTGTTCTTCTGCAAGGGAGCTAATCCTGGGTTATACATGGGTCACAGTGTAAAGTCAATGCTCATGTGTGCTCAAATGTCTTGTGCCCTTAGATCTGCCTGCACACATACAGTTGCTTTCAAATCACTAGCCCATTCCCCTAATTATTGTTACAGATGTACACATACCAAATCACCCTATTCCCCACCCACCCCCTCCAGCATAATGTCTTTCTGACCTGCCTGGTAATAAGTGTGCCAGGCAGGCCTTGGACTTTGCAGTTGGCCAGGTAACTGTTCAGGGTCTACTTGATAGACTCAGATTTTCTTCTCCAGGAGATCCCAAGGCCTAAAATTGAACTTGGAATAGGTGCTGCTGTTTGGTTTCAGATCAAAGCTATATTCTCCAAAATAGTTTGACTGAAGACAATTTATGTGTATAACTGAGGAAAGAGTACCAGGATCCCATCCATTAATAAAACATATCCCACAGCCCACTTGTGGCTCGTAGCCTCTGTGTCTTTTGGTTAGGGGCTGAATATTAGGCCTCCTAACCACTTTCTCCCAGTACTACTAGGGTACCATAGGAACAGGGCTTATGTACTTCTCAGAAGCTCCATCAAGTACTGTATCTCAGATAATTCATCACACAAGCATTTTAAAAATGGTTGAATAGTTCTCCATATTATCGGAAATGACATTCCTTGTACATGTTAGATTAATTACTTGCCACATGATTGATTAAGTCTGAACGCCTTCAATTCTCTCTAAAATGCACTTCAATAATTTACATTTTCATAACTGACACTTTCAACCCCTGTCCACATATCAAGCATGGAATCAGAGATTTAAGTAAATGAAATTATCAAATTGGCTTGACTTCTGAAAGACAGTTGGATATCCTGATTTCAAGTAAAAACATTCAAGTATACAAGTGTCTTTATGTGTTTAACCCTCTGCCTTCAAAATCACTTGGATTTTATTTTTGTAAAATTATATTTTAAATGATTAATTAAATACTAAATTTAGGTTAAAAAGTCACAATTGCATATTTGGGAAGGTCTGAAATTAGAATTTGGGTCCCAGATATTACATTTACTAGCTCTATAACCAGAGAAAATAGACTTATTTTTTTAATTTAATAGCTAATGATGAGAATAAAATGAGATAATATGATGTTTTTGCTATTAAAATGTAACGTATTATTTACATTGAAATGCATCATTCTATCTCAAGGACTGCATTAGGCCATTATGTAACAAACTTCCAAAATGTAAGATTTAGTTAAAAATTCAACATGTGCTGGCAATCAAAAAAAATAATAATGGTAATAATAGGTAACACTTACATAGCCCTTTTATTTGCCAGAAACTCATCTCAGTACTTTATGTGTATTATCTTATTAAATGCCCTTAATGTAATACAGGTAGATACTATTGTTATTCCCAATTTACAGATGAGAAAGCTGAGAGACATGGAATTTAAGTAATTTGTCCAAAGTCATAAACTAATAAGTATAAGAAGAGGGTATGATATATATATGTAACTATAACTAAAACTGTATCTATATAGATAGCTAATGTATATATATATCAGCCAAGAATCACCCTAAGTGTTTACTGGGCCAATAATATTAATCTTAAAATGTATTAGTATGCTACTCAAATTGCTTTTTGAAATTTTCTCAAGGTTTTAAAACGCTAACTTTAACTGTGCGTGACATATTTCCCTTTAAATATCACAAAATCTACTCCCCTCCTGTGAGACCCACAAGATAATTTTCAGACACAGTCTTGGATTGTATCTCTGTGTATAGTAAAGCCTATAATTTTGATGTGTTAGGAAGTTGAGGGATAGTGGCAAGTGAAAAACCTTATATTAAATTGTGAGTATATAATCTTATTTTACCCCAAAATGATAAACAAGTTTTGGTACTAATTCACATAGGCTCGAGGACCACAGATTTGGGCAACTGTCACAAAACTTAACTCATGTGGGAGGATATGTTTAGAAATGGAAAGCTAGGATAGATTGTTAGACTTATAATCCAGAAATTGCCAGAAGCTAAAGGAAACAGAATGGTTTGGAATAATAGCCAAGTCACCCATTTTATTTCGAATCGTGCTTTGATAACCCCGATGTTTATTGCATTTGCAATAAACTGAAAAGAATCTTCTTTCACAGCTGTTTAACATTAAGAAGATGCCCTTTAATGCATGTGACAGAGACTTCTCATATAATCACATGGATGTTGGTCTTAGTTAAATACAGGTATACAAGAGGAAGAGAATTGTAAGATCAGAAAAACGATTAAAAGAAACCATTGAATTCCTAGAAGCTTTCTGTTCCTCTTCCATAGAAATGCAAGGTAATTCAGTCAGGTCTTGTCAATTATTAATGCAATGTTTTTTTAATGCATGGATTATGAAATGAAGTATTCTGTGTCTTCTGGCTCTGAGTGTTGGATCTGATTTTTAGATTTGCCCATTTCATTCACTAGAGGCAGAGAAGCAAGGATGGAGAACGAGAGAGGTAAGGGCACACACAGGGCAGACAATGGCAGCCAGCAGGAGAGGAGGCAGGAAACTAAAGGCAGGTGGTGGAATCAGAGGCTAGAGGAAGCTAGATGTAAACCCCACATCCTTTAGTTTGTCTTTATTTAAAACCCTGAAGAAGAAGAAAAGAGAAGCAGTTAAAAGAGATTATAAAATAGCAAGGTTTATAAGCAATTTTATTGCCTAATAGACTAGCAGTTTACAGTATGATTGGGTTACTTAATGAAAACGCAAAGAAACATTATGAGAAATGCTAACTTTTTAACATAAATATCCAAAATTTTCTAATGGTATATTTGTGTTTGTGTATGTTGGAAGAGTCAGGGGTTTAGGCAAAGGGAAAAATGCTTTAGAATAACAGAAATTATCTCAACTACAAATAAGACACAAGCCATATGGGAATTAAAAGGCATGTTTAAATAATTATGTGGGGCCCTTGCACGGTGCTACAGAAAATACCTACTGTTTCTCCAAAAGTTGTGCCTACTATATTGATACTATAGGAAATGAAGTTTTTGAAGTCCAAGTCTGAGCAAAGGGAATCAAATGATTTTATTGTCACACAACATTTTGAAACTGACCACACTGTAATGACTTTTGGTTTGCAGTTAACCAAGCAAATAATTTGACTCAATTTATATGTTTATGTTGATATAGTAAACACAATTCAAACAGCACCATAATAATAGAGTATCTTGAAATCTATTACAACAAAACAAACCATGTAATTACACATTTATGCTAGTTACTTCTAGACAATAGGACGTATGCATGGAATACAAATGTTCAGAGCAAGATTGGTAAGCTCGATGAAATAAATGCCCAAAATGATAGGGGTCACTACTTCAGATTGTTCTCTCTTAGGATCACATCCTAAGAGAAGCAAGTCCATCCTTTTCTCTTATGTAAATTGATGATATTGGCTACAATAAAAACGACAGACAAGAAACTTTGGAAGATGCAGAGTAGGAAGATATTTGATTAGCTTGGAGTGAAGTGCAAGTCTGCTATTTGAACTGAAGACTCATGCACTCACTGATAACAGCAGCCTACTTTTACTATAATAATTGAACAATTTCCTATTTTACCCTTCTACTCTTTCTTGACCCTATCTTTTATTTTTCGGCCCAGCCTCATCTAGACCTTCAAATACCAATCCGACTGGTATCATTCCATACTATCATGCTTTGAATTTAAATCCAGTGAGCTTATTCAACAATAAAATATCAATGACAACAAACTTGGTTCTGTGAAATATGAGCTAAAATATACTTTATAATCATAATCCATAAAAGGAAAAACTCCTATCATAATTTTAATAATTTAGCCAAGAGTATGGAGTCCTGAAGGAAAAAATGAAATCAGCCAAGTTCCTAAGTGTTTCACTTTGGATGCATTACCCTCACCACCAAGCTCTGCAGATGTGTAGCCCTCACTCACTGTGCCTGCAACATCAGTCACTGTTGCCTGGAACCACCTTGAAGAGGAGGTCACAGATAACCAACACATTCTTAAACATCACCATTTCTTTACATTTGGTATCATTTAAATATTAACATACTAACAATTCAGAAGAGAAAAAAAAAAAAGCATGATGTAGCTAAGTTTCATGAAACTATTCCTAAACCTTAAGAAACAATAGCTCCTAGACTTTCCCATACTACTTCAGTATCTTAATTGGATTCCATGATCATTTTAATGCAAACATACTACATTGGACTATTGTGCCCCTTGACAGATTTTTATTTTGAAAATGAGTGTTTATATTGCTAAAATAAATTCAAACTGAGACTTCCAGATGTTGATATATGTGCACAGGTGTCTACACTTCCCTGCCCCATATGCCCATTAAAAATAAATAGTAGTATATAAGAATAAAAAAAACTTTACATGTGGGCTCAAAACCAAGAAATGGTGTTATTCCCAAGCCGGAAACATCAGTGCTTTTCAACAGTCATGCAACTAGACTGAAGAAGACACTGAGGTCAATGTTTTGAGCCCTGAGTAAAATTCTGCCTAAGAAATAAGTGGAGTAGCTTCTAGTCGATTCTTCACAAAAAGCCCTTTACTCAAAGAGGTTGGAGGTGAGAAGAGCTACTTGGGAGATAAAATAATGAAACCAAGAAAATTACCATCATGATATAATTATGAACTGCTTGATATTGGAATGACATAGAACAAAATGCAGATAACTATTGTTAGTTACAAGCTCTATGCAAATCTCAAAAATAAGTCTTGAAAGAATAGATGTAAAAATGAAACATAATAATTCAGTAAAGTAAAATGGATTTAGCAATCAAGATTACATGAATAAAAACTGAAAGTAATACAAGAAGTGAAGGGAAAAGATATTAAAATTTTTACTTGTATAGGAAATAATCAATGCATTCAATATAGAAAATGACAATGATTATAGGACTTAGCAAAACTGCAGCTAAGATCATCCTTTAAGTGATTTATAATTCTAAACCTACAAATTGTGTAGAAAAATAACCACAAAGATGTAAAATATAGGAATAAAAAAATAAATGTTATCATATTTTGTTACAAAATAAAGGAGATCAAGCAAATTGAGGGAAAGATAGTAGAACTGGTCTGGGCTCTCACTTAGAACTGAACTTGTCAAAGAAGTACCAGTGGAAACATGAAACAAAGAAATATCACAGAAACCTGAAATGTCCAATGTCTTCAAGTATAATTCAAAGAAAAGTTTAGTGATTATCTAACTAGATTGTTAATGTTGAAAAAAATAAATAAAATTTATCACAAAACATGTAGATTTTATTTTTTTTGAGCCTTTGAGTTTTAATACAAACTTCTTTAAGGAAATGTTTATGTCTGATTTATTTTTGGAATTTGCCACAAAGTATGTAGCACAAGCTAAGCACTCAAGTATTTGAGGGACTGAATGAAAATTCATTATAAAAACGATTTAAATTTGTTTCTGTGCACTTCTTTACAAAGGTGAGTTTATAATCTGAGAAACATTTAAATTAATTTAAAAACCATTTGTTCATGCATTTATTCAGGGTATATATGCTTAAAAAAATTCAATTCTACATTGTATTTATAGACCATTAGTTCTATTTATTGAATGCTTACCAAGTGATTGGCCAAGTGGTAAAGGCTGAATTCCAATGAGTGGTACAGAGGAAAGCAGGTCATTGTGCTTTCCAACATATTACATTTCCAACTACAAACATGACAAACTTTTCTGGGAGGAAAAAAAAAAAAAAAAACTGCCGTTTTTCTTCTATTCTCCACACAAAGTGAGAATGATCTTTTCAAAACATGAATCAGCTCATGTCACTGCCTCACTTTTTAAACCTTCTAATGACTTCCCATTATACTTAGGATCCAATGCAAACTTCTAAGGCTTTTTCAAAGCCCTCTCTTACCAGGACCCTGCCTACTCTTTAACCTCATTGTCTCATAGCTCTTTTGTCCTTGGTTACAACTTTCCAGACTCCCTGACATTCTTTTTTTTTTCTTCCTCAAAAGTTTCAGAGTCTTAGTTCTTGCAATTTTTTCTGCTAGGTACTCTTTTTCCCATGATCTTCACATTGCTGATTTCTTTCTATCATTTAGGGCTCAGGTCAAATACTAAATCTTCTAAGAGGTTCACCCTGACAATCCTATCTAAAGAGGTCAGAGCCCCAGACCCTCCCTCTCTGTGCCATACCCTATTATATTTTCCTCTTAATACTGATCACCAGCCAATATAATCTCATGTTTGTGTAGTTTTGTTTGTAAATTATCTGTCTCCCTTCTGTTACATTCCATTAAAATGTAAGCTCCTTGGGAGGAGAGACATTACATGTATTGGTCCCCCTTTTATCCACACCTAGAACAATGAAAGGTGCTCAAACAATATTTGAATGGATGAATGTGGAAGTCATTTTATTTTTTTAACTTAAGCCCAGAAAATAACTGGTCAGGGTAAATTTGAGGAATGCATATAGTAGCCTACTAATAACGATATAATCACTTCAATTTACATAACAATAATCATATATGCTTAAGAAGCAACCTTTTAGTATTTAGTTAAGTGATGATGACACTAATCACAAGATTAACAAAGACCATCTAAATCACATGTAATTAATTGGACACTGATAGCGCTCAGTGTTGTTGAACAGCCAAACTGTAAGATGTTTGAAGCAAATCTCTAGTCTTACAATTAGTGACCTTTCCCTGGGTCCCATCAAAAGTATCAGTAGCAGAAGAAATCAGGCTTTGGAGGGCTTACGCAAAGAGCACTGTGAAAACAGATCTTTATATAAGCTACAGCATCAGGGTTTTGGAACTAATAGAAGACAGAGGTATAGCCTGATAATTAGAGCGGTGGTCTAGTTCAAAAATGTCTGTGGTTTGTCTGTTGTTTATTTGGTAGGTGGGTTTATATGTTTGCTTACCTGTGGAAGGAACAGAGGAAGTGGAGTACTTTTAAAAGACATTGACAAAGGACCCAATAGAAATGGAATGGTAATATGAAAGAGGAAGTGAATGAACATCACTCAGTGTCAGCTACAGTCCAACTGGGACTTACATCTGAAATACATGATTAAATTTTCACCTCTCAATTTGATTATCAGCAACTTTATCTAGAAACATTTATCCTTTCTAAACAGACTTCCAGATGTATGGAAAAAATTAATATAGCTTTCAAATGTGCATTTGTATTTCAAATCCTTAGAGTCTGGCACCAGGAGAATATGGCTATCCGACTAAAGATATTGATAAAATTAGTCATCCTCAATTGGTCCCCTAGGTCATTAACAAATATTTACAATATGTAAGAACACCCCATAGCAAGGTAATTATTTTCTGTCATTTTTTATAATTGTTTCATGGACATACTGTTACCAAAAATAAAACAACAACAACAAAACTCTCTGACCTCCCTATAATCAGTGACCAAAACCTATATTTAAAGTTCTCTACAGTGTTTGTATAGCTTTGCGTTTTTATTAAGAACCACCCCCCACAAAGAGATAAGGAAAGAAATTGTGTTGATTATGAAAGTCGGTGGTAAATTATATGGTTTCAAAACTCAGATGTCTTACATAAATATAGATGGAGTATCATGTATTTTGTGTCACCTTAAATCCAAGAAGAAGACAGTTTGTTTTCTGAATTATTCCCAATAAGCTATTAAAGCTTTATGGAAGAAAGAACTAAATATTGTTCTCATGCCTAAAATCTATCACAGTAAAGATATTTTAAATAAGTATAAATGATTAAAAAATTATATTATTTCATTTACACATGCTCATGCACCAAAGGCCTTCCCCCAAATCTGAAATGAGATGTGACAGCAGATCTAAAAGAGATATTAAATTTCAGTTCTCCTTCTATCTCTTTTTGATATTTTCTTTTTCTCTCTTGTTTTCATGTATTCTTCTCTGACCCAGATTTCCAGAGGAACATTCCAAAGACAAGCAACATGAGAAGGTGCTCAAATATCTATTGAGCACCTACCATATGCCAATGATTATTCAAAGAGCTTAGGATACAACAGGAATAAAACAAAGACTCTTCCCTCACAGAGAACAAGTTGGATAGACAGGAAACAAATCATAAACAATTGATAACAAAATAAACAAGTAAATAAAAAACGAACAAAAAGATTAGAAAGTTGTCCTGTAAGTTTGATACAAACTAATTGAGGAACAAACCCTGACCTGAACTGATGTAAAGTTATTTATATACTTTATTTATCTCATTATGTGAATATCCATATGTTTCACTGTAGAAACATTAACGTGTTTGATAATGCTGTGAGACCCAAAACCCCACTGAAGCTAGTGTATAATATGTGGGGTGCATCATATAATCTTCCTAAAATCCAAAAGGTTCCACATTCCAAAACACATCCAGCCTTTTGTATAAGGGATTGTGGACTTAATGTAAAAAGTAGAGTGGGGAATGGAGATTGCAATTTTAAACAGATGGTCAGGGAGCCCAAATGAAGTGGGTTGAATGGTGCCTTCCCTCCTCCAAACATATGTCTCCTAGGAAATTATGATTGTAACCTTATTTGGAAATAGAGTCTTTGCAGGAGTAATTAAGTTAAGGATCTTGAGATGAGATCATCCTGGATTTGGGGTGGGCTCTTAATCCAATGACAGATGACTTATAAGAGAAAGAGGGAGACTTGAGGCACAGTTACACAGAGAGGAAGGCCATGTGAAGATGGTGGCAGAGACTGGAGTTATACAGCTACAAGCCACGGACAGCCAAGGATTGCCAGCAGCCACCAGAATCTGGGAGAGAGGCATGGAATGGATTTTCCTTCAGAGCCTTCAGAAGGAATAAACCCTATTGCTATAGACTGAATGTTTGTGTCCCTCCAAAAATGCGTATGTTGAAACTTAATCCCCAATGTGATGATATTTGGATAGAGACTTTGGGAAGTGATTAGGTCATGAGGGTGAACCCCTCATTAATAGGATTATTGCCCTTACAAAGGAGACCCCAGAGAGATCCCTCACCCATTCTGCCATGTTAGGACACAGCAAGATGACAGCTATGAACTAGGAAGCAGGCCCTCGCCAGATAAGGAATCTACCCATGCCCTGAGCTTGAAACTTTCCAACCTCTAGAACTGTGAGAAATAAATTTCTATTGTTTATAAGCCGGCTAGTCTACGGTATTTTGTTATAGCAGTCCAAACAAACAAAGATACCTATCAACACATTGATTGCAGACTTCCAATCTCCTGAGCTGAGAGAATAAATTTCTGTTGTTTAAAGCCACTTAGTCTATACTAATTTGTATGGCAGCTCTATGAAACTAATATACCTAATTAAGAAAGTAACCTTTGAGCAAAGACTTAAAGTAGGTGAGGGAACAAGCCAAGTGGATGCCTGTGAGAACAACAATCTAGGCAGAGGGGAGAGGTAATAGAAAGCCCTCAAGTAGAGGCATGTGAGGAATATTTTAGGATGGCTACTGTGGCTGTGTTGAGAATAAGCTGTAAGAGGGCCAAGGATAGAAACAGAAAATCAGTTATGACACTAGTGAAATACTGCAAACAAGAGATGCTGGTATGGAGACCACAGTGGTGTTAGTGGAAGAGACGTAGTCAAATTCTGGATGTATTCTGAAGGCAGAGATAATAGCATTTCTCAATGAATTAAATGTAGGCTGTGATTAAAAAAAAAAAAGAGGATTTTTTTGTTTGTTTTATGCTTTTTGTTTTTTTTAGACTGAACAACTGGAAGAATGTAGTTACTTCCTACTGAGATGTAGAATACCAAAGCATGTCTAGGGGAGACTCTCAGAAGTGTAGTATAGCTTGAGACATCTATTAAATATCCAGGCAGAGATGTTGAGTATGTAATCGGCCATATGAATCGGGTTCAGAAGAAAGGTCAGGAGTAGAAATGAAAAGCTGAGAGTTGCTAACATAGAGATGGTATGAGATCTCTAAAGAGGAATCAAGGCCTGACCCCTGGGCACTCCAACATTAAGAGATTAGATATAAGTAGATAAATTGGCCAAGGAGATTGACAAGAAGCTGCTAGCAAAGTAGGAGAAAACCAAGAATCTGTGGTACCCTAAGGCCAGGGATGGAAAGAGGGAAGAGTAATCACTGCTCTCATAGATCAAGTAGGGTAAGGATTAATAATTAACTAATGGATTTAGAAACAAAGGTAGTTAGTGACGTTGATAAGAGTAGCTTTGGTGAATGTTCTGAGCAAATCCCTGATGAGAATAGGCTTTAGACAAAATAAGAAGAAAGAAATAAGAGGCAACAAATGGGGACAATTATTTAAAGGCCTTTGGCTACAAGGAAGTAAGAAAAAAAGGGCTATAGCTGGTGTGATGAGAAGTAAGGCCAAGAGAAGTATGATTAATTTCTTATTCACTTGATTTTCTAACTATAGATTTTAAAACTTTTTTGAAGCAAGTTATCATACAGAATATACTGCTAGATTTATAAAAATTTAATACATAGAAATTTTGAAATCATATAGAAAAGCAAATAATTTATATTTCAAAACTGTTTACGAAGTGTTTACCTCAAGAGGGAAAAAAGAACCCAGAAACATTAAAACTAAAAAAACAAAAATATCATGTTATGAGATCATAACCAGAAGCCACTTAAAGACAAGGTCATTAAAAGTCAGAATCTGATTCTTTCTGCTTTTAGATTGGAGACTGTATTGTGCTGATCTACAGTAAAGGGGATTAACTAGGAAATCTCGCTTTGACATGATTAAGGAGCAAAATTGGTTTTCTTCTTTATCTTTGCAATTAAAACTATCTATAGTCAAGGTGTTCTTTAATAAAATAGACTTATTTATTCTGCATGCCACATTAACAAAGATGAAAAAATATACATGGAAGTATATGTATTTAGTAAATATATTCATATTTTAGAGGGACATATATAAAATACTTGAAAGCTCTACTTAAGTGCTGAAAGGCTATCTATGCTTTTATAAACTCAAAAAACCCAATGCTCTTTTGGCTTGTCCTGGGCTGGAAAAGATATAAATTCTTTTTCATACAAAGCTACACAAAATAACTCGAGCTAAATATGCTTATTGAGACTGAAGCAAGATAGATAGTAATACAGAATTGTATACAAACATTGAAAGCCACAAAAGGCCTGCAGGAAAGCATGGCATTGGCACATGGAGCTCTCTTTTTACTCGTTCTTTTAATAAAAATGACAAATAGACACATGGTTCCTCTTTCATCTAACCAGCCAATTTTTTTTTTTTTAACATGTCTTCTGAGACACACTAATGAGAAAGAAAGTCAGACATCAGATTTACTGTCTTTAATGAATAGCAGAAGAGGGTGGTGGGGGGAAGATGAGGAAATATCAGAATTAACCTTTCCTTGCTGTGCTGTGCAGGGGCAGAAAGAAGAGAACAGAACAGATATTGAGCTTACTGCCAGAAGCATTTCAAGGAGGCTAGAGAGTCATTCCATGCTCATAAACGGATTAAACAATCATCACATATACTAGATGTAGAGTAAAATGGTCCTTCCTGATCCCAGGAAGCAAAACCTATCAATTAAGATGCTTTTAAAAATCTAATCCAGAGCATGAAGTTTTTTTGTAATGTTTTTGATTTTTCACAGGGACACGTTCTCTCATGCAATATTAGGCAGTTTCAGCTGGCTAGGCCATAAATTTTCTTTCAGGCAATAATTCAGCAGTTTGGTTAAATTCCAGGGACTAGGTCCATTAAGGTGCAAAAAAGTTGAAAAAAAAAAGATTTAATTGGACACAAATATTTGCATTAACTAAATATACAGAAGTCTTTCATCCAAGTTCTCAACTTGCCAATCAATAATTCACTACATTCTCAGTTCAAGCATTGTGTTTAATCATTTAAATACTATTTTTTTCTCAGAGTACTTTCTGACATTTGTTGATTTTTGAAGATCTTATTAAACTGTGCCTAGATATTTATCATTTTATTATATATCCAGAATTAACTGCAAAGCCATTATAAAATCAGATGCTAAGTAACCAAATGTGAGGGTACAGTATATCACTTTGTGTTCTTCTTTAAGTTCATTTCATGTCACATATTTACATAAAACTTAACATTTAAATAGACCACTCCTGGTTTTAGAAGAACCCTAAAATGTCATCATCTATAACCCTGAGTCTCCTCTGTATCACCCCTAACAAGTAGTAATTCAACTTAAGCAGGATTATATCTGTTTACAAGGAATTCACTGTCTTATGAGAGTAAATATCTGTTTCTTTTTTCTTAGGAGAAAATAATACCATCTTTAAACTCTATAAAAGTCCTTCCTTACATTCAGCTAAAATCTCTTGCCTGGTAGCTACTATCTATTGGTGTTTGTACTTCCTCCTTGCAATTCTACTTAACGATTCTAATTAATATTCTACCTTACATATCTTCAAATACTTATTTAGATAGCTATAGACACTAAAAGTTGTGGCTCTTTAATCTAAGAAAATGTGTTTATAATGAAATGAATCCTAAAAACTAAAGTTGAAAGGTGATAAAAAGTCCTGGAACTAAATAGTTGTATTCAAAATGATGTTTTTCTTTTGTATGGGGGCTTGATTTTTCTTTTGTGGGGGTGAGGGGACTTTTTCCAGATGCCTAATATTGGCAGGGTTGAGAACTGAGCAGAGACTGAGGAAACCTCTCTTTACTACACATTCTGATTTATGAAAGGAAAGCTCAACTCGAGATAACTGGAGACGAATTTAATCTAGCTCTAAGCATATATTAATCAACCTCATAAATTTGTTAACTATTGTATTGAATTACCAAGGTACAAAGCTTGGTGAGGAAAGGAATATCTACACAGATGGAAAATATACGGAATAGAGCTGAAAGGTAAGTCTAAGTCATTGGTTGGAATGATATACATTATGGGCTGAATGTTTGTGTCCCCCAAAATTTATACGTTGAAGTCCAAAGCCCCAATATGATGGTATTTGGAGGTGGGTACTACCTTTGCGAGGTAATTAGGTTTAGATAAGGTCAAGAGGGTAGGACCCGCATGATGGGATAAGTGTCCTTATAAGAAGAGAGACATAAGCTCTCCCTCTCGCTGTGCCATTTGAGGACAGAGCAAGGAGGCAGTCATCTTCTAGCCAAAAAGAAGGCTCTCAGTGGGAACTGAATGTACAGGCACCTTGATCTTGGACTTCCCAACTTCCAGAACTGTGAGAAATAAACATCTGCTGTTTAAGGCACCCAGCCTATGGCATTTTGTTATGGTAGCCCAAGCTAAGGCAGCACACAACTAAGACCACAGTCCAAAATACCTCCTCCTCAGGCCATCCTACAAAAGATGGCCATTAAAATGCAATAAAATAGAGAAAGATAATAAATCATTAACTTAATCAATAGCATTTGTTTGGCTATAAAGATTTTCAGGCTGTGGAATTTCACGTATGACCCAGTGAATAAGGAAAAATTAAGTAGGAGGTGAAATGAGACCTCATTAACCTTAAAATACCAACAGATGTCATCAGTGCGATATTTTTTTTAAGGATGTAGAGCAAGTGTTACCATACGAAAATAAATCTCCCACTTATGCCTGAAATTCCATCATTGCAAATATAATAACCACTTACTGTGAAGGATTTTATTGGATCATTTTATGCCAAAGTATCTTAAGAAGGGTATATGATGGGAGGAACAGAGGGGGAAAAAGGTTAGAGGGTGGTTAGCCATGTTAGAAAGAAAATGCGGCAAACAAGTTAAACAGTAAAATCAAAACCAAAACACACTTCAACTATTCTGCAATTGTTGTCAATGAGTCCTGTATCTCTCACTATATTACTCTGATGGAGTCTTAGAATAAGAACCCAAACCCTTTTCAGTATCCTTTCCTACCTTTGCATATACAATAAAGAAGAAAAAGTTTCTTACTACATTTTTGTGTAAAATGTATCATTCTGCTAAAGTCCAAGATTATTTGTGCTATTAATATCTGATTACATTAAAATGAATATATAGTATATATTATAACATATGTGTTGGGAACAAGTCTGATAGAAATATTAGATTTTTGTACAAGTCGCAAGATATACCTTTTATTCCTTCCAAAAATATTCAGGATTTCACTTTAATCCATTTTGAAGTGGATTAGTAAAAGGGAACTTACAAAAATTAACTATTAATATAGCACTAGAGCATTAATATAGCACTATGCTTATTTCTCCTAAGCATTTATCTCTATATTAGAAATATAGATAGCACTTTCATATATAGTTTTAATAGTCCAGTAAAATGAAAAATAGTCAAATAACACTCCATCTTAATCCTCACTGGCAATATATTACTTTACTTTGAGATTGCTTTTAAATGCTGATCAGAAATTACCAAAAATTCTTCGCTATCACAGTTTTTTATACTTCAAATTAGAGTTATTTTAGTCATAAATTAGGGGGCACAGAATGATTTTTTATTAGAATATAAGACATTTTTTTTCTCTGGAGAAAATTTAGTAAGTCTTAACAGGAATATATTGGGAAATAAAGTGAATTAATTTTTCATATTAAAAGGATTTTAGGAGTCATTTTAATGCTGTTCGGATTATGCATTCCTTTGAAAATCTGATGAAATCTATTTACCCTGTCTCTTTAAAAATGCACGTGAGGGACTTCCCTGATGGCGCAGTGGTTGGGAATCCACCTGCCAATGCAGGGGACACCCGTTCGAGCCCTGGTCTGGGAGGATCCTGCATGCCGTGGAGCAACCAGGTCTATGAGCCACGACTACTGAGCCTGCGCTCTAGAGCCCAGGAGCCGCAACTACTGAGCCCGTGTGCCACAATTACTGAAGCCTGCGTGCCTAGAGCCTGTGCTCCACAACAAGAGAAGTCACCGCAATGCGAAGCCCGCGCACCGCAACGAAGAGTAACCCCCGCTCACCGCAACTAGAGAAAGCCCACGCGCAGCAACGAAGACCCAACGCAGCCAAAATAATAATAATAATTTTAAAATAAATAAAATAAAATAAAAAACTTTGGTGTGCTTACAGTTCCTCAGAAAAATAATTTTTAAAAAAATGCACGTGAACACAGAAATCCTTAATGGGGGGAGGGGTCTGTCAACTGATGCTCTATGGAAAAGTTTCTGGAAATCCATATTGCTCTTAAATTTCTATGCAAATGTTTGTGGGTATATACATGGTGAACAATTATTTTACTTATTATCTAAAATCTACTCTTTTCTCTCTTGCTTTTTGATTATTTTTGAAAATTAGTGAGCAAGGCAATGACACTCACATTAAGTTATTTTATTACATGTGAAATAAGTCAGGCATCCTACAAGTGGAGAGGTTGATACCAAGGGCTAACTGTGTTCTTAAAGTGAATTGGATGACACTGGATTTTTTTCCAAACATGAATGTTAACAAACCAGATTCTCTGTCCTGCTGGCAGCTGAATGAGTTGTTCAGCTGATGTGAGTCAAAAACTCACATCACCCAAGACAGACGTTTATTGCATCTACTCATATAAATAGGACATTTGTAAAATATCTAAGTAGCAAAAAATATACCTTACATTGCAATGTAAGGTATATTTTACATAGACTCCTAGTCAAGGTTATTTTTCCTGAGTATTCACCTTCTCAGTGATGCTTTTATATGCATATAGGTTGTCCTCACACCCCAGAACCCTAGGTATAATCTTGAGGCCAATATTTCCCATGACATGTCATTCACATAAAATGCTTGCAGTCATACAAGACATGCTTTGTCAACCTGTGCATTCTTAATCGCTTTGCTGTACACCTGCTGCAATGCAACCTGTCCATTTGGCAGGAAAGAGAGCCAGGAGATCCCCATGCTGCTTTCTTGTCCACTATGCAAGTATTTTAACTTGGCATATTAAGTACCAGTCGGGGAGAGTGAAGTCGAGAGGCAGTGATATTCTGTTCTCATATAAGAGCAAATTTATGAAGAAATCTGATGCTTTCCACAAAAGCAACTCACCTAAACTGTGGTTAACTTCTGTGACATGTGTACCTTTGATCACATGCGATCTGGCGAATGGGCACAAAGCCTTCACTATACAGGGCCACATAGGCTGAGATGAAGTAAAACGGCCTAGTACCATGTACTCTGTTGACAATTTAACTAGCCTTAAAACTCCACCGTAATCAGCAGGCAGCAAACATGTTTTATACTAACCCGGAAAAACAAAGTCAGCACTCCAGTAGCTACTGTTTTTTGTGCACATACTATAAACCAGTGTTTGAAATTCTACAAACACACTAGTCATGCCAGCATGCCCTGCACAGCTGGTTTTGTATCCCTCCAGTAACCTTTCCACTTATCTGAATGGAGAAATCTTCATTGTTTAAGGAGGAATCAAATATCACCCTTCGGCTTAAACTTCCCTCTTTCCATTCATTTGCTTCCAGGCAAGATGACTTGCACACATATAGTAAATTAAAAGCTGATAATAGTTTTAGACATTGTTGTGAGAATGAAATAAGATGACTTAATAAAATTCCGAGGATCAGTACCTTGCATATAGTAGCCTTCACATATGTCTTTTAAAAACATGAACTATTATAAAATGTCTAAATCCCATGACTAATGTTTGCTCAAAGGCACTAAACTGGCTGAGGCATCTTATCTCACATACTTATTATACTACCTTGGAGAAAGTTATAAAGCAGATGAGAGACTCTGCACCTATCGTTAGCTTCTGTCTTCAATGTCTAAGATTAAAACAAAAAATAAATCCAGGGTTGAAAATTTTGCTTATACCTGCCATGGCTAAAAACCGACCGCCTATTACCTATCTTTACCATATGAAATCCCTAATATGAGCAAAACTTTCAATGAAAGCTGGATGACAGCCCCCAAATTAAAGCATAGTTGGAAAAAATAGCACTTTTTTCATAAATACAGACGTGTATATTATCTTTCAAAAGTTATATTTTGAGTTTTAGTTTTATATTTTATATAAAACTAAAATAAATAGATTAGTGCTAACCACTGCATCCAGAACCAATATTAAAGGCATTAGATACATGGAATACTAACAGATTCTTTAACCAATAGATTTAATTACATGGTGAGTTTGGAAGAAATGGGTAGGGAAGAAATGGATGAAGATTACTACTCATTAGTTCCTACTGTGAAGAGGTAGGGGGTGCCTCATGGCAAGAAAAGTCAATACAGATTCCCCGCTGATGCTCTCAAAATAGCATCTTTAATGGCTGGGGTTATAAAGATACTGAGGCTCCCAAACTGACCAAACAAGGCATCATGGCATCAAAGTTAAATGACCATACATTTAATTAGATTCTGAAATTCAAGAGGGGGTAATTACAGAATGTCTATCAGAGAACTCTGAAGATCCATAAACAACATATTCATATATATACATGTATGTGTATGTATTTATATAAACATTTTTTTCTGTTTTGTATTATTGTGTAATATCTCCCATAGCAGATCATGAGTTGCTGTTGTCCATGACTCATTGAATTTAGCTTCAGTAGCTCCTAACACTATGTCTGGTACATAATCATACAGCAGTAAATAGTTGTTGAATCAACAAATGCTTAATACTAAATTTGATATGTTTAAATTTAAATATAAATCTATTTTAAATGCTCGAAACGTGAAAGAATTTTCAACTTGTTGAAAATGGCACTGAAGGAGTCTATTTCATTATATGAGTCAGACAGACCTAGGTTTGAAACCCAGCTCTACCTCTTAGTTCCTATATAACCCTGACAGAGTTACTTAACCTGGCTGAGCCTTCCATTCTTACATGATGGACGTAAGGCTTCAATCTGGCTATATAAGTAAAGTGTTTATAGCAATGCCCATTCCCCAATAAAAGGTCAGCATATAGTAACTATTCTCTCCTCCTCGCCCTCCCTCTTCTATCCTCCTCCTCTTCTTCATTACCATCACCATAGATGCTAGATATCTCTTTAATTTTAGCAGAATGGAGGGTTTTACCCATTTTACTGATTTGATGATAAAAAATTGTGAAATAATTACTTCTAAAATGATCGTCACAATGTTCATCACTCTATAAGCACTGGAGAACCTCAAATGTGTTGTTAAAAGAAAGTTTTCTGATTAGGCCCTCCTATTTCTGTATTAAAATGCTAGAGATAAGCAAGAGTTCCACTAGCGAACAGCTTTTTCTTAAAACAAGGTAATGTATTTCTTACCTCAATTGTTCCTAGCTTCCAGCAGAAAGATATTTAGAGATGATCTTTAAGTCTCTTAACTTTTAAGTTACTCAAATGCAACCAAAATATATCCCTAACTGTACCTTTGATTCCCCTGAAATTCCTCATTTTTAGTCTGTCTGGCATCCTTTCACTGGCTACAGAACAAGAAACAAACAACTTTCTGATGCCAGATGCTGAAGATCAATAGCTATTTCCCCAAGTTTACAGCATAATTAAAATGTGTAAGAGAAATAATTTTCTCTTCACACCCTAAGGCTAAGCCTAGGATTATTGACTAAGTCAAAGTATATGTGGTGTAACATTTTTTATTGTGTTTATGGATAATATAAAGGAGTTTATGGCTTTTACATGTAATTTGTTAAGTTAGAAACACTGAAGAGGAAATATTCTCTACATTCAGCAAAGCATCAATTGTTTAAAAACCTCTGTAAGGTATATTTTGTAGAGGTAAATCTATATTCCTTTATACTGGTTTGTGGTCACCTAAAACTTCAAGCTTAAGGTTAATGGTCAAACATTCTTGAATTTAGTAGAACCCATTTACCTCAAACTACTTCTTCAGAGCTTTATCACCTTCAATAAAAGTGCCAGGAATGTAGATATGATGGAAATATCATAAGGATGTGAGGGTAGGTAGGACAAGAGGAATCATGATGCATCCAAACAGAAAACACTATGTGTACACATCATGTTATGTGAGTTTTTATAAAATACAATATTCATAGAAAAGAGGATATATCAGCTATAGAATGGACTCTTTTCAGTAGTAAAAATTAACAATCACTAATTTTTGCATATGGATATAAATGGTAAATATTTGAAACACTCTCCTTGGACAGCCTAATTTCTTTTAAAGTAGCTCTTTTAAAATGGTACTTACTCCTGGGCAATGCAGCAGTTAAGAAGCAATAAAGTCATATACGTCCTAGATTTAAATTCTAGCTTTGCCTCTTTCTGGTATTTATTAAATGTCCAATGGTATTACTTATTCTTTTCATTATTATTAATGATGCTAATAACATTATCATACAAACCCTGACGTGAATCATTGATTATCCAAGAGTCTTGAAATCTTTGAGTGAATAAACATTGATCCCAACCTCATTTTGCTTTCTTCAAACAAAGTCAAATGGAAGTGCATCCCCCTCATCCCAAAGTCCCATACATTTGTCACATTCCTGCTATACGGCTAGTGGTATATATTGGTGCTTTGCAAATGTTACATAGATGAGAAGATACCACTACAAAAGCTGATTTGCAGTCAAGCCTAGGTGTTCCCTTGCTCTTCAAAAACTGGATGGGGCTTCCCTGGTGGCGCAGTGGTTGAGAGTCTGCCTGCCGATGCAGGGGACACGGGTTCTTGCCCCGGTCCGGGAAGATCCCACATGCTGTGGAGCGGCTGGGCCCGTGAGCCATGGCCGCTGAGCCTGCGCATCCGGAGCCTGTGCTCCACAACGGGAGAGGCCACAACACTGAGAGGCCCGAATACAGCAAAAACAAAACAAAACAAAACAAAACAACAATAAAAAAAAAGCTGGATGGATTTGTAATGAAATGTGCTCTCTCTTCTAGTTCTGCTGTAGGGCAGTGGCATGCAACCTGAAGAACACTAGCTAGAGTAGGCTTATTGGGTGTGCTAAATGAGGAAGCCTACATATTCCAGAATAACCATCTCTAGCTAAATCTGTAGACAAGCCAATAAAACAGACACACTCACTCTCACACAAACTCACTCATGTCTCTGTGAAAACTAGCTTAATAGTCAGGCTGCTTTTTTTTCCTCTTGCTTTCCCACATTCACTGACAGCATCTCCTGTCTAACGTGACTGAGGCTGCTTCTGGTCAATCCTTTTATTTATCTTTCATGGATTCAATACCCCACACTCAGCCCCACCCCAACTTTTGGCTGGATGAACTCATCCTTGACTGCAAAGATGCAGGCCATTGGCATGAGTTCCATCACCCACACTTCTCTGTAACCCGGGGAATCTGTCATTATACTCACTCTTATTCTTCCTTATAGAAAGAAAGCTGCCCTCCTGCTCTTTAAAGTGGTTCTAATGATCAAAGTCCTCATCTTCATCAGACACACCCCTTCTATTTTGGCACCTTCATCCCCTCCCTCACTGACAGTGTTTCCTCATTTGCGAAAACTGGAAATTATACTTAACTCACAGAACTGCTGTGATGCAATTGCCTCCTTTGTTCACTTTTCTTTCTCCAGCTCCCTAACAACAGTCATTTCCCAGGGTACAACTATTGAACTTCTACTATTTTAAGCTCCTTAGATTTTATAATTTTGTCTCCTCCTTTGACCTCATTCCTGATCATTTTCGAATTGTTTCTTCCTCATGTCTCACCTTAATTCCAGGCTTGAATCACCAAGTCCAAGCTACTCGACTATTCCATCATTTGACATATTTCACCCTTCTTATATAGAAACCACCGCGCCTCACAGTGCATTTCCCCCAAAATTCTGTCATCTGTATCTTCTCTCTCTCCCATGACCCCACCTCACTTTCTTTCATTTCTACTCAGATTTAGACATCAGTGTTTTCTAGACTCTACCATCAGTCTTCTCTTCTTACTTTAACTCCCATCTCTGTACAATCTCATCTATCCAAAATGTCATCTATGACTTAAGGTTTAATAACTTCCAACTCCTTAATTCCATCCTAGTTCTCTTTCTCAAGGTCTAGTCTCGTTTTAATAGTTTAAGTCCTGGACATTTTCAACAATTAAACTTATAGCTTAAAATCATTTTTGTCTAAAGAAGTCTCATATTTCTCTCCCCTAAACTATTCCCCATCCTACACTCCCTAAATCAGTTAACAATACTACTCTCTCTGTCACCTAAGCCAGAAACCCAGTTTTTACAATCTCTTCCTCCTTCAGCATTTAATACAAGCAGACACCAATTTAACCTCAAGTATATGTCACATCTATTTTTTGTCAAATCCCATCATTATCACATGAACTCAGCTCTCCATCACTATGAGATGATGACAGTGATGAAGATGAATTAGAAATAAAGCAGAAGGAAAATATAAGGCAAATATAGTCACATAATTATTTATATTTGTATTTATTGAGCATATGCTCCTCATTAAATGGTTATGAATATTCAATAAAATAATAAATGTTGAACACTTGAAACAGTCCCTGGCACAGAGTATACACTTAAGTGTTTTCTTCCATTAGCACCATCATCATCATAGTTTCATACTTGGACTCTTTGAGAGCTCATGAAGTTAACCCCAACCAAAGTCACTGTAACACAGAACCAGAGGAAATGAAAATGAACAAGACCCTGCTCCCCATATCTTAGAATAGAAACTCTATGTCAACTATCATTATAGACAAAGATCTTTTCCAATTTTAACACTTTATTTGTCAATTTTTAATTAAGTCTTCTTGTTTCATTCTGCTTTGTCTTTACCATGTTAAGTGACTGCTACTTTATGCTCAACTAATTTTCATGTTACAACAAATGTAAATTGGCTAGACACAAATATTTTGCATTTTATGTTTGCTTTTTCTGAGCATATTAAACTTATACTTGTTGAAAAATAAAGGACGTGTTAGCTATGGTTCTAGGCTAGAAATACAGCCAGCCATGGTCTTTTATCTCAGGGAGAGAACATTTTATTGCAGGGAAATAGGCAATAAACAAATATACACTCCCCCCAAAAAAAAACAGGGCTCATGGTAAGATATTTAAAATCAGGTATTAAGACAGAGATGGGCTGCTTTAGTTTGAGAGGCTAGAGAAAGAATCACTGGGATGATATTTAATCTGATGATTGAATGACAAGAAGGAACAAACCATAGGAAGTTCAGCAGACATTACCAGTAGGCAGAGGTTTTAGTGGGGAATCGCCTTAGTGTACTTGTTGGAGGGGAAGAGAAAAGGCCAAGATTGTTGTGAGATTCAAATAAGCTTAGTAAATTTCCACTTAAATTTAGTACCCAATGAATACTGGGTTTTTTTCCTTTTTATTTATGTAATTATGAAAACAAATTATTTACTAATCAACCTATGAAAATTTCATGTGATGACTACCTTTCTAGAACATTCTATTAACCAATGTCATTAGGAATTATGTTGTTATGTAAAAGTATTTTGATAAACATAACTTAGCAATTACTAATTTCTAAAAATGGAAGCAATATTACTAGTTTTGTAATTTAGAAAAAAGATGATGCCTAAAGGAAATCCATAGAGATCAAATGATAAACTGAAAATAATATAAAATATGAACCTAAAACTGATGAAAACTCAGACTCAAGAATGAAAAAACAGGGGGAGGAGGTTCAAGATGGCATAAGAGTAAGACGTGGAGATCACCTTCCTCCCCAAAAATACATCAGAAATACATCTACGTGTAGAACAACTCCTACAGAACACCTACTGAACGCTGGCAGAAGACCTCAGACCTCCCAAAAGGCAAGAAGGTCCCCCACGTACCTGGGTAGGGCAAAAGAAAAAAGAATAAACAGAGACAAAAGAATAGGGACGGGACCTGCACAAGTGGGAGGGAGCTGTGAAGGAGGAAAGGTTTTTCCACACACTAGAAGCCCCTTCGTGGGCGGAGACTGCAGGTGGCGGAGCGGGGAAGCTTCGGAGCCGCGGAGGAGAGCACAGCAACAGGGGTGCGGAGGGCAAAGCGGAGAGATTCCCGCACAGAGGAACGGTGCCGATCAGTACTCACCAGCCCGAGAGACTTGTTTGCTCACCCGCCGGGGCGGGTGGGGGCTGGGAACTGAGGATCTGGCTTCGGAGGTCGGATCCCAGGAAGAGGACTGGGGTTGGCTGCATGTACACAGCCTGAAGGGGACTACTGCGCCACAGCTAGCCGGGAGGGAGTCCGGGAAAAAGTCTGAACCTGCCTAAGAGGCAAGAGACCATTGTTTCAGGGTGCAAGAGGAGAGGGGATTCAGAGCACCACTGAAACGGGCTCCAGGGACGGGCGCAAGCCGCGGCTATCAGCGTGGACCCCAGAGACGGGCACGAGACGCTAAGGATGCTGCTAAAGCCAGCAAGAAGCCTGTGTGCGAGCACAGGTCACTCTCCACACCTCCCCTCCCGGGAGCCTGTGCAGCCCGCCACTGCCAGGGTCCCGGGATACAGGGACAACTTCCCCGGGAAAACGCACGGCCGCCTCAGGCTGGTGCAACGTCATGCTGGCCTCTGGCGCCGCCAGGCCTGAGTGATCCAGAGCTCCCAAATCAGCTGCTCCTTTAACCCCACCCTGTCTGAGGGAAGAACAGATGCCCTCAGGCAACCTACATGCAAAAGGCGGGTCCAAATCCAAAGCTGAACCCCAGGAGCTGTGGGAACAAAGAAGAGAAAGGGAAATTTCTCCCAGCAGCCTCAGGAGCAGCGGATAAAATCTCCACAATCAACTTGACATACCCTGCATCTGTGGAATATCTGAATAGACAAGGAATCATCCCAAATTGAGGAGGTGAACTTTCGAAGCAACAATATATATATTTTGTTCACTTTTTCTCTTTTTGTGAGTGTGTATGATTCTGTGTGTGAATTTGTCTGTACAGCTTTGCTTTTACCATTTGTCCTAGGGTTCTGGCTGCCCATGGTTATTTTTTTTATTATTTATTTATTTTAAGTATAGTTTTTAGCACTTGTTATCATTGGTGGATTTGTTTTTTGGTTTGGTTGCTCTCTTCTTTCATCCTTTCTTTTTTTATTATTTAAAAAAATTTTTTTAAGAATTATTTTTTATTTTAATAACTTTATTTTATTATACTATACTTTATTTTATACTATCTTCTTGTTTCTTTCTTTCTTTCTTTTTTTTCCCCCTTTTATTCTGAGCCGTGTGGATGACAGGTTCCTGGTGCTCCAGCCAGGCATCAGGGCTGTGCCTCTGAGGTGGGAGAGCCAAGTTCAGGATACTGGTCCACAAGAGACTTCCCAGCTCCACGTAATATCAAACAGTGAAAATCTGCCAGAGATCTCCATCTCAATGCCAAGACCCAGCTCCACTCAATGACCAGCAAGCTAGTGCTGGACACCCTTTGCCAAACAACTAGCAAGACAGGAACACAACCCCATCCATTAGCAGAGAGGCTGCCTAAAATCATAAGGCCACAGAAAGCCCAAAACACACCACCAGACGTGGACCAGCCCACCAGAAAGACAAGATCCAGTCTCATCCACCAGAACACAGGCACTGGTCCCCTCCACCAGGAAGACTACACAACCGTCTGAAACAACCTTAGCCACTGGAGACAGGCACCAAAAAAATGGGAACTACGAACCAGCAGCCTGCGAAAAGGAGACCCCAAACACAGTAAGTTAAGCAAAATAAGAAAGACAGAGAAACACACAGCAGATGAAACAGCAAGGCAAAAACCAACCAGACGTAACAAATGAAGAGGAAAGAGTCTATCTGAAAAATGATTCAGAATAATGATAGTAAAGATGATCCAAAATCTTGGAAATAGAATGGAGAAAATATAAGAAACATTTAACAAGGACCTAGAAGAACTAAACGGCAAACAAACAGTGATGAACAACACATTAAATGAAATAAAAATTCTCTAGAAGGGATCAATAGCAGAATAACTGAGGCAGAAGAACGGATAAGTGACCAGGAAAATAAAATAGTGGAAATAACTAATGCAGAGCAGAATAAACAAACAAACAAAAAAACCCAGAAGAATTGAGGAGAGTGTCAGAGACCTCTGGGACAACATTAAAGGCACCAACATTCAAATTATAGGGGTCCCAGAAGAAGAAGAGAAAAAGAAAGGGACTGAGAAAATATTTGAAGAGATTATAGTTGAAAACTTCCTTAATATGGGAAAGGAAATAGTTAATCAACTCCAGGAAACACAGAGCATCCCATACAGGATAAATCCAAGGAGAAACATGCCAAGACACATATTAATCAAACTATTAAAAATTGAATACAAATAAAAAATATTAAAAGCAGCAAGGGAAAAACAACAAATAACACACAAGGGAACCCCCTTAAGGTTAACAGCTGATCTTTCAGCAGAAACTCTGCAAGCCAGAAGGGAGTGGCAGGACATATTTAAAGTGATAAAGGAGAAAAACCTACAACCAAGATTACTCTACCAAGCAAGGGTTTCATTCAGATTTGACAGAGAAATTAAAACCTTTACAGAGAAGCAAAAGCTAAGAGAATTCAGCACCACCAAACCAGCTTTACAACAAATGCTAAAGGAACTTCTCTAGGCAGGAAACACAAGAGAAGGAAAAGACCTAAACACTCACATTTACCATTGCAACAAAAAGAATAAAATATCTAGGAATAAACCTACCTAAGGAGACCAAAGACCTGTATGCAGAAAATTATAAGACACTGATGAAAGAAATTAAAGATGATACAAATAGATGGAGAGATATACCATGTTTTTGGATTGGAAGAATCAACATTGTGAAAATGACTGTACTACCCAAAGCAATATACAGATTCAATGCAATCCCTATCAAACTACCACTGGCATTTTTCACAGAACTAGAACAAAAAATTTCACAATTTGTGTGGAAATGCAAAAGAGCCCGAATAGCCAAAGCAATCTTGAGAAAGAAAAACGGAGATGGAGGAATCAGGCTCCTTGACTTCTGACTATACTACAAAGCTCCAGTATCAAGACAGTATGGTACTGGCACAAAAACAGAAATATAAATCAATGGAACAGGATAGAAAGCCCAGAGATAAACCCACACACATATGGTCACCTTATCTTTGATAAAGGAGGCAAGAATATACAGTGGAGAAAAGAGAGCCTCTTCAATAAGTGGTGCTGGGAAAACTGGACAGCTACATGGAAAAGAATGAAATTAGAACACTCCCTAACACTATACACAAAAATAAACTCAAAATGGATTAAAGACCTAAATGTAAGGCCAGACACTCTAAAACTCTTAGAGGAAAACATTGGTAGAAAATCACAGTAAGATCCTTTTTGACCCACCTCCTAGAGAAATGGAAATAAAAACAAAAATAAACAAATGGGACCTAATGAAACTTCAAAGCTTTTGCACAGCAAAGGAAACCGTAAGCAAGACCAAAAGACAACCCTCAGAATGGGAGAAAATATTTGCAAATGAAGCAACTGACAAAGGATTAATCTCAAAATTTACAAGCAGCTCATGCAGCTCAGTATCAAAGAAACAAACAACCCAATCCAAAAATGGGGAGAAGACCTAAATAAACATTTCTCCAAAGAAGATATACAGACTGCCAACAAACACATGAAAGAATGCTCAACATCATTAATCATTAGAGAAATGCAAATTGAAACTACAATGAGATATCATCTCACACCAGTCAGAATGGCCATCATCAAAATATCTACAAACAATAAATGCTGGAGAGGGTGTGGAGAAAAGGGAACCCTTTTGCACTGTTGGTGGGAATGTAAATTGATGCAGCCACTATGGAGAACAGTATGGAGGTTCCTTAAAAAACTAAAAATAGAACTACCATACGACCCAGCAATCCCACTACTGGGCATATACCCTGAGAAAACCATAATTCAAAAAGAGTCATGTACCAAAATGTTCATTGCAGCTCTATTTACAATAGCCAGGACATGGAAGCAACCTAAGTGTCCAACGACAGATGAATGGATAAAGAAGATGTGGCATAGATATACAATGGAATATTACTCAGCCATAAAAGGAAACGAAATTGAGTTATTTGTAGTGAGGTGGATGGACCTAGAGTCTGTCATAAAGAATGAAGTAAGTCAGAAAAACAAATACCATATGCTAACACATATATATGGAATCTAAAAAGAAAAAAAAAGAAAAACAATGGTCATGAAGAGCCCGGGGCAAGACGGGAATAAAGACACAGACCTACTAGAGAAAGGACTTGAGGATATGGGTAGGGGGAAGGGTAAGTTGGGACAAAGTGAGAGGTAAGTTGGGACAAAGTGAGAGAGTGGCATGGACATATATACACTACCAAACGTAAAATAGATAGCTAGTGGGAAGCAGCCACCTAGCATAGGGAGATCAGCTCTGTGCTTTGTGACCACCTAGAGGGGTGGGATAGGGACGGTGGGAGGGATGGAGACGCAAGATCAAGAAATATGTGGACATATGTATATGTATAACTGATTCAGTTTGTTATAAAGCAGAAACTAACACACCATTGTAAAGCAATTATACTACAATAAAGATGTTTAAAAACGACAAAAAAAGAAAGAATGAAAAACCATTACTATTTTCTCATTAAATTTTTTCCCCCAAATTACTGTTTAAATGTATGGAAAATAAAAACTTAAGGCAACATTATTACCTCATTGTACCTGAAGTTTACAGATTAAAGTCTTTAAAGTAGATTTACAATGCAACATGAATATTATCAATACCAATGTGCTCTTCTTTACTGTTACTCTCTATCCCTGACCCACCTACTACCCACGGCCCCACCACCAAACCTGTCACAGTGACTGTACTAAACCCTTCATTAACCAACATGAACACACAACACCCACATAAAATCCACTCCAGGAGAGATACTTGCATAATACCATATGCTTATAAAATATATATAGCAGCCTAACTTTCAAAATGACCTATTTTTTATATTCTGAAATTTTAAGTGTGAATGTTTAAATCATGTAAACTTAGTTTTTATAAAGTCTATATTTCTTAAATATTCTTTTGTTTTCTTTTTATGTCTTTTTATTTTCAGACTTATTATACGTTTGAAATTTTTTCTGCATAATTTTTTTTTTTTTCTGACAAACATCTGATAGGACAGTGCAGCAGCTTAAGGGGCTCAAAGAAAATCATCCATGTGAAGATTCTGAGATGAGTTAAATAATACTATTTTCTTTATCTCTATAATTCTTTTACCTTTATGTCTCATTGCTGCCTAATAAAAACCTTTTTTCTAATTAGGCCTGTCTCCTGTCATCTATAGAAATAATTTTGACTTCTATCACCATGTCTAATCAAGAAATCTATGCCTCTCCTGAATAACTGCCACATTTTTATATGGTTTGCACACCATTAATCTTAAAACCAATATCTTACTTTCTTTTGGCTGCTAGGAAGCTTGAAAGCAAATTTGTGACTTGTTTGATAGCTGTTTAGAATGTTTTGGCATACATTTTACATATAAATTTTAACATATTATTTTAACCTTATTTTTTTTATTAGGTTTATTTATTTGTAGCCTATTTCAAAGTACAGTGACCCTTGAACAACTCAGAGGTTAGGAGCATCAACTTCCCCACCCCCCATAAAGTTGAAAATCCACAGACAACTTTACAGTGGGCCCTACAGCCCTCCAGATTGTGGTTCCAAACCGAGTTCCAATTTCAGATTGTGTAGTACTGTAGTATGTATTAAGTGAAAAAAGTCCACATATGAGTATACCTGTGCAGTTCAAACCCATGTTGTTCAAGGCTCTACTATAGTAATTTTTGGAAAATCCTTTGTTTTCAATAAGAGTAGAAAATAAAGCAAGTAAATGCATGGACAGATACAATTTCTATGCCTTGTCTCTGCTGTTCATTTTGCCAGGAAAAACTTTCTTCTTTCTGCCACTTATTTTGTCCAGAGTCAGTTCACATCATATCTCCTCTATGAAACTGTCTATAAATTCCTAGATTTCTCTATAAATTCCTGGATATGTGTCTGTGGTTATAACAATACCTGCTTTATAACAATACCTGTTTGCCTGCTGCAAGGGTTCTTTGCCTTGTACTTGGGAAAAGTCCCCAATCCATCTTCTCATGCTCTTTTGCCTACACCCTTCGGTCAGACTCACTTGGGATTTCATGCCTTGACATTCTCTGCAATTTTACTTGCTCCGATTATGCTTGATTTTGTCCTTAGATTATAAGACCTCTCCAGCAGAGCTTCTGGAAATTTCAACTCCAAAATGCCCTGTTACTTCAATATCTAAATTTCATTTCCAAAGTGCCTCAGGTTTTCAAGTATACCAGCCTCTCACTCAGAGCTGGTGAAAGCTTCCTCCTAGAAAACAAATAGGTTACACAAGACCTCTGTGCACTTCTCTTAATTGAAAATGCTATTAAAGTTCTATTGGGTGGGAAGGAAGATTCACAAACTGGTGAGTTCTCTTTGGGGTTTTAGAAAGCTTTCAAAGCACTCACAGGCATGGTTTATGATGATGAACGCAGAGATATTTTTCCCATCATAGAAAGTAAACATGCACACCAAGCCAGTATAACTGGTTGGGGTATGCAGTACTGCTGCCCTTGGGTTGCAACTGAGAAGCACAGACACTAAGGTACGTTCCCACCTGGATTTTTTTTTTTTCTTACACTAGCCAAACAGAATAAGTATAATTTCTTTTAAAAAATGGCTGTATCATGAGAAACATCTGTTACATGTGCCTATGGAATTTCAAGCCAATTCCTCCTTGTTGTGATGAAAGATAAGTAAATGTCTCAAAAGCCAAAGTAACTTCTTTGGAGTCAAGAGAGAACCCGAGCCTGGATGGAGCAGTCCTATAAAAGCCAGACTGAATACTGGACAACGATTTCCAGGTGATGACTGTAGAAACTAAATATGTCAATATGGAAAGCATTTACAAGCCTGATTTCCCTTCTTGAAATAGGAAAGTAAATACCCCTAGAAAATAATGTGCCAAATTCCTCCATCAAATTATAGGCTTTAGGCAGCTAGGGTGGAGATCTGGGTTCTGGCAACTGCTTCTGAGAAACCAAGGGAAATTTTTGTACCTTCAAAGGATCTCTGTTCGCTTCTCTACAAAGTAAAAATTTTGGACTTGAGGCCCTCTAAGCTCCTCTCTACCTTGAAAATGTTAACATTCTACAGATTTCTTTTCCCTAGTGGAAAACATCCGAGCAGCAGAGAAGTAGGCAGCCTGAGTGATGAGGTTGTGTTGAGTAGCCCAGGGGAGACCCCACTCAAAGAAACCTCCTCTCACAAGGTTGTTCTGGCACAGAACTCAGATTCCTGTTATTCAAATAATTCTGAGGATAAATTAGTATCTCATATTCTTTACAAAGAGGCATGTGGCCTTGGACATGTTTTGACCAAGGAAGAGGAGGAGAGAAACAAGAGCTCATGGGGCTGAGTTCCTGAGGTAGGAGGGACTCAGTGGACGAGGAACACAGCTGGGTAGTGAGAGAGTCTTTCCCTTATTATTTATTTATTTTAGTTCTGATTAGGGTCTGCCCTGCCTGTTAATGAGAACCCTGGGAGAAGCAGAAAATGCCTGTCCTTCCTGAGAGACAATAGGTAAGGGTCCCTTACGTGCCCAAGGGTAGCCTTTTGAGAGCCTTAGCCTAAGGCATTTTCCAGATAACTCCCGGCCAAGAAGGAAGTTTCCACCCTCCTGTCATCCCAGCCATGGCCTTTCGCTACTGTCACAAACTGACAACGTGCCACTCAGTGGTACATGTGTTTATAGATAATATGTAAGGAAATTCTGCTTTCTTTCCTCAGCAAATAACAATGCTCAGAAAGCACCCCTATTCCTGAGGCCATATGATTTGTCCATTTTATTTGTATTTTCAAAAATTAGAAAAAATTTTTTCTAGTATTCTCTCCTCCCCAAGATAATTCTATTTTATGAATCCAGAGAATATTATGAACCTTCATGTGAGAAATTTTTACATAAATGTCTGTGGAGTTACTGTATCATTGAGACTGAAAGGGAGAGTTTGCTTCTTATACTTGAAAAGATAATTGAGATCTGTTCACATTAAGCTGAAGATAACCTTGGGAAGATTTCACTCTCATTCAGGAAAAGATAGGTTCCCAATACCATTGGAAACATTAACTGTTGATAGCTTAAGGGCTCCACTAACCAGGACACAATCAACCAGTTCCCTGGGTATAATAATGGGTCAGAGACCTAAAGGATGTAATGCTAAAATGAATAATTTCTGAACGCCTATGGCTAGCGCTCCAAGTTGTAATTAGAGATGGTTCAATGAATCTAGACAATCTAGATACATGGCCTTAGAAAACCATTATTCAAGGCACAAGATGGAATTCTAATGAAAATCCTCTGTTTATTATCTACTTATTATCTTCATAGCCAAAACTCTTAAACCTATCACCCATAGGTTGAATGTACAAAACATTTGAATATAGTCATTTCTATTAGAGAACACTCATTTGTAAGCAGAGCTGACAATAATTAGTATTATTTTAGAGAACTTCAGAATCTTTTATAAATGCTGTTAAGTCAAAGGCAAGATTAAACAACATTTCAAAATGTCTTTTTCATTTACTTTGGTAATTTTTAAACTCAAGCTCAGATATAGGTCAGGGTATCGCATAGAAAACAAAATACTGTTAGAGCAACCCATAAATAAAGACTCCAGGATATATCCTGATTTGTCTTATAAGATATTAAACAAACATCAAAAATCTCTTACCTTCACACATACAAGTAAAGGTACAAGTTATCTCCACACCGCTTTCCTTTATATATATAAAAAAAAATCCAAAAATAATTTCAAACCAAGGTGAAGCACCTTTGTTTCTCATTAATTCTCACTGATTAATAGGTTCACTTAATAATCTTAGGGTAAATATGTCTGGAATGGAAGCATTTCAACACTCCAAGAAGATAGATCTGAACTATTTGTAGACCTACCAAGGATGCATTTCAACTCAGATAAGATCAGAAGAGTACACATTCCTAGTGAAAAGTTTTCACAGAGTGCACAAAGGAAAATACCCCAGGATAGAACTGATTTCACAAGTATTCCCCAACTATGAACCAAGGCACATTGTTTTCTAACTCAAACCATGACATTCAAATTATTTATCATAGCTCTTGTTTTAAATTTTATGCATGTTTTTCTGATATATGCTAATTATTAATTCTGTAAATAATTGGAAAAGTCAGTAGATAGGAGGAAGGGGAAGTTACCCTTCCACAGTGGAACATATTACCAGAATCATAACATACATAAAAGGGCCAGAAGAAAAGAAAAGAAAAAAACCCAAAACAACAGAAGATCTATACACAATCTAGGACTCTAAAATAAGAAGCAAATATTACCTCTGATCCTGACACAAAGAGGGATGATAAGGGGAGAGGGGAGAGGCCAGGTTACTCCTCAGTTTATTTCAATCCCAAACACAGACTCAGGGGATGAACCCACAAGGCCTAGGATGAGCTATTCAGGGGGCTGCCAAACAGTCATATACATCTGATACAAAATCATTATTATATGAGCAACTTTAACAACCTAGATGCCTCCCATATACTTTTCCACAGAAAAATACTGCAGAGACAGTTAAGGTATATGTTATAATCACGTACATAATATCATTTTGTCCATAAAACACATACAAATAAATTATTTCATAGAGTTATACTGAATGAGCCTTTTACCTTGTTTTTCTTCAATAGAATGCACTAAATAACTTTTAAAATTAATCTTTAAGTTAAAAATGATCTTAATAGCATTTTATGCAATATTTCAAAAAAAAATTTTTTAGGAAACCTGCAAAAATAGAAATAAAATTCTGGGATTCTTAAGCAAGATAGGTAGAGAAAGAATTAAAGAAAATAAAGAAAAAAACAGGTATTCTGGAAGATTATTTAACTCTATAAAAATGGGTGATATACTTTTATGACCAGGCATGTCTATGATCATCTTATTGTTATTCTCAGGTGTGCTGTATTTCACAGATGTACTTACATGTTTGGTTATGTGTACTTAATGGAAAACTGAGTAGTTTGGGGATTTTCTTGTTGGTAGCTTCACAAGAACATAATTAAACAAATAAAAATATCATTATCAAGTAGATTTTTTAAAAATACCCTGTTCAAAATGTCACTTGTAAAGGTGGTAAATAATTCATAAGAGAGAAGACTACTAGAAATCATGGCAACAAATACGCATTCAGCCCATTTTCTATTTCTTTTTTTAAAAGGAACTTTCTTCATTCAAAAAAGTGGAAAGTGTTAAGAGAACTTGTATTTGTGTCTATCAACAAGCCTAACCATATAAGCTTAGTCAAGCCAATGTCAACAAAGCCAGTCCCTTCAAAGGACAAAGGTATCTGATGAAGTAAAACCTGTAAAACCAACTGCTCTCCCTAACGATACGCTGCCCTCTGAGACTTGTTTTCTACCTTTAAAAAAATGGTTATATTAATTACAAGGACACTTAGCTGGTAAACCCCAGAGATGGTAAAATCTGATTACAAATTAAAATCCCACAGAGACAAAAATCGATATTCTTCCAATGCTAGCAAAAGTTTAACATGAAAATGCACTGGAAGTAGGTTGTACCATTTCTCCAGCACTACAGTGGGGAGTAAGGATAAGGCTTTCCCTACTCCACCAAATTGGTGTTTCTGTGTAGGTTGAGTAGTTGAGCAAAACCGACACAGCTGCTTCTTCAGAAACAACAATCCCCACCTCTTTTCCCACCTACAAAGCACACCTCGAAACTCAGCGGGGTGCGGGGGGGGGCGCGCGCAAGCACATACACACACTTTGTAATCGACACCACTTACACGTCTGATTGCTACCATTTCAGAAGCTGTTGGCACTTACCTTGCAAAGCTGTGTTAGGTAAATTTGCTTCATTCTCTCCCATTTTATTATTTCTTTTAAAGGGGGCCAAGCAGTTTCAGTTGTGTCAGTTACCCTGTAAGCTTTGTGACCTTCTGACTTTCTCCTGTAGTAATGAAACAGTATACTACCTGCTTTCTTCTGTGAATAATTACCATTCTGCTTCCTGAGTTACCTGGGCTTGCAGGACCTGTTTTACTGTGAAGTGAGATCACATCCTTTGATCGAATGGACTGCTATTAGTGTGCACTTCACAAAATGTGGCTTTGTTTCAATTTTGATGTTAACTTTTAATTCCCAACTTTCACTTTAGTCCAGAAACGTTTCTACACTTCCCCCCTCCAAATAGTGTTCAACACACCATGGTGCAGAGCCAGAGTTTTGTTTGTTTGTTACTGTTCCCAATCTGCTTCTCTTATAGAAATAAAATAAAATTTAAAGTGACGTTTGCAGTGTCCATTAAAAAAAATACAGGGAAATAAGTGACAGCATGGGAATCAGTTTTGTGCAGTGGTAGAAAGACAGGCTTTGGAGTAGCTCTAGTACTAGCCGTGTAACTATGAACGAGGAATATAACTTATTTGAGACTCAGTTTCCTCAACTGTATATTGGGGGAAAAATGTAAAATACATATTTCAGAAGATTGTTATAAAGATTCAAAGCAATAATGTATGACTGTGCTAAACATTGTGAATAATAAACACAACAAGCAACATTCTTCCTCCTCTCTCCACCCCTCCTCTTCTTCCTTTTCCTCCTACACCTTCTTCCTTCTCTCCTTACTCCCTCCTCTTGTTCCTCTCCTTCTGAGGGATGGAAAGAATGTGGAACCAGAGCACTGATGTCACTATGTTCTGACATCAGCTGTTACTTATTAACTGAGAGCCCTTAAAGAAATGATTTTATCCAATCTTAGAGCCCCTCAAGGTCCTCACTGGTTAAAGAAGGATACTGATATTTACATTGCCTTTTAAATAGAAACATAGTGATATTAAGTTAAACTGTTCTGCCTCAAACAAAAAAAAAATCCCTAGCAAAGATGAGCAACACTTAGAAATTTATTCATTTACAAGAGAGGAAGTAGATGACAAAAATAAGTCAATTTATTTAAGCTCTCCCATAAGACATTTGAATACAAAACAATCTCTACTTCCTTCCTCTAGAATTCCTTAACTTTTAGTTTTGGTCACACTAGTTAAAAAAAAAAAATCTGTGGTTCAAACATCTCCTACTTTAATAGTTCTTTAATTTTCAACTTAAAAGTAATCTATACACTATGTCTGCTAGATTATTAATGAAAAAATGATTATATAAGTTATGTAAACAAAAGAAATGGCAAACAAGTAGAATAGTTATTCTCAAAAGTATCAGAATAAAAACAAACATCACACACACAAATCCTCATCACAGTTAATTTACAGTTCTTTCTTTCATTAACCTCTCTAGGTCTCAGTTTCTTCATCTATAAAATGAGCTGACCATTTATTAATTAAGGCCCATTTTATCTTCATACTGTCATAAACCTCTGATTTAAAATCCAGGTTATGGTTTGTTCCAGATTAAAGCAGTCTTTGCCTAGCACAATTGCATAATGTAATATATATATCCAGCTCGTTCTTTACCGAAAGTAAACTGAAATTGAATGTTTGCCAATAAAACACTATAATCATCACATTCTGACTTCCCCATAAAAGGAGAAACACACATATCAATTCTCACTCACAAACTTGGAAATGCATTTACATACCTGCCCCAGGCACCTAAAATTAGTCAATAGCGGGTATAAATCACCGATTATCTACCAGCTGAATTATGGCATGTGGGAAGTTATTACGAAAGTAGAATAGAGAAGTCCTATTTTTGAGCAGAGGTAAAACATAAACAGAAACCTCCAAAGTTTTTGTAGCTGCACAGAAAGTAACATAAATATACATAGTGAAACAGTTTCAATACTAATAAAGGGCCCTGAACACACACTTTCTCGCTCTCACTCTCACTCTCGCTCTCTATCTCTCGCTCTCGCTCTCGCTCTCGATCTCTCACTCTCCCTCTCTCCTGGGCCATGGCTCCCTGGAAAACTTCTGCCTTCATCATGTCCCCTTTGCCTGACTACTTCACATGCAGGAATTCTTCAATCCAATCTTGGTTGAAGTCTCTTCTATGTGCTTCCAGAGGTCCCTTAACAACTCAGAACTTTTCATTCAGCCACAGCTCTTATCACCTTGTACTATATGTACAGCTTAATTATTTCTGTCCTTAAAAGGTGTATGTCAGAGAGCCTTTTTGTGTCCATCACTACATCCCTAGCACCTTAGCACAGTTTCAACCACATACTATGCCTTCAACAAATATTGTAAAGATGAATAAATTACCATCATCAAAAAGGGTGAATTAAAGGATCTCAAAGAAAAGAACATTGCTTAGCAAAGAATATGATGGAAGATATTCGAGGAGGGAAAAACGACAAATTAAATTTCAAAAATGAAAAGAGATGGGAGGGGGAAGTAGGTAGGTTATAACTAGGGACTTCCCTGGTGGCGTATTGGTTAAGAATCCACCTGCCAGTGCAGGGGACATGGGTTCGAGCCCTGGTCCAGGAAGATCCCACATGCTGCGGGGCAACTAAGCCAGTGTGCCACAACTACTGAGCCTGTGCTCTAGAGCCTGCAAGCCACAACTACTGAGCCCCTGCGTGCCACAACTACTGAAGCCCGTGTGCCTAGAGCCCGTGCTCCACAACAAAGACAAGCCACTGCTGAGAAGCCCGTGTACCACAAGGAAGAGTAGCCCCTGCTCGCCACAACTAGAGAAAGCCTGCGTGCAGCAACGAAGACCCAACGCAGCCAAACATAAATAAATAAATAATACTTAAAAAAATAGAGCAAATAACTAAGAGCTAGAAGGACATGTCTCATGAGGACACTCATGAGAATTTCCAAAAAGAAAAAAAAAATCAAAGTTAAAAGAGGTAGATGAAAGAGAAAAAAAAAATGTATGCATTAGTTTAGCACACACACACAGGCACCAAAAACAAAAGGCACGAGTGGCATTAGGCAGAATAGCTTCACTGAATGGTGAAAAAGAAACTAATATAATTATTAAGAAAAAAATTCAAAATCTTTGAAAGAACGCCTCTAAGAGTGAATGTGTCCTTTATACGCATTCTGAGACTTTGCTATAAAAACTACTGTGCACATTTTTTAAACAACTTAGGTGACATAACAAAAAACAAGACTTCCAGCCACATCACCTATTTGTATTTCCAACATTGTATTTCTAAAGCACTCCAAGGAGAGAGTGGGCAAAAGAGAGTGTTATAAATGCTATCCTTTATCACTCATTTTAAGGGTTCTACCTAGAACTACAAACAAAGAAGAAACCAATGTTACAGTTTAAATTTGTTGTGGGTAGTTAGTTATTGATTATTTAGTTCTGATTTTCAAGGGAAGATATATGTGAAGATTTGAAAAAAAAACATGAAGTAATTACTCAAAGTTATAAATGTTGGCATCGTATGCTATGGAACATGGGACACTGGGTATGTAAAATGTCACAATACGTGCAATAATTACAGAAACATGGTACTCATTTTCACAGTAAAATGTATAACACAAGTAGAACAACAACTTGATCAAAAGCATAGATATCCATGGAGAGAAAAGGCTAGAGAGAAAAGGATTAGAACCTCTCAAAACTGCAATCCTGCAAACCATCATTGGAAGGAAATTCCAGGCTCAGCAACCAGGACAGATCTTTGAGATTACAGTTCCAAGAATTAGGTAGATGTGCTTGCAGGGTATAAGAATGTTTTGAGCTAAAAGCAATTGAGAATGAGCAGACTCAGGAAAAGCTCTTTACTTCCCCTTACTATCTAAAAACAGAGTATCCTAAATTTATACAGGAAATTTTTGTTTGGAAAAGTGTCTCCCTACCAGGAAGAGAACTGCTCCTGGAGACAACTCTTACCACCTGAGAAACTCATCTGCATAAAATACAGCCCTTATTCATCACACATTGTTGGTCGGTTGCAGCCAAGAATTCCTAGGGTGATTCCAGCTCCTCATAACTGCTAAATACTTTTGAGTCCTAGAAAAGAGAGAGCTAGGTAAGCAGGGGTGGGGGGGAGGAAAGAGCACGTACTATACAAGAACAATGGGTAAAAATAAAGATTTTCTCATGCTTGGGAGTGCTGGTCCAAAACATTTTACCCCCTCTCTTCCGGATCTGGGTATTACTATCCACCCAGTTGCCCTGGACAGAAACTTAGGATTTATCCTTGCTTGTAACCTCCCCCATTCCCCAAATAGTCACTAAGTCTGCTCCATGCCATTGAAATCCACCTCCTCAACTTTCCATTTCCTGCAGGTGAGGCCATTATCATGTCTTGCCAAGACAGTAACTCCCTAAAAATGAATTCTTTCTTTCCTCTAATCCATCCTTTCTATATCTGCCAGAGTGATTTTTCTAAAACATAGTCATGCTATTTCCATGTTCACAGCAGCCCAATCAATAATGTCACTCCTTTATCACCACAATTTTTCATCCTTCTGACTCCTAACCCTCCATTAACAACCAGTTCATTTAACTCAGGCTTCTCTGACATCCCCAAGCACACTTGATACTAAATTCTAAACAGTTGAATACATAATAGACACATATTTACTTCCCTATACATGTGAATATAAAAGAAAAAGTTGGTCAAGAAAATTAAGGCCTACTCAGTGCTCTGTATTAGGATTGACTGGTGGGCAAAAGTATCCTTTAAATACTACTATAACTAAACATTTAATTCTCTATAATTTTACTTCATAAGATTGCATACAGAATCTTAAGAGAATTAATATTGATGGAGAACCAAGAAAGTACTTATTTCCTCCAGTAGTAAGAAGCATCCGTTAACAAGGAAACAAGATAAGTTGTAATTAATAGCAAGGAGAGTATTATCATTTTAATGATCTTTCCACTATAGTTTTATTAAACAAAGAAACCAAGGAACTATATACATTTTATGCTAACACACATATGTACACACAACAGAGTTGCTTAACAGTTACTGATGGTTTGTAGGTTGCTTCACATAATTAAGACACTCATATAAAAAAAACCAGACATATGAAGGTGCCAGGTGGAAAGTAAGGTAGGACTGATATTACAAATCATTCTAATTTACTGCTGGGAACAGCGCTGTTTCAGATTGTGGAAGAGCTGTGTAACACAACACTAAATACAAGTTTGTAATCATAGTGTATTGATGTAATGATTTATGCACTTTTTATGAGGATCCCATGAAATCTTGGCTTCAAATGCCAGGGTTTTAAAGTGATATACTCTTGTTAGCAATCTCAGCCTCATCCACGTGAGTCCACTTATAGTAAGAAGACTAGCTGTGATAGCCATCTAAGTACCATCTGAAAAAGGGAAAATAGTTTAAGAAAAGTTTAACTGTATATTTAATACTATTATCATGGAACTACAAAATGAAGGGTATACACACACGTGTGCATGTGCACACACACACACACACACGCACACATACTTGCCTAATCTAATCTAATAATCAATTGTTCCACAAACTGTGGCAAAACTCCCTCAAGAGGAGCCCAAAGAAGAGCATTAAAGCAAAGGAATATGCATGCTAACTGCCTGATATAGCATAGAATGGTGAACTTATCAATTTGAGAATTTTAGGGCATGTTAAAAATCTACAATAAAGCTAGAAAAAAACATCTATAGCTAAAACCCCAGAACACTAAGGTTTAATGGGAACACCAAGGTGACAAAATGATTTATCTCTGTCATCTTTTAAAAATGCAGTGAAAATGCTTAAATGGTATCATTAGCTTGGAGATAATTTTATTTCCTCAAAACACCCTGAAATGACCAATCCCGAAAACAGAAGTTTCATCTCCATGACAAAGACTGATCTAAAACAGCTCTGATAATATGAAAAAGTAGAGCACATTCATGCTGAGAGGTAAAATAGCTTCCAGTCTTTAGCCTCTTCACTATAGCCTCAAAAAAAAAAAAAAGAAAAAAAAAAAGACAGCAATTAATGCCAACTGTGCTACAGGAATTTGGCAAATACTAACTAAATGAAAAAAACATTTAGCAGCTGTTCAGGGAGTAACAGCTTCCTCTTCTAGGGTGAAGCTGAGGTAAAAGGTCAGGTTTCTTAAGTCTTTACAAACATTCCACTCCTTTCACTTAATATCTTAAAATATCAATAATAGATGAACGTGTCCAAAATAAACACAGTAACTATAACATTTATTAAAATTAACACTATGCTATGGTTTCAATTCATGAAGTATCAACAAAAGTAGTAGTCAACAATAACAAATTAATTATGGGGGATCAAAGAAAAATTAGTTTATCTCTTTTCTTTTTTCCTATTCTTTCTTCTTTTTATTTATTTATTTATTATTATTATTTTTTAATAAAGTCAAGTGGCATAACAAGCTTTCCTAGAAAAATGATTCCAGGAGAACTACTTTTGTTCAACATCATAATGGGCCACTACTTTCTACAGAGAATGTTTTCTTTCTGAAAGCTTCTCTTCTACTTTCCCGCTGACTACCTACCAGCTAGCATTGTTAGAGAAAAGGAGGAGATGAAGGATTAAAGTCTCTAACCTTCCCCCAGCAGCTAGTACTTAAAATAGACTCTCTCTAAAGTGAATGGTTGCTGTCTTTCCTATGGTGACCAGATTTACAAAATGAGAAAAAAAAAAAAAAAAGAGAACAAATGAAGAGGGATAAACATAGATTCTCTAGACAGATTTTTTTTCAGAATAATAGGCTGAGTGGGAAAAAATCTATACAGGAAAAAAGAGTCCCAGGATGACACTGGAAAATGTGGTATCTGATCACCCTGGGCAACGAGGGACTCACAACATGTTAGCAATTTTAAGCATGAATAAACATAAACATAGAGATAGGCCCGCCATGGCTAAAGTTAGATTTAAATACTTATTTCATCATGGCCCTCACACCTCTTCTAAAACCTTTAGTCTTCCTTTACCCTATCAATTAATTTTTATTTCCTTAGTATCTTTAAAAATATGCAGGGCAAACATGGCCTTGTCTTCCAACTCTCAAGGCACACATTTAGAGCATTTTTTAGTTGCTATTTTTAGACCTGCCAGATTTATAAGCATTTAGTAAACACTTAATGATTGGTTAATTGAAAACATAACACAATTATATTTCATCTTCCTCCAAAAACTCTAAAATAGAATTAATAAAGAGCATAAGGGAGATGATTAATTCACAATGTTTCTAGTACTCCTGCTTCCCTCTGAAGAGGCCAGAACATGCCACTCCCAAATATGCCACTTTGGCATACTGATTGTTTTGAGCTGAAGGCAATCAGGTCTCTGCCTTCCCCCCTTTCTGTTTAAAAGCGGGACATAAGTGTCCATTTGTAACGGTGTCTCCCTCTCCCTTGCCAGGAAGAGAACTACTCTGGAGACAGCTCTTAGCACCAGAGCAGACTCTTATCTGCATGATAAACCTGCTCAATAACCATTATTTTACAATACAATTCCTCCCCTCATCTTCCTATAACTTATCTCCCTCCCCCAGTTGTTTTAAATCCTTTCTCCTTTGCCTAACCTAAGATGATATATGACTCAAATTCTGACTCCTAGAATCACATGCCTGTGCAAGCTCCCTGTACAAACGTGTGTACATATGCATGTAATTATTTTTTTCTCTCTTGTTATTTTGTCAGTTTAATTTGCAGGGCCCTCAGCCACTGAACCTAGGGGAGTAAAGAAAAAAAGTTTTCTCCTCCTCCCCTATACCTCTTTCATAAAGTGTCCTGTACATTACCAGATTTCCACTTTGAGAGAGCTATTAATTTCTTTATTTTTCCTAAAACGTAAGAAACTCATGAGTTACTTGAGATTGATGACAAATCAAAACTTATAATATTTAAAAATTCACAATGTTTTGAAAAAATGAACTTGAGATTGAATTCCTCCTATTAGTGAGACAGGAGGGAAGGGCACCACCTTTAAAAGAATGACATAGCCATTGAGGATATGACAATAAGCTGGTTAGAACCAATGAGGCCCAAGATGGCAGAAGGTTCAAACTCCCAGTAGACCCTGAGCCTCATTATGAGCTCACTGTAACATATTAGCATATGCTAAGTGACACGCTCACAGGCGCCACGACAGTTCTGAGGCTGACCATAAAGGCCAAAAAGTGGGCTGTGGCCCTATTCCTGGAAATCCCCACCCCTTCCCCCAAAAAGCTGGAATAATCCTCCTACTCATTAGCCTATGAAATTACCCAGCCCATAAAAACTAACCACCTCCACAGCACGGGGCCACTCTCACCTTCTGAGATGGACTGAATTCTGCCTATGGAATTTGTATCTCTCTCGATAAACCTGCTGTCACCTTACTATGGCTCGCTCTTGAATTCTTTCCTGTACGAAGCCAAGAAATCTTACTTGGTGGCCCGTCCCAGGAACTCGCCCAAGACCTGTGACACGACCATCCTTTCACACCCCATTTTCCTGCAACATTAGCACCTAATAAAAGTTAAATGGTGAAAACAAAGATGAAAATGTAAAATATATCAAGAAACTTGGAAGGCAACTTATATTGAAGCTAAATTTAAAGAGAACATTCTACTTTCTAATTTAAAGGTTATTTTATGACATCACAAATTCTGAACTTATCTGTCCTCAGAAAATTTTGTTTGTCTGGCGACTTGTTTCTTAAAAAATAGTATCTGAATGATTTTAGGTGAGTTATTCACTTTCCAATGGGTCCAGTTCTCTCTGTACAGTCCTGTTTGTTTTATGTTACTTGCCTACCCACTGAAGCATTTGCCTATGTAACCACTGGCTTTTTAATAACCAAGTCATTTGAGCTTTCTTCCCATTTTCAGTTTCCAAATATTACAGTGTAAGTATAAAAAATTTTATAAATATGATACTTCATCCTGACCACCAAATTAGCATATTAGACATGCTTTATTTGAATTTCAAATTGTTAATGCACTAAAGATGATTCCAGGGACTTCCCTGGTGGTCCAGTGGTAAAGAATCCACATTCCAGTGCAGGGGACGTGGGTTGGATCCCTGGTCAGGGAACTAAGATCCCACATGCCGCGGGGCAACTAAGCCCACACACCACAACTACTGAGCTTGCGTGTCTCAACAAGAGAGTCGGCATGCCACAAACTACAGAGCCCACGCATCCTGGAGCCCACACGCCGCAGCTAGAGAGAAGCCAGCACACCACAACGAACAGCCTGCACCTCAAAGAAAAGAAAACTGATTCCATTAAGTGGTGAACCTCAACAGTAAATTCAGAAATCTGATATAAAGAGAAACTTGCCTTTAGTAATGTAACAAAAACATTTTTTTGTTTACCGTACATTCTTTCACTGTTGATGGCAATAAATATTGGTATAATTTTGTTACTCTATTGAGGTAAAATTTACATGCAACAAAATGCATCCCCTTTAAGTGCATTGTTAGATAAATTGTGATAAAGGTATTGAAGGGTACCAGAATATGCCACCCCAAAATATTCCTCTTTAGCATATGGATTATTTTTAGCTAAAGGCCATTGAGAATCAGCAGAGTAAAAGCTCTAAAAACAGGGCACAAGTTTTCCTTTTGTAAAGGAAATTTATATTTATAAGGAAATTTTCCATTTGCAAAATGTGTGTCCCTCTCCCATACAGAGGAAGAGGAGAATTCTTAGCAACTCTTACTAAAGGAGAAGGCAGGAATTTAAATCTGCATAACAAACATCATGAGACAACCCTTGTTTAACATACTTTTCCTTGTTACCTTCCCATAATCTTCTTTTCCCACCCAGAAGCCCAAACCTCTTTTCCTTTGTGTAGCCTAAGGTGGTATACAAGCCCAAGTTCTAACCACCCCTTTGGGTTACTCATCACTGGGTCTTTCCATGCATATATGCGTGATGTACATGTTAATAAATTTTTTGTTTGTTTTTCTCCTGTTAACCTATCTTTTGCCAGTCTAATTTATAGGGCCCCAGACAGAGAACCTAATATGTGTAGAGGAAAAATATTTTTTTCCTCCCCAACCAAATTCACCCTTGCAACTACCACAACATTTAATATACAGAACATTTTCATCATCCTAAGAAGTTCTTTTATATCCTTTTATACTTAATTCCTCTCTCCACCCCACCTCTGGCTCTAGTCAATGGGTATTAAATTTTGGCAAATGATTTTTCCTTGTCTATTGAGATGATCAGATGGCTTTTTATCATTTATTCTCTAAATATATAAAGTACATTGATTTTCAAATGTTAAAACAAACTTACATTTGTGGAATAATGCCTATTTGTCAGGATGTATTTTTTTTTATGTATTACTAGATACAATTTGGTATATTGCTAAGGATATTTGTGTCTACGTTTATTTTTTTCTCTTCTCGTAAATCATTTTATTTGCCTCACTTTAGTATTAGTGTAACCAAGGAGGACCTTTCAGGGCTTTCCCAGGACAGACTCCTCCCCCATATCCTCTGCTTTAGCTCCTCTCCAGAGTACCTAGATAACAGTATCTGATGCACATTTTCCAAGTTGTTTTATAGTTGCTAAAACCCTCACCAAATGGAAGATGCTAACTACTTGATGACCATGAGGATGTAGCCCCAGGCCTACTGGAGCCTGAGGATTGATAATGTTAACCCATGTGACACCACACTGTTACCTCATCATCAACTAATCAGAGAATTGTGAATGAGCTGATCACATACCCTGTGACTCCCCTCTCTCAACTGGTCCTTAAAAGTGCTTTCCTGAAACCCATAGGAGAGTTTGAGTGTTTTGAGCACTAGCTGCCCAGGACTCCTTGCTTGGTGCCCTTGCAATAAATGTTACTTCACCACAACCCAATATCAGTACATTGGCTTTACTGCTCATGAGAGAGTGGACCCAAGTTTGGTTTGGTAACATTAAGGTAATAATGGCCTCATAATATTGGTGGGCATGTTTTCCCTCTTCCCTTATTCTTTGAGAAGACTTAGTTGGGACTGGTATTATTTTTCTTAAATGTTTGATAAAATTTGCCAGTGAAGCAAGCTGGGCCTGGAATTTCCTTTGTGGAATGGTTTTAAACTATAAATTAATTTTCCTTAACTGTAATAGGGCTATTAAGATTTTCTTTCTCTTCTTGAGTCATTTTTTATAATAAGTGTCCTTCAAAGAATTTGTCCATTTCATCTAAGTTGTTGAATGAATTGACATAAAGTTGTTCATAATATTCACTTATCTTTTTAATGTCTATAGAATCTGTAGTGATATCCCCTCATTCATTTCTGATAATAGCAATTTGTACCTTCCTTTTTGTGATCAGACTAGTTATAGCTTTATCAATATTTTTAAAATAGTTATTTTTACATTGTTTTTCTCTATTGTTTGACAGTTTTCTATTCTGTTGAATTCTATTCATATCTTTATTATTTACTCCTTGTAGTTACTTTGGATTTTAGAAGTCTACAACATTGATTTTAGCTGCCTTTTATTTTTTTCTAATAAAGCATTAAAGCCATAAATTCCTTCTAACCTCTGATTTACCTGCATCTCACAAATTATGACAAGTTTGTATGTTCAATATAATTTAGTTTAAGATATTTTCTAATTTCACTTGTAATTTATTCTTTGATCCAAGCTTATTTAGAAGTATACTAAGTTCCAAAAAGTTGGAGATTTTCCAAATATCTTTCTGTTATTGATTTCTGTTTAATTCTGTTGATGTCAAAGAATATACTCTGCAATTTCAATTTTTAAACTTTATTGAGACTTGTTTTATGGTCCTGCACAAGGTCTGTATTGGTAAATATTCTATGTGCATTGAAAAAGAATATGTAATTTGATTCTTGATTGCAGTGTTGTAAATATTTTGTCTATTTTTAGTATCAGTTACTGAGAGAGAGATCTTAGTATCTTCAAATATAATTGTGGATTATTTTTCTCTTTTTAGTTCTACAAGTTTTACTTTATGTATTTTGAAGCTTTATTATTAGTTGAAAACACATTTAGGATTTTTATGCCCTTTGTTATTATAAAATGGCCCTCTTTTTACTTTGAAAGTTTCTTGTTCTAAATTCTACTTTATCTGATATTAATTTAGTGTTTTCATAATATCTTTTTCCATTATTTACTTAATATGTTTTTGTCTTTAAAGTGAATCTCTCTCAAATAGGATAAAACGGGACTGCTTTCTTTTTCTTTCAATCCAGATTAATAGTCTTTTCCTTCTAATTGTAGTATTAGGCTACATGAATGTAATTATCAACATAGTTGGAGTTAATTCTACCATTTTGTTATTTGTTTTCAATTTGTTGCATTTGTCTTTTTTTCTTCTTTTTCTTCCTGATTTTCGATTGAGTCTGTATGTCTTAGTATTCAAATTCAGCTGTAGTATTTGCTTATTAGCCATTTTTTTCTGTCTCTCAGTTTCTTGGTTTTGCTCTCTCTGATTCTCTTGTGGCTTAAGGTTTTACAATATTCAACTTAAAATTATCACAAGCTACCCTCAAATAATATATAATTTCACATATAAGAAACTGATACCAGCATACTACCATTTCCCCCTCCTGTCCTTTGTGATATGATATGATACATTTATCACTACATGTTATAACCCCCTCCCAAACACTGTTATTATCTTTGCTTTAAATAGTCAATTATTTTTTGTCACTTTTAAATATATTAAAAGTGAGAAAAACATTTTCTTATATTTACCTACATATTTACCATTTTTGTGCTCTTTGTGTAGATCCAAGTTTCATTTTCTTACCACCCGAAAAGTGCCCTTGAACATTTCTTATAATTCCTGTATGCTGGCAATGAGTTTACACATTTTTTGTTTATCTGAAAAAATCTTTACTTAGCTTTCATTCTCAAAAGATATTTTTCCTATATATTGGATTTCTAGGTTGATATGTTTATTTTTCTTTCAGCATCTTAAATGTTTTTCCCTTGCTATCTGGCTTAGATAGTTTGTGACAAGAAATCTATGGGGTTTTTTTATCCTTTCTCTTCTGTATACCATGTGTCTTTTGTGTCTTGCTGGTTTTATTTATTTTCTTTGTCACTCACTTTTTTCTTTGTTTTATTTAATTTTTATGTGACTTGGTGTGATTTTTCTTTGTGTCTATCATGCTTGGAGTTTCTTGAGTTTTTCAGTTTATAATATTCTCCAAATTCTAAACAAATTCTGCCGTTAATTGCTATCTTCAAATATTTGTCTCTCCTTTCTTCATTCTTCTTTCATCTGGTACTCTATACATATGTTATAAATAAACACATAGATTAGATATAGATACAGATATACAGGTATAGATATAGATATTCAGCAAGTCACTGAGGCTCTGTTAATTTTTTCAGTACTTTTTCTTTTGTATTTATTTTTAAATAATTTCTCTTGCTATAACGTTCAGTTAACTAATGGTTTCCTCTGCAGAGTCTATTCTGTTGTAAATCCTGTACAGTGAAATTTTCATTTATAATATTTTGTTTTTTATTTCTAGAAGTTCTATTTGGAACTTCTAACATTTTTAACATTCTAACATTTTTATATCTTCCATTTTTTCCTCATTAGGTTCATGTCTGTCTTTACATCATTGTGCATATATAAATATATAATAGTAACTTTAAAGTTATCTCCTAATTTTATTTTGGGTCTATTTCTATTCATTAATTTTCTCTTGATTATGAGTCTCAATTTTCTGTTTCTTTGCATGTCTATTAATTTTTGATTGGATGTAGAAGATTTTGACTCTGTGACTTGTATATTGTTGTACTCCTTTAAAGATGTTGGACTTTTGGTGTGCTGTTATTTGTATATCAGCCTGATAATTTTGAGAACGTTCTATAGTTTTTGAAGGCAACCCTAGAGAAACCTTTACTCTAAAACTACTTTAGCCACACCACTAAGGTATGTGATACTTTTGTAGCTCAGCTGGATGTGCAGTCAATGGGTCTCTCCACTCTTGTTGGTGGGAACATGAGTGATTCCTAGCCCTGTGTGAACTCTGGTAATTGTACTTTCCCAACAGCTGTTCTGTGCACAACATCATGGAATTTCATCCTTTGCACTGATTGTTATTCTGTTAAAGACTTCAAAGTATTCCTTTGCAGATGTCTGGAGCTCTTTCTTTGTTTAGCTCTCTTATCTCCAATATTGTCTCAACACATACTGGTGGCTCATTTTTTCCAAAGTTTAATCTCTATCTTTTCAATTCAGGATATATTTGGGCCCTTCCTCCTTTCATCATATTCTGGAAATTGCTTCTGGGTAGAAATCCAAGGCAGTTATAAGGCTCACCTTACTTGATTCCTTTTTCTCAGGGATCACAATCCTGAGCTCCCTATTGTCCAATATCTGAAAACAACTGTTTTATATATTTCATCCAATTGACTCGTTTTATGTCAGAAGGCAAGTCAAATAGAATTTCCTTCATAGGCAGAGCAGAAATGGTGCAAGCTTTCTGAACAGCAAATGGCAAAATATATCTAAAGTATTAAATAAAAATCATACAATTTGAAATTTCATTCCTAGGAAATTTTCCAAGATGATAATCAGAAAAGTGTGCAAATTAGTTTACATAACAATATTTATCAGTATTGCTTATAATATAAAAATATAAGCAATCAAATGCTAATACGAGATTTTTAAAAATAAAATAAGTTGTAAAATAGTAAAGTAGAATAATCTGCAACTGTTAATGCAGAACTATTCATTGACTTACAAAATGTTTAACACATTGTTGTGGTATATTTTTATCAAGATATATCATGCATGCTAAACATATTAAAATAACTATTGCTACATTACATAATTATTGGTTATCATCTAATTTCTTCCTTGCATCCTTCTTGACTTTTGATATTTTAAAACAAATTATGTATTACTTAATTAATCAAAGAAAGAAAGCATTTATTTACTATTTTAAGAGAAAAAAGCCTTATTTATAATTCTTGACTGTTCTTTATATTAAATTAGAAAGATAAAAGACAAGAGATTCTAAACTGTGCTTTCAAAAACTGCCAAAGAGATCCATAGAGTTTATCTATAATTTATGTCTCTGATTTTTCTAAATGGAATCTGAGCTTGTTAGTGTTGGCAAATAGCTAACTTAAACATATTTATATGTGCATAAATAGGTATTTAATAAGTATTTGGTAAATTTAATTAATAAGAAAGAAATTTTTGTAAACTTTAATAAGAATTCCTAAAAGGGACCTAGGACGAAAAACTGTCATATAAGTTAAAAGCTATAAAACTTGGATGTTCTGTTGGGCAGGAGGGTGGCTATAAATGTCACACAGCAGATATTTCACAGCTTGTTTCTTATAAACCCATACTTTTACAAAGAATAATGCAAGTGTCTTAGCCACCACATTGATTTGGGGGATTTTAGTTAGAAAAGGGAAACAGCAGGACAATTCTGGTTGAGCTATGGAAGAAAGCAGACAACAAGAAGCCACCTAAGGAAAAACTGTCACTCTCTAGAGACCTAGCAAAATTTTTTAAAATGAGCTTAACATTTCCTGTTCTTTAGAAAACAAATAAAGAATATCTTCTTGAGGGCTCCCCTGGTGGCGCAGTGGTTGAGTCCGCCTGCCGATGCAGGGGACACGGGTTCGTGCCCTGGTCCGGGAAGATCCCACATGCCGTGGAGCGGCTGGGCCCGTGAGCCATGGCTGCTGAGCCTGCGCGTCCGGAGCCTGTGCTCCGCAACGGGAGAGGCCACAACAGTGAGAGGCCCGCGTACCAAAAAAAAAAAAAAAAAAAAAAGAGAATATCTTCTTATAATCATTAACAATATATCATCATTAACAAAAATATAGACAGAAAAAATAGAATTTTAAAAAAATTAATTAATTAATTAATTTTTGGTTGTGTTGTGTCTTCGTTTCTGTGCGAGGGCTTTCTCTAGCTGCGGCGAACGGGGGCCACTCTTCATTGTGGTGCATGGGCCTCTCACCATCGCGGCCTCTCTTCTTGTGGAGCACACGCTCCAGACGCTCAGGCTCAGTAGTTGTGGCTCACGGGCCCAGTTGCTCTGCGGCATGTGGGATCTTCCCAGAACAGGGCTTGAACCCGTGTTCCCTGCATTGGCAGGCAGATTCTCAACCATTGCACCACCAGGGAAGCCCCCAAAATAGAATTTAAATAACAAATGATTCTGTTCTCAGAAGTATACTGTATTCACTTTTAAATGTATATGTTAGAGAGAAAGAGAGGGAAGGGACAGTTATATGGGTAGATATGATATAGATGTATAGAGAGATAGAGATACACATACAGTCACTGGTGTAGGCAGGAATAGAGATATAAATTCTAGTAATGCATAAAACATTTTGAAATATGGTTTATTTTTGGTTAAAATTATACAGTGGATATCATTCTATTGACATCTTTTCGATGGAATACATCTTTTTAGTCAGAAAAATGTGGATTTAGGTCCCAGCCACTACTTATTCCCCATGTGACCCTAAGCAAATTAATCCACTTCTCTGCACCTTAGTATTTTCTTCATTAAAATGGAGAAAATAACTGAACCTCCACATGGGGCTGAGGTGATAGTTCCATGTGGAACTATCAAGGGCCTTGGTCTTAAAAGGCTCTGAACAAACTTTGACTATAATAATGATTATTGGTTTTGTTTTATTGTTATTATAAGATTTACAGACTACTGTGATACAGTTTTTGGAAGGTTTTCCCAAGACAAAATGATCCTCTCTTATCTATTCCCCAAATCTACAGGAGTGGAGCATTTTGTTCTGTATAATACAGCTCACTCCACAGGTTACAGTTGATTGGACCAGTATGTATGTAAAGCTCCAGCTAGGGAGAGCAGAGATTTTGCCTCCTGGAAATTTGAAAGAGAATTAAAGTAATTATTGTAATATGTAAAACCAGGTGCTATATACACAGCCATTTCAGCCATGAGGCCAAGGACCATAGAACAGTTATTCCCAGAAGGGAGAATAACGAAGCTGATTTGTAGGAAGAAAGAGAGATAAAAGACAAAGAGAGAAATTAGTTTGGATTACTCATGGCCTTTTGTAGTTTCAGTCTTTCAGAAGACCTAGCCTTTAGATTCCATGATACAGTGACTTAAACTTATGTACCAGGCTATTTGGATTCTTCTTTAATTCACAAAGAAATTGTTCAAGAGCCTGTTCTGTAAACTCTCAGATCCTTTAGCCTGACCAGTGATAGTGATATTAATTAGAGGGAGTGTAAGAGAACATTGGGTGAAGGAATTGATGAACGGCTTTCTTTGTAGAGAGCAATTGCTGTGTTGTGACACTAATCCATCTTTTGGGGGAAAGATTGGGAGAATGGTAACTCTGAATCACGAGCCTGAGTAGAGGGACTTGAGTGGGACCATGTGGAAAGTTTTAGAATGTACAATGCATTTGCTACCACTGGAAGGTAAAAATGGAAACATCCTGGCTCATACCTTATAAGGCTTAATGTACAGAAAATCCCAATCTAGAAGCCTGGATTACTTTAATATTAGACAGGCCAGATATGGTAGGCAGTATAATGGCCCCCAAAGATATCCAAGTTCTAATCACTTGAACTTTTGTGTACTTATTATGTTACGTGACAAAAGGGAATTAAGGTTGTACATGCAATTAAAGTTACTAATCAGGTGACCCTGAGATGGAGAGATTACCCTGAATTATCTTGATGGGCCCAATCTAATAACATGAGTCCTTAAAAGCAGAAGAGGAACAGACAGAAAAGAGGGTCATAGGGATGCGATATGAAAAAGACTTGATCTGCTATTGTTTATGTTTCAGTTGGAGGAAGGGGACACAAGCCAATGAATGCAAGTGGCCTCTAGAAGTTGGAAAAGGTAGATTCTTCCTCAGGCTTCCAGAAAGGAACACAATCCTGTAGACACCTCAGTCTTAACCCAGGGAGGTCCACGTTGGACTTCTGATCTATAGAACTGTAAGACAATGAATTTGTTTTAAGCCATCAAGTTCTTGTTAATTTGCTATAGCAACAATAGAAAGCAAATACTCCAGTGTATTCTAATTACTAAATTGAAATTATGTTTGTGATTTAAGATGACTATAGGGACTCTTCTATCCTGTGGGAGTGAAAAGAAAAGATAGGATTTTCATCCAAGAAAGGAAAAAACCAAATCCATAAAGTTTAAAGGTGCAATGAAGAACAACAGTAAATTTAGGTTGTGAACATACCATGAATAATTATTGTTCAATCTGCTAGTTATAATATATGTGCTTTCATTAATTCCTTAATTCATTTAGGCTAAAGTTAATTTGAATTTGGTTTTGTTACTTATAACCAAACAGTTTTAATGACTAAAAACTGTTAAGGATAATTATCTTAACAACAGGTACAAATGGCCTCAGGCAAGGCTGTTGAACACCACAGTCCTAGAATAGGAACAGTACTAGGGCTTCTTTTTTTTTAACGAGAAGAAATCATAAAACATGCTATTAAAAAACACCTCCTTTCATCCTTAACAAAAGTGTCAAGAAAGTCAACACTATTTTATACACTGAGAAACTGAGGTTCAAAAAAGTTAAGTAACTTTGTCAAGGTCCTAAGTGATAGAACTGACATTCAAATCCCAGTCTTTCTGATATTAGAGCTCTATTATAGCATTCATTCACTCAGCAAATGTTTACTGATTAATTACTTTGTACCCGACACTGTGATATCTAGCTTGCTCACATTTAATAAGGCCTCGTTTTGTACCAAGTAATTTACATATATTAATTCATGTAATCTTTGTTCTATTATTCTAATTGTTCTAATTATGGTGTCCATTTTACAGATGACACCCAGAAAGGATAAGAAGCTTGCCTAAGATTTTTTTTTTTTTTTTTTTTGCCTAAGATTTTGCAAATGACTGAGCTAGGATTCAAACCAGCCAGTGTGGTTCTTTGTGACTCAGCCATTTATCTCTGCTGCTGCCTGTCCTAGGTGCTGAATATCTAGATAAAGTCTACTCTCACAAAGGAAACAAACAAACAAATATTCATTGTAATAGGGTAACATAAGACAAGGGCAACATGTGATGTGAAAGAATAACAAGATGTCAAAAGATTTTTAGGGAAATAACATTTAAAACAGAGAGAGAAAATGTGAGGAGCCAGCCACAGGAATGTTTGAAGGGTAGTGTGGGGAGCATACTGGGCAGTATGAGAGACGGCCTAGAGATAGAAAAGAACTCGGCCCTTCCTTTTAATTGAAGGAAGGCCACTCTGCCTGAAGCAAAGGCTTAGTTAAACAGGATTAAACAATGAGAACTGCAGTGAGAAATGGATAGATTTAATATTGGTTTTATGGTTCTTCATTACTTGAAATAAAATTTCCCCACAAAATTAATAGTAAGAATTATTAATCAAAAAACCTTATTTTCAAAATGAATTATGCATGTCTAATAAAAGAAATCAACTGTCTTCCATTTATTTTTGTTGGAGGAAAACCATTGTTATTTGGTCCCATAAGCGACCAAAGCACAGACATTACTGAGTGGTTCCTATTCCTGTTGCAGATCCAAAGGCCTCTATTGCATAAATAATAACGGTAGCTCACAAAGTCAATTCACTCTTAATTTACTGATTATCTGGTCAGTTTTAGCTCATGGTAAATAAACTAAATTAACCTTATCATTTTTGTTTTTGGTTATAAGTTAATTACGTTGATGCATGATATATAGGCTATTGCAAATATCTACAGGTGGACATGATAACCCTTAACAATATAATTCAGAAAGAAATCAATCATATCCTCTCATACATTTGGAATGTGATATATTGCATATTTCAAAAGCTTGCTTTATTTAATTATATTTAGACATAGTACTTAAATTCATAGCCAAAATCAGAATTTTGCTCAGAAATTTTGTGGAAAGGAATGAATTAACATAATATTCTTTTGTTTTTAAGGGTATACACTTAGAGTGCCTACTTCACATGAATTCATTAAAAATAAAACCAAATAGTAATCCCTTATAATAACTAATATTTAATAAATTAAAATATTGAGTTCCCTACACAGAAATTTTTCCAGTTATAATTTTAATGTAATTGATATTGCAAATAAATGATGTATCACAAAACAAAATTATATGCAATTACAATCATAAAAAAGAGTAAGAAATAATTAGTTTATGAAACTCAATCTGACTAATAATTCACTTAAATTAGTACATGATGACTCCTCTCTATCTCTGATCCCCAAGAATAATAGGTGTGAAACATGGAAAAATGAATCCACCTGGCTTATACAGCATGCTAAGAATCAGTAAATTTTTAACTTATATTAACTAAATTTAAAGTTTATTTTACAGAAATCACCAAATATGTACTGGCCTCCTCAAAGATTAAAAAATAAATTTCAAAAAAGGCAGATTCTAAAATGATATTGCAAAAAGAATAATTTGGGTTACAGAGAAAATTTTATCAATTTTCTTTCCTGATGATAAAGAAGAACAGAGGCATGTGAGAATGGGATTGTTCTTATATTTACTAGATGGACATACTATTGGTTAAAGATGATGTTCATGTATCATTTCATTTTTCCAAAGTAATACATATAAAATCTGTTCACTAATACATTCCTAGGTGTTAAACATTTCTGAAACAATCTATGTTTTAAAATATTGGAATAATATATGTTGCTGTATATTTGGGTTCGATGGTCTTTTGTAAATTTGCCCTCTAGGAATACTGCAGCCTTATATTCCGGCAAGGGATATAAAGAATTTGCTTAACAAGAATTTGGGTTGGCAGAGAATCCTTCGAATGAAACATTTTAATTAGGGTCTCTCAATAATAAAAACTATAAGGATTTTTTTTTTTTTAAGGAAAAGGAGTTGTATTTTCTCTGTTTTTACACACACACACAAAAGAGAGAAAACCAAGACACTTGAGAGGAAGAGCAAAGCTAGTTTTAAATTACATCTGCTTTCATGGCAGGAAATTCTTCCAAAAGTATGCATTTATAAAGATACAAACTACTTTAATCTTTTACATCCTCTTAACAGCTTTAGCAGAAATTACTTTCATAAAGTACACATATTTGTTATAATTAAGTGAAAAGACAGGGACACAGGAATTCTGTGTGTTTTTCGCTTTCTTTTTTTATCCTATTATTTGGAAAAAATTCTGTCTTTCCACTGTAAATAGATCAAGAAAAAAAATACTAAATACTTTTGATAAAGAAACAGGGACTAAAATTAAATTGCCAGAAAAACAAAATAAAAGAGTCCACACTGTACATTCTTCAACCATGCAGACCATCAATTCTCTCCCCATATCCTCAAAGTGCCCACAGTGATACCCTTGGTTGAGCATCTGAGAACAAAATGCAACATCCACACCTCCCTGCCTTTGCACCTATATTTCTCTGCACCGAAGATACACCTACATCTGCCACAGATAAATATATCCACAGACACATGATACACCACATATCAGGTCACTCCTCTGAGCCGCTTTTCTCTGGCATCCTCCCTCATCCCTGACCCCAGCGCCTGCCTGGGGCTGTACGTTCCTCTCACGGTGATGCAGTTCAGCTGTGGGCAGAAGTTACAAATGTCTATGCAGGAGCCAGAGCAGCCCTGGCAAACTTTATATTTGGCCTAGAAGGTGTTGTTTTCATTTTAAACTGGTCCAATATTTTTATTACATGATCTACCATAAAATTCCAGATTTCCAACTTTGCTGGAGAAAAAAATGATCTGCCACATTTTCACACTCAGAAATACTTTGGATCAGAGCAGCTCCCGTGCAATAGGCAGGACCTGTCAGGTTCACCACCCTCTCCATCTCCCCTGGGTCTATCAGCTTTCACATAGTGTTATATCTACAGTATGTGTGTGTGTGTGTGTGTGTGTGTGTGTGTGTGCGCGCGCGCGCACGCGCGCACGCACGCATTTTTACCATGGAGAACTATTTCTCTGTACCTAGTCCACTCATCTTATTTTTGTCAACATACCCTGTATATTATTTGACATTGATACCCACCCCCTGCACCCCCAGACTGTGGGAACATGAACATCACAGAAACTTTAAATACATACATCATGTATTACTACCATTACCTTCATTATTGCAACCAGTTTTAACCATGACTTCTTCATTACTTCACTTCATTTTCAGTGCAACCAAAAATACCTATTTAGGGGTTTCCCTGGTGGTGCAGTGGTTGAGAGTCTGCCTGCTGATGCAGGGGAAACGAGTTCGTGCCCCGGTCCGGGAAGATTCCACATGCCGCGGAGCGGCTGGGCCCGTGAGCCATGGCTGCTGAGCCTGCGCGTCCAGAGCCTGTGCTCCGCAATGGGAGAGGTCACAACAGTGAGAAGCCCGCGTACCGCAAAAAACAAAAAACTATTTATCCTCTTCCCAGCTGTTCTTCTTCTGTTTAATGTGTTAAACATGTGATGACCAAAATAGAGGCTGTCAGAACGTAAAGCTATTGATAATTCTCAGTCTGGTTAATAAATCCATTTATAAAGAAATTAGTAAATAGTATCCCACGTTCTTACCTTCCTTCCAGATAATTTGCTCCCCGCCCAGGATTGAACACAGAAGGCGCAGAGAAGCACCAGAAGCTCTAGCATAAGCTTCTGGAGTCAGCTGACAACCACAGGGTCCTCTGGGAAGTTAGAATTTGGTATAATTGCCTGAAACTCCTCCAGGCCTAACTAGGCTTGATTTCAGTGACTAGTGGGTTCATTTGCTCAGTCTGTCTGATAGCTCACCAGGGGAAAACAGGCTTTTCATCACTTGTTAAATGAGAAATGTTACGTTTTTAAAAAATGTAATCAAACTTTCTCCAGTCTCTGTGAAAGGTACAGGAGAGAGCATGCATTTCTGTTTAAACACTAATGAAAAGAAGAGCAAATGTTACCTGATCATCTACTATATGCCGAGCACTGAACTAGGTGATACACATTTTTTGTATTTTATTGCTCCACCCTGAGCTAGGTATTATTGTTCGTATTTCTATAGATAAGGGAGTTGAATCTTCAAGTAAAGGTGAAACAGTGCCTAGTATAATAGGATTAGTAACTTGAAAGCCTGGGATGCAAACCCACATAGGTTCAATGCGAAGTATGTTCTGATTTTACCAAGCTATGCTGTGCCTTCTCCCAAGCATTAAAGCCTTCTCATCTCCAGTCTCCTTAGGGGCCTTAGTTAATGAGCAAATGGGCCATAAATCAGTAGCTGATGAGAAACCTGGAAAGCAGAATCATACTGGAAAGCACCTGAGGATGTTTACCTGGGGAAGAGAAGAAAAAAGACCTAACTGCTGTTTATGAATATTTGAGGGATGAATCAATTGTTTGGGGGCTTAAAGTTCATGCAATTTGGAAAGAGGGGCTTTCTATGAAAATTAATACAAAATTACGAATGCAAAATTAGTTGTTAAAGAGAATATTTAGAATGACAAAAATTTTCAAATTTAAAAAATGTGAACATGTACCACATTTATTTAAAAATCCAGAAAAATAATATAATACTATTTTTTATTCATTAACTGTATGGCACACCTTTATAGCACACTTTTCCCTGTATTTTTTGCTCTGTGTTCGTGATTGCCTCTTTAATCACTTTATGGCAAAGATTTTGTAATATCTTCTACAGAGAGAATAGACAGAAAATTAGCTTTTTTGGCATGGTTGATTGAAATTTGTTTTTTATTAATGATATTTTAGAAAGGTTTCTATCAGTCTCACAAGTCATTATTGAAAATCCTATATAAATGGTTAGGTTTGTTAGCAAATTAGGGAAAATCTCTGTCAAGTTTCTTTCATTTATGAGCTGTCACAGATGAACTCAGTGTTTATATATAGTACTGCTACAATTTTATACACTACAATTACAAGAATTCTGAAGAATTATAGTCTGTGCAATTCCCATAGAAAACAATATATGGTGTTTATAATTGTATATGCCCCATTATAGAGTATATTCCTGAGAACAGAAAATGTAGCTAGAGAAGCGTCCATTGAACAATTTTACACACCTGATGATTAGACAAATCTTGATCAGCTAGCTTCTGACTCCATACATTCAAGCATCCACAACCCACATACTTCTGGCATGAGACATCTTAGGATGTACTCATATTATGAATGGTATGACCTCTGAGTCACCTCAGAGTTATGAGCTCTGGCCATACATCTTTGTGTTCTAACAGAGTGAGCAGTAGCAATTTTCTAGAAACCATTCCTATGTATTGGAGTGGTTATTGATAACTTAGATATACATGAGAATTACTGCAAGCCCCATAAACATCTCCCCCTAAGCCCAAACTAAGTGTATTCCCAGTTGAAGCTCCCCGTAATCAGTTCCAAAACTGCCCCAGCTCCTCTGACATCACGTGACATGAGAGGAAATGTAATGGAGAAGTTGGAGTGGGAATAGAGAGTTGTCCTAATTGACTGTGCTTAAAATATCCTAGTTTTGCTAATCTGAAATACATATGGCCTTCAGAACTATTTCTGGGGCCACTCCCAGGGTTTCGGAAGTGGCTCATGCACATGCGGGGCTTGAATCTTAAGCTTTATTGATTTCACAGTAAATCTGCCTCTGTTCAAGGGTTACTGTGTGGATGAGGGACACCTGTGTTTTGTGCTTTTCTGTAGCACATGGGACTATATAGCTTGGGACAAAAATTATAGGCAAGAGGTTTCTGGTTCCATTTTAGAAAGAAATTACTAACAAAAAGAGGTGTCCAACAAAATAAAGGGCTGCATCAAAAAGTTGTGAACTCCTGTTACTGAAACTAGTTCAACTGAAAAGTGCTATAATATCTGGAAGGGACGTTCCGAATGAGAGGTCAGGTCTGGAATCCATGCATGATCCTTACAATAAGTCACTGTGATATTTAGCTTTGACACATTAGCTCCTTTTTGCTTATTGTTTATAAGAATTTGGTTGAAAAAAAGAAAGCCAGTACCAAGAACAAATATCTAATAGAGTCAAGAAATTCAGTTATTCAAAGAAATTCAAAATCTTATGTTGAATTGCATTCTTTCTTCTCCTTAATTCAGTGGCTCCTTTAAGAAACAAAGAAAAAATAGAAAAAGAAGATGTTTTGCAAAATAAAATCTTAAAAGAAAAGCAGATGGGAATGGAGCTGCTTAGTTTGAAGCAAGGAGTAGAAAACAAAGAAGTTACCTTCGCTCCCTTCTCTTCCCTGTCACCCTTCAGTGACCCTCTTGGACTCCAGCAGAATTTATAATTTAGGGTTTCATGAAAGTCAATGTTCTATCCCATACACCAAGGGCCTCCTTCTGAATCTGTACTATCCATGTGAATTTCTCTATCTGAAACATGTTTATAGCAAAACTTAAAGCAAAGGGACTTTTGTGAAACATCTCACGAGGGTTTCTTAAGCTGGAACACGCATGTTCCAGGGGTCACAGGTAAAGGAAAGAAATAATAGGACCTGCAAGATAAAAGTGGCACGGTTTCCGGGTATATCTGTTTTACTTGATGTTAAGTATATGCAATGGTATTTTTATGTTCAAATAAATACAACAACAAACACAATGTAATATTTACAGAATTTTTGAAGATAAAATACATAACTTCAAAGAAAATTCCAGCTGGCCACAGGCAACTGCTGTTAGGACACCAGGGCCTGCACAGAGAGGTATGTGTTTCATTCATGTCTGCAGTTAGGAGTATTTCAGGGAGAAGCCCTGCATTAAGCTACTAGTTCAGATTGGGCAGGAAAGCTGGAGACATGGCTCCTAATCTCTGCTCCAGAGTGTATGACTGTCTTAAAGTCAGAGGAAATGGCACCTGTCTCCCGTACTTGGCTGCAAAGATAAAAATCAATCCAAGTGATTTTTATGAAACAACTTCAGAGTCCTTAGCATTTCAAGGGACACTATGGGGTAAAGATGTATAATGGAGCACACAGTCTGTGTCCTTTAAGAGCCTGCAACCTGGTACTGACAACAGAGACCAATCGATGACTAATCCGAAATGGTTATCAGATGAAGGAAGCCCAGGGACCTTCATTTTGAAGAGCCAATTGCAATCATGAACTTTCTGGGGAATAAAGTTACTATAGAAATATATGGAGCTGTTTTTATTACTGATAGTGAACATGTAGCTATCTGCAATCTGAAGAAAACAAGCTTCCTGATAAGACTATTTTAAAAAGATAAAAATGCATGGGAGCTAGGAAATAATTCTAAAATGCTGATGGACAATGGAGGTAAACTGGGGGGTTGTAAGAAGCTAAAAGCTATGCTCGTAAAATTAAAATCCTAAATGCATTACTCTAAGGAAGGTGATAAAACATTTCTAATCCTCTTTAGAAAGTATTTGTTTTTAATTTTGTTACTATGTACTCATATTGACTTTTACTTTCAAGAGCTTTTGATAAGAATTGCATTATCATATTTTCATATAAGGTGTTTTCAGGAATATATTGCTGAGTACCCTATAATAAAATAACCAACTAAGTAATTCTAAGATTTATTAAGATTGTAGGTGATTTCGTCATTTTATTTGATTCCTGTGGATTATCCAGTCAGTCAATTTGTTTCCCTTTTTCTGGATGTCTGTTTGCTATCTCTAACACTTCTACTAAGGGAAATCAAAAAAAGAAAAAAAAAGCTGAAGTCAAATTTATCAGCTCTAAGTTGGTGCTTTTGTAAAATGTCCACTGACTAAATGCATGGACTAAAATAATATTACCACATTTTGCATTATCCATGATGGTTTTCTCCTCAAATATATGAAAAGCCTTGGGATGTTCCAAGGTATGGTTTGCTACTAGGTCACTTAATACCCTGATGCACTGCTAATCACTGACCTGGTTTCAGAAATTCCAGTGCTGGCTTGCAGCAACAAATACTATAAAATGTAAGTATAGAACTGTTAGGGCTAGGAGAAAAGCAGCTTGAATAAGACAAAATCAGGAAGGTCCTAATAAATAGTGGTTAAAAGCAAGTTTGGGAATCTAACGTAACTGGATTAGAAATCAAATTCTGCTGCTTGGGATACCATAGGGTGACCTTGGGCAACTTACTTACGAGTCTCAGTGTCCTCCTTGGTAATACCATATCTCAGATTATTAAAGGAATGATTGAGTGTGTAGGTGTATTCCATTTACACACATATGTGTGTAAATGGAATAATAATCTTCAGGATAATATTATATATAAGTATTTTCACATGTGTGTATGTATCTACAGGAAAATACTTTGGAAGTGAAATTTCTGGATAAAAAGTATATGCATTTGTATTTTTTATAATGCCCTCCATTGAGGTTATAACAATTTATATTCCTACCATCAATGTATGAGTGCTTATTTCCCCAAACCCTTACCAACACACATATCATAAACTTTAAAATACTTGTCAATATTATAGGTGAAAAAGGTGCTTTCTGAGGTTTAATTTGTACTTTTCTTATTATAATTGAAGTTGGTCACCTTTTAATATGATCAACATATATATGTACATATATATACATATATGGAGAGAGAGAGATTTTATCTATCTACCATCTATCTATATTACTGAGGTGCACATACTATTCTATACAGTAAAGACATATATTATCTACTATCTATGGGCATATATTTTGTTATGAATAGGATAATTAATAGGCCCAATGTTTGTTTTAATAATTTAAGGGTCTAAATATCTGTTTGGGTTGAATGTGAAAATCATATGTTGAAGTCCTAACCCTCAGTACCTCAGAATATGACCACATTTGAAGATAGGGTCTTTACAGAGGTAATTAAGTTAAAATGAGGTTATTAATGTGGGCCCTAATCCAATACGACTAATGTCCTTGTAAAAAGAATAAGTTTGGACACAGACTTCCCTTTCTAGATGAAGAACTGAAGCTCAAATTATGTAAATACTGTGACCAGGGCAAATTCAGTGGTTAGTGACTGAGCCAGGACTAAAAACAGCCCAATTATTCTCCCCTCAGCTCTAGTGCTGACTTTAATGAAATTATTGAGTTTAAAAAACACTGTTAGAGAACTTAGGGAGTTTTTCTTACTGTAGTATTTTAAAGGTAGTAGAAAATGTTCTGGAAAGTCTTTCTCATTATTTAGAAATATTCTAAAAAGACGGAAAAACATAACTGTAACACAACATTTTTTTTTTTTTTTTGGTACGCGGGTCTCTCACTGTTGTGGCCTCTCCCGTTGCGGAGCACAGGCTCCGAATGCACAGGCTCAGCGGCCATGGCTCATGGGCCCAGCCGCTCCGCGGCATGTGGGATCTTCCCGGACCGGGGCACGAACCCGTGTCCCCTGCATCGTCAGGCAGACTCTCAACCACTGCGCCACCAGGGAAGCCCACACAACCTTTTTATACGAGTGACGGTATGGGCTGAATTGTGTCCCTCAAAATTATGTTGAAGATTTAACCACCAGAATCTCAGAATGTGACCTTATTTGGAGATAGGGTTTTTCCTTTCAGAAGTATTTAGTTTAAAATGGGGTTATTAGGGTGAGACCTAATCAATATCAATGGTATTCTTATACAAAGAGGATATTTGAACACAGACACAGATAGAGGCAAGGCTATGTAAAGACACAGGGAGAAGACAGTTGTCTGCAAGCCAAGGACAGAGACCTGGAACAGAACTTTCCCTTATGGTCCTCAGAAGGAACCAACCCTGCTGACCATCTTGATCTGAGACTTCTAGCCTCCAGAACTTGAGAAAATAATTTTCTGCTGTTTAAGCCACACAGTCTGTGGTACTTTGTTACGGCAGCCCTAGCAAACTAATACATTGTCTAAACTGACATCCTTGCTAAATGGATGGCCACTTACTTCTGTAAAGAGGTGAGCCCAGGGATGTTGTAAACCTAGGGTCAAGACTCTTAAAATAGTTTGGTTCCCTTCCTGCATAAGCCAAAGAAAACTCAGTTTTGTATTTTTTATCTACTAATGACAAATTATATAAAATATACCCAATGTGTGGTAGAAACACATGTTATGTCATAGGGCATGTCTGACATTGTTTTGCCCTGTATAATCATTGAAGCTGGAGTTACCAGACATTTATCTAAGGCACAAAATATTTTGAATAATGTACCCATAGGCCATCTCTTTGTGAGAAACATAGCTTTGCAGTTCAAGTTCCAGGATGAATTAATTGCAAAATATACTCTAAGTAATGGAAAGAGCTGACTGGCCATATGGTATAGTTATATATAAGCCAATTACATTTTGGAAGATATCTGCCAAAAACTACTTTTGTTTCAGAATAGCTGATATTAAAGAATTATTTCTGACAGTAGTAGTTAAACTGGACATAATTATTAGAGCAATCCCTAGACACACACACACACACACCACACACACACACACACACACACACACACACACACACCCCCCACAGCATAGGAGGACACATATCTCTTGCATATTTATGGTAGATGAAAACACTCTTAATAAGGTTTATTTTGAGCTCCCAAATGAACTTGCTGGAATTGTCGTCCAAATGAAATAAAAACCCCCAAAAGAACACAAGATTCAAGTTCTAACCGAAGTGTTGGTAATGCTCCCCTCAGGGAACTTTAAATGAACTTGTGCTGTTTGGGGAGTACTGGAATCAATAGAAAAGCCTAGTGTCTTTTGATCTCACTTCACAAAATGGCTTTTAATTGTTCCAGTAAGATGGCCTAAAAAAGAAAAAATTATACGATTCCACATATAAAAATTATGCACAAAATACATGCTTAAAGTTTTCCCAGTCCTCAAATATTTACCTAGGCTGATAGTTTTCAGCCTTCTGTATCCACAACATTCACATTTTGATTAAACTTCCATAAGAAATAGTTCTTATTACAATGCAGTATATTGCGGTGGGGATGGTGAGGAGGGGCATATGCTATGCTTTCACATATTAGACACTAACTATCTGTTGAAGAAATATTTAATACTATATACTTATGGTAAAAGTCTGAGAGCTTAAACATATATTATTTTCTACTTTACTTTTTGAAAACAATGGGGGTACTAACTATGGGGATAGGTAAGTTATTTTGGCCAGTAATAATATCCAGAGAGAGAGACTCAGAAAAATAAATAATTTTATAAAATTAGTAGAGAGTTTCAAGAAATATCAACTAACTTATACACTACTTAAGTATTACCTATCTACTCTCATGTAGTCTTTATTGTGATACAAAATGTCAATCTATTTCCCAATGAGTCTTTTGTAAGTTATGTATGTCACTTCCTTGAATATGATGCTGTGAAAATATTTTGTATAAACTGACTCATGGCAAAGGATTCACTGAAAATTCTTGGCACTTTATAAGCATTTGGTCACTGTAGAAAGGCCGATGCTCATCAAAGCTTTTATTGTGTTATTGTAAAGTGAAATTGGTGGAATATGAACATATTAATAATTTAAGGAAGATAGATCCCTAGGTTCTTGCCATATTATTTTAAGCTGCATCCTAGTATGCTGGACAGAAATTTCATTGATTATACATATAAATTGTGTTGCTTTCACACAACATGGTTCTTTTTAATAGAAGCTGCTGCTACTATATTCTAACAATCAAAAAGAATACTACAGTTCAGGACACTTTCAGTGCAAATGGAGACTATATATATCCCCAGTACCATTTCCATATCTGACTACATGCCATATTGCCTATTTTGATTTCCTACTTGCTTCAGGTTTACAATACAGATTTTAATAGGTTTTTGAAAATTATTTCCAAGCAAAATATTTATTTATTTACTTATTTAATACTCATTCAACTTTTCAAAATCACTGGGGACTCATTAGGTAGTTGCAACAAAACAAAATAGGATACATAATTGGTCAATATACATGAGAGAAGGTTTACAGAAAGCTGTAGTTGTATAAATTATACTTTTAAATGTGGTTTTAAAAGTGATTTCATAACACACAAGCTAAAGGTCTCAAAATTTGGATGGACTACATAAACATAAATAAATACATACAAACACACATACACAGATAAACACACAGTCACTCCTACATCACTGCCACCACACACACAACAATTTTTTACTTTTTTAAATGAATATAATTTTGGAAAGTAGATTATTAAAGCTTTCTCTAAAGCAAATCCTGGTTTTCCACCATATTCCATTAAATAAGCAGAGATGCTTCTTCACAGGAGAAAATAATATACCAAGTAGAAATGTGTAACGATAAAGGTACCAGAAGTGATGGCCAGGATCCTGGAAGGCTAGGAGTTTCAGCAAAGCTCAACTAATTTATCATGCCTGTTAAATAAGGGTAGTTGTTCTATTGACTTTCATTTGCAGCATTTTCTCAATTCTATGACACAATATATATTAAATACACTAGCTCACATATTTTCATAAATGGGAATGTTCTAAAATTCTTTAAAGTCTACTAAAAAGTAGACTGCCAGTTTTGCCTTCTTTTTCTCTTTTGCTTCATTTGACCATTTGTGTCTCTGCATATTATATTAGCAGAACTGAATAGCCATAGAACACCATGAGAGAAGTGTTGAGTCAGATACAGTGAGGCCTTGTTTAGTGATTTTTTTGACACTTAACTTTCATATTGTGGAGAATTAATTCACAGTCTATTTTGTTATTTCATAAGTGTTAACTCCTCTAATGAATTTATGTTAAGGGGTACCTATGCACAGGAATTTTAATTTGTATGGTTTTTATTAATACTTAGAAGATTCAAACATCAAATTATTCATTTGTCACTAATAATGTTTCCACAATCCTAAAAAAACACTGCAAATTTCAAGTAAATCTTACTTCTTTTTAAGGGTTATGCACCAATATAAAAATTCAAAAGCCAGATAATTTTAGTGGACAAAATATAAAATTCCATGCCTTAGATGAAACCACATAGTAACTTAGTTTGGGCTTCATATTAGTGGTAAATTCCACTGCTGCCACTGTGTGTGTGTGTGTGTGTGTGTGTGTGTGTGTGTGTGTGTGTGTATAAAACAATGAAAATAAAAGAGATAAGCAAAGTATTATTTTGAACTTTAAGGCTATATAGAAATTTAACTCGCCTTTCTTTTCAGATTTATTTTAATTGAGGGTATCTTTATGAGAATGTTTCAAATATCACTAATTACGTAGAGTCTAGCTAAAAAGGAAACATAAAGTAAGGCCCAATATTAAAAATAATATGCAAAAGAGAATGAGGAAAAGAAAGAAATAAAGTTTTTTATTGTTAAAATCTGTTCTGGGGCTTCCCTGGTGGCACAGTGGTTGAGAATCTGCCTGCCAATGCAGGGGACACGGGTTCGAGCCCTGGTCTGGGAAGATCCCACATGCTGAGGAGCAACTAGGCCCGTGAGCCACAACTACTGAGCCTGCACGTCTGGAGTCTGCGCTCCGCAACAAGAGAGGCCACGATAGTGAGAGGCCCGCGCACCGCGATGAAGAGTGGCCCCCGCTTGCTGCAACTAGAGAAAGCCCTCACACAGAAACGAAGACCTAACACAGCAAAAAAAAAAAAAAAAAATCTGTTCATGTGTACTTCTAGTATTTGGACTATTTATATATACTTTCAAGCTAGAAATTCATGGCAAAAGACTTCCTGAAGCTATCATCATGGCCACATGTCAAACAAGCAAATTATAAAGAAAAAATACATATACGGAAAAAACAAAAGAAGAATATTTTAGCACAAATTAAATTCTGCATCCAGTGGATGCTGTATCTGATAAAATTGGGTGGCTGTTATCCTTACACTTCAACTCAGACACAGTTGAGTGTATTGTATGGGCAAGAACCAGAACCTATTGCTAACAAATGTAAGTTCTATCCAATAGAGTTATCAGTGTTATTTCACTTCAGTATGCAATTTCGGTATACATTTTTATTAACTAGAAGCAAATGATGAATATTTCAAAGAAAGATTATTATGGTATTCATGCAGGAAAATGAGTAGAGTAGTAAAAATGCTGATGTAGGGCTTCCCTGGTGGCGCAGTGGTTGAGAGTCCGCCTGCCGATGCAGGGGACACGGGTTCGTGCCCCGGTCCGGGAGGATCCCACGTGCCGCGAAGCGGCTGGGCCCATGAGCCATGGCCGCGGAGCCTGCGCGTCCGGAGCCTGTGCTCCGCAGCGGGAGAGGCCATAGCGGTGAGAGGCCCGCGTACCGCCAAAAAAAAAAAAAAAAATGCTGATGTAAGAGATAGGTTCATATTCAATTCAAGTGGCACTTCATAAAGACCTAGTATGTGAACTAACATTTCAAATCCTCTAAAGGCTGAAACACTAAAACACACAAGCACATTCCTAATAAATGACTTCTTAATGAAGTGTACTGTATCCGTACTCTGGACTTAGAACACTCAAGCTCAATTTCAAGTTTTCTCATTTATCTTGTGACTGAGTAAAATCACCTTATTACTTTTTTGTCTGTTCCCTAGTCTACAACTGGAAATAATGATGCTTATCCTGTCTTGTTTACCAAATGGCTGTAAGAACACATAACCTTACCTGCTCATATTATGTCTGAGAAAATGTACTATAAACTGTAATGCAGAATAAAAGGGCTATGTAAATTAGCTATAGTCAAATCAGTAGGAAGATATTTGGGTATATATTTGGCTTGAAAAAAAAAGACTGGTATGTTTCTGAAAATTCTATCACCACACAAAAACCTGAGCAAGCAATGAAGTACAGTGGAAAGTATAGGGCTATGGAATCAGACAATCCTAGTTTTGAATCCTGTTTTCAGGCAACCATTGTCTATGCAACTAGAAAAATCTCAGTTTTGCTCTCTGTAAAATGGGGATAATAGTATTTTCCATGCAGAATTTGCTGGGTTGTTAAATCTGTGATCCATCATCAAGGAAAGACTTGTTTGATTCTTTTGGAATCAGAAAAGATTTTAATTCTTGGTGTCAAAAAAAAATCATATTGGACTCATTTCTCATACCATATTCAACAATAAACTCAAAATGGATAAAATATTTAGATGTAAGACCTGAAACCATAAAACTTCTTGAAGAAAACATAAGCAGTATGCATTTGACACTGGTTTTAGCAATATTTTGGGGATGTATCTCCTCAGGCAACGGAAACAAAAGCAAAAATAAACAAACGGGACTAAATCAAACTAAAAAGTTTATACACAGTGAAGGAAACTATCAGAAACCAAAAAGGTCACCTACTGAATGGGAGAAGATATTCACAAATGATATATCTTATAAGGGATTAATATCCAAAATATACAAAGAACACATAGAAACTCAACAAAATAATCAATTAAAAAATGGGCAGAGTCCTGAATAGATATTTTTCCAAAGAAAACATACAGATGGCCAACAGACACATGAAAATATGCTCAACATCACTAATCATCAGGGAAATGAAAATCAAACCCACAATGAGATATCACTTCACAACTATTAGAATAGCTATTACCAAAAAGACAACAACTAACAAGTGTTGGCAAAGATGTGGAGAAATGAGAAGCCTTGTTTGTTATTGATGGGAATGTAAATTGGTGTAGCCAGTATGGAAAACAGTATGAAGGTTCCTCAAAAAATTAAAAATAGAACTATCATACAATCTAGCAATTCCACTCCCGGGTATTTATCTGAAGAAAATAAAAACTCTAATTCAAAAAGGTATATGTACCCCAATGTCACTGCAGCATTATTTACAATAGCCAAGATATGGATACAATTTAAGTGCCCTTTGATAGATGAATGGATAAAGATGTGGTGTATACACAGATACACACACACACAATGGAATGTTAGTCGTGATCAAGAATTAAATATTGCCATTTTTTGACAACATGGATGAACCTATAGGATATTATGTTAAGGGAAATAAATCAGACAGAGAAAGATAAATGCCATATGATTTCATTTATATGTGGAATCTAGAAAACAAGACAAATGAACAAACATAACAAAACAGAAACAGATTCATAGATACAGAGAACAAAAAGGTGGTTGCCAGAAAGGAGTGGCATGTGGGAACAAGAAAAGTAGGTGAAGAAGATGAGGAGTTACAGTTACTTCCAGTTACAAAATAAATGAGTCACAAGTATAAAATGTACAGTGTGGGGTAACAAGACTTACTGTGGTGATCATTTTGTAATGTGTAGCAATATTGAATCACTATGTTGTGTATCAGGAACTAACATAGTATTGTAGCTCAGTTATACTTCAGAAAACAAATAAACTTATAGAAAAAGAGATCAGATTTGTAGTTACCAGAAGCAGAGGTGGAGGGAAGGGAACTGGAAGAATGTGGTTAAAAGGTATAAACTGCTAGTTATAAGTAAGTATGAGGGATGTAATGTACAACATGATTAATATAATTTACACTGCTGTGTGTTATACATGAAAGTTGTTGAGAGAGTAAGCCCTACAAGTCCTCATCGCAAGGAAAAAATTTGGTTTTCTTTTTTGTTCATTTTCTCTCTATATGAGATGATCGATAGACATTAAACTTACTGTGCTAACGATTTCATGATGCATGTAAGTCAAATCATTATCCTGTATACCTTAAACTTATACAGTACTGGAAGAAAAAAATTAAAATATTTAGATTTAAAAAAAAAAGAAAGGAGTTGTGGTCTCCACTCCTGAGAGTGCTGTTGGGAAACAGCTTTCAGCTATCAGTCCCTTCAAAGGTCAGACTTAGAGGCAGAGACTCACCTGGCCCACAGTGATATCCTGGGTGTCCCACATCAAATGACTGACTTACATGGAAAAAAAAGTTCTGCCCCTCTAAGCCCAACTCAGGAAAACTCTCATGGGTCAATCTAGCTCCAGATCTTCATGTGGTGCTGGCGAAGACGGTCATTGGGACTATGGAGTAGTTTAACTCTGGCCCAATCCTGCTTCCTTTCCTCCCTTCCACAGGTATTGGTCCCAGGGCACACCATTCCAAACGTTCTGTACCCTAAACTCTGTGTTAGAGTCAGCTTTGGGTGGAGGCCAACCAGTGACATAGGATTAGTGATGATATATAGAAAGGCCCTGATAAACCATTCATCATCAGATAAGTAAAGGTTGCTCTGGTTATCCTCAAACAAGTAAACAATAAATTACACAGTGGTTAATAACTACTGCTGCTACGAAGGCAGGGAAGATACTGGTATATAATCAAAAACAAAGTTAGTTCAATCACTTTGATAATTAATAGGATAATTCAGGCCCAATATAGGTTATAGAGAACTAGGGTCATCACATGGATAATTTAGGTCAAAATATACTTTTACATAAAATGCCTACACAACTGAAGCAGAATTTTTTTCTTGGATAGTTATGAATTATCTCATATTTTTATTTGTTTTCAAAATGTAAATATAGTCTAAGATGGCGAACTTTGACGAAATAATTCACTGGGTTCTCCAGTGGTATCTAAACAGTGGTCTTTATTTCTCACTGAGTTGATTATGCTTTTGTAACAAAATGCTTAAGGAAAATTAGTGAATAAAAAATGCCACAATAGGGCTTCCCTGGTGGTGCAGTGGTCGAGAGTCCGCCTGCTGATGCAGGGGACATGGGTTCGTGCCCCGGTCCAGGAAGATCCCACATGCCGCGGAGCGGCTGGGCCTGTGACCCATGGCCGCTAAGCCTGCACGTCCGGAGCCTGTGCTCCGCAACACGAGAGGCCACAACAATGAGAGGCCCAAGTACCGCAAAAAAAAAAAAAAAAAAAAAAAAGCCACAATGGAAACTTGACAGAATAGAGTCAAACTGATACATAATAATTCCTGATATGTTAATATGAAATCTTATTACTGAAATAAGAAAAGACTTGATAGGCATCATCAGTTAATAAGATAACATAAATAATGCTAAAAGTTTATGTTTTTATTCCAAGCTGTTCCAGGCAATGCTGGACAGTAATCAACAAGTCATGTTTAGATGTGCTACACTGAAACAAACTCACAAAAACCAGTTCATCACCATAATATTAGAGCAACTAAGTAATCCTTCGAGATATATCCTTTTTCTTACCATTATCTAAGATAGTAAAAACAGGAGAATTGTATATATATGAAATACATGACATTCTTCAAATCTAATTTTGTCTAATCCTAGAATCATTAATGGGGTAAGAGGCAACTACTCTTGGTTTTACCTCTTCTAAATTTTCCCATTTTGACAGACAAAAAGATCCCACAAATTAATTACTAATAGATGTAGCTAACATTTATTGAGTCCTAATATGTGCCAGATGCTATGCTAAAATACTTTTTTGGATAATTTCATTTTAACCCTAACAAATACACTATTAGGTAGGAACTCTGATTATTGCCTTCTTTACAAATTGAAGAAAAAAAAAAGAAAAATAGAAAGCTTAACTAATTGCCCAAATGGCATAGGCAGAAGTTGAACCTCTCATATATATAATTGGAAAATTTAAAACCTAAACCAAATTAAATGAGCATAGCATCTTGTTTAATCTTTATAATATGTAAATCTATTAAATATATTAATATGAATTATCAAATGAAAAAAGAGTAAATCCTTCTGGAAAGCAGGAATAGTTTCGAATTACCCATTCATACTCTTTCTATCCTATGAATTGTAGAGTTACTTTTTTTAAACAGTCCTGACAACCACATACAAGTTTTCCATTTTATTCCTTTCTTTAGTCTAATTCAGAGTCCACACCATAAAATTTGTGTACAGCATTATATACAGAAGTCATATATATCAAAATTTACCCACTGAGAAATTTTCAAGGGTAATCATGGATGATAAGCAATTTTCCCTCCCTCTCCCATATTCAGTAACATTTAATTACACTGTTTCCTATCTTGTATTTTATTTACAGCACTTATCACAATAAGTAATTATACATTTAGTTTCGGGTCATTTGTTTAATGTTTGTTTCCACACAATACTGTAAACTTCATAAAAGAACAAACCCTGCTGGTTTTGTTTACATTGTATCCCCAACACTTGGCATGGGCTTGTACCAAGTAGAGGAACAATAATTATTGTTGAATGTAGGAATAAAAGTTAGAAAGGAAGGAGGTGTTCACATTGTAACTTAGTTAAAATCAGCTCCTGAGAGATTGAGAATTCACTTTGCACATGATAAAGATCAATACATACATTATGATGTATTTTAAAAGAATATATTATACCTAATAAATGTGGATATAGACTTTGATGTTGAAAACTTACAGGAGAAAATTTTGAAAAGGTATGATCCCATCTTTGAAAATGGCAATTGAAATATTTTAAAATGTGGATAAAAATATTCTCAGATTAAATTATTAGCTGGTGGCAAAGATATGAGTTTACAAAACTAATTTCAGCACTAAGTTCTGAAATACCGATCACAATCCATTAACCAAGTTAGAGATGCCACAGTGTAGGTACAACTTTTTTGGTGGCCCCTTAAACCATCTTGATAAGGAACTCATTAAAAACATACTTTAAAATCATATTAATTCCAAAAGTTAATTAATGTAATATATCATATTAATAGAAAAAAACCAAAATTATATAATAATGTCAATAGACAAACAAAAAGTATTTGATAAAATTCAATACACTTTCATGATAAAAATTCTCAAAACACTATGAATGAATACAAAGGAATTTCCTCAATCTGATAAAAGGCATTTACAAATAAAACACAGCTAATATCATACTTAATGGTATGGTAAAAAAAAACCTAAATGATTTCCTTCTAATATCAGGAACAAGACAGAAATGTCCACTCTTTACTTTTATTCAGCATTGTACTGGAGGTTCTCAGGACTTCCCTGGTGGTGCAGTGGTTAAGAATCAGCCTGCCAATGCAGGGGACACCGGTTCAATCCCTGGTCTGGGAAGATCCCATGTGCCACAGAGCAGCTATGCCTGTGTGCCACAACTACTGAGCCTGAGCTCTAGAGCCCACAAGCCACAATTACTGAGCCCACGTGCCACAACTACTGAAGCCCACGGGCCTAGAGCCTGGGCTCCACAACAAGAGAAGCCACCACAATGAGAAGCCTGTGCACCACAACGAAGAGTAACCCCCGCTTGCTGCAACTAGAGAAACCCGTGCACAGCAATGAAGACCCAACGATGAAGACCCAACACAGCCATAAATAAATTAATTAATTAATTTTAAAAATTGTACTGGAGGTTCTAGACACAGCAATTACACAAGAACAAAAAAATGTCGACCTAGGAAAGAAAGAAGTAAAACTATTTTTATTTGCAGGTGACATTATGTTGCATATAGAATATCCTAAGGAATCAACTAGAAAAACTATTAGGACTAATAAACTCAGCAAGATGGCAGGATACAAGATCAAATGTATAAAATCAATTATATTTCTACATATTAACAATCAACTTTGTGAAAATGATATTAAGGAAACCATTGCATTTAAAATAGCATCAAAAAGAATAAAATACTTAGAAATAAACTTAACAAAAGAAGTGAAAATCTTATACACTGAAAACTACAAAACATCGTTGAAAAAAACTTAAAAAGTTATAAATAAATGGAAATACGTCCCACGTTCATTGATCATGTCTTAATATTGTTAAGATGGCAATGCTGCCCTTGACTGAAAGATTCAGAACAATCCTTATCAAAATTTCTGCTGCCTTTTTTGCAGAGTAAACAAGCTGATCCTAAAATTCATATAGAAATTCAACAGACCTAGAATAGCCAAAATAAGCATGAAAAGAAGGAGCAAGTTTGTAGGATTCATACTTCCCAATTTAAAAACTTACTGTGGTACTGGCATATGGATAGATGTGTAGATAAATGGAATGGAATTGAGAGTCCAGAAATAATCCCATACAAATATGGTCAGTTGATTTTTGATGAGGGTGCCAAGACAGTTCAATAGAGGAAACACAGTCTTTTCTTTTCAACAACTTGGGCTAGGATAACTGGATATCCACATGCCAAAGAATAAAGGTGGACCTCTACCTTACACAACACACACAAATTAGCTCAATTTGGATTATAGACCTAACTGTAAGAATGAAAACTATAAAACGCTTAAAACAAAATATATAAATAAATCTTAATGATCTTGGATTAGGCAATGGTTTCTTAGATACAACACCAAAAGCACAAGTAACAACAAAAACAAAAAAGACAAAATTTGACTATTTCAAAATTAAAAACTTTTTGTCTTACAAAGAATACCGTGAAGAAAGTGAAAAGACAATCTGTGAAGTGGGGAAAACAAATTTGCAAATTATTATATCTGATAGGGGATATATTAGTCTGCTAGGGCTGCTCTAACAAAATACCACAGATTAGGTAGTTTAAACAATAGAATTTATTTCTCACTGTTCTGGAAGCTAAAAGCCCAAGATCATAGCACCAGCACTTGTTTTTTCCTGAGGTCTCTCTATTTGGTTTGCCCACCTTCTCACTGTACCCTCACATGGCCTTTCCTTGGTACATGTGAGTGGAAAGACAGAGAGAGAAAGGAAGCAAGCATCCTTGGTGACTCTCCATCTTCTTATAAGGACACTAGTCCTAAGTCCACCCATGTGACCTTATTTAACCTTAATTACCTCTTTGCATTTCTCCAAAGAATATATACAAAAGACAAAGAAACACATTTTAAAAACGTTTGAGACCATTAGTTATTGGGAAAATGAAAGTCAAAAATCACTATGAAATATCACTTCATACTTTCATACTCACTAGTATAGCTATAATAAATAAGACATACAGTAACAAGTGTTGGTGAGGATGTGGAAAAATTGGATTCCTCATACATGTAAAATAATACGATCACTTTTGAAAACAGTTTGGCAGCTCCTTAGAACATTAAACATAGAATTATTATATGACCCAAAAATTCCAATCTTAGGTATATCTAAGAGAAATGAAAAAATATATCCACCAAAAATGTGTACACAAGTGTTCATAAATCCACACAAAAATTTGTCCATGAATGTTAACAATAGATCAAAAGTGAAAATAGGGCTTCCCTGGTGGCGCAGTTGTTGAGAGTCCGCCTGCCGATGCAGGGGACATGGGTTCGTGCCCCGGTCCGGGAAGATCCCACATGCTGTGGAGCGGCGGGGCCTGTGAGCCATGGCCGCTGAGCCTGCGCATCCGGAGCCTGTGCTCCGCAATGGGAGAGGCCACAACAGTGAGAGGCCCACGTACCGCAAAAAAAAAAAAAAAAAAAAAAAAAAAAAGTGAAAATATTCCAATTATCTGTTTACTAGCGAATGGATAAATAAAATATGGTATTCCATATAATGGAATATTTTTCATTAATAAATAATGAAGTACTGATATATGCTACAACATGAATAAACTTTGAAAATATTACACTAAATTATAGAAACCAGTCACAAAAAAATCACTTATTGTATAATTATATATATATACGAAATGTTCAGAATTGGCATGTCTATAGAGATAGAAAATAGATTAGTGGTTGCCTAGGGCTAGGTCTAGGTAGGGGAGATGAATTGTGGGGAAGAGTGGGAGCAATTACTAATGGCTGTGGGATTTCCTTTTGAGAGGATAAATATGTTCTAAATTAGATTGTGGTGATGGTTGCACAACCCTGTGAACTTACTAAAAACCATTTTAAATTGTACACTTAACCTGGTGAAATGTATGATATGTGAACTATGTCTCAATACAGATGGAAGATATAATTTCATTTCTATTAAATCATTTTCTACATCATTTAGGTGGCTTTTCAATAATAATTACTAGTCTACTTATGAAGAAAGTATCACCTATTAAAAGACATGTGGAAAAGCAACGAAGAAAAAAACAACATTTCTTCAGCTATGGATATCTAGTTGCTTTTCAAATGTTAAGTGAATATCTCCTACTTAATGCTATGTCTAAGCTATTTACAATTTGCTTAAAGGCTTAATCGCTCAATAACTCTTTCAATTATCATGTTTGTCAGTTCACTGTCATGTTGACTTTATAGAATATTTACAGAGCTATTTGTTCTTATTTTGTTCTCAAATTTTAACTTAAAAGACCCTCCTGTTTCCTTAAGCAAATTCTATCCCTTGGGTTCTGTTAAGTAATACATATGATACCAATAGCAAAAAAAAATACAGTAAGCTTTGGTCTTCTTTCTGCCAATGATTTTAGTTCAAAGACACTTCACAAAGTCTCAAAATTGGATGGATCTCTACAAGTCATTACCTGCTTCCCCAACTGAGCACACAGGATTTAATTAATAGAATAATTGCTTAAAGAAATGGGTCTAGGTAAGAATCTAGATCTGGAAATGCCAACTTCTACACAGCTGTCCAACATGTACACTTAATCCCACATTTCAAACCATCCTACCACTTCCATTGTGAGGCAACCCCCCAAAAATGTAAAAAAGAGAAAATGACAGAGAGAGAATAATGAAATCATCTCATGGATATTCCATGCATAGCGATATTTTTCTCTATTAGATGGAGAAATGCCAATCTTTTGGCATTAGACTATTCTAGGGATATAAAAATATTTCAGGAAATAATACACATATACTCAAACAACTAGCGCACACTATTACAGCACATTTAAATAATCATATTAAAAATGCCGAGCTAGTAATTTCAACTTTTAAATTAAATAAGAGATAGCTCTATTTTTATAAAAATCTATTGTTTATTTTTTGGTAAATTCATTGTTTAACTTTTCCAAGTTGCAAATTTTCTCATGAGAACAGTGATTTTCTATAGATCATAATTTTGATTTTCTAGTAAGTAAGTAATAAAAACACAAATCAAGAGAGAAAAAATATTAAAGAATCAGCAATATCTTAATAATATTAAGGCTATCAGATATTCACAGTACCTTATTTCTCCACAACTCAAATATCATTAACTTGTTGTGTTAATAAAAATAATGAAAAACGAAAACCTTTTAAAAATCTAAATTTGATAGTAAATGCCACATGGGAAGAGCTATAATATCTATCATTTGATAGCCTCTCTGCAGAGCATATTTTTCTGTGATAGTAAAACTTAAGTTTTACTTAAGTTTTACCCTCAGTTGGCAACCAACAAATGACTGAAAAAGAACTACTACCAGGCACGAGCAACTGAATATCCATAACTGTAGAAAACTACTCATCTTTAGAAATTTCATTCTTATATTTTCTCTATTCTCTCCCATTCCTCTTCCTATATTAATAGGGCCAGAATATAAAGAATAAATATGACAAAGGATTATAATAATATATTGGCTTGGCCTTATATAATCAATAATTCTAATTTATAAAACCATAAGTTTTGTCTAGTACCTCTAAAACTAAAGAAAAAGTAAAATTGTTAATGTCATTTGACATGATTTATTGAGCAAATACTAGAGCAATTACATTGGGTAGAAGGTTGTCACTCTCTGAATATAACCTACTTGTCATTAAACATTAAATATATTGTAAAGTTTCATAAAATCAAGTTTTTCCATATACTTTACTCTGAAAAGGAAGAAAATGAATCCACAACTACTAAAAACTGGGCTTCTTGCTACTCTGGAGCTTGGACTTCTCACATTCTCTCCAGTTGCTCAGCAACTGTAATTGTATTAGAATCATTATATTAACATTAGATACTACCAAGCTTTATTTTTCTTTCTTACAAAAGGAGAGCTATTGTTAAACCAAATAATTTATTTGAGGATAAAGGTAGCAGCATTTTGAATCTGAATGGGCTCAAGTGTATCTTTCAACCTGCACAATTCAAATCACTCCCATGCAGATATAAAACATCCAGTTGGATTATGTACTTTTGTGTCTTGTGTGATAAAACCTGAAAAAACTCAGGACTAATATAAATCCTTTTTCAAAAAAGAGTCTTAGTTGATATAATTATTTAAATTATGCTCTCTTTTGAAAAAGCTGACCATAGAAATAAATTCATTATAAATCAACAAATTTTCAAAAATACTTAGATTGGATTTATTTTTTATTGTTTTATTTTATAACTGGAAGAAAGGACTATCCGCACTTATTGGTAGAATGTTCTACAAAAAAGCCAATGCTTCTGGATGATTTTCAGAAGCATCATATAACTTACTACTACTCAGAACTACCAATAAACAAATGATTTGACCATAACTTTGGTGGTGATTTGTGCCTTATTTACAGAGTTTACCAAGAACCTATCATGATGACCACCCTACATTATTAGCCAGTAAGTGTTTTCTGAATCAAAATGAATAAAATAATCAATAGAATATACTCTAAAAAACCTATTGTTAAATAATCTGAATTAACCCAATTCTGGCTAGAGGTTATTTACCATGACTAGCCTCTAATGGGCTTGTGCTGTTAAAAAATAAAGCCATTTCAACACAGTTTTTATATCTGAAAACCAATAGAGAGAATTTAATGAAAAAGAAACACAAATTACCAGATAATTCATATGAATACTATGATAAATCATCTTCTATCAATACAGATAAATTATTCTGTCTCATAAGAGAAAAGAATATGGCAAGACAAAATAAATTAGGATACTGTTTATTTCTCTAAAAACCTGTATCCATCACGATACACTAAGTACTTATGCACTTAAGGACATTGTTATCCTTGTAAACACCTTATAAGTGCAGTGGTTCCAATGACTCAAAATGAACCTTCATATTTCAGTGCTCATGACACATTTTATCATATAAAGATAAAGTGACTATTTTTATCTTACATAAATCAATCCAAATCTCTGCTAAGTTCAAAAAAATGCATTGGCAAACGCTTTAAACTGGCAATTTAAACTGAAAGATATTTATACTGTAGACAGAGAGGGCTTATTTTAGCAAGGCCAACTCAAAATGAATATTCTAGCTATGCTTGCTATTATCCCTTACTCCCTTAGAGCAGATAATATCTTTACTCTTAACTGTCAGATTTTGTTTTTAACTTTAAAATTTTAACTGTTTTTTTTCAAGAAGAGTTAATCACACATAAAGATAACTGATTTGAGGCATCAAATAAGGCTATAATACAATGCCAACATTATGAAAGATCCTAAAATTGGGGGGAAACTTAAAATTGTACAAGGGATGGAGCTAGCTTTCTTTTTTAAGAATGATAAGAAGGGACAAAAAACATTATGGGAGAGTGGTGATAGTCAAATCAAATATAGGTCATTTGCTATGTTAGATAGCTTACCTTTGGGTAGGTGTTTCAAAATGGGGCCAGAAGACAGTGTTGAGTGGGGCTATACTGTCTCCACCACACCCGTATGGATAAAAAGAGATCGAACAAATGTCAAGAGAATTGGCACACAAGATGGGTCAGTCACCACACATCTAAGGAACAGAAAAAATGGGAAAAACAGAATTCTTAGCCCTAAGCTTTGATTTGGTCTTGGAACACTATGTTAATACAACATTAACATAGTGTTATGTGATACAACATTCTCCTCATCTGGGGAGAATATTTTTAAATGTTACAGAAGAGCAGCCTTTGGAAGAAGTGGCTCTAGCACTGCCTATGGGCTTAAGTGTTTTTTAAATGCATGCAGGAAAGTTATGTGGTCTCTGAAGATGCTCTCTTAATGGTTTCTGTCCAAGACTTCTCAATGTCGAAATCTTGTGAAAGGGCCCATTCTCTCATTTTCCAAATGGAGCAAGAGCTGAGAGGACAATCTGAGCCCTGAGCTTCTCTTCAACACTGCTATTTATCTTTGTGTCATGCAGAGTTCTGGCAGATAGCACACACAAAGGAGTCAATTGACAATGTGATTAACAGATAATCTACAGAAGTATGGACAGGGCTATGGGAACCAACAGGGGATGGTGAAGCATCCAGGACCTAGCAACAGTAGGAAGCTGTTACCACCCCTAAGTCTAACAGGACAAGAAGATCAAGCAGCATTATTAGATTTCAGTGAGAACTAGAACCTGAGCAGTGTAAGTAGAAAGACTATGTAGTGAACTGAGGGGTAAAAATAGAGACTTCCTAGATCAATCAGGTTTATAAAAGTGAAAGAGAAGCAATAATTACAATAGGAAAAATATCTTTTAAATCAATCCTCGATTTGTCAAACTGTTTATTTGATGTGTCAGTATGGTCAATAACAATTTCTTCAGATGTTTGCTTACTTGTAGAAAAATCTTTCCCTAGTTCCATCAGTGTTTCATTTGCATGTGTATCAAAAGTTTGTATTATTGCAAGACTTTTTTAAAAAGTATGGACATATTGATATCCTCCTGTGTATAATACATATTCTTCATGGGATTTTGGAAAATATAACATTAAATATGGATCTTTTAGGAAACAATTGAACAGTAAGCTTGGTTTTAAAGCCACTTATGCATGCTCTATGGAGGGCAACAATCTTTGTTCTGCTCATTGAAATATCTTGTGTCTAGTTCAGTAGCTGACATGTATGAGGTACTCAGTAAATACTTGTTGAATGAAATATAAATGATGAGTATTTTGCTGTCTATATTTTTGTGGTAGCCCATAATACTTCTGTTATTTTCTTTTTACTTCAGATGCTGCTTTCAAGCCAGATAAGGCTTCACAGTTTGCTGTCTACTACCCAGGTTTCTCATGGTCATTCTCTGCCTAATTTCAACCCCAATTTAAAATGAAAGAATTCTCTACCCATGTTTATTTTCTCTCCTACATACAATGTATTGGTGAATCATCATTTCCTATTCTATAACATGATTCTTATGTGTTCTTCTCATCTTCTCCCAACCCCAAAGAAGTCTTTATCACCAGCTTCAGTTAATTGCTTTTTAGACAATGGAAACTATCTTTATGTTGATACTCAGTTTCTAATCCATCCCTAAATTACTTTTTATAACTTTCAAAATTATTTTACATTTCCTTCATTTTGATTCTGTGTTGCAATAACTTACATCATCATAAATTCCTAAGTATTACCTACAAAGTATTTGAGTAGCCACTTATAAAGATATACCACACTAAACACATGAACATGCTGATTAGATTAGTCCTGGGTAAACAGAATATTTTTAAGAGTAAATAAAAACAAATGAAAAGAATATAAACCTTATTTTTATTTTTACAAAGCCTAATAAATTAGAGAGAGGCTATATGAAAACAATAGAACGGCATTACTTATAGTTTGACAGGAGGTTTTTGTTTGTTTGGTTTGGTTTGTTTGTTTGCTTTTAATTTTCTTCCTAGAATTGATTAATAATGAGTTTATACAATGTCCTAATTCTTCAATGGATGAAGTTATTGACAATTGACAAGTAAATATCATACTCATATGGAACATAAGTATTCTAATAAAGATGCCATTTGAAAAATAAACTCATTTACTTTAAAGAATTAGCTCATGCAATCTTAAGTCACTTTCATTAAATTATAAACATGTTAATGTTACTTATATCCAAAAATAACTGACAGTTTCTTCTGTCGTTGTTGAAGTGTAAGTATTTCGGCCCAGTTCTAACATTTGCAAGTCCGGAGCAAGAGTACAAACAGAGGACCCAGCCCTCAGCCTCACCCCATTCTCTTCCTAAACCAGGCTCCATCAGGAAAATCAGAAGCCTGGTGCGTGTGTGGAGACCACCAGCTGCATCTGAGCCCTACTGGCTCCTCCCTGCCCCTGGCTCCATCCGCCAAGACAGATTCAGAAAGAGACCTGTGCAAGGCCAGGAAGCAGGTTAGGGGTATATTTGGGACAGAGAATTTCTGGCTCCCTGGTACCAACATTATGGGATTGGGATGTGGGGGATACAGGGAGGGACATGGGCTCCAGTTGGGCATGTCCCTTTGGGAGAGATGTGGTGGGAGGAGGGTCAGCCAAGGATCTGGAAAGAATGCAGCCCAAGGCAGGGTCCTGGTTGTCCAGGTCTAAGTGAAGGGCAGAAGAGTACCAACTGCATTTCATGAGAATTTTTTATGGAAAGGGTCCAAAACATTACAAAAACTAAAAACACTCAGAAAACTTGTGAAATTTTTTACCCTATATAGGAAATTTTCTGAGATGTAGTAGATGTTCACAACTCTTATTTCAACACAATGTTCTTTTGAAACTGCACTTTCCTACAGTAAGTACTCCAAAGCTAATAAACCCTAAAGCAAACTCTAAAACTCAAAACATGAACTAAAGTATACTTTATATTTTCCTATATTATATTTTTTGTTTCTATGTACACTATATCTCACTGATGTCTACCAGGACACATGTTAAGTGGATATAAAACTGAAGTAAATAATAATAAAACTGACAACATGTCCTTGATTCTAAATAAATTATCAGCATTCTTTAGAGTATCCACTGGGTACACATTGTTGCATGGGGATATTAATGATTTACAAATTATTATTTTTCTCCATGTTGTTACATTTTATAGAGAAATATTTCAACAAGATACAAAACAACTATTCTTTACTTATGCACATTTTTGACAGATTATTGTTTTTAATGAATCACATAATGGAGAAGAGGAAAAGAAATCAGGTCAGATGAAGCATGCCATATTGATCAATTTTATAATAAGCTAGAGTATCAATATTAGGAACCGAACAAATGGGGAGATTTCTAGGATCTTGACCCTTTACAAGGCTACAACGCTCTACCAGGAAACTGGGGCCCAAGTGTCCACAATTGTCAGGAAATCCCACTTGGCTCCTGTAGGAATGTGTAAAATTGTCATACAGCCTCCTCCCTTGAATAGAGTAAAAGAGAGCAGTCCCTAGTTTTTAGGGATGTCAAAGACACCGTTTTTCCTCAAGGGCCACTCCAGTTGTGAAGGAAATATGTCAGAGGTTTCACTTAGCATGACAAGGTCCCATTGGCAGGTACACTCCATCTAATGCTTCTGGAATCAGACCTGGTGGCCAGTATTTTCCAGCAGGGCCTTTGTGACTGCTGATCTCAAAGTTTGTACCTCTAACTTTGCTCGGCTTCCACATGGTCTCTAAGTGGCAGCTTTCAGCAACGGCGTCCATGGTTGACTTCTCTCAGCAGCTGTTGCTAAGTCAGCTATTCCATGTGGTTGCTGTTCTAACACTGGCTGCTGGTAGAAAGCAGTGTCCTGAGGCCATCTCTGTGGCTTTTCATCTACCTTTTGCATTTCAGATCCTTCTCACCTCCTTAAATACTGGTCTAAAAACATCTTCTAGGTTTTGTTTCTTTAAATCAATTAATGAGTTCCCTGTTAACCCCCAGCACCATCTCTAGAAGGCATTTCACACCAGGGTTCCTGGTGAGAGCTATAGACATAGTTAGGATACTTTAGTTTTCTCAAATAATTGCATTTTAAAAGAATTTACTTAATATCTTTCTTAAGTCACAATTGGGCAACAAAACTCAGTAATATTTTGTAGGGTCTGTTGACTCTCCCTTTCCTCCCTACCCAATCCCAACCCCAGCTGCTGACTTAACTTTCTTTGGTGGCAGCAAAGTGCAAAGAAAGTAAATGAAACACGACAAACTGCCACAATAGATAGCAACTCCAGCCAGTCCTAGAAGTCACTACACCAATATTGTAAGCTGTTTTCTATTCTAGTCCTGGTGTTCTGTCCATGTATTATTGGCCACCAGACAGAACAAATGAGGTCATATGGGTTAATGAAAACAGTTTTCTTACAATGACAATAATCTCAGCAGCAGAAGATACTATAAGTCTCCATTACTCAAGAAGATTCCAATCTCACAGGCTCATTACGATCTCTCTACTTAAGACCTAGTTCATCCTTTTGTGATCATTTGTTTTCTACAACACAAACTTCTCAAACATTTGTATTACAATATCCTGAGCATGAGAAGGGAGCCCTGTAATCTAGGTAATCAGTAGTGCTGCCTGTGCAAATTGGTCTGGGTTGGACCCTCTGTTCCACTTGGTTCCCAAGACAGATCTCTGTATTTGGCTCACCTCAATTTGAGGTAATATTGAGAACGTATGCACTTTATAACAGCATTTTTCTTACTCTCATCTCTTTGTCCTTTCATTAGTAAAATAGATTTGGGTGAAAAATACCTCCCAATAATGTCATAATCCATGGTGCTTCGTTGCTATGTTTTGCTGCGCCTAAGATGCCAAGTTCTGTTGAGACTCCCCTGGTTAAAATCAAACTCCCAGGATCTCTCATTGTTTATTCTCCCTCAGGAAGTTAAAGGAAGAACTTGTCAGCCTTTCAAAAGAGAACCTGAACTCATATTCAAAGAACTTAGCAAAAGGCTCTAACATTTCTTTTTTAGTCTACTTTAGAGAGCAACAAGGGTATTTATTCATATATACATATCATCTACCCTCTATTTATCTATTATCTAACCTTCATATCACAAACACTCTAAAAGTGATTGTGAACTACTGATTTGGTTATTAATCAAGTTAATCTGTCTTTTCTTTTCCAGTATAGGTAGGGACAAATACTTAAGTACAAGGTATAAAAGTTATCAGAAAGCACATGAAGTTTCAGCTTAAGTATAAGAAATTGACATACAAGTTGATCACCGATTTATAAAAACCCAGAAGATGTATTCCCTTCTTGATATGTCCCTAGGACATATCTCTGTCCTAGCTAGGTTTAAAAAATACATTTAAGCCCTATTCCAGAGATAAAATGGATATTAACAACTATGGTTTTCCAACAATTCTCAGACTGCAATTTTTGTTCAGGGAGCTACTTCTGAATTATTTGAGTTAAGAAAGGGCAAACATTTTAAATTATTTAGTCTGTGCTGATTTTCTAATACAGTTTATCCATTCATTTATAGGATCATCTTTTTAAGCACAGTATAAGTTTGCTTCTAATGCCACACACCAGTTGCCAAAGCAATAATTTTCTTCCATTCATGTGTACATTGACTTCCTTTCTGTTTTTTAGGCTACCTTTCCAGACACTTTTGCTCATGGAAATCTATGAAAAGTCATTTTTCTTCATGGTGTTGTCTAAAGCAAATGTTTAATGAGTTTTAAATCTACAAATGCAATATGCCTCTGCTGTGCTGTGTTCTTCATTTATCACCAAATAATACACATTTCTCTTAATCAACTTAACAGATGAAGGAAATCAGATTGATCATAGATAAGCCTAGATAAGCTGAGTTCCTTAATATACTAATATATTCCAAGGCTTTGAAAACTTTAGGTACTTAAAATACAATGTGCTTTGATAAGGTCCTGCCAAATACTGAGCTAGCCCCTCCCCTCTCCCATCAATATCCACCAACTCACAGTTCCTTCCACAGGTTCCCTTCATGCTTCCAACTATTTTTTTTTAGGGGTCAACTCTTACATGCTATGTCCTTTCTCATAATTATACAACAGTAACTCTTTTAATGAACATTATACAGTCCTAACCTATTTTATAGTACTGATTCTTCTGGAATTCATCGAAATACTATCAAACCTGCAATATTTTTGACATTTAATGAATTCAGAACATACAATCATGGAGAGATAGCCACACCACACCACGCGCGCGCACACACACACACACACACACACACACACACACACACAAACAACTTGTTCCCTGCCTCAACAATTTACTTGTGGATATGTTCTACATGGGGCCATAAACAATGGAAGAGCTAAATAACTATACAAGGGAACACCCAGGAAACACTGCAAGGCATGATTAATTGCTTGAACAAGGGGTATAGACCATAAGGTTCATGGCAAACAAGAGACTAATCATTTTGCAATTCAGAGTTAAAGGATTATTCCCCCAGCTAAATACAGAAACTTCTGCCTGGGCATAAAAAATGTACCACATCTGGTCCAGTTAATAAAGAGAACTCAGTGAAACCTGCGATGAGAACTTCAGTACCCTGAACACTTCAACATTTGCTAAAATTGCTCAGTGACTTCAATTTTGATGCTTTCTTCCCCTCATGACAAACTTTCAATATGCCTTCTAAATTGACTATCATGTCTTTGACCCATTTATTCAACAAAAGATTTCATTCCATCCAGCACTGTGCTAGCTATTGTAGTACATGATCTATGTTAATCAAATCATGGGGCAACTCTATTTAAGTAAATATGGTTTGCGACACAAAGAGTAAAAGCAGACATAGGGTCTTCAACCAAAAGCTGGGTTATACTTCAAATACTCATCTTCACATAGTGTGATTGGAGTTTTTTAGGCACATACATCTCTGACAGCATCATCAAACTTGTATATTGTTATGTACACATATTTTCTATCTTACATTTTTAAAAAAGTCAATAACAAGTCAAGGCAGAGTACCTTTCATTACGGAAGAGGGTGATATTATTTTACTGAATATAAATAAGTTCATAACACCCCAACTAGCCAAGCAAACAACTGTACATGCCACAGAACAAGACAATAGTTATACAACAATTTATCTATTTGTAAAAATGTAAAGATTTATCTAAGGGTATATGGTGATACATTTCCATCTTCTGTTAAACTATTTTAAAAGTTAAAGATAACAAATTAATCTAATCAGTCTTGAGGTCAAGAGAGCAAAGCACATTCCTGGCAAACCCTGTGTTGAATGAAGCCTATTTCTAACCCAGTAGTCTTTGTAGTTCCGGCTCTAGCTAAAAGCACCTTACAAGAAGTATTAAGTTGCTTTTCAGCATGGCTCTGTCAAAACAATGAAGAAATCCAATAATTTAGCTTTGCAAAATCTAGAAATGTAAATAAACGAGATGCATTTAGGCAGTTTTGCGCATTGTGTTTTCATTACACTTTCAATGTTTTCCTTAACTTGTGAAATATTTTGTCAGTTTGGAGGGAGGAAAAGAAAACCTAAAAATTTCATCATCTCTAAGAATTCAAATCCAACTCTAACCCCCAAAGATGTCATCTCATCTCTTCATGGGTCCTTACAAGAATATAAACCAAATATATTATATTAACCCATTAGTTAACCAGTTAGTGAACTTTATTTTCTGCTGATTTACAGAACTATATTTTATACATCATGTAATAATCACAATGATGTGATTAGCCAGATGTTCTAACTTCATATCAGAATATCTATATTTATTTGATAAGGCACTAGAGAAGAAGCAAATTTAATTTTTGTATATTGAGGGTAGAAGGAGGGAAGCTGAGTGATGTTCCCTTAATCTTTATTACTATAGAAGGGCATAACCTTAACTAAACTTTCAGACAAATCTTGTGTTTCTTCGATACACCATGAACCTACGCCTTTTATATAACTTTACAATTCAGTTTTATACCTGATCTTTCCACATCAAGATGTATTATCTTTCCCTAAATTTCTTCTCCATTATTAGCAAATGGTTTCCTATTTGTTAATAGGAAAACCCAAATGGAACCTAAACGGAAAACCCAAAAAATCTCAGGGCTCCTTGTCATAGAGGAAGGGACAACTGGGGGTCTGGGAGGGAAATACAAAACAGACTAATCATCCTCTCTGCACAAGAATAACAAGCATAATTTTACTTTTTTCTGTAAAGCTTTTTGCCAAGCAAGGGGTCATGCAAAAATAATCAGATGGCAGCTTGATGCTTATTTAACTAGAGCTCCTGGCTGTGCCCTGGCCTTTTGGTACCAGTTAACTAACTAGATATTGGTATAAAGATACCACAGATAATCATGTAATCCCTGTGCCTTTACACAGTCACTGGCTGTGGAAGATGCACTAAATTAGGACAAAAGGATCAATATCAACTGAGAAGAGCCTGCTGTAATCTACTGAAAACACAGCGATAAGGAGGTAATGAAGAGGCAAATTTGAATAGGGAAGTAGAGTACATTGACAAAGTTTAGAGCCAAAATCCACATGTGGAACCCATTAAAAAAATCATGAACGTTTAGTTTCAATTTCAAAGACTTCAAAGAGCATAAAACAAAATAAACAAATATGGCAGGAAAGCAACATAACTATAGTCTGTGTCTCATTCTCTCAGAGCCTACATCTTAATAACCACTCAATCGAAAGGCAGCAATCTGAAGTCAAGTGTCATACTCATGGTAAAGAACCAAAACTGTAGCATCACACCCACATCTGCCTAGATAAAGAAATGTCAAATTCAATAGCCTTACATAAAATCATATTCAAAGGACAAAATAAAGCATACCATGTTGACAAAGAAAAAATAAAACAGGACTAAGATAACCTGTATGTTTTTCAGAATAAGCTACGTTTGAAAAGAAGAAATAATATGTTATGCATGGAGCAGTTACTTCCACTTTGAAAAAACAAAGGGCTATAGGGTCTGCTCAAGTACAGAAGAAGTGAAAAGGGTATTAGGACCTGGTACGTGATTCAGGAGAACAAGTGTAAAAACTGCAATTTATCTGAACATTCAAGATAAATAAGTAAACAACTCTAAACTGCAAACAAAATTTGCCTCTTTACCTTTGAAATGCACTTTAAATAGCAAAGAAAATGTATTTTTCTCCACATTCTGGTTGCTTTATAAACATTAATTAATTAATCTCAATAATACCCTTGTGACTGTGAATAGGTATTTTCTCTCTGTGTTCTACAAATGAGAAAACTATAATACTAATTATGTACATTCATAGAACTCTTTTTGCCTTAGGGGTTCAGGGTGCCTTATTATTTTGAAATGACTAAACAGACATTAATTATCACGATACCTTTGTGAGGTATATAAAACTACAATTAAATGAGTATGATTGAAAGATTAAAAATAAAGAATAAATTTTATCCTGCATTTGTTCCTTCTTAAAATCATCCCTATATAACAAGATGATCCTGGTTGGGTGATTGTAACTACAGCAATACTGAGATACTATTTTGGAAATATAAAAATGTTGTACAGTGTTTTTTCTTCAAAGATACTAAAAAAATTGACCTCAAATAAGTCTTAGAATTTTCTAATCAAAAGGAAAGGAAACAGAGAAGATGCAATAGGAAGTCAAGAAGAATGATAAATGAGCAGACATTTATTAATTTAACAAATATCTACTCAGTTCTGATAATGGAGCAGCCATGATTCTAGGTCCATGGAATATCGAAATGAACAAAACAAAGACCTGTCGTCATGGAGCTTACATTCCAAAACAGGAGCAAGACAACAAAAAAATGAACAAATAAAATAATTTCAGTTGAAAAATAAATTCTTATGAAGCAAATACACCAGGGTAAAGAGGCAGAGTGAGGGCCTTAGTATATGCAAAGAGTAAGAGAGGGACATGACATAGAGATCAAGGTCAGGAAACTGAGAAGATGAGAACAGAAAATGTTCCATTAGTGTGGAGACTGGATAGCATAACATACATGACATGCTTAGCACGTAGTAATCACTCAATACAGGTTTTGTGGTTTTGTTTGTTTATTTATTGAGAGTTTGGGGGTTTTTTTCCTTTGAGAACTAGAGCAACAGTCTTAAGCTTTGAGTTAGTGTATATTTTCTAGTTAGTGAATCTAATGAGGCAAATGGTTCCTCTTATCACAATGGTTCTCAACCCTGCCTGAACTATAGCATAGCCAGGGAGTACTTTTTAAACGATGGATACCCTGAAAGCCCTCTGAAATTTCTGATATAAGAATTTTGCAGGTAGGATTGATAACCTGTTGTTGCCGCAGCCTTCTCCAACACACCCTCTAGCACTGCAGGAGACTCAAGCACTCAGGATTTCAGGGCCAGACAGATCATGTTGATGTACCCAGATAGGGCAGCTTAAGAAACAAACATGAGAATTGTAGCACTCAGCACCCACTGAGGTATTAAAAAAATATATGAAAACTCTGTGGGCTGAATTTGGCTTAGAGATTGGCAGTTTGCCAGGGCTACAAAATGCACACTATCTGACTGCACAAAATATAAAGAACTGATCCCAGTGATGAAGTTCTGCGAAGGGTCAGGATTGGCTAGGATTTAGCCATAATTCTGCAGTTACAGAGTGCAATACCCCTCAACTCTGGGACAGCATCCATTGGGCTCTTCATGCCAACATGTAATTCTCACTGTCATCAGGTAAACACTTGTAACAGAAATTCAGAGAAGACTGAAGGGGACAAGCCAAGAAAGGAAACAAAGGCTATAGTCATTCGATAAGCTCTAGTAAATAATTCCACCCAGCTGAGATCCTCAAGCGAGAAGTCACAAAAACTATATTTTCCATTCTACAGTTAAACATGGCAGTTTCAAAAGGCATAAATGTTTAAATTGATGCAAATTATTTTTTAAAATGTATGGAAAACAATGTTGACTCCATTAGATGGCATTACAGAAGTTTTTGGACATCTGTATGTTCAGCTCATCCTTACATGAAAACACATGGACGTAATTAAGAAATAGAGGAAAACCAGCCAAGAGACATCAAGCACCTTCACGTTAAATATGATAGAATGCATTCATTTCATTGCCTAATTTAGTCATTATTGCTCAACTGGGTGAGTAGTTCACACAAATTACAGCACATGCATTTAACACATATATAAATATACGTAAGCACAGAGATTTCTGTAAAATGTTTCATCTTCTTGTGTCATTTGTGTCAATGCAAATATTGGAATTATTTTTGCACATTAGGCAACTGTGTAAAAGCCAGTGTAATAGTAAAAGTTCCACTGAAAAGTAAGAGAACTAGTCTATTAAACCCACATACACACACTACTTTTGCATTCGTTCCTTCTCTATCCTCCAAATATTTGAACTGTTTCTCACTTGGAGAAGACCCTTGACTGAAGTGTAACCCTGTAGTCAGTGAGAAGCAATGTCATTCTCTGGATCATCTATTTATTACTTAAACTCTGTGATCTAGTACTTTAACAGCTTGAATAAGAGTAAACTGTTATCTCAGTAGTGAACCAACAGCAGCAACTGACAGTCAAAAGCAATAGATATCTATTCTCACACTTCCCTACAAGGAGAAAAGGCTCAAGTATATCTAAAGTCTTAATAAAGTCTTAATTTCCTTTAGTAAAAGGAAATAGTGACCCTGACCTGTCTCCCGGGGCACAAAAGTTTTGTATTAAGTAACCAATGTACACATGGGGTATTTTGCCCTTCTGTCCATAAAGGAGAGGAGAAGCATTCCCTCTCTGCCTATTTCTCTAGCCTAAGTCCCTGTTATTCCTCCATAAAAATCATGATTATGGCCAGGATGCTTAACACTATCCCTCCTGAGCACATCAAGCACTTGTCTCTTCAACTCTTCACCCATTTTGTTCCCCCTTCCTAGACCCTATATTTCCTCTTACACTAAGTCTTATCAATCCTTAAAGGTTCCCTTCAAATCTCCTTTTTTATCACTATACAGCCTTCTAATATTATTTTTATATTACTTCTAATATTATTTTTTCTCCACTAAATCCTATAGAAATTTTTACTTTTTTTTTTTTTTTTTTTTTTTTTTGCGGTACGCGGGCCTCTCACTGCTGTGGCTTCTCCCGCTGTGGAGCACAGGCTCCTGACGTGCAGACTCAGCGGCCATGGCTCACGGGCCCAGCTGCTCCGCAGCATGTGGGATCCTCCCGGACTGGGCCACGAACCCGCGTCCCCTGCATTGGCAGGACTCCCAACCACTGCGCCACCAGGGAAGCCCCTAGAACTTATTTTTATGCCTCTCTTACAGCACTTACCATATACTGTCTTTCTAACTACTGCCCATATAATATGGTGTCACTGAAACTCAGCCCTATGAGGGAATACAGGGGATATCTGATCCAATTGCCTAAACAGTGCAGTAAGCCATTCTCCACACCTCCAGCAAATGCTTATCTTGCTTTGCTTGGCTTGTCAACCTCCTTCTGCTTCCAAGAATGGGAAGTGCACACTTTCTTTATTAAATATACGTATACAGAAAAGGTGCACAGTAGCGCCAGTAAATACCTGTTGAATGAATAAAAATACTTTATATTAAAGTTGAACTGCTCTAACGTTGAACTAGTTCTTCCTCATACTTAGTTCAAATGTGGCTCTCTGTCATTTTAACTCATAATAATTACTCTAGGGTTCTGCCTGCTTCTATACATATAGAAGACATGCTTTAATACAGGTCATATGAACTGGACAGCTACATGTAAAAGCATGAAATTAGAACACTCCCTAACACCATACACAAAAATAAACTCAAAATGGATTAAACACCTAAATGTAGGGCCAGACAATATAAAACTCTTAGAGGAAAATAGAGGTAGAACACACTATGACATACATCACAGCAAGATCCTTTTTGACCCACCTCCTAGAGAAATGGAAATAAAAACAAAAATAAACAAATGGGACCTAATGAAACTTAAAAGCTTTTGCACAGCAAAGGAAACCGTAAACAAGACGAAAAGACAACCTTCAAAATGGGAGAAAATATTTGCAAATGAAGCAACTGACAAAGGATTAATGCCCAAAATATACAAGCAGCTCATGCAGCTCAATATCAAAAAAACAAACAACCCAATCCAAAAATGGGCAAAAGACCTAAATAGACATTTCTCCAAAGAAGATATACAGATTGTCAACAAACACATGAAAGGATGCTCAATATCACTAATCATTAGAGAAATGCAAATCAAAACTACAATGAGGTAACACCTTACACCAGTCAGAATGGCCATCATCAAAAAATCTAGAAACAATAAATGCTGGACAGGGTGTGGAGAAAATGGAACCCTCTTGCACTGTTGGTGGGAATGTAAATTGATACAGCCACTATGGAGAACAGTATGGAGGTTCCTTAAAAAACTACAAATAGAATAGAATTACCATATGACCCAGCAATCCCACTACTGGGCATATACCCTGAGAAAACCAGAATTCAAAAAGAGTGTGTACAAAAAGAGTGTGTACCACAGTGTTCATTACAGCTCTATTTACAATAGCCAGGACGTAAAAGCAACCTAAGTGTCCGTCGACAGATAAATGGATAAAGAAGATGTGGCACATATATACAATGGAATATTACTCAGCCATAAAAAGAAATGAAACTGAGTTATTTGTAGTGAGGTGGATGGACCTAGAGTCTGTCATACAGAGGGAAGTAAGTCAGAAAGAGAAAAACAAATACTGTATGCTAACACATATATATGGAATCTTTAAAAAAAATGGTTCTGAAGAACCTAGGGGCAGGACAGGAATAAAGACGCAGACATAGAGAATGGACTTAAGGACACGGGGAGGGGGAAGGGTAAGCTGGGATGAAGTGAGAGAGTGGCATGGACATAAATACACTACCAAATGTAGAATAGATAGCTAGTGGGAAGCAGCCACATAGCACAGGGAGATCAGCTCGGTTCTTTGTGTCCACCTAGAGGGTTGGGGTAGGGAGGGTGGGAGGGAGACACAAGAGGGAGGATATATGGGGATATATGTTTATGTATAGCTGATTCACTTTGTTATACAGCAGAACGTAACACACCATTGTAAAGTAATTATACTCCATTGGAGTAATTATACTCCAATAAATAAAAAACTCCAGTTTTTTTTTAAAAAAAAACTAACAACAACAAAAATGACAGATCATATGATGAAGAGTTTTATCTTGACCACGCTGAATATCCCCTTTAATCATCAAAGATAATTTCCAGACCCTCCCTTGGAAAACTTAACACTTAGACCATGGCATTGAGAACAGGGTTCAATGTTCCTCTGAACACCTAGATCATGGAATGTCTCTCTACTTGGGAAACAGTATTAATGCCCAGAACAGTACCAATATGCAGATAGTAAATATTCACTCAATACAGGTTGAAAATCTGTGTGATTGGCATAACCCTGGAATACCAGTACCATACCATCTCTAGAAGAAACGTATATTCATTCCTAATAATACTGTAGTCTATGTTCATTTTTTTAGACCATTTTCTGGCATTCAAAAGACCACCTTGATTTTCCTTAAAGTCTGCTTGTCAACTTTTCACAAGAGAACTGAAGATGAAGCCTGTTGAAGCATGAAGGGAAGACGGAGAATAGTGTACCTATGCAGACATATGTGGAAGGGAGAGGGTCAAATTGTAGAAACAGCAGATGGACCAAGCTCCACATTAAACAGAACAGGTTAAGAGCAGAGATATCCTTTGCTGTATTTTTTCATTCCTTTAACTTTCAATCCTTCAGGAAATCAAATCTCTCATCAACACAGAAAGAATAGTGCAATTTATCAGCCATGTTATTGTTTTCTCACAGTAGACATAGTGTTCTCAGGCCTACATTGCATAGTATTAGGTGCATTTGACTTTCATCATCTTCAAAAAATGTACTGTTGCTTTTCTATGTCTAACAGTTAACAATCTTTTAAGTGTAAATATATTTTTTCAATATTTTCAAACTCTTTAATCACTTGAGTTGTTTGAGTTCCAGTTTTATTTATTAATTTCCACCATGTCCTTGTGTTAGAACAGAGAAAGGAGAATACTTGGTGGCAAAGGGTTGTATCATAATTTTTTATATCCTACTAAAATAAACAATGAAATACATGTATGTCTTGGTCAAAATATTCTGCTAATTTAATCTATATTTCATAGAGAGAGGTTCTTTACAAGGAGGTAGGACAGTAGTTTCTGGACAGGTGTCCAAGTTAACAAGGAGGAGACTGCAGTATTCTGTCCCTTGAAAAGATTATGACAATTGACAAATTACATAATCACTTTACTCATTAGTACTGTGATTGAAATTAAAGTGTATGAAGCAATAAACTTTAGTTAATTAATTCCTGATGTTGTATGGCTTTCTATTATTTTCCAAAGCTGTTCTATTGTTTTTGCCCCAAAGGAGTTTAAGGAAAATTTTTTAAAAAGCTTTTCTCTATGATCACATAATGTGCTGTGCACTCTGAAATGAATTATGTTCTTAAATATGTATATTATGTGTAAACAATGATGCAGTTTTTATCACCCATGGTGAGCAATGAAGTCCTTCATAACTGAATCAATGAAATGTCTTAATTTTATCACACTGCCACCATGATTCATAAGAAGTACATAGAGATCCATCATTGAAATGAGAGAAATCTCTTCCATCTTCAATAACGAAAACCAAAAGCAATATGTGCCTAGAGATTAGATCATCTTTCAGTTACAATGTATCATTGCAGGTTTTCAAATTACAAATATGTAGTTTTCTGAGTGGCAAATTTCATGGCTGAGGGAGTACAGATTAGTTTTCCAGTTCACAACAAGGTATGTGGAATTCAGGAAGGTTTTGGGCACTTGGGGACTGGATGGAGCACATGGTTCAATGTTATTCATAAGAAGATTTCAATAAGAAGTAGTTCTGGAGCTATGGAGCTGCAGTGTTAACAAAGGTGTGAGTCTTTAAAGCCTATAACCTAAACATGGGCATTCACTGCCAGTGAGATCTGTCAGTGTGCTGGGAGCAGTAAGCATGGTATAGAATCATGGTTTCTATTGCCCGTATCATTACCCTAGCTGCACACCCTTTGGGAGGCTACCCAACAGTCTCAGGACAATTTTCACATGCACTTTGTAAACTGTAGAACATCTTGGTGTAGAGTGACAAGAGTTATGGGGCTCTTTTATTGTGTGCCAAAAAGAAGATTTTAGGTCCAAGTAAGAAATATTTGTCTAGCTTGTCCAGGTCTGTCAATCAATGGCATTTATTGAGCTCCCACTGTCTGCAAAGATTCTTACTTGAAGAAAGTTGACTCAGAAAGGAAGAAGATGATGGAGGAGAGAGGGATAAATTAGGAGCTTGAGATTAACATATATACACTACTATGTATAAAATAGGTAAACAAAAAGGACCTACTGTATAGCACAGGGAACTATATCTAATATCTTATAATAACCTGTAATGGAAAAGAATCTGAAAAAGAATGTATACACATATGTATATATGAATCACTTTGCTGTACGCTTGAAACTAACACGACATTGTAAATTAACTATACTTCAATTTAAAGAATTTGGTCACTTGAAAACAAGGAAGAAAGTGAGAGCCTCTGCTTTCCAACTGCTAAGGAAGAAAAGACAACAAATGAATATGCAGTGGAGGCTTATTTTTAATCCAGCATTCCCAGAGAGCACATTCAGATAACTGAGGCTGTTTTGTTTTATTTTGTTTTTAATGGATGCTTATTTTAGTCATGTTAGTCATAAAGATGTGACACCAGACTGCTCTTTAAGAAAGGACTTGCTGCCCACCAGCAAGGAGTATGGTTTGTCTCGCTTCCAGCTTCTTCTCAGGACAGCCCCTGGCCAATCACCAAGCAAGGCAGTAGTACCAGAGCCTAGTATTTCCTCCCAGAGGAAGACTCCTCCAATGGGCAAGCTTTGCTCTGGGGGATCCTGGCGGGAGAAGTGCACTGTGATCTGATGGCCTCCCTATACAATCCTGCTTCTGCTCTTTTCCTTTCACAGATGTTACTCACCAGTAAATCTTTTGCATGCCTAATTCCATCTCTAAGCTCCTTTGTGGAGAACCCAACTTGCAACAGAGAGTCTTTACAATTTATTTATAATTTTTTTCTGTAATAAAAAATGAATGAGATACTGATACATGCTACAACATGCATGAACCTTGAAAACAATATGCTAAGTGAAACAAGCCACAAAAGATGGCACATTGTATGATTCTATTTTTATGAAATGTCCAGAATACATGAATCCACAGAGGCAGAAAGTAGATTAGTGGTTGCCAGGGCCTGGGAAGATGACGAGATGGAAGGTGATTGCTAATCGGCATAGGATTATTTTTGGGGGTGAGAAAAGTGTTCTAAAATTCCAATTTTAGTATATGTGCTGCCAAAGTGAGCACAAAAGTGTTCCAAAATTGATTGTGGTAATGGTTGCACATTATAACTCTGAATATAATAAAAGCTACTGAACTGTATATTTTAAATAGGTAGATTTGAGATATATGAATTATCTCAATAAAGGCATTAAAAATTTATTTTTTATACACTATCCTATTTTCTGAAACACACTATACTCATAACACTGACACTACGGGACTGCAGGAGGACACGTGCCCAATCCTTTAGACAGTTGTCATTTCTCAGTATATAAGCATACAGCAGCCTAGCTCTTCTATTTGGGAGATCTGAAGTGAAAACCAAACAACCAAATTTGTAATATCATTAAACTAAATTTGTATATAATTCTAAGTTTTTAACCTTCCTCTTTTGGACAACATGAAAGCCATGGCTCTCTGAGAAAGTGTTGTCTCATTGTTTAGAAGCTTACTTTTCTATTACTTTTGTGATTAGGATAACTAAGGTGTCCAGAATTCATTTTGTGTGTAGGTGTGTATATTAGGATGTACCTGCAACAGGATGTTATGTGAGATTTTTCCTTTTGATGCAGAATTGTCAAAGGTGCTAAGCAATCCATGCTTAAAAGGGAATGGTCTATGAGCTACCTAAAGTGGGGATGAGACATGAGCTTACTAAAAGGAGGCAAAACTGGCCTTGCTACCACTAGCCATCACTTCATCTCCTCTGTAGAATCTGTAAAAGAACAGGGTTGTCATTAAATTCTCTGCTTTGTGAGGAATCAATGTTCACGACGAGAGGCTACAGTCTCTCCCTAAAGCCAAGAGTAGGATGTGAAGATATTACTGAGAGATTATATGGGGTGCCTAAGAAAGGGATTCATGTATTTCATTCCCTGGCTAGATGTCTGTTTGGGCAGCTAACCAGAAGATCTGTCTCAGAAGAGTACTGGAGAGAGATAGTATATCTAAGCTAGGACATACCAGTGGGTCAACCTATATTTCCACCATTTGGCATGGCACGGATATATGAGTTTCTGGCGGACCACATGGATGCCACAGAAGGTAGTTAGAGGTGTACCAATTTATTGTATTCCATGTAAGACAGCTACTTGCAGAGCACAGGGATTCTAACAGTAAGAAGCTGTGGGTTAGATGAATAGTATTAGGAGCAGGGGAGGTGGGATAATGAAAAGGGTGGGGTGGGCAGATGACAGAGGGGCAGAATGCAGAATTTAAGTCACATAATTTAATGAGTTAATCTTTGTAAAAGTACACCCAGTGTTAGGTCAGAATTTTCATGTATTAAGTATTGCAGTTATTACCACCATTTAATTCTGGTTTCCCAGAATGAAGCCTGCAGTTAAATAATCAAAACTGCTTATTTTACTCAATCAATAGTTTCTACTACTTGGATAAGTGTGATTAACAACACTACACTTTTCAAACCACATTTCCTTAAATTCATTCTTTAAGGAAAACACCAATTTGTTTCCTATTACAGACAACTAAAAAAATCTGCATGCTAATCAACATCCTCTCTACTCAATTTCAATCTACAAATATTCAAAAGCAAACTACAATAAACATCTGGGGGGTAATACTTTTCTATTTCTCTCTAATGCAGTAATATGTTATTCTTGAGAAGTCCTGCACACATATTTTCAAACTCTAAGTCATTTAGGAAGAAAAAGAGAGTAGCATACCAGCACAGTGACATCAAAATATTGAAGACAAAAGATTGAAGATTTCAAGAAAGCAAGCTGACTTAACCCATTGATTAATTTCTATATTTTAGGAAAGCTTAGTCTTATCCTATACATCAGGAAAGCATGAATCAATTAACGTCATGATCATCAAAACTAAAATCTCACTGGGAGAAACACCAAGCGATGAGCTTTACAAGGGCAAATATTGGGTCCAAACTATCTCTGTGTCCCCCATATCTAAGCCAAAGTCTATCCATGTTGGTTTAATAAGAGTGTAGATAAAAGTTTGAGGGTATGCATGGAGAGAATAATCTTTTCCTATTTCTCCATCACTTTCTAAACCTAGTCAGTCATGACATGTTGTCAGTTTTATCCTAGAAATGTCTCTGGAATTTCCTACTTCTCTTAAAACTCCCTCCAAAATTCTACTAGAGCTTTGATCTCTCTTACACTCTTAACACAACAATCTCTCCAACAGTTTCTTCTCTTGTAGCATCTCTAAATAACAGATCAGATATATCACTCTCCTACTGCCAAATTTCTACTGATCCTGGTTTGTGTATAGGATACAACCTGACCATATTAGTGAAAAAAATACAAAACCCTTGTAATCAGGCTCCATGCTACTTCTTTATGTTCATTTCTGGCCATTCCCTCACCAAATCTCATGGACCTATATATTAGCAACACCCAATACATACACCATCAACAAACCATGTTCCTGTATGCTTTTCTATGCCAGCATACTACCTTCCCCATTCTTTATTCACGCAGTAACAACCATGTTCCTAGTAAGTACTGCACTGGGTGTTAGATAGAACCTTATACTGAATAGAAATTTTTTATTTTATATCAATACACATCTCTGATGTTATCTCTGTCTTAAAGCCTTATCCAACTTCCTCAGACAGAGGTAGGGGTATTCTTATTATAACTTGGTTTTACTCTAATATTTTTATCTTTCAATTATTTGTATATGTTTGTATCTTTTCCACTAAACATCAGGGGCTTTACCTCTCACCTATATCCCTGACAGGCAACACAGTGCTGGATTTGAAAAATAAATTTAATTTTAAAAGCATAATGAATGAATGATCAAAGTGACAAAAACAGACACTCAGATATTTGAACAACAAAAGAAATTCAAGAATTCAGACTCTATAAGTTCTAAACTAATGATGCCTCAGACAAGGCCCAGATAGAAATTTATGAAGTTTATCATCTTTTAATGAAAGAATTTGATTATAAAATGTACCTTAGAAAAAGGTGGAAAAAAAGGATATTAAAAGTACTTGAGTTAATTATTTTAAGTATGTAAAAAAAATTAAGATAAAAAATACTTACTTCCCCAGGGCCCTGAACAAACATGGCAAAGTAGAAGGATGTGCTCTCACTCCCTCTTGCAAGAACACCAGAAACACAATGAACTGCTGAACAATCATCAACAGAAAGACACTGGAACTCACCAAAAAAGATACCTCACATCCAAAGACAAAGGAGAAGCCGCAATGAGACGGTAGGGATGGTGCAATCACAATAAAATCAAATCCCATAACTGCTGGGTGGGTGACTCACAAACTAGAGAACACTTATACCACAGAAGTCCACCCACTGGAGTGAAGGTTCTGAGCCCCATGTCAGGCTTCTAAACCTGGGGGTCTGGCAATGGGAGGAGGAATTCCTAGACAATCAGATTTTGAAGGCTAGTGGGATTTGATTGCAGGACTCTGACAGGACTGGAGGAAACAGAGACTCCACTCTTGGAGGGCACACACAAAATAGTGTGCACATCGGCACCCAGGGGAAGGAGCAGTGACCCCAAGGGAGACTGAAACAGAACTACCTGCTAGTGTTAGAGGGTCTACTGCAGAGGTGGTGGGTGGTTGTGGCTCACTCTGAGGACAAGGACACTGGCAGAAGAAGTTCTGGGAAGTACTCCTTAGCGTGAGCCCTCCCAGAGTTTGCCATTAGCCCCACCAAAGAGCCCAGGTAGGCTCCAGTGTTGGGTGCCTCAGGCCAAACAACCAACAGGGAGGGAGCCCAGCCCTACCCATCAAGAGTCAAGTGGATTAAAGTTTTACTGAGCTCTGCCCACCAGAGAAACAGTCACCTCTACCCACCATGAGTCCCTCCAATCAGGAAACCTACACAAGCCTCTAAGAGAGCCTCATCCACCAGAGGGCAGGCAGAAGAAGCAAGAAGAACTACAATCCTGCAGCCTGTGGAACAAAAACAACATTCACAGAAAGACAGACAAGATGAAAAGGCAGAGAGCTATGTACCAGATGAAGGAACAAGATAAAATCCTAGAAAAACAACTAAATGAAGTGGAGATAGGCAAGTTTCCAGAAAAATAATTTAGAATAATGATAGTGAAGATGATCCAGGACCTCGGAAAAAGAATGGAGGAAAAGATCGAGAAGATGCAAGAAATGTTTAACAAAGACCTAAAAGAATTAAATAACAAGCAAACAGAGATGAATAATACAATAACTGAAATGAAAACTACATTAGAAGGAATCAATGGCAGAATAACTGAGGCAGAAGAACGGATAAGTGACCTGGAAGACAGAATGGTGGAATTCACTGCTGCGGAACAGAATAAAGAAAGAAGAATGAATAGAAATGAAGACAGCCTAAGAGACCACTGGGACAACATTAAATGCAACAACATTTGCATAATGGGGGTCCCAGAAGGAGAAGAGAGACAGAAAGGACCCAAGAAAATATTTGAAGAGATTATACTCAAAAACTTCCCTAACATGGGAAAGGAACTGGCCACCCAAGTCCAGGAAGCACAGAGAGTCCCAAACAGGATAAACCAAAGGAGAAACACACTGAGACACATAGTAACCAAACTGACAAAAATTAAAGACAAAGAAAAATTATTGAAAGCAGCAAGGGAAAAATGACAAATAACATACAAGGGAACAGCCATAAGGTTAACAGTTGATTTCTCAGCACAAACTAAACAATCCAGAAGGGAGCGGCATGATATACTTAAAGTGATGAAAGGGAAGAACCTACAACCAAGATTAATCTACCTGGCAAGGATCTCATTCAGAGATCTCATTAAGATTTGATGGAGAAATCAAAAGCTTTACAGACAAGCAAAAGCTAAGAGAATTCAGCACCACCAAACCAGCTCTGCAACAAATGCTTAAGGAACTTCTCTAAGTGGGAAGCACAAGAGAAGAAAAGGACCTACAAAACCAAACACACAACAATTAAGAATATGGTCATAGGAACATTCATATCAATAAGTACCTTAAACGTGAATGGATCAAAAACTACAACCAAAAGACACAGGCTTTCTGAATGGATACAAAAACAAGACCCATATATATGATGTCTGCAAGAGAACCACATCAGACCTAGGGATACATACAGACTGAAACTGAGGGGATGGAAAAAGATATTCCATGCAAATGCAAATCAAAAGAAAGCTGGAGTAGCAATACTCATATCAGATAAAATAGACTTTAAAATAAAGAATGAATCAAGAGACAAGGAAGGACACTACATAATCATCAAGGGATCAATCCAAGAAGAAGATATAACAATTATAAATGTATATGCACCCAACATAGGAGCATCTCAATACATAAGGCAACTGCTAACAGCTATAAAAGAGGAAATCGAGAGTAACACAATAATACTGGGGGACGTTAACACCTCACATACACCAATGGACAGATCATCCAAAGTGAAAATAAATAAGGAAACAGAAGCTTTAAATGACACAACAGACCAGATAGATTCAATTGATATTTATAGGACATTCCATCCCAAAACAGCAGATTACACTTTCTTCTCAACTGCGCAAAGAACATTCTCCAGGATAGATCCCACCTTGGGTCACAAATCAAGCCTCAGTAAATTTAAGAAAATTGAAATCATATCAAGCATCTTTTCTGACCACAACTCTATGAGATTAGGAATGAATTACAGGGAGAAAAACGTAAAAAACATAAACACATGGAGGCTAAACAATACATTACTAAATAACCAAGAGATCATTGAAGAAATCGAAGAGGAAATAAAAAAATACCTAGAGACAAATGACAATGAAAACATAACGATCCAAAACCTATAGGATGCAGCAAAAGCAGTTTTAAGAGAGAAGTTTATAGCTATACAAGCCTACCTCAAGAAACAAGAAAAATCTCAAATAAACAATCTAATCTTCCACCTAAAGGAACCAGAGAAAGAAGAACAAACAAAACTCAAAGTTAGCAGAAGGAAAGAAATCATAAAGATCAGAGCAGAAATAAATGAAATAGAAACAAAGAAAACAATAGCAAAGATCAATAAAACTAAAAGCTGGTTCCTTGAGAAGATAAACAAAATTGATAGCCCATTAGCCAGACTCCTCAAGAAAAAGAGGGAGAGGACTCAAATCAATAAAATTAGAAATGAAAAAGGATAAGTTATAACAGACACCGCAGAAATACAAAGCATCCTAAGAGACTACTACAAGGAACTCTATGCCAATAAAATGGACATCTGGAAGAATTGGACAAATTCTTAGAAAGGTATAACCTTCCAAGACTGAACCAGGAAGAAATACAAAATATGAACAGACCAATCACAAGTAATGAAATTGAAACTGTGATTAAAAATCTTCCAACAAACAAAAGTCCAGGACCAGATGGCTTCACAGGTGAATTCTATCAAACATTTAGAGAAGAGTTAACACCCATCCTTCCCCAGCTCTTCCAAAAAATTGCAGAGGAAGGAACACTCCCAAACTCATTCTATGAAGTCATTCTATGAGGCCATCACCCTGGAGAAAGATACTACAAAAAAAGAAAATTACAGACCAATATCACTGATAAATATAGATGCAAAAATCCTCAACAAAATACTAGCAAACAGAATCCAACAACACATTAAAAGGATCATATACCATGATCAAGTGGGATTTATCCCCGGGATGCAAGTGTTCTTCAATATACGCAAATCAATCAATGTGATACACCATACTAACAAACTGAAGAAGAAAAACCATATCATCATCATATAGATGCAGAAAACGCTTTTGACAAAACTCAACATCCATTTACGATAAAAACTCTCCAGAAAGTGGGCATAGAGGGAACCTACCTCAACATAATGAGGGTCATATATGACAAACCCACAGCAAACATAATTCTCAATGGTGAAAAACTGAAAGCATTTCCTCTAAGATCAGGAACAAGAAAAGGATGTACACTCTCACCACTATTATTCAACATCATTTTGGAAGTCCTAGCCATGGCAATCAGAGAAGAAAAAGAAAAAAAAGGAATACAAATTAGAAAAGAAGAAGTAAAACTGTCACTGTTTGCAGATGACATGAAACTATACATAGAGAATCCTAAAGATGCCACCAGAAAACTACTAGAACTAATCAATGAATTTGGTAAAGTTGCAGGGTACAAAGTTAATGCACAGAAATCTCTGGCATTCCTATACATTAATGATAAAAAATCTGACAGAGAAATTAAGGAAACACTCCCATTTACCACTGCAACAAAAAGAATAAAATACCTAGGAATAAACCTACTGGGGAGACAAAAGACTTGCATGCAGAAAACTATAAGACACTGATGAAAGAAATTAAAGGTGATACCAACAGATGGAGAGATATACCATGTTCTTGGATTGGAAGAATCAATATTGTGAAAATGACTATACTACCCAAAGCAATCTAGAGAATCAATGCAATCCCTATCAAATTACCAATGGCATTTTTTACAGAACTAGAACAAATCATCTTAAAATTTGTATGGAGATGCAAAAGACCCCGAATAGCCAAAACAGTCTTGAGGGAAAAAAGCAGAGGTGGGGGAATCACATTCTCTGACTTCATACTATACTACAAAGCTACAGTAATCAAGACAGTATGGTACTGGCACAAAAACAGGAATATAGATCAATGGAACAAGAGAGAAAGCCGAGAGATAAACCCACGCACCTATGGTCAACTAATCTATGACAAAGGAGGCAAGGATATAAAATGGAGAAAAGACAGTCTCTTCAATAAGTGGTGCTGGGAAGACTGGACAGCTACATGTAAAAGAATGAAATTAGAACACTCCCAAACACCATACACAAAAATAAACTCAAAATGGATTAGAGACCTAAACGTAAGACCAGACAGTATAAAGCTTTTAGAGGAAAACATAGGAAGAACACCCTTTGACATAAATCACAGCAATATCTTTTCTGATTCACCTCCTAGAGTAATGGAAATAAAAACAAAAATAAACAAATTGGACCTAATGAAACTTCAAAGCTTTTGCACAGCAAAGGAAACCATAAGCAAGACAAAAAGACAACCCTCAGAATGGCAGAAAATATTTGCAAATGAAGCAACTGACAAAGGATCAATCTACAAAATTTACAAGCAGCTCATGCAGCTCAATATCAAAAAACAAACAACCCAATCCAAAAATGGGCAGAAGACCTAAACAGACATTTCTCCATAGAAGACATACAGATGGCCAAGAAGCACATGAAAAGCTGCTCAACATCACTAATTATTAGAGAAATGCAAATCAAAACTACAATGAGGTATCATCTCACACCAGTTAGAATGGACATCATCAGAAAATCTACAAACAATAAATGCTGGAGAGGGTGTGGAGAAAAGGGAACCCTCTTGCACTGTTGGTGGGAATGTAAATTGATACAGCCACTATGGAGAACAGTATGAAAGTTCCTTAAAAAACTAAAACTAGAATTACCATATGACCCAGCTATCGCACTACTGGGCATATACCCAGAGATAACCACAATTCAAAAAGACACATGCACCCCAGTGTTTATTGCAGCACTATTTACAATAGCCAGGTCATGGAAGCAACCTAAACACCCATCGACAGACGAATGAATAAAGAAGATGTGGTACATACAGACAATGGAATATTACTCAGCCATAAAAAGCAATGAAATTGGGTCATTTGTTGAGACGTGGATGGATCTAGAGACTGTCATACAAAGTGAAGTAAATCAGAAAGAGAAAAACAAATATCATATATTAATGTGTCTATGTGGAACGTAGAAAAATGTTACAGATGAACCAGTTTGCAGGGCAGAAGTTGAGACACAGATGTAGAGAACAAATGTATGGACACCAAGGGGGGAAAGCAGTGGGGTGGGGTGGGGGTGGTGGTGTGATGAATTGGGCAATTGGGATTGACATGTACACAGTGATGTGTATAAAGTTGATGACTAATAAGAACCTGTTGTATAAAAAATTAAATAAAATACAATTCAAATATTCAAAAAATATTCAGTTTCTAATATCATTTATGTATTCCTTAATATAAATAACCTAGTAAATTATTAACTCTTATTTTGAATTGCTTTTTCACTGATACATGAAATCCATTAATCTGTAATATTTCTAACCCTACTAATCACAGATGAGAAGTAACAGAATCACCCATGTTCCCATAGAATTTGTTTTCCGGCCTGAGACCTCTAATGCAGTGCTGTTCCCTGCCCCAACTTAACATTTTAATATTTGTTGATTCTGATCAAACAGTGATTATACATCACTCTTTTGTCACACAGTGGATCGTATTCCAAATTGGCAGGCACTGTGAGCATACATAAAATCTAATATCAAGTTTCTATTTCCTTGTTTGAACTCACAGTGATAACAGTCCTCAGAGGCAAGCTATTATTTGTAATTTGTGTATTATTTGCACAGTTCAGTTCATACACACACGTGTGTGTGTGTTTTTATGTATAAATTGTGATTTTGCTTAATGAGTGTGCAGATAGATATGATAGCATAGATTACTTCCTGTTCTAAATACGAATTCACAGAAAATGTTATCATTGATATACAGTTTCTAAAGATGGGAATCTAATATTTTTTATTGTAGCATTTATAGAAAAGTATGGGAAAAAATGTGGAGGCCTCTATATCTCTAAATTTGGTCACTGGAAAAGCGAAAGATGTTTTATTTCAATAGTAAGAGACAATAGACAATAATTTTAAATAATTTTTCAAGGAGAGAAAATAAAATTTTAAAAATATAAAAAAGCAGAGGAAAATTACACTTGTTTTCAAAACGGTAAAATGATGGTTCCCACAGCAGGAAAAAAATATGTTGGTAGAGAAAAATGAGGATATAGGAAAGTCCAAACTGCATTTTCTGTGCTCTACTTTGCTGTGTCTTCATGGCCCAGTATGAATCATATTATAAAATGTAAAATGAAAGGTATAATAGCATGATAAAATACTTTGAAATATTCTAATATGCCACCTTTGGTCCCACTTTTAAATATTAGATATATTAAAGAAAATAGATTAATAGATATACCAATAATATACTTAAATACATAGTTTGTTACTATATATATATATATATATATATATATATATATATATAGCTTACATATGTAATTGGACTCATGGTCTGTGATTCTTAATTTTATGTGTCAATGTGCCTGGGCTAAGAGATTCCCAGATAGCTGATAAAACATTATTATCATCCAAATTGTTGAAAACCCAAATAGAACAAAAAGGTGGAGTAAAAATGAATTCTCTCTCTGCTTAAGCTGGAACACTGATCTTCTGACCTTGTTCATCAATGTCCTGGTTCTTTGGTCTTTGGACTTGAACCAGGACTTAGGCCATTGGCCCCTTGGTTTTAGGGCCATCAGACTCAGACTAGGACTTACATCATTGGCTCCTCTGGTTCTTAAGACATCAGGTTGGGACTGGAACTACAGCACCCGCTTTACCAGGCCTCCAGCTTATAGATGTTAGATTGTGGGACTTCTCAGTCTTCATAATTGTATGAGTGAATTCCTCATAATAAATCTCTTTCTGTATATCTTTCTATATATCATATTGGTTCTGTTTCTCTGGAGAACCCTGATTAATACATGACTTCATTCAAACAATGAAGAGAGGAAATTCTTTCACCAATATGTTAAAACACTTCTAAGGTTTAGCCTTTATCACACCAAGTAGATGAAAAACAAATATGAACAATATTATGGCTACATTTTTTGAAAGCAGTATAATACAAATACAATTTAATAATACATTTAAATAAATATTAATGATAATAATAAATCCATGGAAACAAAGGCCGATACGAAAATAATATAAAATATTTAGAAAAAAATGGAAATTAAAACACTATCATTTAATAACTTGTTTAAGGAGCCAAATAGTGGTTAGATCTTATCTCATACCTTTGCTTGCTTTTTTTTAAAAGTAAACATAAAAATAAATCAATTTTAATTATTCAACCCCAAATTTTTTTAAAACATCCATAGGGATAGATTAATGAAATTAAAGGTATACTATACTAATTTATTAAAATATGGTAGCATTAAATTGCAAATATAAAGGATTTTTCACAAAAATATATCAGCAAAATTAAAAATGAAAATGAGGGTGTAAAAACTAAAGAATTTTAAAAGTATAATAATAATTTTAAAGTGTAATAATAAAGCAAAAAACTTCAATCAAATGAATGATTTTTGACATAGGCATAATGCAATAACTGACAGAACTATTTTTTTTTTTTTTTTTTTTTTTTTGCAGTACGCGGGCCTCTCACTGTTGTGGCCTCTCCCGTTGCGGAGCACAGGCTCCGGACGCTCAGGCTCAGTGGCCATGGCTCACGGGCCCAGCCGCTCCGCGGCATGTGGGATCTTCCCGGACTGGGGCACGAACCCGTGTCCCCTGCATCGGCAGACGGACTCTCAACCACTGCTACATCAGGGAACCATATTCTATAATCTACTCATGTTATAGACAAAAAAATGTACTAATCTTCCTAATTTTTTCTATGAGGAAAAATAGGATTATTTATTTTAAAACCTACTAAATATATTTCCAAATAATTAAATAATGGTAATATCAACAATTGATTAAGTACTGCATTTTGAGTCAAGCACAGGAGAATGTACCTTACATTATCTGACTTATGCCACATAACAACATCCCTATGTTAGGTGTTATAATCTCCACTTTATACATGAAGCAACTGAGCTCAGAGTTAATGTTACATGCCCAAGGTCATCATCAGTAACTCTCAGAGCTAAAACAAAAACCTAGTTCTATCTCACTCAAAAGTTTATTTTCTTAACCACTAAGTCATACTACCTCCCAACTAAAGTCATTATTATATACCTATCATATTATCTAATTATGCTTACTTACAGAAGAATTCATGATTTCCTCACTAAAGGTACTGCCATAAAAAACACTGCCTCTCGAAACCAGTTTATCATCTGCTGACTCAAAGAAAGCAAAATGAAATTGCTAAAACTAAAGTAAATAAATAGGAACTTGCCAGAAAGCTTTTCTGTGTACTCTGAGACTTCTCTTTTCTTCACATCCACCAACTTGTTGAAGTGACTTGCTTCTCCCAGGACTGTTACATAACCTATATCAAAATATCCCAGACTGAAATTAAGGTGATTGTTTGTAACTGGTCTCTTTACTTCTACATTTCTATTCTATTGGCAGCAACTTTATTTGCTGGCCCAGATGGCAACTACAAACTTTTCAATTTGATCAGAGCCAAAAGCTTTGCACTTCTCTGCCAGTGCATTCCTTGTTTATTCACTCAGCTCTACATCAGGAACTTCACAGGAAAACAAAAATATAAAAGGGAATAATTCCAACTGAGCTTAGATATTCCTGATAATCTATTTTTGGAGGATTGTGTAAATAGAAAATAAAAGTCCAAAGAGAAAGTCAACCCCTGGATACTGATGTAAACATGTCCCAATGTCAGGAACTATCACTTGGCAGGGTAAGACTGGGCCAAGGCAGCCAGGCTCAGCCCTTCTGGCATGTGTAAGCCAGGGCAGGGCCTCCCACTAAGCATCGTAACAGTGGTGGACAGTGACTGGGCAGGAGGCCATCATAAACATTTGGGGCAAGATAGCATATGATGGTGCTTGATGGGCAATGAGAAAACCTACTCCGAACTTGAGTGTTAGATCCTGGTGAAGTGGCCTGTAAAAGGCAGTTTTTGGAATTTAAGGTAATCATGCTGAAGTTTAAAGAGACACGTTTGGTGGAAAAAGAAGTTGGTAACTAGAAGAGGGTAACTAGAAAGATCTCACACTAAATAGAAAAATTAGCCTTGACAACAACTTGACCATGTATCTCACCAGGGTTCAGGGAGATTTGAAGTTTGATGTCTTCTGATATCATTTGCTATTAAATCAATTCGTTCTGTTGAACTGCAGTGAATTCTAACTTCTGTAAGTTGTACCCATTGAAATGCTCATTTGTGTTTATTTTCATCAAGCCTGAAACCCACTCCTGCAGAAAATTCAGGTCTATCCACTCTCAAGAGACCATGTGGGACTGGACAAAAAGCTGTTGCGTGTACCTGCACCTGGCCGAGCACTAGGGCTGCCACCCCAGGATGCAGAATTTGTGCACTGCACAATTCCAGGGAGCACTGCTCACATGACAATTAAGTAAGTAGCACTCCCAGGAGTTATGTAGTACACAAAATGCACAGTTGTATGTTCAGGCTCTGTCTAAAGCCCACAGATAGTAGGGTAATTTCAGCCTGCTCTGTAGTACTTCATGTCCTTCATATAGTACTTCATGTTCTCTAATCCATGACAGAAGGTAAGCTCCCAGAGGGCAGATGTTTTGTCCATTTTGTTCCCTTATCTATACCAAGTAGTTAGAACAGTGCCTGTTCCAAAGTAGACACTCAATAAGCATTTGTTAAATAAAAGGAGTGCTCTAAATCTAGAATAGGTAAGAAGATTCAGCTAGTGTTTAAATAATGAGGCTGCTAGAAAGAAATCATAATAATGTAAGAAGCCATGATGGTGGCCTAACTGGCATAGGCACTTGTTAAGGCTTTTGTGAGGAGGCTGCCCTTTGATGTCACCTGAAAGAAAGGAACAAGTTCATAGCTTTGTTTACTGACATATAATGTGCACACCAGACACAGTCAACCATCCCTTACCTTTATTTCATTTCTAACTCTCACCTCAGAAAAGCCTCAGAGATAAACTGAAGAAAGCAATGGCCCTCAAGAATTTCAGTGAAAATCAACAATACCAGGGGCTGTGAGTACACATTAAAATAATAGCTTCAAAATGGCCACCTCAAAATTCCAAGCCTCATGGGCCAAAAGCCATATCTAAGGAATGGATAGTGACCAAATTCTAGAAAGCAAAACTGACCCAAGAAGTTAATGTGATATCAAAACTGAACGTAAGCATTGCATAATGACAACCAAATAGGACAAGAAAGAAGAGGGTGTATAAAGAGGCATTACCCAGGCAAAGCAGAAGTCTCTTTCCTTACAAGCTGCCTCTGAAATAACACCGATAGTACAATAATTTGAGAACAAAATGTCCAAACATTTAAAACTGTTGTGCGGGGTATTTATCTGAAATGATACTGTAGTAGACCCAGCAGGGGAAGTGATGTTGCTTTTCCCAAGGGTCTTGTGTATGAGTATCATTCAAACTGGCAGCTATAATGGGCTCATAGAGTTTGGTGCACAGTAGCAGCGGGGGGGCTCTCTTTCTACTCTGATTACTTCTTTCACTGACACACTGTTAGGTGAGGATATCATATTCATTTTGGCAGGCAGGTATTGTATGGTGTGAAAACTTAAGTCATAGAAAATAATACAAGCAATTTCTCATGTTATCATTTTGCCAACAAATGGCATTTTACTAAATTATATTGAAATCTATGTCATCTGCAAAACTGCCTTAAATCCTGCTTTCAAAAATAAATAAGGATTCACCCTTCAAGATCTTGACCTGAACAACACTGTTGTCATTTAACCTTAAAAAAGCACAAATATTACTTGCATTCACTCCTATCCCCTCCCCCTGCCCACCCCAGCTCCTATAATGAAAATGACAAGTTTCTGAAAATTTCAAAACTACAGGCTGCCCACCTTTCAATATAAGGCCAAGTGCAGGGAAGTGAAAACACTGAGGGAGGTGGAATGTAATAGGAAGAAAAACTTCCTCCTTCCCCCGCTTCCTCCCTCCTCTCCCTCCCTCTCTTCCTTCCTACCTTCCTTCCTTCCTTTCTCCTTTCCTCCCTTCCTTCCTTCCTCCCATCCTTCCTTCCCTCCCTCCCACTCTTCCTCCCTCCCTCTCTCTCTTTTCCTTCCTTCCTTTCTTCTTCCTTCCTTGCTTCCTTCCTTCCTTTCTCTCTCTCTCTCTCTCTCTCTCTCTCTCTCTCTCTCCATGCTGGTCATGAAACTTGTTCTTTAGATGACAGTATAAGTTCAAATATTTCACAAAAATTCCAACACTAAATTTGTCCATAGCCAAGCTCTGTGTGTGTGTGTGTGTGTGTGTGTGTGTGTGTGTGTTATTCAGTCCAAATTCAATCACTTGGTTGGCTTTTATTTTTCTGGCCACTTAATGCCTCTTTGTATTATTTTCATGCTGTCACAGAAATAGAAAAGAAACAAAGACAGGTAGAAAGTAATTTGTACATGTATAATTTCCAAGTCCTCCATAACAAATTTCTGTCCCATTTGCTTCAGATTATCTTTCAACACTCAAATAAGTTTCCTCTGATTGTTCCTATATTATAAAACTCACACCATAAGAAAACTACCACTTCTACTTCTATCTGTTTAATCATTCATCTCATCTCTCCCCTCCTCTCCACCCCCACCCCCACTACTGCCAGAGTACATGTCCTTAGCCTCATCTAACCCCAAGTTACTGGTGACTAATTTTATTAATGATCAAAATTTCTATAAATTAATTCTTAAGAACTGTCAACCTTGACCTTCTAACAGCAGTGTGATATATGTTTTGTTTGCTTTTAATTTCTAAGTCTCAGGAAAGGAAATTGCATATATGGTACATAAAAGTTGCCTAGATTAAAACTGTGGATTGAAACAAAAGATCATGAACTATGGCATATATGATCACAAAAATCACCATTTGTAATTCTACTTAGGATCCAGCAGGTGAGTGAATAATGCTGTTTAACCTTAACTTTCATAAAAATAGTAGATAGTAGAAAGAAGGTGGCCAGTGAAAAGAACTGGCTCTGGTAGTAATTATTCCTGCGTTCCTGGGAAATTTTTCAATTTCTCTGAATCACAAAAAGAAGGTTGGATTAGGCAGTTTCCAAGGTCTCTCCTCCTTTAATACTCTATTATTCTATTTTCTCTTTCTTAGCTTCAGTTTCCTAATTTAAAATCAGTAGAGGGGGAAGTTGATCAGTTAACTTTATTCCCCAAAATATCTAAAATGTTATGAATCTAAAATGGTTTTAATTTTTTGAGTTTCCAACGAGAAGGGAAAACAAAAAAAACTGATATATGGACCTTAAAGAAACCCAATTTCAAATTATTTTCACCCTACAGTTTTTAGCAACTTGAACATTTTCACAGGTATTTTTCGTTTTCTACACCATTAACACTAGATACATTGCAAACCCACTGAACTGTCTCTCCTACAGTCAAAGAGTGAGTCTGTGATAAATGCTACTTCAACATTTTTCTCTTTTAATAATGTGCTTTAGTGCATAAAATACTAAGATTTCATTATATTATTATATTCCTATATTCCACTGAACAGAATTGGAAATTTAAATTCATAGAATATTTTCTAGATACATCAAAGCTATAGATCAATGTAGAATATTTAATATAATAAAATGAGGTCAGTCCAATGTTTCAGCGAATGTTTCATAGTAGGATCAAACACGGTACCTTAAAAATTAGAAACACATTTAGGGTCAAAGTAACTTTATTGCTTAATTTCCCCTGAAACTGTGGTTATGTCTCTTTATTCACAGTCATTATTTGGAACCTCCCTCTTACACCAAGAAGCTTCAAATATTGGGTTGGCCAAAGGTTCATTTTTTTTTTTTCTGTAAGATGGCTCTAGCAGCACTTAGTTGTCTTTAAGTTCATTCAAAACAATTTTCTTAGATTGTATGTGACAGCTGTCATATCAGCGTGCATTTAAAAAAAGACTTATCAAAATTGGTGAATTTTTTTTTTCATTTTTGGTTTTGCGGTACGCGGGCCTCTCCCTGCTGTGGCCTCTCCCGTTGCGGAGCACAGGCTCCAGACACGCAGGCTCAGCGGCCATGGCTTACGGGCCCAGCCGCTCCGCGGCATTGGGGATCCTCCCGGACCGGGGCACAAACCCGCGTCCCCTGCATCGGCAGGCAGACTCTCAACCACTGCGCCACCAGGGAAGCCCAAAATTGGTGAATTTTTGTGTAGCCATTTTAATATTGAAGATGGACGGATAAAAGCAACATTTTCAGCATATGATGCTTTACTATTTCGAAAGATAAAAACGCAACTGAAACGCAAAAAAAGATCTGTGCTGTGTATGGGGAAGGTGCTGTGACTGATTGAATGTGTCAAAAGTGGTTTGCAAAGTGCTGGAGACTTCTCTCTGGACGATGCTCCACTGTCAGGTAGACCAGTTGAAGTTGATAGCCATCAAATCGAGACATTAATTGAGAACAATCAACATTCTACCATGTGCGAGATAGCTGACATAGTCAAAATATCCAAATCAAGCTTTGGAAAATCATTTGCACCAGCTTGGCTATGTGAATCACTTTGATGTTTGGGTTCCACATAAGTTAAGCGAAAAAAACCTCACTGACCATATTTCTGCATGTGACTCTCTACTTAAATGTAATGAAAATGTTCCATTTTTAAAACAAATTGTGACGGGCAATGAAAAGTGGATACTGTACAATAATGTGGGATGGAAGAGAGTGTGGGGCAAGCAAAATGAACCATCACCAAGCACACCAAAGGCTGGTCTTCATCCAAAGAAGGTGATGTTGTGTATATGGTGGGATTAGAAGGGAGTCCTCTATTATGAGCTCCTTCTGGAAAACCAAACAATTAACCCCAACAAGTACTGCTCCCGATTAGACCAACTGAAAGCAGCACTCAATGAAAAGCGTCCAGAATTAGTCAACAGAAAATATATAATCTTCCATCAGGATACCACAAGACCACAAGTTTCTTTAATGACCAGGCAAAAACTGTTACAGCTTGGTTGGGAAATTCATCTGCCATATTCACCAGACATCGCACCTTTGGATTTCCATTTATTTTGGTCTTTACAAAATTCTCTTAATGGAAAAAATTTCAATTCCCTGGGAGACTACTGTAAAATGCACCTGGAACAGTTCTTTGCTCAAAAAGATTAAAAGTTTGGGGAGGATGGAATTATGAAGTTGCCTGAAAAATGGCAGAAGGTAGTGGAACAAAAGGGTGAATACACTGTTGTTTACAATAAAGTTCTTGGTGAAAATGAAAAATGTGTCTTTTATTTTTACTTAAAAACCAAAGGCACTTTTTGGCCAACCCAACATTACATTGTAAATGGTATGTATTTATTATAAATTATACATTATAATGATATAGCTCACTTACTATGTTCTTTAAAAATTATTAATGGTTTTCTTTTTAAATCTATGGCTTTAAGTTAATATTTTTCTATTAATGACACTGTTGTTGCAAATATTAAAATTATGACTTGGTATCTAATGACCAGCACATAGCAATCTGATTTTCTAAATAAGTTTTAGTGGGTTAGGGACTGAGCCTGAAGAATTGCCTTAGGATGACTCTGGGGCAAGGTTTTAACATCCTGAAGTATGTCTAGCCATCATGGAGCCCCAATTCTGACTTAGAACACTCTGAAATTTTAAAATTTTTCAGTAAGTTTCTTTGTACTTGTTTCTTTCCCTTAACAGCTGGGATTGACCTAATCCTAGTCCAAGGGAAGAAGAAAAGAGCTAACTTAACAAAGTCAGCAGTTCAGTGTCAAGTTCTGATTTTAGATGGTAACACAGTAAAGGGTATCTGTTAAGGATGCTGAGCTCAGGAGTTGGATGAACTTAAGTTAGCATCTGACTTCTACCACTATATGATCTTGGGCAAATTAGATAAACTGTATGCTTCCGTATCCTAATTTGTAAAATTGGAACAAAGCAGTGTATTTTCAAAGGGTTCTAGAGAGAATGAAAATGAGATAACACAACTTAATTACTTAGTGGAGTACCTAGTACTCAGTAGGCAGTTCAGTAAATGACAGTAATAAATTCAATTACTATATACTTTATTTTACTTGTTACTTTTTAACAATTACCTTGTGAGCCTTCATTGTACAGATAAGGAACCAAGGTTATAAGATTTTTTAAAACTTAAAATGCAGAATAAAACTGCAGTGGGGTCACAGGGACTTGCCAGAACTCATAGTTCCATCTCTTCCATACTTCATAGCTGGAAACTGGCTATAAGCTACTGAGAACTACCAAAGCAAAGTGTACCAATTCTGGTCCAAGATGGCAACATAGAAGACTCCTGAACTCACCTCCTCTCGTGGACACAGCTAATCTACAACTATACATGGAACAATTCCATCTGAAAGAAATCCAGAAACAAGTGACTGACTCCTACACATCAGTAGAACATGAAAATACCCACATCAAAATGAGTCTTGGCACACACTCAACTACTGCAGACCAGAAGAGAGCAGCATGATATATTCAAAAGGCTGAAAGAAAAAGTTGCAAAACAAGAATACTCTACCCAGCAAAGTTGTCCTTCAGAACTGAAGGAAAGATAAAGCATTTTCCAGACAAGTAGAAGTTGAAAGAGCTCATCACCATTAAGCCAACCTTACAAGAAATGTTAAAGGGAATTCTTCAAGCTAAAATAAAAGGACACTAATTAGTAACAGAAAAACATATAACAGCCTAAATCTCACTAGTAAAGGTAAATGTACAATTAAGTTCAGAATACTTTAACACTGTAATGTTAGTGGGTAAATCACTTATAAATCTAGTATGAAGGTTAAAGCACAAAAGTATTAAAATAACTATAATTACAACAATTTATTAATGGATGCACAAGGTAAAAAGGTGTAAATTGTGACATCAAAAACATAAAATGTGGGGGTGGGAAGAATAAAATGTAGAGATTTAGTATGTATTTGAAGTTAAATTATCAGCTTAAAATACACTTATGAATATAAGATGTTTTATGTAAGCCTCAAGGAAACCTATGATAGACACACAAAAGATAAAGAGAAAAGACTCTGAGCATACCACTACAGAAAGTGATCAGATCACAAAGGAAGAGAACACAAGAAGAAAAAAAAAATTATAAAACAGCCAAAAACAATTAATAAAATGTCAATAGTAAGTCAATAGCTAGCAATAATTACTTCGTAAATGGATAATATTCTCCCATCAAAAGACATAGAATGGCTGAAAAAAAAATCCAACTATATTCTGCCTTCAACAGACTCACTTCACAAGCAAGGATACACAGAGACTGAAAGTGTATGGATGAGAAAAGATATTCCATGCAAATGGAAACCAAAAAAAAAGCTAGGGTAGCTATACTCATATCAGACAAAATAGACTTTAAGCCAAAGACTGTAATAAGAAAAAAAGGTTATTATATAATGATAAAGGGATCAATCCAACAAAAGTATATATCATTTGTAAATATTTATGCATCCAACATAGGAGCACCTAAATATGTAAAGCAAAATTTAACAGACTTGAAGGGAGAAATAGACAGCAATACAATACTAGTAGGGGACTTCAAAACCCCACTTTCAACAATGGATAGATCATCCAGACAGAAAATCAATAAGAAAACTTTGGACGCAAATGACACATTAGACCAGATGGATTCAGGAGACGTTTACAGAACATTCCAAAAGCAGTAGGATACATATTTCTCTCAAGGGTATGGAACATTCTCCAGGATAGATCATAAGTTAGGCCATAAAACAGGTCTTAGTAAATTTAAGAAGACTGAAATAATACCAAGTATCTTTTTTAACTACAATGGCATGAAACTGGAAATCAACTACAAGAAGAAAACTGGAAAATTCACAAATACATGAAATAAACAGCATTCTACTGAACAACTAATGGGTCAAGGAGGAAATCAAAAGAAAAATAAATTATCTTGAGACAAGTGAAAATGAAAATACAAAATACAAAATCTTAGGGTATGCAGGAAAAGCAGCTCTAAGAGGGAATTTCATAGCAATAAACACCTATATTAAGAATAAAGAAAGATCTCAATAAACAACCTAACTTCACACCTCAAGGAACTAGAGAAAGAAGAACAAATGAAGGCCATAGTTAGTAGAAGAAAGGATGTAATAAAAATCAGAGCAGTAATAAATTAGAGACTAAAAAGACAACAGAAAAGATTAATGAAACAAAGAGCTGGTTTTTTTTCTGAAAAGATAAGAAAATTAGACAAAGCTTTGGCTAGATATAAACTGGGTATAAAGGGAATGCAGTTCAACATAATAAAGCTCATATATGCTAAGTCCACAACTAACATCATACTCAATGTTAAATAGCTGAAAGCTTTTCCTCTAAGATCAGGAACAACACAAGGATTCCCACTCTCACCACTCTTATTCAATATAGTAATGGAACTCCTATTCAGAGCAATTTGGCAAAATAGAAATAAAAGGCATCCAAATAAAAAAGGAAGAAGTAAAACTGTCTCTATCTGAAGATGACATATTACACAGAGAAACCCTAAAGAATTCACAAAATATCTATTAGAACTAATAAATTCAGTGAAGTTATAGGATACAAAATCAACATAGCAAAATCAGTTATGCTTAAATACACTAATAATAAACTTTCAGAAAGATAAATTAAGAAAATAATTTCATTTATAATTGCATGAAAAAAAATAAAATACCTAGGAATAAATTTAACTAGAAGGTGAAAGTTCTGTACACTGAAAACTATAAGACACTGATGAAAGAAATCAAAGAAGACACAAATAAATGGAAAGATATCCTGTGCTTATGATTGGAAGAACTAATATTATTAAAATGTCCATACTACCTAAAACCATCTATAACTTAAATTAATCTTTTCAAAATTCCAATTGCATTTTTTCACAGAAATAGAAAAAAATCCTAAATTTTGAATGAAACCACAGAAGACCCTGAATAGCCAAGGCATTCTTGAGAGAGATGAAGAAAGCTGGAGGCATCATGCTTCTTGATTTTAAATTATATTATAAAACTATAGTAATCAAAATAGTATGGTATTGGCATAAAAACAGACACATGGATCAAAGGAAAAGAATAGAGAGTCCAGAAATAAATTAATCATATACAGTCAATTAATTTACAACATAGGAGTCACAAATATTCAATGGAGAAAGAACAGGCTCTTCAATAAATGGTGCTGGGAAAACTGGACAGCCACATACAAAAGAATGAAACTGGACCACAGTTTTACTCCATACACAAAAATTAACTCAAAATAGATAAAAATTTGAATGTAAGCCTTGAAACCATACAACTCTAAATGAAAACATAAGGGGTAAGTTCTTTGACATTACCCTTGGCAATGATTTCTTTTGGATTCGACCCCAAAAGCCAAGGGCAACAAAACAAAAATGAACAATGGGACTATATCAAACTAAAAAGCTTCTGCACGGAAAAAAAAACCATCAGCAAAATGAAAAGACAACCTATGGAATGAGAGAAAACAGTTGTGTTTCATATATATGATAAGGGGTTAATATTCAAAATATATAAAGAACTCATATAACTCATAGCAAAAAACCAAGCGATCTATTTAAAAAATGGACACAGGAACTGAATAGACCCTTTTCCAAGATGACATTCAAATAGCCAATGGGGTATATGAAAAGGTGCTCAACATCACTAATTATCAGGGACCTGCAAATCAAAATCACAGTGATATATCACCTCTCACCTGTCAGAATGTCTATCACCAAAAAGACAAGAGATAACTAGTGTTGGCGAAAATGTGGAGAAAAGGGAACCCTTGTACACTGTTGACAGGAATGTAAATTGGTACAGCCATTATGGAAAACAGTATGGAAGTTCCTCAAAAAATTAAAAATAGAACTGACAGTTGATACAATAATCCCACTTCTGGGTATATATTCAAGGGAAATGAAAACAGGACATTGAAGAGTTATCTGCACTCCATATTTACTGCAGCATTATTTACAATAGCCAAGATATGGACACACCTAAATGTCCTTCTATAAGTGAATGAATAAAGAAGATGTGATATATATACAATGGAATACTATTCCACCACTTAAAAAAAAATGAAACATTTGTGACAACATGGATGGACCTCAAGGCTATCATGCTAAGTGAACTAAGTCAGAGAAAGATAAATTCTGCATGGCATCACTTATATGTGGAATCTAAAACAAAACAAAGCAAGTCAAACTCATAGAAACAGAGAGTATAAAAGTGGTTGCCAGGGGCTGGGGAGTGGGAAAAACAGGGTGAGGTTGGTACAAGGGTACAAACTTTCAGCTATAATGTAAAAAAGATCTGAGGATCTACTGTAAAACATGGTGACTATAATTGATAACACTGTATTGTATAATTGAAATTTGCTAAGAGAGCAGAACTTAAATGTTGTCACACATATCACAAAGAAAATTCATCTAATGATGGATGTGTTCATTAACTAGAGAGTGGGCTGGGGGAATCCTTTCACAATGTGTATCAAATCATCATAAGGTACACTTTAAATATCTTATAACTTTATATGTAATTATAACTCAAGACAGCTAAAATAATAAACAAACAAACAAAATAAATTGGGGGATAAAAGAGTCAGCATAAAAATGACCCACATTTCCTGAAAGCATTAATTCCTTCCAAGATCTGAGCCAGGAATACCAACTATGTGAAACCAGAACAAATGATCATATTTTTTATATACTACCCTCAATACCTAAAATTGTGCTCAAACTCTTATATTTGCTTGAGATTGAGGATTCCTTATCCTAAGTGAAACTAACCACTAAGCTAGATTTTAGGCTGTCCTCATTTTGAACTGACATATATTTTCTTTACCCCAAATTAGCTGTACATCCAGCTAATTGCATCAATAAGTGACTAATTGGTAGGTAGCTATGTGAGTAATTACCTGATTTGCACAGGTAAGTGATGTTTATTTCAAGTGTACTTCTCATGCCCAGTTTTAGAAATTTGGCTCAAAAGTTCAGAAAGACAAACTGAATCAAAGCCATATCATGCCTTGTTTTTAACCATAAACAATAGAGCACAAATAAATTATTGATTGTGATATGCTATCTGAAGTAATCTAAAGATCTCAAAATGTCTTCAGATTGTACTTTCCAGGTATTTATAAAAAAGAAAAACAAAAGCCAAATGTTGGGGCTTCCCTGGTGGCGCAGTGGTTGAGAATCCACCTGCCAATGCAGGGGACACGGGTTCCATCACTGCTCCAGGAAGATCCCACATGCCACGAAGCAACCAAGCCCATGCGCAACAACTACTGAGCCTGCGTGACGCAACTACTGAAGCCCGCATGCCTAGAGCCCGTGCTCCACAACGAGAAGCCCACGCACCTCAACGAAGAGTAGCCCCTGCTCGCCGCAACTAGAGAAAGCCCGTGCGCAGCAGCGAACACCAAACACAGCCAAAAAATTAAATAAATAAATTTATTAAAAAAAAAAAAAGCCAAATGTCATGTTTTTCTAAATACCAAAAGCTTAGGAAGTACTTTGTTAGGTCATTTAACCAACAAAGACAAGTGGCAATAATCTCTCCATGAAATTACAGAAGCCTGAATAATCATTTGAAGATTTGAATGAAAGAAAAATAAACTTCTATCCTGGCAATATTACTGCATTCACACAACAGTGATCTCCCTCAGCATCTAAATACTGGGCAAATTTTAAAAATGGAGATTTGACTTAACTCTTAATCTTTTTTAGCAGGGCATTTAATTTCAAATGGTTGCAATGGTGAATTTCAGAAGTGTTTCAATTATGTGACTCATCCTCTTTCTTCCCAATTTACAACCCTCCCCTTTATTTATCATTTCCCACAAAATAGAAAAAAAAAAAAGCACAAAGCTGTGTTTTCACAATATACTTAATTACAAATTCTTCTCTTTCAAAAATACATCCCAGTAGTTTCTCTTTCACAATATCATTACTGAAGATTTATTTCCAATTACTACATGTTAAATGTCGGACATTTAAGTGAAAAATGCTTTCCATGTAATAAGGGACCTTGAAGTCATTTTAAAATTTTCAATATGTGTATATGAGCAGGTCCCTAATAAATTAGAAGATATGTATATAGAAAGATTCTTTACTATAGATGCATTGTTTTCTTTCATGAAAAAAAATTAGAAAAATTCAATAGGGCTTAAAAATACATAATATATGTGATTATAAATTTGGAAGGTATAATATTGAACATAGGGCCACAGAGATGTGAAACTTTCTAAACTATGAAACATAATATCTACCTGCAATGAACAACACAGAACAGAGAATTCAAATATAACAGCAGCCCTTATATTCTCTCTGTTAGATAAATCATAATAAATATGAGCATTTACACATAATTCAAAGCATATGCTCCTAAAATTTGTTTCTAGAATATTGTAAAAAATGCATTTTACATGTCATGTAGTAAGCTTTAATTTGTTATTTTTCTACTATAAGATATTAAAAATATCTTTTATTCCACTTTTTGGGTTTTCTTTTAGAAGAGAAACTTAGTGGCTTCTAGTTACTCTAAAAACTTGCAGGTGTGTTAGGTTTTCCAACTCCTATCAATGTAAAAAATATCAAGTGGCTTTAATAATATAATTCATAAACAGGGGCTCCATGAAATTTTTCAAATCAGAATAATCAAATTCAATTATCATTATAAGGTAGATACTGCTAACCACTTGAAAATGGATTCTGGTATAGCACCAGTCACTTGGAACAATTACTTTCTTTAGAAATAGAAGGGATATAAGACAATATGACATGTGAGATTAGGTGACAGCCTGCAGTGTGCACTGCTGTGGAAAGGATTTAGAATCTGCGATCGGAAAGGGAAAATTATATTCAAAGGGCCCATGGAGAACCTTTGGGTACTGTATCAGCTATATGGGGATCATTAGGAATTAAGAGATCACACACTGGTTTTGTCAAAAAAAGAAATCATTTCTTTTCTCTTTGCCCTGTTTACTAGATTTAGATAATCACAGAAAGCAAAAATTGGAAGTAGATCAAAAATTAAAAAAAAAAAAACAACTAAGACAATTGAATAGAATTCAAAACAAGTGTATATAATTTAGCTAGCCATGACAAGGGAAAATTTCTTCTCAAAGACGAATGAATGCCCATGTTCATAATATTGCCAACCCCGGGTCTAGCCAAAAATCCATCACAAATGGCTGTATTATAAACCTACACACCTAGGAAGCAGCAACAAGGATGGCAAGAGCCCAGCAGAGGCTACCCAGTGCCTGTCCACATGCAGCTGCCCTTCTGACAAAGCCCTGTGACCTGTTCTCAGTGCTGTTATAAATAGATGAGTAATTAAATTCTCCACCACAAATAAATCTGAAAATGAATCAAGGATCACACTAAATCTGGGGCTCACTTATCTGTATTGCCCATAGTCCCTAATTATAGTCCCCATTGAATGAATGAATGATTTCTCTATGTGAGTGAATCCAGACAATGTCTTTGATATTGGCTGACCTTGGAAATTTACCATTAGGTTAGAAAGTTTAACTGTCTTTTTATAGTTCACTGCAGAATCACTATCGCAGCTTCTAGGGAGGAAGGCTTTTTTTGCAAACAAGAAGAAAAATGACTGGCAGTGTGGGGTCATGCACAGGCTTCACTGACATGGAGATGTAGGGGAGACATCAGAAAGAGAAGGCCTATGGTTACCGAATGCAGCTCTTCCATTGTTTTCTGCAGCTTCACCCTTGAGAGAATCTGCTTCCTTGAGTATAAAATGGGAAGAAAATTATTGCCTGCTCTATCTACTTTACAGGGAACTGGAAGTTTAAATAAGATGCTCTTGAAATGTTTTGTAGACCATAAAACATTAGTCAAATAAAAGTTATTATTACTGTATTACACAGCATAAGAAATACAGTACTAGATTTGGTCTGACCCTAATTCGAAAATTCTATGTAGAATTTATTATGACAGATCTATTTATAGATGATTAAAAATTTACTTGAAAACTAATTTTTAACGAACCTCTACGCCATCAAAATGTGTAATACACACAATTCCTGCTCCCAACTTTTGTATGCTCCTCTTTCCAAGAGTTAACAAAAAACTTTAAGGAGGTTACATAAGCATCTTTATAACTGCATGTTTACCAATTAATAAGGCAGCACACAATGTTCAAATCAATCTGGGTGGGAAATGAGAATTTCATCTCTTACAAATCATGAGAAGAATTTGAACAGGCAAATTAATTTGCATCTGGATCTTTCATGTAAATTGTAAAAAGGATACATGATCTTTTTTTCTCCTATCTAAAAACAAGTACATTTAAAACATCTGAATCATTATAGATAAACTGACTGAGTGCAAATTGACAACACAGCATTGAGTGCAGCCATTATAAAATAATGCAAATAGTAGACTAATCCCAGCTGCCAAATACACAAGTAATTTTGGTAGCATAAATGCAAAACAGATTTTCTAGTTAATTCTAAATTTCTTGAGAAACAAATCTTATATTTTCTACTATCAAAAGAAAAAAATAGGGCTTCCCTGGTGGCGCAGTGGTTGAGAGTCCGCCTGCCGATGCAGGAGATATGGGTTCGTGCCCCGGTCTGGGAAGATCCCACATGCCGCGGAGCGCCTAGGCCCGCGAGCCATGGCCGCTGAGCCTGTGCTCCGCAGCGAGAGAGGCCACAACAGGGAGAGGCCCGCGTACCGAAAAAAAAAAAAGTTTGCTGGCATAATTATTGCACACACATATTTTTCTAAAATCTGTTATAAATTATAGACATAGGCATTGTTATAGATAAAGAACACAGTCTAGACAATGCCCAGTAGAGAACAGCAATTAATCTCACTGTAAAATGTTGTTTGAATTCCCTTCTTTAAACTAAGTGAGGCAGCAGTGTGAAAAAAGTATCTGCTTTTTCATGATCCAAATGAAAATAAGTGTTAAACCCATCCTAGACAGACCAAATATTCATCCACATTACAAGACCATTAAGCCATTCAACAATATGAAAATGTCTCTGTCTTAGTCCATTCAGGCTGCTATAACAAAATGCCATAGACTGGGGGGCTTAGAAACAACAGAAATTTCTCACAGTTCTGGAGGCTAGGAATTTCAAGATCAGATTCAGCGTCTGGTAAGGACCTGTTTTGTAGTTCATAGACAGCATCTTCTCTTTGTATCTTCACATGGTGGAAGAGACGAGCTAGATCTCTAGGGTCTCTTTCATAAGAGCCCTAATCCCAAGCATCAGGGCTCTACCCTCATGACCTAGTCACAACCCAAAGGTCCCACCTCCTAATACCATTACCTTGGGGGTTAGGATTTCAATGTACAAATTTTAGGGGACACACATGCAGTCTATAGCAATCTATAGTTTAAGCAGGGACTGGACGAGCATGAAGCTGTTGCTCCTGGACAGGCTTCCTATGCTGCTAAGCAGCTGATGAAAGCATGGCAAAAGGTCACCCCAAAGGCAAGCCTAAGGCAGCAATGGGCAAGGGGGAATTGTCTTCTGAGCCTGAGGCTCCTCATTTTTCAGGTACTCGTCCTGTGCCCGGATGCTACCCTCAAGTGTTCCTGCTACATGTACTTCATTCACTCTATCGAAATTGACCCTTGGCATATCTGATGACTTCTTATGCCAAGGGTACAGCCAACAGATAAGGGAGGAAAGGGAAAGGTCATTGAGTATCTACTATATCCCTAGCTCTTTACCAGTTTTAGATGTTATTATTCCATCAATTAACCTGAAGGTAATTAATGAAGGTGAGAAGGTGCTGGTACAAGGATCTAAACAGATTTCCTCCACTGTCTTTCACTAAACCATGCTGCCTCCTTGAAAAAAATAAAATACATTACACCCTGGGGAGATTTGTGTTTCATCAAGAGGGTAAGAAAAGATTCTAAAATGTGAAACTGGGTCTCTGTGGTTGTCTCTTTTTGAGGACTGAAAGGAGCCAGGACAGGGATGCTGGCTGGTCCCTGTTGTGAGTTGTTGAGGTCTTGAGGCAAGTGAAGGTGCCTGCTCACAGACCTTGCTTCCTGCAGCTGCAAGGGACAACGGTAGTAACTTTTCAGGTCAGTATGTGCATTTTCCCCTCCTTTGCTAATTTTAAAGAAGTTTGAATTTCTGAAAAAAAAGTTAAAATCAATTACTCTACTGGCTCCTCCTGCATTTTGCTAAGAATTCACCATTCATTCCTCTGCTCATCGATTCATTGAGTACCATCACGTACCAGGTATTCTGCCAGTTCTGAAGTATTCACTGGAAACTAGAGGTCTGTCTATCCCTAGACATGTTATCTCTGCTTTCACCTCAGGCTAACCTTGAGGAAAAAAATAGCATCTCTTTTTGTTTCCTCAAACTATGTTCTAGCAGCAAAAATCAATGGTGAACAATGGAGACTATTTTGTAGAAAAGTCAGAGGAGAAGGTGAGCCATAGGCTCCCACTTCCAAAATGCTCCTAAGTCATGTCTATTTGCCAAAGTTTCTCTGGCTAAGCATCTAACCAGACTACCCTGCAGCATGACCACCCCTCAGTGATACCCAAGCCTTGTTCACTGGCTTCCTAGGCCATGGAATCCCTGCCTTTGGTCTCTCTGCCATCACCTGCCCAAAATCTTTTAGCTATTCTTATGCAGAACAAAGGTACTTTGCTTAACTTCTCTGGACTTGAGTACTTCTATCCAAACACTTTGCAAGCAAAGTGATCTCCAAGTATTGGAACTTCCCCTCCTTAACAAAGGCAGTTGATCAGAAGTGACAACAATAACTACACAATTCTGTTGCCTTCAAGAAGTTTAGAGACTAATGTACGAAGACAGATATATAGAGATAATTATTTTGTGAAAAATGCTAAAACAGAAATAGATTGGCCATACTATAGGGACACAGAGAAGAGAACTCTTTTTTTCTGCCTAAGGGTATCAGGAAATACAAAAGAAAGTCAGGAATCTTGAAAAATGGGAGATAGGAGTTTTCCAAGTAAGCAAGGTCGAGAAGTGGGCTCTAAGAAGAAAGAAGAACACTGACAAAGGCAAGGAGACACGAGAGGTCAGGGCATGACTGAGAACAAATAGCTCTCTGTGGCTGGCTGTGAAATCAGGAATCAGAGCAAGCTGAACACTGCAGTACCACTGTATTTCAAAATTCACCTACTTCTCTGCTCTCATGCACTGGCTTCTCCCTCAGTGCAAAGCAGTGCTCTATCTTTCCATGACAGAAGACAGTGTTGGCTGCATATATTTGAGTGCAAAAGAAAAGGATTAATTTAATAGTTTCATCTTAATTCTGCTCTGAGGTTTCTCAATTTAACTAAATAACTTTAATGTTCTTTGGCACCAGACTTCTGACAAAATTCCTTAAAAAGCCATTATAAAAATAGTGATTTTGCTAGAGTGTACATAGTAAAAATCATTATTCCAGTAGATGGAGCAGAGGTGACATCAGAATAGCTGAACGTTGCCTGGCCCAAAATACATAGCAGAAGTCCAGACACTCAGCAGAGCCACGAAATGGAAAAAGCACATTTGAGAGCAAAGACTGAACATTACTGACTACTGCTTGGCTAACCACCTAATCTGGACTTAGAAAATTTCACATCCTATTCAAACTGAAGGAGAAAACAACCTTAGGCAAATACCAAAATGATTCTTTAAAGAAACATTCATATTTTAGAACAAGAAAGCTGTAATTTTGATTTGTCTAAAAGTCTCACTGCAGTGCTTCACAATCATTCTACATAACACAGACCAGGCTAAAATCCTTAGTATAGCCTCTAAATGCACGACTACTTCAATCTCCTGCTGATGGAAATGTGTGTGTTTCTTCCCTCCTAGACAGTTTGTGAATCGTGTGATTGCCTGATATGAAATTATTAAGAAATAGATCAATAAACACAGCAAGCTACAGGATTAAAACCTCAGCCTACACAATGGACCTATGAACAAAGTTACTGCTTAGAAATTGCAACAGCAGAATGATGGTCGTGCAGACTCGTATTTGGGACCATACTGGCAAGTGGAATTACAGACATTAAAAGATATTTTGATTAGAACTATTCTAACTATTATATATCAGGCAAATGTCTTAAATTGGATGAGGATTATTAAAGTCAAGGATAAACTATTCACTTTGTCATTTTATAAAATAAGTGTTGTAAGAAAATAATTTCTAATAGTCATTGGAAACAGGAAATATGTCCTGTTTCTCTCAAGACTTACCATGTGCCTTGCTCTCTCTGTTAAATTATCTGCCAGTATGCAGAACTGGACTATTCAAAGGCACACTATATATGTATTTAGGACACAAGCAAAGCAGAGGCAGCTCAAAATTTGTTTTAAAGAAGGTATCTGGCATTTCACAAAAATGTAACAAAGATGTGTAACAAACTAAGAAAAACAAAAGTGTATTGAATCTTAACTTGACCAGATTTTTGACCAAATGGAGAAGCTCATTAGCCACATACTCAAAAAATCTTCATTCAATGGTTAAGGGTATAAATTAATTTAAATGTTAGCTCTGCCACAGTGTAGCTCTGCCACAGTGTAGCTCTGCCACAGTTATATAAATTTGGAAGAGGCACCTACCCTTTCTTACTCTCAGTTTCCTTGTTGCAAAATAAGGATAATAAAACTTCTCACAAAAGATGGTAGTGAGGACTAAGTGATGTAAAACATGAAAAGCATCCTTAGCTGCCATTATTAATGAGAGTGTCATATCCCTTGAGTGGAACAGGATTGAAAAATTTTAAACCACAGTTATAGGTATTAATCACAAGGCAAACTCTTCTAATGATACTCATATTCTAACCCAACCCACATTGAACCACTGTTAAGCAAGCAATTCAAAATCCCCAATGTTAAAAATACAGTTCTGTAATGTTGCATATGTGGAAATATGCTGTCCTTATTTCATACTTTGCCAATCTTCATTCACACAGGAATCATGATTTTCCAAGAATTTAAGCCTATTAAGTAATTTCTGAATTGGAAATTTAATAAAATATTTTCATTTTACAAACTCACATTTTTTTACTATACCTCTGCATATCCTTCTTGATATGCCTTTTAAAAATAGTTAGCTAGTGGGAAGCAGCAGCATAGCACAGGGAGATCAGCTCGGTGCTTTGCGATGACCTAGAGGGGTGGGATAGGGAGGATGGGAAGGAGGCTTCAGAGGGAGGGGATATGGGGACATGTGTATGCATATGGCTGATTCACTTTAGTGTACAACAGAAACTAACACAGTATTGTGAAGCAATTATACTCCAATAAAGATCTATTTTTAAAAAGATATGTATCTTTAAAGAAAATACAAAAACAATCCCATTTTCCAAATATATCCAACCTCCCATATTAATCACTACCATGGTAAAAATGATTATCTTTTTACTACTTTGAAAAAGACACAATAGCTAGCAGAGGCTTCTGTAAATGAAGTGGCATGTCATTGTCTTAGTCGTCTCACACTGCCATACAAAATGCCACAAACTGGGTGGCTTTAACAACAGAAATTGATTCCTCACAGTTTTGGAGACTAGAAGTCTAAGAACAAGGTGCCAGCAGGGTCTGTGCCTGGTGAGCCTGCTTTCCTTGGGTTGCAGACAACCACATTCTTGCTGTGTCCTCACATGGCCTTCCTTTGATTTGTGGTGCATGCAGGTGGAGAGAGGAAGAAGGAGAAAGAAAGAAAGCTCTCTGGTGTCTCTTTTAAGTCACTAATCCCATCATGAGGGTCCCACCCTCACTGTTTCATCTAAACCTAATGATCTTCCAAAGACCCCCTCTCCAAACTCCAAATACCATCACATTGGGAGTTAAGGCTTCAACTTACAATTTGGGGGTCAGGGGGGGACACAATTCAATCCATAGCAGTCACTTTGCTAGAACAGACAAAGGATGACCAATGGCTAGAAGAGGGGAAATGTAAACAACTCTAAACTTTCATACACACACACACATACACCTTTCAAGCTTGCCTTCTTAGCACTCCTAATGACCAGAGGTTACATAGCTATTTAGTCCTTCAGAGTACTCCTACTTAATATAAAAAGCATGAATTTAGGATACAATACTTGTCTTTTGCCCCATAAATCAAAAGAATTAAAGTATAAATCTAAAAGTTCAAAACTAATTTAAAGATGATAAACGGGAAGGAAATTTTAAAAAATCGCACTGTAATTTAAACTTCCCCACTAATTTTAGAATAAAATCCTAAGGGAAAAAAGGAGATCAACAACATAGTAAATTTGTTAGAAAATTATTAGAAATACATACAAACACAAAAACACACATACAGATAGATACATAAATGTTAATTATACATCACAAGTCTTATATGCACGGAAAAGCTAACATCAGAGTACACACAAATAAATCTGCAAAAAGGCTTTCCATAATCTGGCTCAGTTTAATCTACAGTAGTATCCCATTCAAATTTTTTGCTCTAGCAAAACATGCCATACTGTTTTATGCCTCTACATGTATTTACATTTTTTTATGGAGCTACATACATATGGACTACATAACTCCTACTTCTGCAAAATGTAGTTTTTAAAAGATAAACACATTGCTTAGGGGGTAATTATTATTCTTAAGTATTTTATCCATAAGAAAATCACTAATAATGTATTGAAAATTGATTTTGAGTTAGAAATGTCAAATTATATTGAAGCAAAACAGAGCAAGTTAACAAAGGAAAAAGCAATAAATAAGAAAGCTAAAAGCATAGTAGAATTAATAAATAAATTCAAAAGCTTACTATTTGAAAAGAAGAAAATCACCAGTGAGCCAAATGTTTTTTGAAAAAGTAATAAGGTAGAAATATACAAAATAAATAAAAGATAACCACAGTCAGAATAAACTTAAAACAATCATAATGCTGCTAAACACCATGCAAGTAAACTTGAAAATCTAACTAAAATGGATAATTTTCTAAGACAACATAATTTGCCAAAATTGACCTCAGAAGAGACAGAAAATCTAAAGACTGATTTACATAGAAGAAATCTGTCAATAGATAAATCCAAAAGCAGCAGTCTTCGATAGTTTCACAGGGAAATTTTTAAAATCTTTAAGATCAAAAATTTCAAGGCTTCTAAAATCTCTCCAGAATATAGGGTAATGAAGAAAACATCCTGATCCAACAAAGATTGCATGTACACACACAGGAACCAAGTCAATGTCACTTATGAATATCAAAGAAAAATCCTAAATTCAATATTATTAGCAAATAAAATCTAGGTGTACACAAAAATAACATTACATCATGACCAAGTGAGGTTTATTCCAAGAATTTAAGAATTTTCAATATTAGGAAGTCTATTAATAACTTTTTATAGCAAATTAATAGATTGCAGAAAAACATTTTATTCTCTTTGTATAAAAGACTGAAAAGCCATTTGTCAAAATTCAAATAACCATTTTGGATTAAAGTATTCGATAAAATAAAACTGATGATAATTTACTTTATATGATACAATATATCTAGCTTAGCCCAAAAGCCACTGTCATGTTTAGTAGGACAACACTAGAAGCATTACCAACAAAATCAAAAACAAGGAAAAGCTCTCAGTCATTAGTATTACGTAACACTGTACTGGAAATATAAGCCAAAAAATTAAATTAAAAAAAATTATAAATAAATATTTTGGAAAGGAAGAGGTAAAACTATTACTAACTGCAGACAACATAAAAATATAATTGCATACATAGAATATCCAAGAGAGTCAACTGGCTTCTGGCATACACAGTTGACGGCAATCAAACATACTTGGGGGGAAAAAAGGTTTTGAGAGAGTTGCATCTGCAAGAGACTGTGACTAGATGAGACATGTAAAAGACCACTAAGCTTCCAACTTCCTGTTGGGGGAAGCAGGCTAAGAAAGCTGCTCAGTCACCGATAAGTGAATACTTTCCAACACCTTCTTTATGTAACAAAGGAGGATAATGAAAATGAACGTCCTTCCAGAAAGTAAAGCCAAAACTTCAAAATCCATGGAGCACAAAAACTGGGGAGTTATACCCAAAGGGCAGAACCAGGACTTAACTTCAAGGTACTTTTCTTAATCTTCTAGGTAGTAGGCTGGCAAATATTTACCCAGGTGCATTTTAGAATTGCTAAGAACCTCTGACTGCTATATGATGCCCATTCTTTTCGTTTTCAAATGACAGTGATTTTTACCAAGGAAGACAGAATAAAAAACGGTATCTGTCTTTGCATGGATATTCATACAGATGCATACGAAACTGATCACAGTAATGACTGCTTTAGCCTGGGTGGAAACTGGAAAGACTGAGAACAAGGTGGAAAGGAGACAAATTTTTCTCTGTACATCTTTTAATATATATAATTTTTGGAACTGTGGGAAGGCATCGATATTCATAAAATAAAATGAAACATACTTTAAAATATGTCTTAGGACTTAGCGAATTACTGAAAAGGGGATTAAGAGATGTAATGCAATGATTCCTATGCTTCTGGTTTGATCAATTTAGTGCAATACACCAAGAGAGAAAATATATTGTCATCATATCTACGGGAAAGCAGACTAATTTTTAGATATGTTGAATACCAATCACAACCAAAGCTATTCACTGGTCTTAGAGTGACCAATGATTCAGGTTTGCCTGACACTATTTAGGTTTCAGCATTAAAATTCCCACATCCTGGGAAACCCCTCCTCAGGGTGCAAAATATCCTGATTTTCAGAAATGGGTACACAAGGTTAGAGGGAAAGTACAAAATACGTACAGCAGCCAAAACATTTGAGCCTAAAAGTAGTACTCTATTTAACTTCAAATGGATATGGCATAGATGATTCACTTTCAGTAGTTACTGTCACTATTTTTTTTCTGACCACTGACGTTGTCAACTCTGATTTGTAGTTCATAATAATGAAATATCCATTGTTGCATGACTATGAGTGATGTTACTTACGTTTGCAAACTAAATGTATTGTAATTGTGAGCATTAACAGTCAACTTTCACTTTGCCTGTGGATTAACTATGTACTTTGTATTAAGGTAAAGCTAGTTTAATTTTAACATTGTGCATATTGTGACCACATTTTCCAAGACTTCAGATAATGAAATGCGAATTATTATAATGCCAGTGTCAGCATAATCCAGACAACTGTATTATTTTATTAACGGATAGAAAGACACATACAACTGGATTAGGGAGGAAAGTAAGACAGAGCATTCTATACAAAAGGCAGAAAGGAATTGGGGATTGGGCATAGTGGAAAAGGGGATGTGAAAGCACATAGGAGTCTAAATTTTGCAGATTCTAGATTAAGCAAGCAAGTACTTCTAAATCAATTAAACTTTTTTTTATCTCCCCCCAAAACACCAATGCTCAGTCAAAAATAGCTACTGTATTTTTCTGTGGGCACACCACAAGAATAAACACACATCCTACATCCACTTGATTATTCTGTCAACATGAATAAAGATACATTTCCTGATTCAGAGGTTGCAACCATGTAGGCAAACAAAAGGAGAAATTTTGACAATTGATGTGTTGGCCTGTTGCAGCACAGACCTGATTTAGTCAGGCCTTATTAACAATCATGCTTTTTACAGTACTGTATATCAAGTGATGCACTGAATCATGTCAACAATGAAAAAAATTTTCCTCTAGCTCTTAGGTGATTTGATTTGGAAAAATGGAGTTTTAAATCATCTTCTTGAGGTTTATAAGAATATCATAAAAAACCACAGAGAAGATAAAGAATGGTAATACCTTGTCCAAATAAAAACTAGACTTTGCCCACTGTATTAGTTTTCTATTGCTGTCATAACAAATTATCACAAGCTTAATGGCATAAAACAACACAAATTTACTATCTTAAAGTTCTGGAGGTCAGGATTCTGAAATGACTCTCACTGGGTTAAAATCAAGGCATCAGGTCTAAAAATCAAGGTATTACCATGGTTTTACCTTTCTAAACGCTTTAGGGGAGAATCTGTTTTCTTGATTTTTCCTGCTTCTAGAGGCCACCTCCATTCTTTGTCTGGTGGTTCCCTCATATCTTCAAAGCAACCAATGGCTGGTTGAATCAGTACATCACACCACTCTGACACCGACCCTTCTGCCTCCCTCTTCCACATTTAAAGGCCCTGTGATTACACTGGGCCCACCTGGATATTCAAGGATAGTCTTCCTAACTTAAAGATAGTTGATTAGCAAACTTAATTCTATCTGCTACCTTAATCTGATTTTGTTTTGCAACATAACATATTCAACAGATTTCAGGGATTAGGATGTGAACATCTTAATGAGGCCATGATTCTGCCTACCACACTCAGCTATCTACATTATTTGGCAGACAGTGTGAATGTAAATCTTGAAAAATCCCAATCAGCCTATAAACTTCTGACCAAAGAAAACGCAAAGATATTACCAGCTAAGTATCTTGCATACCTTATACACATACACTACTGCTAAAAGGGGGTGTGTTTTACCTACCTGTGAAATTGAGGTTTTCATAATGAAAGCTTTTTTGATCATTTTTCAGTTTCCTCAATGTGCAGAAGTAGTTAATGAGATTTTGGACTTTACAGAAATGGAGAAATGTATCTTCCTTAGACATGAGCCTACAAATGGCTATCATTGTCACTGGCCACACACAAAGTGTTAAAATGTTATCCTGCCATAAATTCATTTCCAAAGTATGGGACAAGAATAATGATCTTCTCTAATTTGGAAATATATTGAAGATGAGAATGAAGAGACGGAAAAATAAATAGTAAAACAAAAGAGACATTTATGGACTGTTTCTTTAAATCTGTCTGATGAACTCTGAGTGGCCATAAGGAATCTAGAGAAAAATGAACTGACTGCATCTAAGTTGTTTGATATTCAGGCTGAGACAAACACTCACAGACTACTTCAAAACTCCAAAAAATATCAACAGAAAAGGAAAGCCAAGTTTAACGAGGACTTTTTCATTTTTTAACTAAAACTGTATTTGGAATCCATTTTTGTAAGTTCAAATTATCTCTGTACTTTAAAACCATTATCCCTGAGAAAGAGAGGTTTAACTTATGGTGCCATACAAAGTGCTCTAAAGTTTTTTGAAATGATGGCTATTTTCCACAGGGTTAGACTACACGGTAAATTTATAGAAGCAAAAGACCTGGTTGACAAACAGCTTGTCCACCAGAACAAGCCTGTAGATACAGAGTGGATACGTAGATCTGGAATCTATTTCTAGCACGTTTAAACACTTGCTGCTGCAAGGAGTTAAAATCTTAAGTAATTAAATGATTCTGTTGAGAGGATGTTTAGCTTGGTGCTATCACAATGGCCTGATACCAGGATTAGTACAAAGAGGGCTTGACAAGAGCAGAGCTTCAAATCAAAACCAGTTTTACATGTGACTATATTCAGTTTTACCAATACTACTTACAAGAAGAATGATGACCTAAAGCCTGCAGGCAGTTCAGAGAAGCATTATTAGAAAAGGAAAGAGAAAGAGTAAAAATCTCCTACTGTATTATGAGACAGAAAGAAACATGCCATTGTTATTTTGTATTAAATGTAGGTAATTTGTGCTTACTTAGTCGGCTTGCTTTTAAATTCTCCTGTTATAATCTCAAATTTATTTATCTTAAAGATTCACAGTAATATAGCTTATAAAATTTAAATATCCAGTAAAAGTTCAAAAAATAAAATAAACTGCTATATCACAGGATAGAATGAAACATTATAAAAATATTGTTTTTATACATACTATTTGTTTAATTAGTCCTGTTTATTACTGCTAATTGCCATTTTAACTATTCTGCAATTTTGTTTACTAGGAATTATGTAAGAGAAAAGTAAATAATAAGTAATATATAATTTCAAATAAATGCCTTTTTTCATATGTTAAAGTAATAACATGCATGCATATAATTACATTATGTGATGTTATATTATGTTATGTTATATTTGTTTTTTTGGACTGGCATGGTATGACAAGATGGCTCTCTAAAAATCCAATCAGTCTAATATTTGAATCTGAAGCCAAAGAGATTGATCTGGGCTGGAAATAGTATTTGGGAGTTAAAAAATATCACTCCCACCCTGTGCTACTTTTTACATGCTCACAGTACAATATCACACTACATTGTAATTATTTGTATCCCCACAAAACAGCAAACATTGTGAGGGAAAGTAGTATAGCATAATTACCCTTGTTCCTCTAGTGCCCAATAAAGTATCTGGCATATAAAAGGTTCAGCATAAATATTTGTTTGAAATGGTCTTTGAAAAGTTTTTTCGTTTTGGGTTTTTTTTTTTGTTTTTTTGTTTTTTTGCAGCACACGGGCCTCTCACTGCTGTGGCCTCTCCCGTTGCGGAGCACAGGCTCCGGACGCGTAGGCTCAGCGGCCATGGCTCATGGGCCCAGGCGCTCCACGGCATGTGGGATCTTCCCGGACCAGGGCACGAACCCGTGTCCCCTGCGTCGGCAGGCGGACTCTCAACCACTGCGCCACCAGGGAAGCCCCTCTTTGAAAAGTTTTAAAGAATATTTTTTAAAATATTAACATGTTACCTCTGGAGAAAATATTTTATATGTAAAAGAGCAAAAGAAATAAGAGAATGAGTTCTGCAGTAGTACTAACAACTTTTTACTTAAAAGGTGAACATTCAGCTTGAAAAAAAATCAATTTTAGAAATAGTTCTCTTGGAAAGACAAATATAAAAAGATGTTTCAAGGACAAGAAAGCACTTCATATATACACAGGTATGAAATTCATACCATGTAAGTTAACGAGACACTTGTCAAATTTTCAAGGAAATGTTACAGATGTATTTCAGTTATACAAGGAAATGAAGCTACTTGTGTGAAGATAATTTTCAGTATCAAGTAGTAAATGAATTGCTGCCGAACTGATTAATATGGTTAAAAGTTGGTATCTTTGGGCTTCGCTGGTGGCGCAGTGGTTGAGAGTCCGCCTGCCGAAGCAGGGGATGCGGGTTCATGCCCCGGTCTGGGGAAGATCCCACATGCCGCAGAGCGGCTGGGCCCGTGAGCCTGCCGCTGAGCCTGTGCTCTGCAATGAGAGAGGCCAAGGCAGTGAGAGGCCCGCGTACCGCAAAAAAAAAAAAAAGTTGGTATCTTTGAAATTTATATGAAAAAGTATATGTAAAAAGCTTCAGAAAACTTATGAGATCAGGCAAGAGATATGTAACAATTGATTTATCTGTATAAAGCTAAAGTTAATGAGTTGGGGCTCTTCCTCTTTAAAAAATATCACTTAGCTCTTAATGACTGACCTTTCATTCCCTATATGAATGCTGTTCTTTCATTTCTTTAGAATAGAAAGGAAATTATTTCAAAATTGTCTTCTGAGAGAAATACAACATTCTTAAAGAAAAAGTTTAAAAATTAATATCATTTTAGCTTTCAAGGACAAATTCTAAAAATACAAAAATTACCATTTCTACTGTAAATGGTACAATGAAATTCAAATATTTATTATGGTTAAATTACTTTATGCATTTTATATTAGGTAAGTGTATGATATAGCTCAAAACAAAAAAATATTTCAATGAATTTATTAAAATGAACTTTAAAGGCAATAGACTATAAGTCTTCTCCTAACAAAGCTAATCTCATGCTGAGTAGATTAACTAAAAGAAAACATTGTTTAGATGAAATTACATTGGGGGTGTGGGAATACTTATGGACATATTATAAAAAGTTCCTCAAGACTTTTGCCACCGGTGTTCTTCCTTATCTATCCCTTGCATGGAACTTAGAATATCAGGCAAGGGTCTATTTCAATCAATTGGGTTAGAAATGCAGAGCCCCTGAGTGTTATAAGCTATTTATGATACTAGGCTTTATTTTTCCATTGAAATGCTGCTATTAGATCATTTAACTGCCCTATTTTTTTTATTAGTCTTGTACCCTAAGGAAAGCCTGCCTCTTAAAGAAAATAAAATAGTCAATTCCAGAACAAATCACATTTATTAAACAGTTTAGTGAGAACCTCAAGAAAAATAAAAATTGGGATAATTGCATCTGCTTTAGTTTAAAGAGACCCAGGAAGGGGTGGTAAACCTCAGGCAGCATAAAATGGCTTTAACTGACTCCAGCATCCAGCCACTCACTAATACGTGATTTCTAATTACTTCTGTAGTTTGTCACTGTTCAGCACAATCAAATCTAATTGACCAGAAAATTTTAGTTAGATTGTACTCAACTATGGCTAAATTTTTACTGTTATTATTCTGGTTTCTTTGTGAACATCTCAACTTTCCTGCATCATTAAACCTTAAATTAGATTTTGATAATAAGAATATTTCATAAAATTTTTCAAACAACTGCAATATTCACACAGGAGCTATGGTACTCTTAAATCCACTGTCATGTTTTTTAAAAACATTTAATTTAATTCATACCCATTCTTTCTGGGTTATTAAAAACAACGGCACTTCGATTTTAATTAAACAATTTGAAGGCCACGACTAACAAATGTCAAATGCTAAAGGTGAACTCATGTCTTAACATGAGTGCATGTCAGAGCACCTTTCATAGCATGAAGGGAATTCTAGTCTGAGGGTTCTTAGTTTCAGAATCACTGATGAGGTGTACATACAAGAAAGGTAGCAATTAACTACCTCAATTTAGAAGCTTGCATTACTTTATTTTCATGTTGAGAATCAGTGATCTAGCAATAGATTAGACATTTCTGTCATCAATTCTCTAAAATCTAGAAAAATAATATAGAAATGATTGAGTTTGTTGTCTAAATGTCTACTTTGTCCATAGACTCTGTGTGTAACTAAAGCATTGAAGATAAACATATATGAATTTATTCCTTGAATAGTATAAAAAGAATGCTTGCTCACACTGGTAATTTTTTTTTAAATGCCTCTATAAAACAAGACAATAAGATAACATCATTAGAAGCCTCCCTGTATAGTTTACCTTATATTATATCTGCTGACATTTTCACCTATATGCTTATTTTATTTTCCACAATATGTGCAGCCTTCAGAAGAAATCAAGTACGTTTGAAAAAAGAGCTGATACTTTTCGTTGATGTCAGATGTAATGGGTCAGTGAAGGAACAGATCTAACCAGTTCTGAGCAGTTTGAGCATTAACATCCAAGTACTTCAGTTTTGACTTGCTTATCAAAGAAACGTACAGAAAATACATTACATGACAACATGGCTGGACTATAACATCTAATGTGAAAGTGTAACCTAGCAGGACCCTATGGGGCCTTCTGGGGACAGACTCCTCTCCCATATCCTCTGCTATAGCTCCTCTCTGAAGTAACCAGATAATGGTATCTCGTGCATATTTCCTGAGTTTTTCAGATAACCACCACCAAATGGAAGGAATTAACTACTTGATGATTAAGAAAACATAGCTCCCAGATCTTCTGGCGCCTAAGGTTTGATCATCATCAACCAATCAGAGAATTGTGCAAGAGCTGATCACATACTCTGCGACCCACTCCCACCCCCACCTGGTCTTTAAAAATGCTTTGATGAAACCCTTCCAGGAATTTGGGGTTTTTTTTTAAACATCAACCGCCCATTCTCCTTTCATGGCCCTGCAATAAACCTTTCTTTGCCTCAAATTCCAATGTTTCAGTTTGTTTGGCCTCACTGTGCATCAGGCACAGGAACGTGCATTGGGTATCAAAAGCCTCTTAAAACATTATTTCAAAGTTATATATCTTAGGGCAGTAACAGTTTCTATTAACACGTGAAAAAATTATCTGAAAGCTCTAGCATACCTCACACAATACAGCCATTCTCAAATTGATCATATGTGAAGTAACTTGCATACTTCTACAGATACTCATGGTCATGAAATTAAAAACTATACAAGTAACAAAGAAAGAAGAAGCTATTGAGAGGGCTCAACTAAAGGCATAAGAATCCCAGCTCCTTCTAATTCTCCCTTTATCACTGGGATAACACACATGGCTCCCCACAGTCATGAGTTCAATTTTCTTGTAGACATAAATTCTGATTTGAATTGTGCCAAAAAGAATAGATAAGACTCCCAGAGTATCTTGACTTGTCCCACTTCCCATCTTCTACTAGGCTTGTAACCTAATTACCATTTGCATCTGATAAAATGTACTTATTTTCTCAACTAAAATACGGGTTTAAAAGGCAGTAAAATGTGATAAAAAGAAATAAATATATGTCATGGCTGTAAAAAGGAAACAATTTTTTTAAAAAGCAAAACTGATGGAGCTAGAAAATTATGTTAAAAAATATACTTATTTCAACTACAACTATCATTTTTCCGTATAAACTATTTGTTTTAAAATATTAATTAAAGTATTAATCAAAAGACACTAGAACTTTTAAGTACTTCTTTAAAAATCATAAAACTAGTCCCAAACAGGTGGTATGACTCTCCTTTACTTGTTCACATGATTTTTTTAGTGCGAATACTCATTAAGAAAGAAGATGCTAACTGGTAATTTATAGAACAGGTTTTATTCTTTGATTATGGTACTAGATTCAAAGTTCTAACTCTAGGTCACTTAAAGAAAAAAAAACCCTCAGAGTAAAATATTAAACTGATGAATTATTTAAGTACTTTATGGTAAAAAAATCACCTTTCCCTCCAATTCTAATGTACAGTTCAAAGGGAGATTCAAACCAAAAACTATTTAATTTTATTTTACTTATTTATTTTTAATTACTTAAAAAGGAACACACACAGAGCTCAACAGATGCTAGGCAATATTGTGTTTTGCATGATAAAAATATTTTACAAACATATATTGAGTTGGAAATGACCTTAGAATTTATTCGATCCAATAGCCAAGTCCAATCCTCCTCCTGCTTCCCCCTTCCTCACCCCACACAATTTACTTCTTTGTCCAGCTTTAAAATACTTGAACCTGAATGGCTTTAGAAGGGGCACAGCCTCTTTCCCCACAGGCTCACTATTCCCTATTGTCTCACACCCAGCCACTCCATACACTTCATATATTATGTGTCTGACCTTCAAAGCTCAAGAATTTGCCACCCTTTCCTTGTTTAATCTAGCCCCTTCATTTCAAAACTGAGGGAAAACTCAGATGTGATTAAGTGATTCATCCAAGTTCCTCAGATGTGATTAAGTGATTCATCCAAGTTCCTAAAGTATGTTGGTGGTCATGCTGGGTCTGCTCACATTTCCTAGCACTTGGTTCTGTGCTGTCTTGTAGCCTTTGCATCATCCGTGCCATGTAAAGTTTTATACATAGTAAGCCTGAACCAGCATTTAAACATTGATTGCAGCTAGTGCTTTATAGAAAAAAGTATTTCAATCATATACTGGCATCATCTACTCAAAATAGGAGTGTTTCCAGGAAGAACTATGAACTATCTTTAAAACATGTCTTTTAATTCTAATGCCTACATGGAAGTTCACAGTCTATGTGTGGCCATATATAGACAGATGTTCCAAAAGGTCATTGGACCTGTATAAACTTGGAATAAATAAGAAAAGCAAAGCCTTGCTGTATCATGGCACAAACTGCATTGTTGTTATCATTTTAAAATAAAATAGTGGGTCAACTTAAACTTAAAAAAAAAAATAAAGAGAGAAAGAGAGACTAATTTGATTACTTACAATAAAATTACAATTGTATAAAAAGCAATTGATACCACAAAGGCAATGAAACTGTACCAATTTCAACAGTCACACAGAAATTAAATTTAGGTAATGCTTTCCAAAAAAAAACTGGGCTCAATTCCATGAAATAAAAGATGAACAGAAATTGGAATAATACGATTTTGCCACAGAATGATACTCACATTCTTCTCTTTTTTCAAAATTAACAGTTATTGGCACATTATAGAGGTATGCCAAATCACCTTATTAAAAGTTGATTCAACAGTAAAAGTCTTACATTCTAATTAAAGCAATTAGATCTTACTTCATTCGAATGATCCTAGTGCAACCAGAGGGTCTTTGCAGGTTACAGGACTCTGACAAGCTGAATCCAGGGCTCTTCATCCAGGAGCCTAACAGTCAAAGCTCATTTCCTGTTCATAAATCAAAAAACAGAGGTGATCAATTTAAATTGGGAGAGTTGTATTAGATAATTTATCAGTTGGCTCCTGAATTTTATTCTTTAGTTAATGCTTTTTAGAAGTTACATTATCATTTCTTTTTAGTGTAAGCAGCTTAAAATTCTTCATCCTTTTTTGGAAGTCAAGAATTTATAAAATGTAGACATTTTTTTAAAGCACAGTATTTTATTTCAAGGACAAATATATATACAAACACACTAATACTTTCCTCTCTTGATCTCATTTTCACGTGTGTACACCTTAATTTAGCTAGCCTAAGTGGGACACTTACCTTGTGCCATGAGCTACTAAACACTGTAAAAGATAAAGCAGAAGACACATAACTGGACACAGTGACTTGTGCTTTTTGGAAGAAAGGATTAACCAAAGGAAGAAATATATAGTAGAAAGAACACATCTAGGACTGAAAGCCTGGTTCTTCTGTTGAATATCTGTGTGACCTGGGTAATTTCTGTTATTCTTTAAATATCAGTTTAAATGTAGGATGAAAATAGGTAACTTGAACTATTGTGAGAATTGGAGACATTGTATATAATAACGTGCTTAGCATATTTCCTATCATGTACCAGTTCCTCAATAATTGATATTATGTAGTATTTTAGGACATTGGCAGTCCTCCCCTATTATTTTATATCTTCTAATGCCAAAATTGGTTATTCTACATTTTATATTTATGGACAGTGATATTAAGTAATAATGCCGAAATTATAGAACCACTTATTTTTTTACTTCCCGTCTTTAATTTTATATTTTTACTATAACATTGAGATATCTGAAAGTACAGATACATACACATATACACACATACTCACACATACAGGTCAGAACATTTTAGAATATCTCATTTGTGGGGAATAAAAGGGTTGTCAAATGTGGAAGACTGAAGGTCACTACTCAATTCTCAACTTTTATTTAAAGGGACCTCATGGGCAAGGGTGTGCAAGAAATCAATCACTGTCTTAGGACCAATGTGGGCTTTGGCTATCCCTCGACATTGAAAAAGAAGAAGAAGCCATAATAAAAATGGTAGAGGCATGCTCACAAAAAGTCAAGCTACAAATCAAAGGAAATCCAAGTCACGTGGAACTTTCCTTCTAACCCTCTGTCAGCATCTAACTAGATAAAATGGCATACTGCCATCTGCATCCTTGCATTTAATTAAAAATTAAACTGTATAGAATGGGTTAGATAGCTGAAAAGTCATGTGTCATCCTGTCTAAAATAATGCCTTCAGTCAATCCCCCTTGCTTTTTCTAGCCCCAAATTCAGTATTATGTTTACTATGAAATGAACTCTAGTTTCATCTACTGAAATGCATTATTCAAGATGTAATTTTCTCACATTCTTAGGGAAACTTGCCTGAATTAGTTCCTTGTGGACCTTTCAAATTTTACTTAAAGTCAGAATACTGGAATGAGAAGGAAGCTTGAAGATTCCCTCACTCAAGTACTCATACAAACACCTACCATCAGCTCCCACTAGACGTTTTATTTGATAATAGACTCCATCCTGACCCTATATCCAATGTTTTGGGAATAAAATCTCAGAAATAAAAAGCCCCACTTATATATGGAGAACTTTTCTCTATATAGAGTCCTTTTTTAATGGTATACATTTGTATCAGAAAGACAAAATGGTACAACTCTTTGGAAATTGTCTTTAGTTCTGAAGATGGCTTGATGAAAACATATTAATACACTAATTTTGGCATATAAACTATGTGTTTTTGACTATATAAAACAATATAAAAACAAATTAAAACAAATTAAAAACAAACAAAAGAGCCACCCAACACACACTATTTTCCAATCTAGCAAAGTTTCTGTGGAATTAATATAATATCATTAACAACCATTCTTTTATATGGTTATCATTTTACTAGTTTATGGAGGATGGCTTTTCCTAAAACGGCTTTCTTCGAGCTACTCTACTGATCAAGAACTAACAAAAATTCCCTGGCGTCAATCACATTAATTTCACTTTCAGTTTAACATCCATTGAAAGCTCACCATGAGCCAAGCATATACTCTTCAAATACTGTATATGAATTTGGGATTTTTAAATATCTTGAGCCACATCTGAGATTCTTGAAGGCAAGGACTATGCCTTGGTTAGCTGTGCCCCCAGGACCTATCACTTTGCCTATATATAGAGTGTGCACAATAAGTGTTACTTAAATGGCATCTGTGACTCTCAACATTTCTAATCCTTTCCACATCACAGATCTCCTCACAGCCCGTTGGAAGAATACACTGAGTATTCACTCCACATCTTTTCTCATGCTGACCTTCCTTTCTAAGACATTTATTTTGCTCTCTTTTGCCTAGTTTGTACTCATTCTCCAAGATTCACCTATATTATGAAATCTATTCTAGTCTAGGCATTTAATGTCTCTCTAATATTTTTCAAGATTATACCACACTGAAATCTAATATTTTGAAGAAGAGTAGGAAAATCAGATTTATACTTTTTATATATCCCCCACAGCTCCTAGCTCAAAGTTTGGCACATAGTTGCTAACTAGTACAGAGGATACAGATGATTTGTGAGCTGGGAAAGATACAAGTCCCTTGTTAATGAATTAGATCAGGGATTGGCAAACTATAGGCCAGGAGCCAAATACATCCTGCTATCTGTTTTTATAAATAAAATTTTATTGGAACACAGCCACATGCATTCATCTATGCATTGTCTATGGCTGCTTTCCTGCTATAACAGCAGAACAGAGTAGTTGTGACAGAGACTGTCTGGCCCATAAGCCTATAATATTTATTATCTGGTCTGTCACAGAATAAGTGTGCCAATCAGTGTATTAGCTCAGTAGTTCTCCAGTGTGGGCCCAAGATCTGGGCCATTCACAGCTTTAAGTACTGTGGTTATACTACACTCTATAAGCCAGTTCTTAAAGGGTGGTCCCTGAACTGGCAGTACCGGCATCATCAGGGAACTTTCTAGAAGTGCAAAATCTCAGACCCCATCCCAGACTACAGATCAGAAACTCTGGAGATGGGGGCCAGTAATCTGTATTTTTACTACCCCTTCAAGTGATTCGAATGCACACTAAAATTTGAGGACTACTAGATTAGATAAAGAAAGGAGCATTTATTAACACCTGGCCATAATGACGTGGCCTGGCTATGGCAGATCCTGTTTCTCCAGCTGCTACTAGTGTATACAGAGATTTTAAGTGATTAAAAGGCATCAATTAGGTTTCATCTGCCCTGAAATGAAACACTTTGGGTTTACTCTGAAAGAACACTAGGGAACAGGATTACCTTGATGTGGGAATTGCTACAGCACTTTCAGTAAATGCTAATACAGCCACCAGCTGTATATCCAAAGGAAAGACAATATACCAAGTGCCAAAGTATAAAATCTATCCCAAAATAGATTGAAATATCAAAGCAATATAGCAGATAAGCTCCAGGTTTTATAGGTCTGCCAGTCAAGACAAACCTTTGCACAGTGATTCTCAGCAGGGATACAGGAGAAGCGGACTACAGCTCAGTTTGAAACTCTGCTAATCAAGGATTTGTTCCAACATGCATATCCCCAGTGCTAAATCTCAAATGTGGCCAGATAGCACTTTCCATGATAGTGTGTGGTTAGAAATAAGAAATAATCACTACCAAGCCTTGTGGAAGGTAGTAACTAGCTAGCCTTCCCTCTGGAAAAAAAATATATATAATTGTATTATATAATATATACAATTTTCATGAACTAATATTTGTTTAAATTTACAGTAAATCCCCCTTCTTCATTGTTGCTCTCTAAAATACAGATTAGCACCAGCAGCTATGGCTATGATATGACAGGGTTATAATCTATAAAAAATAATGGCAAAATATTGATGAGATAAGCATGCTAAAGTTACTTTTTTCTGGAAAGACCTTGCCTCAGTGTATTATATTTAATGCTGAAAGCCCAGCAGCTATATCAGGAAACAAAAATAAAATTATTTAACCTATTGAAGAGTCTACATAGAGGTTAAAAGAAACATATGTCAATCAATAAAAATAAACTATTGATTGACAGCCTCTAGAAAGTTCACATTATTTCCTAGTCATAAAAAATCATTATGTTTCCATGCAACAGTATAACAATTATTCCTCTTTTGAAAAATGGCACATAGATGCTAAATGCCTAAAATCTGTGTAAACATTTTGTTCAATATCCATTTAAGAGTGTTTTTATTTTAACACATATCTATGGAAAATAGGAAAAGCATTCCAATCTTCTGTGTAATAGAAAATTGGGAAATATGAGCCTGGATTTCACACCTATGAATTTAGTAAATGATTGATGACAGTTCTGATGATCCGTTAGAATTCTGATTCAAAGACTTAAATTCACATTTAAATCAAGGGTTAACAAATACATGATTTGGTACTCTTATGTTTAACTCAGCCCAAATTCAGAAAAGAAGAATATACAATTTATCCCTCTATATAGGAACTACCAGCCCATGTAAAGACTAAAACTATGCTTCATTCAGAAAGAATTCACAGTGGGGAGACATAATACCTACCTAGAAGGACAGTGACTGGCAACCAGCATGAAACAAGGCGGTGGCAGAGTATGTCACAGGAAGTAATTAGGAGTAATGCTCTAAAATTTTAAGGAGTGAAAAATTAGGCTAAATGTTAGAAACCTTTCACAGAAAGTCCGTTAGCCTCTAGAATCAACCTCCAGCTGAAGCTTCTTCAATTGCGTCATTTAAAATTAGACAAGAGCCCATTTTGCCAAAACACCATAGGGAATTATTCATAGGGAATGACTAGTAAGATGTATTAAATGAACTATTTTTTTTCTTTTACTCTTAAGTTAGATCTTTTGCATATCTAACTGTCATGATTCCACATACATTAAAAAAGTAGTGAGAAGATGAAAATCCTCTGAAGGTTATTCTTACTATTATACCACATCAATTCATATTGTTGCTTTTTTTTTCCAAAACAAGAGGAAGATGGGATAAAAGAAATAATTAAGAGATAAAAACTACTCTTGAATAGTTCACTCAAAATACTAAATTCAAGGAAAAGGTCTCTTAAAAGATAGTACATTCATTAAAAAAAATTGCATAGTTAAAACCATATGTAATTACTAGCAAGACATAACACAGAGTTGGTAATCAATAAATACTAAATGAATAAGCTAACACCTCCCCCCTGGAGATTGTTTTTACTAGGGTTTATGTCCTTAAGATGTACGCTTATTAAAAGTCAGTCAGTTCCTTTATAAGATTGATTAAGGAAATAAGTGGTTATTTTCCCCCAAGTTAAAAGAAACCTGACCCTTCCTTTCCAGACCACTTGTCAGTAAATGGATGGTTTCTTAGCCTTAGGTCTCCAGGCTTTGTGCTGTATGTCAAGTTCTTGATCCAAGCAAGGTAGCCCAAAAAGTTATCAGTAAAACACTAGGCTACTTTGTCTTTCTGCATTTCATACTTACAATGCCACCATTCCTGCCAGCTATTCATAAATATAAATTCGTATCTGTGGCTTCAGAGATATTGCTGCGTGGTCAGTTAACCCAAAAAGATTACGGATGTAAGTTACAAGTCAATCTTTCTGTGTTTCAATTCCAGCTAAACCATGAACTCTGTGACCGTGGGCAAGTTACTTAACCTTTAGGTTTATTTCCCCACCTGTAAAGTGAGAAAATTATATTAGTGATATCATCTCATAAGGTTATATTAAGGATTAAAAATCAGATAATTCATGAAAAATGATTTCAAGCGCCCTGGAGAGAGACTATCTGGGTTCAAATCCTAGCCCTGATATTTATTAGCTGTTTGTACTGGTGCACCTTACTTAGCCTCACTGTGCTTTATAAGTGCATAGAAAAAGACCAGCTATTGTTATTTAAGTAGCTTTGATCTCCAGGATGCAGCAGTGAGTGGTGGCGAGAAGTGAGATCTTAATTCCCTTCCCAGAAATTAAACCTGGGTAGCCTGGATGAAAACCAGGAATCCTGGCCACCACACCCCCTGGCTCTTGCCACCAGTGAAAAATGCATTTCTCATGGAGGCAAAACTGTAAAAACAGGTACAAAATTTATTATTAGAGGCACAGTACAACAAGTGGGAGAGCACACAGAGAAACAGTTTGTTTAGTTAAGATAGAAGCAAGGCAGAGATACACACCCGGGAGTGAAAGGGTGTGGGTATCCTCCCTAATGAGGAGTGCAGTAAAGAGACGATTAAGTCATTTATATAGGGCAGATCTTCCGGGTCTTTGTTTACCTTGGGCCAATTATCTGGTTTCTTTTTCCACAACTGACCAGCCCTAGGACCCTCATCAACATGCATGCACAACTTTTTCCAAGATGGATTTCAGCCCAGAGGCCTATGGGATGGCCTTAGCATCACATATTATGGGGTGGTGCCCCCTCCATCCGTTTTGACCCCCAAGGAGACTTTCTGCACATGTGCAATGTTTCCCTTGCCCCAAGGATGGGAAGTGTGTGATCTATTGATCCTTTTATGGCACTCTGTCCCTACCATAAAAATGCCCAATGTCCAGTTATTTACCCTATTCCTGTTGCTGGTTTTTATATCAAGGTGCAGATCTCGAAATATAGACAGGAGTCTGGTCATAAATATGTAGTCTAGAGACCATTTGTCTCTTGCCTCAGGAAATGTAAACAGGGGGCTGGTAATGAATGTCCGGCCTGGAGCCCATCTTCTTCTCATCCCAGGAAGTGTGAACAGGAGGCCAGTTGTAAACGTCTAGCCTGGAACCCATTTATCTCCTGCCTCAGCTTTATTGGGATATAATTTATACATCTAATGTGTGTAATTCAGTGATTTTTAGTAAATTTATACAATAAGTTAACCATCACCATAACCCAGTTTTAGAATACTTGTTTACCCCCCATCAAAATTTTCCTTATGCCCATTTGTACTTAATCCCCACTTCCAATCCCAGCCTCAGGCAACCACTGATTGGCTTTTTGTCTCTATGGATTGTGATACTGTAATCATACAACATGTGGCCTTTGTTTTCTGGGTGTCTTTTACTTAACGTAATAGTTTTAAGGTTCATCATAGTATGTGTCAGTACTCTATTCCTTTTTATTGCCAAATAATATTCCACTGTATAGATGTATCTGCTATTACAGATAGATAGATGATAGATAGATAGATAGATAGATAGCTATAGATACAGACAGATATAGATATCTCATCATCATCCTGTAATAATGAAAGATCTAAAGATTATTTCCTCTTTCCCTGCCAGGCTGGTCTCTAAGATTATGTTTGATTTTAGGACAATCTTTCACTGTTAGACAAATAGGAGTCTTTGGGGTTTCATCTGTTTCCCTGTCAATTAAGATTATGACTAGACTAGTGAAAATAAACTGAGTACATTTCCAGACTGTCAATATATTTCATGATGTATATCTTTTTTTTTTTTGCCATTCCTTCCAACTATCACTACCATTTCAAATGTGTGACTAACCATTCCCTTTAAAGGCCTGTGACAAGTCATTATTCCCTGTTGTTTCTCGTGGCTCCTTGGAACCAATAAATATGTGAATAATAATGAAAGCAAGTATTCTGGGAAGAGGGGGATAGCAGGGATTCTAGGACCTGAAAAACAGTGAGTACGGATGATCATCTACGCTGAGTATGTAGAGAGTAAAGAGCCAATGATGGGATTCTAAGGAACTTCAAATTTTAAAAGATGATAAGAGGAAGATCCATGAGGGAGGCATGTAAAAACAATGGGAATAATATCAGAAGAAACGAGGGTCACAGGTGCAAAGGAATGAAGAGTCTCAACAATATGCAAAGGTTTAGACAACACAGAAGTCAAGTAAGATCAGCACTTGGATCACCTCCAACTATCTCCAAGGCAGGAGTATGCTTGAGTCCATCTGAGGCAGGTGATGTAAATGAATGAAGTATCTGGACATAAAGCATTAAAGAGTTACAAGGATTGTGGGGTGGTGGGGAGCAGCAACATTTACTCAGCTCCCACAGATTGTTGCCATGTGAGGTAATAAGCCCAGGAATGTCAGGTCTTCTTCAAGTAAGCCCAAAATAAATGTGGGGAATGTCTCAATTTTTAAATGTTTTTCACAAACAAATTTTTAAAAACACACTGTGTATAAAAATAATCATACAACATGACCAAGTGGAAGTTATTTCAGATACACAAGGCTGGTTCAACATTTAAAAACCAGTCAATGCAATCCATTACATCAACAGTCTAGGAAGAAAAATTACATGATCATATCAATAGATACAGAAAAAGTATTCGACAAAATTCAACACTTATTCATGATAAATCTCTCAGCAAACTAAAAATAGATGGGAACCTCTTCAATTTGATAAAGAACATCTAAAAAATCCTACAGCTAACATTATACTTAATGGTGAGAAACTAGATGCTTTCCTGCTATGATTAAGATCAAGACAAGGGGCTTCCCTGGTGGCACAGTGGCTGAGAGTCCACCTGCCGATGCAGGGGACACGGTTTCGTGCCCCGGTCCGGGAAGATCCCACATGCAGCGGAGCGGCTGGGCCCGTGAGCCATGGCCGCTGAACCTGCGCATCCGGAGCCTGTGCTCCACAATGGGAGAGGCCACAACAGTGAGAGGCCCGCATACCACAAAAAGAAAAAAAAAAAAAAGAACAAGACAAGGATGCCCCCTCTTACTACTCCTTTTCAACATCATACTGGAAGTCCTCGATAATACAATGAGAAAGGAAAAGAACAGGTATAACAAGTATAACACAGATGATATGATTGTCTATGTAGAAAATCTGAAAAAAATCAACCAAAAACTCCTGGAACTAATAAGCAACTACAGAAAGTTTGATATACAAGGTGAACATAGAAAAGTCAATTGCTTTCATATATACCAGCAATGAACATGAGGAATTTGGAATTAACACAATACTATTTACATTAGTACCCCCCGAAAATTAAAGATTTTTTTTTATGTATAAATTTAACAAAACATATACAAGATCTATATTAGGACAACTATAATACTCCGATGAGCAAAATCAAAGAACTAAATAAATAGAGATATTCCATATTCATGGATAGGAGATTTAATATTGTCAAAATGTCAGTTCTTTCCAACTTGATCTATAGATTTAGTGCAATCCTAATCAAAATCCCAGCAAGTTATTGTATGGATATAGACAAATTGATTCTAAAGTTCATATGGAAAGGCAAAAGATAGAGAAAAGCCAACATAATATTAAAGAAGAACAAAGTCTGAGGACTGATGCTACCTGACTTCAAGACTTACAATAAAACTATAGTAATTAAGACAGTGTGTTTTTGGTGAAAGAACAGACAAATAGATCAATAGAACAAAATAAAGAGCCCAGAAATAGATTCACACAAACATAGTCAACTGATCTTTGACAAAGTAGCAGAGGCAATTCAATTGAGAAATGATAGCCTTTTTGAAAATAGTGTTGGGACAATCAGTCACATGAAAAAAAAAGAATCTAGATACAAAATTTACAAACTTCACAAAAATTAACTCAAACAAATCGTAGACCTAAATATAAAATGCAAAACTATAAAACTCCTAGAACATAACACAGGAGAAAATCTAGATGACCTTGGGTTTGGCAGTGACTTTTAGATACAACACTAAAAGCATGGTCCATGAAAGAAGATTCAATAAGTTGGACTTCATTGAATTAAAAATCTACTTTGCAAAAGTCACTGTCAAGAGAATGAAAAGACAGCCACATAAAGGACTGTTATCCAAAATATACAAAGAATCCTTAAAACTCCATAATAAGAAAATGAATGGCCCAACTAAAAAACTGGGCAAAAGATCTGAACAGACACTCCCCCCATAGAAGTTTTACAAGTGGTAATAAGCATAGGAAAAGATGTGCAACATCATATGTCATTAGGGGATTGCAAATTAAAACAATGAGATACCACTACACACCTATTAGAATGACTAAAATCTGAAACACCAACAATACTAATGAAGATGTGGAGCAATGGGAATTTTCATTAATTGTTGGTTGGAATGCAAAATGGTACAGCCACTTTGGAAGAAGTTTGGCAGTTTCTTACAAAACTAAACACACTCTTACCATATGACCTAACAATTGTGCTCTTTGGTATTTACTCAAATGAGTTGAAAACTTATGTTCACACAAAGACCTGCACACAGATATTCATAGCAGCTTTATTCATAAGTGTCAAAACTTGGAAGCAACTAAGATGTCCTTCAATAGATGAATAGACAAATAAACAGTGGTATATCCAGACAATAGGATATCATTAAATACTGAAAAGAAATGGAGTATAAAGACACAACAATATATGATAAATTATGCATACTACCAAGTAAAAGAAGACAATCTGAAAGCTACATATTGTATGATTCCAACTATATGACATTCTGCAAAATGCAAAACCATGGAAAAAGTAAAAAGATCAATGATTGTCAGATTTAGGGGGAAGTAAGGATGAACAGCTGGAACTCAGGATTTTTGAGCAGGGAAACTATTTTGTAAGATATATAATTGTGGATACATGACTTCATATCTCTGTCAAATCCACAGAACAACACAAAAGTGTGAAGCCTAATGCAAACTGTTGATAGTGATGTATCAATGTTGGTTCATCAATTGTAACAAATGTACTATACTGGTACTTGTGGGATGTTCACGTTGGGAGGGGATGTGAATCATCCCTGTGGTGAAAGGACACATGGGAACTCTCTGTACTTTCTGTTCACATTTGCTGTGAACCTAAAACTGCTATAAAAATAAAGTTTATTAATTTTAAAAATAACTGAATAAAATTAAAACAAACACACACATAGTGTGAGCCAAACATGTCACTAGACTGGATTACAATTTGTTTAAGGACTGTAGTAGCACATATGATCCAAGACTTGGGATACAATTAATATGTATAAAACATATTCATACAGAAATAATGAGTAAAGAATAAGGGTAAGGTAATTATTACATCATCCTCTATCTCTGGGACTTGAAAGAAATCCTAAGTACTAACAAGTCAATGGGTGATGATTTCCACATTCTTAATGAAAAGTGATTCTTTTAGAAAGCAGAATCTAGGCTTCTACCACTTCATACATAACTGAAAAGTAAAAATATTCAAAAAATTTTATAATCAAAGTATGGGAAAAGGAGGAAAGAACCTTCTTTCTACTCAAATCCACCATGCAAGCATATATTTAGATAAAAGTTAAATATAACACCTAGAATGAGGCCATAACAATATTCAAATAAAATTAAGATAAGTTTCTGAAGAGTATGGACTTTCTTTCATTTACTGATTTATCCCTAGAATCTAAAACAGTACCTAGGACAGGAAAAAAATACTAAATAAATATTCAGTTAATAAACATATGAATTATATATTCACTTTAGAAAAAAATCATTCTGCCTGTATTGAGGACCAGAAAGGGGCCAGCATGGAGATTAGAGGAACTTGTTAGCAGCCTATTGCAACTGTTCAGCCATAAAATAATGAGGGTGTGGAAAAAAGCAATAGCAGTGGAAATGACTGAATGCAATCAGAAAGAGCATAAACAAAGCCACACTTATAACAGTGAGAATCAGCCACTGAGAGCACCAAAAACTGAAGGGCTGGAAGAGAAGAGCCCAGGAAAGATACTGAGAGAGAATATCTCGTGATGAAGGAAAGGAATCACAAGACAATAATGTCACAGAAGCTCAGAGAGAACATATTTAAGAGACAGAAAAATAGTATCAGGTTCACGAAGAGGCCCAGTACTATGGGCAGGTCTGGAATTAGGGGTGAGGTGAGTGAAGCACTCACTGTGGGCAAAAAAGTTTAAGGGGCATCAAAAAACTCCGTGATGAAGATAAATAATATTTAAATGCATTACTTTAAAATTAAAAATTAATGCAAAAGAATCCACGGTGAGCAAAATATTAAAATTTTGAAAAAAGACAGGTCATTGTTCGTTTGTGTTATTACCCTGCGTTACTGTACATGCTGACAGTCTGTAGTTCTTGGACCTGCAAAGCCTTAGCTTTCCCACTGGGTAGGTTTATGGGGTTGAAAATGGTCTGCCAATAGATTAGGCAGGATGGAGTTTTATATATAGGAGTGTTTTTTGATTGTAGAGCTATTATTAACTTTTTCCACTTGGTTCAAAACCTGGGAGGGTATTTTAATAAGGGGATTTAGGGACACGCCTTTTTCCTTTACCAAAATGACTTAGCACAGCACTGACTGAGACTTGGAAAACTTCCTTTGGGTTTAGCAATTAAAAGTCATTGGTGACTTCGTGGGAGTAGTTTCAGTGTGGTAGGGAACAGAAAGGCCAGATTGTGGTTGATTAAAGAGAGAATAGGCGGAGGGCAAAGGGCTAGAGACAGAGATGTTTGAGGATAAAGGGTAAATAATCCATGAGGCAATACAACGACTACACTGTTCTTTTCTTCAAACAGATCCACTCAAATCTGTTTGCAGGGAGGCAAAAATGCAGTTTTTTAAAAAAAGGAAAACACTAGTCATTCCTAGTGTACTGCTTTACAAACAATGATCTTCATTGATGCATTACATTGATTATTTACGCCTGAGGCTCTGTGCTAACCAACCAGTATCACCATGGTTTCAATCAGAACATTTCTGAAATGTTCCCAACAACACGTATGTTGACATATCTTTCTACTACACATACCATATACTAGGAATCATCTCTACAAAGAATGATTCTCTTGAAAACTGGATGATTGTTACTAAGCAACAACCAAAAAATGCAATTTTGCAATATCATTTAGATTTAGTTTGAAACACAGTACATCTCCACTTGTTAACCTTTTAGATTCACAGATATCTCATAGGAGAAGTTCCAAATTGGATTATAAATGTAATCTCAGGTACAAAATGATCCTTAAAACTTAATTATGTCTTTACCGTTAGAATTTTCCCATATGAGTATGCAAATGCAGGCATATTCATGATGCCCCACTGAAAACCATCTCAATGTCAATGAAGGTAAAGGAGTACTAAGTAAATAAAAGGGTAAGGTTTCTAATTAAAACAGAATTAAACACTTCAAGCAGAAAACCATGTTTTTAATTGTTTTGTGGGACTAATCTCAAAAGGCTAAAGTCTGATGAATTAGGTTATAGTTTTGTCAAGCCCAAAGCTTCCTTCTAAGACATACTTTTACTGGTGGTTAAATGAGAAAAGTAGAGAAGATACTTCCTACTATGAGAAGTGAAACTGGAAGAGTACTTAGAAGGGACATGTCTAAACAGATAAAATTGAAAAAATGTGTTCCTCAGGAGAAAAAAAATAAGTTAGTAAATGTGTTTCTCTTCAAATATTGGAGAGTAGTGCTTCTCAACATATATTAAAATTACTTCCAAGAATCAACTCTAAGTTTTGTGAAAAGTCAGATTCTGGGCCTGTCAGAATGAGAATCAGAACAGGTGGGCCCCAGAATCTGCATTTTTAATAAACTTCCCCAAGTGATTCTCAAGGGTGACAAATTTTAAGAAGCACTGAAGATGATATAGTATGTATGCTATCATTTATAGAATATGCTCTACCATTTCTATATAATGAATTTCATAGTGGAAATTTAGTGCAAAATAGGTCTACCATTCCATCAATAACATCACATAAACGTTGTGGAAACTAATTATAACAAAGTTAGCACATTAGATCCATGAAGATGACAAATGAAATCTCATCAACAGGTATTTGTGGAATGTTTACAATAAATGCAACAAATAAACCCAATTTATAAAAAAATACTCCCTATCCCTAGGAAGCTTGCATTATCTGCATTAAATATGATTTTTTTCTCAGTCTCTTTCTAATAGTTCTGAACGCAAATGTTTTCACCTTTCATTTGCATATTCCTAAAATAGTAATATTCTCCTAAAAAAGTACAACAGATTTAAATATGAACATGGAATTACCATATTAGTATTTCAATATTTGTTTACTGAAATATTCAAAAGGGCTTACAGAGACTGTAGAGATTATCTCAGAATTACGTAATTGCTTATCATATGGTCTATTTCGAAATATAAATCACATAAGCTATAGTCACCATATAGCATATCTTTAAAAATGCACTCACCTATGACCACACTGTGACAAATACAACCTTGCCCTGCAGCTAGGAGGGAAGTGAATTTCCAAAAGGTTAATTCTTAATTAATAGTTCTTAATTAAAACTTTACATCTCATTTCTTTTATTTGAGCAAGACTTTCATATTTTAGTTTAATATGTGATATGTCATACTCCCTAAGAATCAGCCTTAGAATCACAAGGTACACAGCCAGTTTCAGAGAAGCAAAAGGGCCTGGGAAAAGAAATCGTCATGGGGAAATCATCATCTTCAAATAGGATTTCCATTGTTTTAAAGGAATTTCTTCTAACACTCAAAAAACTTATGAACAAACATGTAAAAATTTGCTTAAAGACCTCATCAAAGGATTGCACCTTTAAGCAATGGGCGTGCACACCAACAGCTGCCAGATTGACTCTGATAAAAACAAATATTTTTCCAACTGTTCATTTACCATCAATCCTAAAAATTTCCGTTATAGTTTGTTATGCATCACCAGAATGTTCCTCTTCTCTTTAGTATTTTCTGATTTGTTGGGCCACAGAAACATCTATTGTGTTCAGGGCCTTATTTTCAAAGGATAAAATAGTAACATCGATAATAACAGTGACCATTTATTAAATACCAAGTAGGAGTTAGGTGTTAGGAACTTGACACAAACCACAACTAATCCTCAAATATTCTTTATGCCAATCCATGCAGTATTGTTCATCATCCCAGTTTTATAGATTAGGAAAGAGGCTCAGAAATATAAATTCACTTAACCAAAGTTGCCCAATTATTAGGAAGCAAAATTTCAAATATGATGCTCATTCAACCTCCCTCAGTCTACAAGATAAAATTAGAAGAGTAAGTCAGTCTCTCTTCCTCTTTCTCCAGCTGACTCTTTTTCTGGCTATCATATGGAATTGATTTTCCATCTTCTTTTCCATGCAAAGAGTATTAAATGTATGTATATGTTGAGTAAAGAGAAATTCTTCTTATTTAGAAAGACTTTTCAACAAGGCAGGGGTTTTTCACAGAACACACATATAAATTAATGAGGTTAAAAGAAGATATCTATTAGCCAGCTAACCCAGTCAACTTTGTAGAGTGTCACAGATGACCCCAGGCCAAGGACCCTTCCACTTGATTTACTGAATTAGTATTTGTTGCTCTTTGACTTTTTTAAAGCAAATTAATTATATGCCTTTTAAAAAATTAAAGCCAAAAGTAACCACTTTTAACTACCTTTAGTTGCATTATATTTACACATGCCAACTGATTCTATTAATAACATCTGTTAGAATGTAACTAAACTGTTAGAAAAGACATTTGTCAATAAATAAAAATTTCTATTTCCACTTTATCTTGTTAATCACTCTTTAAGCAAAATCTAGAAGAGTTTAAGTTTGAGAATATTTTTGAAAAATGAGAGTTCCTTGGAACGAAGGGGACGGAAATGATACAATGAATATTAGCAATATACTGGGCCCATCAGGAAATGTTAAGGATTCCTCAAACTAAGCCATATCATCATGACCCCAAAGAGAAAGAGCACAAATGTGAGTTAGGGTCCATGGCTTTCCTGGGACAACATGGGATTCAGCATTTTTGTCTTTCTGGAGGATGTGACTGGAATGAGGTTTGGAGCAGATATTTTTATAGGTGGAAAATGGGAGGGAGCTCTAGATAATAAAAGGAGAAAAGTATAGGGAAGCTGTCCACCATAGGCCTCTTGTGCTCCTACTGTCTTGCTAAGCTGATGGCCTTGGCTGTTCTTATACTCAGGCCACATTTCAGGATTGATTATGAAACTGGAATTCTGAGAAGTGAGGTAAGATCACAGGAAGCATCAGATAGTTCTGAGATGCACCTGGTCTCTCTGTGGTCAGTCTTGCTTACTGATTGCTATAAAAACAGTTGGTCCCCCCAAGCTCAGGTTTCTTCATTGGTAGTGTTCTCACTACTCAGGACAGCTCCAGCTGGCATTCTACATGATCCTGTGCTATTCTGAGAGCTAGCACAATTACATATACTTCTGCTTCTCCTGTGAGTAACCCCAGGAGTCTTGTGTCCTCTGTCAGCATACATGGAACTGTAGTAGGCCCTTTAGTTGTTTCAGTGGAAATTCTGTGGTTTTTATCTCTCCTCCACCCCATCAACCTTATTTTATCCAGACACAAAGGTTATTCTATTAAGGAAAGAGAAATGCCAACAAGGAGCCTTATCTTCCTTTTAGGCCAGTTTCCACGCAAAATTATAGAATTTAGTGTCTCTGCCCCCCATGCTCTTACCTCGCTGCCTCACAATTTTCATCTCACTGGCAATAAACACTGAATTTTCAAGAGGAGCCCTGTTCATTAACAGAGATTTTAAGTATTCTCTCTCATCTGTTTATTTGATAAAGGAAAACATTTAGTAGAATAATGCCATATTCCAAATGCTTTGGCTTAAAAAAAAAGTGTATTTTTATCACCTCCTAAAAACCCTTTGACAGAATATTCCACAGAGTTCTTCTTATTAACTATACTAACTATACTTTATTACAATTCAGATCTGAAGTTACAGCCTGTTTTACATAAATATTATTGGATTCATAATTATTAGCATAGTATGTTAATATAGGGCACACCTCTTTATTATTTAAAAAACTATCAAGAAATTAAAAGAAAACTTGACTTTAAAATGATATACTACCCCTTCCCCCGCCACCCCACATCTCCCTCTCTCTCTCTCCATCTCCCCCGCACTCTCACTCTCTCTTTCTCATTCTGGTTAAATATTTAATAATCATTTAAATTCAACAACAGTCTGCTTAAGTTGAAAATATTGAAGTTAGTCATGTAAAAAATCATTTTAAAGTCAAGCACCAGAAACACACATTTTGTGCACTTCATTTCATTTTACAGTCTCTAAGAACTATTATAATTTTTAATAAACTTGTATCTGGGATTTGTAGCCAAATACTTACATTCAAAAGGCAAGAATTTATTAACCAAAAGACACCCAAAGTGGTACTAAAATGTATTCCCCAGTGATACGTTTTAAATGGGTTATAAAAACTGAATTTTATTAATCTAGTCACAATTAAAGAACAACAGCTGTCCCATCTGTATTCCTAACGCCCACTTTTGTACTGATGATGATTTTTTTCATTTACAACATTGCTGATAAACAAACATGGTTGAGTTCTAAAACCTTAGTTCCATTTACTTTAATTGCAAAATGTTTTATTTTGTCTGAAGCTTTAAAATATAGGGTGTTACATGAGTTTAAATTAACAATATTCTACATTAAAGCAAAATACTTTGTCATCTATTTGTATCTTTATCCTTATTTATATCCACATCTGTATATCTACATGTATATGTACACGTAGTATTTCTACTTACATCTACATATGTAACTTTCATATATAATGTATATGACTCATTTATCTTGGATTAGTTCTCATTATGCAAAATAAATTAGTTCTAACTTTTGTCACTAAGAAATGTTTTATTAATAGCCATGTCAGTGTCTTCCTTTTAAAATTCATAAATATATTTAAATCTACTTTTTAAAAAAGATAAATACAATTTCTTTAAAAAAACATAAATTACATTTTAAATGGTACTTTAATGAAAGTTTACATTAAAAATGGATCCTCTGGAATCTTTTATTTAAACTAAAATGAAAAGTGCTTTGTCTTTCATAAAGCAAATTATTTCTGGATATTTTTAATAAGATTACTGTCAAATTCAGTCAGCTTTCCTGACAGAATGTATTAGCACACCACGTCACTGTGTATATGTAATATTGCTTCAAACATCTCAAATTCAGGAGGATATTGTCGCTTTTCTCTCATTTTCTCTCTCAACTAAATTTAGGGTTAAAGTTAAAAGTGAAAAAATAATCAAAAGATTTAAGAAGCAGTCAAGATATATAATGATAACAGCTTCAAGCTAATATTACGAGAGAGACCTGGGTTATATCTTGTTGCGAAGGTTTTTGTTTGTCTCTTCACCTCCTTGGTTGCTAATTGTTTCATTTATAAAATATAGGAAACATAAGGACTCATGAATATGTAGCACATAGGCATTAAAGTTATATACATTTTTGGAAATCAAGAAAATCAACCACTTTTAAAATCACAATGTTAATAAACACAATGCTTAAAGAAAAAGAAAACTCGCATAGGATCATTTGTAAACAGAATATATGCATTTTGACCTTTGTATTTCTAATATAAAAAGTATAAAGAGAAAGAGGATTTTTCAAGAGAAAATTGATGCATGCCATAGCCTATTAATATTACTTAGTGTCACTGGTATGAGAAGTAGTAGAAGTGTTAATTTCTAAAATAACCTATTTTTAAATATGTGTTTTAACATTTTTATAGAGCTGTTTTTAAAAATGAATTGCATTCTGTTACATTAAATGGAGTATGCTGAATATAAGCTACCTTTATGATTCAAGTCATATTCTCGTGGGACACTCTGTATAGTTATAACGTCAGAGACTTCTCAGGTATACATGTTTTTTTTTAATACACATAATGGCTTCAAGAACAACTACAAGGAGAGATTTTTTTTTTTAAGGGAAGGAAGAAAAAAAGAAAGGAAAGAAGGAAAGGAGGAAGGGAGGGAGGGAGGAAAGAAGGAAGAAAACATTTTTTCTTTTTCTTCCTGTCACTTCTTCCTGCTCTGCTCTTACTGGATCTTACTGCTATAATCTGCTGACTTATTTAAATACTATAGCCTAAATGAACATCACTTAGTTTCTTCTGCTCTATTTGTGTTGACTGCAGGATCTTGCAAGTCCTGTGATTGAAAGACAACTGCTTTTCCATGGGCTTTGGGAAGAGACAACCTGGATTTAGACAGGGCATCTGACCTGAATTCTGAAATTCACCATCCTGGGAACCTTAGTTAGGTTGCTTAACCTCTCTGGACCTCAGTTTCTTTATCTTGTTAAGCAGGGATTATAATATCAGTCTCCCAGGGCAAAAACTGAACATTCAATAAAGTCAGGTCCTTTTTCTCTATTTTTCAGAAGATGGTTTCTTATCCTAGGTCTGCTTTTAAGTAGTCTGTTAGCATTATTTCACCTCTCTGATTCTCAGCTTCTAGGTCAATAAAATAATAAGGGTATGACTCTTTGGATCTAACTTTCTATGATTTTATATTGAATTGCACAAAGCAGGGCCTTATAACTTCTTATTTTGGTTACTAAATAACCTCAAAGAAATTAATGGCAGAATAATCTTGAATCAGGATTAATAATATAAACCACTAAAATTAAACAATTTTAAACATTTAAACAGTATGTGATCTTAAACCCAGATAAGCGATGGGATTGATAACACCCCCACAGCAGAACTCTTCACTGCAAAATTTTTCAATGACATATAGCTAAAGAAGGAGATTTCTTGTAAAAAAGTATTTTTTAAATTGAATTGTATGCATATCAGTGGACCTGGAGAAAAAAAATACTCTAAAATTTCTAAATTTCTAAAGAAATGCTTTAAAGCATCATTTCTTATTATACTTTTAATACTCCATAAGGAAGTCATGAGCATTTGGAATCCGGCTGGAAGGAGCAGTTCCTAATGACACATGAAATATAGATCCTGAAAATGTAATTACTGTATTCAGAATATATTTCAGAATTGTAGAAAAAAAATCTCAGTCACCTTTTATCATGGGTCTCTGGAAAGGACACATTTGTCCTACTAAACAGAAAGATTAAATGGTTGATCTTTTTCCAGCCTTCTCCTAATTAAGATAGGTTTTCTTACAAAGGGACAGCATTTTAAAATTGTGTATATTGTTAGTTGTGTACGAAAAGACTGGTGCGTCATTTCTCCCTGCTTCTAGCTTGCAGTTCACAGCATTATTTTCACACTCCAGCAGACTAACCGAAAGTCTCTGGTGCATCAAAACCAGTATCAACCTTCGTGAATTAATTACTTCCTTCAATCTCGCTTTATAATGAGTCTCTCTGGGAACTGGCACAATTAAAAAAAAAATTGAGTCACCAGTAAGATGGGGGAAGATGTTGCTCTAAGGCCTGTTCTCTTTCCTCCCTCTTCTACCATTAAACTTTTCAGATTAGTACTCAGAAAGTAAAATTTCACTTCTAAGGATGATCTCTATTTTAAACAGTCTAGGTTCTCAGACCACTGAGGAAGAAAAGTCATTTTCAACTCCCATATTACAAAACCGAATGTACCATGCTGTTCTCTGTTTTTACATGAAACAAGGTCTTTAAAAAAAAAAATTCTAAAATCTCACACTCATTTTCTTTATTTGTAGTTTGGAATAGTAATATGTCACAAATATATATAAAGCTACCAGCATTTCTTCTTCAACAATTCAGAGACAGAGCTGTCTTCTGGAGCTAGGTTTTCAATAACATTTTTATTCTGTTCTTCAATAATACATTATGAACACAGTGATTCTCAAATCTAGTTGCACATTAGAATAATCCCTGGAGATTTCATATATATATATATATATATATATATATATATATATACAAAATAAAATAAAAATCTTATATTTAACATAAATAAGATATAAGATATATATCTATCTTCAGGCTATGTTCTTAGAGATTTTGATTATGTAGACCTGGGCCAGGAATTTATTTTTCTTATTAGATGAACACTGGCCTGGTGTCGGTTTCTTTTTTCTTCATCACCAAGGTGGAGAATCACTATATTAACATAATACCCATTATTAAGATGCAATGAAAAATATTTGTACCTATATTGTGGTTTAGTTTCTATATGTTAATATTATATTTTCTAGAAATATAACACAAATGTGGAGTTCTCTTTTACTGATACAGTCTGTTTTAACATAGCAACACCAGCCTTGCTGTATCATCATATTTTCAACTCTGTTTAAAAGATTTATTACTTAAAAGATGTGAGACTAGCCCCTATTGGGGGGAAAAATAATAAGGAAACAAACAAATTCAATGAACAATATCTGTGATAGTAGTCTGCCTTAGACATCTGTCCAGTCGTTCACCACTAGGGTTGATCTGGCTAACTAAATAGGTATTCCTATCTAGCTCATGTGTCTATAGATCATTTTCCTAGAAGTGTGCTTACCATCAGAGAGGTTGACCTTTTCAAATAGAAAAAGACCATTTATTCATTAAGGATATCCTATATGATGAGACCAATTTAAAAAGAATGAGGAAATGAGGTCAAAAGGAGAATAAATAGAAAAAGTCAAATGCTAGGAGTAAGACTGGTAAGCAAAATACTTGGAGTAAGACACATGTCAGTGAGAGGAAAACAAAAATTGGACTTAGTATTTTAGCAATCAAAGGAAAGAAATAAACATAATAAATTATGCCATTCATATTGTCCAAAAAAATAAAACAAACCAGTTGCTTAGGAAAATCTCAGATCTTCCTGGAACTGAAACAGGAGAAATACCTTCAGTGGACACTGGCATGTGGTAAGCCTTATGTATAACATTCCATTCTCTCTCCTCAACCCCAGACCCTAAGTAAGTATAGTAACATGTTTTATTAGTCTCTTTGTTATAACATCTATTAACAAGGCCATCAGAAAAGAAATGAGGAGGAGCTAAAACAATACAATGCAAGAATGTTTTCAGTAACTGTACAGCTTAACCTGAATTATACACAACATTTCTTGGAACTAGGCTTTTGTTGATTATTGGGTGTAAATGATAGACAGATTTAATATGTTCCACTGTCAGCCAGACTAAAACTAGGAAACCCATTCCCTAATGAAATTTGAGAACCCCTACCCATACTTAAATATCAAGCTTCTCAATTTCAGTACAAGGATAAGTTATGAAAACATGGGAGAACAAAACTAACATTTTCTTAAAGCATGACTCCTGGGCTTGTTCCATAAATGGAGAAGTAATACTAATAATTTTAGCCTGGCTGGAAAACATTTAAAGCACATATAATTAGTAAATATATAAAATAGTGTCAACATTGCAGTCATATAACTTCTAATTTTGAGCAACATAACTTCTCATGAATTCTTTAAACTGGTTGCAAAATATACGCCTCAGTGTCTAGAAGAATTGACTTGCACAAATACTTCATAGTTTTAATTCAGTGAAATATTGAAGAACAGTTTCCAAAACTGATATGGATTTGGGATAGGTTTATCTTAAGTCATTCTTCCTGGACATTAATCAGATAGCAGAGTTAATTGACTAATAAGAGTCATTTTCTGCTTTTGACCTTTCTCTGTTGTCAACATTGTAAAGGCAAATGCTTATCTTTCTCTTTTATGTGTAATGTTCCTGGGTTGGAGATAGCAGTGAAACTTTTAATAGGGAACATATGGGTAGAACTCATTTGAAAGTATCATTGTAACATTACAATACATTAAGAAGACAGACAAGATATACTCTTGTTTATCCCATTAGGAATTATTAAACAATTCATCAGGAGATCATTCTGAGTCAAGTTCTCAAAGCAGTTTTAAGGTTATATTGAGAATCAATAACTCATACAACATAGCTAATAATGAATTTATGTCTGGGGACAAGGGTAAGAAAAAAGTTAATCAGACAGGTACAAAATTCTCATGTTTTTGCTGAAATTTTCTACACTCTGTGAAAGAATAGAGTGATATAGCAACTTCATGCAGAACATTGGCTTGAAGAGCCCACACTTCTGATTTACCAAGAAAGAAACAAATATATAGTCTGGGGAGAAAATCTAGTAAGTTAAACAGTCTATAATCTGGGGGGGAATAAATGTTTGTCATGGAAAAAGGGAATGGATTACAGGCTACTTAATCATAAATAAGCATACTTTGGAAGTTTATGCTTAGTGCGTAAATAAATGGGAAATACCAGAGCCAAGTATTAGAAATAAACTTGCACTTTCTCGGAAGTAGAAAAACTGGGTATTTCACTTAATTAGCTATAATATATGAGAAAGTATAATGGAAAGCATAATTCTACAGTTATGGAGTTAGTACAGAAATTCGGCTCCTCTTGTAAGAACTACATTTACCTGCATGGATGAGGTAGAAAAATGAGAAATTCTGTATATAATTTGACATAAACTCATTCAAGTGGCCATTTTGAAATATGGCTTCCAAGTTTGCCTCACTAAGCCAGTGCCAGGTTTGCCACTGATTGGACCAACCTGAATCATCAAGGTGGTTTGGGGAATGCTGTGTGCTGAAGCATTTCAAGAAAGTGTCTCTTTGCTTCTGGAAGGTGCAGTGTATGGATTTGAAAGTGGAGCTATTGCAGCCAGTTTTCCCCTAGTAGGAAAACATGGGAAGAGAGCCATGAGAACTTCAGGTTCATGGAGCCAGAACTCTTATAAATCACATCTGAAGATCACCCTACTCGAACAGTGGGATTTTCAGGCATGTAGCTGTATTGGTTTTCTATTGCTCTAAAACAAATTACCACAAATAGAAGCTTAAGACAACACTCATTTATTAGCCCACAGTTCTGCATTTCAGAAGTTTAGCACAGATATGCTCAGGATATAATAAGGCTGAAATCAATGCTCTGGCCAGACTGAGTCATTCCCTGAAAATTCTATGAAAAACATCCACTTCTTTAACAACAAACTAATTCTTGTTGTTGGCATGACTCAGATCCTTGTGGTTGTAGGACTAAGATCCCTAGTTTCCTTGCTGACTGTCAACCATGAAGTTCTCTCAGGTCTTAGAGGCTGCCTGAATTCTTTGCCACATGACTCCCTCTTTTTTCAAGTAGGCAATGGTTCTTCAAGTCTGTCCTGTGTCTCCAATCTCTGATTTCCTCAACCAGCCAGAAGAAATTTCTACTTTTAAAGGTCTTATCTGACTAGTTCAGAATCATCCAGATAATCTCTCTATCATAAGATCAACTGATTTGACACTTTAGTTATATTCACAAAACCCCTTCACAGCAGTATCTAGATACATGTTTGACTGAATAACTGGGAGAGAGTATATGCCAGGGACTGGAAATCTTGGGATATCGTCATAGAATTCTGCCTTCTACATAATCCAGTACACTCACTTTGATATTTATACCAGTTTGAACCACATTTTTCATTATTTATAATCAAAAAACATTATAACTGATATACTCCTTGAAAAAAGGAAACTCGTAGTGAGGTTAATCATATTCAATTTGTAAGAATACTGATTCATCATGAAAAGGAATAAACTACTCATACAAGCCTCATGAGTTTGACAAACAACAGTGGCCAGTCCATCTTAACATCTCCCAATTTCACATTTTTCTTCCACAGTTAGCTACTGAAAAGTTCCAGGAGGTAAATATGGCTGCTAATATCTAGGACCCTTTGCAAACAAATAATAAAGCTTACTAGAATAGTCAACATACCAAGATTATTACCTATAGTGTCTTATCTGGCTCCAGTCTAGAAAAGGAGACTTAATCTCTCTTGAAAATTTAGGTTTATGACAGATGATTTGTAGAAATTATAGTCTAGCCACTCTTCCATATATTCCACATTTGTTCCTTAGATCAAGCCAAACAACCAGAAGACTACAAATTTGGATTATATTGCCATTAGAAACCGAGAATCACCTTTCTGGAGTTATGTTTCAGTGTTAGCCCCTCTTTAATCAAAGAAGTTTGTCACTACAAAAAATCCATTATCATACCATTTGTCATTTCCTATATAAAACTCTCCATGAGAAATTTCTTTAAGAATTAAGTGACAGAAATAGATATACTTTAAAAATTATACCAGTGAATTTTATGGAAACAGTTCAGGTTTCCTTCATTAATTTGGCTGCCAGAAAGTTTACAGCCAAATTCAACTATTAGCTCTAATGAGTATGTATGACCTTGGGATGGCAAGTTTGTATTTTTCTTTTATCTTATCTTTATTTTTTGCTCTATGAATATTCCTTGTTCTTGATGCTCTGTCCAAGGCATCTCAAATCTTGTGGCAGATGAGGTTGAAGTCAAATAAATTTCATACATCAAGCACAAATAACATTTTATTTGTATTGCAAATGCCTGAATTTTGTTTAGAGAACATTTTGGGTTGAGAAGTTCAGATTAAGGAATAGATAGATCTTTCCTACTACAATAAAAAAATTATCCAAAAAGATTGGATTCAAATAATGCAGTTCTTTTTTTTTTTTTTTTTTTTTTGCGGTACATGGGCCCCTCACTGTTGTGCCCTCTCCCATTGCGGAGCACAGGCTCCGGAAGCGCAGGCTCAGCAGCCATGGCTCACGGACCGAGCCGCTCCACGGCATGTGAGATCTTCCCTGCCCGGGGCACGAACCCGTGTCCCCTGCATTGGCAGGCGGACTCTCAACCACTGCGCCACCAGGGAAGCCCCTGCAGTTCTTTTTTAAAGAAAATAAAATCATTCCCATGCAAACCAAAACAAACCCTGTTAGATTTGAAATATAAAAATAATGGAAAATTCCTTTTCCGCTTCAGTATTTCTAAGATGCCTCCTTTAAAGTTCAAATTTTGAATCCTTTATATTAATAGTCCTAAACACAATAAAACTGTATACATGTTATTAATTCAGGCAAACCTGAAAAGGTCATTTTAAAAAAGGATTCATATATGAGGTAAGTCAAATCCTGTTTCTCTCGAGCAACACAGCTAGATATATTTGAAGAACAAACCCACAAACAGAAAATGTCTTTTCAGCATTTGATTCAAAGTTTATACACTTAAGTTTTATCATTTATGAAATGATAAATTATAATTACATATTATTTACAATTTACAATTACAAATTATAAACATCATGACCATTAAGTGACTGTGGCCCCACAACTTGTGGGATCTTAGCTCCCCAACCAGGGATCAAACCGTGCCCCCTGCAGTAGAAGCACAGAGTCCTAACCCCTGGATTGTCAAAATTCCCTAGAACTTGAGTTTTTTTTTTTAATACTTTTTTGGCCTTACCTCACAGCATGTGGGATTTTAGTTCCCCAACCAGAGATCAAACCCATGCCCCTTGCGTTGGAAGCACAGAGTCTTAACCACTGAACTGCCAGGGAATTCCCTAGAACTGGAATATTAAAAGGAATTCTTTCATGGGAAATTTGTCCTGAAATATATTAGAATTCCATAAAAATCAGTTAGTGTCTTAGTTCATTCAGGCTGCTATAACAAAATATCGTAGAACTGGGTGGCTTATAAATAACAGAAATTTATTTCTCACAGTAGTGAAGGATGGAAAGTCCAAGTTCAAAGTGCTAGCAGATTCGGTGCCTGGTAAGGGCCTATTTCCTGGTCCATAGATAGCCATCTTTTTACTGTTCCCCTGCAGGACAGAAGTGGATGAGTGAGTTCTCTGGGGCCTCTTTTATGAGGGAACTAATTTCATTCATGAGGGTTCTGCCTCCATGACCTAATCACCTCTCAAAGGCCCCAACTCCAAATACCATCACATTAGGAATTAGTTGTACCATTTGAATCTGGTGGGATACAACATCCAATCTATAGCATATATGCAGACTCAGATATGTCACAGAAAAATTATTTTCTTCAGGAGACAACTACTATGAAGTGAATGAGTCTGATACTACCTAGTTAATCCATAGGGCATGAATTGATGATTTTTCACCTATATTTGGAAGTTTTGCTCTGTTTTCATCATGGTGTATGTGCGTTTGTTTGTGTATATGTGCATGCTTTAACCTTGTCTCATTTATCTTCCTGCATTGTTGTTTTTGGCATTATGAACAAATCCACTTGCATGAATTTATAATTCAAAATATGTCAAGGTTAAATTTAAAAAATTTAAATAATAAAAAATATTAAAAATATATCATTTCTAATAAACATTCTTCTTTCACTTCAAGTGAATATTCTTCATTCTATTATAATAGAATCCCCTTGTCATATTATTATACTGTAGAGTACTCTCTAATTATAATCGTTTTTTAAGTCTATATTTGAAATTACAGAAAACAGGAAGCCATAAAAGGCAATTATTTATTTCTGTAGTTTTTTCCTTCCAAGATCTCACTTTTGTAGTAAGTAGATAGCACTAGGATACTTTATCATATCACAAACACACAAAAAAGAGGAAAAGTGAAAAAAAAAAGCTATATATTAGTGAGTGAATGACCTTCAGCCTGAAGCTTCCGTATGTCCCAGTTCATTTCATTATAATAAGTATTATCAGTATCTCTAGCACATGTCCTCTTCCTGAACTGATAGATAAATAAAGTAGACTCTCCTTTGCCAGAGAGTTTCTAATTAAAAGCCTTGAGTGTTCAATCCAGCATAGAGCATGCACAGACTTAAAAAAATTCTCCTACCATAGGAGGCCAGAGATCACACTTCCCCAAGATTTCAGAATGTTGTTTTAGTTGTTCCAGGATGAAGCGAATTGAAAAGTAAAACTTCCACAGCAGAGTGGAATATGTCTATAAAGTTAAAAATGTCTTTAAAGATATCTATAAGGTTAAAAATAAATAAAATTTATAGTGTTTTATTCAGTCCTCTGTCTTCTTTACTTTCCACACTGAGCACTATAGCCTTAACTGAAGTTATAAAATCTACAAGATAATCTCGTATAACTAAAAATCCCATTAAACTACCAAAAAATTTTCCAAACCCTGCATTTACAGGTGATGATGATTTCCAAGAATATTAAACTCTTTTATTATAAATGTCATTAATAAGTCTTTCATAGGCATTCATGTTCTAAAATGAGAAGCTGTTCACATATTATCAAATGCCTGTGGTCAGGATAATACTGAATCCTGAACTCATGACTTCCAGGAAACTAGTCAGCCCAATTGGCCCAGCATATTCTTTGCTCTTTAAAAACTTAATATTGCTGCTTCTTACCTCACTAATCTCATCTCTTCGTATTATTCACTTATTGAAATTTTCTTATAAATTACTAAAAGTTAAAAGTCCAACTTTCTCTAGGAAACCCTCTCTGAATATTTACAAGGACATTTCTTTTGAGTACTTTTTATTTGAAATTTAGTTTCTGCTACCATATTTTCAGTCCTCTATCTGCTTTCCCAAGGGTAGTGTGAGCTCTTTGAAAACTGAAGCAGAACCTGATGTATCTTAATATCATACTTATCTCTTAACCTTATGGAAAGCATCCACATAAGTGAATCATAAACTGCAGAGTTATAAACAAGGGGAATACATTATAATTACACTGGATTTTAGTTGACAATTTTTGTACATGCTGATTGAGCAGATACAGAATCCCACGCTTCATTATATCCCCAGAGCTTGGAAGCTGGTAGATATTTAACTCATGTTGACTGAATGGTTGAATTAATAAATAAATGACTAAAAGAGGAAGAGAAAAAATAAAAATATTCTTTTCCTGTAACATCTACTACTAGGACAACATTGCATATTGATTAAAGCAACAATAAGAAATTACTTGAACAGATATTTAAACAGAGAAGGTATATGGACAGCAAATAAGCACATGAAAAGATGATCAGCATCATTAGTCAATAAAGAAATAAAAATTAAAATGACAAAGAGATACCATTACATAACTACTAGATTGGCCATAATTAAAAAGACTGACCAGAGCTTCCCTGGTGGCACAGTGGTTGAGAGTCTGCCTGCCGATGCAGGGGACACGGGTTCATGCCCCAGTCCAGGAGGATCCCACATGCCACGGAGCGGCTGGGCCCATGAGCCATGGCCGCTGAGCCTGCGCGTCCGGAGCCTGTGCTCCGCAGCGGGAGAGGCCACAGCAGTAAGAGGCCCGCGTACCGCAAAAAAAAAAAAAAAAAGACTGACCATACTAAATGTTGAAAATGTGGAGAAATTGGAATTCTCATACACTATTGGTCAGAATGAAAAATGGTACAACTACTGTGGAAAACAGTTTGGCAGTTTTTTACAGTTATGTTCCAGTGAGTCCACATCTAAGTATTTACGTGAGAGAAATGAACACACATGTTCACACAGACTTGTATACAAATGTTAAAAGTACCTGTATTTGTAATAGCCAAAATCTGAAAATAATCCAAATGTCTATTAACAGGTGAATAAACAAATTGTGTTATATCCATCCAATGGAACATTCTTCAGCAATGAAAAGAAATAATCCATTGGTATTTGCTACAACATGGATGCTTCTGAAAATAATTATTCTAAGTAAAAGAAATCAAACAAAAGGTACATACTGAGTGATTCAATTTACATAAAGTTCTAATACATAGTGATGTAATTAACCAGCAGTGAAAGTAAGCAGATCAGGAGTTGCCTGGGATTGGGGAGGGGAGTGGTAATGAGGGATTAAAAAGGGTCATGAGGAAACTTCTGTGGGTAATGGATATCTTATCATCTTGATTGTGATGATGGATCCACAGGTGTAAAGGTATGTCAAAACTTCTCAAATTGTACACTTTAAATATGTGTAGTTTGTTGTATGTCAATTTTACAACATTATAGCTGTTCAAAAAGAAAGGCTAAAAGATTCTTGGAATAAAATATCCCATATGTAATCTGATGAAGATGATCAATAAAGAGATGTTATTTCAGGTGTCTGACTAGCTTACAATCTCCCTTACTTCTCTGGCAACAGTTTAACAATTTTTAGAGGTGGCTCTTAAGTACATGTAAGATATAATTTAATGTAATATTTGTTAAAATATTCATGAAAATGATTATAATTGTATACAATATTAAAACAATATAATTATTATAAATTTATTGAGATTTTAATATATATTTATAATTATGAATTATAAATATATAATTATATAATCATTCAACTAGTTGAAACTAAAGTCTTCTCAATGCACTTAAAATATAATCCAAACACATCTCCATGGTTTGAAATCTCCCTTCTCATTTACCTTTTTAATGTCCTAACACTCTTAAGAATAGATCACTATGCTAAAATCATACGTTCTTTTCATTCCTCTCCATTAGGAACATGCCAACCTCCATTTCCCTCAGGGCACTGCACTTGCTGAAGCATTTGTTAAACACTTTCCACAGGTCATCACCTCAACTCCTACCTCCTCAGGGAAGTCATCACCATAATACAATCCAAATAATCCACTGCACCCTTCTCAGTCACTTTTGATCACACCACCCTGCTTTGTTTTCTTAATTGCATTACTTTCTGATTTGTCCTATTTATTTATTTACTGGCTATTGTCTATCTGTCTCTCATCACTAGAATGTAAGAACAATGGCCACACACTTTGTTTTGTTCATCTCTGTAAGCCCAGAGCTTAAAACATGCCTGGAACATAGATAGGTATTCAATAAATATTTTTTTAATGAGTAAAAGGTCATATTCATAGCATGATTTCAGTGTGGGAAGAAAGCCTGTTGCCAGTAGGTGTGTGCTTCCTCATGGTTGTCCCACAGAGACCAATAAACTGATTTTAAGTGGTTAGCTTTGGATGCATACTTTGGTGATAGTTTTGGCCATTTAAATAGATTGAATCTAGAATTACAATGACTAGATGTCAACAAGTTCTAAGTGGAATATAAAGTGAATAAACTGAATTTTAGTCAAGTTATTTTCAAAATGATGTTATTTTTTAAAAATGAAGACTTTACTAATTTACTTCTACAGTCTTACAGTTATTTGCTAAAAATAGAAATTTTGTATCAAAAATGCTATAACCTAGGAAACTTCCACTTTCAGCCATTTACTGGACTAGATAAGCCTGTGACATTCCACAGCAGAACAACTAGATGCTGCACCAAGTGCAATTTTGGTCACATTGTTGGCTGCAGAAGAAATAAGAGAAACCTTCAAATAGCCAAATAAACAACAACTAAGTAAACAAATACAGTGAGCAATCTGGAGGATAAGAGGGAGAATTGAAATGGACATTCTCAGCAATATCTATGCAAGGGAAATAATTAAACTTGACACTCCCAGATTCTGCTTGGAACCCTAAAGGGGGACTAAGTTTTCCGAAAGTCAATAATTCCCTCAAATTCTCAGCAAAAGCAAATACAATCCTTTCCAAAGAAATGCATCTTCAAGACCTCAAGTTTCCACAGAGCAAAATCAGTCACATATGAGTTCATAAATAGAGCTCATAAACACACCATAAACAAGACTTCATGCATGTTATTTGGCAGAAACAACAAAAAGATTTATATCCAAAAGGAGATTATAAATTAGAGTTAATAGCTAGACACAATAGAATAACTATTTATGGTATAATGAAAAAGAAACAGCAAAATTTTATTTTCAAAAAGTATCAGAAAATGTTGAAACAAATCAAATTATACTTTAGAAATAAAAAATAATTGTTTTAATTAGAAATGTGTAGCTAAATGTCTGCCGATACTCAACTGAATAAGGAGTATAAGAAGTGGATGATAAAGCTAAAGAAATTACTCATAAGTCACCAAAAAGAGAAAAGATGATGAAAAATTAAAAGAGTTTAAAATATTTTTAGGGTCAAATGTAAAGGCTAATATTAATCCAAACGGGGTCAAGGGGGAAGAGAAGGAAGGAAAGGCAATATTTAAAGAGCTATTCAACTTGGAATTTTCTAAAACTGATAAAAAAGAATGAATTTATATAAACAAGGAGCATTTATCCTAAACAGGATGAAAAATAAGTAAAAGTTGAGAGGCACAATAAGGAAACTGAAGAATCTCAAAAACAAAATATTTTCAAACCATCAAAGAGAAAAGACAGTCTGATAATTAGACAGCAGACTTATCAATGGCAACTATGAAAGCCAGAAGACAGTAGAATAATTCAAAACCTTGGGAGGAAATAATTATCTATGTAGATTTATAAAGCTTTTAAAATTATCTTTTAAGAATAAGGGTAAAAAACAGTATCATATAAAATTTATGAGAACTTACTACCAATGTGTGATTATAAACAAAGCTGTTTGAGATAAAGAATGTAGAAATGAATTTAATAAAGAATCTTACCTGAGACTATTTGTCTAGTACTAAATTCAACATTAATGATTTCTTTTCAGTAAAATAACATTACACATTACATTAAATAATTTAATTTTAATGTTTTGGGTTTTATATTTATTGGGATTTCTGATTGTTTCTATTATTATATAAAAGCTATAAGCTTAGGAAATGCACATGTAGTTTCAAATTTATACATATTTATGTTATGTTTAATGAGAATAATGTAAGTAAAACACAAGTTCATGATACATAGTTTCTATTTAAAAGAGTCCCTGAAATTATTTAAATATGATAAATACTGAACTAGATAACCCTTAATATCTTCTGCAGCTCGAAAATTATTTAATTTCCTTTCTGCATGAATCATATAATATGTCATTACCTCATCACCTTCAACTTAGTCTTGGATCTTGCTGCCATTAATCTGTTTAATGGGCATGAAAAAGAAAGCAGACTTCAACCTTTCAAGAATTTGAGCTAATGAGACTTATTGGAAGCTTTCAAATTCATCTCTATTAGGTCTTCTAATGGATACTACACTTCTGCGAACATATTTTACTTGCTTACACAATTCAATGCACAGGAAAATGTAAGTGATTGCACTTTTATGTTGTACACAAGGTTGAAATCTCTATATCAAAATACAAAATCTCTATGTAAGTGCTTGCTAACCATCTTTGTAAGAATATATCATATTCTGAATTTCCTCTGTCCTATTGGCTTCCCACAAGATAAAACAATTGCTCTGTAAGGATCAAATTTTAAGTATATAGTAAAATAGTGTCTTTGTTATCATCTAGGAGCTTTATGTTTCTATGTGCATTTTTTACTGCAAAGTCAAGATCATGCAAAATATTTTAAATTTTTATTTAATTATGCATTTGGTAGATGATTGACAAATGATTGACAGACATACATTTACACATGTAATTTACATTTATATTATAAAATATAAAGTATTTTATAATTTTTCATTTTTAAGAGTCTACTTGATTAGAGAATTTGCCTTGTCTTTTTTTCTGCTTAAAACCAGCTGCTTTGAATTCTATTGCACCTGCTGAAGGAGAATTTAGTAAGACTTGCTCACAAAGGCTATTTTTATTACCCTCATAAATCACAAGATAAACCATGTAGAATGGTTAAATTTTAAAGCACATTCAGAATATTGTTTTTTAATCTCATGGTATGTTTATTATTTTTCATCAGGTATGTCTAGATTTCAAATGCAACTAAGTACATAATTCTTTTTCAAGAAAAAGGGAGAAAAAAAATCCCACACATCATAGTTTGATAACCCTATAATAGTAATGTAGGAAAAGGTATTTGTATTTCATCCTGCCATTAAATAACTAGGTAACTTTTTCAGGTAACTATACATGCCTGATCCCTAGTTTTTTTCAAAGAGAAAAGAAATTAAGGTGGGGAAGAGTTAATGTGTTTACTAAGCTCTATCAACCAAGAGTGTTTTCAACTGTAGGTATCAAAAACTCCAGCTATAATGGCTTAAACAACCAAGGGATTTTTTTCCCCCACATAAAAAGAAGTCGAGCCCTCACAGTACAAGAAATATTAGTTATGCTGGTCAAAAGACACCCAGGTGCTACCATATATCTACTCTCCCAAATTTGGCCAATGCCTTCTGGTTTTCCTTGTTGCAAGTCATAGTGCCATGTATTACATATCCTTCAGTAAATAACAAGTCATATTGGTCTATTTTATAATACCGGAAAGAAATGCTATATTTTTCCTGAACATTTCTCATCATACTCACCTGCTTGGGTACTCCCTCTTCCATTTCACTATCCTGAACTGGGTCACACATTTACTAAATAAAAAGTAAGGAAGAGACCTTCAAGATGGCGGAGGAGTAACACATGGACATCACATTCCTCCCCACAAATACACCAGAAAGACATCTACACGTGGAACAACTCCTACAGGACATGAACTGAACGCTGGCAGAAGACCTCAGACTTCCCAAAAGGCAAGAAACTCCCCACGTACCTGGGTAGGGCAAAAGAAAAAAAGAGAGACAAAAGAATAGGGACAGGACCTGCATCTCTGGGAGGGAGCTGTGAAGGAGGAAATGTTTCCACACACTAGGAAGCTCCTTCACTGGCAGAGATAGGGGGTGGCAGGGGGGAAGCTTCAGAGCCACAGAGGAGAGCACAGCAACAGGGGGGCAGAGGGCAAAGCAGAGACATTCCCACACAGAGGATGGGTGCCAACCAGCACTCACCAGCCTGAGAGGCCTGTTTGCCCACCTGCCAGTGCAGGTGGAGGCTGGGAGCTGAGGCTTTGTCTTCAGAGGTCAGATCCCAGGGAGAGGAGTGGGGTTGGCTGTGTGAACACAGCCTGAAGGGGACTAGTGAGCCACAGCTAGCTGGGAGGGAGTCTGGGAAAAGGTCTGGAACTACCTAAGAGGCAAGAGACCATTGTTTCACGGTGTGCAAGGAGAGGGGATTCAGAGCACCGCCTAAACAAGCTCCAGAAACGGGCACGAGCCACAGCTATCACAGCGGACACCAGAGACGGGCGTGAAATGCTAAGGCTGCTACTGCAGACACCAAGAAGCTTGTGTGCAAGCACAGGTCACTATCCACACCTCCCCTCCTGAGAGCCTGTGCAGCTCACCACTGCCACAGTCCCGTGATCCAGGGACAAGTTCCCTGGGAGAACACACGACACACCTCAGGTTATTGAAACATCACACTGGCCTCTGCTGCTACAGGCTCGCCCTGCATTTCATACCCCTCCCTCCGCCTGGCCTAAGTGAGCCAGAGCCCCCTAATAAACTGCTACTTTAACTCCATCCAGTCTGAGCAAAGAACAGATGCCCTCAGACAACCTACATGCAGAGGCGGGGCCAAATCCAAAGCTGAACCCCAGGAGCTGTGCGAAGAAGAGAAAGGGAAATTTCTCCCAGCAGCCTCAGGAGGAGAGGATTAACTCTCCACAATCAACTTGATGTACCCTGCATCCCTGGAATACCTGAATAGATAAGAAATTATCCCAAAATTGAGGCGGTGGACTTTGGGAGCAACTGTAGACTTGGTTTGCTTTCTGCATCTACTTTGTTTCCGGCCTTGTCTTAGTTTAGTATTTAGAGTTTATTATCACTGGTAGATATGTTTATAGATTTTGTTGCTCTCTTCCTTTTTATATATATATATATATATATATATATATATATATATATATTTTACTTTTTCCCTTTTTGTGAGTGTGTATGTGTATGCTTCTTTGTGTGATTTTGTCTATATATCTTTGCTTTTACCATTTATCCTAGGGTTCAGTCTGTCCCTTTTTTCCTTTTTTTGTAGTTTTTAGTGCTTGTTATCATTGGTGGATTTGTTTTTTGGTTTGGTTGCTCTCTTCTTTCTTTCTTTCTTTTATTTATTACTTTTTAATTTTTTTATTATAATAACTTTTTAATATTTTATTTTATTCTATTCTAATTCTTTCTTTCTTTCATTCTTTCTTTCTTGCTTGCTTGCTTTCTTTTTTCCCACTTTTCTTCTGAGTCATGTGGCTAACAGGGTCTTGGTGCTCCAGTGGGTGTCAACCCTCTGCCTCTGAGGTGGGAGAGCCAAGATCATGATATTGGAACACCAGAAACCTCCCAATTCCACATAATATCAAATGGCAAAAGCTCTCCCAGACATCTCCATCTCAACGATAAGACCCAGCTCCACTCAACAACAAGCAAGCTACAGTGCTGGACAACCTATGCCAAACAACTAGCAAGACAGGAATACAGCCACACCCATTAGCAGGGACGCTACCTAAAATCATAGTAAGGTCACAGACACCCCAAAATACACCACTGGACACGGTCCTGCCCACAAGAAAGACAAGATCCATCCCCATACAAAATAACAGGCACCAGTCCCTTCCAACAGGAAGTCTACACAACCCACTGAACCAACCTTACCAACTGGGGGCAGACAACAAAAACAACGGGAACTACGAACCGGCAGCCTGCAAAAAGGAGACCCCAAACACAGTAAGTTAAGCAAAATGAGAAGACAGAAAAACACACCGCAGATGAAGGAGCAAGGTAAAAACCACCAGACTGAACAAATGAAGAGGAAATAGGCAGTCTACCTGAAAAAGAATTCAGAGTCATGAGAGCAAAGATGATCCAAAATCTTGGAAATAGAATGGATAAAATACAAGAAACGTTTAACAGGGAACTTAAAGACCTAAAAAGCAAACAAAAAATGATGAACAACACAATATATGAAATTAAAAATTCTCTAGAAGTAATTAATGGCAGAATAACTGAGGCAGAAGAACGGATAAGTGACCTGGAAGATAAAATAGTAGAAATAACTACCACAGAGCAGAATAAAGAAAAAATAATGAAAAGAATTGAGGACAGTTTCAGAGACTTCTGGAACAACATTAAACCCATTAACATTCGAATTAAAGGGGTCCCAGAAGAGGAACAGAAAAAGAAAGGGACTGAGAAAATATTTGAAGAGATTATAGTTTGAAAACTTCCCTAATATGGGAAAGGACATAGTCAGTCAAGTCCAAGAAGTACAGAGAGTCCCATACAGGATAAATCCATGGAAAAACATGCCAAGAAACATACTAATCAAATTATCAAAAATTAAGGACAAAGAAAAAATATTAAGAGCAGCAAGGGAAAAACAACAAATAACATACAAGGGAATCACTTAAGGTAAACATCTGATCTTTCAGCGGAAACTCTGCAAACCAGAAGGGAGTGGCAGGACATATTTAAATTGATGAAAGGGAAAAACCTACAACAAAAATAACTCTACCCAGCAAGGATCCCACTCAGATTGGACATTAAAATTAAAACCTTTACAAACAAGCAAATGCTAAAAGAATTCAGCACCACCAAACCAGCTTTACAACAAATGCTAAAGGAACTTCTCTAAGTGGGAAAAACGAGGGAAGGGAAAGACCTATAATAAGAAACACAAACAATTAAGAAAATGGTAATAGGAGCATACATATTGATAACTACCTTAAATGTAAATGGATTAAATGCTCCAACCAAAAGACAGAGACTGGCTGAATACATACAAAAACAAGACCCGTATATATGCTGTCTACAAGAGACCCACTTCAGACCTAGGGACACATAACGACTAAAAGTGAGGGGATGGAAAAAGATATTCCATGCAAATGGAAATCAAAAGAAAGCTGGAGTAGCAATACTCATATCAGATAAAATAGACTTTAAAATAAAGACTCTTACAAGAGACAAAAAAGGACAGTAAATAATGATGAAGGAATCAATCCAAGAAGAAGATATAACAATTGTAAATATTTATGCACCCAACATAGGAGCACCTCAACACATAAGGCAAATGCTAACAGCCATGAAAGGGAAAATTGACAGTAACACAATCATAGTAGGGGATTTTAACACCCCACTTTCACCAATGGACAGATCATCCAAAATGAAACTAAATAAGGAAACACAAGCCTTAAATCATACATTAAAAAAGATGGACTTAATTGATATTTATAGGACATTCCATCCAAAAACAACAGTATACACTTTCTTCTCAAGTGCCCATGGAACATTCTCCAGGATAGATCATATCTTGGGGAACAAATTAAGCCTTGGTAAATTTAAGAATATTGAAATGGTATCAAGTATCTTTTCCAACCACAACGCTATGAGACTAGATATCAATTAGAGGAAAAATATCTGTAAATAATAAAAACACATGGAGGCTAAACAATACACTACTAAATAACCAAGAGATCACTGCAGAAATCAAAGAGGAAAGCAAAAAATACCTAGAAACAAATGACAATGAAAACACGACGACCCAAAACCTACGGGATGCAGCAAAAGCAGCTCTAGCAGGGAAGTTTACAGCAATACAATCCTACCTGAAGAAACAAGAAAACTCTCAAATAAACATCCTAACCTTACACCTAAAGCAATTAGAGAAAGAAGAACAAAAAACCTGAAAGTTAACAGAAGGAAAGAAATCATAAAGACCAGATCACAAATAAATGAAAAAGAAGTGAAGGAAATGATTGCAAAGATAAATAAGACTAAAAGCAGGTTCTTTGAGAAGATAAACAAAATTGATAAACCTTTAGCCAGACTCATCAAGAAAAAAGCGAGAAGATTCAAATCGGTTGAATTACAGATAAAAAAGGAGAAGTAACAACTGACACTGCAGAAATACAAAGGATCATGAGAGATTACTACAAGCAACTATATGCCAATAAAATGGACAACCTGGAAGAATGAACAAATTCTTAGAAAAGCACAACCTTCTGTGACTGAACCAGGAAGAAATAGAAAATATAAACAGGTGAATAACAAGCACTGAAATTGAGACTGTGATTAAAAATCTTCCAATGAGCTAAAGCGCAGGACCAGATGGCTTCACAGGTGAATTCTATCAAACATTTAGAGAAGAGTTAACACCTATCCTACTCAAACTCTTCCAAAATATTGCAGAGGGAGGAACAGTCCCAAAGTCATTCTACAAGGCCACCATCACTCTGATACCAAAACCAGACAAAGATGTCACAAAGAAAGAAAACAACAGGCCAATATCACTGATCAACATAGATGCAAAAATCCTCAACAAAATACTAGCAAACAGAATCCAGTAGCACATTAAACGGATCATACACCATGATCAAGTGGGGTTTATCCCAGGAAAGCAAGGATTCTTCAATATATGCAAATTAAACAATGTGATAAAACACATGAAAAAATTGGAGAAAAACCGTATGATCATTTCAATATATGCAGAAAAAGTTTTTGACAAAATTCAACACCCATTTATGATAAAAACTCTGCAGAAAGTAGGCATAGAGGGAACTTACCTCAACAAAATAAAGGCCATATATGACAAACCCAGAGCCAACATCATTCTCAATGAAAAACTGAAACCTTTTCCTCTAAGATCAGGAACAAGACACGGTTGTATACTCTCACTACTCTTATTCAACATAGTTTTGGAAATTTTAGCCATAGAAATCAGAGAAGAAAAAGAAATAAAAGGAATCTAAATTGGAAAAGAAGAAGTAAAGCTGTCACTGTTTGCAGATGACATGATACTATACATAGAGAATCCTAAAGATGCTACCAGAAAACTACTAGAGCTAATCAATGAATTTGGTAAAGTAGCAGGATAAAAAATTAATGCACAGAAATCTCTTGCATTCCTATACACTAATGATGAAAAATCTGAAAGTGAAATTAAGGAAACACTCTCATTTACCATTGCAACAAAAAGGATTAAAAACCTAGGAATAAACCTACCTAGGGAGACAAAAGACCTGTATGCAGAAAACTATAAGACACTGATGAAAGAAATGAAAGTTGATACAAACAGATGGAGAGATATACCATGTTCTTGGAATGGAAGAATCAACATTGTGAAAATGACCATACTACCCAAAGCAGTCTACAGATTCACTGCAATCCCTATCAAACTACAATGGCATTTTTCAGAGACCAGAACAAAAAATTTCACAATTTGTATGGAAACACAAAAGACCCCGAATACCAAAACAATCTTGAGAAAGAAAATCTGAGCTCAAGGAATCAGGTATCTGACTTCTGACTGTACTACACAGCTACAGTAATGAAGACAGTATTGTAAAGGCACAAAAACACAAAAATAGATCAGTGGAACAGGATAGAAAACCCAGAGATAAACCCACCACATATAGTCACCTTATCTTTGATAAAGAAGGCAAGAATATACAATGGAGGAAAGACAGCCTCTTCAATAAGTGGTGCTGGGAAAACTGGACAGCTACATGTAAAAGAATGAAATTAGAACACTCCCTAACACCAGACACAATAATAAACTCAAAATGGATTAAAGACCTAAATGTAAGGCCAGACACTATAAAACTCTTAGAGGAAAAGATAGGCAGAACACTATATGACATAAATCAAAGCAGGATTCTTTTTGACCCACCTCCTAGAGAAATGGAAATAAAAACAAAAATAAACAAATGGGACCTAATGAAACTTAAAAGCTTTTGCACAGCAAAGGAAACCATAAATAAGACGAAAAGACAACCCTCAGAATGGGAGAAAATATTTGCAAATGAAGCAACTGACAAAGGATTAATCTCCAAAATTTACAAGCAGCTCAATATCAAAAAACAAACAACCCATTCCAAAAATGGGCAGAAGACCTAAATAGACATTTCTCCCAAGAAGATATACAGATTGCCAACAAACACATGAAAGGATGCTCAACATCACTAATCATTAGAGAAATGCAAATCAAAACTACAATGAGGTATCACTTCACACTGGTCAGAATGGCCATCATCAAAAAATCTACAAACAATAAATGCTGGAGAGGGTGTGGAGAAAAGGGAACCTTCTTGCACTGTTGCTGGGAATGTAAGTTGATAGAACCACTATGGAGAACAGTATGGAGATTCCTTAAAAAGCTAAAAATTGAACTACCATATAACCCAGAAATCCCACTACTGGGCATATAACCTGAGAAAACCATAATTCAAAAAGAGTCCTGTACCACAATGTTCATTGCATGTCTATTTACAATAGCCAGGACATGGAAGCAACCTAAGTGCCCATCGACAGATGAATGGACAAAGAAGATGTGGCACATATATACAAGGAATATTATTCAGCCATAAAAAGGTGAAACTGAGTTATTTGTAGTGAGGTAGATGGATCTAGAGTCTGTCATACAGAGTGAAGTATGTCAGAAAGAGAAAAACAAATACCGTACGCTAACACATATATATGGAATCTAAAAAAATAAAATAAAAGTTTCTGAAGAACCTCATGGCAGGACAGGAATAAAGACACGAACATAGAGAATATACTTGAGGACACAGGGAGTAAGAAGTGTAAGCTGGGACGAAGTGAGAGAGTGGCATGGACATATATACAATGCCAAATGTAAAATAGATAGCTAGTGGGAAACAGCCACATAGCACAGGGAGATCAGCTCTGTGCTTTGTGACCACCTAGAGGGGTGGGATAGGGAAGGTGGGAGGGAGACGCAAGAGGGAGGGGATATGGGGATATACGTATAGCTGATTACTTTGTTATAAAGCAGAAACAACACACCATTGTAAAGCAATTATGCTCCAGTAAAGATGTTAAAAAAAAAAAAGCAAGCTGGACAAAGAGGGTAATATGATTAGCAGAACTGGGTTAAACCAGGGTTTCTTGCTGGGGAAACTGGTAGTACTTGAAGCTGGAAAATTCTTTGTTATGCAGGACAATTCTGTACATTCCAGGACATGTAGCATCTACAACCCAAAGGGACTGAATGTCAATATTATCTCTTAGCCCTTTTGACACTCTAAAACATGCTCAAACATTTCTAAATGCCCCTTAGAGGTATGGTACTTCCATTAGCTGAAGTTGGATACATTTCCACCCTGAACAAGACTGGAATTCTCTTGCAAATTCAGATATGATGAATGGATACTTGGTAGGCAATCATAATGCCTACAATGAATTCTAAGTTCCCTTTTAGTTCTAATGTCTACAGTTCTATGAAGATACATTAGTCTTAGACAACATATTTGAGTATAAAAAAATATTTTGGTATTCCAACAGTGCATTCTCACAACTAAATAGTTCTATAACATTTTTCAATATAAGCAGAAATATTTATTTCTTTTCATTTCAGCACAACATTGTTACACTAACCTAGTGATGTCAATTGTAACATTTTCAGTTATTTTGCATTTTTTTTGGGAAATCCATGTTTCAATTCATATTGGAGAAAAGGAGAGAAATCAAAAGGTCCAAGCAGAAACAACAAGAGCCAATGGTTATACCAACAATGGTCTTAAGTCCATGTTTCAGGAGAAAGGTGAGAGTGGAAGAATATGAACTCCTGAACTTATTCTGAGTACTGAAATGTTTGCTCGTTCCTTTCCACTGATAGTTCTAAGTAAGGTATCTATATTGCATTAAGTGTAATGAAATTAAAATGTTCTTATTTCACATAGTTCTAGTGTAGACTCTGGACACATGATAACAGAGGTCCTGTCTTGTTCATATTTTACTGCCAAGCATAGAATGTAGCAAATAATGCTCATTAAAAGTTTATTGAACAAATGAGTTTCTATCTTTGAATTGTACACCTAAGAAACTTGCAGCAATGGAAAAAATATACAATAAAACCCTTTTCTATGTCTTCACAAAATCTTTTGTATCATAATTTTGTGTACTTAAAATTATAAATGTACTCAAACACTGAGCAAATAATAATAAAATTTCCTTGCTTCTTACCTAAAAGCAATGGTCTCTGAAGCCCTTGGGTTCTGTAGAGGTTCCTCTAGTTTAGGGGTGGGCCTGTTGGAGGATGAACAGAACAAAGAAGATTAATAGGTAGAGCTTGACCTTTTACACCTGCTTTAACTATGCGTTCTATTTTTATATATTTTATTTATTTGTATTCTAGGTAAAATTTTAGCATAAATTCAACTACTAAAAATAGTTTCAGAACACTGGTCTACAAAATGGACAGGTGTTATGTCATTGTTGCTTCATTCCCAGGTATGGAAAATATCTTCAAAGTCTGCTCAACAAAGTTCACTTTCCAAAAAAGGTTAATCATTGTTCAAGGCAAGTTACCTTGATGATACCCATCAAAAACGTAGGGACTGGAATTTTTTCTTCATTTGTGTCAATAGCACTGCCCCTTAAAGACAGAAATGCAAATTGCCCTTGAAGTGAAGATTATTTCGTTCAATGTTCATATTAAAACTGTGCAAGGTGCTGGGGAAAGGAATTAATAGGACATGATCTTTTCGCTCAATGAATTTAGTAGATAGCACATAATAGATATGTAAATATGTCTTTTCTTTTCTTAGAGAACCAGTTCAACCTTCAACCCTCATAAGAACAGCCCAACATAACGCAGATTTCATCCTTTCAGCCATAGTAATTAGACCAAAAGCAGACAACTTATACACATTCAGCCAATTATATTCTCTCTACCTGAAATTTGAAATTAGGTCAGTCATTCTGAGTCAGTGATCTAAGAAGAAGAGATGGGGAAGTGTGCAGCAAAAAAGGGTCAATGCTGGCCACATATGGACTGAAGTTATGAAGGAGCAGAGACTGAGGGGCTTACAAAGATAACCAGTTTGCATAATTAAATGAAAGAAATGTGTGAAGAAAGAAACAAGGAGAAAAGAATAAATGTTCCCAAAGACAGAGAGAAGAAACTATCTTTCCAGTCCACATGAAGCCCAATGATATTGCTGACAAATGAATTCTGTGCTATTTCCCAGGATCTTTATAATGCACCCCCTTTTGATGTAGTTAGTTTGAGTGGGTGTGGCTTCCTCTTTCTTCAGCTAAATGCTTCCTACTAGAAGTAGGAGACTGGCAGGCAAACTATATACACAACACTCTGTAAACCCCACAAATGTTATTATCATTATCTATGCTATACTGACTTTTGAATTTCCTCTTTATCTTTCATTCTTTATCTTATTCTTTGCATCCTTTGCTTCCTATACCTCTCTCCCTCATTTTACTAATATTCGGCTTTATTTCCTTTCTTAGTTTTTCAATTTTACCCCCCAATTCTGAATAGTGCCTAAGTATTATTACAGTGCTTACAGGCAATTCAAAGGCATCATGTCACCTCAACCTTTCCAACATAATCCCAATTGTATTGCCAGTAAGAAACAAAATAAAAGTTGTATTAGCTTTTGGGTCATAGATTCTAAATACTAGACTTAGAAAATTTCTTGCTAGTGAAATAAGAAATAAAACACGAACAATTCATATTCTAAACAATATTTAAGAAAATATTTTTGGAGCTTATAGATAAAATGTATTTTAAGAAAGACTCAGGGCCCTGTAATTTACTTCTTCTAAGTAAAAACATTTGAAAGTTTGACATGAATTAAGAAAATGAAATGCAATGAGCTCTCCATGTCATAAAACAGCAGGTTTTCATACATTCAAGCTGCTTGGGCTTTGGCATTCTAAATGGACCCAAATTAGGCAATAATGATCAAGGCTAAGAAAATCCTGGTGAGTAATTACCAGATGTGAAGACCTGATGGTCAAGGGCATGTTGGATAATCATTGTCTATTGGGTTTTAATCCCCAAGAAATATCATTTACTGAGGCTTCTACTTTGATCACAGACTTAAAGGGAAGCAGAAGCATTGATTTTCATTTATTCTTTTACTGGTTTCTACTTATATCTACAGGTTGAATTTCACAAAATGCAGGAATTCACCTATGTCTCTAAAAACAGGACACCCAATATCAGTTACTCTATCATCAGATTGAATTAAGAAACAAAATGGAGCAGAGTATGAAAAATATTTAAAGCTATAATAGGGCTTCCCTTGTGGCGCAGTGGTTGAGAGTCCACCTGCCGATGCAGGGGACACGGGTTTGTGCCCCGGTCCAGGAAGATCCCGCATGCCGCGGAGCGGCTAGGCCCGTGAGCCATGGCCGCTGAGCCTGCACGTCCGGAGCCTGTGCTCCGCAACAGGAGAGGCCACAGCAGTGAGAGGCCCGCGTACCGCAAAAAAAAAAAAAAAAAAAAAAATCTATAATAATATTTACAGCATTTTACATAACATTTTACATATAGTATATACATTACCCTCATAAAAACATATGAGATAAAAATAGTCAAGTTTATTTTGTTGCCTTATGTGTCAGGAGCACTCAGAGTTGTATTTCATTTAATCCTAAAAGCATTATTGAGGTGTATATCATTATCTTTATTTTAATGATGTAAAGTTTGAGATGGGGATAGGTTTAGTAACTTGTCTTTAAAGACTCCCAAACTTTCTCTGTTCATGGTATGCTTAGTGTCTCAGTAATTATTCCATGGTGCCGGAGGCTAAAAGACAAAGGCAACAGACAAAATCCAGGATGGCAACATTAGGAGCTCTCAGACCCCCTCTCCAATGAGACAATCATAACAGGTAAAAGTTGCAGAAAAAATGACTGCTTGAAGTTTATGGAAATTGTCCTAAGGGTGTACAGAAAAAAAGGAAATATTTGTTCAAGAAAATCTACTAAATCTCAGTACAAACAGGAAGAGTCTGTCGCTTGAGCCACAACCTGCTTCCTCCCTTTGCTCTCCAGCTTAGTGTGATTCAAACTACACTCCAAGTGGATGGGGTCAAGAATGCAAGGCTCCCTCTCTCTCCAGCTCTCAGACACAGACTGTGATATCTCTACAGGAGAGCCTGGCCACAAGCATTTCTCATCATCTTCCTGCTCTGTGTTGCAGAGACTAAATTCCAGGCAAGTGTGACCGAGAAGGCAGGGATTCACCTTCTCCAACCAGTCCCACTCATAACACAGAGCTTTTATGACAAGCATGACAGGTGAAGAATATTGGAACTCAACATCCATTGATCCAGCTTATTTGTAGGGTAAAATTCCATGCTAGCAAAGACAAGGCGAGAAGATCAAAGGCTACTGTCCTACACAGCATTCTGCTTTTACATCAGGGATGATACCGCAAGAGGAGCAGGCCATATTACCTGTTCCCAGTTCTTGAGTCATTATTCAGAGATTGTGCCTAGGGAAAGAGCAGATTATAAGATCAGAGATATCTGAAGCTCTCCCAAGGGAACTAACTTTATTTTGAACATAGTGTGGGGAAGTTCAAGCCTAAGGTTACTCTAAAAAGCAATGGATATTTAGTGGCAAGGAAGTAAGAAAAGACTGGGAGCTTCAAGAGAGCAATAAACTAAACCATAAGCCAACTAGTTTATTAGAGAGAACCAGGGAAAATGACAGTTAATAAGAGCCTTATCAATATTAGAACCACAGAGACTGGACTCAAAAACTGTGCTTGCAATTACTGGCGCCTAACAGCTGGTTGTGGTACGAACAGAGGCACACAGATTAACAGAGAGATTGGTGAAAAAGAAAGTCAAAGATAGCCCTGCTAAAACCACGGTCATCCTAGGGAAATCACACCAGATGGCAACCTGAATCCACAGGCACAAATAATAAGAACAAGATATGTTAAATAAGAAAGTTAATATAACAAACATTATAAATAAATACTTGCTCTCCTTTCTTCTTCCTGCTTTTGTAAAAGCCACCAAATTATATAAAGTAATAATTATAACAATACATTGTTGGATTTGTAAAATACATAGATGTAATATACATACATAAAAATAATAGCATAAAACACAAGAGAGGAAATACAGCTATAAAGGAGTAAGTGTCCTATATCTCACAGAATTAAGCATAAATCTGAAGTAGATTATAATAAATTGAGATAAATATGGTTAAATTCTAGAGAAACCACTAAGAAAATAACTCAAAAATATAATAAAAAACTCATTCAAGGAATTAAAATGTTACATCAGAAATTATTTGCTTAATGCAAAAATATGAAGTAAGGGAGGAACAGAGGAATAAAAAACACATGAGAGTTATATAAAATCAAAAGTAAAGGGCAGATATAGATCCAACTATATCAAAAACTATATAAAAAACATTAAATGTGAATGGATTTGAAACTGAAATCAAAAGACAGAGATTGTCAGACTGGATAAAACAAGATCCAACTATATGCTGTCTACAAAAGCCATTTATATTTAAAAATACAAATTATTTGAGAATAAAGGGATGGAAATTATGTATGTATCATGCAAACAACAACCATAAGAAAGCTGGAGTGGCTATATTAATATTAGGCAGCATAGATTTTAAAACAAAAAAAATGTTACTAGAGACAAAGAAGGACATTTTATTTTAATAAAAGGGTCAAACTATCAAGAAAATACAATATAAAAAGTATATATGTACCTTAAAACAGAGTCCCCAAAAATACAAAGTAAAATCTGACAGGATAAAGAAAGAAATAGACAATAATACTTGGAGACTTCACATTCTATAATGCACAGAACAACCAGCAGTTCAATAAGGAAACAGTAGACTGAATGACAAACTAGACCTAATACATCTATAGGATAATTCACCAAACAACAGCAGAACACACATTCTTCTTAAGAATATTTTCTAGAATTGACCATATACTAGAGCATTAAACAAGCCTCAATAAATTTAAATGATTAAAACCATACAAAGTATGTTCTCTAGCTACAATGGAATGAAACTAGAAATCAGTAACAGAAAAAAATTCAGAAAATTCACAAATGTGTGGAAATTGAACAATACCCTCCTAACTAAACAATGTTTAAAGATGAAATCACAAGAAAAATAGAAAATAGCTTGAGATAAACAAAAATTAAAATGAAGATGTAATATACCAAAACTTATGGGATGCTGCTAATGCAGTGCTTAAGTAGAAATTTATAACCTTAAACACCTATATTAGCAAAGAAGAAAGATTACAAATAAATAACCTAAACTTCCACTCCAAGAACTTAGAAAAAGAAGCACAAACTAAATATACCTGATTGCTACTTGTGTGTCTTCTTTGGAGAAATGTCTATTCAAGTTTTTTGCTCACTTTTTAGTCAGGTTTTAGAGTTGTTGCTATTGAGTTAAAGGAGTTCCTTATATATTTTGGATATTAACCCGTAATTAGATATATAGTTTGCAAATTTTTTCTCCCATTCTAGAGGTTGCCTTTTCACTGTTAATTATATTATTTGCTATGCAGAAGTTTTTTAGTTTGACATAGTCCCACTTTTCTGTTTTTCCTTATTTGTCTGTGCTTTTGACATCATATTCAAGAAGTCATTAACAAGACCATTTTCATGAAGCATTTCCCCTATGTTTTCCTCAAAGAGTTTTATATGTCCATGTCTTACAGTTAAGTATTTAATCCATTTGGGGTTGATTTTTGTGTATGGTGTAAAGTAAGGATCCGAATTCATTCTTTTGCATGTGTATATTCAGTTTTCCCCAACACCATTTGTTGAAGAGACTATCCTTTCCCCATTGTTTATTCTTGGCACCACTGTTGAAGATCAGTTGACCATATAATTCAGGAGTTTATTTAGAGGCTTTCTGTTCTGTCACATTGGTGTATGTATGTCTTTATGTCAGTACCTAGCTGTTTTAGTTACTATAGCTTTGTAATATATTTTGAAATCAGGACGCGTGATGCCTCCACTTTGTTCTTTCTCAAGATTGGTCTGGCTATTTGAGGTCCTTTGTGGTTTCACATATATTTTAGGATTGCTTTCCCATTTCTGTCTTAAAACATGCCACTGGGATTTTGATAGGAATTGCATTGATTGCTCAATATCACTAATCATCAGGGAAATGCAAATCAAAACCACAATGAGATAGCATCTCACACCTTAGGATAGCTATTACTAAAAAACAATAATAAATAACAAGTGTTGGTGAAGATGTGAAGAAAACAAAAGCCTTGTATACTCTTGATGGGAATGTAGAATGATGAAGCCATTATGGAAAACAATATGGAGCCTCCTCAAAAAATTAAAAAGAGAAATTCCATGTGATTCAGCAATCCCACTTTAGGATATTTATCCAAAAGAATTGAAATTAATATCTCAAAGAGCTATTTTCATTCCCATGTGAATTGCAGCATTATTCACAATAGCCAAGATAATGAAAAACAACTAAATGTCCATCAGTGAAGGAATGGACAAAGAAAAGGTGTATATACACACAATGGAATATTATTCAGCCTTAAGAAAAGCTGGAAATCATGCTATATGCAACAATATAGATGAACCTTGAAGCCATTATGCCAAGTGAAATAAGCCAGTCACTGAAGGAAACATATTGCATGATTCCACTTACATGAGGTATATAAAAAAGTCAAACACATAGAAGCAAAGTATAGAATTGTGGTTTCCAGGGACTGGGGTAAGGAGGAAATGGTGAGCTGTTATTCAATAGGTATAAAGTTTCAGTTATACAAGATTATTAAATTCTGGATATCTACAACATACCATTGGGCCTGTAGTTAACAATACTGTCTTGTACCATCAAAAATATCTTAAGATGGGCTTCCCTGGTGGTGCAGTGGTTGAGAGTCCGCCTGCCGATGCAGGGGACACGGGCTCGTGCCCCGGTCCGGGAAGATCCCACATGCCGCGGAGCGGCTGCACCCGTGAGCTATGGCCGCTGAGCCTGCGCATCCGGAGCCTGTGCTCCGCAACGGGAGAGGCCGCAACAGTGAGAGGCCCGCGTACCGCAAAAAAAAAAAAAAAAAAATCTTAAGAGAGTAGATCTCATGTTAAGTGTTCTTACCACAACAAAAAATATACATAAGAAGTAATAAATGAGTTCAAAAATGAAGCATATAAGATCAATATTAAAAATCAATAATATTCCTATACATTAGCAGTGAACAATCCAAAAATGGAACTAAGAAACAATTACATTTACAATATAACATAACTAATAAAATACTTAGAAATAAATTTAACAAAAATAGTACAAACCTTTTCTGTGAAAACTACGAAAATTTATTGAAAGAAATTAAAGATCTAAATAAATGGGAAGACATCCCATATTCATGAGTTGAAACTCTTAATATTATCGAGCCATGGTGCCTCAGATTGATTTACAGATTCAATGTAATTCCTATCAAAATTGCAGCTGACTTCTTTGCTCAAATGGCCAAGATGATCCTAAATTCATATGAAAATTTAAGGGACCCAGAATAAACAAAACAATCTTGAAAAAGATGAACAAAGATGGAGGATTCACACTTCCTGAGTTCAGAACTTACTACAAAGCTACAGACTTTGTCTATAAAGCAAGCCTGCATGGTACTGGCATAAGGATAAATATGGAGGTCAATGGAATAGAATTGGAAATACAGAAATAAACCCTCACAGTTTTAGTCAATTGATTTTAACAAGGGAGCCAAGACAATTCAATAAGGAAAGAAAATTAATTTCAACAAATGGTGTTGGTGAAACAGGACATTCATATGCAAGAAAATAAATCTGAATCCCTTCCTCATACCATACTCAACTCAAAGTTGTATCATAGACTTAAATGTAAAAGTTTAAACAATGAAACACTTAGAAAATATAGGAGAAATTTCCCATGACCTCAGGATTAGGGAAAGCATTCTTAAATATGATACTAAAAGACAAACTACATAAACTTGACTTCATTAAATTAAAAAAAAATTGGGTTTCAATACATACCATCAAGAAAATGAAAATAGACCAGACAACATAGGAGAAAATATTTGCAAATCATACATCTAATAAGGGACTTGTGTTCAGATTATATATAAGTATCCAAACTCTTACAATTCAATAATAATAAGACAATCCAATTAAGAAATGGGTAAAGGATCTGAATATATATTTCTCTAAAAACATACAAATTGCCAATAAGCACATTAAGAGATCATTAACCATTAGAGACATGCGAATTAAAGCCAAGATGAGATACCACTTTATACCTACTAGGGTGGCTCTAACCAAAGAAGTATATAATAATGAGCGTTGGTGAGGATGTGGAGAAATTGGAACACTGATACACTGCTGGTGAGAATACAAAATGATGCAATATTTTGGAAAACAACCTGGCAGTTTCTCAAATAAGTAAATATAGAGTCATGACTCATTAATTTCACCCTATATACTCAAGAAAAATGAAAATATATGTTCACACAAAAATTGGTACACAAATGTTCATAGCAGCTTTATTCCATGGAATAAAATGGAAATAATCCAAATGCCCATCAGATGATGAATGGATAAATTAAATGTACCTAACAACAATAGAATATAATTCAGGAATAAAATATAATGAAATAGTGATACACACTACAACATGAATGAACCTAGAAAACATTATGTTAAGTGAAAGAAACTAGTCACAAAAGACAACATATTAAAAGATTCCATTTAGATGGAAAATCCAGAATAGGCAAATCTATAGAGACATAAAGTAGATTAGTAATTGCTGGAAGCTGGGGAGAAATGAAGAATGACTGACAGTGGGTATGGCACTTCTTCAAGGGATGATGAGACTCGTCTAAAATCAATTTTGGTGATGACTGCACAAATCTGTGAATATAGTAAAAACTAATAATTATATACTTTAAATGAGAAAATTGTATGGCATGTGAATTATATTTCATTATATATAATGAAATATGTAACAGTTCCATATTTTAAGTAATTAGATCCAAACTACTTAATAAGTATTTATATCCTAATAATCTTAGTAGCTGATTGGAAAAAAATATACACAATTTAAAGAAGAAGGTATTTTTTTTTAAATTTCATTCTTAAATAACCACAATTTTCTACTAATGGAATTTGTGTTCCTTTTGGGCCACACTTCTCAAACACTGAAATCATACTGGACATCACCACTCTCATTTCCCACTGTACATTGTTATTCATATGGTAGTTGCTTTTAACAAGCAAACTTAAAATACAGCTTTGTAAATATATGATAGCATCAAAAGTGATGCAGTACAATCTAATGTTAAAACAATGAACTTCTCTGAGCTAGTAGTTTGCATAGTATTCAATAGATGTCCGACAGATGTCAAGCACCTTTGTGTTTTCCTTGAAAAATTAAAATATCCTGTGATGCTCCTCTGTGACCCTTCTATGAGTTTTACTTTGGCACCTCACTGCTTACAAACGCTTGCCCTAGTAGATACACTTGGTAAGTGGCAGAACATGGATCCACATGAATAATTTTGTAATTACTAACTCTCCACTTATTTAATGAAGCCAAAGTGCTGAGTGCCTTAATCAAAAGGCTTTAAACTCTAAAATAGGTTGTAATATCAAAATTCAGATTATTATAACGTTTATCATATTCAAATTAAAGTCAAAAGGTGAAATCAGCCTGGGTTAGCAAAATAAATTTAGAAGGAGAATCATTTCAGAAAGAACTTGAGTTTTGACAAAGAATTGAGTAAGTTATTAGCATTGCTTTCTGAGGACCATTTAGTTAGACAATTACTCGGTCTCACCTAAGCACAGGTCTATAGGTAAAAAGCACAGTTGTATTTCCTATATTTCACAGAATGTTTTGAACATTTACATAATTTTGGTTTTCAAAGCAAATCTCTCAAATTTAAACCACACTCTAGTAACACAAAAATTAAAGCCCCAATTTCATGTCAGAAACAATGCAAGAGAAAAATGGTAACAGGTGTGCATGTTACTCTGTCATTGTGGTTTCTAGCACAGCATTAAGAATCAAGTATTTTTCTTGAGTCTCTAGAGCCTATTGGTTAAGAATATTAAATTGGCTTTAGGCTACAAGGGAATCAAATCCCAAATGTTCCATTCATTTACTAGTTGTCTCTTAAAGTCCCTGAGCTTGAGTCTTTATAATCTATGCAATGAGAATATGCTCACAAAATTGTTATAGCATCAAATAAGAAAAGCCTGAAATATTTAGTATAGTTCCTAGCATAAACTAAGAACTCATAAATTGTGGTAGTAATAATAGTTGTTATTTCTAAGAGAATTATTAATCCCTTTACATTGCCCTTAACATCCAAACCCTAAATTCAGAGTATCTATTCTTAAAAGAAAATGAAAGTCACACAAGTGAAGTCAGTTTCAATCATCCATATTAATGAAAAAGGGCAGTGATGAAAAACATAATTCCCAAAGCCCTTCTACTTATGGTTGTCATGCCATACAGACAGACAGACAGACAGACAGACACACACACACACATTCATTGCCCTTTTAGAGAATCAATTACGACCTAGGTTTGTTATTTTAAACAATTATTTTAAGTAAAATTGAGTCTTTACTTTAAAAATTCTACTTTAAAAATCTATTTCATATCCAAAATGGTAGGAGTGGAGTGCTCCTACTCTCCCTTTAGTAACAAATTAGGGAACACACAAAATTAAATAAAAGGCTCACAGGCATCATTCATGTCTTTGTCACTTGTGTTTCATAAAAATGCCATTTCCATTAAAATGGCATTACATAAAAAAAGGGATTTTAGCTGGGGGTAGTTTTCAGCAGATTAGCCGTCCTAATTACATTTTGCTTGGGCTAATGTTAAAATTATTTTCTGTTCCCTAAGCACATATCAGCTGATAGTGAGAGAAGCACACTTGCAACTTTCTAGGCAATGGAAGAAACCACCTACAATTAAAGATGTGCTTAATTTAACCCACAGCAATTAGTGAATACAGACAGGTAAATGTGACTTAATGGTACTCATAGCCCTTTTAAATTTTTAATGGAATTCTACACAGAAAAATACTGTAAATTAAGTATGTAAAAGGAAAATATCACAAATGTTTTAAAATCATACACTGGAAAAGAAAATATCTTACAGTATAAAATCATCTTTAATTATAAATGAAAGAAAATATCTTACAGTATAAAATCATCTTTAATTATAAATGAGAAAATGTTGCTTATGGTATTATCCACCATTTTATGGACAATCAAGATAAATGATGAATTGATCTGTTTAAATAATTTAATGAAATCACATCTTGATATTTACCGGTCATTTTTGGAGGTCCAGTGCCTTAAAGTACTGTCATGACTCCTAATAGCATATATTAAATATTTACAAGGATGACAAAGCAACCATATTTTGATTCAGTTATCTAAACGAACTTTTTGAAGGTGAAGGTTAGACTGAAGATCTTTTTTTTATAAGATCAAGGATCCATACTAATATTTTATGCATGAAAAAGTACAGTAGTAGTTGATGACCAAGAAATATTGATTAGTTGACATGAGTGGCATCAATAATGAATATCTTTCTTCCTGCTCTGACTTTAGAACATCCTTTCCTAACATTTGAGTTTTCCTAAACTGGATTTTTCTGACTTCAAAATAATAAAAGTAAAATTCAGTTCAACACAACACCGATTTACAGAACACCTATTATGTGCAGAGCACTGGATGATGTAGAGCCTTGTGGAGGGAACTGAGACAAGACAGCGAAGCTGTCCATTCACCATGCCCCACCCCCACCCCCCCTCCCCTGCCTCCAAGGGGTTTACAATGAATTAGGGCAGTGCTTCTCAAATTGTCATATGCATGAGAATCACCCAGGATCTTGGCCTAAGGCATAGCCCTGGAATTCTGCATTTCTAACAAGTTCCCTGGTGATGTCCATACTGCTGATTAACAGACTACACTGGAGAAGCAAGGGATTTCAAGGCAAAATGAGATAGTAATTAATAAAAAACAGTGGGAGAAACTCCATGATGGACAGAAGAGGAAGAGATTGCTCCAACTAGAAAAGAAAGCAGGAGTGGGGAATTTAAAGACTAGTTCATGGGATAATTGGTATTCGTATGGATCTTGACAGCTGAGGACTATTTTAATGAACAGAGATAGAAAAAGGGCAATCCAGCATAGGGAAAAAACTAACAAAAATGTCAAGGCAGAGTGGGCAGAAAATGCAGCATGTTTAGAAGGAATACTAAATAATATGGGCAAGCAGAATGTGTAGTGCATGAGGGGAAATAAAACAAGTTCATAATTAGCAAAAAATAAATAATATGGTTTGTGTTTTCATTATTTCTGTTAATAATTATACCAAGTCTATTATTGCCCTGCCACTTATAAAGTGCTTTCATATGTCACCCTCGGCATGTTCTTGTAACAACTCTGTGACACAGATTTCTGTTGTTGATGCTGTAACCCATTTATAGATGATGATTCTGAAAACACGTTAATTGTCTTCAAACAAGTTTAAGTAGTTAGTGCTGGATTCAAACTCCAAAATTAATTTTTTGCCCCACAAAGAACTGTCTCCAGGAATTATTTATAGAGTAAGAAGAAAACAACATACTTTAACTAAGAATAGCAATCCGGAAGCAAAGTACTCTTTTTTTCTAAGATCTACTTTATCACAGTGGCCAGGTGACAAGAAAACCCTTGTCTTTTTTTTCTGACTTAATAGGAATTTACCTAATTTCTCACTGTTAAACATGATATACTTGTTGGTTTGAGTCAGATTCCTTACAAGGTTAAGAAAATAGAGTTCCATTCATAGTTTTCAAAGAATTTTGATCAGGAGTGTGTAGTGAATTTTAAAAGAACCACACATTTATTCAACATATGACTGCCCAGATACCATCTACAAATTATAGAACACAATCATGAGAGATAGTCTCTCTGCAGTGAGCTGCCACATTAGTCTTAGAAAAGTATAAAAAACAGAAACACTGCTTAATTTGATTATTTTACTTAATACAGAAAAAAACTCAGTAATCTAGGTGAGGATCTTAGAAACAACTGAAAAGTCTCGATATTTTAAAGAAATTCAGTTGTGTTCATTATGACTGCATGCAGTTACTCAAAGAAGATTACAAACTTAAATTCAATTTTATAATAAGGTTAACAGACACCTGAAGAAATAATTTCAATGAATAGATGAGCTTAACTTATGAATGGCAGTTATATGTTTGTAAACTGTTATTTTGCAAGGGCCTATGTCTACTCATTATTTTGAGAATTTTGAATAATCATTAGTTGTGTTTAAACAGTTAATCTGTAATTTCGGTTGATCAGGTAAAGGTAATATTTACTAGTTACCACACTTGACTCTCCACAAATTCTAAAAGCATAAAGAATGTGGGTTCTATAACTTTATAAGTAATACCATTTTTGATTTCCAGGTCCTATTATTAGAGAGAAGCATGAGAATCTAATATATACAAAGAGTTTTGTGTGTGAGAAGGGTGTGTGATTTTAACATGTAAAATTATTGGCTGAAATGGCAAACCTCTTTTAATAAGTACCTGCATATGAGAGAAAAAGAAAATAATTGAAACCTATATATTCCCTAAATGCAATGCATTGAAACCTAAAAAAAATTAAATTAAAAATTGAAATGAATATAAATGTTTCTTCAAAAACTCTCCCTAATACAATCTTAAAAACCAAAGCTACTTTAAACAACCCAAGCTGTGAACACTCTATAGCTCTGAAAAAAACGAATTCTCATTTTCACTTTAAATTGCTTATACAGTATGATGAATATTAATCTCTAGTGTTAAAGGAAGATTAAAAATTGTCAAGTTGAACTAACATTCTCTTTTGTAGAAGTTTCTTACATTCTTCTCATTCTTTTCTTTTTTATTACCAGGCCAAAGTTCAGGAAATAGTAAATGGCTGAAAAATGTTAAAAAGGAATATATTTAATTACGCACAAACACACACAATCTATATCTATCTATACCAATCTATAAATATGTATAAATTATAATTGTATTAGGGAACTAAGGTTTATATAATAGTTGGTACTTCTTTATATTTTTTATTAGTTTTTTTTTCCCTCTTAACTTATCCTGACACCCTTATTATATACAGTTTTGAAATAAAGTATACTAAAACTAGAGAAAATAATGTGGTTATAATAGGTTCAATTTTTATATTCTTACCTCTGGTTAAATGTACATTTATCTTGAATTTTTTTATTTAAGTGGATATTTTGGGCTTCTTTTTGAGTCTAACATCAAGTAGGCATGCCAGAATAAGTAGAATATATAAAATAATTGAAATTTAATATATTTTAAAATATTTGTTTTCACAATGATAAAATACAGAATATAAAATAGAAAATGAGCAGTAGACAGTTATCCCTTTCTAGTCTGGCTCATGGGTCTCTAGAGGGAGTCAATCTGCAACAGTAAGTGGTGAGTTCTTCTGTCTAGCATCAGTATTTTGATGGTGGCTTTGGACTTGCCAGATATGACTTGCCAGAGAGAGGTCATGGCCAAAGCAGTAAAAGCGCCACAGGCAGTTGCTAAAGCAGTAAAAGCCCCAAATTGGAAGCAAGAAAATGAAAGCAACAAAAACATCTCCAGTGTCTCCACAGTTGGTCAAGAAGGAAAAGAAAAAGGACAAGAAGACCAAAGCTCCTCTGGAGAATGTGGGTGAGCCTGGAGATAGGGACCGTGATACCAAAAAGAAGAAGAATATAAACATGGAAGTAGTTTCTGAGTAGTGGAGACCACTTTAAGCACTGTGTCCAGCTGGGAGGAGAAATTAAAGCGTTATTGAGAAAAAAAAAAATAGAAAATGATTTCTCATGCCAGCACAGTTTTTAAAAGAAAAAGTAACATGATTAAGACAGGTAAATATCATGAGCCTACTTGTTAAATCTGCTCTCATATCACTAAAGGTACTTATCCTATTAACTATGCTTTCCCCTTATTGTAAGGGTCAACTCAGTGAATAAATCCTTTGCACCATGCACAGCATTTTGTTTTATTGAGATTATTGATGGTGCTTCTAATTTTGACCCTGAAAAAAATCAATAAGCTGATGCTGAGAGACTTAAATGGTATGCATGTTCACACAGGAGTAATACCCAATTATCAAGATAATAATTATCTTCAATTTTAGAACTAAAACATCCTACATATAGGCTACATCTAATAATAAGGAGAAGAACAGCAGTGAGGAGCTATTTTCAGAAGGAACTGAAGAACTATTCCATAATAGATGGAAAGCATTCTGAAGCCCCAATGCCTGATAAGTCCTGCTGCTAATATGCATGGTATTCTTGTGTTCAGTAATAGGAGAGCTTATTCAACTTCAACTTGGTAAGAGGTTCAGTATTTCTTTATGAGCTATGAAAATTAATTACAGGCAATATTTAAAATTTAAATTAGTCATTAGTTTAAAATGAGGGAAATTAATTTAATATTCTACTATGATATACAGATTATAATCATATAGTTGATAACATGGAGAGATAGTTAAATTTTAATATAAAAAGTAATGTTTAGGTTCATCTTGGACTGGCTAGCTACAATTCTTGTTAAGCTTCTAAGGGAGAAAAAGGAATGAATTAGAGGACATCTAAATTTATAGGACATCTAAATTTATACCATATAAAATAATTATGCTCTTCTTAATCATCAACATAATTGTAAAAGTTTGTCTTAAATTTGTATATGTAGCAGGGTGTGTGTGTGTATGTGTTACACATGGAAACCTCAGATAATGATTAACTGACTATGGGTAGCTATTGACACTGAAAAGGAATCTAACAGTCATTGAGCTCTATGTCCCAGGTACTGGTTCTCCTTGAGTCACAGTTTTAATTTTCTGTAAGACTGTCTGGCCCCGCTTACCTCTCTCGTCTCTCCTTGCTTCCCCTCTGTCTCTCAGAGCCCATTCATTCAGCATGCCCTCTATCCTTCAGTGCCTCCTACTTACTCTGTACCCTTTACCTGAAATACGTTTTCCTCCTCCCCTCACTTAACTAAGTCCAACCCATCCTTTAAGGAAACTGTCCCTCCCCGCTATTTTTTGGTGTGATTTTATCTGATTAATATTAGTATCCCCATTAGAATGTAAGATATACGAGGCCACCCTTGAATAAGTGAGTTGTATGTCTGTTTTTCCTTACTAGTACACACACAGCAACTAGTCTTGTCTTTTTTTTTTTTTTTTTTTTTTTTCGGTACGCGGGTCTCTCACTGTTGTGGCCTCTCCCGTTGCGGAGCACAGGCTCCGGACACGCAGGCTCAGCGGCCATGGCTCACGGGCGCAGCCGCTCCACAGCATGTGGGATCTTCTCGGACTGGGGCACGAACCCGTGTCCCCTGCATCGGCAGGTGGACTCTCAACCACTGCACCACCAGGGAAACCCTAGTCTTGTCATTTTAAAAACATTTCAACAGTGAATGAAAAATTTATTTGCACAGTTTATCACATTCTTTTTTTAAAAATCTCATGACCAAAATTCAGGTAATATCATCATACTATTTTCTAAGTAGCATGTTATTGTATGCACTTTAAGTCTTTAGGGTAGCAATTTTGAACATGGTACAAAATATCCAAAAGCAGACATTACCAGTTGAGCTTAGACTTCCAAATTTAAAATAAAATAAGGAAAATAAAATAAGCTATAATAATGATACATTTCTTCATAAAATGGTGGTCAAGTAAATTGTAAAACTAATATTTGGGTGAAATCAGGAGTCCTTTCTCGAATATCTGTTTTCAGACAACTGTCAAATCACACAAAGAAACAAAACAATACAAATGAAAAAACAAATACACTTAAAGTAGTGCCCTTCTGAATAGAAGTGAGTGCCATTTGGAAAAAAGACACTGGAACATGCCTGGGAAAAGAAACAAGGGAAGACACAGGGCAAAAGATCCTCAAATGATAGCTACCACACACTCCACATCCATGAGTTTACCTAACATCTGGTAGCTTGAATTAAAAAAGGAAACATATTCCCTTTCAAATGTTGAGGTGCTTTCAAATGGGAAATTAACTGTAAGGCTAAATATCTATCGCAGATGATGCAACTCAAAGTGCATTTAAATCTACTGAAAGGAAACAAAACACGTTTCAATAACACTTTGAAATATTGTAAAAGGAACTGCTATGAAGTAATTTTTAATTATGAACTGAAATTATCCCTCAGTAGGAAATATGTGCTTATCTTCTTTAGTGTGCTTCAAGAATGAGATATTTTGAAAATGAACAAAAACATACTATCCAAATATGAAGTCAAATGATATATATGCCAGTGGTCAGTCATGCTCTGAAGATTGAGTACTTTCAATCTCCATGCATTTCAAAGATGAGAATCACTATCCCCAGTGCATATTTCATCAAGACATTTTGGACAACCAGGAAGCACTAAGAGACTGCATCTTTCCCCCAAATAAATTTCTAGTCATATGCCAGGAATATAATACATTTTAGATAAGTTAACAAAAAACAGGTACCCATGTAACTCAAGATATAGCAACATTTCAACTCTGACAGATTGACTGGTTTAACAATTATTTTATAATTGGTCACAGATGTAAATATGTCAGGCTGCCTATAATAAAAATTTATGAAGATTAACTAAATAACAGCTTGGTCATCACCTATTTTTTAAAACATTATTATTTATGCAGTATTGTGTCAACCCTACATTCAAACTTACTAAATTCAGTGCTCCATGCCTTTAAGACCCAAAACAGTCCTTTCCCCTACACGGTAGCTTCCTGGGGGAAACTTAAATAGACATAAGCAGATGGGGCAAGGAGCACTATTAGAATAAGGCCCCTTTTATCCAAGACAGAATGATTTGCACTTACTAAGAGTGTACACTCTGTCAAATTATTTCTGTTCTTGAATTTTCATACAGCTCATTTAATCCTCACATCAACCACATGAAGGAAATAATCATTATCATCCCCACTTTAAAGATACAGAAATCGAGGATTAGACAGGTGAAGTGGCTTTCTCAATCTAACTAGTAAATAAAGAATAAGCACAGATAAGTATAGAGTCTATCTGTATCCAAGTCCACACATACTTACAAAAAATTCCTACTACATTTTGACAAAAGTAAAAAGCTTATTGAAACAACTCAATACAGAGATGTATAAAGCATAGTTAGCATTCCGTACCACTTCCTGTCCCACCACCTTTAAGTAACCAATGTAAACAGTCCACTGTACGCTCCCATACCTTCTTTATTAACATTTTGATTGAAGTATATTTGATTTACAATGTAATATTAGATTTAGGTGTACAACATAGTGATTTGATATTTTTATAAATTATATTCCATTTAAAGTTATTATAAAATATTGGCTAGTTTCCCTGTGCTGTACATTACATCCTTGTATCTTATTTATTTTATACATAGTAGTTTGTATCTCTTAATTACCTTCCCCTATCTTTTCCCTCCCTCCACCCTTCTCCAAACTGGTAACCAGCAGTTTGTTCTCTGTATCAATGAATCTGTTTCCGGTTTGTTATATTCGTTCGTTTTATTTTTTAGGTTCCACATATAAGTGAAAACATACAGTATTTGTCTTCCTCTGTCTGACTTAACTTCACTAAGCATAATACTCTCCAGGTACACCCATGTTGTTGCAAATGGCAAAATTTCATTCTTTTTTATGGCCGAGTAATATTTTCGTTTATATATATATGTATATAAAACCACAGCTTATTTATCCATTCATTTGTTCATGCACACTTAGACTGCTTCTATATTTTGGCTAGTGTAAATAATGCTGCTATGAACATTGGGGTGTATATATCTTTTATAATTAGTGTTTTCAGTTTCTTCAAATATATACTCAAGAGGAGAATTGCTAGATCATATAGTAGTTCTATTTTTAATTTTTTGAGGAACCTCCATAGTGTTTTCCATAATTGCTGTACTGATTTAAATTCCCACCAACAGTGCATGAGGGTCCCCTTTTCTCCACATTTTGCCAACATTTATTATTTATTGCCTTTTTAACAAGAGCCATTCTAAGAGATGTGAGGTGATATCTCACTGTGGTTTTGATTTGCACTTCATTGATGTGTAGTGATGTTAAGCATCTTTTAGTGTGTCTGTTGGCCATTTGTATGTCTTCTTTGAAAAAATGTCTACTTTGGTCTGCCAAGTTTTTAATAAGTTGTTTGTTTTTCTTATGTTGAATTGCATGAGCTGTTTATATATTTTAGATATTAACCCTTTATCAGATAAATCATTTGCAAATATATTCTCCCATTCAGTAGCTTGTCTTTTCATTTTTTTGATGGTTTCCTTTGCTATGCAAAATCTTTTAAGGTTAATTAGGTCCCATCTGTTTATTTTTGCTTTTGTTTCCCTTGCCTGAGGTGAGAGATCCAAAAAAGGAATTGCTAAGACTTATGTAAAAGAGTGTATCGCTTATGTTTTCTTCTAGAAATTTTATGGTTTCCAGTTTCACATTTGGTCTTTAATCCACTTTGAGTTTACTTTTGTATATGGTGTGAGAAAAATGTTCTAATTTCTTTCTTTTACATGTTACTGTCCAGTTTTCCCAACACTTCATATTGAAGAGACTGTCTTTTCCTCATTTTTTATTTTTTCCTCCTTTGTCATACATTAATTGACCATATTTGCATAGGTTTATTTCTGGGCTCTCTAAACTGTTCCATTGATCTATGCATCATTTTTGTTCCAGAATCCTTACTGTTTTGATTGTTATAGCTTTGTAGTATAGCTTGAAGTCAAGGAGCATAATACCTTTAGCTTTATTCTTTGTTCTCAAGATCACTTTGGCTATTCAGGGTCTTCTGTGGTTTGATACAAATTTTAGGATTATTTGTTCTACTTCTGAGAAATTCATGGTATTTTGATAGGGATTGTATTAATTGCTTTGGGTAGTATGGACATCTTAACAAGATTAATTCTTCCAATCCATGAACATGGAATATCTTTCATTTATTTGTATTATCTTTAATTTTCTTCATCAATGTCTTATAAATTTTCAGAACAAAGATCTTTCACCTCCTTGGTTAAGTTTATTTCTAGGTATTTTATTCTTTTTGATGTGATTGTAAATGGGATTGTTTCTTGCTTCCTTTTTCTGACATCTCATTATTAGTGTACAGAAAAGCAACAGATTTCTGTATATTAGTCTTGTATCCTAAAACTTTACTGAATTCATTTATTAATTCTAATAGATTTTTGTTGGGGACTTTAGGTTTTTTTCAATACATAGTATCATTCATCTTCAAATAATGACAGTTTTATTCTTCCCATCCAATTTGGATGCTTTTTATTTCTTTTTCTTGTCTGATTGCTGTGGCTAGAACTTCCAACACTATGTTAAATAGAAATGGCAATAGTATGCATTCTTGTCTTGTTCCAGATTTTAGAGGAAAAACTTTAAGTCTTTCACCATTGAGTATGATGTTAACATTGGGTTCATCATAAATGACCTTTGTTATGAGATATATTCCCTCTGTAACAACTTTGTTGAGAGTTTATCATGAATGGGTGTTGAATTTTATCAAATGCTTTTCTGCATCTATTTAAATGATCATGTGAGTTTTATCCTTCATTTTGTCAAGATGGTGTACCATATTGATTAATTTGCAGATATTGAACCATCTTTGCACTCCTGCAATAAATCTCTCTTGATCGTGGCATATGACCCTTTTTATACACTGTTTGGTTGAATTTGATTTGCTAATATTTTGTTGAGAATTTTTGCATCTAAATTCTTCAGGGATACTGGCCTGTAGTTTTTTTTTTTTTTTTTTTTTTTGGTAGTATCTTTTTCTGGTTTGGTAGCAAGGTAATGATGGACTTGTAGAATGAATTTGGGAGTATTCCCTCCTCTTTGATTTTTTGTAATAGCTTTATAGGTATTAACTCTTCTTTATATGTTTGGCAGAATTGCCCTGTGAAGGTGTTCAGTCCTGGCCTCTTTTTGTTGAGAGTTTTTGATTATAAATTCAACTTTAATACTAGCAATTGGTCTGTTTAGATTATCTGTTTCTTCCTGATTCAGTCTTGAAAGATTATATGTTTCTAGAAATTTATCCATTTCTTCTAGGTTGTCCAATTCGTTGGCATATACCTGTTCATAGCATTCACTTGTGATTGTTTGTATTTCTATGATATCAGTTGTAATTTATCCTCTTTCCTTTTTTATTTTCTTTGTGTCCTCTCCCTTTTTTCTTAATGAGCCTTACTAAAGGCTTATCAATTTTGTTTATCTTTTCAAAAAAACAGCTTTTAGTTTTTCAGCAACATGGATGGACCTAGAGATTATCATATTAAGTAAGTCAGACAAAGACAAATATCATGATATCACTTATATGTGGAATCTAAAAAATGATAGAAAAAATTATCTACAAAACAGAAACACACTCACAGAAAACAAACTTATGGTTACCAAAGGAGATAGTGGGGTTGTGGAGGGGAGATAAAGTAGGAGTTTGGGATTAACATATACCCACTACTATATACAAAATAAGTAAACGACAAGGACCTACTTTATAGCACAGAAAACTATACTCAATAGCTTGTAATAACCTATAATGGAAAATATCTGAAAAAGAATATATATATATGTATATATAGATATATAACTGAATTATTTTTCTGTACACTTGAAACTAACATACCATTGTAAAGTCACTATACGACAATTGAAAATAAATTTTAAAAAGCAGTGAAAGCAAAAATTAAAAAAGAAAACAACAGCTCTTGGTTTCACTGATACTTTCTATTGTTTATTGGTCTCTATTTTATTTATTTCATCTCTGATCTTCATATTTCCTTCCTTCTGCTGACTTTGGGCTTTGTTTATTCTTTTCCTAATTCCTTTAGATGTTAGGTTAGATTGTTTATCCGAGGTTTTTCTTGGTTGTTAAGGATCGCTATAACTTTCCTTTTTAGATCTGCTTGTTACATCCCATAGATTTTGGAAAGTTGTGGGTTTCATTTGTCTCAAGGTATTTTCTAATTTCCTCTTTAATTTCTTGATTGACCCATTGGTTTTTTTAGTAGCATGTTATTTAGTCTCCACATTTTGTGTTTTTCCCATTTTTCTTCCTGTAATTGATTTCTAGTTTCATACTGTTGTGGTCGGAAAAGATGCTTGATATAATTTCTATCCTCTTGAATTTGTTGAGACCTATTTTGTGTCCCAGCATGTGCTTCATCCTAGAGAACATTCCACATATACTTGAAAAGAATGTATATTCTGTTTTGGGATGGTATGTCCTGTAGATATGTCAGTCCAACTTGTCTAATGTGTCACTTAAGGCCACTGTTTCTTATTGGCTTTCTGTCTGGATGACCTTCCCATTGATGTAAGTGGGGTGTTAAAGTCTCTTACTATTATTGTACTATTGTCAATTTATCCCTTTATGTTTATGTTTAGGTATGGATATTTGGACACTTTTCTCGGAATCTATTTACTTTACTTGTTTATTTGTTCTACCAATTTTTAGTTTTCCAGGCCTGTGATTGAATCATCTGCTAATAATTATTCTTTCTCTTCTCTTCCATTGTTAATATGACATATTTTGTGTGTATGTGTGGTGATTGCATTAGCCACAACCTAAAAAAATTTTTGAATAAAAATTTTGATAGTTTAACTTCATGTCTTGGTCTTCCCCATTATAATGGTAAATACTTTAATAATTAGCTTAGCAATTTAGCACAGTTTTTGAACTGGCAATTTCAGGAAGGCATATTCCTTAGAGAGTTGTTATATTTGTTTACTAAGAAATAGCTATGAAAAGTGTGTTCCATGAACTGGCATTATTACCAATACCCCAAACTAGTTAGAAATCCAAAATCTCAGGTCCCACTCCAGACCTACTAAATCAAAATCTAAGGGGGTGGGCTCAGGAATCTGACGTTTACCAAGCTAGTGTCTGAGAGAAACACTTCAGTAAAAGACATATGATTATTCATGAATTTTGTGTTTTCTAAATAGAATAGAATTTTCTATTCTCTAAAATTCATTTGTATCCTGCTGTGCTTTTGTTGTCATTCAAAGATAAATGCATGCACAGAGTGGCAAAAATTTACACCATCCTATGCACACATCCTATCCTATTCCCAGCTGAGCTTGAATAAAGAGTCCCTCTGCATCTTGTTTCAGCTCTCATACTATAAACAAGCATCCTTTCTGTGGTCTATTTAGTGCCACACACTTTGCATTTTTGCCCTTCTTGTTGTATGTGATTTTGCTCTCTATAATGGCCCCCAAGTGTAGTGCTAAAGTGCTGTCTGGTGTTTCTAAGTGCAAGAAGCTGTAATATGTCTTACAGAGAAAATACACGTGTTAGATAAGCTTCAGTAAGTCATGAGTTATAGTGCTGTTGGACATGAGTTCAATGTTAATGAATCAACAATATATATCACATAATGTGTCTTTAAACAGAAACACACATAAAATGAGGTTATATACTGATTGATTAGGAAAATGTGGCCAAAGGCTCCCAGGAACCTAACCCTATATTTCTTTTAGGGGCAATGATTTAGTATTGGCTAATTCAGTGCTCTAGTCAACTTTATAAAACATAACAACCATGAATAATAAGAACTGACTGTATATAAGCACTATCTATATTAGAAATACAAAAGAAAAGAAACCAAAAAATATATATAGATATAAAAGATAAGAAACCAAATGTCATCAACAGAAGAAAAGCTAAATCAATAAGGATACATTCGGAACAACTCCTACAGAGCATCTACTGAACGCTGGCAGAAGACCTCAGACCTCCCAAAAGGCAAGAAACCCCCCACGTACCTGGGTAGGGCAAAAGAAAAAACTAAACAGAGACAAAAGGATAGGGACGGGTCCTGCACCAGCGGGAGAGAGCTGTGAAGGAGGAAAAGTGTCCACACACTAGGAAGCCCCTTCGCGGGTGGAGGCTTCGGGAGGCGGAGTGGGGGAGCTTGGGAGCCGCGGAGGAGAGCACAGCAACAGGGGTGCGGAGGGCAAAGCGGACAGATTCCAGCGCAGAGGATCAGGCCGACCGGAACTTGCCAGCCGAGAGGCTTGTCTGCTCGCCCGCCGGGGCGGGCGGGACTGGGAGCTGAGGCTCCGGCTTTTGTCGGAGCGCCGGGAGAGGACTGAGGTTGGCGGCGTGAACACAGCCTGCGGGGCGTTGGTGCACCGCGGCTGGCCGGGAGAGAGTCCGGGGAGAAGTCTGGAACTGCCAAAGAGGCAAGAGACTTTTACGTCCCTCTTTGTTTCCTGGTGCACGAGGAGAGGGGATTAAGAACGCTGCTTGAGAGAGCTCCAGGGACGGGCGCGAGCCGCGGCTAGGGGTGCGGAGCCCAGAGACGGACGTGGCTAGGGCCGCCCAGAGCGGCTAGGGCCGCTGCTGCCGCCACTGGGAGGCCTGTGTGCGAACACAGGTCACTGGCCACGCGCCCTTCCGGGGAGCCTGTGCAGCCCGCCACTGCCGGGGTCCCGGGATCCAGGGACAACTCCCCCGGGAGAACGCACAGGCGCGCCTCAGGCTGCAACGTCTCGCCGGCCTCTGCCGCCGCAGGCCCGCCCCACACTCCGTGCCCCTCCCTACCCCCGGGCCTGAGTGAGCCAGAGCCTCCGAATCAGCGGCTCCTTTAACCCCGTCCTGTCTGAGCAAAGAACAGACGCCCTCCGGCGACCTACACGCACAGGCGGGGCTAAATCCAAAGCTGAGCCCCTGGGAGCTGTGAGAACAAAGAAGAGAAAGGGAAATCTCTCCCAGCAGCCTCAGAAGCAGCGGATTAAAGCTCCACAATCAACTTGATATACCCTGCATCTGTGGAATACCTGAATAGACAACCAATCATCCCAAATTAAGGAGCCCTGTGGATGAAAGGCTCTTGGGGCTGCAGCCAGGAGTCAGTGCTGTGCCTCTGAGGTGGGAGAGCCAACTTCAGGACACTGATCCACAAGAGACCTCCCAGCTGCACATAATATCAAACAGCAAAAATTTCCGAGAGATCTCCATCTCAACGCCAGCACCCAGCTTCACTCAACGACCAGCAAGCTACAGTGCTGGACATCCTATGCCAAACAACTAGCAAGACAGGAACACAACCCCACCCATTAGCAGAGAGGTGGCCCAAAATCATAATAAGTCTACAGACACCCCAAAACACACCACCAGACGTGGACCTGCACACCAGAAAGACAAGATCTAGCCCCATCCACCAGAACACAGGCACGAGTACCCTCCACCAGGAAGCCTACACAACCCACTGAACCAACCTTAGCCACTGGGGACAGACACCAAAAACAACAGGAACTACGAACCTTCAGCCTGCAAAAAAGGAGACCCCAAACACAGTAAGATAAGCAAAATGAAAAGACAGAAAAACACACCGCAGATGAAGGAGCAAGATAAAAACTCATCAGACCTAACAAATGAAGAGGAAATAGGCAGTTTACCTGAAAAAGAATTCAGAATAATGATAGTAAGGTTCATCCGAAATCTTGGAGATAGAATGGACAATAGAATGGACAAAATGCAAGAATCAGTTAACAAGGACCTAGAAGAACTAAAGATGAAACAAGCAACGATGAACAACACAATAAATGAAATTAAAAGTACTCTAGATGGGATCAATAGCAGAATAACTGAGGCAGAAGAACGGATAAGTGACCTGGAAGATAAAATAGTGGAAATAACTACTGCAGAGCAGAATAAAGAAAAAAGAATGAAAAGAACTGAGGACAGTCTCAGAGACCTCTGGGACAACATTAAACGTACCAACATTCGAATTATAGGGGTTCCAGAAGAAGAAGAGAAAAAGAAAGGGACTGAGAAAATATTTGAAGAGATTATAATTGAAAACTTCCCTAATATGGGAAAGGAAATAGTTAATCAAGTCCAGGAAGCACAGAGAGTCCCATACAGGATAAATCCAAGGAGAAATACGCCAAGACACATATTAATCAAACTGTCAAAAATTAAATACAAAGAAAACATATTAAAAGCAGCAAGGGAAAAACAACAAATAACACACAAGGGAATCCCCATAAGGTTAACAGCTGATCTTTCAGCAGAAACTCTGCAAGCCAGAAGGGAGTGGCAGGACATATTGAAAGTGTTGAAGGAGAAAAACCTGCAACCAAGATTACTCTACCCAGCAAGGATCTCATTCAGATTTGATGGAGAAATTAAAACCTTTAGAGACAAGCAAAAGCTGAGAGAGTTCAGCACCACCAAACCAGCTCTACAACAACTGCTAAAGGAACTTCTCTAGGCAAGAAACACAAAAGAAGGAAAAGACCTACAATAACAAACCCAAAACAATTAAGAAAATGGGAATGGGAACACACATATCGATAATTACCTTAAATGTAAATGGACTAAATGCTCCCACCAAAAGACACAGATTGGCTGAATGGATACAAAAACAAGACCCATATATTTGCTGTCTACAAGAGACCCACTTCAGACCTAGAGACACATACAGACTGAAAGTAAGGGGATGGAAAAAGGTATTTCATGCAAATGGAAACCAAAAGAAAGCTGGAGTAGCAATTCTCATATCAGACAAAATAGACTTTAAAACAAAGACTATTAGAAGAGACAAAGAAGGACACTACATAATGATCAAGGGATCGATCCAAGAGGAAGATATAACAATTGTAAATATTTATGCACCCAACATAGGTGCACCTCAATACATAAGGCAAATACTGACAACCATAAAAGGGGAAATCGACAGTAACACATTCATAGTAGGGGACTTTAACACCCCACTTTCACCAATGGACAGATCATCCAAAATGAAAATAAATAAGGAAACACAAGCTTTAAATGATACATTAAAGAGATGGAGTTAATTGATATTTATAGGACATTCCATCCAAAAACAACAGAATACACATTTTTCTCAAGTGCTCATGGAACATTCTCCAGGATAGATCATATCTTGGGTCACAAATCAAGCCTTGGTAAATTTAAGAAAATTGAAATTGTATCAAGTATCTTTTCCGACCACAACGCTATGAGACTCGATATCAATCACAGGAGAAGATCTGTAAAAAATACAAACACATGGAGGCTAAACAATACACTACTTAATAACGAAGTGATCACTGAAGAAATCAAAGGGGAAATCAAAAAATACCTAGAAACAAATGACAATGGAGACACGACGATTCAAAATCTATGGGATGCAGCAAAAGCAGTTCTAAGAGGGAAGTTTATAGCAATACAATCTTACCTTAAGAAACAGGAAACATCTCGAATAAACAACCTAACCTTGCACCTAAAGCAATTAGAGAAAGAAGAACAAAAAAACCCCAAAGTTAGCAGGAGGAAAGAAATCATAAAAATCAGATCAGAAATAAATGAAAAAGAAATAAGGAAATGATAGCAAAGATCAATAAAACTAAAAGCTGGTTTTTTGAAAGGATAAACAAAATTGATAAACCATTAGCCAGACTCATCAAGAAAAAAAGGGAGAAGACTCAAATCAATAGAATTAGAAATGAAAAAGGAGAAGTAACGACTGACACTGCAGAAATACAAAAGATCATGAGAGATTACTACAAGCAACTCTATGCCAATAAAATGGACAACCTGGAAGAAACGGACAAATTCTTAGAAAGGCACAACCTGCCAAGACTGAATCAGGAAGAAATAGAAAATATGAACAGACCAATCACAAGCACTGAAATTGAAACTGTGATTAAAAATCTTCCAACAAGCAAAAGCCCAGGACCAGATGGCTTCACAGGCGAATTCTATCAAACATTTAGAGAAGAGCTATCACCTATCCTTCTCAGACTCTTCCAAAACATAGCAGAGGGAGGAACACTCCCCAACTCATTCTACGAGGCCACCATCACCCTGATACCAAAACCAGACAAGGATGTCACAAAGAAAGAAAACTACAGGCCAATATCACTGATGAACATAGATGCAAAGATCCTCAACAAAATACTAGCAAACAGAATCCAACAGCACATTAAACGGATCATACACCATGATCAAGTGGGGTTTATTCCAGGAATGCAAGGATTCTTCAATATACGCAAATCAATCAACGTGATACACCATATTAACAAATTGAAGGAGAAAAACCATATGATCATCTCAATAGATGCAGAGAAAGCTTTTGACAAAATTCAACACCCATTTATGATAAAAACCCTGCAGAAAGTAGGCATAGAGGGAACTTTCCTCAACATAATAAAGGCCATATATGACAAACCCACAGCCAACATCGTCCTCAATGGTGAAAAACTGAAAGCATTTCCACTAAGATCAGGAACAAGACAAGGTTGCCCACTCTCACCACTCTTATTCAACATAGTTTTGGAAGTTTTAGCCACAGCAATCAGAGAAGAAAAGGAAATAAAAGGAATCCAAATCAGAAAAGAAGAAGTAAAGCTGTCACTGTTTGCAGATGACATGATACTATACATACAGAACCCTAAAGATGCTACCAGAAAACTACTAGAGCTAATCAATGAATTTGGTAAAGTAGCAGGATACAAAATTAATGCACAGAAATCTCTGGCATTCCTATACACTAAGGATGAAAAATCTGAAAGTGAAATCAAGAAAACACTCCCATTTACCATTGCAACAAAAAGAATAAAATACCTAGGAATAAACCTACCTAAGGAGACAAAAGACCTGTATGCAGAAAATTATAAGACACTGATGAAAGAAATTAAAAATGATACAAATAGATGGAGAGATATACCATGTTCTTGGATTGGAAGAATCAACATTGTGAAAATGACTCTACTACCCAAAGCAATCTACAGATTCAATGCAATCCCTATGAAACTACCACTGGCATTTTTCACAGAACTAGAACAAAAAATCTCACAATTTGTATGGAAACACAAAAGACCCCGAATAGCCAAAGCAATTTTGAGAACGAAAAATGGAGCTGGAGGAATCAGGCTTCCTGACTTCAGACTATACTACAAAGCTACAGTAATCAAGACAGTATGGTACTGGCACAAAAACAGAAATATAGATCAATGGAACAGGATAGAAAGCCCAGAGCTAAACCCACGCACATATGGTCACCTTATCTTTGACAAAGGAGGCAGAAATGTACAGTGGAGAAAGGACAGCCTATTCAATAAGTGGTGCTGGGAAAACTGGACAGCTACATGTAAAAGTATGAGATTAGATCACTCCCTAACACCATACACAAAAATAAGCTCAAAATGGATTAAAGACCTAAATGTAAGGCCAGAAACTATCAAACTCTTAGAGGAAAACATAGGCAGAACACTCTATGACATAAATCACAGCAAGATCCTTTTTGACCCACCTCCTAAAGAAATGGAAATAAAAACAAAAGTAAACAAATGGGACCTAATGAAACTTAAAAGCTTTTGCGCAGCAAAGGAAACCATAAAGAAGACCAAAAGACAACCCTCAGAATGGGAGAAAATATTTGCAAATGAAGCAACTGACAAAGGATTAATCTCCAAAATTTATAAGCAGCTCATGCAGCTTAATAACAAAAGAACAAAAAACCCAATCCAAAAATGGGCAGAAGACCTAAATAGACATTTCTCCAAAGAAGATATACAGAGTGCCAACGAACACATGAAAGAATGCTCAACATCACTAATCATTAGAGAAATGCAAATCAAAACTACAATGAGATATCATCTCACACCAGTCAGAATGGCCATCATCAAAAAATCTAGAAACAATAAATGCTGGAGAGGGTGTGGAGAAAAGGGAACCCTCTTACACTGTTGGTGGGAATGTAAATTGATACAGCCACTGTGGAGAACAGTATGGAGGTTCCTTAAAAAGCTACAAATAGAACTACCATATGACCCAGCAATCCCACTACTGGGCATATACCCTGAGAAAACCATAATTCAAAAAGAGTCATGTACCAAAATGTTCATTGCAGCTCTATTTACAATAGCCCAGAGATGGAAACAACCTAAGTGTCCATCATCGGATGAATGGATAAAGAAGATGTGGCACATATATACAATGGAATATTACTCAGCCATAAAAAGAGACGAAATTGAGCTATTTGTAATGAGGTGGATAGACCTAGAGTCTGTCATACAGAGTGAAGTAAGTCAGAAAGAGAGAGACAAATACCGTATGCTAACACATATATATGGAATTTAAGAAAAAAAAAATGTCATGAAAAACCTAGGGGTGAAACAGGAATAAAGACACAGACTTACTAGAGAATGGACTTGAGGCTATGGGGAGGGGGAAGGGTAAACGGTGACAAAGCAATAAAGAGGCATGGACATGTATACACTACCAAACGTAAGGTAGATAGCTAGTGGGAAGCAGCCACATAGCACAGGGAGATCAGCTCGGTGCTGTGTGACCACCTGGAGGGGTGGGATAGGGAGGGTGGGAGGGAGGGTGACGCAAGCGGGAAGAGATATGGGAACATATGTATATATATAACTGATTCATTTTGTTGTGAAGCTGAAACTAACATACCAGTGTAAAGCAATTATGCTCCAATAAAGATGTTTAAAAAAAAAAAAATAAGGATACATTCACGTGATGAAAAATAATTCAGGTGTGAAAATTAATTAATAACATGAGCATGTATAACGTAATGTATATTATGTATAATTACATTAGTTACGACTATGATATGAATGACAAAGTAATATAATGTTGAATTTTAAAAGTTCCAAGAGCGAAAATTCAACATTGGATCATAAAGCTCAAAAGCCTGCAAAACTAAACAATATATTGTTTAAGGACACAAACATATGTGTCAAATCATGAGGGCTGAAAGGGAAGAAATGACAAATGCCCATTTCAGGACAGGGTTACTGCAGAACTAGGGGAAGACAGAGAGATATGATAAAGGAGAAGCATTTACATAGAAAAAAGTTGAAGAGTGGGTACAAAGGTATTATAAAAACATAGGAAAGAAAGAATGGATGGATAGATAGCTAGCATAAAAGACATACATGACAAATGATGACTACATCACAAATCAAGAATTTTGATGACCCACAGCCAACATCATCCTCAATGGTGAAAAACTGAAAGCATTTCCACTAAGATCAGGAACAAGACAAGGTTGCCCACTCTCACCACTCTTATTCAACATAGATTTGGAAGTTTTAACCACAGCAATCAGAGAAGACAAGGAAATAAAAGGAATCCAAATCAGAAAAGAAAAAGTAAAGCTGTCACTGTTTGCAGATGATATGATATTATACAGGGAGAATCCTAAAGATGGTACCAGAAAACTACTAGAGTTAATCAATGAATTTGGTAAAGTTGCAAGATACAAAATTAATGCACAGAAATCTCTGGCATTCCTATACACTAATGATGAAAAATCTGAAAGTGAAATCAAGAAAACACTCCCATTTACCATTGCAACAAAAAGAATAAAATATCTAGGAATAAACCTACCTAAGGAGACAAAAGACCTGTATGCAGAAAATTATAAGACACTGATGAAAGAAATTAAAGATGATACAAATAGATGGAGAGAGATACCATGTTCTTGGATTGGAAGAATCAACATTGTGAAAATGACTCTACTACCCAAAGCAATCTACAGATTCAATGCAATCTCTATCAAATTACCACTGGCATTTTTCACAGAACTAGAACAAAAAATCTCACAATTTGTATGGAAACACAAAAGACCCCGAATAGCCAAAGCAATTTTGAGAACGAAAAATGGAGCTGGAGGAATCAGGCTCCCTGACTTCAGACTATACTACAAAGCTACAGTAATCAAGACAGTATGGTACTGGCACAAAAACAGAAATATAGATCAATGGAACAGGATAGAAAGCCCAGAGCTAAACCCACGCACATATGGTCACCTTATCTTTGACAAAGAAGGCAGGAATGTACAGTGGAGAAAGGACAGCCTCTTCAATAAGTGGTGCTGGGAAAACTGGACAGCTACATGTAAAAGTATGAGATTAGATCACTCCCTAACACCATACACAAAAATAAGCTCAAAATGGATTAAAGACCTAAATGTAAGGCCAGAAACTATCAAACTCTTAGAGGAAAACATAGGCAGAACACTCTATGACATAAATCACAGCAAGATCCTTTTTGACCCACCTCCTAGAGAAATGGAAATAAAAACAAAAGTAAACAAATGGGACCTAATGAAACTTCAAAGCTTTTGCACAGCAAAGGAAACCATAAACAAGACCAAAAGACATCCCTCAGAATGGGGGAAAATATTTGCAAATGAAGCAACTGACAAAGGATTATTTTCCAAATTTTACAAGCAGCTCATGCAGCTGAATAACAAACAAACAAACAACCCAATCCAAAAATGAGCAGAAGACCTAAATAGATATTTCTCCAAAGAAGATATACAGAGTGCCAACAAACACATGAAAGAATGCTCAACATCACTAATCATTAGAGAAATGCAAATCAAAACTACAATGAGATATCATCTCACACCAGTCAGAATGGCCATCATCAAAAAATCTAGAAACAATAAATGCTGGAGAGGGTGTGGAGAAAAGGGAACCCTCTTACACTGTTGGTGGGAATGTAAATTGATACAGCCACTGTGGAGAACAGTATGGAGGTTCCTTAAAAAGCTACAAATAGAACTACCATATGACCCAGCAATCCCACTACTGGGCATATACCCTGAGAAAACCATAATTCAAAAAGAGTCATGTACCAAAATGTTCATTGCAGCTCTATTTACAATAGCCCAGAGATGGAAACAACCTAAGTGTCCATCATCGGATGAATGGATAAAGAAGATGTGGCACATATATACAATGGAATATTACTCAGCCATAAAAAGAGACGAAATTGAGCTATTTGTAATGAGGTGGATAGACCTAGAGTCTGTCATACAGAGTGAAGTAAGTCAGAAAGAGAGAGACAAATACCGTATGCTAACACATATATATGGAATTTAAGAAAAAAAAATGTCATGAAAAACCTAGGGGTGAAACAGGAATAAAGACACAGACTTACTAGAGAATGGACTTGAGGCTATGGGGAGGGGGAAGGGTAAACGGTGACAAAGCAATAAAGAGGCATGGACATGTATACACTACCAAACGTAAGGTAGATAGCTAGTGGGAAGCAGCCACATAGCACAGGGAGATCAGCTCGGTGCTGTGTGACCACCTGGAGGGGTGGGATAGGGAGGGTGGGAGGGAGGGTGACGCAAGCGGGAAGAGATATGGGAACATATGTATATATATAACTGATTCATTTTGTTGTGAAGCTGAAACTAACATACCAGTGTAAAGCAATTATGCTCCAATAAAGATGTTTAAAAAAAAAAAAATAAGGATACATTCACGTGATGAAAAATAATTCAGGTGTGAAAATTAATTAATAACATGAGCATGTATAACGTAATGTATATTATGTATAATTACATTAGTTACGACTATGATATGAATGACAAAGTAATATAATGTTGAATTTTAAAAGTTCCAAGAGCGAAAATTCAACATTGGATCATAAAGCTCAAAAGCCTGCAAAACTAAACAATATATTGTTTAAGGACACAAACATATGTGTCAAATCATGAGGGCTGAAAGGGAAGAAATGACAAATGCCCATTTCAGGACAGGGTTACTGCAGAACTAGGGGAAGACAGAGAGATATGATAAAGGAGAAGCATTTACATAGAAAAAAGTTGAAGAGTGGGTACAAAGGTATTATAAAAACATAGGAAAGAAAGAATGGATGGATAGATAGCTAGCATAAAAGACATACATGACAAATGATGACTACATCACAAATCAAGAATTTTGATGACCCACAGCCAACATCATCCTCAATGGTGAAAAACTGAAAGCATTTCCACTAAGATCAGGAACAAGACAAGGTTGCCCACTCTCACCACTCTTATTCAACATAGATTTGGAAGTTTTAACCACAGCAATCAGAGAAGACAAGGAAATAAAAGGAATCCAAATCAGAAAAGAAAAAGTAAAGCTGTCACTGTTTGCAGATGATATGATATTATACAGGGAGAATCCTAAAGATGGTACCAGAAAACTACTAGAGTTAATCAATGAATTTGGTAAAGTTGCAAGATACAAAATTAATGCACAGAAATCTCTGGCATTCCTATACACTAATGATGAAAAATCTGAAAGTGAAATCAAGAAAACACTCCCATTTACCATTGCAACAAAAAGAATAAAATATCTAGGAATAAACCTACCTAAGGAGACAAAAGACCTGTATGCAGAAAATTATAAGACACTGATGAAAGAAATTAAAGATGATACAAATAGATGGAGAGAGATACCATGTTCTTGGATTGGAAGAATCAACATTGTGAAAATGACTCTACTACCCAAAGCAATCTACAGATTCAATGCAATCTCTATCAAATTACCACTGGCATTTTTCACAGAACTAGAACAAAACATTTCACAATTTGTATGGAAACACAAAAGACCCTGAATAGCCAAAGCAATCTTGAGAACGAAAAACGCAGCTGGAGGAATCAGGCTCCCTGACTTCAGACTATACTACAAAGCTACAGTAATCAAGACAGTATGGTACTGGCACAAAAACAGAAAGATAGATCAATGGAACAGGATAGAAAGCCCAGAGATAAACCCATGCACATACGGTCACCTTATCTTTGATAAAGAAGCAACTTTATCAAATAAAGATAATAAAATAAAGAAAATATTTGCAAATGAAGCAACTGACAAAGGATTATTTTCCAAATTTTACAAGCAGCTCATGCAGCTGAATAACAAACAAACAAACAACCCAATCCAAAAATGAGCAGAAGACCTAAATAGATATTTCTCCAAAGAAGATATACAGAGTGCCAACAAACACATGAAAGAATGCTCAACATCATTAATCACTAGAGAAATGCAAATCAAAACTACAATATCATCTCACACCAGTCAGAATGGCCATCATCAAAAAATCTAGAAACAATAAATGCTGGAGAAGGTGTGGAGAAAAGGGAACACTCTTGCACTGCTGATGGGAATGTGAATTGGTACAGCCACTATGGAGAACAGTATGGAGTTTCCTTAAAAAATGACAAATAGAACTACCATATGACCCAGCAATCCCACTACTGGGCATATACCCTGAGAAAACCATAATTCAAAGAGTCATGTACCAAAATGTTCATTGCAGCTCTATTTACAATAGCCCGGAGATGGAAACAACCTAAGTGCCCATCATCAGATGAATGGATAAAGAAGATGTGGCACATATATACAATGGAATATTACTCAGCCATAAAAATAAATGAAATTGAGCTATTTGTAATGAGGTGGATAGACCTAGAGTCTGTCATACAGAGTGAAGTAAGTCAGAAAGAGAAAGACAAATACTGTATGCTAACACATATATATGGAATTTAAATTTTAAGAAAAAAAAAGTCATGAAGAACCTAGGGGTAAGACAGCAAAAAAGACACAGACCTACTAGAGAACAGACTTGAGGATATGGGGAGGGGGAAGGGTGAGCTGTGACAAAACAAGAGAGAGGCATGGACATATATACACTACCAAATGTAAGGTAGATAGCTAGTGGGAAGCAGTCGCATAGCACAGCGAGATCAGCTCGGTGCTTTGTGACCACCTAGAGGGGTGGGATAGGGAGGGTGGGAGGGAGGGAGACGCAAGATGGAAGAGATATGGGAACATATGTATATGTATAACTGATTCACTTTGTTATAAAGCAGAAACTAACACACCATTGTAAAGCAATTATACTCCAATAAAGATGTTTTAAAAAAAGAATTTTTATGCATATAATTATATATACCAGAGTTTTAAAAAGATGGCAGTGTTATACTTATTAAATATGATTGTTAGTTTTTACAAATATTTTTCTATAATGACTTAATACTTGATAACAAATTTAAAACTGAAATATAAAAAATTCAAAACATTTTGCTTAGAACGCAAATATAAGAATTATTAACTTGAGGTGAAATGCTGACTTGTAAATACTGAAAGATAATAACATAAATATAGATTAACATCATTAAAGAATAATAATATATTTATCTTGTGATTTAAAGTTTATAAGGCTCTTCTCCATATATTGTCTCATTTAATCTACTTTCAGACATTGTTATTTATAGACAAAGAAAAGATCTTTAAGAAGTTACAAAAACCAATGTACAAAAATGTAGGACTTCAGATTTCAAATCTAGTAGTCTTTCAATTATATAACTGCAGTTATTATAATCTTTAGTATCTGCATATGTGTCTGTATGTTTTACAAAACACTTTGGGGTTTACTTTTTAAAAACTGATTTTATATGACCTAATAATGTAAAGCTCACATAAGGTGAATACTGACTATGACAAAACAAAAATAATATATGCAAATTTTTCATATAAAATGGTTGAACTAATTCCCAAGATCACCCTTTTCCCCATCAAATAACTAGAGCCTTATCACAATGAAGCCACCACTGTTCCCACTCATACTTTCTCTTTTTAAATATTTTTAAATCATCAAAGATTTCATTAGCCATGGAACTTCAATCCAGTGAAGAGCACTTTGAGTGATCTTCACAATTAGTCAATTACTGAGAGTGAACTTTCAACTGTAAGTGTTTTATATGTGGCATAAATCTAAGATCAGCTTTAAAAACCAAAGCGGCTATCAATTCGATCAAATAATTAGTGCACAATTCTCTAGTCCATCATGAATCAGAATGCAAATACATTGCTTTGAAGACATTCAGCATGACCAGACCACTGCACTTGAATTACATTAAAGGAAATTTTAATTTCTCCGTGAATTAAAATCAGCAAAATACAAAGTAAAGAAGCATACAATATTTTTCATTCCTTCTTTTTCTAGGAGGCTGTCTTTGGATACTGGAATTCACTGTGCTAAATAATATTGTTCTAAGTAAAAGCCTCAGTAAATTGCTGAAAACATTGGAATGTAAAGTGAAACTCAGTATATTTACTGAAAATATTTTTTTTCCTTCACTTAACATGGTTATACAATGTGTCAATTATCTAGTCACTTAGAATTTTCAGGAAGAAAGAAACAACTTTCTCTCTATAGAGAATCAGTTGGCTTTCATAATACTCAGAGAATATTTGCATAATAACACCGCTACAGCTGCAAGGTTAAATCCATTAATTTATTGGGAACAGAACAGGCTGTTCTGGTTGGCTGTTGCAAAAATTGCTTTTTGCACTTGTCTTTTCCACCATCAAGCATTTGCTGTGAGCACACAATTACTGGAGCAAAGCCTATGTTGCCAAGCGAGGAACCTTATTTAACATGGAAAGTGGCGAACACTTCACTTTCTGAAAATGAAAAAAGTAATCTTGAAAAGCTTCCTAATCAACATTTTCTCCTTCACCAGTTGTTTCATAGGATAGAGGAAGGCAATTCGGATGAAGGTAAACTAGATGAACCCATTTCTGCAGCAGCTCTCAAGGGCAAATGTCATCACTTAACAGTCTCTCTTCATAACTAGAAATAATCTTAAAGCTTCCTTAGGTATTTTTCCTCTAAACAGTAAATTTAAAAATAGAACACTTGTTTCAAAAAGTCACTAAATGAACAAACCACCTCTTGAAGTCCACATTATATACTCAAGAGCTGCTGTGTAATAAAGGTAAGGCAAATTCACAGCATTTTTATGAATTACTAGCAAAAATCATTAAAACAAGAAAGGAGTAAACCAAAACTTAAATCACATCTTGAAAATGAACTTCATTCAGCCAAGTATCAATAACACATATAACCTGTAATATAACTAAGTTGAAAATTTTTTTCCTGCCCAGGCCTACTAAATCACAAGAAACAAAATTAATGAGAATACTCACAATTTTTTTTTAATTTGAGAATTTAAAGAATGTTTACCTTGTTAAAAAGGAATGAAGTCATTTATAAACATAAATAAGAACACATATTTATGTGTTACATTGGGATCATGGAACAAATTCTGGGGTGAGAAGAGAAAGTCAGACAAAATAGCATAGACAAAGAAAGTGAGTGAAAGGAGAGAGGAAGTAAAAAGGCAGAGAAAGATGAAGTGTGAAAAATGAATCCTTGTTCTTCATCAACCCAAATATTTGCCTCTTCCTATACCTCCTAGGTCCCAGTAGGAAGGCAAAGAGTTACTTAAAGGAAAGTCTTTGAGTTTTTCCACAAAAAGCAAATATTCAACACATATTCTCAGTAGCATTTTGGAAATCCTTTAAAAGTACAAAGACCACATAAATATATTGGGGAGGGAGGAAGGGTGGTTGGGTAAAAGTGAGACATTTTCCCTTGAAACAAAGACATTCATGATTACAGTATTTGTACATTTTTAGTACCTACAGTGCAAGGCATTTTTGTGCCTTGGTTTGGAATGCCATTGCTCTACCTTTTTAACTTGCCAATTTTCTATTATTCGTTCAAGAACCAAGTCAAACATATTCCCATCTCTGAAGCTAACCCAGATCACCACAATCTAAATTAAATGTTTCTTCTTCCAAATTCCCATAATACTTATTTTTACTTCTATTATCAAAGTGAATTTGTATTACAGTTAAATTATGAGTTTCTTGAAGGAAGATGATGTCATTTACCTAGTAGTCCCAACACCTTGATCAATTCCTTACATAAAGTGGGCATGTAAAACGTATTTGGTCATCTATGTTGAAATTCCTCCAGTGGAAAGTATTTTATTGGACTAATTCTCATATGTCAAAATGTTTCCTTTTCCTTCATTAAAAAAATAATAATCCACACATCAGTAATTTAGACTGACCATCTTTTAACATGGCTCTGGTCAATACAGCAGCCAGAGGGATTTTGCAAAAGCATACGGCAGAGTGTCACTACTCTGCTCACAAGCCCACAGTGGTTTCCCATTTCTCTCAGAGTACAAGATAGAGCATTTGAAATGATATACAAGTCCCATGACCTCCCTGACTTGATTTGTTTCCACTCTCATCCTTTTCCACTCTCTTCCCACCCTCCTTTTGAATCACAGTGACCTCCTCACTAGGCTTTGCTTACCACAGGGCCCTTGCACTTGTTGCTTTCACTTGCTGGAATGCTCTTCTCTTAGATCACCACAAGGTTCACTCCTTGGCCTCCTTTAGATCTTTACCCAAGTTAAACATTTCTAAGCTATCTTAAATAAAATTATGCCCCCGATACTTCTTATTCTTTCTCCTTACTTTATTTTTCTCATTAGTATTTCCCAGTGTCATATAATGCACAAACAGGCATATCATCATCATCGCCATCATCATCACCATGATATATACTTACTTATCTTACTGAAACATAAGCTCCAGAAGGGCAGATTTTTTATTTCCTGATTTACTTATTGTTCTATTCCCATAGAGTCTAACCCATAGTAGGCCTTCAATAAACATGTACTGAATGTTGATTGGATCAGTAAAGGTTTCTGCACATCTTTTGACAAGTTAAGTGCCAGGGTAATACACAGATTTTTGTTTTTGCATTTGCAGCCCCATTACACTTTTAAACTTTTTATGGAAATTGCTATATTCCAAGGTTTTAAATTAGTGAAGCAAAGTTTAGCTATTCTTCAATGTGGGAGAGATTAGAAGTATACATTGAAATGCATTGTGTTGAGGCAGCAGAGTCCCACAAGGACAGAGAACATCCGAATCACAGTTGTGTCTTGGCTTATTTTAATCAATAAGAAAGTTTAGAACATGCTTAGATTAAAATTTAGGTAATATATATGCACATATCAGATAATTCACAGAGATATTTGCACATCCATGTTCAGAGAAGCACTATTCACAACAGTCAAGAGATAGAAGCAATCCAAATGCCCATCAGAATGGATAAAGAAAATGTAATATGTACACACAATGGAATACTATTAAGCCTTTATAAAAGAGGGAAGCCCTGTCACATGCTGCAGCATGAATGCACCTTGAGGACTTTATGATAAGTGATATAGGCCAGTCACAAAATGACAAATACCATATAGTGCCACTTATATGAAGTATCTAGAGTAGTAAAACTCAGAAACATAAAGTACAATGGTGGTTGCCAAGAGGGAGAAATGGGAAGTTTTTCAATGGATATAAAGTTTCAGTTTTGCAAGATGAAAAAAATCGAGAGATCTGATGAACAACAATGTGAATATATTTAACACTATTTTTTTTTTTTCTTTGCGGTATGCAGGCCTCTCACTGTTGTGGCCTCTCCCGTTGTGGAGCACAGGCTCCGGACGCGCAAGCTCAGCGGCCATGGCTCACGGGCCCAGCCGCTCCGCGGCATGTGGGATCCTCCCGGACCGGGGCACGAACCTGTGTCCCCTGAATCAGCAGGTGGACTCTCAACCACTGCGCCACCAGGGAAGCCCTGAGGAATCAAATTTTTATCGACATATGCATATTTGTGTTTTCGAAGACTTTTTTCATGCTGGTTTATTTAAAGAAAGCAGATATAACACCCAAATAAAATCAATTTAATGACAATTGGAAGCCATGAATTTTAAGCCACTCTTCAAGGGCAATTATCTATAGAGAAATGGACTTTCTTAAAAATGATAACAAATTTCATGTTAAAATATAGTTATGTTTAAATTAGGAAATACGTTGTAGTTGTTTCCGAGATAATAATTCAATAATTGTTAAGTACTTAATATTTAGGATTAACTTTTGGTGCTTGCAAATAACTGAGAAACAATTTGGGTCCATGCTGTTATCATTGGTAATTGCAGTATATTTATGATGACTTCATAGACACAGGTTAATTAGAATGTTAATTATCAAAATCTATTTTTGACTTAATAAAAACATCTGATGCCTATAAGCTGTCTTGCTGTTCCAGGTTATCTGTATCTAAATACAAATGAGTATATGAGCATTATACATTTTCCTCTATCTAGACATGTTGTAGATTGAATTGTTTCCACCCAAAAGATATGTTGAAGTCCTTACCCGCAATACCTGTGAACATGAACTTATTGGGAAACAGGGTCTTTATAGATGTAGTAAAGAAAAATTGAAGTCATACTGGATAAGGGTGGACCCTAAATTCAACGACTGGTGACCTTATAGAAGAGAGAAATTTAGACACAGAGAGAATGCCATGTGCAGACAGAGACAGAGTTTACAGTGATGCATCTACAAGCCAGAACCTATGCCAAGGATTGTCAGAACCACCAGAAGGTAGGAGAGAGGCATGGGACAGATTCTCTCTCAGGGCCTCCAGTAGGGATCAACTCTGCCATCACCCTGTTTTTGGAATTCTTTCCTCCAGACTGTGAGAGAATAAATTTCTGTTTTAAGCCATCCTGCTGTGATATTTGTTATGGCATCTCTAGGAAACTAACACAACACACAAATATGTATTTGCAATGGAGCAAAATTTGCCTGAAGGAGCATGGGCATTGGTGGTACACAAACTTTACACAAATTTAATAATTTTTGCTCCATGGATTACTTTCAGTGTGACTCTGAGTAAGTTACTTATCCTCTCTTCCATCAATTTTCTCTGGTAAAATGGCAATAATTGCATTGTGAAGATTAAATGAAATAGAATGTAATGACCAGAGCCTGTCACATGATGAGTTCAACAAACAGTAAAAGTAATAACAACTGACATAAGAGCTTGACTGCACACACTACACTCAAAAGTGCCAATAATTTTACTTAACTTTGTTTCCCTTCATGTTATATATATTAAAATGAGTTCCAAGGAAAAGTAGTATAAAGTAAGGTCAGATACCTAAACTCCATATCCTACATATTTTTAAGACTACAAATTGTCTAATGCAAAAATGAATATGACTGTAAACACCAATACTTGTGTTTTCAATGACTAGTTTTATTCAATACCCACTTAAATGTTGTATTATTTATGAAAAAAATGGACTCTGTCCTTGGATCTTTATTAAATCATAACTTACATGTCTACAGAATATTTTTCCTGTGATAGCAGAGCTGCTGGCTATTAACTAGTAACCAAGTGTTCCACTATGGCACAAGTTGCTTGCTATGCTATAAAATTTTCCATCTTAAGCTCTTAAAGACAGAATGAAGACCTGGGGGACTTTGTTGGTTCCAGTGATCTATCAAGTAACTTCAGGAGCTGAAAAATTTGCATCATTTGGCATCCATAATGCCAGATACATTCAACCCAGTGAGATAGTAAATCAATATTCCCTTAAATTATGAGACAGAGCATCAAGTACAGGAGCAAAGCACCTGCCAGAGATAAGAGCACCAAACAGAATGATCATCCAACCCAAATATAAGAAACTGAACATTTAGACCTTTAAACTGCCTAGCGTGACACACTGAATGGATAACATGCAAACCATATGTGGTATACACATTTGAAAACACACAGTATTTAACTGATGACACCAAAAAAAGACACTCTATTTTAACACAATGTGTAAGAATAAAATATTTATGATCACAGCAATTGAAACTACTCACTTAAAAAATTATTAATTGCTTATCGGTATGAGACTCTATGCATCTAAAAACCCCATAAAAAGATTCTTATATTCCATGACTTATGTATTGATTAAGTGTTAGAATCAATGTGAGACTATTGGCTTAAAGGTAATCTGCCTATATTATGTGCAAAATGTCAGGTGGCTATAGGAACAAGTAATGAAAAACTATGAATTTTCTTGAGAATAAAATATTTTAGAGTTATGAAGAGGAAATGCCATTTTACTAATCACTTAAACTTGTATTTTATGTATATTTTAAAATTTAATTACAACTTCTATTTTTGATTTTATAATATTTTCTAAGCAGTGTCTTCTTGCTTGTCACATGTCAGAGGAGTTGGCCAAATTGCCGTTGGCCAAGAGGTACAGTGAATAAGGCAAGCAAAAGTCTATGTTTTCAGTGTTATTTTCACAACTGGATGAATATTGTCTTCCAAACACACATATTCATAATTATTTAAATCCATTACATCTAATTCATTCTTCACTCACTGTTAAAAAGGAGTTGAGACAACTTCAGTGGGAAAACATGGTTTTCTCCAATGATGCACTACTCTATTTAGAAAGACATTTCATTTTTGCTTTTTCAAAGTAAATGTATGTTAGCTCTTTTTTAAGGGCACTGGAATGTGTTGTTAAACAATAGTACTTTACATAAAAAAATGATACTTTGTAAGCAATTATTATAATATTGTCTAATACTGAAATTCGCTATAGAAAAGGGCTATATAAGAGCAATATGGCTTTACATCAAAATTTCTCTTGCAGTGCCATATGAGTGTAATCTGTGTAAAACACATGGATGTCACTACATAATAAATACAGAGCCACTTATAGATCATGAATATTGTGCTGTGAACAATATCAAGGGGTACCACTTACTTCCTGGCTTCTATGAATGGCCCAACTGTAGTAGTACAGACCATACTCAACATGGTCTTATGCAGTGGCCCTAGATAAGCACCATAGCACATATTTCAAATGTAATAAGAATGATATAGCCAAGCTAAATTTTCTAGGAAGGGAATTTATGCACATTTATCATAAAATTAGTATTTTCTGATTGTTTTCCTACAGACCAGCTAATCATAATAAAATTTTTCATTTATCTATTCCCAACTTTTCTCTCAACAGGATTGCTTTTATTAAGTCCAGTCAAGTTATCTTATCTCTCTGTTGGGGCAAATATTCCTTTGCAACACAACAGGCCTCAGGTCATAATTTGCATAATTTCTGCAAAATAATTGATACTGATAATAACCATGAGTCACCTAGAAAACGTTAAATTATGTTTTAAGCTTTCTGATTAATAAGAAAAGCAAGTTTATTGTAAAGTTGTTCCAAGTTTTTCCTATGAGTCCTCATAAAGAAGAAACTATAATTTTGATGATATCCTTAATTATTTATTTATTTATTTATTTATTTAATTTATTTTTGGCTGTGTTGGGTCTTCATTGCTGCACTTGGGCTTCCTCTAGCTGCATCAAGTGGGGGCCACTCTTCGCTGAGGTGCACAGCCTTCTCATTGTGGTGGCTTCTCTTGCTGAGAAGCACAGGCTCTAGGCTAAAAGGCTTCAGTAGTTGTGGCACATGGGCTCACTAGTTGTAGCTCACAGGCTCTAGAGCACAGGCTCAGTAGTTGTGGCACATAGGCTTTGTTGCTCCACAGCATGTGGGATCTTCCCAGACCTGGGAATGAACCTGTGTCCCCTGCAATGGCAGGTGTATTCTTAACCACTGTGCCACCAGGGAAGCCTCTAACATTTTCATAATAAATATAGAAGCAAATTTTATACTCCTATACTATTCATTTCAAGCTGAGATAATAAGCCCAAGGAGTTCAGTAAAAGTATTATCTAAAAGAACACAGATTTAACTGAGCTAAAATTTAAAATAATATTAACTATAAAATAATAATCACAATTGAGAGCACATATTGAGTGTTTACCGTATATAATGTACTATGCAAGAATCTTTAGATAAATTAACTTCTTTAATCTTCAAAATAACTCTGCAATTTTCTTTTATTTTTATCCCCACAGTAGAGATGAGGACACTGAGGTCTCCTCTGAGATTGAGAATAGCCTATGTCATACTAATCACTATGCCTTCATTACTTGTCAACTTGGGGGAGAAGAAACACAGACATCACCAAGTGGCAGCAGGGGTACTTGCAGGAAATTCACATGCCCCCAACATTTATATATATCCTGTCTAGGTGGGGTTCCTCCTGGTTCTAAGTCACTACAATAAAGAGCTACTAATTGGAAAACGTTCTGTCCCTCAGGTGTGTCAGTTAAGGAAAAAAGTTTAAGTCATTTTTCAAAAGAAGACATACAGATGGCCAACAGGCACATGCAAAGATGCTCAAAATCACTAATCATTAGCAAAATTCAAATCAAAACCACAATGAGATATAAACTCACACCTGTCAAAATGGCTATTGTCAAAAAGACAAGAAATAACAAATGTTGGCAAGGCTATGGAGAAAAGGGAACCCCCATGCACTGCTGGTGGGAAAGTAAATTGGTGCAGCCATGATGAAAAACAGTATGGCGATACCTCAAAAAATTAAAAATAGAACTAACAAATCCTCCAGTAATTCTAATCCTGGGTATTTATCCAAAGAAAACAAAAATACTAATTCAAAAAGACATCTGAACCTCTACGTTCATTGCAGCATTATTTACAATAGTCAAGCTATGGAAGCAACCCAAGTGTGCATCAATATATAAATGGATGAAGAAGATGTGGTATATGTTTACAGTAATATTACTCAGCCATAAAAATAATGAAATCTTGCCATTTATGACAAAATGGATGAACCTAGAGGTTATTATGCTAAGTGAAATAAGTCAGAGAAAGATGAATACTGTATGACTGCACTTATATGTGGAATCTAAAAAACAAAACAAATGAACAAATAAGAAAACAGGAACAGAGTCAGAGATACAGAGAACAAGCAGGTAGTTGCCAGATGGGAAGGAGATGGAGGAGGAGAGAAATAGGTGAGGGAGGGTAAGAGGTACAAACTTCCAGTGGCAAAGTAAGTCACTGGTATGAAATGCAGAATGTGGAGAATATGGTCAATAATTATATGATATCTTTGGTGACAGATGGTAACTAGACTTATTATGGTGGTCATTTTGAAATATAGAAATATTGAATCAGATAGCTGGACCAAGATAGCGGAGTAGAAGGACGTCCTTTCACTCCCTCATGTGAGAACACCAGAATCACAAACAGCTGCTGGACAATCATCGACATGAAGACACTGGAACTCACCAAAAAAGATACCCCACATGCAAAGAAAAGTAGAAGCCACAATGAGATGGTAGGAAGGGTGAAATCACATTAAAATCAAATCCCATAATTCTTGGGTGGGTGACTCACAAACTGGAGTACACTGATACCACAGAAGTCCACCCACTGGAGTGAAGGTTCTGAGCCCCAAGTCAGGCTTCCCAACATGAGGGTCCGGCAACGGGAGAAGGAATTCCTAGAGAATCAGAATTTGAACGCTAGTGGGATTTGATTGCAGGACTTTGACAGGACTGAGGGAAACAGAGACTCAACACTTGGAGGGCACACACAAAGTAGTGTGTGCATCGGGATCCAGTGGAAGCAGCAGTGACCCCAGGGGAGACTGAACCAGACCTACCTACTAGTGTTGGAGGGTCTACTGCAGAGCTGGGGGGTGGCTGTGGCTCACCATGGGGACAAGGACACTGGCAGCAGAAGTTCTAGGAAGTACTACTTGGTGTGAGCCCTCCCAGAATCTGCCATTAGCCCCAGCAAAGAGCCCAGGTAGGCTCCAGTGTTGGGTTGCCTCAGGCCAAACAACCAAGGAGGGAAACCAGCCACAACCATCAACAGTCAGGAGGATTAAAGTTTTACTGAGCTTAGCCCTCCAGAGCAAAACCCAGCTCTACCCACCAGCAGTCCCTCCCATCAGGAAACCTGCACAAGCCTCTTAGATAGACTCATCCACCAGAGGACAGACAGCAGAAGCAAGAAGAACTAAAATCCTGCAGCCTGTGGAACAAAAACAACATTCACAGAAAGACAGACAAGATGAAAAGGCAGAAGGCTAGGTACCAGATGAAGGAACAAGATAAAACCACAGAAAAACACCTAAATGAAGTGGAGATAGGCAACCTTCCAGAAAAATAATTCAGAATCATGATAGTGAAGATGATCCAGGACCTCAGAAAAAGAATGGAGGTAAAGACCAAGAAGATGCCAGAAATGTTTAACAGAGACCTAGAAGAATTAAAGAACAAACAAACAGAGATGAACAATACAATAACTGAAATGAAAACTATACTAGAAGGAAACAATAGCAGAATAACTGAGGCAGAAGAACAGATAAATGACCTGGAAGACAGAATGGTGGAATTCACTGCTGCACAACAGAATGAAGAAAAAAGAATAAAAAGAAATGAAGACAGACTAAGAGACCTCTGGGGCAACATTAAGCGCAACAACATTCACATTATGGGGGTCCCAGAAGGAGAAGAGAGAGGGAAAGGACCGAGAAAATATTTGAAGAGATTATAGTTGAAAACTTCCCTAACATGGGAAAGGAAATAGCCACCCAATTCCCGGAAGCACAGCAAGTCCCATACAGGATAAACCCAAGGAGAAACACGTCAAGACACATAGTAAACAAAATGACAAAAATTAAAACAAAGAAAAATTATTGAAAGCAGCAAGGGAAAAATGACAAATAACATACAAGGGAACTCCCATATGGTTAACAGCTGATTTCTCAGCAGAAACTCTACAAGACAGAAGGGAGTGGCATGATATACATAAAGTGATGAAAGGGAAGAACCTACAACCAAGATTACTCTACCCGGAAAGGATCTCATTCAGATTCGATGGAGAAATCAAAAGCTTTACAGACAAGCAAAAGCTAAGAGAATTCAGCACCACCAAACCAGCTCTACAACAAACGCTAAAGGAACTTCTATAACAAATGCTAAAAGAAACACAAGAGAAGAAAAGGACTTACAAAAACAAACCCAAAACATTTAAGAAAATGGTCATAGCAACATTCATATTGATAATTACCTTCAACGTGAATGGATTAAATGCTCCAATCAAAAGACACAGGCTTGCTGAATGCATACAAAAACAAGACCCATATAAATGTTGCCTACAAGAGACCCACTTCAGACCTAGGGACACATACAGACTGAAAGTGAGGGGATGGAAAAAGATATTCCATGCAAATGGAAATCAAAAGAAAGCTACAGTAGCAATACTCATATCAGATAAAATAGACTTTAAAATAAAGGATGTTACAAGAGACAAGGAAAGACACTGCATAATGAATAAGGGATCAATCCAAGAAAAAGATACAACAATTATAAATATATATACCCCCAACATAGGAGCACGTCAATACATAGAGCAACTGCTAATAGCTGTAAATGAGGAAATCAACAGTAACAGAATAATAGTGGGGAACTTTAACACCTCACTTACACAAATGGACAGACCATCCAAAATGAAACCAATAAGGAAACAGAAGCTTTAAATGACACAATAGATCAGATAGATCTAATTGATACTTATAGGACACTCCATTCAAAAACAGCAGATTACACTTTCTTCTCAAGTGTGCACAGAACATTCCCAGGATAGATCACATCTTGGGTCACAAATCAAGCCTCAGTAAATTTAAGAAAATTGAAATCATATCACACACCTTTTCTGACAAAAATTCTATGAGATTAGAAATGAATTACATGGGAAAAAACGTAAAAAACACAAACACATGGAGGATAAACACTACATTACTAAATAACTAAGAGATCACTGAAGAAATCAAAGAGGAAATCAAAAAATACCTAGAGACAAATGACAATGAAAACATGACAATCCAAAATCCATGGGATGCAGCAAAAGCAGTTCTAAGAGGTAAGTTTATAGCTATACAAGCCTATCTCAAGAAACAAGAAAAATCTCAAATAAATAATCTAACCTTACACCTAAAGGAACTAGAGGAAGAAGAACAAAGAAAACCCAAAGTTATCAGAAGGAAACAAATAATAATGATTGAGCAGAAATAAATGAAATAGAAACAAAGAAAACAATAGCAAAGATCAATAAAACTAAAAGCTGGTTCTCTGAGAATATAAACAAAACTGATAAACCATTAGCCAGACTCATCAGGAAAAAGAGAGAGATGACTCAAGTCAATAAAATTAGAAATGAAAAAGGAGAAATCACAACTGACACTGTAGAAATAAAAAGGATTATAAGATATTATGACAAACAACTCTATGCCAATGAAATGGACAACCTGGAAGAAATGGACAAATTCATAGAAAGGTGTAACCTTCCAAGGCTGAACCAGGAAGAAATAGAAAATATGAACAGACCAATCACAAGTAATGAAATTGATAATGTGATTAAATATCTTCCAACAAACAAAATTCCAGGACCAGATGGTTTCACAGGTGAATTCTATCAAACATTTAGAAAAGAGCTTACACCAATCCTTCTCAAACTTTTCCAAAAAATTGCAAGGAAGGAACACTCCCAAACTGATTCTATGAGGCCACCATCACCCTGATACCAAAACCAGACAAAGACACGACAAAAAAAGAAAATTACAGACCAATATCACTGATGAATATAGATGCAAAAATCCTCAACAAAATACTAGCAAACAGAATCCAACAACACATTAAAAGGATCATACACCATGCTCAAGTGGGATTTATCCCAAGGATGCAAGGATTCTTCAATATATGCAAATCAATCAATGTGGTATACCATATTAACAAATTGAAGAATAAAAACCATATGATCATCTCAATAACTGCAGAAAATGCTTTTGAGAAAATTCAGCACTGATTTATGATAAAAACTGTCCAGAAAGTGGGCATAGAGGGAACCTACCTCAACATAATAAAGGCCATATATGACAAACCCACAGCAAACATCTCTGTCAATGGTGAAAAACTGAAAGCATTTCCTCTAAGATCAGGAACAAGACAAGGACGTCCACTCTCACCATTATTATTCAACATAGTTTTGGAAGTCCTAGCCTCGGCAGTCAGAGAAGAAAAAGAAATAAAAGGAATACAAATTGGAAAAGAAGAAGTAAAACTGTCACTGTTTGCAGATGACATACTATACATAGAGAATCCTAAAGATGCCACCAGAAAACTACTAGAGCTAATCAATGAATTTGGTAAAGTTGCAGGATACAAAATTAATGCACAGAAATCTCTTGCATTCCTATACACTAATGATGAAATATCTGAAAGCAAAATTAAGGAAACACTCCCATTTACCATTGCAACAAAAAGAATAAAATACCTAGGAATAAACCTACCTAGGGAGACAAAAGACCTGTATGCAGAAAACTAGAAGACACTGATGAAAGAAATTAAAGATAATATCAACAGATGGAGAGATATACCATGTGCTTGGATTGGAAGAATCAATATTGTGAAAATGAGTATAGTACCCAAAGCAATTTACAGATTCAATGCAATTCCGATCAAACTACCACTGGCATTTTTTATGGAACTAGAACAAAATATCTTAAAATTTGTATGGAGACACAAAAGACTCTGAATGGCTGAAGCAGTCTTGAGGGAGAAAAATGGAGCTGGAGGAATCAGGCTCCCTGACTTCAGACTATACTACAAAGCTACAGTAATCAAGACAATATGGTACTGGCACAAAAACAGAAATATAGGTCTATGCAACAGGATAGAAAGCCCAGAGATAAACCCACACACCTATGGTCAACTAATCTATGACAAAGGAGGCAAGGATATATAATGGAGAAAAGACAGTCTCTTCAATAAGTGGTGCTGGGAAAACTGGACAGCTACATGTAAAAGAACGAAATTAGAACACTCCCTAACACCTACACACAAAAATAAACACAAAATGGATTAGAGACCTAAATGTAAGACTGGGCACTATAAAACTCGTAGAAGGAAACATAGGAAGAACACTCCTTGTCATAAATCACAGATAGTTTTTGATCCACCTCCCAGAGTAATGAAAATAAAAACAAAAATAAACAAATGGGACCTAATGAAAGTTCAAAGCTTTTGCACAGCAAAGGAAACCATAAACAAGATTAAAAGACAACCCTCAGAATGGGAGAAAATATTTGCAAACAAATTAATGGAGAAAGGATTAATCTCCAAAATATATAAAGAGCTCATGCAGCTTGATATTAAAAAAAACAAACAACCCAATCCAAAAATGGGCAGAAGACCTAAATAGACATTTCTCCAAAGAAGACATACACATGGCCAAGAAGCACATGAAAAGCTGCTCAACATCACTAATTATTAGAGAAATGCAAATCAAAACTACAATGAGGTATCACCTCACACCAGTTAGAATGGGCATCATCAGAAAATGTAGAAACAACAAATGCTGGAGAGGGTGTGGAGAAAAGGGAACCCTCTTGCGCTGTTGGTGGGAATGTAAACTGATGCAGCCACTATGGAGAACAGTATGGAGGTTCCTTAGAAAACTAAAAATAGACTTACCATATGATCCAGCAATCCCACTATTGGGCATATACCCAGAGAAAACCACAATTCAAAAAGATACATGTAACCCAATGTTCATTGCAGCACTATTTACAATAGCCAGGTCATGGAAGCAACCTAAATGTCCATCGACAGACAAATGGATAAAGAACAAGTGGTACATATATACAATGGAATATTACTCAGCCATATAAAGGAACGAAATTGGGTCATTTGTTGAGACATGGATGGATCTAGAGACTGTCATACAGAGTGAAGTAAGTCAAAAAGAGAAAAACAAATATTGTATATTAATGCATATATGTGGAACCTAGAAAAATGGTACAGATGAACCGCTTTTCAGGGCAGAAATTGAGACACAGATGTAGAGAACAAACGTATGGACATCAAGGGGGGAAAGCTGCAGGGGGATGGGGGTGGTGGTGTGATGAATTTGGTGATTGGGATTTACATGTATACACTGATGTGTATAAAATGGATGACTAATAAGAACCTGCTGTATTAAAAATAAATAAATAAAAAATAAACCTATATAAAGGTTTAAAACAAACAAAGGAAATATTGAATCATTATGCTGTATACTAGGAACAAGCAAACAAACAACCTCATAGAAAAAGAGATCACATTTGTGGTTACCAGAAGTTGGGATGGGGGCGGGGAAAATGGATGAAGGTGGTCAAAAGGTACAAACTTCCAGTTATAAGGTAAAAAGTACTAGCGATGTAATGTACAACATGATAAATAAAATAACACTGCTGAATGTACATATAAAAGTTGTTAAGAGAGTAAATCTTGAGCATTCTCACAACAAGGAGAAACATTTTTTTTCTATTTCTTCAAATCTGCATCTATAGGAGATGATGGATGTTCACTAAACTTATTGTGGTAATCATTTCATAATGTATGTAAGTCAAATTATTATGCTGTGCACCTTAAACTTATACAGTGCTGTATGTCAATTATATCTCATTAAAGTTGGAAAAAATTTAAAGTGCTTTGTGATTTTATTAACATAGACTAAACTATTAAGCAAATAATAAACACTAAAGAAAGGAAAAATTTAAATCAGCACCAATAATCCAGAAGAATTGATAAACTGCATATCCTTTAAATAGTTATCCTTTAATATTAATTATAAAAAAATAACGCCACAAAAGCTAGCCAATTATGAGTTCAGTTATAATATTTTCCAATAACGGAATATAATATTCTACATTATTGATAAAAAAATCAAGTAAGTGGACTTTGGGGTTGACATTAAAGATTTTGAATCTATACCCATCCTGAATAGATGCCATCTGAGGAAATAACTGTGGACAAGATGAAGACTTTCCCTAGAAAATAATTATAGGTATGTTTTAACTAAAAACAAATGAGCAATTTAGGTGCCAAATATCTTAATGAAGTTTAATCTTTTCATTTAAGCATGCTTAATTGAGACTAAGACCCCTATTCATGTAAAGGCTATACTTTTCCTCATCAAATAACCATCAATATTGATACACCAATTTTACCCGGTACATAAGTGTTTACCCGGTACATAATGTTGATTTTCCAGACAATTCTAAATAACGTTCTCCTATTAATAACTCAAAAGAAATTGCAGGCTCAAACATAATATTTCTTTTAAGATAAATTAATTTTATTTTCTAAAAGGTCTCTCAGCCAATGGCTTTTTATTTAGCACAGAATATTATTGCCCTTGCCCCCAAAATAAATATACTTGCTTAGCCTTAATTATAAGGCAAAAAATTATGTTTCTCTTGTTTATTAAAAAAAGTACCATGTGTTTTCTTCTTAATAGAACTGTGTAGAGGGAAATGACTGTTCACTTCAGATGAATTTCTCATGATGAAGGCAGAAAGAATAAAAAAATGTCCAATAATTAACTTTTAAAATTATATATGACATTTTTGATCATTCTTTCACATCCTCAGAGATGCAGCATATTGTTAACATAGGAATAAAGATTCTTCCAAACTAATATTCAGAACCAATCTACAAATTTTTAACAAATATTATGATTTTGAACAAATCATTTTGTATTTGGTGACAACTTTCTGTATCTAATGACTATAAATAATAACTTTCCAATGTAAAAAATTACCAATCATAAAGTATCTTAAAATTCTGTAAGAAAATAAAAATTTAATGCATATATTAACACTGAATAAGTTAACCTTATTCAGTGAAAATTGTTTTTTGTCAGTCAAAAAGGATAGTGAAAAACATTGAGGAATTTCAGGCATCTGACTAATAGGTTAACTAAATTCATAAATGCAATCATTTAAATAAACTTTCTATTAATCTTTTTGAAAATAATAAAAACACATTTTTCTATTATAAATATCTATTCGAATATAAAATTAGAAATATTCTAGAAAAGTAGCTACATATTACATTTCTAATGGCCCACAACATATGGCAGGCATTCTTCTATCAATTTTAAAATGAAAATGTTTATTATATTCTGTATATTCAGATTCTTAACATTCATTTCAAAATCCTGTCCCAAAAAATATAAACTGAATACAAACTGTTACAAGCAGAATCCCAGAAGTATACAGAGGACACGTTAAAGAGGGATGAGGGCAAGTTAAGGAAATCCACAGTGAAGCACACAAGGACTGATGAGATGACAATAGGAAGTCCCTGGGTGCTTTGTTTTTAATATATAAAGTAACTTTATTTTTTTAATTGAAGTATCAATATAATTGATTTACAATGTTGTGTTAGTTTCAGGTGTACAGCAAAGTGATTCAGTTATACATATATATCAATATATATCTGCTCTTTTTCAGATTCCTTTCCCTTATAGGCTTTTACAAAATATTGAATATAGTTCCCTGTGCTATACAGTAGGTCCTTGTTTGTTATCTATTTTATATATAGTAGTGTGTATATGTTACACAACAGTGTATACACACACACACACACAGGTGGTTGATTGGAGTATAAACTAGTCCAGTTTTACATGTATACAACAAGTAGTGTGTATATGTTACGCAACAAGAGAAGCCACTGCAATGAGACGCCTGCGTACCGCAACGAAGAGTAGCCCCCACTTGCCGCAGCTAGAGAAAGCCCATGCACAGCAACGAAAACCCAATGCACCCATAAATAAATAAATAAATGTGGTTTTTTTTCTTTTTTTTTAAAGCCTTACAGTAATTACCTTTTTAAAAGTTAGGCTAAACACAATAAATTATTTTTATATGGAACTACTTTCATATGGCAGCATAAAATAATCAGCCAATGGCTATATCTGAAAAGGAAAACATAACTTCATTTACGCTTGGTATGTTAAGGCATTTCTGCTTATGTCTTCCCAAATTTGGCATTGTTAATTTCCTCTATAAATAACCAAGACTCTCTCCCCATATGTCCTATAACATGAATTCTTACTTCAGCAATAGTTGGCTGCTACAACCATGACTACCCATTTGTGGTTATAATCTTACTGAAAAGGAAAACAAGTTTTCCACACCTTCAAAGCTGATTTTTGCTCTTTAAAGAGTCTTTATTATGCTTACACAAGCCATGAATTTCCAAGAGACAAACAGGTATACGTTTTGTACACTTATTTGATCACCTTTTTCATGGAACACCTTAAAGAATATTGTTTAAGAAACAATACTGTAGCCATTCAAAATCCCTCACAGCAATTTCAGACAAAGATACATACAAAAACAGGTCCTTACCAGTAGAAGGTACCTTTGCATTAATGTTATATTTCCCCCCCACCAATCCCTGGACCATATTCCACCCCCATCAGAAGGTTCAGTTCATTGCACTGGATGAAGAAAAAAAGTTTTAAAATGCTTGGTATCATAGCTATTATTATTGACTGGCTGCTTACATTGAAACGATCAGCGTACAGGATTTATAAATTTTTATCATACAGGATTTATAAATCGTACAGGATTTATCGTACAGGATTTATAAATTTCCTACATCTATGTGCTTTATAATGTGTCTCTAATTCTCAGAAAATATGCAAGAAATACTTTTTGTATATAAGATTGAGAGGAAAAGTTGCTAATATTCAATTTAAAACAATGTCCTATTTATACCAAAAAATATATAAGAAATAGGCGCCCTAGGTCTCATCTTCAGCTCTCACATGAATTTACTCTGTCACTTGAGAAAAACTGGACTAGTTAATACTCCAATCAACCACCTGTGTGTGTGTGTGTGTGTGTGTGTGTGTGTGTGCGTGTGTGTGTGTTTGTTTCTCAAGGTGTTTGGGGATGGTGTATTTCTTTCTCTCTGCTATGCTTTTCCTGTGTCCCTCTAGCCTATTTCCACTAAGAACACAATGTACCCAAAACAAAAGATATACACGATTTCTCAGGGTATTAAAAATAACACAATCAGAGCACTCAGAAGCTATAAATCAGAAACTATACGCATGTATGGTATGCATATGCATGCAACTGAAAGGCATATTAAAGGTTATATACATATACCTTTATATACAAAGATGCACACACAAATATATACATATATATATATATATTTTGCTATGTATAGAAAATAAGGACTAAAGAAAAGAAAAGTACAAGTACACCAACATAGTTACTAAGACCATAAATCAAATTAGGCTCTGAACTCTGACAGAAGGGCAACAGAGAAATACAATCACAGATTTTCATTATTGGACTCAGTGCAATTCATCAAATGATGTAAAACACTTTCTCCTTCCCTTCCTCCCTCCTTCTCTCTCTCTCTCAGTCTCAATCTATACACACACGTGTGCATGTGTGCGTGTGTGTGTGTGTGTGTGTGATCTCTACAGATATAAACATGCAAGAGTTAAATACACACAATTTTGACTTTTAATCTATCACATATTTCATAGTTTAATATTTTCAAACAGCAAATATATCTTTGTATAAATTATATGTGTGAAAGCCTACTGTGGGATTAAAAAATGAAAAAAATACTAAAAGTATGGTTAGAAAATACATAGATTCTGAAAATCCAGGTTGTTTTTAAGTACAAATGTTCCACCTAATAGTGTTTTATCTGCCTAGGAACAAGTAGTACTATACTAGAAACCAATTTTTTTAAATAAGGTAACATTTTTACTTTAAGGGGCCTATATGAGGAAGAGTTGTAGGAACCATGAAATACATGTAAAATTTTTTTTTTTTTTTTTTTTTTTTTTGCGGTACGTGGGCCTCTCACTGTTGTGGCCTCTCCCGTTGCAGAGCACAGGCTCCGGACGCGCAGGCTCAGCAGCCATGGCTCACGGGCCCAGCCGCTCCGCGGCACGTGGGATCTTCCCGGACCAGGGCACGAACCCGCGTCCCCTGCATTGGCAGGCGGACTCTCAACCACTGCGCCACCAGGGAAGCCCTACATGTAAAATTTTTAGTTACTCACACATGTGAATCTACACACCCACATAGCACCCTTTAACCACTGTGTAAAATGATCTATGATTTTACATGGTAAACATTTGCAACTGTTACCTTCACTGAGTAGCTTTCTTTCCAACACCTGTTTATAGAAGTATACTGATGACTAGAACGTTTTGAACTGAGACTTGAGGGAAAATACTACGTAATAGTCTTCTTTGTGTTACAGTGCCAGGTACATGGTTGGCATGCAACACATTTGGATCGAGCAAATGAAAGAGTAAACAGTTTATCAAGGAAATCAAGTGACAAAGATCATCACTAAATTACCTTCTTTAGTTACAAATGCTGGATCAATCCTAGAGTATGGGATTTAGGGTGATATTTCTACCACCTTACACTTAGAGCCATAAGAATAATCAGGTTCCCCACGTACACTCATTCCACTTAAAAACGAAGGAGACACCCACCACAAGTTGTAAATTAACAGCAACATCAGCCCTTGGATTTGTCTCACTTTGGCCGTTTTTTTTCAACTTTCGAGTTAGTTGCCAACAAAGGCATTTCACATAAAATTTGGATTTTGAGCTCCTCTTAATAAATCAAATGTCTGGCAACCCTGTACCCAGAGTTGCTCAAGACAACACAAAGTTACACCCAAATGCTGTTGCTCCCTCTAGACAGGGCATATGCTTTCCAGTAACCACGTCACTCACTCCCCAGCATCTGGTACTCCGTTGGCTTCACCCATTTATGTTCACTCCGGGGCCACTGCAAGCATCTGATTTTGTAAGCTCTGCTATGCACAATCCATTTTTAATAATGAATCCAAATCTCAATTTTGGTAATTACTAGCAGTGCAACCTTGAGCAAGTAATTTATTCTCATAGAGTCTCAATTTCATCACCTATAAAACTGTGAAAGTAATCCCTTGTCACATCACAGGGTGACTGTGGAAGGAAATGAGATTATATATGAAAAGGCTTTGTGAACTTGAAAGGCCATATGTATATACAGTATTATTTTTATTTTATTATTAAAGTCCTAATAAGTAAAATTGTGATCATCTTTAAACTATGATATATTCCTAAACAAAATTTAAATTCCTTAGATTAATAGGTAGAAAAAGAAACTACAAATGTTAACAGTGACTTAGATGTACAATTAAAAACTGGTGAATATTAGAATGCAAGCAGAGACTATATCAACAGATGGCGTTATTTTTGTTCAATCCACTTGGTCTAAAATAATTTAATCAAATGTAATGTTATTTAAGAAAAGTTAAGGCCAAATTACTTTATTAAAATAAAAGACATAGAACAGGCAGGATATATAATATTTTCATTAATTATTTCCAAATTATCTATAAATAAATATTTGTTTTCTGCATGAAGTATTAATAACTTAAACACATTTAATGTTAAAGTGTCTTAAAGAAAAGCAACTATGCTTAAAGTAATTCTATAACAAAGAATTATAGAATTAAAATCTAAATATCACTCTTACCTAAAGTTTTACAGTAGTCTTAATTTTAAATGTATTTTTATATCTTTATTGCTATCGTTTTTATTTCAAGTTCTCCCTTTAATATGAGTGTGTATGTATATTTAATTTTTAAAATTGGAACCTTCTATTTATGAATAAATTTTCAAAAAATCATTTTATTCACAGCATATAGGCACAAATTCCAATTGTGTGTTTTCCTCCTTCACAGTTCCATATCTTATTCACTGACTTTGTTTCTCTTGCCTAATAATGTTGATGGTTACCCAATTTTGAATCCTTAGTAATTTGTGCTAAAGATGTTTGATGTTGTATGCATACTATCATAAACATTATGCAAAAAATACTATGCTGCCATATATAATTATATTTCTATACAAAAAATATATTTCCCTTTGGCCAATTTTTTCATTACTGAATACATAAACGTCACTGGGGTACCCCATTTACTTAATGGACTTTATTAACTTGATCAAAATCCATCACTAGAGTGAATCCTTTAGTTTCATATAACAAACCTCCTGCACTTTTTTCTCTGGATCCTGACTGAGTTTTGGCAAGCATGATCATACCTTCAACGATATGTGACTTTCAGATATAAAAAAAGGTGCTTTTCATATTCTCCATAGTTTACTATGATATATTCCTATTAGATGTACCATTAAAAACTGGTGAATATTAGCATGCAAGCAGCTTATTGTTGTGTTTATCTTTAGTAGCCATAATAATTACCATGTATTGAATGCCTATCTTGAGCAGGGCCTTAAATATTAAGCCACTAAATCCTTGTCATAACCCTCTACATATTGTAACATTAGTTTACAATTTAGGAAAATGAAGCTAAAGAAAGGTTAAGTAACTTGATCCCTGCCTCACAGCCCATAAGCAAACGGCAGAGACAGAATTACAACACAAGTCTTTTCAGATCCCAAAGCCCCAAATGCTTTCTAAGCAATAGCTTTTCAAGCTATTTTCATTGTCCTCAGGGATGAATAAACTCCCTAAAACTCGTAACAGTCAGAGATCATTATATAAATAGTGGATGCTGAAAAAATCTCTAAAGATTTATGAGTCCATTGTGAAGGCAGTATAAATTATGTGAGTTGAAATAAAACCCATAAAGATGACAGGATTCAATGATTGATATGTGCTTCATTATCATTATTTACAAGTAAGATATACTACAACCTAATGTTTAAATTTCCCTCAATTCATTTATTTAATCAAAAATAGGAAGGAGTAATTTTTTAATAAAGAGAATCATTTTTTATGATTTAAATTAAATCCTATTTAATTTTTTTCTCTGCCTAGTAAATTCTTATGGTGACAATTTGAATCTCATTTTGTAAAATAAATCCAAAAATTATGTTGATTTTACTATATTTGGTCTTCAATGCATTTTGTATATCATTTTATTTATTCATGAATTAAGAAAGATTAATGCTTAACTCAAGCACCTAACACTTTTTTAGTCTTAAATATAATTTTTTAAAGAAATATACAAGTGTTTACACAAAAGTGTAAACTAGTAACATTTTTCAGGATTAAACATTGTATAAGAACACAAATTCTGAAATTCAAACCCTAAAGACTCACATGTGAGGTTGGTCCTGAAGTCTTGTTTCTCCTTTTAAGCCTATACATTCCAATTTAATACAAAGTTGGTAACCAAGAGGAAGTATAGATTTTAGAAATAAATATCTATATGATTCAATTTATTTCTATTCATTCATTATATCATTGATCCATTCATTTATTATATAGGGATATATATGTGTGTATATATGTGTGTATATATATATATACACACACACACACACACACACACACACACACATATATACTCTACTTGCCACCAAAAAATGATTTGTGATTCCAGATTCCTCAGTTCCTCATATTAATAGGCATGCAGGCAATCAGATTGCTAAAATTAAAAGTAGTTACTGAGATTGAATATTAAACTCGTCTCTGAGACTCCTTGTAGCCAGTAACAGAAAAAAAGACAATGATGCTGACTTCTTTGCAGCTATAACTATCTCTTCAGCTTGTCAGAATAATCGAAAATATTTTCAGATTTCTGTAACTGTTTGAAAACTACAACATTTTTTCAAGGTTACTGATGATTTCATACAAAACATGCATTCAGACAATATTTAATGATATATAGGTATATATAAGTTATCAGGAGAAGTAGTCAACAATAACACCAAAATGCTGCCACAAATGTGTTGCTTCGGAAATGTTCTAATTTAACAGTGATGGGTTAAATTCACTTCTATTTGTTTCAGAATCATATTTGACTCCAGTCAGTGCCCCAGACTAAATTATTATACTTTGTTGTTTACAACCACATAAATATCCTGCATCTGAGAGAAAATAAGCCAACAATAACTAACTGCTTATTAGTTTTTAGCCTTTGTGATGTGTTTAGGGTGAAGTAAACACCATACCAGGGTGTTTTAATAGGAAAAAATACAAGAGAATCAAGACAGTTTCTGCCAAAGGTTGATAAGCTACTGGAGAGGTAAGAATACTTGGTTCACCTTGTGCATTGCTAGTAGGAGTATAAAATGGTATAGATGATGTGGAAAACATTATGGCAGTTCCTCCAAAAATTAAATACACAATTACCATATGGTCCAGCAATTCTACTTCAAAAGAACTGAAAGCAGGGATCCAACAGACATTTGTATGCCAATCTCATAGGAACATTATTCACAATAGCCAAAAGCTAGAAACAACCCAAATGACCCACCACTGGATAAGTAAAATGTGGTATATATAGATACAATGGAATATTATTCAGCCTTAAAAAGTAATGAAGTTCTGAAACATGTTATAACAATGTGGATGAAATTTGAAGGCAATATGCTAAGTAAAATAAGCCAGACACAAAAGGACAAATAGTGTATGATTATACTTACATGAGGGGCCTAGAGTAAATTTACAGACACAGAAAATAGGATGGTGGTTGCCAGGAGATGGGGGGGAAAGAAATTGTAAAGTATTGCTTAAAAATTTCAGTCTTGGAAAACGAAAAAATTCTGGAGATGGATGGTAGTGGTGGTTGCACAGCAATGTGAATGTACTTAATGTCACAAACTGCACACCCAAAAATAGTTAAAATGGCAAATTTTATGTCATGTATATTTTTCCACAATTTAAAAATAAATTAAAAAAGAATACTTGGCTTACTCTTCTAAGGTTTTTTTTTTTTTTTGCTTATATTAATTTTCATTCATCATTCACTAGCTTTGAAAGTACCACTTATGTGAACACTTAATGTGTTCCTCTGGCCAGACCAGAAAGCAAAATGTAAGGAGAAATTCCTATGTTCTATTTTCTATTGCATTTCTATTTCTATTGTATGCTACCCCATGACATAATATTGCAGTGGTTCTCAAACAGGACCTTAGTTAAAAAGAACAGAGCCCAAGGCCACAAAGAATTACAGAATCAGAATATTTGAAGAGTCCTACCCAAGAATTTTTTTTAACTCCCCAGTAATTCTGATCATAAACCTTTTTGGGAATGACTTTGCTTTTTTACTCGGTGTGTGGTCTTAGCTGAATACTGACAGAAACTGATTTTTCAGAGCTGTGGAAACACCATAATCTAACACTCTCATTAAGAAATAAACACATTTAGGAATTGGAAACATTTCCAAGATTCCTTCCAAAACTGAATAACATAACATGAAAGCTTTCACTGTCTTTCATCCACTATCTAGGCTCTTGTGGTTAGCAAAAAGCAATAATATATTCATTCTATACCTAAGGCCTTTATAAGAACAGCATGATCCCAGAAAGTCTAATAATCTCCATTGATCCATAAAATTTGATGGCAATATCATTATGAATCCATCCTAAACTAATTCCCTTTAATATAAGCATGAATTATATATTCCAGTCATAGTATATGAAGTCTAAACTCACTTAGTCAGGCTGATATTGGAAAATACACTTATTTAACACATGATGGCCTTACCAGAAAATATGTTTAAGTTGACCCAAGATCTTCTAATATATATGTTAAAAAAATCTTATAAAAAACAAATTAGCTTCAAAAGTTCTAGAGTACATTAGAAAACTGTCTTTCTAAGGGGAAAATATTACCAATTACATGGGCATAAACTCTGAAGTTTCTTCTCCTCTGAACCCATTTTTCACATAAGCATCAAATAAATTTTCTTCACACACAACTCTGAGCAAGTCATTCTTGTAACTTAAGCAATGGGAACAAAAAGTGCCAATTCTTCAGGCCTTTTGCCTGTTAATGCAAAGCCCAAACTCCCTAGTGCAGCATTAAGGTCACTAGGCTATGACCCCAAATATTTTAGGGACTGCATTAGCCACACTGTTTCAGTTGTTTATCACCACAGAGTCAAAATTACAAGACACAAAAGACTGAAATGGGTTCTACTCTCCATGTATTCCTTCCTTGGTGTGGCACTCAGTTAAGCCCAGATTGCCCCTGCACCCTTCCTAACCTGCTGCCTGACGTCGGGGTTCTTTATCTGTGTGAACTTGGCCCTAGAGCTGGAGCTGCTCCCTTTTCAATCAGGGAATGACCAAGGGCTGCTCCTGCTCGATAATCCAGCCTCTGTGAGTGTGGCAGGGTACAAAAGAAGGCATTCCCATCCTTCCATCACCTTTCGTGATGGCAAAGAAAGTGGTCCCATCAGGACATCCAGTCACAACTCTTATCTCAGGTCTCCTGCCATCTCTTTTCGAAATGTAATCTATGAACATAATTTTTCAAGCAAGCATAAATTTTAAACCAAGAAGTACTTCAAGAGAGAATTTACGGGTGCCATTTGTTCCATTGTCTTTTTGCAGAGGTGCAGCTTATATTTGAGAATAAGCACAAATATCTCAGCCAATCTTGCTTAAAAACAACAGATAATAGTCATAGTTTTAAAAATTCTAGCTGTATCCCATAAGACAGAAAAATCATTATATACAGGATCCACTTGGGGGATATTCCTGAGGTCTCCTATAGTATCAACTAACCTTCCCCAAAATCATTCGTACTATTTTTCTTGAGCTGCAGTCATTGTGGACTCGTTTACGTTTCTTCTTACACAGACTTATACCTTCCCAACTGCATACCTACATTCACCCTGTATTTTCTACCTGGACATCGTTACATCCTTCATTGCTTTTTCTACCTAGTAACGTGAACTTCCTTCGAAGGATGTCCTCACTCTCTCCCCCGTTGTGGTGCTTTCCATGGCCCTTCCAACTGGAACTGAGCTCCTCATCTTTAAATTCTCACTGCATTTTATTTATGCCCCTTTTGAGCCACTTAAGCACATTCTTCCATCCACCAAAGAAGTCTGAATATAGATTGAATATCCTTTGCCCGATTTTATCAGTATGATTTGAGTGAGCTTATACTCACTGAAAGCAGAAATCTTGTATCATTTATCTTTGCATTCATACCAATATCTTATCAGTAATTTGTAGTCAATTAATGAATGATATTAGAAAATTATTCACTATCTAAGAAGTCACTCTTATTAAGATCATTTTAAGTGGATCTCTTTGGTTAAAAATAGAACAAATTTGAAATAGAACAAAATAGAACTGTATCATGAATTAATATGGTGGTAACCATAAATTTAATACATTTTCATAAACAGAGCTAAAGGAAGTCTCTGCTGTCTGTTACAGAATAAAAGAAATACAGCATCTTTCCAACCCTGTTCCTGTCTTCTCTCCATGTATTCTTTATTATATATTCCACTTGCTTTAACTGCTGTTAGGTTCAAGGTCTACAATCATTAGGCCTCATGTGAGGCCTAATGATTGTATCTAAATAGCGCTGTTGTATCTCTTGTATCTAAATAGCAATTTGATATTGCAACCTTTAGATACGAGGCACTTGGAATTGCCTTTTTATTTTGATTATGCATGCTCCATAACAGTATCTCCAAAAGCAGTCTACAGCAAGGAAACAAAATCATTAAATAACAAATTTCTAATATTCCAAGGTCAACACTGTGGTTATTCTCTCTTTTCCCATCTTGAAATTATGTCAGTTTCTATGATTATCTTAATTACCTATTTGCCTACTTGTGTACTGTTCTTCTTTAACAATATCTACACAGCTATCCCACTGACACTAGAATATAATTTCTATGAAAGCAGAAACTCTACCCCGTGGACTGAAAACAGTGTCTGGCATTACAAGAATCACTGCATAAATACTGAATGAGTGAACAGCATCATCAATTAACACTTTCCCTTCTGAAAACTATATTTTCAAGACAATGAAATGATAGGGTTATTCTGGAGTCACACAATATAAATGTTTTTTATTGAAACAAGCCTAGATTGCTTGTTTCAAGCAATCTGAAAATGGTTCTTAACCCAGGGAAGAGGAGGAGGAAACACAAGGAGCTTGTAGTACACACAGCAGCTGATCCTGACTTAGGGAGTCTAGATTATGGGCTGGATGTGGTATGCATCAGCATGCATTTTTTCAATAGCTCCTCCTTAGGTGATTTTTTCAGAATTCAAATTCAGAGCCCAAGTTCTCAACAGCTGAATGTCTTCCTCTATACACTGAATTACCTCAGGTTGTTAGTCTCCCGCTAGCAGCGCAGTGCCAGGCCCTCCTATGCCTCAGGGCCATATGCAAAGTCCAGCACATACAATCCCAGAGGCCTGGCTCTGGCATCAGGAAAACTAAAGGCAAGAGATATGCCGAAGGCCAGAGACCCTGGCTAGGTTGACTCTTTCCAGGCCTTTCTTGGGAACTTGGTACTAAATGGAGCCCTGGGACCACTACTGGCTTGGCTTGGCTGGCTGGTCCCCACTGACAAGGCTAAGTGGGGAGGGGAGATGAGAAGTCCGTCCTACAAGGCTCCTCTGGGTGGGTGTACTGATCAGGGCTTTATAAAAATAATCTTAGTGGCTTTGCCTATTAAGAGATATCATAGACAGCAGGTAATAAGCCCCTCAGACACATTCTACCAGGACTCCCTGGGACTATATAGCCTTTGAGGATTGGAGACTCCGTGAACCCCTCCTCTGAAGCAGTGCTAAAGAGGAACCAATTCTCCCTTTTCTGACTGGGTACCATGCAGGGCACATTTGTCTACATGAGAGGCGGATAAGCACAGGGACTAAAAATGGGGTTTGGAAGCCAAGGTGTTGCTCAGGCAATCCTGATGGGGACCCATGATTGAGAAGTGCTCCAGGGCCTTTGACATTTTGACATTTGACATTTCTAGGCTAAATCATGATTATGATTATGATTAATCATAATCATCATTGTATACCAATCTCTCCTCCCACTGACACATTTTTAGTTACAAGTAACAAGCCAACCTTGCGAAGAGGCTACAAAAGGACAGTCTAAGAGGTACAGAGGGAAATTAAGTACATGTACTTCAGGACTTCTAAACACCAGTTTAAGTTTAAGATGAAAAATAAATAATGTGAATTTTCTAATTAATAAAAAACTTGCTCAATTATTTTCATATAGATGATGCTAAGTGTCCAATTATTATGAATTTAGATCCCACTGGATACAATTAATGACAATAGTAATAAGAAATTACATCCTTTGCACCAGTAAAATTTATAATGGAAAGTTGAGATATGAATTTTAAAATATACAAGAAGGTATATAATTTTTCAAAATTCTTTTAGGGGAAACATGTACACCCCTGGATCCTAGTTTAATTTCCCTTTTTACTGTATGCTATGGAAAGTTCCATAATATGAAAGAACCCAATAATATATAAATTTATTATACAATGCATGTGAACAAAGTTTAAAAATTAAGACTATATAGAATTAGTGTATACTATGTTGCCCCATAACCTTAATTAAGCAAATCAGAAAATAAATGACAAAAATTTTTAACTAGCCAAAGGAGCTTTCAAAAATTCCACAGTTGGGCTTCCCTGGTGGCGCAGTGGTTGAGAGTCCGCCTGCCGATGCAGGGGACGTGGGTTCGTGCCCCGGTCCGGGAAGATCCCACATGCCGCGGAGCGGCTGGGCCCGTGAGCCATGGCCGCTGAGCCTGCACGTCTGGAGCCTGTGCTCTGCAACGGGAGAGGCCACAACAGTGAGAGGCCCGCGTACCGCAAAAAAACAAACAAACAAAAAAAAATTCCACAGCTGATTAAGTCAAAGTGTTAGGTGATTGAAGAAATACTGGAAATAGGTACAGGGCTCCTTATCAGGAGGGAGACAAGAAAAGGAAAAAAGAGCAATCCTAAGAACTGCAAAACTTAGAGCAATCTGAAGCCATTAAAGAAAGGATAAATACTGCCATGTATCTAAATATTACAGGAAAACATATGACTGTATTACTGCAGAGGGCAAAAACAGATATTTGATAGCTATACCAACCTCCAAAAGAAGCAAAATGGACAAAGGAGGAAAAATCATATTTGTTTAATGAAGAAAAAAATACTGAAATATATTTTTATCAAGAATGAATAAATTAACTTGTCCCTCCCTAAACATTCATTAGAAAATTCATTCTTGTGGAACAAATTCTTTCACCAATATTTCTGAATATGTGTTAATGTGCAAAAGCATATATATATATATATATTTTTTTTTAAAGAAGATGTTGGGGGTAGGAGTTTATTAATTAATTTATTTTATTTTTGCTGTGTTGGGTCTTCGTTTCTGTGCAAGGGCTATCTCTAGTTGTGGCAAACAGGGGCCACTCTTCATCGCGGTGCGCAGGGCTCTCTTGTTGCGGAGCACAGGCTCCAGACGCGCAGGCTCAGCAGTTGTGGCTCACGGGCCTAGTTGCTCCGCGGCATGTGGGATCCTCCAAGACCAGGGTTCGAACCCGTGTCCCCTGCATTAGCAGGCAGATTCTCAACCACTGCGCCACCAGGGAAGCCCAAAAGCATATTTTTATAGTTACCTTTATTATGTCTATAATTTGATATTCTCACACAGTCTCCTTAACTGATTATGCTCATACTGTTAACATAATATTATCAGCTTTTTTAAAAGACTGATCTTCCTACTGTAATTTCTCCTAGTGCCATGGTTACATTTCGGTTCATGTTGTTTTCTGTGCAGAAATGCCCTTTACCTTCTTCTTTCATCTTTGATTCCTATTTCCATCCTCGATGGAGATGCACCACTCTTTTCAGCCTTCCTTGACAACCCCACCCAGAGTTAGGGTCCTTTGTCCCATAGCTCCTTATATGTACTTCTAATATATTAATAATGAAGCACTATATTATAAAATTGTTCTTTACTAAATTCTTTCTTAACAAACAAAAAAAAACCATTTCTTATTCTTTTTATTATCTCCATGGCCTATCAAAGAGTGTGATATAAACTGGACATTCCATAACTACCTACTGAATGAAGGGCATGCAGAAAGGTCCTAAAATCTTGCCATTGTGACCGAAATCATGAAATAAGCTTAGATTGTATATTTTAATAAGCAAAGCCAGAGAAAACGTTTTTATTTAGATTTAATGTTCATGGCAATAAAAGGCAGCCTGTTGGAAGGTGTGAAATTCAATTATCATGCTGTTACTATGATATCATTTGAAAACACAACTTAGTAAATTAATATATACTTCATTGGTACTTATTTCTTTATCTTAAATAAAGAAATAAAACTACCCATTTTGATTGTTTCTGACACACTACTCATAAGAGAATCACCAAGATGAAACATTTACATGTTCAAAAGATTACTGATATTTGGAAATGTATATAATTTGCAACAAGGCCATATTATTTGCAAACATGATCTGAAAAAATAAAAATAGCATTAGCAGAGGAAATCAAACAGTGCTCAACTTTATTAAGTCCTGAAATAAACACATGTACATGTATATACATATGTACATGCATATATTTCTATAAATCAAAACTGAGATCAAAGTGAGTGTACAGTTTTGTATTTTTAACAAAGCATTAAATTGGGAACATTTCCTCTGTCATAAACTAATCTCATAAAATATTCTTCAAAATTGTTTAAGGTTCATATGTGGATATGCTGTAAATTATTTAACTATTCTCTAACCTTGGGAACTCTTTACAAATATATTCTTTAATGAATATTATATTTGTGTACCTTTCTGATTATTTAGGCTAAGAGAAACTAATTTTCTTACTGTTTTCTTTTTTCCTACCATTTGGGTATTTCTTTCAGATAATTTTTTTTCATAAAAACAAAATGCCTTCAACATGAAAAAAAATAACATTTGCATTTCAATATTATGCTGGTTGTTTTTTAGTCCTGGTATTTATATTACGGACAGTAAAAAGGAATGATCTGAAATTTGGGCTATTAAATCACAGAAATTTATGGCAATAGAATTCTGAGGATATTATTTAGATCATTGTGTCTTTGAATATCCACTCTTTCAGATCTCATATGAAAAAGTCTTCCTAAAGGGATGGCAAAGTATAATGTCCCTTGGTAAATAGTAACGTGAACATTAAAATGTAACAGTGTTTCAAATAAACTGCCTAATTTCAAATAACCTACTTAATTTAAATAACTCTACTTAATGGCTAATAACTTATAAAAATAAGTAAGTAGATAGTGCTAAAGATGTTTGAATAACTACTAACGAGGCACTTTCAAAGCTACAGAAAAGAAGCAAATATTATCTTGCATTTTAGAAGTTGCAATCCAGGTAATTATTAATTATTCCAAAATTAACTGTTTAGGTTTGCGATATAGGATCACTGCAGTCTAATCTCCACGTGATGCCAATGATTTTACACTTGGTCTTCAAAGTGAAAAAAAAACATGCACTGGACTTAGAAGACCATTATACACAAAAGAATTAATATAGAAATTTTCAAATATTTACATGTTCAAAAGATTAATGATTCTTGAGAAATGTGTATGATAAAACAATATGCAACAAGGTCATATTCTTGTCAATATTGTTTAAAATATCAAAATAGTGCTAACAGAGGAAATAAAATACAGTTTAATTTTATAAAATTCTGATAATTAAAAACTTGAAAAGTGATTAAAATCCCAAATAAATATAGAAAATAACATTGTGTGATCCTGTAACAATTTGAAACACTATTATAAATACTGTCAAATATATGTTCACATCATATCAAGAAAAATGGTAAAATTATTTTAATAAGGAGTAAAAAGTAGAAAAGCAAGATTCAATTACCTATTAAAACTATATCTATCCATAATAAAGAAATTAAAAAGAGAAAATACAACTAATTTCATTTTCTATTTATTGTTCCAACTTGGCTTATTATTTTATAGATCAAAGTAATAAGCACCTTGAAAAAGAGAGTTCTGCAGTTACGATGGGGAAACCATCATGACTACCATCCGAAAGCAAGTAAATCATGAATAATGTTACAAATAAGTACATATGAAAGTAGAACATATTCAATAATGGACTTTTCATACATCAAAGTATAATTATTCAACTGAGTAGAAGCTGTATTTTAAAAAACTGGCTCTCAGGCACAAACTCCATCAACCAACACTATTACTGCACATAATAGTACACAACTCTGCAACTCTGCTCTTATGTTCATCAGATGGTATTTTAAAACTGGACAGAATTCTGACACACAAGATTTGTGTAGGTGAAGGCTTAATATATAACCTTCAAGTAGAACATGATCTTCTGGGACCATAAACTATTTATGATTTAAAAAATTCAAAAGGAGAGAGGGAACAGGAAAGAGCACTAATATTTCCTGGGTGCCTTCTACAATACATATAGAAATTGCAACACCTATTATTAAAACTCAACAGCTAAACACCTATATATTTATCATGTAACTTAAGAGATCTTTAAATCATCTGTAAGTAGTAAATATTTGCTTGTTGACACCAAAATATAAGGTCCAGATCATTACACACATCATTTAACTTAATCCTCCTAGTAACTCAATTAAATTAGTATGACTACATGCATTTTCCAGGCAGGGAAACTGAATCCCAGGACATTGGGTAATTTACCCAGAATCATACTAGTAGGTAGTAGAGTCAAACACAGATTATTCTAGATCCAACCCTCTGCTTTCATAATGCATCCCACTGCCTACCATATGGAAAAGCATGCACTTGGCAAAACTCTTCATTTAATGATGAATGATGACCACAGTCTCAAAGGAAATACTATTCTGCTGTATATAACATTAGGATTCAGTAGCCAATCACCTCACATCAAACTTCCATCTCTAGTCTTTCACTGAGGAAACTCTGGCTTTTGAGGGAAAGGCAGTTGATCCCCAAGTAATTTGCCTCTAAAAGGAAGTAGTCTATTACCATGCCTTAAATAATGCAGCATTCAGTTATTACTTCCTGTCAGAGTGACAGTTTAAGCACAAGGCATTAAAAAACTGTTTTCTCCTGTTCTAGCTGTCTGTTATTTATTGCCTCATACACTACTTGTCTGGAAGTGATGGATAAATATTTGAAGGGAAAGATCCATCATTCTGGGTGCTCCATGAAATTCAAGATGGATAAAAGTCAATGTTTCAGGCTCATCTACTTTTAGCTTTCTTTCTATAATAAGCTAAAAACAAGCTTTAAGTGTTTTAAAAGACTCTTCTAGTAAAAAACAAACAGACAAACAAATGAAAAACAGCTTTATCAGTTTCTGCATCAATTTCTAAAGAATGGTTTCTATTCCAATATGTTAAGGATTATTTTTTTCAATTTTGGGAAAAAACAAATGTATCTGAAACAATTAAATTGTCTTTCTGACAATACGGTTTTGAGACTATGACATATTCTTTGGATTATGTTTTAACATAACAAAAAGAGAAGCAAGCAAATACTGGCACTATCAACACAGTCACATGCTATTTCTATGATCAGAGTGAAACTCCAAACTGCACATCAAAAATCTTTACTTAAGATCAATTTATTTATAACAATAATACTTGCAAATACTCATTAAACACTACTGTACTTTGAGCCAGAAACTGTGCTAAGATTTTTTACATAAATTATCACATTTAATGTGATAGTTCTTCCCCTGATAACTAGTGGCTCTCCCCCACCTCCTTAAGTATTTGCTTAAAATTATCTCAATAAAGCTTTCCCTTACCACCTTCCTTAAAATTGCAATCCTTCCTTTCCCTGTACTCTCTGTTGTCTTTCCTTCCTTTATTTTATTTTTTCCCACAGCATTTGTCACTAACAGATATAGTATATATTCTACAAATGTATTTATTTATTGCCTACCTCTCCAAACGTGAATGTAATCACCACGAGGGCACAGATATTGTAATTATTTGTTTATGATTTCTTCATACCTGTTTTCTTCAGTGTTGTAGCCCCAATGTCTATGATAGTGACTGGCCCATCGTTGGCACCAAAAATTTTAATTTAATGAAGGTGTTTAGTCTTTATGAACAACCCTTTGAGATATTAACATATTCTGTTGAAAAATCTAAGACTGAAAAGATATATAAAAGTAACTTACTGAAGTCATAAAGCAAGTAACTACTCAGGCAGGTTTACGGACTCTCAAGTTCAATCCTCTCTATTCACTATACTGCTTCTAGAAAACAGAACATCCCAACCAAAGTCTGTCTATTTGTTCTACGGACTTACAGATCTTTGAATAAATGATGAACAGGTCAAGAAATTATAGCAAGGAAATATACCTTTTAAATACCCTTCATGACTGGTCCTCATTTTTTTTTTTTTTTGACTGGTCCTCCTTGAGAAGGTCATTTACGTGGATGAGCAGGTAGTTTTGGAAGGGACGCAAATGGGGTTTGAGGGAGAACAGGGATCAGCGCAGACCATCTGTATCAACCCTGGAAATCAATGTGTTGACAGATGTCACAGCCTGTTTTCCCTCATAACCAGTAACCTGAATGTCATGAAATATTTGCTGAGACAAGAAAATGAATTATACACAAAATTTAAGCTTATGTAAGGACTTTACTTGAAAAGAAAAAATAGTGAAAAACTATAGATATTTGAAATCTTTATACCCCATATGATACGTATTTAATAGTGCACACATTCTTACTGCAATATATATTTAAGTCTTGTTTACTATAGTTTTTCATCTATCTTTCTCTAGCCCATTTTGAAAATAAAATCAAGTAATTCAAATTCCCGTTACACACACCACATATATTCACTTTTATTCTTTCTTTTCCCCCATGCTCTCAAACAACAATCAGAGCCACAAGCAAAGATTGGTCCACATTTGAGGAACTTGATGAAAAGAATATATTTTCCTATTGCCAGAATAGAGGGAGATGATTAAATTAGGAACGTAACTACTTCAAAGAAAATATCTTAGCCATAAAGAATGGATGAAAGAATGTCTCCCATGGCAATAGAAATAAAAACAAAAATAAACAAATGGTATCTAATCAAACTTACAAGTTTTTGTACAGCAAAGGAAACCATAAAAAAAAAAAAACGAAAAGACAATTTATGGAATTGGAGAATGTATTTGCAAATGATGTGACAGATAAGAGCTTAATCTCCAAAATATACAAACAGCTCATACAACTCAACAACAAAAAAATAAACAACCCAATCGAAAAATGGGCAGAAGACCTTAACAGACATTTCTCCAAAGAAGATACCAATGGCCAACAGGCACATGAAAAGATGCTCAACATCACTAATTATTACAGAAATGCAAATCAATACTACAATGAGGTACCACCACACACCGGTCAGAATGGCCATCATTAAAAAGTCTATAAATAATAAATGCTGGAGAGGGTGTGGAGAAAAGGAAACTCTCCTACACTGTTGGTAGGAATGTAAAATGGTGCAGCCACTATGGAGAACAGTATGGAGGTTCCTCAGAACACTAAAAATAGAATTACCGTATGAGCCAGCAATTCCACTCCTGGGAATATACCTGAACAAAACTATGATTCAAAAAGAAACATGCATCCCTATGTTCACAGCAGCACTATAAACAATAGCCAAAACACGGAAGCAACCTAAATGTCCACTGACAGATGAATGGGTAAAGAAGATATGGTACATGTATACAATGGAATACTACTCAGCCATAAAAAGAACGAAATAATGCCATTTGCAGAAACATGGATGCAACTAGAGATTATCATACTAAGTGAAGTAAGTCAGAAAGAGAATGACAAACACCGTATGATATCACTTATGTGTGGAATCCAAAATATGGCACAAATGAACCTAACTACAAAACAGAAACAGACTTATAAACATAGAGAACAGACTTGTGGTTGCCAAGGGGGAGGGAGCGAGGGAGGGGGATGGACTGGGAGTTTTGGGTTGGTAGATACAAACTATTACACTTAGAATGGATAAACAACAAGGTCCTAATGTATAGCACAGGGAACTATGTTCAATATCCTGTGATAAACCATAATGGAAAAGAATATAAAAAAAGAATGTGTATATGTGTACAACTGAGTCACTTTGCTGTACAGCAGAGATTGGCACAGCATTGTAAATCAACTATACTTTAATAAAAGAAAACTTGAAAAAAACAGAATCAATATCCAGCTGCTCCTACTTTTCCCACTGACCATTTTCTTCTCACCACTCCCCTGGACTAGAGTGACAGTTATGGTAGGAATTGTAAGACTGGAATTTTAAACTTTAACAGAGTTAAGTAACTTTTTAGAAAGAGTTTGCCTGAACCATTTTGTTTATTCTTTTGTCTATAAATACTACTAATATAGTAAAGAATATGTAACCAAAAGAAACTGAAAGAATCTGACCAAAAAATGATGTTAAGAATATGTGGGGAATGAATCTATGGGAAGTGAGAATAGTTACTTCCTAGAAATTATTAGTCACACAGAAGAATACCATGCCATTGTGAGCTCTTCTGGAGTGGTGAGTGTAAAGCAGAACCAAAAATAAACCCAACCCTTCTGAAAGTGAAAGAAAGCAAAATGAATCAATTCTTTACCCAGGGAAACTGAAATTTATGTAACTGGACCCAAAAAAGTTCTATTAGGAAGAATCATTTAGTTTTATGAGCTGGCAGATCCCACCTGAAATCCCAGGGATCTGATTATCAAACATGTAAGAACATCCTAAAGATAAGCTATAACCTCCAATAGTTTCTGTTTAACAAATTCTTTAGTAAACACACGGCTACTGTAGTCACTAATAATTTCTGTCCAACCCCCACTCCTCCAACTGACTTGTTTCTTTAACATTAACTTTGAAATAAGTCAAAATCTTGTTAATGGCAGTGGCTGAGAATATCAAAGAGGGATACAGGCTGAAAAAGGAACAGTGAATCATAATCCAAATGCTTGAATATTTTCTTCCATTCCTATCCTTTTGAAAATGGAAAATATCAGGAAAAGTGAGGATACATTTTTTAAGCATAAATGTTTCACAAGCTTATGCAGAAATTATATTAGCTTTTAAATGAATTAGAAATTTAAGACACTTAAATTTTTCCAAAATTTATTTTAAGATGATATGAGTGATGGTAAAAATATATGGCTCAGGTTTTCTCCAAAAAAAAAGAGAACCAAAGAGCTCTTGTGTACTCCAGTTAAAGAGCAATCCTTTGTAACCTTAAAAAACAAAAAACACCTACTAAGTATCTAAGTAATGACATCAGAGCAACTTGCTAAGTGATTAATAATGAAAGTCATACTTTAATGGTGTTTTAAATAATGTTTTATTTTAGCCAACAAAATGAAAAATTACAATAACATTTGTGTTTCAGAAATATGTAGTTTTGTTTTTAAATGAGTAAGCATTACATATATAATACATTACCTTTCATTTACACTACAGGAAAAGCTAATTAAAAAAACAACCACTCTACCATAATATATTTAAAAGCTGCCTCAAATGGCATATTATATTGAAAGTTTTAGAGTCACATCCACCACATTCCTTATGCATAACATTATGCTAATAACTATCCTTTCAACTTCAGAATTCCTGAGTTAATCAGTCACTTTGTGGTCCAGGTTAAAATTGTCCATTTTCTTGCCCACTTAACATGAACTACATGCTTATTTGAAGATTGGCTTTGCATGCACAGGACTCACAAAGTCTCTGTAACATATGCATATATAAATGGGTAAGACACCTCAATGTTAATTGCAGCACTATTTACAATAGCCAGGTCAAGGAAGCAATCTAAATGCCCATCGACAGATGAATGAATAAAGAAGATGTGGTACATATATACAGTGGAATATTACTCAGCCATAAAAAGCAATGAAATTGGGTGATTTGTAGAGACGTGGATGGACATAAAGACTGTCATACAGAGTGAAGTAAGTCAGAAAGAGAAAAACAAATATCATATATTAACACATATATGTGGAATCTAGAAAAATGGTACAGATGAACCGCTTTGCAAGGCAGATATAGAGACACAGATGTAGAGAACAAACGTATGGACACCAAGGGGGGCAAGGGAGGGTGGTAGTGGTGGGATGAATTGGGAGATTGGGATTGACATATATACACTAATATGTATAAAATAGATAACTAAAAAGAACCTGTTGTACAAAAAATAAATAAATAGGGCTTCCCTGGTGGCACAGTGGTTAAGAATCTGCCTGCCAATGCAGTTGGACACGCATTTGAGCCCTGGTCCAGGAAGATCCCACATGCTGCGGAGCAACTAAGCCTGTGCACCACAACTACTGAGCCTGCGCTCTAGAGCCCACAAGCCACAACTGAAGCCTGCGCACCTAGAGCTCATGCTCCATGACGAGAGAAGACACCTCAATAAGAAGCCCACACACCGCAACGAAGAGTAGCCCCCACTACCTGCAACTAGAGAAAGCTTACGAGCGGCAATGAAGATCCAACGCAGCCAAAAATAATACGCAAATAAATAATAAATAAATAAAAGGGTTTTTTTTAATGGGTAAGAAGGGAGCACTAAGCCCATCAACACAAGCCCACAGTAGAGATGAGGGACAGTCCCTACAGAAGAGAGCTGCCCTGTTGAATACAAAAAGATATGGTGTCAGATTTAGGACCTGAGAGAATAGACCTTCCTGAAAGATGAGTGGTTTTAATATGTATCCTTTATTAAAAGTATATTATAAATATACTACCGTATAAAATTATAAGTTCAAAAGTATTATGATGATAAAATTCACTTTTACACTCTTCACATATTGTGTGCAAATTAAAAGAGTGCTTCTGATAATGCCCCTAAAGAATTACTGAGGAGAATTAAATAGAATAAGCCCCAAAACCAAAGAAAATGCTTAAGCCAATGATCAAGCTATTTATTTTTCTCTATTCTGAAACACTGTTGCTTTCTTGCAAAGATAAACTGCTCTTAGTATTTGTTCCGTCCTCATCTTAAGGGCATGGTAACTAAAGGTCATACTCCACTAATTAATCAATTGCAGACTCATTTAGGACCTCCAAAATAACTCTCCTAGGTTTCCAATCTTTCTTTCCACAGCAAAGAAGGCCAACTTTTAAATATGAACATAACTGTCTCTAAGTAATATTATTGCCTCATCTGTATGTTCATTTATTTCTGTGATAAGAATAATGGTGTGCAGTGCATCAGCTATTAGTGATTGACTAAAGATGTTTGCTTTTTGAGGTTTTTTTTTTTTTTTTTAATTTTTAGAAGGATTTAACACAGTTTAAAAACAATGGTTTTGTAATCCTGTCTTTGTGTCTTTTTCTTCATCACAACCATGCAGATATTTTAAGATCAACTATCAGAAATCTTACAAATGCACATAGAAAGAGAAGAACACATGAGTCATCTCTCCCTACACATATCCCTAAAAAAGTTCTAAGACCATGGCACGTAGAAGGCAGAAGAATCAATCAAACAGTGAAGAGAACCAGTAGGCCTAAAGAGAATATCATTGAATGAGAACGGAGGGCAATGGGCACCAAGAGTTCTATATGATGCACAGTAAAACATGGTTAACTTTCAGACATAATGTAGTAGTGCTACAAAATGTTAGAAGAGGAAACAATAGTTCTATCACCATGAATCTTTTTTTCATACTGTGGGAATATCTTGATAAAGCAAAATGCAAGGATCATTTGGGAATCCAGATTTTAAATCAGCCTCTGCAAGTAACTCAAAATATGATCTTGATTAGCCATTTAATTTCTTTGGGTCACAGTTTTCCTAAATATATAATAAGGGACTGGACATAGATAATCTTTCATGTCATTTTCAATTCTAATACTCTATGACCTGTATGTTCAAATACTTGAGGAATGAAGTTTTTATTGCAATATTCTATCACAATACACATATCTATCTGATATATTCATACCAGTTATTTTGCACATAAGTAAACACGGCCTCAAGTTTGAGATCTCTGAGGTCAGAGACGAACCATGAACCATGAGCATCTAGTACTGAGCAGGCTTTTAATAAATTGACATTGCATGAATAAAAGAGTGAGAGTAAAAGAAGATGGACATCAATAGTTCTGGGAATGAATGAATCATCTTTGTTAACTGTTCACATTTTAACAATCTGGATTTATCTTAATTATCAAGTAGATAGGGAAATTATACATGATAAAATTTGTGCTTCAGATCACCTAGGATATGACCATTATTCAAAAATTAGTATTAAGAAACCTGAATGTCCACTGGAAAATAAAAAAGTATCACTTTTCCTTTCTTTCTCTACTCATTTCAGCAAAATACATTCCAGAAAGATCAAAAAGTTCATTACAATCATTAAAACTTTAAATACTAGAATAAGTTAGTAAATACTTTGTGTACTCTTTGGTGATAAAGGCCCCTCTAAACCTGTTCCACAACCATGAAAATATTTAAGTACCATGATATATTTAACCACGATATACTTAACTATTTCAAAAAATGGTAATGATGTATAGAGAAAGGTTACTATAAATAAGGTTTTAAAATGCAAAGTGGTTGACATAAATTACAGCAATAGCTTTTTGGATCCCTCTCCTAGAGTAATGGAAATAAAAATAAACAAATCTGACCTAAGTAAACTTAAAAGCTTTTGCACAGCTAAGGGAACCATAAAAAAAAAACTGAAAAGACAACCTACGGAATGGCAGAAAATATTTGCAAATGATGTGACAGACAAGGGCTTAATATCCAAAATATATAAACAGCTCATACAACTCAACAGCTAAAAAACAAACAACCTAATCAAAAAATAGGCAGAAGACCTAAATAGACATTTCTCCAAAGAATACATACAGATGGCCAAGAGGCACATGAAAAAACACTCAACATCACTAATCATTAGAGAAATGCAAGTCAAAACTACAGTGAGGTATCACCTCACACTGGTCAGAATGGCCATCAAAAATTCTACAAACAACCAATACTAGAGAGGGTGTGGAGAAAAGGGAACCCTCCTACACTGTTGGTGGGAATGTAAATTGGTATAGCAACTATGGAGAACAGTATGGAGGTTCCTTAAAAAACTACAAATAGAACTACCATATGACCCAGCAATCCCACTCCTAGGCATATACCCAGAGAAAACCATAATTCGAAAAGATACATGCACCCCAGTGTTCACTGCAGCACTATTTACAATAGCCAAGACATGGAAGCAACCTAAATGTCCATCGACAGAGGAATGGATAAAGGAGATACACACACACACAAACACACACACACACACACACACACACACACACACACACACACAAAATGGAATATTATTCAGCCATAAAAAAGAATGAAATAATGCCATTTGCAGCAACATGGATGGACCTGGAGACTATCACACTAAGTAAAGTAAGCCAGACAGAGAAAGATAAATATAATATGATATCACTTATATGTGGAATCTAAAAAAAGAGATACAAATGAACTTACTTCTAAAGCAGAGTCTCACAGACATAGAAAACAAACTTATGGTTACCAAAGGGGAAAGGGGGTGGGGAGAGATAAATCAGGAGGCTGGGATTAACATAAACACAGTACTATATGTAAAATAGATACCAACGAGGACCTACTGTGTAGTACAGGGAACTATACTCAATATTTTATAATAACCTACAAGGGAAGAGAATCTAACAATATTAATAATACTGAATATATATATATATATACACATATGTATACACAACTGAATCACTGTGCTGTACACCTGAAACTAACACAATATTGTAAAGCATCTATACTTCAATAAAAAATAAATATTTTTAAAAAATTAAAAGTGGAAAATAAGTAGAGGAAAAATCTTGACAGAAGCGTCTAATGCACAAAGAACTCTTGTAAATCAATAGGTTAAAACCCAACATACTAATAGAAAATTAGGCAAAGACACAACTAATTATAAAAATTCTTGTCAATTAATTATAGTATAATCTCATTACCATACCCAAAGAGTGGAACGAAAATAGGATTTATTGCGCCCACATCAGGCAGATAAAGATGAAACCCTCTATAAAATTCAGAATTATTAAATGTATGGAATAATCATACACAGCTGGTAGAATTATGTGGAAGACTCTGTAGTATGTTCAAACATAAAGTTGATATTAGCCTTTGACTCAAAATCCCATTACTGAATCTTTTCTTAAGAAAGTAGTCTCATAAGTGAAATACCCATCAAAGGGAACTGGATAGAAAATTATAGAAATATCCAAAGTATTATATGATCCCCATTTGTTCAGACTACAAAAATATATTCTATAGTTGTATATATGTTTAGGGGCATCTAGTAGTACTCAGTAAATATTTTTTAATTAACCACATTAAACATTTTTTATTCTGTCATGTTATAGTTAAGTGCATTTTAATTATTGAAACTTTGAAAAGTATGTAAAAGCACAAATGATAAAATGACCTAACCTTCATTCCACTGATAAAGATACTAACTCTGTGGGGGATAGTCTTCCAGTCTATTTCAAATAAAGTGTGTGTGGTTGTGTGTGTGTGTATGTGTGTGTGTATTTCTGTAAACCACAATTACAATTAGCTGTATGTATAGTTCTGTGCCATTTTCCAACACAACCTGCTTTACAAGTATAAATACATTTCAGTGAACAATATGTAAGCATCCTTGTGTACATTTCTGATTATTTATTTAGGATAAAAACTGGTTTCCAAAGTTTAAAATTTTTTTTTCAAATTTCACTAAATTTTTCTTACCACTTGAAATTTTTTCAGATTAGTTTTGTTTTATAAAAGCAAAATGCCTTCAAAATGAAAAAATAACACCAATTTTTCAATATTTTATGGATTTTTGGTTTTGGTTATTGTATAAATATTATGGACATTAAAAAGGAATGATTTGAATTTTCAACTTACAGCCACTAAATAAAAAAACTTATAAAAATAGAATTCTGAGGATATTATCTAGATCATTCTATCTATAAATATTCACTACCTCAGAATCTATATGAAAATGTTATCAACAGAGAAGGACTTTCTGAAGAGGATGCAGAATATAGTGTCCCTAGGTAAACAATAGCAATGTGAACACAAAGATGTAACAGTGTTTCAATAAACTACTTAATTTTAAATAATTCCACTTAAAGGCTAGTAGCTGGAAAAAGCAAATACAGTACTCAAAAATGTTTGAGTAACTATATATAGGCACTCTCAAAGTTACATATGACAATATAATTCTGCCTTTTAGAGATTGCAATCCAGGAAACTATTAATTATTCTGAAATTGACATGGTAGTTTTATGACATAGAATCAGTGCAGTCCAGTCTCCACATGATGCCAATGATGATATACCTGATGTTCAAAATGGAGATCATTGTCATAGAATGAAATACACTGAACTTAGAAGAATAGAATTTATATAATAATTCTAAAATGATCTGTGGCTCCTTGAGCAGTTCTTATTTCTCCCCCAACTTTTAAAAAAATTTATAAACTTACATAATTAGTATTATTTTTATGAGGAAATGAGATATGTATATGCATAAATGTATCATCAGTTGTAAAACCTTTAACAAATATTTCAAAAGATCTTGAAATAGATAGCTGTTTCCTGAAATTTTAAACTGTGCTAAGTAAAATGTTAGCAAACTTTATTCTAATTTTTATTATGTGTTAAACACAATGCTAATCTAAATTTACTACTAAATGGATCATCCTATTTTCCAAGCAAATTTAGATGAATTGCATTTTATAAAGTTTTATATAAAGTAATTTGGTTCTTATTTACATTGTAGAAGGAAAGTTTGAATCACTTGTTATATAAATTCATTAAGATCCCAGAAACAATCATAAAATTGATATAAGAATGTTAAAAATTAAAATATTGTTAGTTTCTGAAAACAGAAGCATCAAAAATATTCAAGAAGTTCACTAGAAATCTGGAAATGAGAGCAATTTAAACACATTAAATAGATGCTAAATAATACCTTAGAATTGAAACATTAATGTTTTTATATTTATACAACAAATGATGACTGTAACTTTGGCACATACAATTTCATGTGATCCTCTGATCAATCCAAGAAAGCAGATATTATTATACTCAGTTTAGTAGTGAAGAAATAAAGGCTTATGTTAAATGAGTAATATTTAGAGCTTATGTGAGAAAACATGAGTTGCCCATCCTCCTCTTCAGTCTAAGAGAACTTTTTAAGAGGACCTTGTGTAATTCCAGAAATGCGTGTATCCAGCTAAGAGGCAACATTTTCCAGACTAGTTGGGCCATGTCACTAAGTTACAGCTAAAGAACTGTAATGAGTAGTTGGAAAGTATCTTCAGGAAACCTCATTTAAAGGGGCATAGATAGCTACCACATCCCTTTTTCTTTTTTCCTTTTTCCGTTTCTTCCTGCTTTCTGCTTCCAATCTGACTATGACGGCCAGAGCTTCAGTACCATCTTGAATCAGGATCAGATCTTGAGAGTCTCATGCCATGGATAATGGAGCAGAAAGCTGAATGCTAATGAAATTATGAAGCCACCTTACCAGATGAGGACAGTAACTTTCCAGACATTTTTATAACAGGAAAAAAGTCAACTTCTGTTTTGTATATCTTATTAGTGACTTTTTTACTAGCAGTTAAATGTGAGAGATCAAACTCATTATATACAAACTTCCCTCTGCCCTAAGTCTTTTTACCCATATTGTCTCATTTATTCCTTCCTACAATGTTCTTTTACAGCTGTGGAAACTGAGGCTTAACAAGGTTAAGTAACAAGCTTAAGATCATATTTATAATTAAAGGGCATAAATAAGAGTTGAGTCCAGACCTTCTCTTAATCAAAAATGACCTTTTCTATAATGCCACCCTACCGTTTATACACACATATAGAGACCTTACGTGTAATCATGTATTCCATGAATACTGTTTTTTCCTACATATGTTCTCCCTGATGGATCATTCATGTTCTCTCATCCTTCACCCCCTCACTTGGTGATATGAAAAACATAGTTAAGCCTTAGCTCTGAGATAATGGGAGCAAGTCCCAGTGGTAATCTCTCTAATCTTCCAGAAAATGATTCAACTGCTATTTTCCATTGACTCTTCTTTTTTTTTTTTTTTTTCCCTTGAAAGCAGACTTATTCAATAAAAATTCTCCCTCTTGTCAACAAATCCTCTTAGCATCACATAATCATCTTTTCATGAAAAAGTAGCTAGGGGAACACTGCTAGCAATTTCTACATGCTCTAGGACTCAAATTACTAGCAAAGCTTGTGGCAATTCTGCACTAGAGGAAACTAAAAGTGTGTAGACAGTGGACTGTCAAATACATCTCTGCCTCAGATTTAGTTTTTTTTCTATGAGATGTCTGCCTATCCACTGACACGTTATAGTCATGCATTCTTAAGGTGACAGCATAATATGCTCTTCCTATTCAGTGCATTCAGTTTGCCTAAGTTTAAAGGCAATAGCATAAAGCATCAAAAACCGCCATCTCCAAATTAATAAGATTGATAGCCCATTATGTTTTTATTATTTACACATAAGCCAAAATATATAATTAGCTCACTAAAACAAAAGCAATTTTACCTATTTCCTAAAAATCTTTTATAATTTGAATTCAAATTAACCATTATTCTGAAGCCACTCAAACTCCTTTAAATGAGATTTATTTAAATAACCTTGTGAGAAAAATATGGAAGTATTTCTGCATCCCCAACTGGGTATTACTTTCATAATCAATTTCACAGTCTCATTTTGTTGTCCTGAATCCTGAGTTCCTATAAGAGTTCCCTAGTTCAGGGACTTCCTTGGTGGCGCAGTGGTTAAGAATCCGCCTGACAATGCAGGGGACACGGGTTCGATCCTTGGTCTAGGAAGATCCCACATGCCACTGAGCAGCTAAGACCGTGCACCACAACTACTGAGCCTGCGCTGTAGAGCCTGTGAACCACAACTACTGAGCCCACGTGCCACAACTACTGAAGCCTGCGCGCCTAGAGCCCATGCTCTGCAACAAGAGAAGCCACCCCAGAGAGAAGCCCCCACAGCACAACGAAGAGTAGCCCCTGCTCACTGCAACTAGAGAAAGCCCGCGAGCAGCAACGAAGACCCAACGCAGCCAAACATAAATAAAAGTAAGTAAATCTATTTAAAAAATTATTAAAAAAAAGAGTTCCCTAGCTCAGCTTTGTTTGGTTCATTCTTTAAATTGCTCTGATGAAAATATGAAACTCCCTTCCTTAGGCCAGAGATTCCTAAATTTGTTCTGTTCATAATGTTCTTAATAATTTTTTTCATACTCTTCTAGGCCAAAAGAAATACTGATGAGTTTTATTTATTAAGTGGTTAGGTCTAAAAACCTGAAGAAGTATTCATGTCATATTAATTTAATAGTCATTTGAAAAAAATACACACAAATCCAAAGTAGTTCATGCAACATCCAATGGACGGTGCTGTGTTTTAAATATTTTGCAGCACCCCTGCACATTGGCTACAGCACCTGGGGTGACTTGCCCACATTTTGGTATCCGTAGTTTTAGGCACTGTTAATATTGTATTTAGTTTGTCTGTAAGAATTGCAAGGGCAGGGACTGGACTCAATGTTTTCATTCCCAGAGGCTTACACAATGTCTGGCACATATAGGGCTTCAATTAATATTTGTCAAATGAAAGCGGATGAATTTGGATGAATGACCAAGGGGATTAATGTTGACTTAATTTAAATGATTTTCTGTGGATGGAATACTTTGTAATACAGTGCGGTGATACAGCACGGTGATGGAGAATACAGGCTCTATCACTTTTTCGCTATATGATTGTGTTTCTCTCATTTATAAAATGGGGATAATAATAATATCTACTTCATAGAATTCATAAGAGAATTAACTTAGAAATACACATAATTCACCAAGTCTAGTACCCAGTACACACTAAGTATTTAGTAAATATTGTTGTTATTATTTTGCTAGTTTATGTTTTATAGCATAGATGGGAAGACACTCAACTCTGGAAATGGTGGGAATAAATAAGAGAATAACATCTGAAAACATTAAGAAGACAATCAGGGTAATAATTATTTTTAAAAAGTGTTACAAACAGAATAAGAAAGCACAGTTACCATTTGCTTAGAAAACACATTCAAAGAACAGGCTCTGCGTGGCCAGACTCAGAAAGCTGCAGTATGACTGAAATTTGACGACTGCCAAAAGCGAGACAACTCAAATCCCTTCATTTCATAGCTTGAAATTGAAGACCAAAAGCATCTCTTATTTCTAATCAGATTCCTAATTACAGCAACACAGGCTAGCACCCCTGTTGTATAAAGGGCTGCCAGTATTTCCATTATCAGTTCCCATTTTCAGGGCTTATTACAAAAGCACACGCTCCAGGGAGATTGTTGGCATAGAGGATCTCAGCATGGAAGAGAACATGTTTTACAAAATTTGGCATCAACTTTTCAACTGTAAATATAAAAAGATAGAAAGGCAACAGTGAAAAGTCAAGGACACCCAGGATGTTGGGATTGGAAAGTGTGTTCAAGCTAATTTCAAATATAATGTATAAATGAAAATCCGGCTCAGACCATTTAAAGAGAAAATACATATTTGAATTTAAACAATATCACCAAACATCTGTAACAAGACAGTAGAAGCAATATGATCTACCCATCTGAGTCCCATTAGTAAATACTGGCATAAATCTCACTTCAATATCTATGAGGGATTGCTTCTGCTTCACTCTTGGCGGGAGTGTTAAAAAAGGTAACATTTGTTTTTGTTTTAAACCATCTCTGCATTATTTTTTTTTTTAAGAATTAGACTCAACCACCATTATTTATTTGTAAGCTTTCTGTCATATGCACTGGATGGTTAATGTACCTATTTTAGTTTCTTAAATATCCTTTTCTTTGACATTGGTTTTACTAACAGTTCTTAGCTTTTAAAACTGTTGTTAGTACTAGAAGCTGTTACAGTTACTTAAGCCAATGTGTACTTTTCTTTTAACAGTTGTTCTTATAACTAAAATAATCCTTATAAGAATTAAGTCTTAATGTAGATGGGACCAGATAAGAAATTTTTTGACAAATTATATTGAAGACATTCAAGGTGCTTTTGAGCTTATTTTGTTGTGATCACCAAATAAAGTAGAAGCTATAAAGAACAGTTCAAAAGTTTTGCCTCAGAAAAAGGAAGACATCACTCTTCTTTAGCCTATAACACTACAGAATCTTTCATGTGTTTCTTGATTCTTTACAGTAGATCCACCCAAGGTTGAGTCCTGAGCTGTGTAGATTCATGTAGTCCTTAGGGCAGGAAATAACTGCTTTAACGCAAAGATCTTCCTTCTAGGTACTGCTGTGTTACAGTAAACAAAAACCTTATTTATGACTGGGATACCTAATTAAGCAGAATAAATAAAAAAATTTTAAAGCCCCAGTGGATGGAGATCATGGAGTGTTGAGAGAATTTGATAATTTGATACTTACCTCATACTTTTTTGCCACAAGTACAGCGTCACTGAATTTGAGAATCTTTATTCAAACTTCTAGCTAAGAAATGCAGCAATTTACTAAAAATGGACAAGCAATTTATGGAACAAATTTTAAAATGGATACTGAAAGCACAGAATTATGGAGCAGTACTGACCTCGGGAAATCATTTTGTATATACCTATCCACGTTGAGTTACTATCTAGTACATTCTTAAAAGTCATCCAGAAAGAAACAGTTAAAACCTCTTAGATAGCCAGTTCTGGATTCAATGCTATTAAGAATTTCTTCTTTGTGTCTAAACCAGTTTCTTTCTTCTACATGTAATATTTTTCTCTTCTCTTAACCTCAGTGAAGATGGAGTATAGCTAGTTATGATCCTTTTTAGAGGACAAGTTCATGTATCATATATTCCCCTTTTAGAGACTGTATAAACTAGATACAGACTAAAAAGTATATAAGCAGAGTTATACTAATTGATTTTTTCAATTGTATCAAAAAGAAGATAGGTCAACTCCCCACCCAGTTTATAAATTATCCTTGGCAAATCAGCCCTGATTCTTGCACCTGCTAAACTAGTAGTTTTTTATGTAGAACTAAAAATGCTTGTTTCATTTAACCCTTCAGGAAGGGTTATCTGTGATAGATACTAGTATCTATAATAGAAGAAAGAGCTACTCTGTAGATGTAGGTCTAATTAATAATGTCAGGATGATCTCTTTTGGATGCTGATCAATTCCATTACTTACATACAGTTTGTTTTTATTATTACCCAAAATTGGATTGACAGGTCAAATAGATGCTGTGCTACGTAAAGATCCTTTCCAGTAAAGAAGCATTTTTACTATCATACATTGTCTTACATTAAATTATACAGGTTATCTACAAATGTCCAAGTTTTTCTATCCCCATATAAAACTATAATTAAAAAGAGAACCGTAATGAGAATCCAATGATTAAATTTATGATTTATTTTTTCTTTAGTGTTCTTCTTAAGGTACACAAATAGCACAGAGCTTGGCCCCAAGACATATTTTTAAAATGCTAAGTGAATTATTTCTGTAAGTATGCAAAAATATTCTGAGTTAGATAAGAAAATGTGGACTGCATTTTGTCAATCAAATTCACTCTCTCAATAAGCTAAAATAATAATTGACTAAAAGCCTTTCCCACTAGATTTACTGATTTAAGGCAGAACCTATCTTATTCATTTTTGTATTACTGGGTCTTTGCAGAGTACCTGGTACCCCCCAAAAGTTGAATGACTACATTAAATTAAAAATTTCAAATTTTATCAGTTTAATCACTTACTTAACCTTGACATGCATGCTTACTATTTTTCACACTGAGTATTAATATTGAATGAGTACTAAAACTACATCATCGGTGTATATAAATTAAACATACAAAAATCCAAATGTGTGTATATTGAAATGTTGTTTCTATACAAGTAATCAAAAATACAAAGACACCAAAAATAGAAATCAGCTATTCTTCTATTATGGAGAACGTCTAACTGTTGCTGGGATCCACTTTTCCATCCTAGGAGCAGCTGGCACTCACTGCAGAGGCTTTGTTACTGGGAGGTTTACTAGTATCACTTTTTTGGCAGTCCCCAGAACTGTAGGTATATGGTGGATAAGAAACTCACATAATTTTGCCATCAGATTTAACCCCCAACCAGTGTGTCCTCTGGATACTAACACAGAGAGGACATAGTTTTCTATTTCATTGGAAGTATATACATACCTTTTGGTACCACAAATTGCAATTTTCAGCTTAAATTCAGAATGACTCTCAATGAATGGTCCCAGAACACCAGAGAAATACTCTGAGATGATGTATTATCAGTCAGCCATCATTTAGGGCCTCTTCAAAAAATGCACCTTGCTATTTCCAATTAAATAACAATAAGGTACAACGTCATAAAAGTCTTTGCCCTACTTCCAACTTCACTTTAAAGCACCCTATATTTATACGTTCTGTTGCTTTCTTAAGTGTAATCTGAAGTACTTGGGTAAATTCCTTGCAGTGTTAAAATTAATGATCATTTTATATTTCCCACCTGATTTATTATACCTTTGATAAAACATACACTTGCAACATCAAGTACTGTGTTATATACCCTACGGGCACTCCATAAATACCCTGAGATTCACAACTGGGTACAGGAGGTCAAATTAGGTCCTCTTTGTGTGGGAACTAGGTCTTTTGTATTCATATGTAATTTATAGGATGTTATTACACAATTGATTTAAGTACCACATAAATGGTTGAGATTTACTTCTGTGCTCTGGGGTTAAATTTCCACAGAACACTTTCAAAGTATTGTGCAAAATTTTAGTTTCATTGTTCTAGATCCTTTTGATAAGGTTCAGAGCTATAATTTGACTTAATAAAATAAAAATTATGGATCTGTTTTCACAGTTATTTACCAAATTTTAAGTGCCTCATACATATTAGGTATTTCTCTCAGTTTAAAATGTACATTTAAGATCCTAGCACAGATCCCAAATGTTGTTAACAGTAGGAGAGAGATGAAGATAGAGATTGAGATGGAGGACAAGAGGCAATAGGCGTAGAGGGGAGGGAGAGAAACATCATACACAAAAGTCAGTTATACTAAGCACAAGCTTTGCTAATAAAATCAGTGATATAGGTCTTTAAGAAAAGCAAACATGATTCTCCTGCAATTTTTTCTTGGGCTTATAAGAAGATTAAAAATCTTCCTTAATTCCCCAAAAGACATTTCTTGAATCCTTTCAGTTGTGATCTACTTCTTTGGGACTGTTTCCTGCTTTCCCTGACTCTTTCAATCTATTTTTATTAACAGAAGTAGTGGAGGGAGAAAAATCATCTCTATCCATATCTGGCACAACTAACATTTCAAAGTGAACCACAGGCAGAAAAGCTGGGGGCAGAAAGATTTGTGGGATGCTGTCTAAACCATCATTAGAAGATGTCTTTCTAATAACTGATAGAAGGGCAGGTCAGACCCAGTTCCCAATCTCTCTTAAAAGGAAGGGTACACATTTTATTCGTCAAAGTCACCTAACAGCTCCTTCCCAACTAATGTACAGCTGGACCTGTGGGCAAGCCTCTTCTGGGTCTACCTTCTGATTCATCAAAACCCTTTTTGCTCCTACAAAAATAAAGTAATTTTCCTTGCCTTAGGGAAACCTTGCCTGAAGAATGGCCTACAGCAGGAAATAGTCACCTGTCTGAGGTAAATGCACTATTATAGAGCACTAAGTCATTTGTAAGATTACTGCTTTTAAATCTCTAATTGTTAGCTATGTAGTTTGAAGAGTTAATGAATTCCATACTGGAGAACAGTCTATTAGACCATAAAATGTCCCCAATCCAGTTGAATAAAATTCTTCCTCATCTTTAGAACATTAATGCAAAGGGTTTATATACTCTAGGACAAAGATAACAATGCATTAAGGATTCTTCATATATAACTGAAAATGTACTTCATCCTAAGCTAGAGATCTAAAAGCTTTGGGGACAGGAGCAAAATTTAATTTCCAAAACTATATACTCACTAATATCTGCAAAAAAAAAAAAAATGTGTTCAGAAACCATACCAAAATTTTCGTATTTCACTGAAGTGCTCTAAGGCATAATATATCCAATGATGCATTATAAGAGGTTGTTATATAACATTATATATTATAAGGGCTTAGATTAACTTTTGTGAAAAAAGGGAATACTACAAAGAATATGAATATGTCATTTCTACATGCAGCTTCTTTTAAGAATTCAATTAGTTAAGAATTCAGTGCCTAAACTTCTATCAAAATTAATGTTCAACCTTCTAAATACATCTGTCCTTATTTGTCCTCTTCAAAGACTCACTCCATCATGATAATGCCCAGGGATGACAGGTAGAATGTAAAAGCTGCCTTACAAATAGAGCACCAAGGCTTTCATTGGCTTTTCAAATCAAGTTCAAAGATATATGTTGACAAAAGTGGTCTTTGTAGCACCTACAGAAGGATTATCACACTTATACCTTCCTGTGGAGGAGAAACTAAAGAAACACAAGAGTTTAATAAAATGCATAAATGTAATAAGAAATAGCTTAAAGAAATTACCATTCATTTAAAGGAGAAAACAATCCAAAGTTATATCTTCCCCATATATTGAAAACAATCAGGTATCGGTATCTCCAATGACATGATTTTGCTTAAGAAACTGAAGACTACTTATCTATTTTCTTTTAAATTTACTTAAACATATTAAGGAATGTGAAGCTTTCATTAATGCACATGTTCTTCAATGTAGACATAATTAGAGACATACCCTTCTCATGTTTATGTCTTTTGCATCAAGAGCCTATGAATAATGTGTTGTGAAAAAATCATCAATCAGTTCACCATCTAGAAAGTCAGTTTTTTATCCTATTTAGGGACATATTTGCAGCCTAATTTAGAGTAAATAACTGCTACAAAAAAAAAAAACTGTTAGGAAACAAATGATGTCTTGCCACTTGTAGCCACTCTACTAAAACTATGAGATCTACTACCTGCCGATGAGTGAAAGCACTCTGTCAAGCAATCCACAACTGGAGAGGATTAGCTTACAACTGTTGCCACTATCAGCAAAACAGCAAGAAGCAGACAGTTCATTTTATAGAAACTTAATGGAGTATATGGCTCTAGCTGTTTAATACAAGCACTGTCAACGCATCTAAGCAAAAAGTCTCAGCTGTCACTACTGACAAGCTGAATAGAATTATTTGTCACAGTAGACTAGATAAAGTGCCATTAGAATGGAGCATGGTGCTGCTACCATACATCTCCATATTGTAGCCAGAGACAACATGCTTTTGATTGCCACAGACACATGACAATAGCATGTTCTCAAAAGACTTCCATCACACAACAGATATGAGAGTTTAACATTCCACCCTCAGCATTTCAAAAGTGACAGCAGCCCATGAAGGCTTGATAATATCTTCATAAGTATATACATTTGCTTAACAATCTATATATTTATTTTATATTTATATGGAGAAATTACCAACTCATAAATGCACACACACATATAACCTAGCAATATCTGTGAGTCAAATTCTCTTTAGTTAACTTCTTCTATGCAAATCTAAGAGCTTTTGATTTTACTATTAAGAACGTACATACAGGTTACTAGTGAAAAGCCTGATAAACGCAAAAAATTATTTACCATGAACAAATTATATATTCTCATCATCGTCTTTATCAGGACACTGAGAGTATATACATTTGCCTAACTGACAAGAAAAATCAAAGTATCACTTGAGAGTACTAATTAATCTCAATTTCTGATGCCAAGATAAATTGTAGTTTCTTTGGCTATGCAGAAATCCAATACTTTCACTTAAAAATTAAGACTGGCATATATAATTTAGCACAGCTCTAATTAAGCAAAAATTTTCACAGAAATGTAGTTTCAGAGGGAGAAAATGAAAATAAAAACCTCTAATTACTTAAAAATTGATTCAGAGAATGAAAACAAATAATGCACTTAAATCTAGTTTCACTAAATCAAAGTACATGACTAGGTATTTTAAAAATAGGGAATTGTAATTAATTTCTTCTTAAATATCCTTCTATGTTTCTTTTAATTTTTAAATATTTTTAACCTGAATAATATTAAAAAATGGCTACTTATAAAAATAGACAAGTAACTTTTTCAGGATAAAACACAAACCATTATTTTCACTTTTAGTCATTTATTCACTTATTCAACATACTTATTGAAAGCTAAGTGATAAATATTTAGCTATTGGGGATTAATTTGAGGAATAAAGAGAGTGAGACATGAATCATTTTCTCAAAGACCTTATAATATAGAGATGAGATATGCAAACAAATAACAATAATCTAGGAGAGAGAGTGCAACGAGAGGAAAACTTAAATTGTTAAGACAGCTCAAAGCCAGGAGACATCAATTCTGTCCAGAAAATGAGCAGTAGTAGTAGAAAAGGGGATTCCCCACCATGGCATTCAATGGGAAACTCTTACAAGTCCTAAAGTTAAAATAAGTGAGTGAATATCTCACATTACAAAACCAGAACACATTAATTGCAATAACAATGATGATCCCAAAGACTTCTCCTAGTCAGTCCCTTTTATCTCATTTATTGAGAACTAGAAAAGATACAAAGAATACTAAGCCAAGGAAGGATAAGATCAGATTTGCATTTTAAATGTCTCACTCTGCTCCTGGGTGGAGACAGCAATGAGAGAGTAAAAGATACTATAGAGAAAGACTCATTAGAAGGTACAGAGAAAAGAATTAACATAACAGCTGGAGACTGCAATCTTTACAAAGTTCTACACAAGGTTGGCCCTCAGCTGGCATCTGGGAACATCAATTTCAGGAGGGTTCCCAGCATTCCCTGATAAGAATATGTAACTGTGTCTAAACTGTTTGTGCAAACAATAAAAGTTCATGCTGAACACCTGATTTCCTTCTGGGTGACTAGAATCTTGGTATGTGTTAGGCAGAGAGTGTGTATGTAGTCAATCTCCAATAAAACCCTGGACACGGTTCTCCAATGAGCTTCCCTAGTAGATAACATTTCACCCATGTTGTCACAAATCACTGCTGGAGGACATACACATGTCTTATGTGACTCCACTGGGAGAGGATCCTTGGAATCTTGTGCTTGGTTTCCTCCAGGCTCTACCTAATGTGCCTCTTGCCTTTATTGATGTAGTTTGATATCCTTTCACTGTAATAAATCATGGCCATGAATACAACTACTTGCTGAGGCCTGCAAATCCTCCTAGAGAAACATCAAACTTGGTGATGGTCTTGGGGACCATGACACAGAAGGCTTCATCTTCTCAAAGATGAAGGAGGTCTGAACTAGTGCAATCATAAAAGGGATGAGAGGCCAATAAAAGTAAGTGGTTAAAAGTAGGGGCATCTGGCTCAAACAGACTTAGATGCAAATTTCAGCTGATTAACCATGAGCAAGTCATGTTCTTATGGGACATTTAATAGATGTCTAGCACACAGTTGGATATCTTAATTTGAAGATAGTCATGAGATCTACAAGAGAAAAGCATCTTTGCGGTCAGACAACATAAGCATTAAAACCATGACAAGAGATAAGTTCACCTAGACACAATGTCATTAGTGAGAAGAAGAATAGGTCCAGGTGTAAATCACAAGCCAAATTAACATTTAGGGGCAGGAAGTAAAAGAGGAGCCCAATGTGGAGTTAAAGCAATGATTCTTGAAGTGTGGGTCCTGGACCAGCAGGATCAGCATCACCTGGAAATTTGTCAGAAATACAAATTTTCATTCTCTACCCATGACCTAAAGAAGACAAGTATCGGGGTCCAGTAATCCGTGTTTTAACAAATACTCCAGGTGATTCTAATGCATGCTAAAGTTTCAAAACCACTGAAATAGTGGGTAAAAATCTAGTGAGTAAGTCAGAGCCCAGATATATGATCATAAGGCTGCAAAGAACCAGGCCAATAATGTGCACAGAAGTGAGTGAGAGAAGACTGTCAAGGAGGGATAGATTGGCAATGTCGGTGGCTACAGAGAAGTCCAGCAAGATAAGGGCTTCGATGTGCCCATTGCATTTGTCGACATAGCTTTACCAAAAACAGTTTCACTAAAGTGTAGGGCAGAAGTCTAATGGCAAAAGTGAGGACCAAAGAATGTAAGGGGAAGAAATAAAGACACAGAGAGCTTACTACTGTTTCAAGAATTTTAAGTATAAAGGACCAGGAGTCATGTCAGTTTTTTTGTTATTTGATATTGTTTTTGTCATTTTTTAAGGTGGGGGAGACTTGACTAAGGCAACAAAGAGAAAGAAGTTGACAATGTATAGAGGAAAGAAAGGGGACAACCAGTAGAGCAAAGTAAAGGACAAAAAGAGAGAGAGAGAATATGCAGGAAAATGAGGTGGAGAGAAGGATTAATAGGAAGTGCTTGGGAGTTCAGTTGAAAGTGTAAACCACTCATTTGCAGTATAATCATTTTTTCCCAAGTGGCATGATTTTCCTTCTATCTTGTTCATCTGGACAGATATAAAGCATAGAGATTGAATTGTAATAATCTTCTATGCATTTTTGGTACCTAATACAGGAGATATACAATAAATGTTTTGTAAATGAAAAATCTGTTAAGAGGGCAGATTTCATGTTGTGTCCTTTAAAGTAAAATATATGAAGTAATGATGTAACAATTAATTCCACTTTCAGAGAGCAAGAGAGGAAAGGGGGGCAAGAAGAGGAGAGGGAAATGCAGGAGAGAAAAACAACTGTTGGATGTAAGGTTTGTGCTGGAACAGCTCTTTCCAGCTCACAGAAGCTGAATGTGCACATCTCTTCTCCACTCTGCACTAAATGATGCAATTGTGGTAGCTTGAGATCAGCCGTTGTGGGTGTATTTACACTGCAGAAATAGGCAAACATAGGGCTTGCTTTTCTGGAGAGCTGGTTGTTAAATATTAACAGCACACCACTGGAAAATGTTAAGAGGTGGCAGAACAATGAAGCAAGGAGCTGGGCATTTAATGTTTACTTATTCTGGACTCCATCAGCAAAGCTATGAGAAACATACCTGACATCCGTACTAGGCACCTATAAGCTAGGTCTTGGAAAGTTAAATGATATCATAGCTCATAAGTGGCAAAGGGATTTAAACTCAGATCTATCAACTCTAAAACTTATTCTTATGTTTTCCATGCTTGCCTTGTCTGGATCTCTAGTTAAAACACATATACTACTGTGTCCCACTTCAGGCCTACTAAATAAGAATCTCTAAGGGAAGAACTTGGAAATCTATATGACCTATGTGACTGTTATTAGCAGGCAAATCTGGAAAGCAGTGCACTATATCACATTGTCTCTGCAGTCCCTTCTTTTGTTTACAAGTTTGGGTTACTAGTGTAAGAGCAGTCAGAGCCACAGTCCAATCCAGGAATAAAAACTGGGCACTAGATACTACTGTATGTTGTAGTCCTCATAACATGAAATATGTAAAGAATAAGAAGGAAGAATAGTTTGTAGCGGTCAGAGAGAAGGTGCCTAGACTTGGGATCATTCTCAGTGTGACCCTCTGATCAGAGATGATTAGGCTTTGTGAATCCTCTGAACAATGTCCATGAAATGATTTCCATTTTGCCGTGGAGAAAAAGAAGGTTCAGGGGAGGTAAGAAACCTACTTGGAATTGCATTAAAGGTAAGTAGTAAGGACAGAATTTAAACAACTGGATGGTCCCATGTTCCAACCACTTCATCGGGTGGCCTTTTCATCCTTTGATGGATTAAAGCTTTAGGAAACAGATTGCAGCACTGGCAATGATTATGTCAAAGCATCATTTTTGGCACAGATAGTCAAACTGATAAGGTCTTTTTTCTCCCCTTAAATTACACTTACAAGTAGCTGACTAAATAAAGAAAAATCCTCAGTCAGTCTCATTAGTTATTTGCAATCAAAAGTAAATGAACCACTAAATTTAGACATCCATAGTCATATAAATATCACAGAAAAATCAAGAAATCTATAAACTACTTCAGAAACTACAACAGCAACGTGCATGTAACATAACAGACCTCCCAGAACTCTGCCAGCATCTGGCAGTAATTTTCATAAAGCATCAGTATTAGTCTCAATTACTCCTCACCCATCACAACTCTTCAGGGTGCTGACATGTTGCACATGATGGGCATCTTAACTGGAGCTCTGTCCTCCATCATATGCCAGAAAGCTGAGGAGCAAGCATAAAACATGAACTTGTTCTTGTCCATGAACAAGAAAATGAATGGCTCCAAGATAAGCCTACACCAAAGATTTCTGATTCATGAGTTTCAGTGGATAAACCACAGCCTGAGGCTAAAGTCTTTAACTTACTTTTCTAAATAAAAATCCAGCATTTCTTTCTACATAAAAATCAGCTTTCCCCTTTTTTCGGGAAAGCAACTGGTTAGAGTGTTGGCTCTAGAGTCAGACTGTGTGGGTCTGAATTCCAGGTCTGTCACTTAATAGCTGTGTAACCTTAAGCAAGTATATAAAATCTCTTAAAGCCTCAATTTCCCCATCTGCAAAATAAGGGTATTAATAGCATTACCTTCCTCAGAAGTAAAGATTGGAATAGGTAAAAAGTCACAAAACATTTAGAATAGTGTCTGACATGTACTAATCCCAAAGAAAAACTTTCCTAGTAATTATTCTATTAATCTTTCAGACCAATTGTCCCTGAGCCTAACTATGCCATATATGAATTAGAGAGATTATGCTCATAGTAAGATAACTTACTTAGCAATTAAAATAATTCATTAGGAAGGTTAATGGGAAGTAGGTCTCTGGTATATACTAAGTTATCTTACAAGATCTAAGAAAGCTATATGACTATTCATATTGCCCTACATAAGAATTTGAAAACCTGTATTACAGTAAGTCTGAGTTATCTTGCTAGCCTGCCCACTAATTTTCTCACTTGGTTAGTGGAGGAAGCGGAACTGATAGCTGGGAAAGCTGAAAAAATCCACCACCACCACCCATTCTCTAGGTCTCTCTCTCTCACACACACACACACAAGTAACACACACAGCAAGTAGAGTCACACTCAAGCACATGAAATTCAAATATTTTGCTAAACAAATTTATCCTTACAAGAAAAATAAAACGGTCATAATAGATCCTACCAGGAGAATTTAAACTCAACTTTCAGGGTTTATAAAAACTGTTTTAAGGGCATTGTTATCTAGAAAAATAATGGAAGCAAGATAATTTACCAGAGGCAAAGATATCTGTTAGGGAGGAGCCAAGTTAGAAAACTTTGCAGCTTTACAATGATTTCTTCATATGTTGCACTTTCAAACATTCTCTCTAGATGAGATCAAGTAAATGTATTCACTTTAAATATCTGATTAATCACCAAAAGATGAGAAAGGCTCTAAGAGATGCTCCCTTGATATCAGAATTATGTAGATCATTCCTGAGCACTGATCCCAATCCTTGCCCAACTACTGATTCTAATTACTTTCTCAGGTATTGCTTCCCCAGGATGGCCTAAAAATATAGCCTACTACCCCACTTTTAAAAAAGAAATACTCCATTCCAAAATGAAAACTCCATTAGTCTGTAAGACATCTTATAAATCTCCAAGCTAGATTTTTTAATAATAAATTGCTGAATAACATCTCTTAATCAGGCAATTTTCATAATGAAGATTTGGACATGACTCACTATTATACAAATTTTATACTGAAAACTCATTTTTTAAAAAACAAACTCACACAGGTATCTCTCTTTTCTTAAGAGTATTATTAGAGCAGCAGTAAAATGTTTACAATGATTTCAGCCAAGAGAATAAAAATTTTTAATGTTGAAAAGTACACAGACTTAACTCTGATCAGGTATTTTGGCCAAGAGAAACAAAACAGAAACAAAAACAGCAAAAAACAAAAATGCAAAGTATCAAAACTCATAAACCAGCTAACCAGCTAAAGAAACAAAAAACTAAAAAAGTAATCTTTGGGGAGATTGGTTCAACATGGTGGACTAGAAGGACATGCTCTCACTCCCTCTTGCGAGAGCACCGGAATCACAACTGACTACTGAACAGTCATCAAGAGGAAGACACTGGAACTCACCAAAAAAGATACCCCACATCCAAAGACAAAGGAGAAGTCACAATGAGATAGTAGGAGGGGCGCAATCCCAATAAACTCAAATCTCATAACTGCTGGGTGGGTGACTCACAAACTGGAGAACACTTATACCACAGAAGTCCAGCCACTGGAGTGAACGTTCTGAGCCCCAGGTCAGGCTTCCCAACCTGGGGGTCCAGCAATGGGAGGAGGAATTCCTAGAGAGTCAGACTTTGAAGGTTAGCGGGATTTGATTGCAGGACTTTGGCAGGACTGGGGGAAACAGAGACTCCACTCTTGGAGGGCACACACAAAGTAGTGTGTGCATTGGGACCCAGGGGAAGGAGCAGTGACCCCCGGGCAGACTGAACCAGACCTACCTGCTAGTGTTGGAGGGTCTCCTGAAGAGGCAGGGGGTGGCTGTGTCTCACTGTGAGGACAAGGACACTGGCAGCAGAAGCTTTGGGAAGTGTTCCGTGGCATGAGTCCTTCCAGAGTCCACCATTAGCCCCACCAAAGAGCCCAGGTAGGCTCCAGTTTTGGGTCACCTCAGGCCAAACAACCAACCGGAAGGGAAACCAGCCCCACCCATCAGCAGACAAGCAGATTGAAGTTTTACTGAGCTCTGCCTACCTGAGCAAAATCCAGCTCTACCCACTACCAGTCCCTCCCATCAGGAAACTTGCACAAGCCTCTTAGACAGCCGAATCCACAAGATGGCAGACAGCAGAAGAAAGAAGAATTACAATCCTGCAGCCTGTGGAATAAAAATGACATTCACAGAAAAGTAGGAAAGATGAAATAGCAGAGGGCTATGTAACAGATGAAGGAACAATATAAAACCCCCAAAAAACAACCAAATGAAATGGAGATAGGCAACCTTCTAGAAAAAGATTCAGAATCATGGTAGTGAAGATGATACAGGACCTCGGAAAAAGAATGGAGACAAAGATCGAGAAGATGCAAGAAATGTTTAACAAAGAACTAGAAGAATTAAGGAACAAAAAAATCACAGATGAACAATAAAATAACTGAAATGAAAAATACACTAGAAGGAATCAAAAGAGAATAACTGAGGCAGAAGAATGGATAAGTGACCTGGAAGACAGATTGGTGGAATTCACTGCTGCGGAAAAGAAAAAAGCATACAAAGAAATGAAGACAGCCTAAGAGACCTCTGGACAACACTAAACACAACATTCCCATTATAGGGGTCCCAGACAGAGAAGAGAGAGACAAGGTACCTGGGAAAATATTTGAAGAGATTAGTCAAACACTTCCCTAACGTGGGAAAGGAAATAGCCACCCAAGTCCAGGAAGTGGAGAGAGACCCATACAGGATAAACACAAGGAGAAACATGCCTAGACAAATAGTAATCAAGTTGGCAAAATTTAAAGGCAAAGAAAACATATTGAAAGCAGCAAGGGAAAAATGACAAATAACATACAAGGGAACTCCCATAAGGTTAACAGCTGATTTCTCAGCAGAGACTCTACAAGCCAGAAGGGAGTGGAATGACACATATAAATTGATGAAAGGGAAAAACCTACAATGAAGATTACTCTACCTCGCAAGGATCTCATTCAGAGTCGATGGAGAAATCAAAAGCTTTACAGACAAGTAAAAGCTAAGAGAATTCAGCACCACCAGACCATATCTACAACAAATGCTAAAGGAACCTCACTAAGTGGGAAACACAAGAGAAGAAAAAGACCTACAAAAACAAACCCAAAGCAATTAAGAAAATGGTCACAGGAACATACATATCAATAATTACCTTAAATATGAATGGATTAAATGCTCCAACCAAAAGACACAGGCTTGCTGAATATACACAAAAACAAGACCCATATATATGCTGCCTACAAGAGACCCACTTCAGACCTAGGGACACATACAGACTGAAAGTGAGGGGATGGAAAAAAATATTCCATGCAACTGGAAATCAAAAGAAATCTGGAGTAGCAATAATCGTATCAGATAAAATAGACTTTAAAATAAAGAATGTTAAAAGAGACAAGCAAGGAAACCACACAATGATCAAGGAATAAATCCAAGAAGAAGATATAACACTTATAAATATATATGTACCCAACAGAGGAGCAACTCAATACATAAGGCAACTGCTAACAGCTATAAAAGAGGAAATCGAGAGTAACACAATAATACTGGGGGACAGTATCAGTTAACATCTCATTTACACCAATGGACAGATAATCCAAACAGAAATTGAATAAGGAAACACAAGATTTAAATAACACAATAGACCAGATAGATTTAATTGATATTTATAGGACACTCCACTCAAAAACAGCAGATTACACTTTCTTCTCAAGTGTGCCCGGAACATTCTCCAGGATAGATCACATCTTGGGTCACAAATCAAGCCTCAGATAATTTAAGAAAATTGAAATCATATCAAGCATCTTTTCTGACCCCAACGTAATGAGACTGGAATCAATTATAGGGAAAAAAATGTAAAAAACACAAACACATGGAGGCTAAACAATACGTTACTAAATAACTAAGAGATCACTGAAGAAATCAAAGAGGAATTCAAAAATTACCTACAGACAAATGACAATGAAAACACGACAATCCAAAACCTATGGAATGCAGCAAAAGCAGTTCTAAGAGGGAAGTTTATAGCAATACAAGCCTACCTCAAGAAACAAGAAAAATCCCAAATAAACAATCTAACCTTACACCTAAAGGAAGTAGAGAAAGAAGAACAAACAAACCGAAAGGTAGCATAAGGAAAGAAATCATAAACATCAGAGCAGAAATAAATGAAACTGAAACAAAGAAAACAATAGCAAAGATCAATAAAACTAAAAGCTGGTTCTTTGAGAAGATAAACAAAATTGATAAACCATTAGCCAGACTCATCAAAAAAAGGGGGGGGAGGACTCAAATCAATAAAATTAGAAATGAAATGGAGAAGTTACAACAGACACCACAGAAATACAAAGCATCCTAAGAGACTACTACAAGCAACTCTATGCCAATAAAATGGACAACCTGGAAGAAATGGACAAATTCTTAGAAAGGTATAACCTTCCAAGACTGAAAGAGGAAGAAATAGAAAATATGAACAGACAAATCACAAGTAATGAAATTGAAACTGTGATTAAAAATCTGCCAACAAACAAAAGTCCAAGACCAGATGGCTTCACAGGTGAATTCTATTAAACATTTAGAGAAGAGCTAACATCCATCCTTCTCAAACTCTTCCAAAAAATTGCAGAGGAAGGAACACTCCCAAACTCATTCTATGAGGCCACCATCACCCTGATACCAAAACCAGACACAGATACTACAAAAAAAGAAAATTACAGACCAATATCACTGATGAATATAGATGTAAAAATCCTCAACAAAATACTAACAAACAGAATTGAACAACACATTAAAAGGATCATACACCATGATCAAGTGGGATTTATCCCAGGGATGCAAGGATTCTTCAATATATGCAAATCAATCAATGTGATACAACATATTAACAAATTGCAGAAGAAAAACCATATGATCATCTCAATAGATGCAGAAAACCTTTTGACAAAATTCAACACCCATTTATGACAAAAACTGTCCAGAAAGGGGGCATAGAGGGAACCTACCTCAACATAATAAAGGCCATATATGACAAACCCACAGCAAACATCATTGTCAATGGTGAAAAACTGAAAGCATTTCCTCTAACATCAGGAACAAGACAATGATGTCCACTCTCACCACTATTATTCAACATTGTTTTGGAAGTCCTACAATGGCAATCAGAGAAGAAAAAGAAATAAAAGGAATACAAATTGGAAAAGAAGAAATAAAACTGTCACTGTTTGTAGATGACATGATACTATACATAGAGAATCCTAAAGATGCCACAAGAAAACTACTAGAGCTAATCAATGAATCTGGTAAAGTTGCAGGATACAAAATTAATGCACAGAAATCTCTTGCATTCCTATACACTAATGGTGAAATATCTGAAAGAGAAATTAAGGAAACACTCCCATTTACCATTGCAACAAAAAGAATAAAATATCTAAGAATAAACCTACCCAGGGAGACAAAAGACCTGTATGCAGAAAACTATAAGACACTGATGAAAGAAATTAAAGATAATACAAACAGATGGAGAGACATACCATGTTCTTGGGCTGGAACAATCAATATTGTGAAAATGACTATACTACCCAAAGCAATCTACAGATTCAATGCAATCCCTATCAAATTACCAATGTCAGTTTTACAGAACTAGAACAAAAAATCTTAAAATCTGTATGGATACACAAAAGACCCCGAACAGCCAAAGCAGTCTCGAGGGGAAATAACGGAGCTGCAGGAATCAGACTCCCTGACCTCAGACTACACTACAAAGCTACAGTAATCAAGACAATATGGTACTGGCACAAAAACAGAAATATAGGTCTATGCAACAGGATAGAAAGCCCAGAGATAAACCCACACACCTATGGTCAAATAATCTATGACAAAGGAGGCAAGGATATACAATGGAGAAAAGACAGTCTCTTCAATAAGTGGTGCTGGGAAAACTGGACAGCTACATGTAAAAGAATGAAATTAGAACACTCCCTAACACCATACACAAATATAAACTCAAAATGGATTTGAGACCTAAATGTAAGACCGGACACTATAAAACTCTTAGAGGAAAACATAGGAAGAACACTCTCCGACATAAATCACAGCAAGATATTTTTTGATCCACCTCCTAGAGTAATGGCAATAAAAACAAAAATAAACAAATGGGACTTAATGAAACTTAAAAGCTTTTGCACAGTGAAGGAAACCATAAACAAGATGAAAAGATAACCCTCAGAATGGGAGACAATATTTGCAAACGAATCAACGGACAAAGGATTACTCTGCAAAATATATAAACAGCTCATGCAGCTCCATATTAAAAAAACAAACAACCCAATCCAAAAATGGGCAGAAGCCCTAAATGGACATTTCTCCAAAGAAGACATACACATGGCCAAGAAGCACATGAAAATCTGCTCAACATCACTAATTATTAGAGAAATGCAAATCAAAACTACAATGAGGTATCAGCTCACACTAGTTAGAATGGGCATCATCAGAAAATCTAGAAACAACAAATGCTGGAGAAGGTGTGGAGAAAAGGGAACCCTCTTGCACTGTTGGTGGGAATGTAAATTGATAAAGCCACTATGGAGAACAGTATGGAGGTTCCTTAAAAAACTAAAAATAGAATTACCATATGACCCAGCAATCCCACTACTGGGCATATACCCAGAGAAAACCATAATTCAAAAACACACATGCACCCCAGTGTTTATTGCAGCACTATTTACAATAGCCAGGACATGGAAGCAACCTAAATGCCCATCGACAGACGAATGGATAAAGAAGATGTGGTACATATATACAATGGAATATTACTCAGTCATAAAAAGGAATGAAATTGGGTCATTTGTAGAGACGTGGATGAATCTAGAGACTGTCATACAGAGTGAAGTAAGTCAGAAAGAGAAAAACAAACATCATATATTAACGCATTTATGTGGAACCTAGAAAAATGGTACAGATGAACCAGTTTGCAGGGCTGTAATTGAGACGCAGATGTAGAAAACAAACGTATGGACACCAAGGGGGGAAAGCGGTGGGTGGGGATGGTGGTGGTGTGATGAATTGGGAGATTGGGATTGACCTATATACACTAATATGTATAAAATGGATAACTAATAAGTACCTGCTTTATAAAAATAGAAATAAAAGAAAAGAAAAGTAATCTTTGAAGATGTTTGTATATCCTGTGCTAACATTTCATTCTTACATGAGAAGTTGAAACTCATGACTATTAAAAGACTGAACTTTCTGAAAGAGAAGGAAAAAAGTATAAAATGTGTCATATTACAGCAAATTCTGTGATAGTAACCAAAATTCTCCAAAGGTCTATAGGTATGCAAGGTGAACTTTGCACTCTGTCTTGTTCCATTTAACTGGTGCCTTGTCATAAACATGATGGGAAATTTCCATTTCCATGCTCCATCCATCTGGTATGCCACCAACTTCAAGTGAGAAGTTGTCCTTCACCTGAGACCATCGAGATGTCTTCTGAACTCACTATGCTTTAGCAGACAGTTATACTGAATGCTCAAACTAACACTACTATAGAAACATGAGTTGAGAAATATTTTGCAGTTTGTTGTGATTTTATCTGTCATGGGTTATGCTTTTCTATTTGTCCAGCTAATCCAAACACAATGCCCGATTCACCCTTCTCCCTCTTAGTGACCAGAAATACACACAAAGAGCCAGGTTGAAAAAGAATATAGTTTGTGGTCCTATTCTCAGAAGACCACTGGAAGGCTCAAAGAGACTTGCCTATCTCAAGATTGACGAGAACAATTATTATTGGGTATCTTTCACTTTGTCTATCCCCAGAGGATGAGCCAAGGTTTTTAGTCTATCAATATCCTTCAGAGCCTTCAGAAAATGAATAATGTCTGTTGAATCAGAGGGTCCCCTCTTGGAGAGATGTTAGTTCTCTTTTCTCCTCAGTCACAGCTGCTGTTGCTGTTGCTGTGGCTGTATTACTAGGAAGGGGAAATCTGTTCACCTCTCTGGATTCCGTACCAGCAACTGTGGAGAAAGGAAACGTGATACTAATGGAAACCTGTTTTTAAATGTTTTCCTTGATTTTCACTGAAATAGCTATAGCTAGCACTTATTGAATACCTATTTCCTATCAAACAGTGCTAAATGTTTCCATGCATTATCTCAATTCATCTTCATCACACCACCACCACCACCACCAAACAAAAGAACTATGAGATGAGTACTGTTACTGTGCCCATTTTACTGATGATAACATTAAGGTTTAGAGAGGTTATATAGCTTGTCCAAGGAAATAGTGGTATTGGAATTAGAATCCAGAAGATTAAATACACAACTTCGTAACTTAATAATTATGTTATTCTACTGAAAGGAATTTAGTTACTCCTCTGTTCACTTATGTAACTGTGGGTTTTGTTTTATTGGCATTCAATAAGCCTCAACTCCTTTTTTGTATACCTAATACTGATGAGATGGATACAATGAATAAAATATAAACTTAATTTTCTTTTCAAAATGACTTTTAAAACGTTTGGATAATTTATTTTTACACCCAATTTGTAATTCAGTTCCAATTTTTAAAAATCCAAGCAAGAAAAGTCTTATACAATATCTTTTAAAATCTTATCTATCGAATAGATGCTAAATACTGTTATTTTCAATACCAAATTTAAAGGTGGAGTTGTAACTACAACTTGAAGTAAACAGTGAATTAACTGCATTGTCTTTTCATATGCAACATAAGATAAGAAGGATCAAGTAGGGTTGATTTTCAAGACAGCTGTTTAAAATATTTGCATATATCCACGGGGCAAAAACAAAACTATGGTTTGGGTTAATCAATTGAGAAGGACCACAAAGGGAGAGGCAGATAGGATCACTCTTGTAGACAGTAGGGAGATTTAGAAAATAAGCCTGGTTTCCAAGAAAATAACTTTGCTTTACCTCCTTTATGTTTTTTTAAACGCTACTCTCTTGGGCATAGTGGGAATATCTATCAACAGCCCAAAACAACAAGATGTTTTGACCCCTTGACGCAAATAACGCCATGACCTCTAAGTGAAAGAAATAACAGGATTTTTCATTTGTGGCATTTTCAAGTATGTAGATGAATGCTTATCCAAAAAAAGACCCTAACAGGCAGTACCAAGGAAGGTTAAAAAAAAAACAAAACATCTTGGGCCCTCATATTTAATAACCTGGTATTCTAGTTGCTGCAAGTTTACCAAAATGATTAATTCAGTAACGATACTTTTCGAAAGTGTTTTGATTTGTTGTCTGCTTTTCATTGGCTCTTTCTACCTCTCTAATGCCACATCTTGGTTTTGAAAAGCCCAAGTTATCCTTCTGAGACTACCTATGGCTCAGTCAACTACATTTGCTCAAGACTTTTGCCTTCAATTCTCAATTATTATGGTGTGGCCATAAATGGCACAATCCCCCTGAATGGTAATTTGTCAGTAAATAACAAAAGCCTTTGAAATCTGCATATCCTTTGACCCAGATATTTCCAGAAAGGCATCATGTAAGTGTGTACATAATTAGCTACTAGGACTATGGTCTTATTTATAATATTTTTAAAAATTGAAAAAATGTCTAATGTCTACTGCTAGGGAGTTGATTAAATAAAATGCAGTGCAATCTATACGATAGAATACTATTAAAGAAGTTAATTTAGATGTATAGTGCATGGCACATAGGTGGTGCTAAATAAATCATTGCTTAATCTAGAGATGAATAAATATTCACTGAAATCTGCAATCATTTTTAAAATGGCTAAAAGTGGCTTTATCCAATCTTTGTTAATCATATACTTTTTACATATACAATAATATAGTTAACACCTACAGAGAGCTTGCTACCTGCAAGGCACTCTACTGAGTACCTTACATATACTAATACAGAAGAATAAGGAAAGTAAGTAACTTGCCAAAAGTCAAAGCTAGTAAATGACAAGGCAAGGATTTGAAGATAGTCAATCAGACTCCAGAGTCTGTGCTTGTAACCAGAAAATATACTTGCCTCATACCATATTCTACTGCCTATAGAGAAAAGTCTGAAAGGCTATTCAACATGAGAATAATATGAAAGTTGTTATTTCTGGTTGCCAGATTATTATTATCAATAATATCTTTTTTGTACAATAAATGTGAATTATTGTGTTATTCTTTTTTAAGTGAAAAACAAAATGTCTTTTGATTGCAGAATGAAGTAGAGACAAGAACACTAGGAGGTCTTATGACCGAGAACTACTAAAACAGATCTAAGGTACAGATTCTGATAGCCATGGCACTACATCTCTAGATGTCTCTAAATTGACACCAAACCTGGTCAATGATCCTTCTGAACCTTGACATCTCACAGGATAGAAGAACAATATTGTTCTAATCCATCAACATTTTTCTCTTGCTCTCACCCATTTGAGGTCATGTTACTGATGTCTGTTTTCCTTTTTAAGGCTAGTGCAAAGTTTTTATGCTTCTGCCCCATGCCTTTCCCTAGCAGAAGACTGGAATCAATATTTTAGGAGATTTCTATGATATAGGGAGCTCAGCAGGTACTCCTACAATATAGCCTAATGCAGTGGTTCTCAACCCAAGCTACCGTATTTTTTTTTTAACTCCACAAGTGATTCTGATGCACAGGTTGGGTTGAGAGTTTCTGCATTATATGTATTACAGAATAGTTTGTCAATATACTTGTGATACTTCAGTTATCAGTATCACAACATTAGAAAATGAAACTAACAGCCAATTTCAGAATATGTGTTATTATTTATATTGTTATGTATACAACTAATAAAAAGTTTTATAACTTCATTTGGAAGGAGAAAATAAATATGAATAATAAGAATGTGTTATTAAATATAAATCACTATATATGATTTGAAATATTGGATTTATAAAGGAGTATAAGCGTAAGTGCAAAACTGAAGAACAAAGAGAAGGGAATTTCTGGAGTTGACCAAGATAGTGCATTTCTGGTGAATAATCACAGACTCATTTATCAAACTAAAACTGTCCTAAGTGAAATCATGTTGGCTTGGTAAATAATATAGTGTCAATTTGCATACATAGTATCTAGGATTTAGTGAAAATTCACAGAGGACCAACAAAATGCATAGCAGCCAATAAGGACAAATATCTGAGATGGTATAAAATAGAAGTTTATGATATCCTTCTCCAGGATATTTAACTATCATGCAAGACGCAGATCTGCAATTAAAGTTAGGCTAGGGCACTTGACTATCATTTGTTAAACCACTAAAGATAAAAACAAATTCTAAGTACCAACAACAAAATTAAAAAATAATTTTGCCAGTAGATTTGTAGGAAGTTGAAGCACATACAAATCTTTAAAACACACACTACCTCTGCTGCTCTTATTTGTTCTTCACCCTATTCCCAGTGATCTAGTGTGTGTGTATGTGTGTGTGTGTGTGTCTGCTCATTTACTTTGTTTCACTTACACATAATTTTCTGGTTAAAGTAAAATTGTGCCGATTGCTTCCTTCTTGAACGTTTCCTTCTTTCATACCTGTAATCTCACACAACTGATTCTCCAACCACTTAACCAGCTGCTCTTTCTCAGGTTTCTCTCCTCTGAGATTACGAAGGTGAAAGGCTTATCAATTTATAAACTCTTTGGGGAATGACCTTATTCAATCCCATGGTTTTAAATATCATTTATATGCAGAGGATATCTAAGTCTTATGTCGCCAGTCCTGGTCTCTCCCAGAGAATACTGGCTCACATGTATAACTACGTTCATGGCATCTGGATTTGTACATCTAACAGCTTTCTCAACTTAGAAGACATGATTCCCTTCCCCCACAACCAAAAGTATTCCTCCACAAGTTGTGTTCCCAGCAAGTGGAATCCAGTTATTCCAAACAAGAATTTAACGCTACACTTAATCCATCGTTTTCCCTCATCTCCCAAATTTACTCTAATCCAGAATCCATCTACTTTTCTACCTCTCCACTCTTATCACTCTTTTCCAAACCACTACACTGCTAAACTAGATTTCTGCAATGGTCTCCTGTCTTAACACTCCCCCCGCCCAACAATATATTCTGGAAATAGCAACTAGGGAGATCTTCTAAAAATTTAAATCAGAACATATCACTTGCCTATTTGAAACCCTCCTGTGACTCCCAGTTTCACTTAAAATAAAAATCCAAATTCACAAGTCTGGCCAGAAAGCTTTACATGGTCTTGCTGCTGCCAAACTTTCCAACCTTATCTGGTTTTATTCTGTCCGTGTGCGCTATGGTCTTCTCCTAGTGACCTTCCTTCCATTTCAAGAACATCCCAAAGTCATTTCCCAGTTTGTGTCACTACACCCTTCTCAGAGATATTCGTGTAATGTTGGAAGCAGGCAAGACTGCTTTTTTCCTCATTCCTGTTTCTTTACAGGTGAAGTGATCTCCACTGCTATGATGTTTTTTTGTCTCTCTCTAGCCTTTTTCTCTTTTCAGATTGTTAAATTTCAGAAAAATAGCTGGACATTCTCTGCTTTACTCTGCCTTTCTTCCCCTGGACAGTGATCCTGTCCACTTGTACATGGACTCTCTCTGTATGTATATGGAAGATCTTTCTACCCAAAGAAACTGTCAGAGGTTAGGACTGTGAGTCTGACACACTTTGACTCTAACACTAAGCTGTATCCTCCAAGCTGGCCTCCATGAGAAAAAGGTGCTCTTTCCATATTGGATCCTATTTTACTTTTCAATTTGCTCAGAAACCAGCATAAAAGAGGTTTCTTTGTCCATTTGGGCTGCTAACTAACTAAAACAATTTTAATAACTAACACAAATTTATTTCTCACTGTTCTGGAAGCTAGAAGTCCAAGATTAAGGTGACTGGATAGTAAAGTGAGGGCCCTCTCCCAGGATGCAGATTTCGTATTGTATCTTGCCTGGCAAAAGGGGTAGGGAGCTCTGTGGGATCTCTTTTATAAAAGCATTTGTTCCATTCATAAGGGCTCCACATCATGACCTAATCATCTCCCAATGGCCCCACCTCCTAACACCATCACATTGGGTTTTAGAATTCCAGCATGTGAATCTGGGGAGAACACAAACGTTCAGATCATAGCAAGGGGGTATTTTTTACTGGGAACACCCTCAGAGACTTTAAAATACAGCTTGATCCTTCATGTAAATATTATATAAGCATAAGTGTCACCTCTTCAGAGGGGCTTTTCGTGATGACTTAATTTACAGAATCTACCTAGTTGCTGATTATCATATCACTCCCATTTTAATGTCCTGGCATCACTTATCATTATCTGTTACTTCTCTATTTTGTTGTTTTTGTGGTTTACTATCTCCCATTTCCCATGATCCTTGATCTGATTTTATCCATTTTTTTAAGGCTCCTCTTTCTCTCCTTTCTTAAGGAACTGTTGCCATGGCACTTTTCTACCTTTTCATTCCTGTGTACAGTAGCATAAAATTGCAGTGATTGAGCATAACCCACTTGTTTGTATAAATTATTGAAATCCATTGCACCCTGTAAGAATGGACTTAAAAGTACTGCTGAGCATGTGTGCTGAAAGTACATTGATTGCTCAAATATAAGGAAATGGCCCAATGAACATGGTTGTGGCGGGGGTGAAAGAGGAAACAGCTAGTCAGATGTGAATTGTATCTGCTGTAATAAACATGTTAAAACATACAAAAATTGTTATTTTTCTTTACCTTCGGTCAATGCATATTAGAATTTGAACTACCTGGGGATTCTTTGTCAGAACTATTCTTGTGGAACATTTATACTTAATTGAAATAATTCCTTAAGGGAGGTTTTGTTTAAAGCAATTAACAGGAAATTGTGTATAAGAATATTTAATGAAATATGAAATTCAACAAGAATGATTAAGTCACTTCCCAAGTGGTTGTCATTTGTTAAACCCTGATTTATCAGGCTGCACTTTTCACCACAATTTTTCCAGTTGTAGCTGAATGTTTCAGTCATTTTCTTATTCATAAAGACGAAGAGGGTCAAGCACCAGCGTGTAAGTGTGAACTTCATTTTGGGTTTTTGAAGACAGTCTTTTAAGATATTTTGTCTGTATTCACCAGCCATCCCCATGCAGTCAGATGAGCCACGAGCACGGGGCTGCTACTTTTAAACCGAAAAAAGGCTCTGAGGTTAACAGGATCTGATTAAAGATTCATGAAAGTATGGACCTTGCTCTCTTTCCTGTTTATTATGGTTTCCTGGTACCTGGAACAGAGACTAGAACATAGGAGACACTCAAATATTTGATGAATTAGTGAATGAATAAATTCTCACTTCCAAGTTTTATTGACTGTTATGTTTTTAAAGTGAAACCCAGAATATCTGAAGAGATGCAGAACTGGCCATGGCTACTAGTTCCCTCATCTCCACTCAACTGTCTCTCTCAGTCTGGGTCTGCCAATTCTCATAAATAATCCCAGATAATATAATTTATGCTTTATAGATATTTACATGGTTTAAAAATCAAACAATACAAAGAGGTGTAGAAAAATGTCTGCTACCACCAACTATAATAAAAATATTACTGATATCTAATAAAGACTTTGATCAACTTTGTTTTTAATTATATATTACTGGCTTTATCATGCTTTTTCTTAAAACATGAGTCTAATCCACTAAATATTTAAGAAATCCTAAATACTCAATTTAAGAAAAAACATTTTTTAAAAAATCAACTGATTAGAATACTTAATTTAAGGAAAACTTTTAAAAAAATATATCAACAGATAAAATTCTGATGCTGTTTTTCTGAAACTAGAGTGATCCAACGTACTTTCTGAAAAAAATGTAACTGATATCCCTTTTGAGCATATCTTTAAACTTTAAATGTTCCAGCCATTAAAAAAAAAGGTAACTAAAAATACGGGTCAAATACTTTTGTCCAATTACTCTTTTAAAATGCAAACTAGTTAACAAATAAACAAATAAATGCAAATTAGAAACCTATAATATATCTACTGGCTTAGACTGATACTAGAAATTCACAATTTTAAAAAAAAGGAATCATAATATCCTTTTGGATGAGCAGGGAAATTTGTAAGAGTTAGGCAAGACTGTGCATTTTCCAAATGTCTAAGCAAAGAAAATAATATTCACATTTCTCTTGCTGTAACTTCGGTAAATAAAAGATTTAACACAGCTACATGTGTGACTATCTAGCAATACCAAATTCTTAAGAATTGTATTTTTTATCTTAGACTGTAAGCATCCTGCTGACAATAATTATGCCTATTAACTTATATGATAAAAGATAATACCTTATTAAATTATGCTTTTTAAAATAATGGTAATAAATCAATGAACAAAATAGTGTGACAGAATAACTGAGTTTAAGCTTACCTATGGGAAATATAAAACATTTTGCCATTCAATAATTTTGAAGGTGGGACTCAGAAAAAATAGATGTGGTCTTTTTGATAAAGATGAGTCCCTTGTGTCTGAATATCTAAAACATATGGAAAATTATTCCCCTTTCTGTAATATGCCATTATTTTGTTCTTAGATTCTGTTCATTTCAACCTTTGAAATCAAGTTCCAAATATTCAAATAAGGAAGGATATAAATCCTTGCTTTTCCGAGTACTGTGTGGATTACAGACAAAAGCTTTAAAAGAGAGGAAAAGGAAAAACATAATAGCATCTAAACTCTTTGTGTGCCCAAGAGGCTGCGACATTATCATAATGCCTCTATTATGGCAATTGCTGAAATTAAATGCCTGCAGATTTGACCCTAAGGAGTATAGTGCAGTATTTGCTGTAATAAAATACTTACTATAAATGCTTAACCTTGAATAGAGTCGATGTTAATACAATTCCACAATAGCTATTTTGACAACTGGCACTCTGTATTTAATAAATAAGCCATATTGAACCATCCCATGTTACGTTTTGGTTATCTGAAATATCTTTCTTCCTCCTTGCAAGGGTGTATTGCTTTCCAGAGTCTTTATGGATCAAGATTCCACATATACTATAAAAATAGAATGGTGTGGTACTTCAGTGATTATTCAAGATTTAAAGAACTTAATAGAAAAAAAATTATTCATGGAGCAGCATGTTTAAAAGTGCACACAGGTACAGTTTGATAGGTTATATATGATTCAGAATAAAAATCATATAATTGCCATCACTTATCATATTATGGATTTATGCTGGTCTTTGCCATCACTTTGCATTGGTGTTATCTCAGCTGCTTGCTATTTAATAACCTTGTATTAAGTCTTTATGTTTCCTTTGCAGGTGACAATCTGTAAAAAAGATGTAAATATGGCTTTCCTTGCCTTACAGAACAACTGCAATGGACAATGTGTCTATCTTGCAGTTTGAATTACAGTTGCATTGTTAGTTGACTGGAACCTAGATGTTGTCTGTTTCATTTCTTAAAATATTAAATTTAACAAACTAGAAATGTTTTGAAAAGCAATCAAAAACTGAAGTCTTAGAAATAAATGGTGAATTTCTTCATATAAATGCCATAAAAACTAAAGATAGAATTTGTAGAGGAAAGCAGAAATTGATATAGTTCTTATTAGCCAATGAGAATCCTTCATTTCCCAAAGTTATTTGTGCACCCTATTAAGTATAGCCATAGTTTTTTCTTGTTGTTGTATTATAATACATTAATTTCACTCTCTGGTAATATAGCTTGTAAAATTTTCTTACAATAGGAGCAAATACATTTATATTTTGCAGGTTCAGATATTCAAAGTCAGCTAGTCTATTTTTCATGCTATTGATTTCAACACTAGTTGTCTCCACTTCTTTATCCCCATTTACTGTATAGTCCATCGACATTCTTTCCTTCCTCATCATACCCCACATGACTGTCTTGAAGATCACAAATGGCAACCTAACTACTAAATCCAATGGATAATCTTTTATACAACTCATTAGCCTAGATTTCTCTTTCTTCTTCTTTCCTGGTACTTTTAGTAAATTACAATATCCTATTGATTCTACCTTTTTATCATTTTTAATATCCATCTCTTTCAGTCATAACAGACTTAATTATGATACAGAAACAAACAACTTCCAAATCACCATAGCTTAATGCAATGGAGATTTGTGGCTTGTACCATATGTCCATTGTGGGTCAGGAGGAGGCTCTGCTCATAGTAGTAACTCAGGGAACCAAGCAATGGGGTACCCACAGTACTGTGTCAGAGGCAACATAGAGTTCTAGAGAATTTTGCCTCAGTGTTTCAGGCTCAAGTACAGAGGTGAAACACATTACAGTTCATTGGCCAGTACTCGTCACGTGGCTCCACCCAACCAGGAAGGCGCGGCAATTGCAATACTATCATGTGCTTGGAAGGAGAGTTATATCTGTAAATATTTGTTGGATAGTACTTATTGTAACACACCATGGCTCAGAATTTTTCAAGAATTCTTACTGATGACAAAATCAAATCTACTGTCCTAAATGTCAATTCTCCTCTCAGTCTGATCCCTTTCTCTTCCAATTATCTTCACGCCCACTACAAAGAATTTGGGTTCTAGTCATGCAGTGTTTTAGAAAATGACATGTTGCATGCATGCATGATTTTTTTTTTTTTTTTTTTTTTTTTTTTTTACCTATTATCCCATATGCTTCTCTGGTACTAGAAAACTGTTTGTCTTTCCAGTTTTATCTCAAAATATATCTTCCCTCTGAAATATTCCCTGACCCCATGAGATTTTGTTTCACACTTTGTATATAATTTCCCTTTGTTAAAATAAATATGTTATTGAACCATTTGCACTTCTCTCCCCACTGGACTGTAAACAATGAGGTCACAGAATACATCATTTCAAATTTAGGTCCCTGACATCTGAGATAAAAAATATACTCAAAATATGTGTAATGACCAAGTCCTACCTGACTTCTCTCTCATTTAACCTATTTGAAGACTGCTTTTTTAAATTATTTGGATTTTTGGCTTCCATGAGAGCATTCTATTTAAATCTTCTTCCCATCTCCCTCACAGTCAGCTTCCTGAGAAAGTTTGCTGCTTCTTTTCAAGAGCTGAAATAATTCATCCATTGAATGTGGGTGTGGTAGTGGTAGAGATACAGGGGTCTAACCTCATGTTCCTGGACAGTCTGGTCAATACCAATTACTTCAAATATCATCTATATATATGGATGACTACCAAATCTAAAGCTGCAGTCCAGTTCCCGCTTGAGCTACACAAAAATGTATGCAACAAACTACTTGCCATTCCCATTTCATCACCCCACAAGTCAAATTCATCATCTTATTCTCAAATCCAGTTCTCTGTCTTCCCTTTGTAAGTTGATTGGCATAATGGTCCACATAGTAACTCAAACCAAAACCTGGGAGTACTTCTATGTTCCACCTTCTCTCTTTCACCCATGCATTAAATCACTGAAAAAATCATGCTGACTTACCTGTCAAGTATCCCTTGTTTTCCAGGTCTGCTATCACTTCTTACTTCCAAGTCTCCATCATTTCTTGGCTTAACTCTTCACATCCTTACAGATCTCTCATTTCTAGTTTTGCCATTTTACCCAGGTTCCAATACTCTACGATCTACCTAGTCCAAATGACGTTTGAGTCAATAAGGCTGTAACTCTTCAATCCTCTGTGCCTTTCACATGCAATATCTTCCACACTTCTCTATGCCTGGAAAATCCTCACTTATTCAAAACTCAGCTCAAAACTTTCTTGTTCAGTCAACCTTCTTTGAAGGACTCAGTTTATATACCTCTCTATCCCTAGACAATAAACTCCTCCAGGGAGAGAGACTGTGACTCCCCAATGCCTACCTAGCACAATGTCTGTCTCATAGAAAATGCTCAATACTTAAGTACATTTCAGAAAGAGGAGGAAAGCGGTGTTAAGAAGATATAGAGAGAGGAGCTTCAAGATGGCAGAAGAGTAAGACGTGGAGATCACCTTTCTCCCCACAAATACATCAGAAATACATCTACACGTGGAACAACTCCTATAGAATACCTACTGAACGCTGGCAGAAGACCTCAGACCTCCCAAAAGGCAAGAAACACCCCATGTACCTGGGGAGGGCAAAAGAGAAAACAGAGACAAAAGAATAGGGATGGAACCTGTACCAATGGGAGGGAGCTGGGAAGGAGGAAAAGGTTTCCACACACTAGGAAGCCCCCTTCGTGGCCAGAGACTGCGGGTGGCAGAGGGGGGAAGCTTCAGAGCCACGGAGGAGAGCACAGCAACACGGGTGTGGAAGGCAAAGCGGAGAGATTCCCGCACAGAGGACCAGTGCATACCAGCACTCACCAGCCCCAGAGGCTTGTCTGCTCACCCACCGGGATGGGTGGGGGCTGGGACCTGACGCTCGGCTTCCGAGGTCGGATCCCAGGGAGAGGACAGGGGTTGGCTGCGGGAACACAGGCTGAAGGGACCAGTGCACCACAGCTAGCCGGGAGGGAGTCCAGGAAAAAGTCTGGAGCTGCCAAAGAGGCAAGAGACTTTTTCTTGCCTCTGTGTTTCATGGAGCACGAGGAGAGGGGATTAAGAGCGCAGCTTAAAGGAGCTCCAGAGACAGGCGCGAGCTGTGGCTATCAGTGCTGACCCCAGAGACGGTCATGAGATGCTAAGGCTGCTGCTGCCGCCACCAAGAAGCCGATGTGCAAGCACAGGTCACTATCCACACCTCCCCTCCTGGGAGACTGTGCAGCGTGCCACTGCCAGGGTCCCGTGACCCAGGGAAAACTTCCCCGGAAGAACACATGGCACGCCTCAGGCTGGTGCAATGTCACACCGGCCTCTGCCACCGCAGGCTCGCCCCGCATCCGTACCCCTCCCTCCCCTGAGTAAGCCAGAGCCCCCAAATCAGCTGCTCCTTTAATCCTGTCCTGTCTGAGCGAAGAACAGATGCCCTCAGGCGGCGTACATGCAGAGGTAGGTCCAAACCCAAAGCTGAACTCCGGGAGCTGTGCGAACAAAGAAGAGAAAGGGAAATCTCTCCCAGCAGCCTCAGGAGCAGCGGATTAAATCTCCACACTCAACTTGATATACTCTGCATCTGTGGAATACCTGAATAAACAAAGAATCATCCCAAATTGAGGAGGTGGACTTTGGGTTTACCAATATATAATTTTTTCCCCTTCTTTTCTTTTTGTGAGTGTGTATGTGTATGATTCTGTGTGCAATTCTCAATGTATAGCTTTGCTTTTACCATTTGTCCTAGGGTTGTGTCTGCCCATTTATTTATTTATTTATTTAATTTTAGTATAATTTTTAGAACCTGTTATAGTGGTGGATTTGTTTTTTGTTTTGGTTGCTCTCTTCGTTCTTTCTTTTTTTTATTACTTTTAAAAAATTAATAATTATTTTTTATTTTAATAACTTTATTTAATTTAATTTTACTATTTTATTTTATTTTATCTTCTTCTTTCTTTCCTTCTTTTTTTTTTCTCCCTTTTATTCTGAGTCGTGTAGAGGGCAGGCTCTTGGTGCTCCAGCCAGGCATCAGGGCTATGCCTCTGAGGTGGGAGAGCCAACGTCAGGACACAGGTCCAAAAGAGACCTCACAGTTCCACAAAATATCAAACGGCAAAAATCTCCCAGAGATCTCCATCTAAATGCCAAGACCCAGTTCCACTCAATGACCAGTAGGCTACAGTGCTGGATACCCTATGCCAAACAACTAGCAAGACAGGAACACAACCCCATCCATTAGCAGAGAGGCTGCCGAAAATAATAAGGCCACAGACACCCCAAAACACAACACCAGACATGGACCTGCCCACCAGAAAGACAAGGTCCAGCCTCATTCACCAGAACATAGGCACCAGTCCCCTCCACCAGGAAGCCTCACAACCCACTGAACCAACCTTAGCCACTGGGGACAGATACCAAAAACAACAGGAACTATTAACCTGCAGCATGAAAAAAGGAGACCACAAACACAGTAAATTAAGCAAAATGAGAAGAGAGAGAAACAAACAGCAGGTGAAAGAGCAAGACAAAAACCCACCAGACCTCACAAATGAAGAGGAAATAGGCAGTCTACCTGAAAAAGAATTCAGAATAATGATAGTAAAGATGATGCCAAATCTTGGAACTAGAATGGAGAAATAACAAGAAACGTTTAACGAGGACCTAAAAGAACTAAAGAGCAAATAAACAGTGATGAACAACACAATAAATGAAACTAAAAATTCTCTAGAAAGGATCAATAGCAGAATAACTGAGGCAAAAGAACGGATAAGTGACCTGGAAGATAAAATACTGGAAAGAACTACTGCAGAGCAGAATAAAGAAAAAAGAATGAAAAAAAATGAGGACAGTCTCAGAGACCTCTGGGACAACATTAAATTCACAAACATTCGAATTACAGGGGTCCCAGAAGAAGAAGAGAAAAAGATAGGGACTGAGAAAGTATTTGAAGATATTATAGGTGAAAACTTCCTTAATATGGGAAAGGAAATAGTTAATCAAGTCCAGGAAGTACAGAGAGTCCCATACAGGATAAATCCAAGGAGAAACATAACAAGACACATATTAATCAAAACATCAAAAATTAAATACAAAGAAAAAATATTAAAAGCAGCAAGGGAAAAACAACAAATAACACACAAGGGAATCCCCATAAGGTTAATAGCTGACCTTTCAGCAGAAACTCTGCAAGCCAGAAGGGAGTGGCAGGACATATTTCAAGTGATGAAAGAGAAAAACCTACAACCAAGATTACTCTATCCAGCAAGGATCTCATTCAGATTTGATGGAGAAATTAAAACCTTTACAGACAAGTAAAAGCTAAGAGAATTAAGCATTGCCAAAGTGGCTTTACAACAAATGCTAAAGGAACTTCTACAGGCAGGAAACACAACGGAAGGAAAAGACCTACAATAACAAACCCAAAGCAATTAAGAAAATGATAATAGGAACATACATATCGATAATTACCTTAAATGTAAATGGATTAAATGCTCCAACCAAAAGACATAGACTGGCTGAAAGGATACAAAAACAAGACCCATATATATGCTGTCTACAAGAGACCCACTTCAGACGTAGGGACACATCAGACTGAAAGTGAGGGGATGGAGGAAGATATTCAATGCAAATGGAAATCAAAAGAAAGCTGGAGTAGCAATTCTCATACCGTACAAAATAGACTGTAAAACAAAGACTATTACTAGAGACAAAGAAGCACACTACATAATGATCAAGAGATCAATCCAAGAAGAAGATATGACAATTGTAAATATTTATGCACCCAACATAGGAGCACCTCAATACATAAGGCAAATACTAACAGCCATAAAATGGGAAATCAACAGTAACACAATATAGTAGGGTACTTTAACACCCCACTTTCACCAATGGACAGATCATCCAAAATGAAAATAACTAAGGAAACACAAGCTTTAAATGACACATTAAACAAGATGGATTTAATTGATATTTATAAGACATTCCATCCAAAAACAACAGAATACACATTGCTCTCAAGTGCTCATGGAACATTCTCCAGGAAAGACCATATCTTGGATAACAATTCAAGCCTTGGTAAACTTAAGAAAATTCAAATCGTATCAAGTATCTTTTCCGACCACAACACTATGAGACTAGATATCAATTACAGGAAAAACTCTGTAACAAATACAAACACATGGAGGCTAAAGAATACACTACTTAATAACCAAGAGATCACTGAAAAAAATCAAAGACGAAAACAAAAAATACCCAAAAAACAAATGACAATGAAAACACGACGATCCAAAACCTATAGGATGCAGCCAAAGCAGTTCTAAAGGGAAGTTTAGAGCAGTACAATCCTACCTTAAGAAACAAGAAACAACTCAAATATAAAACCTAACCTTACACCTAAAGCAAGTAGAGAAAGAACAAAAAAAATGCAAACTTAGCAGAAGGAAAGAAATCAAAAAAATCAGATAAGAAATAAATGAAAAAGAAATGATAGCAAAGATCAATAAAACTAAAACATGGTTCTTTGAGAAGATAAACAAAATTGATAAAGCATTAGCCAGACTCATCAAGAAAAAAAGGGAGAAGACTCAAATCAATAGAATTAGAAATGAAAAAGGAGAAGTAACAACTGACACAGCAGAAATGCAAAGGATCATGAGAGATTACTACAAGCAACTCTATGCCAATGAAATGGACAACCTGGAAGAAATGGACAAATTCTTAGAAATGCACAACCTTCTGAGACTGAACAAGGAAGAAATAGAAAATATGAACAGACCTATCACAAGCACCGAAATTGAAACTGTGATTAAAAATCTTCCAACAAACAAAAGCCCAGGACTAGATGTCGTCACAGGTAAATTCTATCAAACATTTAGTGAAGAGCTAACACCTATCCTTCTCAAACTGCTCCAAAATATAGCAGAGGGAGGAACACTCCCAAACTCATTGTACAAGGCCACCATCACCCTGATACCAAAACCAGACAAAGATGTCACAAAGAAAGAAAACTACAGGCCAATATCACTGATGAACATAGATGCAAAAATCCTCAACAAAATACTAGCAAACAGAATCCAACAGCTCATTAAAAGGATCATACACCATGATCAAGTCAGGTTTATCCCAGGAATGGAAGGCTTCTTCAATATACGGAAATCAATCAATGTGATACACCATATTAACAAATTGAAGGAGAAAAACCATATGATCTTCTCAATAGATGCAGAGAAAGCTTTCAACAAAATTCGACACCCATTTATGATAAAAACTCTCCAGAAAGTAGGCATAGAGGGAATTTTCCTCAACATAATAAAGTCCATATTTGACAAACACAGAGCCAACATCACCCTCAATGGTGAAAAACTGAAAGCATTTCCACTAAGATCAGGAAAAGACAAGGTTGCCCACTCTCACCACTATTATTCAACATAGTTTTGGAGGTTTTAGCCACAGCAATCAGAGAAGAAAAATAAATAAAAGGAATCCAAATCGGAAAAGAAGTAAAATTCTCACTGTCCAAAGATGACATGACACTATACATAGAGAATCCTAAAGATGCTACCAGAAAACTACTAGAGCTAATCAATGCATTTGGTAAAGTAGCAGGATACAAAATTAATGCACAGAAATCTCTTGAATTCCTATACACTAATGACGAAAAATCTGAAAGTGAAATCAAGGAAACACTCCCATTTATCACTGCAACAAAAAGAGTAAAATATCTAAAAATAAACCTACATTACTAGGTAAAAGATCTGTATGCATAAAATTATAAGACACTGATGAAAGAAATTAAAGATGATACAAGAGATGGAGAGATATACCATGTTCTTGGAGTGGAAGAATCAACACTGTGAAAATGACTATACTACCCAAAGCAATCTACAGATTCAATGCAATCCCTATCAAACTACCACTGACATTTTTCATTGAACCAGCACAAAAAATTTCACGATTTGTATGGTAACACTAAAGACCCTGAATAGTCAAAGCAATCTTGAGAATGGAAAACGGAGCTGGGGGAATCAAGCTCCCTGACTTCAGACTATACTACAAAGCTACAGTAATCAAGACAGTATGGTACTAGCACAAAAACAGAAGTATAGATCAATGGAACAGGATAGAAAGCCCAGAGATAAACCTACGCACATATGGTCACCTTATCTTTGAAAAAGGAGGAAAGAATATACAGTGGAGAAAAGACAGTCTCTTCAATAAGTGGTTCTGGGATAACTGGACAGCTATATGTAAAAGAATGAGATTAGAACACTCCTTAACAGCATACACAAAAATAAACTCAAAATGGATTAAAGACTTAAGTGTAAGGTGAGACACTATCAAACTCTTAGAGGAAAACATAGGCAGAACACTCTATGACATAAATCACAGCAAGATCCTTTTGACCCACCTCCTACAGAAATGGAAATAAAAACAAAAGTAAACAAATGGGACCTAATTAAACTTCAAAGCTTTTGCACAGCAAAGGAAACCATAAGCAAGACCAAAAGACAATCCTCAGAATGGGAGAAAATGTTTGCAAATGAACTAACTGACAAAAGATTAATCTTTAAAATTTATAAGCAGCTCATGCAGCTCAATATGAATTAAAAAACCCCACCTGAACCCAAAAATGGGCAGAAGACCTAAATAGACATTTCTCCAAAGAAGATATACAGATTTCCAACAAACACATGAAAGAATGCTGAACATCATTAATCATTAGAGAAATGCAAATCAAAACTACAATGAGATATCATCTCACACCAGTCAGAATGGCCATCATCAAAAAATCTAGAAACAATAAATGCTGAAGAGGGTGTGGAGAAAAGGGAACCCTCTTGCACTGTTGGTGGGAATGTAAATACTGTTCTCCACTATGGAGAACGGTAAGGAGGTTCCTTAAAAAACTAAAAATAGAACTACAATACGACCCAGCAATCCTACTACTGGGCATATACCCTGAGAAAGCCATAATTCAAAAAGAGTCATGTATCAAAATGTTCATTGCAGCACTATTTACAATAGCTAGGACATGGAAGCAACCTAAGTGTCCATCGACAGATGAATGGATAAAGATGTGGCACATATATACAATGGAATATTACTCAGCCACAAAAAGAAATGAAATTGAGTTATTTTTAGTGAGGTGGATGGACCTATAATCTCTCACACAAAGTCAAGTAAGTCAGAGAGAGAAAAACAAATACCGTATGCTAACACATATATATGGAATCTAAAAAAAAAAAAAAAAGTGGTCATGAAGAACCTACAGGCAAGACGGGAATAAGGATGTAGATCTACTAGAGAATGGACTTGAGGATATGGGGAGGGGGAAGGGTAAGCTGGGATAAAGTGAGAGAGTGGCATGGACATATATACACTACCATACGTAAGATAGATAGCTAGTGGGAAGCAGCCGCATAGCACAGGGAGATTAACTTGGTGCTTTGTGACCACCTAGAGAGGTGGGATACGGAGGGTGGGAGGGAGGGAGACACAAGAGGGAAGAGATATGGGGACATATGTATATGTATAACTGATCCACTTTTTTTTAAAGCAGCAACTAACACACCATTGTAAAGCAATTATACTCCAATAAAGATGTTAAAAATTTTTTTAAAAATTAAAAAATTAAAGATGCCAGGAATCAGACATACTTCCCTCAAAAGAAAAAAAAAGGTGATATAGATATAAGAAAGTAATTATCCTACTGTATAATTAGGAAAGTACTGAAACAGATAAAAATAGCCTATATAAAATGCATGATCTCTCAACCAGAAAAAAAAAAAAAAAAGGAGATAGAACAGACATTGTTTCAGATGCCATTTTCTTGATTTTGTTTAATTAACCCCAGGACAGTTAGGTGAGCAGAACAGACTAGGAAGAAGATGAGAAGATCAACAGATCTTGGTAATTCATGTGGAAGTCAAGCCATACCACTTTATTTTACTGTATGGTGTTAGGCAAAAAAACAAAAAAATCCCCCAAAAAACAGCAACAACAGAACAAAGCAAAAACACCTAATATACCTTAAATCTAAAAGACTGCAAAATATTATGTCTGCATATAAAAGTGTTGGTGGTTATAGGCAGCAATAGTGAAGAGTTCCCTTTCCTGTCAATACCTTAGATTTAAAGAAAGCAAATTTGTCCTCTCAGCGTTAAAACCGGTAAAATCCAGACATAATGATGAGATTAGCCATGAGAAATTTTGAAATAAATAAAAATCAATCAAGACATTTGGGTATAATAATCTGATTTTAATTTAGAAAGCAGAAATTTTCTTTTGTCCCTGTTTGGAGAAAACTAAATGTGAACATGAAGATGTGCGGTCAACTGCCCTACAGCATAAAAGTGACTAGTCCAAACACCCAAAAGGCAGAACATATATCAAAAATTGTCCCCTTAAAATAAAAATGAGTCCTTAGGAAAGATATATTTATGTTACTGGAGTTGTCTGTTCAATCGTAGGAAGGAAAAATTCTTCTGGCCTCATTCAACCTGTATGAAATACCCATGAAACTACCTACCAAGTTATATAAAGGAAAATAAGTGTCTCTAAAATATATGAAAAGGTAACATATGTAGAGCTGTACAACCTCCCTTAGAGAAATGCAGTTGGAGTCCACACTAATATGTTGTTTTCATATCCACTGATTGACAAAAATATCAAATTTGACAATACACTTTAATGGTTTGGCTATGGGAAGACAGAAAATCGTATGCATTGCTTTGAATAGTATAAATTGGCACAAGCACAGAGAGGCAGTTTGGCAATAACCTTCAAAACTGCAATATACTTGGACCCAACAATCCCCTCTCTGGGAATTTATGTTACTGATATAGTTGACATGTGCTAAATGATATATGAACAAAATTTTTTGTCACAGCAAAAGACTGGAAACAACCCAAATACCCAGCAATAGACACTGATGAGATTAACCTACAGTGGACTATTATACTGCTCTAAAAAATAATGACACTATCTACTTAATAATACAAAAATATCTTCAAGATTTGTTGTTAAAAGACAAATACACGGAATGAAATGCAGTCTTTAGGTATGCTACCTTCTGTACATAATAGGGTGAGTAAAAACATATATTTCTATTTGCTTATATTTGCATTACAAGGGAAAAAATCTAATAAAAATGCTACCATGGCAGTGACAGAGGGACTGGATGGATGAGTGACTGGTGGAAGCAGACATTTTACTCTACACCTCTTTGTAGTATTTGATTCCTAAGCCATGTAAATATTTTACTTATTCTAAAAGTAGAACAAAAAGCAATTAAATTAAAATAAGACAAAAAAACTTGCACACTTTTGCCCAAACTCTTTAATTCCCAAGCAGTCTTCTTCTGAGCACTTATTGGGCTTTCTGGATAAATTAATACCAAGAAAGAAGCTTCCCAGAAAAAAGATTATAGCTTCCATCTTTACACAATAAACAAATTGGAAGTTTGCTTCATATAATTTTTTTTGCTAGACATGTAACCGGCATGAATCTGAGTATCTAATACTAGTCAACGTGAGGATACTGACATGACTATAGGCCAGAGCTATAGGATGGTGCATTCATCAAGATAAATCCTATGCGTTTATAAGTCTTTTGAGTAAGTAGCCATTTAGACTTAGCTTATTATCACTCAGAACACAGATAGTTGTATTTCTATGTACAAGTAAGTGCATAATAATTGTTAAGTTGAATTACATGGAAACATTTTTACATTTTAAATACTGACACATTTGCAATCCAGAAGACTGAACAGTAAACTCAAACGGATTATGCACTTAAAACTGTTTACTTTCACTTCAGTTTAGAGGACACTGATGGAAAGCACAAATATAAGTCTTTACTTACTAAAATTTAACCAAGTCTGACTTATTTATTTTAAACTATCACTTTGTTCTGGTCTGCACAACCTTCTTCCCTCTTCCCATTGCCCTTTATATGTAGTCTAAACTTCATTTTCATTATTTATTGAGGTCTATTTTTCCTTCACCCTCATTTAGAATAAGTTACAGAAATTTGTCTTCTTGCTTGTGTATGTGTAGAATATGGAAAAATATATAAACTTTGTAAATTTATGTGTAACAGACTACATACAAAGCATTCATGTAATTGCAAATACTTCTTAATTTTTATATATTACATTATAACTGGTATGCTTAATCATTACACAGCTCAGTTGTATGTTAATAACCTCAAATTTATGGCAACTCAAAACGCTTACAATTACAAAACTTGAATAAATCTTATTAATATATTGTCACCTTTTAAGTTATAAAATATCTTTTCTGTATCTTTATAAAATGGGTTTTGGGATACATGAAAAAGAGATGCTTTTTTCTGAGGCTAAACAATCTCTTTAAGATATTTGGGGGGCAAGAGCCCATATACCCATGACTATACCAAACAAAACTGGCCCAGGCAAAAAACAAAAACTTTATCAGCACTGCATGCCATCTCACCCTCAGCACTTGTCTTCAAAACTTAGTTATGCATTAGAGTCTCCAAGTCAGTTCTGTCCAACCTGAGATTTAAGATGAAAGACTTCTGGAAAGTCTCTCATGGAACGTGTCTGAAGGCCAGGTATTAACCTTACTGCCCATCACTGCCACCGTGACTTCCCAGATCATGAACAAAATCTGATGGGGACTGGTGCTCTCCTGTTAATGACCTGCTTGGGTATTAATTCCATCTCTGGGAAGCTCTGCCTGGAATAATGCCACATTTGTGAGTAGTCTTGACTTTTTTTTTTTTAAATATCTTTATTAGAGAATAATTGCTTTACAATGTTGTGTTAGTTTCTGCTGTGTAACAAAGTGAATCCGCTCTATGTATACACACATCCCCATATCCCCTCCCTCTTGTGTCTCCCTCCCACCCTCACTATCCCACCTCTCTAGGTGATCACAAAGCACCTAGCTGATCTCCCTGTGCTATGTAGCTGCTTCTCACTAGCTGTCTGTTTTACATTTGGTAGTCAATGCTACCCTCTCACTTCATCCCAGCTTACCCTTCCCCCTCCCGGTGTCCTCAAGTCCATTCTCTACGTCTGCACACCATACATAAAAATAAACTCAAAATGGATTAAAGACCTAAATGTAAAGCCAGACACTAAAAAACTCTTAGAAGAAAACAAAGGAAGAACATTCTTTGTCATAAATCACAGCAAGATCCTTTCTGACCCATCTCCTAGAAAAATGGAAATAAAAACAAAAATAAATAAATGGGACAATGAAACTTAAAAGACAGAAAAGGAAACCATCAACAAGATGAAAAGACAACCCTCAGAATGGGAGAAAATATTTGCAAATGAAGAAACTGACAAAGGATTACTCTCCAAAATATACAAGCAGCTCATGCATCTCAATATCAAAAGAACAAACAACCCAATCCAAAAATGGGCAGAAGATCTAAATAGACATTTCTCCAAAGAAGACATACAGATAGTCTTGACGTCTGACAGACAAGTTTTTTGAATAAGATAGTGCTGCTTCTCAGACTCAGGGAAAATCAAATTCATTTAATGCACAGCTGTGATGTAGATGATATCAAAAACTGCACACAAGAAATGATGCCTAGAAAGCATTCCATCTGAATTTTAAAGGCTGAATGACAAGTCAGGGAGTGGGCAAATTATGCTAACAGAAACAGAAGGAAATGTAAGAATCAATGAAAGAAAAAATATGTTTTCTTTCATATTCTTTAAAAGTCATTGCTAGACCCTTTTAAATATGAAAGTTAGACTCACTAAGTAACTGATTACTTTGAAATTCAGCAAAATCACACTCAATTTCATGTAAAGAATCAAAAGGGAAGATGGTGAAAACTGTTGCGTAATTGTACTCAAAATCTTTCTTACAGTATCAGTTAGCATATATATTTTAAAAGATATAACTTTACTATATGCAGATGTTAAATGCATGATAAATGAAGTAAAATGAGAGAAGGCAAATAGATTGGTCAATTCAAATCTCTTGATATGTGTGTGACTGGGGAAGGAGACAGAAACTGTAATTAACTGGATCATTATTGGACAGACAGTTCAATTTAGCATTGGTAGATTACCTCATTTATATATCATGTCATCTTGCATGGTCCCTAGCACATAACTTAACAAATGTTCTTATTAACATGCTTAATAAATGTGTCTTGTCATAGGCATAGAGAAGTGTTTAATTTTTTTATTCGTTTGTGTTAGGGGTGGTGTTTCTTTACTCTGCAGATGCCTTGACTCCATAACACTTTAAAATGGACTCCAATTCCAAGTCTGTAAGTGCTATAAACTATTGTGTGAAAAATTTAAAGTGGGGGTTAATGTATTAGATTAGCTTTGAAAACTACTAAGTATTAGTTAATGGAATAGAAAGCCCAGGAAAAAAATGACCCATAATACTTAGTAAGGTACAGGAATCAAGATGGCGGAGTAGAAGCACGTGCTCTCACTCCCTCTTGCAAGAATATCAGAATCACAACTAACTACTGAACAACCATCAACAGGAAGACACTGGAACTCACCAAAAATGATACCCCACATCCAAAGACAAAGGAGAAGCCACAATGAGAAGGTAGGAGGGGCGCCATCACAGTAAAATCAAATCCCATAACTGGTGGGTGGGTGACTCACAGACTGAAGAACACTTGTACTACAGAAGTCCACCCACTGGAGTGAAGGTTCTGAGCCCCACATCAGGCTACCCAAACTGGGGGTCTGGCAATGGGAGGAGGAATTCCTAGAGAATCAGATTTTGAAGCCTAGTGGGAACTGACTGCAGGACTTTGACAGGACTGGGGGAAACAGAGACTCCACTCTTGGAGGGCATACACAAAGTAGTGTGTGCATCGGGACCCAGGGGAAGGAGTAGTGACCCCAGGGCAGACTGAACCAGACCTACCTGCTAGTGTTGGAGGGTCTCCTGCAGAGGTGGGGGGTGGCTGTGGCTCACCGTGGGGACAAGGACACTGGCAGTAGAAGTCCTGGGAAGTACTCCTTGGTGTGAGCCCTCCCAGAGTCTGTCATTAGCCCCAGCAAAGAGCCCAGATAGGCTCCAGTGTCGGATTGCCTCAGGCCAAAACACCAACAGGGAGAGAACCCAGACTCACCCATCAGCAGTCAAGTGGATTAAAGTTTTACTGAGCTCTGCCCAAGAGAGCAACAGTCAGCTCTACCCACCACCAATCCCTCCCATCAAGCCTCTTAGATAGCCTCATCCACCAGAGGGCAGACAGCAGAAGCAATAACTACAATCCTGACCCTGTGGAAAAGAAACCACATTCACAGAAAGATAGACAAGATGAAAAGGCAGAGGGCTATGTACCAGATGGAGGAACAAGATAACACCACAGAAAAACAACTAAATGAAGTGGAGATAGGCAACCTCCCAGAAAACAAATTCAGAATCATGACAGTGAAGATGATCCAGGACCACGGAAAAAGAATGGAGGCAAAGATCGAGAAGATGCAAGAAATGTTTCACAAAGACCTAGAAGAATTAAAGAACAAACAAACAGAGGTGAACAATACAATAACTGAAATGAAAACTACACTAGAAGGAATCAATAGCAGAATAACTGAGGCAAAAGAACGGGTAAGTGACCTGGAAGACAGAATGGTGGAATTCACTGCTGCAGAACAGAATAAAGAAAAAAGAATGAAGAGAAATGAAGACACTCAAAGAGACCTCTGGGACAACATTAAATGCAACAACATTCACATTATGGGGATCCCAAAGGAGAATGGAGGGAGAAAAGACCAAGAAAATATTTGAAGAGATTATAGTTGAAATCTTCCCTACCATGGGAAAGGAAATAGCCACCCAAGTCCAGGAAGCGCAGAGAGTCCCATACAGGATAAACCCAAGGAAAAACATGCCAAGACACATAGTAATCTAATTGGCAAAAATTAAAGACAAAGAAAAATTATTAAAAGCAGCAAGGAAAAAACAAAAAATAACATGCAAGGGAACTCCCATAAGGATAACAGCTGATTTCTCAGCAGAAACTTTACAAGCCAAAAGGGAGTGGCATGATATACTTAAAGTGATGAAAGGGAAGAACCTACAACCAAGATAACTCTCCCCATCAAGGATCTCATTCAGATTCGATAGAAAAATCAAAAGTTTTACAGACAATAAAAAGCTAAGAGAATTCAACACCACCAAACTGGCTCTACAAAAAATGCTAAAGGAACTTCTCTAAGTGGGAAACACAAGAGAAAAAAGGACCTACAAAAACAAACCCAAAACAATTAAGAAAATGGTCACAGGAACATACATATCGATAATTACCTTAAACGTGAATGGATTAAATGCTCCAACCAGAAGACATAGACTAGCTGAATGGATACAAAAACAAGACCCGTATATATGCTGTCTACAAGAGATCCACTTCAGACCTAGTGACACATACAGACTGAAAGTGAGGGGATGGAAAAAAATATTCCACGCAAATGGAAATCAAAAAAAAAATGGAGTAGCTATACTCATATTAGACAAAATAGACTTTAGAATAAAGAATGTTACAAGAGACAAGAAAGGACACTACACAATGATCAAGGGATCAATCCAAGAAGAAGATATAACAATTATAAATATATATGCACCCAACATAGGAGCACCTCAATACATAAGGCAACTGCTAACAGCTATAAAAGAGGAAATCGACAGTAACACAATAATAGTGGGGGACGTTAACACCTCACTCACAACAATGGACAGATAATCCAAAATAAAAATAAATAAGGAAAAAAGAAGCTTTAATAACACAACAGACCAGACAGATTTAATTGATATTTATAGGACATCCCATCCAAAAACAGCAGATTATACTTTCTTCTCAAGTGCAAAAGGAACATTCTCCAGGATAGATCACATCTTGGGTCACAAATCAAGCCTCAGTAAATTTAAGAAAATTGAAATCATATCAAGCATCTTTTCTGACCACAATGATATGAGATTAGAAATGAATTATGGGGAAAAAACATAAAAAACACAAAAACATGGAGGTTAAACAATACATTACTAAATAACCAAGAGATCACTGAAGAAATCAAAGAGGAAATCAAAAATACCTAGAGACAAATCACAATGAAAACAGGACAATCCAAAACCAATGGGATGCAGCAAATGCAGTTCTAAGGGGAATTTTATAGCTATACAAGTCTACCTCAAGAAACAAGAATAATCTCAAGTATACAATCTAACCTTACACCTAAAGGAACTAGAGAAACAAGAAAAAACAAAACCCAAAGTTAGCAGAAGGAAAGAATTCATAAAGACCAGAGCAGAAATAAATGAAATAGAAACAAAGAAAACAATAGCAAAGATCAATAAAACTAAAAGCTGGTTCTTTGAGAAGATAAACAAAATTGATAAACCATTAGCCAGACTCATCAAGAAAATGAGGGGGAGGACTCAAATCAATAAAATTAGAAATGAAATGGAGAAGTTACAACAGACACCACAGAAATACAAAGCATCCTAAGAGACTACTACAAGCTACTCTATGCCAATAAAATGGACAACCTGGAAGAAATGGACAAATTCTTAGAAAAATATAACCTTCCAAGACTGCACCACAAAGAAACAGAAAATATGAACAAACCAATTACAAGTAATGAAATTGAAACTGTGATTAAAAATCTTCCAACAAACGAAAGTCCAGGACCAGATGGATTCACAGCTGACTTCTTTCAAACATTTAGAGAAGAGCTAACACCCATCCTTCTCAAACTCTTCCAAAAAATTGCAGAGGAAGGAACACTCCCAAACTCATTCTATGAGGCCACAAACACCCTGATACCAAAACCAGACATAGATACTCCAAAAAAAAAAATTACAGACCAATATCACTGATGAATATAGATGCAAAAATCCTCAACAAAATACTAGCAAACAGGGCTTCCCTGATGGCACAGTGGTTGAGAATCTGCCTGCCAATGCAGGGCACACGGGTTCGAGCCCTGGTCTGGGAGGATCCCACATGCCGCGGAGCAACTAGGCCTGTGAGCCACAAGTACTGAGCCTGCGCGTCTGGAGTCTGTGTTCCGCAACAAGAGAGTCCGCGATAGTGAGAGGCCCACCCACCACGATTAAGAGTGGCCCCCGCTTGCCACAACTAGAGTAAGCCCTCACACAGAAACGAAGACCCAACACAGCAAAAATTAATTAATTAATTAATAAACTCCTACCCCCAACATCTTATTAAAAAAAAAATACTAGCAAACAGAATCGAACAACACATTAAAAGGATCATACACCATGATCAAGTGGGATTTATCCCAGGGATGCAAGGATTCTTCAGTATATGCAAATCAATCAATGTGATATACCATATGAACAAACTGAAGAATAAAAACCATATGATCATCTCAACAGATGCAGAAAAACCTTTTGACAAAATTCAACACCGATTTATGAAAAAAACTCTCCAGAAAGTGAGCATAGAGGGAACCTACCTCAGCAAAATAAATGCCATATACAACAAACCCACAGCAAACATCATTCTCAATGGTGAAAAACTGAAAGCATTTCCTCTAAGATCAGGAACAAGACAATGATATCCACTCTCACCACTGTTATTCAACATAGTGTTGGAAGTCCTAGCAATGGCAATCAGAGAAAAAAAAGAAATAAAAGGAATACAAATTGGAAAAGAAGAAGTAAAACTGTCACTGTTTGCAGATGACATGATACTATACATAGATAATCCTAAAAATGCACCAGAAAACTAGTAGAGCTAATCAATGAATTTGGTTAAAGTTGCAGGATAGAAAATTAATGTACAGAAATCTCTTGCATTCCTATACACTAATGATGAAAAATCTGAACGAGAAATTAAAGAAACACTCCCATTTACCATTGCAGCAAAAAGAATAAAATACCTAGGAATAAAGCTACCTAGGGAGCCCAAATATCTGTATGCAGAAAACTATAAGGCACTGATAAAAGAAATTAAAGATGATACCAACAGATGGAGAGATATACCATGTTCTTGGATCGGAAGACTCAATATTGTGAAATGACTATACTACCCAAAGCAATCTACAGATTCAATGCAGTCCCTATCAAATTACCAATGGCATTTTTTACGGAACTAGAACAAATCATCTTAAAATTTGTATGGAGACACAAAAGACCTCGAATAGCCAAAACAGTCTTGAAGGAAAAAAATGGAGCTGGAGGAATCAAACTCCCTGACTTCAGACTATACTATACAAAGCTACAGTAATCAAGACAATATGGTACTGGCACAAAAACAAAAACATAGATCAATGGAACAAGATAGAAAGCCCGGAGATAAACCACGGACCTATGGTCAACTAATCTATGACAAAGGAAGCAAAGATATACAGTGGAGAAAAGACAGCCTCTTCAATAAGTGGTGCTGGGAAAACTGGACAGCTACATGTAAAAGGATGAAATTAGAACACACCCTAACACCATACACAAAAATAAACTCAAAATGGATTTGAGACCTAAATGTAAGACCAGACACTATAAACTCTTAGAGGAAAACATAGGAAGAACACTCTTTGACATAAATCACAGCTAGATCTTTTTTGAGTCACCTCCTAGAGTAATAGAAATAAAAACAAAAATAAACAAATGGGACCTAATGAAACTTTAAAGCTTTTGCACAGCAAAGGAAACCATAAACAAGATGAAAAGACATCCCTAAGAATGAGAGAAAATATTTGCAAACGAATCAACGGACAAAGGATTAATCTCCAAAATATATAAACAGCTCGTGTAGCTCAATATTAAAGAAACAAACAACCCAACCAAAAAATAGGCAGAAGACCTAAATAGACATTTCTCCAAAGAAGATGCACAGATGGCCAAGAAGCACATGAAAAGCTGCTCAACATCACTAATTATTAGAGAAATGCAAATCAAAACTACAATGAGTTATCACCTCACACCAGTTAGAATGGGCATCATCAGAAAATGTAGAAACAACAAATGCTGGAGAGGGTGTGGAGAAAAGGGAACACTCTTGCACTGTTGGTGGGAATCTAAATTGATGCAGCCACTATGGAGAACAGTATGGAGGTTCCTTAAAAAACTAAAAATAGAATTACCATATGATCCAGCGATCCCACTACTGGGCATATACCCAGAGAAAACCATAATTCAAAAAGACACATGCACCCCAGTGTTCATTGCAGCACTATTTACAATAGCCGGGTCATGGAAGCAACCTAAATGCCCATTGACAGACAAATGGATAAAGAACAAGTGGTACATATATACAATGGAATATTACTCAGCCATAAAAAGGAACGAAATTGGGTCATTTGTTGAGACGTGGATGGATCTAGAGACTGTCATACAGAGTGTTAAGTCAGAAAGAGAAAAACAAATATCGTATATTAATGCATGTATGTGGAACCTAGAAAAATGGTACAGATGAACTGGTTTGCAGGAAAGAAGTTGAGACACAGAGGTAGAGAACAAACGTATGGACACCAACGGGGGAAACCACAGTGGGGTGGGGATGATGGGGTGCTGAATTGGGTGATTGAGACTGACATGTATACACTGATGCGTATAAAATTGATGACTAATAAGAACCTGCAGTATAAAAAAACAATCAAAAACACAAACAACTAATACTAAACTTTCTTTGGGTTATTTGTATGGAAATATGTTAATATAAATGTTTCAGACATTAGATGAAATTTCTAAAAATCTTATATGTTCTGGTATATTGTTGTATGTCATAATTCTAGTTATTACTTTAAAATGTATATCTCAGAAATAACTACATTTCCTTGTCAATGGCATTCTTATGAACTTTCATCAAATCTTTAACCGTGGTCATTTTTAATTCTTTTTTCATTTACAGACAGTTCTGGGTGTACTCTGATGCTTTTGCAAAAATGTTATTATAAAAGGGTTTCCTCTTCAAGGAATTCATGGAAAAGACTCTGACAAGTACAGGTTTCTGGTAACTGACTATACTGCTGAACTGAATGAATAAGCATTTTCAGAACTCTAATGGAAAACTGATGAATTCATAAAAGTTCTAACAAAAGATCAAGATGAAAATAAAAATTAATTACATGGGACTGAGTGAACTGATGAGGATGATTATAATTTTTGTGACTTTCTGTTTGAATAAAAAAAAATCAAAAAAATACTTAGTAAGGAAAGGCTTGACTTCTGGCACATAAGATGTTTGGAAAAGAGAATGGAGAACAAAGATGCAGTTCATAAGAATCCCTCCTCTCTCATCTCTCGGCTTTGAATTCCTTGAGGACATGCGCATAGTCTACTGATGTGCACAAGGAACAGAAAGCTGCTCAGACCCATTCTGTGTCCCACAGTGGAGGTTCTTTCCTTTGACATAAACATGGCACGAGTCAGGGGAAAGGCTGATCTCTTCTCCTTACCTGAGCAATCAACTGAATGCACTGCCGTCTCCATATATAATTCAAAATAAAATTTAAAAATTTGACCATGGAAAGTCCAAGTAAGTTCTGCTTTTTCCTAATATGATTAATTCTTTTATCCTTAAAAAAAGAAATCTTTGCTGGTTTTTGTTTGTTTTCTTTTTTAGGTGCTCCATATATACCTAGTCCATCTAATGATAAAATTCAGAATTATTTCTCTCTCTCTCTCTTTCTCTCTGTCTCTCTCTCTCCCCCAAGCCCCCAAATCTAAGAGAACAGAGATGTAAAGAAAAAAACCCAACAATAAACATGGTTTTTAAAAGCCTCAGCTTCCACCTGAGTCTGCATTCCTTCTAAAAAGCAATGGGGTAAAAGTGAGGAAAGCTAAGAAAATTAATTAGGGTTTTGGAATTCTAATACAAAATGGAGTTAAATAAAAATGATGAAAAAATTACAGTTATATCACTTCAAAAACTCACTTTTCATTCTTTTAGTGTATTTTTCACTGTTTTATTTATTCACCTTTTAAATTTTTTATACAATTTTTAAAGGTTACTTTCCATTGACAGTTATTACAAAATATTGGCTATATTCCCCATGTGGTACAATAGTTTGTACCCCCCATTCCCTCACCCCTATATCACCTCTCCCCCCTCCCCACTGGTAACCACTAGTTTGTTCTCTATATCTGAGTCTGCTTCTTTTCTGTTATACTTACTAATTTGTTGTATTCTTTAGATTTCACACATAAGTGACATCATACAGTATTTGTCTTTCTCTGTCTGACTTATTTCATTTAGCATAATGCCTTCCAAGTCCATCCACGTTGCTTGCTGCAAGTGGCAAAATTTCATTCTTTTTTTATGAAATAAACTCAAAATGGATTAAAGATGTAAAACCTGATAGATGTAAGACCTGATACTATAAAACTCCTAGAGGAAAACATAGGCAGAACACTTTTTGACATAAATCACTTTTCAGTTTAGTAAATTTCACTTATGCCATTACAATTGTCAAATTAATAGGGGGTCAAAATAATTGTTTAGTATTTTTAACTGGAAGGAGAAGTGATATAAATTTTCAACGTCTCAAGTAGAAAAATTAACTTTTTCAACCAAAGCCCACATACAATGATGTATTTATCACACTTTCTACACAGTTAAACTGAAACAAACATGTCCCCTTAAGATATGACCCTAAGCTCTATTTGCATATTTTTACTCTAACTCCTTCACTGCTAAAGTAGAATCTGACCTAGCTCATTTACCCACCTATGCTGAACGCTAGAGGATAAAGGTTGTAGAATTCAGTTTTTATCTTACTTACATCGAATACCCAAGGCACTAAGACTTATATTTACAATTACCAAAATTCCCACAAAAAATGTCTTAACTGTAGATTTTCCAAAGAAAATTAGCAATTACCACCAAAAAATTAATCTCATAAATAATTTGAATACTAAAAGTATTCTCACACATAATAAAGCTAAGCCTTTTCTGGTTATACCAAATTCAAGTTGGTTATAGTTTTATTTATATTTTGTTATCTATTATATCTTTGTCTACATTATTCTGTTATGCCATTACTCATTTCCTAAATTCCCAAGTATCTATTCAGTGATGTTAAAAGAACTATGATATAAAGGTGGAGCTAATGACAATCTATTATTTGGTGACTGTAGTAAGCACTATTCCAAAATCCCTTCCAGCTATGAATACCCTTTCCTTCAGATCTCTAAAATGGAAGAGAAAACAGTCAACAAATATACAAATAAAAAATAAAGATAGAAATTAGGGATAATTAGAAGCATTCTAATGTGTTGTACTTTTTAATATGTAGTTCTTACCTATTATACCTCTAACCAAGCAATTCTACCAATATCGATACATATTTTAAGATTTTAATTCTTGATTTTTTATTAAAATATTTCCAACCTAAATAAGATTAGCTTTTATGAACCTTGCAAAAGTCCTTTATTTTCTTACTGGAAAGAAAATTTATTGCGAATTGAAAACACATATTCTACAGGTGAAAGCAATCCCATTTTCCTTCTAAAACATAAGGTTCAAATTTTTTGGAAACAATAAAGATATAAACAGCATCTGCAATCATATTTTAAAATTTGATAATATTTTTAAATTCTTTGAACATATTGCACAAAAGCAGTTAAAACATGCTGCAAGGAGGAAAGAGCAAATTTTTAGGGAAAAAAATGAAGAAAATAAGCTCAATATCTTCAAAAATTATGGAATGATCTTATGCACCAGAACAAAAGTAAACTACATTTTAATTTATTTATATCATACTAAGATGCAACACTAAGTGACCTATTTTCTCAAATTGTGAGAAAAACACAAATAACTATAGAAAAAGATAAATATTAGTAGACATAATTAGGTCAAAATCTCAGCTATTTGCAGCATATGGTTTCACCAGAAAAATTTAAAAAAACAGCATATTTTGACCTAGCAGGTAAGATAACAATTTGAATTTTACTTAATGGTCATACTTAAATGTGAACAAACATAAAACCTCAAGAGTTTGCTCAGGAGAGCCAGACCTTATCTCAGACATTATTTTAGACCATATTTCTATTTTAAGTTAGAAGCTGAAATAGCACCAGGAATAAATAACCTTTAACATAAGTATACTGCAACAGTTTTCTAAACACTACAACCTCTGTCACCTCATTTAATCCTCAGAACAACCTTATGATGTTCAACCAATTTGACCCATTTGAAAATTGAGTAAACAAATTGACATATGCCCCAAATGATGAAATAAGTAAGAATCATGGTGTGAACTTAAGAACTAGAACCTCAAGCTTTAGTCTCAAATTACATTATCTACTGCATTCTCACTTCACATATCTTTAAGGCTATTCCCAGACTGTTTCTGAATGATACTCTATTTCTTAGCAAATCTGATCCATTAGAATTTATGGTTGTAAGTTTATGAAGAAATACTTTTTTATAGTGTCTTAGTCCATTAGGGCTGCTATAACAAAATACTACAGACTGGGTGGCTTAAACAACAGAAATTTCTCACGGTTCTGGAGGCTAGAAGTCATTGTCAGGGCGCCAGTCTGATTAGGTTTGGGGAAGGCCCTCCTCCAGATATCAGACTGCCAACTTCTATGTCCTCATGTGGTAGAGGAGGCAAGGGAGCTCTCTGGGACCTCTTTCATAAGACCGTTAATGTCATTCATGAGGGCTCTACTTTCATGACCTAATCACCTCCCAAAGCCTCCATTTCCTAATACCATAGACATTGGGCATTAAGATTTCAATATATGAATTTTAAGAAGACACAAACATTCAGACCACAGCATATAGTTTACCTGTAAATCTTCTTAGCAGGGGCTTTCAGACTACTCTCAGAAGAAGACCCTCTGGAAACTATCTGATGTCAGTTTTACTATCCTTTATGGAAATTCAGGGGTGTGTAGATAATCAATCAGTACCTCTCAAACCTTTTGGTTTCATGACCACTTTGTACTCTTAATAAGTACTGAAGACTCCAAACAGCTTTTGTTTATATGAGTTAAATCTATGGCTATTTACTGTATTGGAAATTAAAAAATAAAACATTTAAAAATATTTTAACTCATTTAAAAATAACAATAAGACTCATTACATATTAAGATAGCATATTTTTATGAAAATGGTTAGTAAGAAGAGTGGCATTGATTTACAATTTTGCAAATATTTTTAATGCCTGCTTAATAGATGACAACAAAATTCTCATAACTTATTCTGAATTCAAACTGTTTCATTACATTAAAATATGTATTATAACTGTATTCTATGTGTTTAAAAGTTAAGGAGACATGGGAGATAAACAAAAACGACCGAAATCAAATGTCTAAAGATGAAAACTACAATGTGTGACGTGAAAACACAGAACCATTGAAATTAATGGTAGATTAGACTCTGCAGAAGAAAATGTTAGTAACCTGAAGGCATAGCCATAGAAAAACTCCAAAATTAAACACAAAGTAAGTTTTTCTTTTAAAGTAATGAAGAGAAGAACGTCAGCAATCCGTGGGACAACTACAAGTGGTCTAATACACATGAAATTGGATTCCTCAAAGGAAAGGAGATAAAATAGAAAAAATATTTGAAGAAATAATGGCCAAAATTTCTCCATTTTTAAATGAAACCTATAAACACACACATCTAAGAAGCTCAAGAAATCCAAGCACAAGAAACATGAAAAGAGAAAAAGGAAAAAAGAAATGAATTAAAAAGGGCAATGTCGACAGCAGGAGAGGCTGTGCTTGGGGCAAAAGGATAGAAGACAATTTTGTACATTCTGCTCAATTTTGCTATGAAACTGTTGGGGGTCCAGAGCAGGCCACACCAAATTATGCCTCAATGGTATATTGATTATTTTAATTACAGTTACTTCAGAAATGGCCAGTTCAGGAGGGAAACTTTGACCCTCCTCTCTGTCTCCCTGAAAGCAGAAAATAAATCTCCCATGTGACAGGTACCCTCTCTCTATGGGGGGTGGGGTCAGGGGTGAGGTGGTGGTAGAAAGATAAACCTTATTACCAGAGAGATCAGGAATTCAGGGCCAAGAAGCCTATATAAGCACACCTTGTTATGTCTTTACTAATTTACTACCCAAACCCAAACTTTGCTTATATTTCTACTAATTAATCACTCAAACCTTAATTTCTTTGTCCTGTCAATTCCTCTCAAATTGTTTCTTTGTCTAAAAAGTATAAAAGCTGCCTGTTTTGGCAACTTATTAGATCCTATTTCTGAGACCTCTGAGACCTCTGTGTGCACAAATTAAACGTGTTTCTTTTTTTCCTGTTAATCTGTTTTGTGTCAATTTCCAGCCACAAGAACTCAAGAAGCGTAGAAGGGGAAACTTCCTCCTCCCTAACAAACCTAAAAGTGGTCTAAAAGATAGGTTTAAAGAAAAAAAAAATGAGAACTAATAAGTATTTTAGCATGGCTGCAGGATATAAGATTAATATAAAAATGCATTTCTATATACTAACAACAATCAAAATTGAAATAAAATACCATTTAAAATAGCATTAAATATATGAAATAGGGATAAATCTGACAGAAAATGCAGATTAGTACACTGAAAATTACAAAATAGTACAAAAAGTAAAGACATAAATAAATAGACACACTGTACTCATGGTTTAGAAGATTCAACACTGTTAAAAAGCAGTTTTCCTCAAATTGATACATAGATTTGGTATAATCACAGTAAAAATCTCAGGAGATGCTTTGTAAATATTGACAAACTGATTCTAAATGACCTACAAGAGCCAAAATAACTGGAAAAAAATCATTTGGAGGACTAACATTCCATGATTTCAAGACTTGTTATAAGCTACAGTAATCAAGATTCTGTGTATTAGCATTGAAAAACAGAAAAGTGGAAGAAAATACAGCCAGAAGTTGACCCACAAATATATGAACAAATTATTTTTGACCAAAGGGTAAAGGCAAGTCAGTGGAGAAATGGGTCTTTTATCATATGAATATACAATTATATCTCCACATGCAAAAAAATGAACTTTGATCAATAACTTATACCATACACAAAAATTAATTCAAAGTGGATCCTAGACCTCATCAAGATGAAAGACTTGTGGTCTTTGAAAGACACTTTAAGAAAATGATAAAGACAAGCCATAGACCAGGATAAAATACTTATAAAGCATGTAGCTGATAAAGTATTTGCATCCAGAATATAAGAATCCTCAAAGGTCAATAATAAGAAAACAAAAAAATTTTAAATGGGCAAAATTATTTACACACTGTACCAAAGAAAATATGCATATGGCAAATAAGGACATGAAAAGGTGCTCAACAACATCCCCATCAGGGAAATGCAAATTAAAGCTACAAAAAGATACCACTGCCACTATCAGAAAAGACAAAATGAAAAATACTGAGGTGAAGATGCGAAGAAAATGGAACTCTGTCATACATAGCTGGTGGGAATTGGCAGTTTTTTAAATAGTCAAAATACACCTACCACATAATACAACTATTCCATTCTTAAGTATTTCCCCAAGAGAAATGAAAGTGTATGATCACATATGATCATACAAAACTTGTACCCAAATGTTAATAGCCCAAATCTGAAAACCCAAATACCTTTCAATAGCTGAATAGATAAACAAATTGCAGAATATATACACAACGTAACACTAGTCAGGAATAGGAAGGAATGAAGTATTGAAATACACTACAACATGGATGAACCTCAGAATAATTATTCGGGATAAAAGAAGCAATACTGAGAGAGAGAGAGCAGAGGTGGGGAGGGAATGGTGGAGAGAATATATGAATGAGAATACTATAAACACACAAAGCAGATCAGTGGTTGCCTGGGGACAAAAGGGTAGAACAGGGAATGATGGGAGAGAAGGATTAAAAGAAGTGATGGGCATGTTTATTACCTCCACTGTAGGGATGATTTCACACATGTATACATGAGCCAAAACTTCACAAATTATCACTTTTTGTGTAAGTTATTATATGACAAATATTCCTCCACAGATCTGTTTTTAAAAAGTTAAGTGGATTTCCTAATGTAAACCATTAAAATAAGCCACAAATTTGTTCCTCATCTTGGAAATATTTTTGACATAATTTTGAAAGGAAAATAGCAATTATTAAGAATTAAAATCCCTTCCACATGAAAACCCTTACAAATGTTTAAAATAGTGTAACTTTTTGTTACCATGACTACTCAGTAGCTCCAGAAAATGTTGTTGGTTAATGTTTCTTTTCCATTATACATTTCTGCAAGATTTGATACTTTTGTTTATATCCTTACACACTTTTTGCAGAAAAAAATGTTAAAGATCCATCAATGATTTAAAACAATTTTTTAAGTCCAATGATATAAAGTTCTCGTTATCCACTTGATGAATTCAGTACTAACTGTATAATTATCTCAGTAAAAATAAAGAAATCTGTGCAGAAATTAGATTTAATATCTAAAATTTAACATTTTGATTCTCTGGATTTTATTTGCCTAAAGAGGAAATATATATTGGTTAGCTACCTCAGAATCACCCACAAAGGTTAAATATCTTTTAAAGCAGCAGTCCCCAACGTTTTTGGCATCAGGGACCGGTTTCGTGGAAGACAATCTTTCTACGTGGCAGGGGCAGGTAATGGTTCAGGCAGTAATGCGAGCGATAGCTCAGGTGGGTAATGCAAGTGACGGGGAATGATGGGGAGCAGCAGATGAAGCTTCACTCGCTCACCTGCTGCTCGCCTCCTGTTCTGTAGCCTGGTTCCTAACAGGTCACGGACCAGTACCAGTTTGCAGCCCCGGGGGTTGGGAACCCCTGTTTTAAAGGTAATATACCTTACAACTAAGAATAAACGTATTAATTATTTTTATTTTATCAAAAATAGACAAAGGGCATCACCACTATGGCAGAAACAAAGTTAAACTGAATAAGTTAGAGTTCAGCACTATCCTTAAAAAAGAGTAAAAATGTGCTTAAAAATTGACATTTTAATGTTTAAAATTTTATAGATGCAGTGTAAAATCTGAGTTAAGAGCAAATGTGTGGCATACATCTGGAAAGAATGAAAACCAATATGGAGAAGAACTGGTGCTACACAATCAATTCTTTTTTATTTTGTGTTTGTTTTTTTTGTTTAATTCTCAAACATGAATCTGGTCTTAAATTAGTATAACAGTAACATTGAAAATTGATTAATTCAGGTGCCAGTTCTGAAGTAGATTGACATTTGCAAGTTGACTTCCACACAGTTTAGCTCCTTACACAACCAGGACAAATCCATGTGGGAATCAGACAAAACTTACAAATGACATCTCATTCAGTGCTCCACCCTCTCAGTCCTCAAGCCCACTGCTGTCACTGAGATACAAAGCTGACCCATCTCACTGCTATCTCAAGTTAAGTGGGCCGAGGGACAACTAATTTACAGCTTGGTAGATAAGTATGTATGTTTTCAGACAAAATGGCTTTAAGATATCTGGGACTGTAAATCATCTTTAAGAGAAAAAAAGAATTTATTTTTTCTTCTCAGTGGACATATTACCACAAAACAGAGTAGACAACATGAGTTTTCTAGCCTCCACACAAAGCATACCTTATGTCTACATAAAAAGAGGTCATGCAGCCATCTAAAGACCTGAGCTGTGACTGCCATACAATAGACAACTGAGGTAAAAAATGTTCATACATATATACCCAATCACTGCAAAGATCTTTTTGTAGTAATCAATTTTGCAAAACTGTATCTAGAAAACCACTCAACATTCTTTTTGTTTTTTATTGTTTTGTATTGCTTTTTATTGCTCTGATTGGAATACTCATTTCCCTGATGATTGCTTGTATTTATTTTATATGTGCATATGTGCATATTTTTCTCTGTGAAGTGTATGTTCAAATCTTTTGCTTATTTTTTTAATTATCTTTTCTCAGTTGGATGACAAATCCTTTGTCAAATATATATTTTGTGAATATTTTTGCCCAGCATATGGCTCAAATATTCACTTTTTAAATGGGGTTTTTTCATTACCAGAAGTTTTAGTTTCGATGAAATTTTATTTATACAGTTTATTTTTATGGCTTTGGTAAAGTGACTGAGCTCAAATCATAAAGAATGTCTCTTATGTTTTAAGATGATTGTTAACTAAATAGAGAAAAGTAAATATGTTTTTTAATATTTACTTGTATAGGTACCATTTCTGTTCTTCTCCATTTTTTCCTATATATCAATTTACCATCTGATATTGTTCTCAGCCTGAAGAAATTACTTTAACATTAATTAGAGTGCAGATATGCTCTTGAAATCCATTCAATTTTTTAATGAGAAAATATCTTTGTTTCATCTTCAAATTGAAAAACATTTTCACTGGATATAGAATTGAGGTTGATAGATTTTGATAGATGTTTTCTTTCTGTGCTTTAAAGATGTTGTTCTAGAGTCTGCTGTCCTCCTTTGTTTCTGATGAAAAATCATCCGTCACATTTTCCCTGTATACAATGTGCTGCTTTTTCTCTAGCTACTTTCAACATCTTCTTTTTAACATTTGCTTTCAGGAGTTAGCCAATGATGTGCCTAGGTGTGGTATAACTGTATGTACGCTGTTAGGGTCCCTGAACTTCTTGGATCTGAAAATCAATTATGTTCACAAAATTAGAGACTTTTGGTGCCAGTATATCTTCAAATAATTTTATGCCCCATTATTTCTTTCCTCTTTTTCTGAGATCGCAAATCCACATACATTGGACCATTAATATTGTTCCACATTTCACTGAGAATCTTTTCTTTTTTTAATCTTTTAACCCCTTTGACCTTCAGATCAGATAATTGCTATTGATTTATCTTTACATTTATTGTCCATTTCTTCTGCATTCGTCAGTTGCTCTTGGCCCCACCCAATAACTTTTTCATGTTGTATATCTACTTTCTAGCTCTAAATTTTCCATTTTAAAAATATAGTTTCTATTTCTCTACTATGATTATGACTTCACTCACTAGGACCATATCCTCCTTTAAACTCTTCTGTATATTCATAAATCCTGCTTTAAAAATCTTTTCAGCTGCTTTCAACTCCAGGTTTATCTCAGAGTGAATTTCTATTCAGTTCTTTTTTAATATCTTTATTGAAGTATAATTGCTTTAAAATGGTGTGTTAGTTTCTGCTATGTAACAAACTGAATCAGCTATACGTACACATATATCTCCATATCTCCTCCCTCTTGCATCGCCCTCCCATCCTCCTTAACTCACCCCTCTGGGTGGTCACAAAGCACTGAGCTGATCTCCCTGTGCTATGTGGCTGCTTCCCACTAGTTATCTATTTTTCATTTTGTAGTGTATATATATCCATGCCACTCTCTCACTTCGTGCCAGCTTACCCTTCCCCCTCCCTGTGTCCTCAAGTCCAGTCTCTATGTCTGCAGCTTTATTCTTGCCCTGCCCCTAGGTTCTTCAGAACCTTTTTTTTTTTTTTAGATTCCATATATATTTGTTAGCATACGATATTTGTATTTTTCTTTCTGACTTACCTCACTTTGTATGACAGTCTCTAGGTCTATCCACCTCACTACAAAAAACAATTCGTTTCTTTTTATGGCTAAGTAATATTCCATTGTATACATGTGCCATATCTTCTTTATCCATTCATCTGTCAATGGACACTTAGGTTGCTTCCAAGTCTTGGCTATTGTAAACAGAGCTGCAATGAACAGCGTGGTACATGACTCTTCTTGAATTATGGTGTTCTCAGGGTATATGCCCAGTAGTGGCATTGCTGGGTCCTATGGTAGTTCTATTTTTAGTTTTTTAAGGAACCTCCATACTGTTCTCCATAATGACTGTATCAATTTACATTCCCACCAACAGTGCAAGAGGGCTCCTTTTTCTACAAACCCTCTACAGCATTTACTGTTTATAGATTTTTTTTTTTTCGGTATGCGGGCCTCTCACTGTTGTGGCGTCTCCCATTGCGGAGCAGAGGCTCCGGACGTGCAGGCTCAGCAGCCATGGCTCACAGGCCCAGCTGCTCCGCGGCATGTGGAATCTTCCCGGACCGGGGCACGAACCCGTGTCCCCTGCATCGGCAGGCGGACTCTCAACCACTGCGCCACCACTGGTGTTCGGTGATACCTCATTGTACTTTTCATACGCATTTCTCTACTTAGTGATGTTGAGTATCCTTTCATGTGTTTGTTGGCAATCTGTATATCTTCTTTGGAGAAATACCTATTTAGGTCTTCTGCCCATTTTTGGTTTGGGTTTTTTGTTTTTTGATATTGAGCTGCATGAGCTGCTTGTAAATTTTGGAGATTAATCCTTTGTCAGTTGCTTCATTTGCAAATATTTTCTCCCATTCTGAGAGTTGTCTTTTTGTCTTGTTTATACTTTTCTTTGCTGCGCAAAAGCTTTTAAGTTTCATTAGGTCCCATTTGTTTATTTTTATTTCTATTACTCTAGGAGGTGAGTCAAAAAGGATCTTGCTGTGATTTATGTCATAGAGTGCTCTGCCTATGTTTTCCTCTAAGAGTTTTATAGTGTCTGGCCTTACATTTAAGTCTTTAATCCACTTTGAGGTTTTTTTTGTGTATGGTGTTAGGGAGCGTTCTAATTTCATTCTTTTACATGTAGCTGTCCACTTTTCCCACTTACTGAAGAGGGTGTCTTTTCTCCATTGTATATCCTTGCCTCCTTTATCAAAAATAAGGTGACCATATGTATGTGGGTTTATCTCCAGGCTTACTATCCTGTTCCATTGATCTATATTTCTGTTTTTGTGCCAGTACCATATTGCCTTGATTACTGTAGCTTTGTAGTATAGTCTGAAGTCAGGGAGCCTGATTCCTCCAGCTCTGTTTGTCATTCACATGATTGCTTCAGTTATTTGGGGTCTTTTGTGTTTCCAGACAAATTGTGAATTTTTTTGTTCTAGTTCTGTGAAAAATGCCATTGGTAGTTTGATAGGGATTGCATTGAATCTGTAGATTGCTTTGGATAGTATGGTCATTTTCACAATATTGATTGTTCCAATCCCAAGAACGTGATATATTTCTGCATCTGTTTGGAGATTGCATTGAATCTGTAGATTGCTTTGGATAGTATAGTCATTTTCAAAATATTGATTGTTCTAATCCCAAGAACATCATATATTTCTCCATCTGTTTGTATCATCTTTAATTTCTTTCATCAGTGTCTTATAGTTTTTGGCATACAGTTCTTTTGTCTCCTTAGGTAAATTAATTCCTAGGTATTTTATTCTTTTTGTTGCAATGGTAAATGGAGTGTTTGCTTAATTTCTCTTTCAGATTTTTCATCATCAGTGTATAGGAATGCAAGAGATTTCTGTGAATTTGTTTTGTATCCTGCTACTTTACCAATTCATTGATTAGCTCTAGTAGCTTTCTGGTAGCATATTTAGGTTTCTCTATGTATAGTATCATGTCATCTGCAAACAGTGACAGTTTTACTTCTTGTTTTCCAATTTGGATTCCTTTTATTTCTTTTACCTCTCTGATTGCTATGGCTAAAACTTCCAAAACTATGTTGAATAACAGTGGTGTGAATGGGCAACCTTGTCTTGATCCTGATCTTAGTGGAAATAGTCTCAATTTTTCACCATTGAAAACGATGTCAGCTGTGGGTTTGTCATATAGGACCTTTTTTAGGTTGAGGTAAGTTCCCTCTATGCCTACTTTCTGGAGGGTTTTTATCAAAAACCTGTGTTGAATTTTGTCAAAAGCTTTTTCTCTATCAATTGAGATCATCATATGGTTTTTCTCCTTCAAGTTGTTAATATGTTTTATCATATTGATTGATTTGCCTATATTGAGGAATCCTTGAATTCTTGGGATAAACCCCACTTGATCATGATGTATGATCCTTTTAATGTGCTGCTGGATTCTGGTTGCTAGTATTTTGTTGAGGATTTTTGCATCTACGTTCATCAGTGACACTGGCCTGTAGTTTTCTTTTTTTGTGACTACTTTCTGTTTTTGGTATCAGGGTGATGGTAGCTTCATAGAATGAGTTTGGGAGGGTTCCTCTCACTGCAATACTTTGGAAGAGTTTGAGAAGGATAGGTGTTAGCTCTTCTCTAAATGTTTTATAGAATTCGTCTGTGAAGCCATCTGGTCATGGGCTTTTGTTTGTTGGAAGATTTTTAACCTCAATTTCAGTGCTTGTGATTGGTCTGTTCATATTTTCTATTTCTTCCTGGTTCAGTCTCAGAAGGTTGTGCATTTCTAAGAATTTGCCCATTTCTTCCAGGTTGTCTATTTTATTGGAATATAGTTGCTTGTAGTAATCTCTCATGATCCTTTGTATTTCTGCAGTGACAGTTGTTACTTCTCCTTTTTCATTTCTAATTCTATTAATTTGAGTCTTCTCCCTTTTTTTCTTGATGAGTCTGGCTAATGGTTTATCAGTTCTCTTTATCTTCTCAAAGAACCAGGTTTTAGTTTTATTGTTCTTTGCTATTGTTTCCTTCATTTCTTTCTCATTTATTTCTGATCTGCTCTTTATTTCTTTCCTTCTGCTAACTTTCGTTTTTTTTGTTCTTCACCCTCTAATTGCTTCAGGTGTAAGGTTAGGTTGTTTACTTGAGATGTTTCTTGCTTCTTGAGGTAGAACTGTATTGCTATAAACTTCCCTCTTAAAACTGCTTTTAATTCATCCCATAGGTTTTGGGCCATCGTATTTTCATTGTCATTTGTTACTAGGTATTTTGAGATTTTCACTTCGATTTCTTCAGTGACCTCTTGGTTATTTAGTAGTGTACTGTTTAGCCTCCGCATGTTTGTATTTTTTACAGATCTTTTTCCCGTACTTGATATCTAGTCATAGCATTGTGGTCGGAAAAGATACTTGATACAATTTCAATTTTTTAAATTTACCAAGGCTTAATTTGTGACCCAAGATATGATCTATCCTAGAGAATTTCCATGAGCACTTGAGAAGAAAGTGTATTCTGTTGTTTTTGGATGGAATGTCCCATAAAGATCAATTAAGTCCATCCTGTTTAATGTATCATCTAAAGCTTGTGTTTCCTTATTTATTTTCATTTTGGATGATCTGTCCATTGGTGAAAGTGGAGTGTTAAAATCCCCTACTATGACTGTTTTACTGTCAATTTCCCCTTGTATGGCTGTTAGCATTTGGCTTATGTATAGAGGTGCTTCTATGGTGGGTGCATAAATATTTACAATTGTCATATCTTCTTCTTGGATTGATCCTTTGATCATTATGTAGTGTCCTTCTTTGTCTCCTGTAATTGTCTTTATTTTAAAGTCTATATTGTCTGATATGACAACTACTACTCCAGCTTTCTTTTGCTTTCCACTTACATGGAATATCTTTTTCCATCCCCTCACTTTGAGTCTGTATGTGTCACTAGGTCTGAAGTGGATCTCTTGTAGACAGCATATATATGCGTCTTGTTTTTGTATCCATTCAGCCAGTCTATGTCTTTTGGTTAGAGCATTTAATCTATTTTCATTTAAGGTAATTATTGATATGTAAGGTCTTATTACTATTTCCTTAATTGTTTTGGTATGTTATTGTATGTCTTTTCCTTCTATTGTGTTTCCTGCCTAGAGAAGTTGCTTTAGCATTTCTTGTAAAGCTGGTTTGGTGGTGTGAATTCTCTTAGCTTTTGCTTGTCTCTAAAGGTTTTAATTTCTCCATCGAATCTGAATGAGATCCTTGCTGGATAGAGTAATCTTGGTTGTAGGTTTTTCCCTTTCATCATTATAAATATGTCCTGCCACTCCCTTCTGCCTTGCAGAGTTTCTGCTGAAAGATCAGTTGTTAAGCTTATGGGGATGCCCTTGTATGTTATTTGTTGCTTTTCCCTTGCTGTTTTTAATATTTTTTCTTTGTATTTAATTTTTGATGTTTTGATTAATATGTGTCTTGGCATGTTTCTCCTTGGATTTATCCTGTATGGGACTCTCTGTGCTTCCTGGATTTGATTGACTGTTTCCATTCCCATCTTAGGCAAGTTTTCAACTATAATCGCTTCAAATATTTTGTCAGTCCCTATCTTTTTCTCTTCTTCTTCTGGGAGCCCTATAATTCGAATGTTGGTGAATTTTATGTTGTCTCTGAGGTCTCTGAGACTGTCCTTAATTGTTTTCATTCTTTTTTCTTTATTCTGCTCTGTGGTAGTTGTTTGCTCTATTTTATCTTCCAGGTCACTTATCTGTTCTTCTGCCTCAGTTATTCTGCTATTGATTCCTTCTAGAGAATTTTCAGTTTCATTTATTTTGTTGTTCTTCATTGTTTGTTTGCTCTTTTGTTCTTCTAGGTCCTTGTTAAACGTTTCTTGTATTTTCTCCATTCTATTTCCAAGATTTTGGATCATCTTTACTATCATTCCTCTGAATTCTTTTTCAGGTAGACTGCCTATTTCCTCTTCATTTGTCTGGTCTGGTTGGCATTTACCTTCCTGCTTCATCTGCTGTGTATTTCTCTGTCTTCTCACTTTGCTGTACTTACTGTGTTTGGAGTCTCCTTTTCGCTGGCTGCAGGTTCAAAATTCCCATTGTTTTTAGTGTCTTCCCCCAGTGGTTAAGGTTGGTACAGTGGGTTGTGTAGGCTTCCTGGTGGAGGGGACTGGTGCCTGTTTTCTGGTGGATGAGGTTGGATCTTGTCTTTTTGGTGGGTGGGACCACATCTGGCGGTGTGTTTGGGGTGTCTGTGAACTTAATATGATTTTAGGAAGCCTCTCCGCTAATGGCTGGGGTTGTGTTCCTGTCTTGCTTGTTGTTTGGCATGGGGTGTCCAGTACTGGAGTTTGCTAGTTATTGAGTGGAGCTGGGCCTTAGCGTTGAGACAGAGATTCCTGGGAAAGCTCTCACCCATTGATATTACGTGGGGCCAGGATGTCTCCAATGATCCTATGTCTTGAACTCAGCTCTCCCACCTCAGAGGCTCAGGCCTGACACGCAGCCGGAGCACCAAGACTTTGTCAGCCACACAGCCCAGAAGAAAATAAAAAGAAAGGAAGAAATAAATAAAATAAAATAAAGTTATTTAAAAATATATTATTAAAAATTAAAAAGTAATGAAAGAGAGAGGGAAAGAAAGAAAGAAAGAAGAAAGAAAGAAAGAAAGAGAAAGAAGCGAGCAACCAAACCAGAAAAACAAATCCACCAGGGATAACAAGTGCTAAAGCTATAATAAAAAACAAAACAAACAAACAAACAAAAAAAACCAGACAGACAGAACCCCAGGACAAATGGTAAAAGCAAAGCTATACAGACAAAATCACACAAAGTAGTATACACATATACATTCACAAATAGAGCAAAAGAAAAAATATACATATACTTAAAAAAAAAGGAAGAGAGCAACCAAATCAATAAACAAATCTACCAGTGATAATACGCTGTAAATACTAAACAAAGATAAACATAAAACCAGAAGCAAATTAGATGCAGAATGCAAACCCCAAGTTTACAGTTGCTCCCAAAGTGCACCACCTCAATTTTGGTATGATTCATTATCTATTCAGGTGTTCCAGAGATGCAGGGTACATCAAGTTAATTGTCAGGATTTAATCTGCTGCTCCTGAGGCTGCTGGGAGAAATTTCCCTTTCTCTTTGTTCGCACAGCTCCTGGGTTTCAGCTTTGGATTTGGCCCTGCCTCTGCATGTAGGTCGCCTGAGGGCATCTGTTCTTTGCTCAGACAGGACGGAGTTAAAGTAGAAGCTGATCAGGGGGCTCTGGCTCACTCAGGCCAGGGGAAGGGAGGAGTAGGGAATGCGGGGTTAGCCAGCGGTAGCAGAGGCCAGAGTGACACTGCAACAGCCTGAGGCGTGCCGTGTGTTCTCCCAGGGAAGTTGTCCCTGGATCATGGGACCCTGAGAGTGGCAGGCTGCACAGGCTCCAGGGAGGGGAGGTGTGGATAGCAACCTGTGCTTGCACACAGGATTCTTCGTGGCTGCAGCAGGATCCTTAGCGTTTCATGCCTGTCACTGGTGCCCACACTGATAGCCGCTTGCGCCCATCTCTGGAGTTCGTTTAGATAGTGCTCTGAATCACTTTTCCTCACGCACCCCGAAACAATGGTCTCTTACGCAGGTCCAAACTTTTTCCCAGACTCTGTCCTGGCTAGCTGTGGCGCACAGGCCCCCTTGAGGCCCTGTGCACACAGCCAACTCCAGTCCTCTCCCTGGGATCTGACCTCTGAAGCCCGAACCTCAGCTCCCAGCCCCCACCCGTCCCATGCTGGTGGGTGAGCAGACAAGCCTCTCGGGCTGGTGAGTGCTGGTCGGCACCGAACTTCTGTGTAGGAATCTCTCTGCTTTGCCTTCTGCACCCCTGTTGCTGCACTCTCCTCCATGGCTCCGAAGCTTCCCTTCTGCCCACACCCCATCTCCACCAGTGAAGGGGCTTCCTAGTGTGTGGAAACTTTTCCTCCTTCACAGCTCCCTCCCCAAGGTGCAGGCCCCACCCCTCCTCTTTTGTCTCTTTTTTTTCGTTTTTCTTTTGCCCTACCCAGGTACGTGGGGAGTTTCTTGCCTTTTGGGAAGTCTGAGGTCTTCTGCCAGTGCTCAGTAGGTGTTCTGTAGGAGTTGTTCCACATGTAGATGTATTTCTGATGTATTTGTGGGGAGGAAGGTGATCTCCACGTCTTACTCCTCTGCCATCTTGAAGGTCCCCCCTATTCAGTTTTTCTCTTGATTTTGGCTCATATTCTTCTGTTTCTTCACTTGCCTAGCAAATTTTTATTGTGTAGTATATATTGTGAAAGACACATTTTAGTTTTTGAATTCTATTACTATCTTTGAAAGAGGCTGATTTATGTTCTAGGGTATATTTAACTTTGCTAGATTAAAACTCTTATCTTTCTTACCTTGGACAGTATCTGAAATCTCTGAAAAGTCCTCTTAATCTTTCAGCTGTTGCTTTCTACAAGATCTTCTGGAGCATAGCATACTATGTATAGTCCAGAGGCCAATCAAGGATTTAGCAGAATTTACAAACAAACTTCTTAGGTTCCAGCCATCCTGCCTTACACAAACTGACAAATATTCTTGGCTGACAAACCATGTAAATGCAAATATACCTTCTGGTTTCTGCCTACTTTTCATCCAGTCTTTTTAATACTTGCTTTTATTTATATTTGACATCTGCTGGCAGATTAATAAATACAATTTTTACATCATTATCAGTAAAGCTAACATCTTTTATAACTTTTTAATATTTCTCAACTATTTTTCAAATTGTTATTAAATCAGATGTTAGCTTTAAAAAATAAGAGCAAAGGATAAGTTTTTTAAATGTCCCATTATTCAGATTTTTCTAGTCAAATGTGTTACACTATATATACTTAAGCATCTAAACACTTGTTTGTTTGTTTGTTTTTTTACCCAGACAACTGATTATCTGATCATAAGCTAACTTATGCAGGAGTCACCAAGAAAAAACTTAAGCATTTACCCTCAAGCTCTTTGTAGTGTTTAACATCTACTCAAATGTTTTTATAATTTCTTTATGACAAGCATTTCAGATATCTCCAGTTGGAAAAAATAAACCTGTTTCTCCAGATTAAGATCACTGTATTTTATTCTATTTACACTGCACAATGCTTTTGACTGTCACTGTAAAGGCAATGGTGTACCAATAAAATGAGAACATAATTACTTGTACTTTTCTTAGGATCTGGAAGAAGGTATCATTTAAACCTTATAACAGATGTATTACGTTTAACAAGTTCTATTGAGAGTATTAGCCATAAAGCTATTAATCAATCAACCAAAATACATAAGGGCAATACTTCCTGAGGGTTTAAGTTTAAAATTAGGTAAGAATAGTAAAGAAGTATAACGCAATTAAGTAAAGAAAGAATCCTCAGACCGTTATGTATTCAATAGTAAATATATATGACCACAAAATTATTTGTAATTATGTGTGTCTAGTTAAACATCTAAACAGAAATATTTACATAGTACTTCCATGTCACATGTGTATACTTTAATTTTTATGCAACTCAAAACATTCTATCATTTAGAAGAGCACAAACTTTATACACACGTGAAGGATGTATCTCCACATTCTCCTCGCAGTGTTCAAACCCAAAAGTAAACATATACCATACAAATCAAAAGTATTATCTCTACCCACAGTACTCTCATATTTCTCACATAATTTTTCCTCAGAGCACTTATTTCAAGCTTTTATGATATTTTTATTTGCATGTCTGCTTCTTTAATTTCCGTCTATTCTCCTAGACAATGAGCTCCTAGAGTTCAGTGATGGGATCTATTTTTTTCAATACTGTATACCCACTGCCTGGCTCAGTGTTTGGCAAATGATAGGCATCTGACAAATACATATTACATGAACGAGTTAATGAATACCTGTCTGAGATGCATATCTACCTTTCTCTTGCATATCCTTCCTCCAAAAAAACTTACTACATAACTTTGATCATAGAAAGTATATGTAAGTTCAATGATTGTCACTAAACTTGCAAATTTCACAGTATGGAATTTTCCTTAAGATACTTAACCAGATTTTCCCCTGTAATATCTGGCCATTGTTGCAAAAAATTACCAATTAACACATCTCTTTACAATATTCATGAAAGCTAACAATTTCAAAATCAGACCAAAAAAAATCATGTTTCTAATAATTATAATCATTGATGAAATAAGAATTATTAGACAAGTTCATCCCTAACTATGAAAACCTTGGGCTTTAAACCTAATATTCACATTGCCAAGGAGTAAAAAACTGACCACAAAGTCTCAACCCTACTGACGAACTAAGGAGAAAGTCAGTCATATATATTTTAGGTAGAAATCTATAAGCATTTACAACTTTAATAATTTTGCCAATGATATGATTTTGTTGTCCTTTTAAATCACATCTAATTAGTAAATTATCCACAAAATACTACTTGATTCTTATTTATTTGTTATGTTTTAAAATTTGGTGTTTCACTGAGAAAACTGTGAGTACTTCAAATACTAAGTTACTTAAGTCATTTTTTAAAAAATTAACTAAAATTATACAACCACTTTGGAAAACTATTTGTCAGGTTATTTTAAAGCTGAATATGCAACTACCCTATGACGCAGCAATTTACATTCCTAATTAATTATCCAAAAGAAATGGAAATATATGTCCATAGAAAGCCCTGTTTAAAAATGTTTATACAGCTTCATTCCTAATAGCCCAAAACCAGAAATAACCTATGATATTTATTAAGAGGTGAATGAATAAATAAACTTGTTTTGCTTTTATAAACGTTATTAGGAAGTAAAATGAAACAATCTACTGATACAGCAACATCACAGATGGATCTCAAAAAAGTTATGCTGAGTGAAACTAGTCAAACAATACACACTGTGTGATTTCATTTATTTGAAATTCTAGAACAAGCCAAAATAACTTGTGATAGATATTTGCTTCTGTGGGGAAGATTGACTGAAAAGGGACACAAGAAAACTTAATGAAGTGATGGAAGTGTTCATATTTTGATATGCATTCATCAAATCTGATTGATGAGTATACATAATATCTGAATATTGCACTGTATATAAATTATACTGAAATTAAAAAACATTATCCAGATAACTGTATAACAGAACACCATTATTTTGTGATCAGATTTTTTAATCATGACATCCCATTCTAAAATATGCTTAAAAATAATACTCATAACATATTTTTTTCTACATTATATGTAGAAAAGAAAAAGCACTCATTACTGCTCACTCTGACATAAAGAAAACGAACAATCTAATCATCATTTTTAAGAAAGGACAGCTGAAGCAATGTTAAAATACTCATTATAAGACAGGCTCAAAAATATACTGTATATGAAAAATATTGTATAAAAATTTCAGGTAACATTATGGATGTAATAAAAATTTTATCAAATTCATATAAAATTATTCAAAAATTCCCTTCTCTTGGATTTTCTTTTAAAAAGCTTTTAGGGCTTCCCTGGTGGTGCAGTGGTCGAGAGTCTGCCTGCCGATGCAGGGGACATGGGTTCGTGCCCCAGTCTGGGAGAATCCCACATGCCGCAGAGCGGCTGGGCCTGTGAGCCATGGCCACTGAGCCTGCGCGTCCGGAGCCCGTGCTCTGCAACGGGAGAGGCCATGACAGTGAGAGGCCCACGTACCGCAAAAAATAAAAAAATTAAAAAATAAAAAGCTTTTTAGAAGGTATCTAGTGCAACTCAGAAAACTATCAATTGACCCAACTTAATTTGAAGATGAATAGAAATTATGTAAAAGAAACTGTCTAAGCAAACATGGAAAACTATTCAAGATTTAAAATTCATGGGTGACTATACATACTTAAAGTAGGACACTATATTTCAAAAAGAAATTAACTGTCATATATTCTAAGCTTAGTGGTACACAAGAACTGATGGTGTGCATTTTCCTCAACCCTATGTTCAATAATGTCACATTGGTAGATTGAAATTAGCCATGGGGGGAATATTTATGCCATGGAAATAAGCAAATGTTATAAAATTGCTTTCCAGACTATAGCACAGAAGAATGAAAATGAAGCAAGCAAGAAGTCTCACAAAATTGAAGAAACAAATTAGTGTTTGAGGAAACTGGGGAAGATAAATTTTCAGGGAAGAGTACTACAGTTGATGGGGCTACATAGAGAAAAAGCTCTAAGAAGCTGCACAGGGGTCTCTGAGTTGTTTGCTCAATTATAAGTGGTGCATGTAGAGGGTGAAACTCCACGAGGCTGAGCAAAGAACAAGGAAGGGGAGTTGTAAGCTCAACAATTCCCAAAGCTCAAACTAGCCAGAATGTAGAGACACCCTTGAACACCTAAGGCATTCATTTGAGAACCCAAAAGTGTAATACCATAGTAATAGAAGTTAACCAGCCTAGGGTAAACTATATTTTAAACCTGTCTAACACAGCTTATCATAATTTAACTGGCTGCCAAAACAAATGTCAACAAGTTTTAAAACAATAAAACTCATATTTAGCAGTGTAACACTCGTAATCACCTAATCAAAATCATTAGATATGCAAAGAAGCAGGAGAGTGACACCCATCAGAAGAAAAATCAGATAATAGAAACAGATCCTGAAATGACAGAGGTGATGGCATTGGTAGACAAAGACTTTAAAACAACCACTGTAAACATATGGTTACATAGTTACAAGGGTACACATATTTACAAGGGTATGCATATTTGTCAAAATTCATTGAACTGCACACTTAGAATGGATGCTTTTTTATATGTACATTATTCATCAAATAAGTTGATTTTTTTAATGTGATGTTCAATATTTTTAATTTCTACACTAACAACATAATTAATTTTACATATTTAATGAGTTCTGCTTGGATCAATACTTGTTGATTTTTTTTAATGTGATGTTGAAGTTGATTTTTTTTAATGTTGATTTTTTTAATGTGATGTTGATCACATTAAAAAAAATAAGTTCATTTTTTTAAATGTGATGTTGAATATTTTTAATTTCTACACTAACAATATAATTAATTTTACATATTTAATGAGTTCTGCTTGGATCAATACTTGTTCCTTATTAAAAGAAGTATTTCTTATAGAAAATGATATACAAATGAAATTACTCTTCACAAGTATAATATACATGTGATATGCTCCCTTCTGCAATTTTTTTGTTAGCAAATCTTATAATCTTTCCATTTTTAAATATAGTTCATAAAATTCATGAAAACTATAATACGAGATATCAATGGTGGCATATTTTTTGATGGCTGAAATTGTGAAAAATTCATCATTAGGCAAAAGAGATTTGATATAATCCCATACATAATTGAGAAGATGTAGCATGCAGTAGTTGACTTATTTTTTGTATGGCCAAGATGTTGAAAACATTTCAGTACAGATTTAATTCTAGTATAATTTAAAGAGAATCCTGTATTAAGACTAATATAGTTATATTTTAGAATATGTTCTTATTTTTAAAAAGGAATAATTATAATGATGTTTAAATCCAAAAGCACTTTCAGCAATCATGCCTGATGTCATGTTTCATGGTGATACAGAAAAATAAAAATAATAGTTCCTACCTACATGAGTTTACAGTCTAATTGGGGAGACAAGACATATCCCAGAACAGACATATCCCAGAGATATAGACATATGACACTGCTAATAAAATCACAAAACAAATTATAGTTTCCTTCTCTGAATTGTTAAAGCATGATTTTCTTCATGGTTCATTTGCCAATTAATCATTCATTGCCTTGTTAAATATATAAGTCTTATCCACTTATCACCCTTTGTTTTGAACTGTTACCACATCAGTTATTACAATTGAACTTTTCATATATGTATGAAACTTCAGCTCAGAGACGACATTTTACAGCAAGCAATATGATATGGTGAAAAATTCTATGTAACTGATTTAGAAAAACTGAGTTCTAATCGTTGCTATTCCACTATCAAAACCTCCTTGCACCTTCAAAAATTACATCTTATAATAATTCATAAGATCTGGATTGGTGATTTTTCCATGGTATGTATTCAATCAATATGTACATGATTAATTAAGTTATTAATTTGTTGTGTCAATAAATAGAAATTAGTAGTGATAGAGGACAAAAAACAGAGATTAGTGTTTGTAAACACTATGTTAAATCTCTTTGTTTTACAAAAGAGGAAACAGTAGCTCTTAAATGACATTAATACTTAAAATGCAGTAATAGATAGATCCTACCTACCTCATAATTCCAATATTATATAAATTCATACCTGAAAATGGCTATAAACATTTCTAACAAATAGAAATAATATTGAAAAACATAGCAAGGATAATTTTTATTTTATGTTTCACATTGTTTAGTAGAGTTAATGTAAGCTTCTAAGAAAAATACTCAAAGGATGCAAAATTCTTGCAAGTATCTACTCATTAAACATAATGATAATAAAAAGGATCACAAGTTTCATTTCTTGGGAAAATATTGGGTACCAGGCACTATGTAAGTTTTTATTTTCATTTAATATTTACAGCAACACTATTAGCCTAATCTTGTAAGTGACAAAATTGATATTCAAAAAAACTAAACAACTGTCATATGCTCATATAGGTTTATTTTTAAAGCAGAAGTATAATTTTAAACTAGGCCTGTGTCATTTAACTGTATCAGATTGCCTCTTGAGATTATTGTCAAATTTGAGTAACTCATTTAGTATTATTGAATCATATATTTAAAATTCTAAAGATAAATATAGGTAAGGTAATACTTGGAATGTATCAGAAATAAAACATGCAGTAAAATTTGCAATTCAATTAAGCATAAATAAGATCTATTAGGGAAAATGCTCTAATCAAATGTTCAGTACCCAATGTCTTAGTATAATTGAAAAATTAATATAGTATACTCTATAAGTAATAAGTATATATCTATTTTTAATTGATAGCAATAAATTTAAAAATTAAACATGTCATGAAGAGAAATCCCATACTGATTTTAAAGTTAATAAACTATTCATTAAACTTACTTAACTGTTTGCTTAAAATATACATAACCTAGATCTTTTATGGTTTATATTTTTATCAAAAGCAAAATATAATAAAAATCTTAATAACATATAAATTGTCATAGCTCATGTCAAACCAGAATAGTATCAAATTATTTGCGTCACAACCTGTCTTCAAGAACATATATTTCTGCTACACGAATCTTACATTCTGCTATGAGAGCCAAAGGAATTATTGTTTTGTACTTATATGACATGCTCAGTTCTCAAAGCACTGGAAAATCAGATGGTTACTAGAAGTGGCCATAGCAGTGTAAGCATCTTTGTATGTACCTGTCAGAGTGGATTTAGGGGTGAGCAAAATCTATCCTCTATAAAACATGCCCTTTGGTTGTTTTGTTTTGTTTAAAATTAATTACAGAGTAGAAATACTTAAATACTACAAGAGATTCCCAAAATATCAGCAGATTTGAAAAGAAACCAAACAGAATATTCAGAAATAAAATAAAATATTAGAAAATAAAACAAAAGGGAAATGTTAACAACAAATTAGACAGAACCAAAGAAATAATCAGTGAAGAGGAAGACAGAGTTGAAGAAATTACACAGTTGGAACACAAAGAGCAAACAAGATAGAAAAAGATGGGGAAAATTTTTAAAGTTATAGAAGATAGAATGAGAAGATGTAAGATAATATTAAAGAGGAGAGCCAGAGGAGAGTGTAAGGAAAAGTTTAAAGAGTTTGTATTTGAAGAGATAATGACTAAAAATGCTCAAATGGTAAAAGCAACTAAAAGAACACACACCCAAGCACATTATGCTGAAACTGCAGGTGAAAAGGCAAAAGAGGAGGTGAAGCAGGTCAAATCTAAAAATGAACACCAGCCATTCTGGTAGCAGACTCCTCTACAACAGTAATGAAAGCCAGAACACTATTTTAAAAATATCTTCAAAGTGCTGAAAGGAAATAATCACCAAAATATAATTGTGTTTGAATAAGCTGTGTTTCTGGAATGAATAAAAAATAAATCTACACAAATATTATCTGTATATGATAATAATAATGTCAAAATTGCAGTCATTTAAAAAATTTAATTAAAAAAATGAAAACAGGTAAATCAGAAAAAAAATGAAAACAAGTAAATCAGAAAGATGATCATATCAAAGTGTTCTAAGATCCCAGTCTTAAATTACCATTCAACTTTACACTTTAAGTATACATGGTAAACACCAAGAATAACCACAAAAACAATAGTTCCAAACCAGAGAAGTGAGAAGATGGGATATAACACACACACACACACACACGCGCGCGCACGCGCACACACACACACACACACACACACACATAACCCAAATGCCCCAATCCAACATGAAGCAATAAGGAAACAAAAATGGTTCATTGAAAAAGTAGGACATAGACAAAAAAGACACAGTAAGTTAAATAACAATAATCAAAATAAATATAAATGTAATAATTCATCAGTTATACAAAAGAAAATGTCTGATTGGATATTTTTACGACTCCATCTACACTAAAATCTGAAACACTGACAACACCAAATGCTGGCAAGGATGTGAAGAAGTAACAGGAGTTCTCACTCATTGCTAATGGAAATTCAAAATGGCACAGTCATCTCAGAAGACACTTTGGCAGTTTTTTACAAAATTCAACAAACTGTTAAAAAATGATCTGGCACTCACACTCTTTGGTATTCACCTGATGGTTTGGAAACTCAAGTTCACACAAAAACCTATTCACAAATAATTACAGCAACTTTAATCATAATTATCAAGACTTGGAATCAAGTAAGAAGTCCCTCAGTAGGTGAGTGAATAAACAAACTGCTTTTTTTAAGCACCTATAAAATGGAATATTATTTAGCAATAAATAGAGATGAACTATCAAACCACAGAAAAACATGGAGGAATCTTAAATGCATAATTCTAAATGAAAAAAGCCAATCTGAAAAGGTAACATACTATATGTGTCTAACTATATGACATTTTGTAAAAGGCAAAACTATGGAGACAGTAAAAAAAGATCAGTGGTTGCCAATGGTTCAGGAAAAGGGAAGAGAGATAAAAAGGTAGAGCACAGGAGATATTTTAGGTCAGTGAAACTATTCTGTATGATACTATAGTGGTGAATACATGTCATTATACATTTATCAAAACCCATAGAATGAACAACATAGAGTGAACCCTAATGTAAACTATAGACTTTAGTTAGTAATAACATATCTATTAATATTGGCTCTTCAGTTGGAACAAATGCACCACAGTAATGTGAGATTAGTGGAGGAAATTGGAGATGGAGGAAATAAGTAGATATATGGAACCTCTCTGTACTTTCCACTTAATTTTTTGGTAAACCTACAACTGTTAAGCAAAAGTCTATTAATTTTTTTTAAATAGAGAAAAAGAAATAAAGATATCATTATTATACCACAAAACACAGCTATAGGGACACAAGACAAATGTAAAACATACAGATTTTGAAATTCTGGGTGGAAACAGATGGAAAAGAAATGCAAAGCAAACATGAACCAAAGGAAATATGGAATGGCCAAGTACATTTCAGATAAAATAAAACTACACTGTTACTAGAGTTAGGATGGCAATTTCATTATAATAAAACATTCACTTCACTAGGAGTATGTAACATATATAATTCTAAATTATATGTGCATAATTTAAAAGCCCCCAAATATATAAAACAGAAGTTGAGAAAAATAAAAGGAGAAATGTACAAATCAATAGTATTGAGAGAGACTGACACACCTCTTTCAGGTACTGAAATAGGTTAATTAGATAAAATTAATAGTTATAGAAATTTATAAAAATAGCAAATTTAATTTAATGACTTTCATTAGAATCTGCAGTCACCAAAGAAGAGTACACTCTTCTTAAGCACACACAGAATATTAACAAATATTTACCTTATTCTAGGAAAAAATATAAGTTTCAAAATTTAAAACATAGATCACCTTCACTGATCAGAATGCAATTAAATTACAAGTTTGTAAAAACAAAAAAACAAACAAAAACATACATTTTAAAAACACAGAGTTGAATAACTCTTTGGTCAGAAAATAAATAAATCATAATGGAAATTTTAAATTACTTAGAACTGAGTAAAAATAAAAACAATACTATAAATAATAACTTGTAGAATATAGTAAACTTAGTATCTAAAAGGACATTTATAACCTTAAATGCTTATATTAGTCTTAAGTAAGTTTTAGCTAGGTGCTGTTGCATAAATTAATCCAAATAAATCTTTCTAATCTTCACAAGAAACCTTCCCAAATTATTTGGGAATTTAATTTATATTAAATTTTATAAAATAATATTAGTATGTCTTAATTTTTCTCTATCATGAAATTTCAAAGAGTACATGCTAAACTTCATTACTGAAATTTTTCTTTTAAAATATTTGTGATATTGCCAAAAAGTATATTTCATATACTTATAAATAACTGGGAAAGAGATAATAGGCCTTCTAAACATATGCTTAATAGTACCAGGAAAAAAATGTTGTAACTTAAGCATTTATAAACAAGAAATTAATGTTTAAATAGATAAAATAAAAAGACTCAATATACAGATGCCTTTTCATGTGGAAAATTCAGTGGAAAACCAAGTAAATTAACAGAATCATTTCAGCCAAAACAACATATTAGCTTTAAATGTCTAGTTAAATCTGCTTTGAAAACTGCTATGTCATCATAAAAATTAAATTGTTGTTATATCTTAAAGTATTTATTACTGAGTTATCCAGAACTGTGACTTTGTTTGTGTGTGAAATTTGGCTAGGTCTGAAAATAGAGTACTTTTAGACACTTTAGAATTCCCAGCTAGATTCAGAAGAGTCAAATGGTGAATCTTTGTAGTGAATACTCTGAAACAATTTCTATATCACTACTGACATATTTATTATTTTCAAATATATCAACTTTTACAGAAGGTCTACTTCTATCCTTGATACTTGGTCACCAGATGCCAAACAAAATGGCATGTTCCTAAGATCATTGCTTCTCCTGGCATAGCTACAATAGGCATTATTTACATAGACTACAATTAAAATAGGGCACCTAGTGGGGGGGCAATATTGTGGCCCAACTAGTAAACAACTATGCAAAAGCATTGTAAATATATTATTGATTCAAAATTATAAATTAATTTGAAGCACACAGATCTTAATCAAGATTTAAAATTATAGTTCCAAAAAAAAAAAAAATTATAGTTCCACCGAAGTCTAAATATCTTACATCCTACTCTGTCATTTCTATTGCTCCACTGGAAAACAGTTTTTATATTTCACATATTATTGTTCTCAATGCCTTTTGTTTTAAATTAACATTTCAAAATCTCTTAGAATCTACTATTTCAAGTGAAACAAACATAGCATCATTTCAATATTACAACTCTAGGGCTACTGGTATTTTAAATTACAAACTAATTGACATTTTCTTTCACAATCTCAAAGCATCAAATTTATATGAATAGATTTAATCATAATACTTCAATTACTGGTACTTAAAAATGTCTCCTTCATATAATGCCTAAGAGTTGAATTAAGTAGAGAACTATAAATGTAATTTGTTAAATATGGTACTGAAATTACAAAGATACAATTCCAAAAGATAGAGTCTAGCTGTCAACATACAATATTTTCAGTATGGAATCATTTTTCAATATTCAATTAAATGCATCTTTAAAATAATTTAGTAGGTATCTTTTAATACCAAAAATTTAGTTACAGTGCTTATTTTCCATGTAGCTCTAGAAAAATATTTTCAAAATAGAATTATTAAAGAAGAATTTTCCAAAAGTACCAAAGAACTTTTGAACAAAATATACTTCCCAAAATACACTTGAAGAGTTATATTTACGTCCAACTAACTAAAAAGAAAAATGTCAGTACAGGATATATAAAGTATTGTAAAAAATAATATAGTAGCACTATAATTCTCTTTCATTTACAAGAATGATTGAACACATTTTCCACCAGAATGGCCATGATCTTCACTGAAAATGGCAAATTGCTTTATTTTATTCTGTCAAAGGGTTTTCTTTGAAATGGTGCTGTTTGGGAGCTTCTATCTCAATGACAGCTTGAGCAGGGACAAATATTTCTTTGTTCTAGACCAGAATGGTACATGAAAGCAGACAAGGAGACCAAAAAAAAAATTACGATTTAGCAAGTAGCCTCCAGTACCCTGAGACAGAGACAGAGAGACATAGCAAGAGCAGGGGAAGAAACTGCTAGAGTAAGGCAGAAACTAATGTTCCAAAGAGGGATAAAATCCCCTACAGCAAAAGTCAGGTCCCAGGTGAACTGAAAACACCAAAGGTAATTACAAAACCATCAATCAAAACATTAAAAGGAAGAACGTTTTTGATAGCTATGTTCTAAAGGTTTGTCCCATGAGAGAATGAGTCAATTGCTCCAAGTTTGTATAACTATTATCTGTCTAACATTTATTGAGCCACTCCTATTTACTGAGCCACACTTTCCTACTGCAAAATGTCAGTATCTGCCCTCAAAGAACATCCTGTTGAGTAGCTAGAAGAACTATTTGTTTAGGCTCTTTGATGTGTTAGCTGTACAGACATTTACAAATTAACTATTCTCTCTGACTTATTGTGCCCCCCTCAGCTAAATGGGGATTGACTACTTGCCTTGTCACAGTTCATATCTATTTCATTAAGGCCATGCAGTCTATAACTTAACTTCTTCCTTTGGATTTTTACCATACAAGACACAACTTTATGTTTGGATGTGGAAATTATAAAAGTAGGAAAAATTCAAACAGAAATAACCTAAGTGTAATAGAAACCTCTGAGCCTCATCTATAATAAATCACATTGGGGGCTAGAGGAAGAAGTAATTTAAAAGAATCCCATTGGTCTACATAGATTAAGAAACAAATCTATATAAAACTCAGATTCTAAGAATTAGAGATTACTTCTAATATTATCTAGCATATCTTGCCATTTAAGAGAGAAGAAAACTGAGATTTGGAATGGTAAAAGTGATTTTCTCAGAGACATAATGTGTTAGTGGTAGAGATGGAACTTGGATTCAGGAGGGTACCCACCATTCCCAGCACTGATACAAGGCTCGCTATGCCTAAACAGTTTATATAAATAATATAGATTATGCTGAATTCCTGCTTTTCTTCTGGGAGTCTGTCATTTTGGTACATGCCAGACAGAAGGTGCCTACATGACCATCCCCACTGAAAACGCTGGTTGCTGAGCTTCTAAGAAGTTTCATTGGTTGGCAACATTTTACATTTGTCACACTCATCGCTGGAGGAATCACTGCTTCCTGTGTGACTACGCTGAGAGAGAACCCTGGAACCTTGTACCTGATTTCTCTCAGACATTGCCCCATGTGCCTTTTCCTTAGGCTGTAATAAACCATAGCCCTTCTCCTGACTACATCCTGAGTCTTCTGAGTCCACCTAGCGAATCATCAAACTTAGCAGTGATATTGAGGTCCTCCTGACAAAGAGATATTTTTAAAAGAAATACAAAAATGCTTTACTTTTTTATGTACTAGCTCCCCCACCAACCAGTGGTACAGACTCCTTCAGACTCCTACCCCATGATGTTAGAAACCAGTTAGTGAATGGATGTAAACATTTCTCCATAAGCACATATGATAAATGAGAAAAAAATCCATGACATATTTACTAAAAACCTAATGAAGAGGTACCTCTTAAAGGATTCTACTACAGTAAAGATGTTTTTAAAAATCAAGAAAGTGATCCTCAGAGTTTAAAAAGATATTTCACATTTTAACACAGAAATCTTTCTTATAATGTTAATCAAAAACAAAAATAACATTAATAGAACCTTGAGACATTAAAAAAACTTCATGAGATATTACATGAGATGAAACCCCTGAAAGAAATAGTTAAATTTCCCATATTCACAATGGGAATATTTACAGTAGTCTAAAAATAAGTTTGCATTTTTTAAAAGTCAATACACAATGTTTATGTTGCTTGTAGGTCTATGATTCCACGTAGGTCAATGATTAAGAAAATTGAGTCTCTATCAGGATAAAAAGGCCAAAACAAAATGTAATTTGTAACATGTTTTGAACATCATTATTAATATCTTAACAAATATAAAAATATATGGCTTCAAATGTTGTTTTTATAATGTAATTACAGATTGTTATAGAATCAAAATATATTTCTGTAAAACTGCACTATAAATTTTATAATCCATGAAAATTATTCAATTTATGGATCTTCACGTTTTGAAAACACATACTCCAAAAAAGGGAGCTTCACACAGCATGCAGGATCTTAGTTCCCTGACCAGGGACTGAACCCATGTTCCTGCAGTGGAACCATGGAGTCTTAACTACTGGACCACCAGGGAAGTCCCTTTCTTTTATTTCTTGAGAAAAAAATTATACAATTCTACAGTGATTTCTTATAAATTAAGAAAGACAGCTTTCAGATATGAAAGCCAGATCAATATTTTCTAAAATTGCTGCTGCTTCTTTTTTTTTTAACCAAGGGAATGCATTCTTTTTTACTTAAGAGACAAGACAATATATATTTTTTTATTATTATTTTTTTTTTTTTGCGGTACGCGGGCCTCTCACTGCTGTGGCCTCTCCCATCATGGAGCACAGGCTCCGGACGCGCAGGCCCAGCGGCCACGGCCCACGGGCCTAGCCGCTCCGCGGCACGCGGGATCCTCCCGGACCGGGGCACGAACCCGTGTCCCCTGCATCGGCAGGCGGACTCCCAACCACTGCGCCACCAGGGAAGCCCCAGGACAATATTTTTTATAATGAAAAGGAGCAAGCAAAAAAAAAAAAGAATGTTATCTATTTTTCTAATGATATTAAATATTCAAATAGGAAATGTTAATACTAAACTGTAAGTAAGAAGAACACAGTTGTGATACATACTTGCCAACAATGTTAGAAAATTCAGCAACAGTCTCCTAAAATATTCAGAATCTTTTTTCGTAAAAGGATAAAACATAACAGCAGTGAGAAAACTCACGCAGGTGGTGAATCATTCCACTTTGTTCTGTGGGACCTTTAACCTCAATTGCAAAAGAGATTCCTTTTCCTGACGTCTGAACTGAAATTGTAATTCCACACAGAATGCAAGCACCTATCACCTTAAATTTGTATTATATTAAGAGGAAAACTTATTTAACTACAATTGCCTGATGACAGAGAAGTTACACTATCCAAAATGAAAGTGTGATATAAAAAAGACAGAGAAAAAAGTTATGTAGAGTCTAGGAACCCGCAGGAACTCTCTCTGGTTCCTTTTATGACTCTTGAGCTTCTTCATCAATCATCAAAGGCAATCCCTCCTTCAGGAAATCTCCTATTCAACAATACTAATTATTGTATTCAATCACAGTGTAGCTCTTCTTTTTAAAGAAAGGCAGTATGCTTACTGGTTAAGATAACAAGCTTTGAAGCCACAGATACTTAGCTTTAAACCTTGTTTTTAAGTCTCAGTTTCTTTATCTGTAAAACAGGATAATCGTTGTAGTTTCTATAACATAGGTCAGGGGTCCCCAACCCCCAGGCCGCAGACCAGTAGTGGTCCGTGGCCTGCTAGAAGCTAGACCGCACAGCAGGAGGTGAGCGGCAGGTGAGCAATCAAAGCTTCATGGGCCGCTCCCCATTGCTCCCCATCACTCACATTACTACTGCCTGAACCATCCCCCCAACCTGGCCCCATCCATAGAGAAATTGTCTTCCACGAAACTGTTCCCTGGTGCCAAAAAGGTTGGGGATTGCTGTCATAGGTGATGTTTAAATAGATAATGCTTATAAAACACTTAGCTGGACCATAGTAAACCCTGTGCCTGTAGTTAGCTGATAACATTCTCAGGACAGCAACTGTTAGAGTATTAAAGAGTAGCCCAGAATAAATTCTATTTGGACCAAAGGGTCTTATACCTCTATATCTACATCTATATCTATAACCATACCTATATATTTATGTATAGATATATGAAATAAACCATTACAGTATTGAAAGGAATATATATATACAAATATTATATATTTACACACACTTTGGGAAGATGAGGCTTCTCTAAGCATGATATCAAAAGCAAATAACATAAAGGAAAATATCGATAGTTATGACTACACAAAACCAAATTTTTAATTACAAAAATCACCATGAATATAGGAGTATACATTGGTACAACGTTTTTGGAGAAAATGCAACAATACTTTAATTACCCTTAAAAATGTACATATACTTTAATTTCTCAATACTGCTTCTAGAAGTTTTTCTACCTGAACAATAAAAAATGTGCTCACAGATCTGCTGAAAAGGAGTTTAGTAGTGTTTTAATTAAAAGGTAGAATGAGAGAGAAAGAAGGAAGGAAGGAAGGGAGGGAGGGAGGGAGGAGGGAAGGAATGCTTCAGTGCTCAACAACAGATTAAATAAGTAATTGTGATACAGCTTATTCTACAGTATATGTATCAGATTACAGCCATTAAATTATATTATAGAAGAATATTTAATAATATTGAAAGATATTCAAAATATATTAACTAAAAGAGAAAACCATGAAAGATATGATAACTTTTTATTTGTAGATAGAGAGGCTAAATAAGCATAATGAGTGGCAAAGACTGGGTGATTTCTCTTTATTTTTCTGTTTTCTGGAGAAAATAGAAATATTTTAAAGATATTTATAAAATATGTAAAATATAATGTGGTAGTTATAATTGTAAAATTTCACGAACTATGTCAGTTTAGATTATTTTAAGGCACAGAGATTTTTACTTTGCATGTAAAATATAATAGCATGGAGAACATGATTAGCTAAATTAAGATGAACAAATTTAGCAGCTTTCATTGCACTTAAGGACAGAGAATTGCCTAACATTCACCTGAGGACAACACCTTCAAATGTAAAACAAAAAATCACCCATTACTAAAAAGAACGTACCTGGAAAGCCCAGAATGCTTGTTTCCTGAATTAATCATGAGAAATGGAAAATGACTAATTCCAAACCACATACACTCAAATTTTTCAGGAATAGATGAAAGAAAAGGAAGAATTTATCTTTATCTTAATGTGCTACTTAAAGCAGTATGGACCTAAGTGTTCTAGATGAAGCTAAATACATCAAATTCAAGGATATTATTAAAACTCATTAAACCTAATTCCCACCTAAACATAAGTGGAATGAATCAAGACACAGAACTAAGTTTTCTATGTTCTAAACTTAATGAATACATAAGTATTTCCATTAAGCATCAATAGGCAGTTATATTATCTTGCTTAATTATTTTTTCTTATCATAAATTTTGGCACATTTTAGAGTGCACTCATTACAGTCCATAATCTCTTGAAGAAAAAAATGCAGTTTTTCATAGTTTCAGATTCTAAAAAAAGTATAGTCACTTCCAGTTTTCTTCCACATAAACTATTACACCTTTTGGGAGTTTCTCTGACCAAAGATATAATCTACATTCGTTTTATTTTGTTTTCTTCTGCATCACACTCGACTTGGGTTTCCAATTCTTATAACATACATCACCTTCCATTGTGATCACTGACATATGGCACCTTCCATTGTGATCATTTAAACGCATTTTTGTCTCTCCACACAAACACACACACGTTTTAACCTCTATAAAGGCAAGAAACTTGCCTTGTTTGTTTTTGTACTTCTAACATCTACTCTAGACATAATTTTTATTCACTAAGTGCTAAATAAAATAGAATTTGGGAAATTCATGTAAAACCTGTACTTGGAGACACAACATTCTGCTATTTATTAAAAGCAAAACACAACTTCTCAGGACATCAGGCACATCATCTGTAACATATGGATGGTAGCTACCCAGTCAGTGCCCACATGTGTCTCAGTAAATTAAAGCTTGTGAAGACTCTAGGAGATTGCAAATCACTGTGTAATATATCCAGTGCTAACAGCTCCTTACATTATTGATGTTTAGTAAAAACTAATACCTGATTCCACTAGAAAATTTTTCACCTATCTACTTATCTATCTAAAACTTTTAAGCCAAATAAATGTTTGTCATCCAGAATGTGAAGTTACTAATTATTAATAAGAAATTGATATTTTATAGTACAAAGAGCAGAGACTTGGAAGTTACAAGATTAGGCTCACATTTTTACTTCATCATTTATTAGCCACATCAGTTAACCTCATACGTAAGCTACATATGGGACATGCTAAGAATAATAATAAGATGCCTCACCAGAGCTTTAGGAAAGATTAAATATGTTGTATATGAAAGTGCTCCACCAACCAGAAGGCATTATACAAAATTTGGCAATTATTATTAACTTTTACATAGTAAATTACTGCAAATGATCACTAATCCTAATAGCCTTCACTAATATACTGACTACTGTGTGCAAGGCATTGAAATGTTTTATTTATATTTTTGTTAACCTTCAAAACAACTGTAAAAGATGAATATTACTGTTCTCATTTTAATAGGAGAAAACTAAGCCTCAAAACCCTTAAGGAACTTATCCAAGTACACCTAATGTAGCAGTGGCGGAATCTGAACCAAGGACCATGGATGTCAAAGCCTATGTTTCTTTCCACCACGTCAGACTTTCAAAATAGAGTTCAGGTATCTCTCCCATTGAATGTCAGTATTACAGCTCCTAAAAATCACACATAAAAAGTTAACCTTTTTTCCTGTTGCACTGAATGGGAAATATTAGTATTTGTTATACATTAACCCCAATACAATAAGTTTCATAAAACACATTAAAACTCTAAGTCGGGACTTCTGGTGGCACAGTGGTTAAGAATCCGCCTGCCAATGCAGGGCACATGGGTTTGATCCCTGGTCCGGGAAGATCCCACATGCTGCGGAGCAACTAAGCCCGTGTGCCAAAACTACTTAGCCTGCGATCTACAGCCCGCGCTCTAGAGCTCGCAAGCCACAACTACTGAAGCCCGCGTGCCTAGAGCCCTTGCTCCGCAAAAAGAGAAGCTACTGCAATGAGAAGCCCGTGCACTGCAATGAAGAGTAGCTCCCGCTCGCCGCAACCAGAGAAAGCCCGCGCGCGGCAATGAAGAACCAACACAGCTAAAAATAAACAAATAAAATAAATAAATTCATAAAAATAAAATAAAACTCTAAGTGGCAAACTATTATATTAGGATATAAACTGCTGAAGACATTGCTTCATGATCATCAAGCAATTAATACAGTAGTTAGCAGATGGCTGATTTCGATGCAGCAGCGTGGCTTCCAGCATCAGCCATACTCAAGTGCATCACCAATGCTATATGCAACGTTTTCTGCAGAGGCTACACCTGATCCTGACACTCTAACAACTATATCTAGTCTCTACTCAAACATTATTTTTATTTAAAAAATCATACATTGAATTTAGATAAATCAATGTAATTTTTCCTATATAAACATTGGCTGAAAAACATATTTGAGGACTATGTAAAAGTCCACAACATCTGGGAATACATGAGCCACACACTAACCATACATTAACCTGGGAAGATGTTTTATAAGGAGCTCCTTATATGTCAGACATCAGTACAAAAAGTTGGTGTCATTAAATAATGCACCAAAAGAAAACTGAATGAACTTATTTCTGTTTAAAGTCAAGGACAGACCGAAAACATTTAAGACTGACTTTTTGTCGATAATGAAGAACACAGTGTATGTAATGTGTAAAACACACATATGCTACAGAATCCTTTATTATTCAAGTCATGGTTCTTACAGGCAATCCAAAGCTAATGGATAAAAATATGGAGAACTAAACAACATTTATTTTATCACATACATTTTATGATTTTTTAAATTCCTGTAAAATATGTATTCGATTATCTGCTTATTTAAGGGGAAAAAAGTGAATGTCTGTCCCAGAAAGAGGAACAAAACAGTAAAATTTCCTTTTTGAACAAAATATTCAATTGGATACATTGTAAGCATACTGTAAGTACTTCTTATACCTCACAATTAAAGACTTAGTTGAATCTCTGCCTTTATCCCAGGTAACAGTTGAATCTCTGCCTTTATCCCAGGTAACAGAGATCAATGGTCCAAAAGATAAAGACTTTTAGTGTTTCAACTGTCTTTTAACATAAACTAAATTTTGTTTAAATTATCATTTTTCCTTCTATAAGCAAAAAAAATAAATAAAAAGAAAAACTGTCTACTTAGAAAAGGGGAAAAGTATTTTAGCCAACAGAAAACACATCAGTGGCTATCATTTAATCCTTTAACTATGTTGCAGGATGAGACCGTTAGAAAACTTTTTTTTTTTCATTGATAATATAAACACACTAAACCTCGGGGGCAGGATCAGAACTTTGAGAAGAACACCAAGTGGGAAAATAAAGTCACATCTAGGATTTGGGGACAGGAGGAACCAAAGTGTGTGACAATTCTGAGGCAGATGGGAATCTGTAACTAAGAAAACCATCCCCCCAGGTAGTGAGGCCACTCACTCCATCAGCCTCATTTCAGTGGATGAAAATGTAAAGCTGTCTAAGTCAAACCTAAAATAGTGAAGTTAAAAGCATCCTTCCAAAATTGTAAATTAACAAACATGATAATTATGAACTCAGACCAAATATAAATTCTTTAACCTATTAGGGGAGGTGTCAAAATGAGAAAAATTAAAAAGTCATTTAATTTGCCATATTTCATAAATGAAGCTGTGCTGAAGATGTTCCTTGCCTCTGACTTTAAGCACTATTTTTACATTGCTGCTTAATAGTAGCAATCTGCCCAAATTTCATTCTATTCATATACAATACCAGCCCATATGTTTTATAATTCCATTTTTAATAGAGTGAGCAAAGCTTTAGCTCTTGGATGCGTAATGAAAACTTACACAGTGATTATAGAAAAAAAATACGTGCTGCAATCTCTCTTGAAAATTCAAGAACACATTATCTACTGCCCGCCCTTACGAACTAATCATTTAATTTGGCCAAATTATCTGTGCTTTGAAATTTTAAAAAACATATGTTTTAAAATATTCATTTAAAAAAGTTCTGTTATTAAAATTGTATCCACAGAACTGATAATGCCGCTTACATAATCTCTATTCTAGAATTCAGTATACCTGAAATTCATAAAAGTGTAAGTACAGTCAGCCCTCTGTATCTGTGGGATGCCCATGAATAGGGAAAGCTAAGGTAGTATGCCATTTTATACAAAGGACTTGAGCATCTGTGGATTTTGGTACCCACAAGGGGTCCTGGATCCTGAGGATACCGAGTGACAACTGTAATATCTAGGTCTCACCCATTTCACTCCACTTCAACATCATACGTGTGTTAATTCTTATTACCTAAAGATTTTTATAGATAGTGCAAAGGGAGCCCAGGTGTTTAAAATCACTGCAGTTAGTAAATAAATTACATGAAATGACTGTTTACCTAGAAAAATGTCTAAAAGATAGGCTAGTGTTAATTATAGGGAATCAGGATGATTTTTTCCCCTTACGTTTTATTCATTTAATCCAGTTACACACCTTTAACTTTCTTCATATGTGACTTTTGTCACTAGGAAAGCTTTTATAGATTTTTACAAAATATTTCAGAAACAAGTTCCAATTTGTGTATGAATCATATATAGAGTTGCACTGTAAATAAAAATGCACAATAAATTTAAAATGTACATTAGTGACTTAAATAAATCACATTTATGACAATCCAATGATGAGTGTTTAAGGTATAAAATATGAGAGGGCTTCCCTGGTGGCGCAGTGGTTGAGAGTCCGCCTGCCGATGCAGGGGACACGGGTTCGTGCCCCGATCCGGGAAGATCCCACATGCTGTGGAGCGGCTGGGCCCGTGAGCCATGGCCGCTGAGCCTGCGCGTCCGGAGCCTGTGCTCCGCAACGGGAGAGGCCACAACAGTGAGAGGCCCACGTACAGCAAAATAAATAAATAAATAAATAAATAATAAAAATATGAGAGAATGGAGTTAGGAAAAAGAAGAAAATGGGCAATAAAGATAACAGGAATCAGCACATTTTCCTAAGATAGAAAATTCTTAATAACAATCCAGTGCAGTAAAGAGCCCAATTCTGTCCCATTAGTACTATCCCCAGGTGGTTACATGAAGGCAGGGAAGAGCCAAAGGACACTTAGCCTCACTTATTCTCAATAGCAAAGAGACTAGAGAGAGATTTTCTGTTCTCCTTCGAGTGTTTTTAAGGCTACATACTTTTTTTATTATTAACGTAATATGTAGTTATTTTAGGAAATTTGGAAATTACAGAATAGCATCAGTGAGAAAATTTAAATTGCCTGTAATTCCAGAAGCTAGAGACAAATACTATTGCAGCTTGGTATATTTTCCTCCAGTCATTTTTCTATGCAAATGTACATGAATTTTAACCTACTTTGCACCGCACAGTGAGTACAGTTTGGCATTCTGCTTTTTCACTTAACACACCAGACATTTCTGTATTTTAAACACTCTTTAAAAACACCATGTTTCAGAACTACATAATATTCCATCATATGGCTTTACCGTAATTTATTTAAAAGTCCTGCCATTGTAGGAATTTTGTTTTTTTCTAATTTTAAGTTGGCATATTTAATAATGAACATCATAATTTTGTATATTTATCTGTAGTTTTATCTGCTTTCCTTCTGTGAGATTTCTAAAATTAGATGTCTAGGTCAGAGGTATCAATTTTTTAAAGGCTATTAATGTATATTACCAAAGTCTTTTCTCAAAATATTGTACATATTTTTATTCAATTCTGTAGTGTATGAAGGTGGTTCCTTTTCCACTTCTGGCTTTATGCTTTAAGAATGTGGTAATATCAGCAAAGTACAAACTGGTGAAGCATTTCAATTCCTTTATAATTTACTAGTCCAACATTAAGTTTAAATGCTATGAACTGAAAGGCTTCAAGAGAGCATTTCAAAATGTATTTACACTTACGTGAAACTGCCTTTATTCTGCAGTTTAAAGAGCTGTGATTATCTTCACAAAATTTTACCATAATGCCTCTTGACTCAGAGGTGTAGCTCCAGAAGAGAAAAAATAAAATTAGACAATGATGTCTTAGAAAGAGCACAAGATTTTGATTCACATAGACCTAATGAGATATTTAACTTTAAAAAACTATTTAACCCCATTTGACTCTGTTTCTTCAACACTAAAATGCGAGAAATATCTACTTTTCTGGGTTATAAAATTTGATGATATATATATATATATATATATCAGTTATTGAAAATGAAAAGGCTTGCTCATCACCCTTCCATAGTGAAGCTCACCAGAAACCAAATCCCACCTAAGCATATATTTATCACCTTTTAGTGTTTAATTCTTAAAATAGATGTTTAAGGATTATTAAATATGTAAAGAATGCTTCCCATGCAAAAACAAACAGCAAAAAAAGATAACCAGGAGGAAACAGACTATGCAGAGTGAGAAATACTTCAACAAAATAAAATTAATATAGTGTACCATAAAACTAGAACAGGATATCATAAATTAGGAACAATCACAGAATAAAGAGTTCCTAAAAATTAGGAATATAATAATAAAAGACAAAGTCAAGGAAACCACAAGAGACAAAAAGAAATGGAAAGTTAACAGGGGTAAAGTCAGAGAATTAATCCAGGAAAGCCAGCATTTTTTTTCAATAGGAGTTGCCAAAATAAAGAGGAAAGAAAATCACATAATGTAACAATGCCAATAAGAAAATTACCAAGCTGAAAATTCAGTTTGAAAAGGCACACAGATGCTCACTAAAGAGATCAAAAATTTCCTAAGAAAAGAAGCACCTACCATTAGAATGGCCTCTGACTTCTCAATAGAAAGACTATAAGAAAGTAGAGGCTTCAGACTTCTGAGAGGAAGCAGTCTGTGATCACCCAAACTATCAATCAAGCAGGAGGGCAGAATAAAGACACATCTAGCTTGTAAGGAAACAGAAGACTTTCCCAGGCACCCTTTCTTAGAAAGCCATTGGAGGCAGAAATAAGATGTAGGTACCAAAGGGTCCTAATACAAAAAGTGGGAAAGAAACATTCCAGAATGACAGTTGTACTAGGCCTAGAAACAATAGCCACAACTGATGCAGGAGGATGAAGGGGTACAACAGGAATATCTCCAGGCCAAAACCAGAAAAAGTTTAATGTAGCCAATCGCTTATGAGTTTCATCTGAATCTGTTCCCTTCTTTATTCTTAACCTTCTCTCTCTCATCAAGCTCAAGAGGAGTTTATTTTGTTGGTATTTCAGAACACTCTCTCGTTTCTTTTAGATTCTTTGTTTTTTCTTGTATACTAAGCTGAGGACTAAATTCTTTCTCAGGGCCTCTATTTGCTTTAATAATGAAGCCATTCAAGGCCACACTTTTCTGAGAACAACAACAATAAAAAATCATTTTAAAATGTTACTGATGGCCATTTAATCAGTCTTTTATAGAATATTTGGGAACAAATAGTAACAGATATACAGAAAACTAAGTAAACAAAAAAGGAATGTGTTAATGCTTAAAAATGTATGAGAAAGGAAAAAAAATCAAAATCTAAGTCTTGGCTCAGAAGTAAGCGATATTCGATTTTTCACAGAACTAGAACAAAACTTTTCACAATTTGTATGGAAACACAAAAGACCCTGAATAGCCAAAGCAATCTTGTGAACGAAAAACGGAGCTGGAGGAATCAGGCTCCCTGACTTCAGACTATACTACAAACCTACAGTAATCAAGATAGTATGGTACTGGCACAAAAACAGAAAGATTGATCAATGGAACAGGATAGAAAGCCCAGAGATAAACCCATGCACATATGGTCACCTTATCTTTGATAAAGGAGGCAGGAATGTACAGTGGAGAAAGGACAGCCTCTTCAATAAGTGGTGCTGGGAAAACTGGACAGCTACATGTAAAAGTATGAGATTAGATCACTCCCTAACACCATACACAAAAATAAGCTCAAAATGGATTAAAGACCTAAATGTAAGGCCAGAAACTATAGAACTCTTAGAGGAAAACATAGGCAGAATGCTCTATGACATAAATCACAGCAAGATCCTTTTTGACCCACCTCCTAGAGAAATGGAAATAAAAACAAAAATAAACAAATGGGACCTAATGAAACTTCAAAGCTTTTGCACAGTAAAGGAAACCATAAACAAGACCAAAAGACAACCCTCAGAATGGGAGAAAATATTTGCAAATGAAGCAACTGACAAAGGATTAATTTCCAAAATTTATAAGCAGCTCATGCAGCTCAATATCAAAAAAACAAACAACCCAATCCCAAAATGGGCAGAAGACCTAAATAGACATTTCTCCAAAGAAGATATACAGACTGCCAACAAACACATGAAAGAATGCTCAACATCATTAATCGTTAGAGAAATGCAAATCAAAACTACAATGAGATATCATCTCACACCAGTCAGAATGGCCATCATCAAAAAATCTAGAAACAATAAATGCTGGAGAGGGTGTGGAGAAAAGGGAACATTCCTGCACTGCTGGTGGGAATGTGAATTGGTACAGCCACTATGGAGAACAGTAGGGAGGTTCCTTAAAAAACTACAAATAGAACTACCATATGACCCAGCAATCCCACTACTGGGCATATACCTTGAGAAAACCATAATTCAAAAAGAGTCATGTACCAAAATGTTCATTGCAGCTCTATTTACAATAGCCCGGAGATGGAGACAATCTAAGTGCCCATCATCGGATGAATGGATAAAGAAGATGTGGCACATATGTACAATGGAATATTACTCAGCCATAAAAAGAAACGAAATTGAGCTATTTGTAATGAGGTGGATAGACCTAGAGTCTGTCATAAAAAGTGAAGTAAGTCAGAAAGAGAAAGACAAATACCATATGCTAACACATATATATGGAATTTAAGGAAAAAAAAATGTCATGAAGAACCTAGGGGTAAGGAATAAAGACACAGACCTACTGAAGAACGGATTTGAGGATATGGGGAGGGGGAAGGGTGAGCTGTGACAAAGCGAGAGAGTGGCATGGACATATATACACTACCAAACGTAAGGTAGATAGCTAGTGGGAAGCAGCCACATAGCACAGGGATATCAGCTCCGTGCTTTGTGACCGCCTGGAGGGGTGGGATAGGGAGGGTGGGAGGGAGGGAGATGCAAGAGGGAAGAGATATGGGAACATATATATATGTATAACTGATTCACTTTGTTATAAAGCAGAAACTAACACACCATTGTAAAGCAATTATACCCCAATAAAGATGTTAAAAAAAAGAATAAGAAGTGATATTCACTTATTATTACAAACGTGAAAACAATTTAATGAGCAATTGTGACATAACCGTAATTTTTTTTAAAAGGGAGAATATTTTGGACGGCTGGGTATGAGATCTTAGAAAAACTAATTCTCAACCAACAAAACAAGAAGTCAATAGATAGTATCAAGTATCTATAAATCAAGAAATAACTACTTAAGCATAGAGCTATCAGAAGAAAAAAATAGAAGAGTTGAAAATCATTGTCTCAGGAGCCGCCTGGAAAGAAATATTAGCAAGGTGCTACTTTTAAATTTTAAGCCTATATGAGGTTTAAACTATTATACTTATATAAAATGATGATTAATTTATTTATATAACTTAATAAAAGGCACCCTAAATTTTTGTTCTTTTAGAACGGAAAGTGAGAGAGGACAGAGAAAAAGGGTGAGAGAGGTAGAAGGAGAAGAATGAAAGATCAGTAAAAGAGAAACTATAGAGAGAAAGCAGACTATAAAACATCTTAGAAAGTAGCTTTCTTCAAATGTTTTTCATTAAATGTAAAAGAGGTAATCAAAGTAATTTAACCTGATTACTAACTCCGGAATGTGTTAATTGTTGTACCACATTTGTAAATAAGAAATAAGTATCAGTAAAATATGGCTTAATTACTTACACTGTATTTCTTCATTCACTCCCCCATCAGCACCCTAATTCAGCCTACTCCTCTTGTGCCTAGATGTCCACAGCTCCCTCCCACCAACCATCCTGCTCTAGTCCCAGCTCAGGATCATTTCACAGAAGACCCTATCTTCATAATGGCACTCCCAGCTCAAGAACTTATTGCAGTCCACTGCCTTGGTGTAAAGCATGCTGCCTGGCTTTGAAGGCCCTGCCTCTACCTCTCCTCACATCCAGTAAGTTCCCAGGACACATCCTCTGTGCCAGTCACTAATGCCTACTTCTCCAACTGCCATTCTCCCTTTATGGGTTATGCTGCTTTGTCACCCCCCCTCCCCCCAGACAAAAAGTGTGTATTTACCTCTAAACCACTGCCTTTATGGGTCATGCTGCTTGGTCACCCCCCTCCCCCCAAACAAAAAGTGTCTATTTACCTCTCTCATCTACCCAAATTCTCGTGTCACAGTCCACCTCAAACCATAGTGCCTCTAAATTGCCTTCTCTGAGATGTCCCCAGCACACAGATTTAGGCCTTTTCTAATGACTCTTACAAATACTGCCTTCATCTCATAATTAGCACCTATTTAAATATGTTCCTATTCTCTATTTCTGTATTATATTTTCATTGCCTATTTTGTTTTCCTATAATTGTAAACAGTTCTGTATCAGGAAACATACCGAACTCCTCTATACTCTATAATAATTAAAATCATAAATGGAGCCCAGTAATGCTTTTGAATTGTTTAAAAATATGTATTTTACAGCACCCAGTGCATTTTCACACACATGCCACATACTTAGGATATGTTGAATGGTTGATTGATTAACCCACTTTAAACGCACTAAATAAACACATTGTATTTTTAAAGCTGTCAAATCCCTTGACTATTAACCTTTGTTATTTAACCAACGCCTTTCATCTTTCTGGGCTGAATCTGTGCTTTAGCTGTATCATCACACATTTCAATTTTCTAATTTAGAAAAAAAATAAAGCAGTATGTAAAAATTTCACAAAAGATGATTCAGATACATGGTTATCAAAAATAATCTGTTACCGGAATTCATCTCTAAATTGTCTTTATAATAGGTATCTTATTTCATTCCCAATTAAAATTAAATGGCTTTAAAATTAAATGGAATGTGGAATGTGGCATGATAGGCATTGAGATGAAAGAGCTTCTGAAAAGTTTTCTTTGAAATTCATGTTACCCAAATGTCAATATTTTAGGAATAAACATCCAGTAAGAGTTTGGAGGTAAAGAAGAGTGATACGGTAAGAGAAAGAAATGTGAGAAAAGCTTTGGTTCTCCTGTGTGCAAAATCTTACTCCTAGTAAAAGGACTATGTGTCCCACCCAAAACTGTATTATTCCAGTTTTGAGGGATGTTTTGATTCTCCCCCTCCATCTTCATGAGGCAAAAAGTACATAAATGGGCTACAGCTACAAAGAGAAAAAATTCTATCAAATTTTTTTATAGAAAATTTCAAAATACCTATCATTTAGAAAACCCATGTGTAAAGTTCCCTAGTCTCCAGACAACAGGTTGGCATAAGCCACACTATATTGCTGGGAAAAGGCTATGTCCTAATATAAAAGAACTGTTTTTGTCTTAATTCCTGGAAATTTGCAGAGGTATGTTAAAGAAAAAGAGAAGCCAGATTGGGCACGTTAGCATGAACAGACATCCAATAAACAGCAACAGAATGGAGGAAATTTACACCCCTTTGCTCAGACAATTAAAAACAATTAACGTTTTTCTCATCAACAAGCCAGCTTCAAATGTTGTGTGCAAAATTCACAAGCAGTCGTCCTGCCAGTAGCATACTTGACTCCTTAGTCTTTATAGAAAACTGTTTTTTGTCTCACTTGCTCTGAAAGTATTTTAACAATTGCCTTTGGTAACTTAAGGAGAGAATTTGGCACAGAGAATTTGTTAAAATGTACATGAAAGCCGCCCGCCAAGGTAATGGTACAGAACAGGTGCTATCCAAGTCAGAAGGTGGACACAAAAGAAGGAAACCAACAGACGGAATAAGCACAGGAAGTGACCCCGAAACAAGGCAGCCGGCGCCTCGTACTGTTCCCACCACCTGGCCCAGCCAGAGCCAGCCCTCTGCCAATTGTCCGGCCAGCAGTTGTTTACACATCCCACTGACAGGCCTGGCCACATTGTCTGCCTTTCTTTCTTTTTTAAAAAATTTCTTTCTCTTACTAGACGAAAGCCTGTTTTGCGAACTTTTGATTCACTTCTTTACTCTAAATATATAAAGGAGTTAGTAATGTTTCTGATTTGTTTGAGCTCTTGTTACAATAAAGAAAATAATCATTTTTGTCTTATTTGTTAGAAAGCCCCTTTTGCCGTTAAAGGTGTTATTGAAGGATTTGGGGCTGATTTCTTTGGGCACTTTCTTACTTTAAAGGAAGTAATTAGGTTTTCATTTTACTTATTAGAAATTGATACTTGCTGTTAAAGACAGAGGGTCATGTTTTTGCTAAAGTCATTTAGCAGTATGAGGACATTTAGAATGCCTCTATGGTTCAACTTTAATCTCTTCATTAGTATTATTTCACCTGGACCAGCTGTAACCTAAAGGCAGGGCTGTTAAACTGAGATCAGATACCAAGAGTTAGTTTAGATCAAGTGTTGACTTTGATGTGGGGAAGCAAGTTCCTACACTAAATGTTCCTAAAGTGAAGTCCTTAGTACTCAGTATGACTGTGTGGCATAGAACCCTAAGTAGTCAATTAGTAGGGGAGGAAACAAATATTTTTTTCCTCTACTCATTTTAGGTTCATTGGCTAGGTCCCTGTAAATTAGACTGACAAAAGACAGATTAACAAAAGAAAAACAAATTCATTTACATGTGCATTGAGCATACATAAGAGAGAACTCAGAGATGAATACCTCAAAGGGATGGCTGGAATTTGGGGTCCATAGACTTAATTCACTAGGGGAAGGGGAAGAGGAGAAAGGGCACTTACAGAAAAACAAAGGACATTTTGGAAAGATAAAAGGGACCTTAGAAGAACCAATGGGGGTTATGTCAGTTTTGTGACAAAGTCTGTTTGGGTGTGATGAGAAGATTACAGTAGCTTTGCAGAAGCAGATATAGTGACTTTTTTTTTTTTTTTTTTTTTTGCGGTACGCGGGCCTCTCACTGTTGTGGCCTCCCCCGTTGCGGAGCACAGCCTCCGGACGCGCAGGCTCAGCGGCCATGGCTCACAGGCCCTGCCGCTCCGCGGCATGTGGGATCTTCCCAGACTGGGGTACGAACCTGTGTCCCCTGCACTGGCAGGTGGACTCTCAACCACTGCGCCACCAGGGTAGCCTGATTTAGTGACTTTTGAGATCTTTGGGGAGGCTCTGCTTTTAGGCAGATACGGGATTTCAGAAACTAAATACATTCAGCTCAAAATCATTTTGATGCCCAATCCCAAAGTATTGACATATACACTCTACTATATATAAAATAGATAACTAATAAGAACCTGCTGTATAGCACAGGGAACTCTACTCAATACTCTGTAATGGCCTATATGGGAAACGAATCTAAAAAAAAAAAAAAGTGGATATATGTATAACTGATTCACTTTGCTGTACACCTGAAACTAACACAACAATGTAAATCAACTATACTCCAATCAAAATTTTTAAAAAATAAAAACAAAAAATGAAAACTAGGGACAAAAAAATCATTTTGATGACAAAGAAGCATATTTTGGGGTGGCATATCCTGATCCTTCACAACATTTCCAGTTCTACTGCTCTCATTTCTGCCTCTTTTCTACTTTCATTAGACTTTCTTTAATTTGGCTATTCTTAACCTGTATTTTGAGTGATAGCAAGCCAGAGAAATGTCCATTTTTCCAAAACATTAGGCAGCATTTCTTTGAGAACTGCCCCTTCTTCACTTTGCAAAATGTTAACATTACCCTATGAACAACAGGTGACTTTAAGGTTGAGAGATTCTGTGTGCAACTTGGTATCCTTGTTCATATTTTCTTTGTTGCTATATATATATATAGTTTAGGTTTGATATATATATATATATATATATATATTTTTTTTTTTTTTTTTTTTTTTTTCTGTACGCGGGCCTCTCACTGTTGTGGCCTTTCCCGTTGCGGAGCACAGCCTCCGGACGCGCAGGCTCAGCGGCCATGGCTCACGGGCCCAGCCACTCTGCAGCATGTGGGATCTTCCCGGACCGGGGCGTGAACCTGTGTTCCCTGCATCGGCAGGCGGACTCTCAACCACTGCGCCACCAGGGAAGCCCAGGTTTTATATTTTTAAAAGTTATTTTCATTTTGGAAAAAAATATTTTAAATGTCCTAAAATTATCGAGTTTATTGAAACTTCCAGTTTGTGTCTATCCTTAGGTCACTAAAGTATCACATGAGAGCTGATATCCTACTCTGTGTAACTTTGGGTGGGTGTCTTAGTCCTTCCAGAATTTTATGTGGCCATACCAAAAAAAAAAAAAAAAAATCACAGAAATGCTCCACGGGTTTCAAGCCCAATCTGGCAGCAAGGTGACCATAAGACAGCATATTTTAAAGGAATAACTCTAGGGTTTCCCTGGTGGTGCAGTGGTTGAGAGTCCGCCTGCTGATGCAGGGGACACGGGTTCGTGCCCCGGTCCGGGAATATCCCACATGCCGCGGAGCAGCTAGGCCCATGAGCCATGGCCGCTGAGCATGCGCGCCCGGAGCCTGTGCTCCACAACGGGAGAGGCCACAACAGTGAGAGGCCCGCGTACCGCAAAAAAATAAAATAAAATAAAAAATAAGAATAAAGGAATAACTCTAGAAAAGATGGTCATAGCAAAGTCTCTAGAATGGAGAACTTTACAACGGTAAGTTTTTTTTATAACTGAACCCAAAGTGTCCACACTATACAATAATATACACCAGTAATTTTGTGATTTGTAAATCACCATATTTTTTAAAGACTCCTCATTAGTTTTTCTTACAAAACAAGTACACTTTATCTTCTTGATACATTATTTTATATGATTAATTTAATGATAGTTATCATCTCTTTCTCATTGCAAAAGAAAGCTTTTATAATGTATATTGACTATACAATTTTCTAGAGTTAAAATAAATAAAACTTGGATATATTGGCTATTTTTTCTTTTGCTAAAAATAATTTTCTTCACTTATTCTTAGCTTTCTTCAAACATTTTTTATGTCTTTAAAGAGAATTTACTGACATACATTTTTTCACTTATAAGTTGATACATTATTGTTTATTTTAAAAATTGCATTTCATATTGATTTTGATGGAGTCCCCTTACTATGAATCTAAAAGTCAAGAGGAGATGCAGAAAGCAGTTTTGCCATTTGTGACAACTGATCAGGGAAAGAGGAGTATATGGCTTTAAGTAGTCAGTCTTTGTGGGGACCCTCAGTTGGGTCAATCTATCCATTCCCCAGAATTTACATTTGATCCTGTCATCCCACACCACAAACACCGAGAGCCTGCTATGTGCAAAATACTGCAACAGATCCTGGGAAAACAAGGTGCATCAGCCCAGGTCCTTGCTAACAAAGACCTTATATTCTAGGAAATATATTCTACTTATGTAGGTGTGAAGGAGGAAGAATGGCCTGCCTTCCTGGCTATTAGATATAGGAAGCTGGCCCTGTGAGAATTTCATCGGCCTAGTTTGAAGAAAATATTCAGTATCAGATGAAGTCTTTCCAGTTTAACTGCTACTGTTCACAATTATACCTGAATTCCTTGATATAGTTCAGAAGGACATTCATGATGTGCCCCTTCCTGAATTCTTTAGGCACACCTTCCTATCTTAAACACTACACTTCAGACACCATAACTACTTTGTAACCAAAATTTAATATTTTTCCATCCTCTGCCACATCCCTCCTTGAGCATTTATCTCTAGTCTGGCTTAGATGCCCACCTCATTTCTCACTTTGTATCCCATGCTTATCCCTACTGTTTTCACTCATCACATGATGGGGTACTTGCCTGTTCTTGACCGTTTGTCACTAGACTGTAAGCCCCTGAGAAATAGATACATATTCTTCACCATCATGTCCTCAGTGTAAAATAGCTCCCACTTAATAGGTGCTCAATAAATATCTATTGCATGAATGAGTGAATTGCTTCAACTTCTATTTTTCAAGAGAAACAGAATATTCCTAATTGGTCCATTCCATTATCTTTCAAGTAGAAAGATAAATAATCCCAAATGATCCATAATCTATAACTAATTATACTGATTAAAATTTCTTAAAGTATAATTATATGAAGATTTACTTTAATATCCATGGTAAAAGTAACAACTGTTAGTAATTTCTAATTAGTTGCTTTTCTTTCAAATCCATATTAACTTTGGATTCAAATACCACAGTGATATATTCACATAAGCTGATTCATATAGCTAATTCATATAGCATATGGCTCAGAGTAAGTGCTCACTAATGCCAGCATGATGGCGTAGTGCTGGTGGACTGGTTTACGGTGATGGCAATAATGAATGTGTATCAGTAATGTTATATATAAATCATATGAAAGACATATATCCAAGATAATATTATAAAGAAAGAGTGATAAAAATTTGGACACCTATTTCAAAATACAGGAAGAGCATATTCATATATCTTCTTTTCAAGTAATTGTTATTAGAATTATTATTAGATTAAGTATTATAATAACAAACCATCATGTTAGGGAAGAGGATGTGAATTATAATTGTATAATTTTACGATGCTCTGTAGGGCACAGAATTATTCTCTCTAATGTCCAAAAATGCAAGTAAATGATATTGACATTGAAATGCTTTTTGACAAAAACAGCAGTTACAGAGAGAAAGAGGGAAAAATGTTTTTATACTCTCTAACTGCTCAAACCGTTTTACAAATATTTATAAAAGGTCACCAATAGAGGGCTTACCTGGGGTCAAGTGAAAGAGGCCCTAAACCATCAAAAGCTATTTCCAATGTCCAGCTGGGATATCTAAAACAGAGAATAACAAAGACAGTTTGTGACAAAGCTGACACACAGTATCCTGGAAGGAGTGAAATCAATTGTGACATTTTTCATTTATTTGTAAATGCCTCTTTGGCAGTACACTCACTCAAAATGACAGTTGCTTCTTACAGAATAGGGGAGGTGATTGTAAAATAGAGGAATCCTGACAGTTGCTTTAATGAGATTCTGCATTAGGGCTATTCTAACACTTTCCCCCAACAAGGAGCCTGCCCTTCATTTTCAATATCATAACTCAGTAATTTGGAAAATGTTATCTCTGTGAAAACTAAACCAGTGAGTCCTTAATAGCCGTCGCTCAGTTTATTTTCCTCTTATCTTTCAATTAGAAGAACACATTCTAAAGCAAGTATCTGAATAAATGTCAGCCATACAGACCAATTATGTCTCTTATTAAAAGAGTACTGTTTTTATTAAAAAACAGTAATATGGAGTGTGACTGAATAACTCAAGACACACTCTCCAGTAACTCAGTATTTGTTTGGAAATATCAGGGAGTACAACATAAGCTACATATTTAAAAGCTTTACTTTCTATATTTTAATAAGTTCCTCTGGAAAAGGAAAGTATTGCCAAGGTAGTTTCACTAGTCTTTAAAATTTGAGCAACTCCAAATTAAGCAGTCTTAATGAAGATTCCACGTCATTTCTTCATTTAATTATTCTTTGATCATATGTTAAGTGCTTGGTGCAAAGCAACTGGCCTAAACCCATTTCTAAAAAAAAATGTAAATTATACTGTGCAAGGAAAATGCAATCCAACTCAGGCCTAGTCCAGCACCTATCACCTGTTAGTCAACCAATAGGTAGTTGCTGAACCGGTAAGCTGCACAAAATCAAATCTCTGTGCATAGCAAAATGCATTTTGGCATTTCACTGCATTATGGGTTCAAAGTCTAGATCCCAGAGAAATGAGCTAATTATGAGACCTCGGAGAAGTAACAAACTCTCCTGGTTCCAATATCCTTTTCTATGAAGTAGAGTTAGTACTATTTACTGCATGTGATTTCTGTAGTGATTAAACAAATGTTGGGACAGTAATAAAGCACCTAGCACAGTTCGTGGCTCAAAATATGCTGTTAATAAAGGGTACCTGTTATAGTTATGAAGCTTTACTTTAACCAAAACAAATGACATCTGTCTCAAATAAAACAAGAACAATAGCATACAATAAATAAGCAACAATAAATAAGTAAAAAGAGGAAACCGTGGCTGCAGGATACTAAGATAAGACCTTCAGTTCTCTCTCTCTTCCAGTAACAGCCTCTTTGCAACTCAGTTCTCTCATCACAAAAATGGGACTAACGTTCCTACCTTTACATAAAACCCCATCTCGGCTTGGCTATGAAGGCTGTCTGGGTATTTAAGTACCCCAAAATCATACGTTCTTGGAAAATGTGCAATGACTATGGCAGTGAGCATCATTTCACGTTGGCAAATTAACTGTGGTCTCAGATTTTGTGTTGGTAACCTTACCCTGCTGGCTGCTGATTAATTTTTAGGTACTGCTCAGTAGAGATGGAAAACTGCTTGAGCAGCTAAATGTGTGCAGATTCATGGAGGGTTTTGTTTCCTTATTCTATCCTCAGTTTACCTAGAGCAGTGGTTCTCAAACTTAGCTATACATTAAAATCACCAGGATTTTTATAAAATGCTATTGATAATATCTATGTGCAACCCAGCACAATTAAATAAACATATTTTTAAAAGCTCTCCAGGTAATTCTAATTATTCTATTTGCAGCTAGGGTTTAGAACCACTAGCTTAAAGTCTGATGCTTTGTTTCTCCAATAGACACTATTGGCTTCCTATACAAACCACCGTTTCCTCTTTTTTGCTAGGCAGAGCCCTGATTCATCTTAGGTGTCTTTTCCCCAAGCAGCTCTGGGAAGGATGACTTATGCCCAGGTTCAGCCAACCCGATTAGACTCAGCCAATCGTAGTGAACCCATTTCCTTTGCCAGGAATTGATTTAAGCGTATATATGTTATCCATATCTAGCCAACAATATGCAAGGAAACATATTCTGGGGGCTTCTAGCAAAGTTTTCCACCCTCCTAACAAAATGCTTTTTCTTCTGCTGTTGTATATGGATATGAGGCCTAGAACTGCTTTAGTCATCTTGACAGCATGGAGTAAGTTAATCTGAGGATATAGCTAACATCTTGAGAATGGCAGAGCAGAAGGGTAGAAATAGATTCTGTGACAATGTCATTCAGCTGCTGAATTAACTTGTCCCACTTCTGGAATTATGTAAAATAAATTCAAACAGCATCAGAGCACTTTGATTTACATAGCATCCCAAAAAAATAATAAACAAGAAAAAAGCTATATCCCAAGCCTAAGTTTAGCTCAAAAATATCTTTCATTGTTGATATTTTGAAATCCTTATGAACTAAACCAATTGGTGAAAAATGTCAATTTTTCTTAAAAACTAAATAGTGTCAGTTTTACTTACGTGGCTTTATAGCACTTATTTTTACTAAGAAATAGTGTTTTGTAGCAAACATAAGAAATTTAATAGCAGATCCTATCATTCAAATATTTTTCAGAAGTACTAAGTTGTTCTAATATTTACATACACACATAATGTACAATATTAAATATATTTTTTATACCGTATGTACAAATACGTGCATGTATTTGCTTTTTTAAGTTATTGCCAACCACATCGTGCTTAAAGTAGAGAAAATGAGTTTTTTAACATCTAACCATAATAATCCCATCATTTCCTAATAACTGTGTTTTTCCTTTTAATTGATTCTATGTATAACTTGCATTCCTTGCAAGTAGTACGTCTTACTGTCAAAATCCATATTATAATTTTGCTTCCAAAATGTCCCTTTACTAGAGCAGTAATTTCCTGACTCAAAGAATACAAGGGATATTTTGGAATGATGCTTTACTGTCAACCACACAGTTGGAATGCGATTAAAAGGAATTTGTTCCAAGATCTACCATGGAGTTTTAAAGTGGCACACACTGTAATCACCATGCTCCAACTTGCCACTTTAAAATCTGGTTACTTCCAAACTCTCTAAGTTCTTTTGTGTTGCTTTCTCTCTCTATTCCATCTGCAATTTCTGTATTATTTATTCAACAATAAAAAAATCACCAGCACTTTTGTGGGAAGGGAGGAAACTAGACTACCCTTGGCAGGTGGTATTTGCTAGATAAAGAAGACAGCAACATGTATTAGGGGTCTTAGCTTTTGGGAGCCAGCAGAGATGACCCCACCAAATCTTCAACTAATTTACAAACTTACAACTGTCATGGTATGCTTAATGTGATGGATTTCTTGTGAAAGCCAATAGAGGATATAGTTTTGGTGCAGGACCAAGTGAGTTTAAAAAGCTAAAACTAAGTGGGTTCCATGAAGAAGGAGGAAAAGAGTGCTGGGGGGAAAAAGGGGCAGAAATTCTGAGAACATTCCTTTCCCCAGAATAGATCAGGATGTGAAACGGGCACTTGAACCAGTTTTCCCTCAGTAGTTTGGGAAACGTCAATGTATCTTTTATCTCCCTCATTATTCTACAAGCCCCTGAGACCAATGCTGCCTTTTACTCTTTGAATCACAACAGAACACAATAAATGAATTTGATTCAGGTGGGAGAGCTCCTCCAGAAAGGGTCTTTGTCCCTGCTACTCCCAAATTTAGGCAAGCTCTGTACGCAACTTTCCTTTTCTACTCAAAGTATTAATAAGACTGACTTCTCGATAGCACTAAGAACTTGGCAGAGCTGAAAATCTCATGGGTGACTTTAGTTCAGGCTCAAATCTGTATCTCTGGATCACTTATTGCTTTGTAGAGGACACAGGATTGCTTCCACCCATCAAGCCCTGCTCTTAACACAGTTCCTGAGAGCTACCACTACTTAATAAGAGTAAGAAAGAGTCTCAAAAGTGCAGTATGTTTTCCTGAACTTCATCTGGAGCTCCAAGTTCCATTTCTGGTATCTTTTCTTCTCTACAAAAGATGGGAGTTTCTAAAGTCATAGTAATGGATCTGCACGCTCTAAAATATTATAGGTGCTCATGTCTGTCTTCAATCCTCCTCCTCCAAAGATAAGTACCTGACATCATCTCTGCAGGGACTTTCACAAAGTAGAGACATAATAAATGTCTGGTGCATTGAACTGAATTATAAATGAAGTACCTATTGTTTGCTCTCTTTTTATTTATGCTATAACTATCCTTAGATAATGAATTTATCTTTTGGAGCACTAAAATACAACCATTAGGATCAGATATTTTATTTCACAAGTACAAAAATCAACATTGATCTTAAAAAGTTCTACAAATTTTTAAGAGGAATTTAATATTTTGAAGTTTATTTCTGGAGGCAAGCCCTTACTTCTTGTGAATTTCATTTCACTGATAGAAATATATGAGGTGTGTTAAGAACCATTGGTATTTCAATTGTAAATATTAAGGAAAATTGTATTACAATGCAGACAGGTAATCCTGAGCCCCAGGAGAGCAATAATGATTAACAACACGCTCTAGAGGGAGTATAAATTTTAATACTATCAGTCATAAAATCCATGTTTCAAAGGTTACAAAACAGAATCAAGTTTACCAAAAAGCAAATAAATCATTTTGCTTAGGGGTTTCTTGTTTCATCTCTGATTTTTAAATAATCAGCATCATCTCCCCAGAGCAGGAAAACTATACCTACCTGCAAATGAACTATATGAAGTTCTAAAATCCTTACAGAGAATTCTCTCACTGGATTCTGCTCCTCATAAATTCTATTACCAGTATTTATTCAAATTTACTTTTAAAAAGATAAGTGAGACTTCAGGGAGGTGGCCTTTACATGGATTTTATTTGCTGATGATAATGATGACAGACCATGCCTCTTTATAAGATGGGTTAGAGATTAATCCCACACTAATCACAGTACTTTTTGAGAGCGGATCTCAATTCTGGACTCTAAGAGAAAACTAAAATAATCCAAAAAATATGCCAGAAAGTCATGGAAATGACTAAAAAGGCTAGAACTCCATGAGTAAAAGTGCAAGAGAATGTGATGAAAATCAGGGAAGAATATTGAGAAACACAACATGCATACAAACAAAACCAGATAAACTCAAACATCAATAGATTTTTAATGACACTATTTCATGATAGCTTGTTTGCTTTAATGCTCCTTAATACCCATAATCTTACATCTTTTTTTCAAGTCACATGAACTATATAGGTCAATGTGTTTAACTTCAATTTCTTCAACAAATTAGTTAGCAGTTTCACAAAATAAGGTGATCATACGAGATGAATCAGTTGTCCCATTCAATATTTTAATAGTCACATTTCCTATTTTCTATGTTTGTGATATTTTGTAATTTATAAAAGGCTATCCCTATAATTCTAAACATGCTATGGGAGCTTATAATCTAAAGGAAAGGAAAAGACTAACACATGAAACAGTAGCCATATTTAATCAACACTATTGATGCTTTTAGGAAAACCTAGTGAGGAGAGTTAATCTTTCCTGCAGAGAAAGTAAGAAACATCAAGTTGGAATAAACTCTCATGTGTGTATTTAGCTCTGTCTACTTCAGGGATTGGCAAACTTTTTTCTGTAAAGGTCCATATCATAAATATTTTTGGCTTTGCTGAACATATGGTCTCTGTTGCAACTATTCAGTTTTGCTGTTCCAATGTGAAAAAGTCATAGACAGTATGTAAACAAATTTGCATGGTTGTGTATGTTCAAATAAAACTTTATTTCTGAAAACAGCTGGGGGGCATAACTTGACAATTCCCAGTCAAGTTCATCATTAAGAAGTTATGCATCCCATTTTCAATATGGAATAGAAAGCAAGAAAGGGACAGGCCAGGTAGAATTTTTTGTAGATACACCCTGGAATCCAGAACACCAAAAACACTTATATTTGAATGTAATTTCAATAAAATATGATGGATGATTTTATTGATCATTGTTCCACATTTTCCATGCAAATTCCTCCCTCCATTAGGACAGATTCTTTAGAACCTGTCAACTAGATAAAGCTCTTCCTAAGCTTCCTGTCATTGAATTTCCTTGGCAACTGAGATAGCTTTAAGATGACAGTCTACATATCAAATTTTGACAATTAAAAGCTTAATTACACTTTAAAATAAAAATAAAAGACTTTTTTCTATCACTTAGATGTGCCCCAATTTTCTACGTTTTTCCTAGAAACCAGTATTCACTACATCAGAAGGTAGAACAAAATTATTAAATAAGTACAAGTACCCTGAATCATCATAGCAACTTCCTCCTTTCACTCCATCCTCCATCATGAAATGTATCATAACACATTCAAAATTCTGAACAGAAATGTTGTAATATGGCTCTCAATTATTTCAGTGATAAAACACTAATACAAAATTTCAGTGTTACAAAATGCAATTGCTAAACACGAGCTAGCCATTTAAAAATTCGACTAAAATTTCCTTTTCCTCTAATATTGTTTCCTTTAGAAAAGTTATGAAAGGTGACCATGATGTAATCACAAATAATAATAGCTAATATTATTATATGCCAGGCAATATGTCAAGTGTTATACATTTATTAAATCATTTAATACTCAAACAACCCTATATAAAAATTCATGTACTATTATTACTCTCATTATACAATGATGAAGAAACAGTGCTTGTCCAAAATCACAGGGCCACAAAGAAGCAGAGCTAGGATTTGAAAGCAGGTGTTCTAGGCTCCCAATGCTATTGAGGTCAAGGCCTTGATTCAGTGTCTGCACAGGAATCCTAGTCTCCTGGCACAGCCAGTCTGCCCTACACTCTGTCTGGGAAACGTCACCACTGACAAAGAGGATGATGAAATAAGAGATGGAGGTGAATGCAGAGAAGTACAAGCCAAAAGTGGTAGAAAGTGTGAGGGGGGTCCAAACGTCATTTATTCAACAAATGCTACAGGTCAGTAATCCTCCTTACAGACATGGCAACCACATTTATTTCAGGCTTTGGAATCTGATCAGCCTGTTTAAAACCTTGCTCCACGACTTTTTTGATTACTTGATTAAAATTTAGGAGACTCAGAATCCTCTTACATAAAATGAGGATACAAATCAGGATTGTTTTTCAGAGATGTTATGAGGATTAAATGATCTCACGAGGGCCTGATACATAGTGGGTGCCCCCAAAATGGTAGCTGCTACTATCATTCAGGGTTTTATTCATTTTAAATATGGAAATGTCAAATAGTATGTTAAAAGATAACAGACATCTGGATAAAAAGTTAAAAATGTATCCAATCATTTGAATGGCCTGTCTATATAACTTTGGGTTTCTCAAAATTTACTGATTATCTACCATGTACTAAACTTTATTAGAAAAAAAAAAAAAAAACCCCAGCTGTGGTTAGTCATAAAGACAAACTCTCTAGAAGATTGACTGAATTTTTCACTTTCATCTGAAAAAATTACATGTATACAACGGTTAAGACATTATTTCAATTCACAGAGCTTCCTACCTTGTCGATGGCTACAGTATGTTTTGACAAATCCTTCAGTCTTCAGCAAGGCTTACAAGGCCAGACAGGCTGAACACCCCCTCCTACGAACATATGCTTATTTCCAGTTTAAAGCCACTTCATCCATTTTTCCCAATGCACCATAAAAATATCATTTTATCACTGTCTATGTGTCCCTTGATACACCAAAGATAGAATTGTGTTGGATGCCATCTGATGTCATCATTAAATGAGGTAGTGACAATCGTATTTTAATGTAGTTAAATCATACTCCAGTAAAATTTTTAACATATGATGCTATTAATTATGTAACATTGCAAACAAACATAAAGAAACAGATCATGTTTCAAGGAGCTTTTGTTAACTCAAAGGAGGGAAAAAAGAGAAAGACAAAAAAGGAAGAAATAAAGAGACAAACTATATTCAAAGAAAAAAAATTCTTTTGTAATTTTCTCTTAAGAGAATTGTCTGAATATACATTTTCCAAAGAAGACATACAAATGGCCAAAGGCACATGAAAAGATGCTCAGCATCACTAATCGTCAAGAAAATGCAAAGCAAAATTACAACGAGCTATCACTTCACACCTGTTAGAGTGGCAATAATCAAAAAGACAAGAAATGACAAGTGTTGGTGAGGATGTAGAGAAAGGGGAACAAACACTTGTGCTCTGTTGGTAGGAATATAAATTGGTGCAGCCACTATGGCAAACAGAATGGAAGTAACACAAAAATTTTAAAAAAGAACTTCCACATGACCCAGCAATTCCACTTTTGGGCATTTATGCCAAGAAAACAAAAACACTAATGCCAAAAGATATATGTACCCTCATGTTCACTCCAGTACTGTTTACGATAGCCAAGACCGGGAAACAACTTGTGGCCAGCAAGAGATGAATAGTTGTTAAAAATGTGCCCCCCAGACAGACACACACTAGAATATTTTTCAGCCAAAGAAAAGAAAGAAATCTTGCCATTTGCAACAACATGGATGGACCTTAAGCGTATTATGCTAAGTGAAATACGTCAGAAAGAGAAAGACAAGTACCACGTGATCTCACTTATATGTAGAATCTAAAAAAAAACAACCTAAAAAAACCCTGAGCACATGGATATAGAGAACAGGCTGGTTGTTACCTGAGGGCGGGGGCAGGGGGGTGGAGGGAGATAGATAACAGGGTTAAAAGGTACAAATTTCCAATTATGAAATGAATAAGTCATAGGGAATATATGCACATCATGGTGACTATGGTAAATAATACCGTGTTGCATATTTGAAAGTAGCTGGGAGAGTGGACCTTGAAAGTTCTCACAAGAAAAAAAACGTTTCCCACAAGAAAAGAAAATGTTTGCAACTATGTACGGTGAACGGATGTTAACTGGTCTTATTGTGGTGATCACTTTGTAATACATACAAATATCAAATCATTAAATTGTACACCTGAAACTATTATAATGTTATATCAATTGTTGTCACTTATACCTCAAAAAGAGAATGAAGTACCTATTGGACTTGTGCTACTCTGTTCACAAACTGAATTTCAAAAGGAGGAAAAAGGAAAATAATGTTACAGAACCATATGATTATGATTACTAAAATAATAACACACATAATTAGGTTATATTTAAGCACAAGTTGGCAATGACCTGGCAATGTATGAATAGCAAAGTCATAAATGAGGGAAAAGACATTTTCCCACAGATGAGATAAACAGTGTGAAGCCTCAGGTGGGTTAGAATTAATGTGATTAGCTCCAGCAGGCAGCAAATCCCACGAGGTAGAATTTATCTTTCATCTGTTTTCAATTCATCCAGCTGGTACAGAGAAGTTTTTTTTCCTGTCACTCCACTGTTGTCATCCTGTCTTAGGTTGTTTTCAAACTTAAACCACCTATTACATCTTTGTTACAGGAAAGCTTAAACAAAGTGCATTTGTATAAGACATGCAGACAAAAATGTCAGAATACTCCATTAGATGACTATCCTTGATCTTTGCTTTTACAGAAAATTTATGTGAATTAAGCCAAAATTATACTGAAATGACAGAATATGAGTTATGACTATAAGAATTTGTATTAAGTATAACCAGATATAAACGATGTGCTTTCCTCACGGGAGATTCTACATCTATTCCAATGATACTGCCATTGTTTAAATATTTTTAATAAAACAAATGAGAGTTTGTTAAACACCAGTTTCATCATATAACAAGGTTACATTACCGAATCAGGTCCGTTTGCCTGACGAGCAGCAAGCCACACACTGAGATGCCCAGGTTTGCAGCAGAGAAAAGTTTTATTCACAAAGCAGCCAAGTGAGGAGATGAGAGAACAAATCTCAAATCCGTGTGCCTGAAGGCAAGGGGCCTGGGCTATTTATGGGGTAGAGCTGAGGCTGGGGAGTGTGAGGAAAAGTGATTAGAGGCAAGAAAAAGGTGAGGTAATTATTGTTAGGGTGGAGTTTTCAGCCCTCTGATGTCAAAAGGTCACCGACGGGACATTGGCGCATGCCCAGTCGGAGGACTGGTGATTCCAACCAGTCTTAACCAGCTTTAGCTCAAACTAGACACAGCTGACTCCAAGTTTCTGGAAAGCAACTCGGGCAGAACATCTTGTTTAGGCTCTGTGAAGCTTGGAAGACCTGCAAGTCTTTTGTAGCAGCAATTAAAGCAAGCTTGATCAGTGAAGGCAGATGACAGGTGTAATGGATTTAACTGATGATTACCCTCATTTTAGTTAGTCATCTCTAAGCTCCTGGTTAGTGTTATGACTACCAAAATAGTCCATTCAACCACTAGCTCTACTAATACTGGGACAAAGTAGAGGACGCATAAGATCATTATCATATGTGGCACACAGAGGATGCCACTGTACGTGGAATTTCTCTGAAAGGTATTGATACATTGAAAACAAGAGGGTAAGAGAAAGAAAGAAAGAAAAACAGGAAGCACAAAAACACACACACACAAACAGGCAAAAAACCCCACCAAAACCCACTACTCTTCACTCATTCATTCACTCTTTTAAACAACTATGCCAAGGACTAACCTTGACCTTAATGGTGAAGCTTTTGAATAACCTTATGTTGCAAAGACTTTTGAAAAAAATATCATTTGAAAATGTTATCTCCATGTTTAAGAATATAAAATCTGTGTACTGAGCATACTCTCCGAATGTTGGTTTGAGTCAGGATTATTGATTCTAATAAAACTCTCGTTAATACTTTTTGTCTGATATGCCTGTCTTATAGGTGCAGTGTGTGAATGTGTGTGTGAGAAAGAGATGGAGACAGAGAGATAAACACAAATAGACAGGGAGAGAGATAACTTGCTGACTCAAATAATTTTACGACATACCTTTGTAATGTCAGAGCTTTTCATACTCTGGATAACTCAAATCACTGAGCCTTTATCTTGAAAAAACCCAGAATACAAAGAGACTTATCATGTAAGAGCTGCTACTTCTGCTTTCTTAAAAAGTTGACCAGGTCTTTGAAAAGGCAACTGAGACTACCATGTGCTCAGTGCAATTAGAATAGATCTGAACTTTCTTATGCTTTACCTACATCCTCTTCTTCACACATCAATTTGCTGCAGAATGGGTAAGGGGAAGAGGCCTAGGATGGAGGACCACATTTACAAAGACCCATAAACAAGAAAAAATATAAATGTTGAAGGAATTCAACCTGACTACAGCATAAAATATGAAGAGGAATGGCATGAGGTAAAGTTAGACCTGTAACCAAAGACCAGATAATAAAAGGCCTTGTGGGTCATGTTAAGATGATTAGATTTTATTCTCAGGTTAATGGAGAATCCTTGAAAGATCTGAAGTAGGGCTGTGATTTACTTTATAGTTAGGTCATTCCTCTGTCTCAGTGTGAGGAATGGATTCGGAAAGATTAAAACAGGAGAGACTAGTTAGGAAACAGTGTCATTAATCAGACGAAAGATGATGGTGGACTCAACTAAGTAGTTGAGGTGGATATGAAGATAGATGTCAACTAGTGGAGATGAATGTCAAGTGAATAGAAATGAAAGCTATTAAGGAGGTAGAATTAACTGGGCTTGTGTATTAACTGGTCTGGTGGAATAAGGACAGTACAGCACACCAGGTGGAAACACAAGAAAGGAGAGGGCTCAGAGATGTTGAAGGGAGAGAGAGAGATGGTCTCTAAACAGTCTTTGTCATCCAAACTGTCAACCTTGGGTCTGGTTTATTTTTAGATAGGTTTAAAAAGTTGGGAATCAAAAATGTTTTTTAAAATCATCTTGCATAAAGATGGTCCATACAAGGTGTTGGTCCATACAATGTTTTTTAAAAGTTATTTGCCAAACTTCAAAGATCAGGAAATTAAACACACACATCCAGATTTTTAGCTTCTCCATACAACTGGAAGATTTGGCAACCCTGGGCCATCATACCCACATAGTAAAAACTGGGTGAAGTTGGTTAGTGACTACTGTCCTTAAATAGAGCACATACTCTCCAGGTTTCTTGAGTCCCCACACTCCCTACTTTCTCACCAGCATAAAGGCCTTTTGTTAGTTACCAGAGATCATCTTTACACTTCATTCATCTATTTTACTTACATGGGCTCTAAGGCATTTGACTTTGAGTAATTTTTTTAATAACATTCTGGTTTCAGGAGGAAATCAGTGAGTGACAGAAACATACTACAAAATACTGAAAGAAACATATAGAAGGACATGAGAAAGTTAATAGAATAATAATCCATTGTACCATCAATCAAGGAGTAAACGCAAGGTATTTATTTAGCTTGGTGCCATATCACTTGGTACCAATTTGGTCTTATAACTAAAACAAACGTCTTCTCTTCAAGAAAGAAAAACAACTTTTCAAAGTTCAACTTGAATTTAAAACTTCTTAAAACTAATCAAAAACAAAATCAGCTACTCATTAGCTAAATACCTCATCTAGATTTTCTTCAAGTATAACTTTTTTTTTTTTGTGGTATGCGGGCCTCTCACTGTTGTGGCCTCTCCCGTTGCGGAGTACAGGCTCTGGACGCGCAGGCTCAGTGGCCGTGGCTCACGAGCCCAGCCGCTCCGCAGCATGTGGGATCTTCCCGGACCGGGGCATGAACCCGTGTCCCCTGCATCGGCAGGCGGACTCTCAACCACTGCGCCACCAGGGAAGCCAAAGTATAATTTTTTTAAAGTCTATTTTGGTTTTCTTTGGGGGGGTATAATTTTTTTTAACTGATTAAGAAAGAAAAGAATATAATATCCACGGTAAAGCAGAAATACTTGCCATGTTATATTACCATACCAGAAAAACATCCTAATACATGTATCAACACTATTTTCAATTAACTCTAATAAGCAAATATAATTCTAAGATTATGAAAAGGAACTGCTAGGATAATTGTTCTAGAAGTACTGCAATTAAAGATGAAAGTATATAATGCTTTCTTCTGGCAAAAGAACATTTCACTGGCACAGACAAGCAGTCTCTCATGTAACATTTAATAATCAGTAGATGATACATAAATAGTAACAATCCCTCCCCCCAAAAAAACTCAATAAATCCAAGTCTTAATCAGAATATGAAAGTTTGTTCATTTTCTCTAATAATAATATAGAAAATAAAATTAAAACTAACCTGTCGGTTGAAAGAAAAACTTAACATCACAATATACATTGAAATCATATGTATTTTACTACAGGAAAATCACACCCATTTAAAAATTAATTTTAGAAGTAACTATAGCAAAGGAACTTTCAAAATTAATTCATTTATTTTTAGTTTTTTCAATTAAAGTATAGCTGATTTACAATGTTGTGTTAGTTTCTGGTGTGTAGCAAAGTGATTCAGTTTTATATTGTTTTCTTTTTCATATTCTTTTACATTATCGTTTATTACAGGAGATTGAATATAGTTCCCTGTGGTATACAGCAGGAACTTGTTTATGTACGATAGTTTGTATCTGCGGTCCCAAACTCCTAATTTAGCCCTCCCCCCGACCCTGCTTTCCACTCTGGTAACCATAAGTGTGTTTTCTATGTCTATGAGTCTGTCTTTGTTTTATAAATAAGTTCATTTGTGTCATATTTTAGATTCCACACATAAGTGATATCATATGATATATGTTTTTCTCTGACAACTTCACTCAGTATGATAATCTCTAGGTCCACCCATGTTGCTGCAAAAGGCATTATTTCATTCTTTTTAATGGCTGAGTAGTATTCCATTGTATATATCTATTCATCTGTTGATGGACATTTAGGTTGCTTTCATGTCTTGGCTATTGTAAATAGTGCTGCTATGAACACAGGGCTACATGTATCTTTTCAAATTATAGTTTTGTCCAGATATATGCCCAGGAGTAGGATTGCTGGATCATATGGCAAGTCTATTTTAAGGTTTTTAAGGAACCTCCATACTGTTTTCCATAGTGCTGCACCTATTTACATTCCCACCAACAGAGTAAGAGAGTTCCCTTTTCTCCACACCCTCTGCAGCGTTTGTTATTTGTAGACTTTTTAGTGATGGCCATTCTGACCTGTGTAAGGTGGTACCTCATCGTAGCTTCAATTTACATTTATTTTTTAATAACTTAAGGAACAATTTAAATGTTGTAATAATATTGTTAAATATTAGGCTTTCAAATTTATTCATTTCTTGATATTTTTCTCAAATTTCATAAAGAAATTGCTGTTCTTTGGATGAATAACAACATTATAGACATGACTTAAGAGGTTGACTTAACCTATATCAAAGAGGTTGTTCCAAATTATATATACCTCTGGTTTTAAGCAAAGATAATATAAAAAATAAACCACTTTTATTAGATAGCAGTATACAGATAAGTTTTTATCATCTTTGTTCAATCAATAATTTCATAGGAAGCCCTTCAAACTAATCCAAAGGAAAAACAACTTTTGCTTAATAAAGTAGGATTAGCAGGTAGAACTGAAGTGTCTGCAAACAGAAGGTGAGCTATTGTGTGTCTCTGGGTAGGTAGTATTCCCTTTCATGTATATAGTGGTGGGTCAAATGGGTAGATGTATAACTGATATCTGAATATAGACTATATTTAAAATATAATTACTAAATGCCATTAAATAAACAAAAATAAGATTGCTATCAGAATACTGACAAGAAGCAATGTCAATATTTTAGAGGCACTTGCTCCTGGACTGTAACATTTACAACTCTAGTAAGAGAAAAGAGATGGAGACAGTATAGAAAGCATGACGACTAAAATGTTTTTGGTTGCCAATGTTGTAGATTGTAATGTTGTATTGTAAATCAATAATAAATGTTCTATGGAATATTCTAGTAGCAAACAGGTAATTGGATCAACCTACCAGTTTATCTCTATTCACATTTTAAGCTACTTCTTTTGCTCTTTTCTCCTACTCTACAATTTCTTTCTTCTCATCTCTTTTCTCTTTTGCCCATGCTCAATGTCTATTGTTATCTGAGACTATTTTTGGAACTTAACTAAAAAGCGTTCTTTCTTCTTTCTAGGTATCGTATTGAGACAGTTTCACACTAGTCTCAGACAACTTTAAACCACTACTGCCAGTTTGGTTCCCCAAACATAATATCATCACTAAATGCTATTCTATCCAATTTAAACTCTACTCTACAGCCTTTAAGGTTTTCTTCCAGTTGTCATTCCTTTGATTCCCATCAGTTACTTACCCAAAAGGTTTCTCTAATTTGGCAAAACACTTATTTGTCCAGTAAAAATTGGCCACACATCTATAATATTTATCAATAAAGTACCTGATATAAAAGCTGCCCCTACAAAGAACTGTAACCTACCAGGGTGATAAATGAGCATTGTAAAATGTGCTAAATACTGATCTTAATGGAAACACATACTAAGAGCTGTAATGTAATTAACTTAGTGTTACTATTTGTAAAACATTTTAGAATGTTATTTTTATTTTGATGTTCTAAATTTAAACCAATGTGTTCTGTGTTACATACATCCTGGGTAATTTCATTGCCTCTATCTTCCAATTTAATAATTATCTCCTCAGCTGTGTTTAATCAGCTGTTTAACTCATCTATTACCATTTTAATTTTAATAATTATATTTTTAAATTTCTAATACACACTGGTTATTTTTAATCTATCTTTTAATAAAATAACATTTTCCTATTTTATGTTTTTACATGCTTTTAAAATATTTTTAAATTTTTAAAAATTTTTCACCCCCTCTGGGAAATATATTTATTACAGGAGCTGTTTTTTTAGTAATCTATTTCAGATATATTAGTGTATATATGTCAATCCCAATCACCCAATTCATTCCATCACCATTCCCCCCCAACCTCCGCTTTCCATGATTGGTGTCCATATGGTTGTTCTCTACATATGTGTCTCTATTTCTGCCTTGCAAACTGGTTCATCTGTACCATGTTTCTAGATTTCACATATATGCATTAATATACGATATTTGTTTTCCTCTTTCTGACTTACTTCACTCTGTATGACAGTCTCTAGGTCCATCCACCTCTCTACAAATGACCCAATTTTGTTCTTTTTTATGACTGAGTAATATTCCATTGTATATATGTACCACATCTTCCTTATCCATTCGTCTGTTGATGGACATTTAGGTTGCTTCCATAACCTGGCTATTGTAAATAGTGCTGCAGTGAACATTGTGGCACATGTATTTTTTAAATTATGCTTTTCTCAGGGTATATGCCCAGTAGTGGGATTGCTGGGTCATATGGTAGTTCTATTTTTAGTTTAAGGAACCTCCATACTGTTCTCCATAGTGGATGTATCAATTTACATTCCCACCAACAGTGTAAGAGGGTTCCCTTTTCTCCACACCCTCTCCACCATTTGTTGTTTGTAGATTTTCTGATGATGGCCATTCTAACTGGTGGGAGGTGATACCTCATTGTAGCTTTGATTTGCATTTCACTGATAATTAGTGATGTGGAGCAAGCAGTTTTTCATGTGCCTCTTGGCCATATGTATGTCTTCTTTGGAGAAATGTCTACTTACTTCTTCTGCCCATTTTATGATTCAGTTGTTTGGGTTTTTTTGATATTGAGCTGCATGAGCTGTTTATATATTTTGGAGATTAATCTTTTGTCCGTTGATTCGTTTGCAAATATTTTCTCCCATTCTGAGGGTTGTCTTTTCATCTTATTTATAGTTTCCTTTGCTGTATAAAAGCTTTTAAGTTTCATTAGGTGTCATTTGTTTATATTTGGTTTTATTTCCATTACTCTAGGAGGTGAGTCAAAAAAGATCTTGCTGTGATTTATGTCAAAGAATGTTCTTCCTATGTTTTCCTATAAGAGTTTTATAGTGTCTAGTCTTACATTTAAGTCTTTAATCCATGTTGAGTTTATTTTTGTGTATAGTGCTAGGAAGTGTTCTAATTTCATTCTTTTACATGTGGCTGTCCAGTTTTCCCAGCACCACTTATTGAAGAGACTGTATTTTCTCCATTGTATATCTTTGCTTCCTTCATCATAGATTAGTTGACCATAGGTGCATAGGTTTACCTCTAGGCTTTCTATCCTGTTCCATTGATCTATATTACTGTTTTTGTGCCAGTACCATATTGTCTTGATTACTGTAGCTTTGTAGTATAGTCTGATGTCCGGGAGTGTGATTCATCCAGCTCTGTTTTTTTCCCTCAAGATTGCTTTGGCTATTCAGGGTCTTTTGTGTATCCATACAAATTTTAAGATTTTTTGTTCTGGTTTTGTAAAAAATGCCACTGGTAATTTGGTAGGGATTGCATTGAATCTGTAGATTGCTTTGGGTAGTATAATCATTTTCACAATATTGATTCTTCCAATCCAAAAACATGGTATATCTCTCCATCTGTTTGTGTCATCTTTGATTGATTTCATCAGTGTCTTATAGTTTTCTGAGTACAGGTCTTTTACCTCCTTATGTAGGTTTATTCCTAGGCATTCTATTCCTTTTGTTGCAATGGTGAAAGGGAATGTTTCCCTAATTTCTCGTTCTGATATTTCATTGTTAGTGTATAGAAATGTAAGAGCTTTCTGTGCATTAATTTTGTATCCTGCTACTTTATCAGATTCATTGATTAGTCCTAGTATTTTTCTGGTGGCATCTTTAGGATTCTCTATGTATAGTCATGTCATCTGCAAACAATGACAGTTTTACTTTTTCTTTTCCAATTTGTATTCCTTTTATTTCTTTTTCTTCTCTGACTGCTGTGGCTAGGACTTCCAAAACTATGTGGAATAATACTGACTAGAGTGGACATCCTTGTTTTGTTCCTGATATTAGAAGAAATGCTTTCATTCCTTCACCATTTAGAATGCTGTTTGCTGTGGGTTTGTCATATATATGGCCTTTATTATGTTGAGGTAGATTTGGTCTACGTCCACTTTCTGGAGAGTTTTTATCATAAATGGGTGTTGAATTTTGTCAAAAGCTTTTCCTGCATCTACTGAGATGCTCATGTGGTTTTTATTCTTCAGTTTGATAATATGGTGTAACACATTGATTGATTTGCATATATCGAAGAATCCTTGCATTCCTGGGATAAATCCCAATTGATCGTAGTGTATGATCCTTTTTTTTTTTTTTTTTTCCAGAACGTGGGCCTCTCACTGCTGTGGCCTCTCCCACTGCAGAGCACAGGCTCCGGATGGGCAGGGTCAGCAGCCATGGATCACAGGCCCAGCCACGGCTCACAGGCCCAGCCACTCCACAGCATGTGGGATCTTTCCAGACCAGGGCACAAACCCGTGTTCCCTGCATCAGCAGGTGGAATCTCAACCACTGCGTCACCAGGGAAGCCTGGTATGATCCTTTTAATGTGTTGTTTGATTCTGTTTGCTAGTATTTTGTTGAGGATTTTTGCATCTATATTTATCAGTAATATTAGTCTTTTCCTTTTTTTGTAGTATCCTTGTCTGGTTTTGGTATCTGGGTGATGGTGGCCTCATAGAATGAATTTGGGAGTGTTCCTTCCTCTGCAATTTTTTTGGAAGAGTTTGAGAAAGATGGGTGTTAGCTCTTCTCTAAATGACAGAATTCACCTGTGAAGCCATCTGGTCTTGGAGTTTTGTTTTTTGGAAGATTTTTAATCACAGTTTCAATTTTTTTACTTCTGATTGGTCTGTTCATATTTTCTATTTCTTCCTGGTTTGGTTATGGTTATACATTTCTAAGAATTTGTCCATTTCTTCCATGTTATCCATTTTATTGGCATAGAGTTGCTTGTAGTAGTCTCTTAGGATGCTTTGTATTGCTGCAGTGTCTGTTATAACTTCTTCTTTTTCATTTCTAATTTTATTAGTTTGAGTCCTCTCCCTCTTTTTCTTCATGAGTCTGGCTAAAGGTTTATCAATTTTGTTTATCTTCTCAAAGAACCAGATTTTAGTTTAATTGATCTTTGCTATTGTTTTCTTTGTTTCTATATCATTTATTTCTGCTCTGATCTTTATGATTTCATTCCTTCTACTAACTTTTGGTTTGGTTTGTTCTTCTTTCTCTAGTACCTTTAGGTGTAAGGTTAGCTTGTATATTTGAGATTTTACTTGTTTCTTGAGGTAGGCTTGTATTGCTATAAACTTCCCTCTTATAACTGCTTTTGCTGCATCCCATAGGTTTTGGATCGTCATGTTTTGGTTGTCATTTGACTCTAGGTTTTCTTTGATTTCTTCAGTGATGTCTTGGTTATTTTAACGTATTGTTTAGCCTCCATGTGTTTGTGTTTTTTACGTTTTTTTCCTGTAATCGATTTCTAATCTCATAGCACTGTGGTTGGAAAAGATGTGTGATATGATTTCAATTTTCTTTATTTTACTGAGTCTTGATTTGTGACCCAAGATGTGATCTATCCTGGAGAATGTTCTGTGTGCACTTGAGAAGAAAGTGTAATCTGCTGTTTTCGGATGGAATATCTGATAAATATCAATTAAATCTATCTGGTCTATTGTGTCATTTAAAGCTTGTGTTTCCTTATTAATTTTATGTCTCAATGACCTGTCCATTGGTGTAAGTGAGATGTTAACGTTCCCCACAATTATTATTATTTTTTTATTATTATTATTTTGGCTGCATTTGATCTTCTTTGCTGCGTGCAGGTTTTTCTCTAGTTGTGGCGAGTGGGGGCTACTCTTTGTTGCAGTGTGCGGGCTTCTCATTGCAGTGGCTTCTCTTTTTGTGGAGCACAGGCTCTAGGCATGCAGGCTTCAGTAGTTGTGGCACGCAGGCTCAGTAGCTGTGTCACATGGGCTTAGTTGCTCTGCGCCATGAGGAGTCTTCCCGGACCAGTGCTCGCACCCGTGTCTCCTGCATTGGCAGGAAGATTCTTAACCATTGAGCCACCAGGGAAGTTCCCCCAACTATTATTGTTTTAATGTCGATTTCCTCTTTTATAGCTGTTAGAATCTGCCTTATGCATTGAGGTGCTCCTATGTTCAGTGCATATATAATTGTTATATCTTCTTCTTCGATTGATCCCTTGAACATTATGTAGTGTCCTTCCTTGTCTCTTGTAACATTCTCTATTTTAAAGTCTATTTTATCCGATATGAGTATTGTTACTCTAGCTTTCTTCTGATTTCCATTTGCATGGAATATCTTTTTCCATTCCCTCACTTTCAGTCTGCATGTGTCCCTAGGTCTGAAGTGGGTCTCTTGTAGACAGCATACATATGGGTCTTGTTTTTGTATCCATTCAGCGAGCCTGTGTCTTTTGGTTGGAGTATTTAATCCATTCACGTTTAAGGTAATTATAAATATGTATGTTCCTATTACCATTTTCTTAATTGTTTTGGGTTGTTTTTGTAGGTCCTTTTCTTCTCTTGTGTTTCCTGCTTAGAGAAGTTTCTTTAGCATTTGTTGTAGAGCTGGTTTGGTGGTGCTGAATTTTCTAAGCTTTTGCTTGTCTGTAAAGCTTTTGATTTCTCCATCGAATGTGAATGAGATCCTTGCTGGGTAGAGTAATCTTGGTGGTAGTTTCTTCTCTTTCATCACTTTAAATATGTCCTGCCACTCCCTTCTGGCTTGTAGAGTTTCTGCTGAGAAATCAGCTGTTAACCTTATGGGAGTTCCCTTGTATGTTATTTGTCAATTTTCCCTTGTTGCTTTTAATAATTTTTCTTTGTCTTTAATTTTTGTCAATTTGATTACTATGTGTCTCAGTGTGTTTCTCATTAGGTTTGTCCTGTCTGGGACTCTCTGCACTTCCTGGACTTCAGTGGCTATTTCCTCTCCCATGTTAGGGAAATTTTCGACTATGAACTCTTCAAATGTTTTTTCAGGTCCTTTCCCTCTCTCTTCTCCTTCTTGGACCCCTATAATGAGAATGTTGTTGCATTTAATGTTGTTCCAGAGGTCTCTTAGGCTGTCTTCATTTCTTTTCATTCTTTTTTCTTTATTCTGTTCCGTGGCAGTGAATTCCACCATTCTGTCTTCCAGGTCACTTATCCGTTCTTCTGCCTCAGTTATTCTGCTATTGATTCCTTCTAGTGTAGTTTTCATTTCAGTTATTTTTGTTCATCTTTTTTTGTTTGTTCTTTAATTCTTGTAGGTCTTTGTTAAACTTTTCTTGCATCTTCTAGATCCTTGCCTCCATTCTTTTTCCAAGTTCCTGAAGTATCTTCACTATCATTATTCTGAATTCTTTTTCTGGAAAGTTGCCTATCTCCACTTCAGTTAATTGTTTTTCTGGTGTTTTATCTTGTTCCTTCATCTGGTACATAGTCCTCTACCTTTTCATTTTGTCTATCTTTTTGTGAATGTGGTTTCCTTCCACAGGCTGCAGTATCGTAGTTCTTTCTTGCTTCTGCTGTCTGCCCTCTGGTAGATGAGGCTATCTCTGTGTAAAACATTTTTGATGCAACATTTAATTTTTTCCTTAAGGTAGGTTAATTTTGTCCCCACTTTAAAAATGAGAAAAATGAAGCTTGCTTAAGAACACATAACCAGTATATGGTGGTTCAGAATTTGAAGCAATATTTGACTCCAAACCTACATTTTTAACAGTTACAAGTTATAAAAAAATAATGGGCATGAGCCCAACAGTAAAGGGCTATCCTTTGCTTTTACTGTGTTCATATCATCTTTATGCCTTAGAGCATTACTTTCTTCCCCACCTGATATACGTTTTCTGAAATGCTGTTTTCCTTCTATTTAGGACTTATTCCAAACTCACCTCATGATGCCTTCCTGACTTATAGTGCTTCATTCTCATTGCTCCCTTAGAGTCATTGCTTTATATCTGAAATCTATCAATATTTTGAATATTAAATATGAACTAACTGTAAACATTCTTTACAATTAATGTCACAGGTGAATACTCTATGGCGTTAACTAGTTATTAATACCCTTGGAAGCACTAGCTTCCAAGTACTTGGTACACTAGCTTCATGGTACCTAGTGTAGTAACTTACAAATGATGACATACAATTCTTTTGGGAGCAGAAATCAATAAAAGAGTAATGTTACTGAGTAAAAGCCAGTATTGTTATTATTTTCCAAGTTGACTTTATTTTTTCCAGAAGTTGATAATAAAACATATATATGATCAAAAACCAATATAAGAACATTTATACAATTTTGAAGAAACAATAACATGGAAGCAAACATACTGTTTTATGAAAGAAAGAGTATCAAATTTGAAACAGGACCAATAACATATAGATAATTTGATCTCTTCATGTGTACAACTCATTTTTATTTCCCTAAAAATATTATTTAATAAGTACCTAGTAACTAATAAATTCTATTAATAGTCCAACAAGTAAGAATGTAGATAATCTTCAATTAAATCCATGGGTATAAATGAATAGATGCATTTCATGTTAGATATCTTGAATTGGAAACTTTATATTACAGTTGATTATATATTGCAGATATTTTTCATCTGACTATTCACATGACTGTCTTTCTCTTATGAAACTTATATACTGGTAATTATCATTATATTGCTCAAGACTATGATTAAGATAGTAGCATCTGGAGTGCCTCCACAGCCATCAAATCTCCTGGAATAATATACATCTTCAATTTTGAAAATTAAAATAGAAATACAAAATTCAAAAATATAGAGCATTATTTCATAAATGTAGTGGGATGAAAAATTCATTATCTTAACAGTAGGCAGCAGAATTTAGTAAAAAAAAAAAAAATGATGTTTCAGTTGGGGTGAAAGTAGGACCAGAAGGTCTAGTAGAATAAGTTCCAATACAGGTAAAGAGATAGCTAAATTTCTTTGCACTAGAAATAATCAAAATCTCAAAGGTGAGTGGGTAGAGAGAAGAGAGCTAAGAAGTAAAGGAGTTAGATAAAGAAAAGACATCAGCAAGACTCAGGTAGGCACAGGGCTGAAGAAAGTGGTAAAATAAAAATCTGATGTTGGGGTAACAAAAGGACTTTTAAAAACAGGGATATCTCATGTTTTATGTGAAATTGTTTGTATTACTACATCTCAGTGCTGTCCCTCCAAACCCAGATATTTAATAAAATATAATTTCATATGCTTTTTGTGAATGGATTTCATAAACAGAGCTGAGTTTTACATCTGGGTCAACACTGTAGAGTGTAAACTTAGGAAGCACAAGATGACAAGAGGATAACTAAACTGAATTTTATTCAATAAAAACAAGAGCTTACAGAAAACAATATTGACGATGTGAAACACTTCTTTTACCCACCCCTGCAAATGATCTTATCAATATTAAAACAAATCCCCTACGGAATATTAAAATTTACATGAAATTGAAAACATGTCAATTATATAATTTTAAAACCAACTACAATTAAAAAATATGTTTTTTAAAAATGAATAAAATAATTAAATTGTTGTGGCATTGGTGACCCATAAGTAAGTAAGTAAATAAATAAATAAATAAGCAGGTAGATACTTGTAACAGAATGAATAATCTAGAAAGAGATGGAGGTATATAAGATATCAGCCTAGGGCTTCCCTGGTGGTGCAGTGGTTGAGAGTCTGCCTGCCAATGCAGGGGACACGGGTTCATGCCCCAATCTGGGAAGATCCCACATGCCGCGGAGCAGCTGGGCCTGTGAGCCATGGCCGCTGAGCCTGCACGTCTGGAGCCTATGCTCCGCAACGGGAGAGGCCACAGCAGTGACAGGCCTGCACACCACAAAAACAAACAAACAAACAAAAGATATCAGCCTATCATTGGAATTCAAACTTATATTCTGACACTGGTAATCTTTGTTCAAAGAAATTGTATGCTTCCACTTCAATAAAGATGAAGTAGCAGAAACAAGACATATTCTTACCTTAAACAACAAGAAAACCAGAATAAATATATGAAAACACTGTTTTCAGACATTGAAAAACAAGTAACACTGTGTCTTCTGAGAGAAAGGAAACAATAAAGATGAACCTTATGATTGCCCCAGTTTGTGCTTGGAGGCAGTTTCCAAGAGGTAGCCTGGAAGAAAGAAGCTAAAGAGACCATGGATGTCTCACTGAGTTGGGGAGATAGAGATCGGAGTTTGGAAAGACCAAGGCAGCTTGAATCAATGGGAGAGAATACCAAGGATACCACTACTGCACAGATAAAGAAAGCTTTAAATATCTGCATGAAGTCCATTCCAGGAGTTAGGTGGCTACTGATCTGCCCTATGTGAGTAGAAATCACTTGAGGCCAGAGAAAGAAGCACTGGAAAACAGTAGAATAAACATTTCTCAGAGCTCACAGTATTTGAGAGAAAGATTTCTACCACATTGAATGGAAAGACAATCAAAGAATACCTGGACATTCAGAGGAGACTCCAGTGGGTCATGCCTTAGTGAAAGCAGACAGAGGAAAGAAAGGCTTATTCTCTACAAAAGAACAAAGATGAGACTTACAGCCAACTTATCATCCAAAACTGAAAGACAGAAGACAACTGTAGACACTTTAAAGCACTGAAATAAAACAACAAGAAAAAAGGATTCTTTGCCAGCACATAAGAAACATGAAAGGACATTTCTGAGGTAGAGATAAAGTGATATAAATGGGAATTTGCACAGAAGATGAAGAGTTATGAAAATGGTAAATACATGGTAACTATAGGGTATAAAATGTTTCTCATTTTAATCATTTTAAAAGATAACTGTTTAAGGCAAAAATAATAGTGCATTATTGTAAAGTTTATAACATACGGAGAGGTAAAATAATAAACGCAAGAAAACAAGGAAGGGAGGGGAAAATGGAGGTATGTTGTTAAAAGGTTCTTACATGTTTACGTGAAGTGGCATAATATTATCTGATGGTGAACTGATAAGTTAAAATCATGTTGTAGACTTTGGAGTAACCACTAAGCAAATAAAACAAAAAGGCACAGATGGGAAAAATAGTGAAGATAAAATGGAATCATAAAATATATTCACTTTATCTAAAAAAGAAAAAGGGGGAAAGTAACAAAAAACAAATATAGGGAAAAGAAAACCAATATCAAGACAGTTGACTTAAACCCAAACACAGGAATAAGAATATAGAATATAAATGGCCTGAACAATCTAATGAAATGGTAGAGACTAAATAAAACACTATATACTATCAAACAAAATTACTTTAAATATGAAGGCATATAGATTAAAAGTAAAAAGATAGGAAAAGAAATGACATGAAAACACTAATAAAAAAGAAAGCTGAAATGGCTACATTAACATCAGAAAAGCAGATCTGAGAGCAATGTATAATATCAGGATAAAAAGTATATTTACATAATGATAAAGGGGTCAGTTCATCAACATAACACTCCTAAAGGTTTATGCATTTAAAAACATGAAATAAAAACTGATAGAATTTAAAAAGAACTAGAAAAATATACATTCACAGTGAGAGATTTCAAAATACCTTTCTCAGTAATTGACAGAACAAGTACAGAAAAATGTCAATAAGTATGTAGAAGACTTGAATGATACAATCAATTGACTTAACCCAATTAACATTTGGAGAACATTCCACATTTTTTTCAAGTTCATGTGGAATAATCACCAAGATGGACAATATTCTGGGTCATAAAACAAATCTCAACAAATTTAAAAGACTGAATCATACAAAGTATGTTTTCTCAACACAATGGAATTAAACAAGAAATCAGTAACACATATATATATGGAAAATCCCACATATTAGAAACCAACATTTTTCTAAATAACACATGGGTCAAAGGAAAAAAAGTCATGATGGATTAAGAAATATTGGGTTGGCCAAAAGGTTCCTTTTTTAAGTAAAAATAAAAGACACATTTTTCATTTTCACCAAGAACTTTATTAGACAACGCATTCACCATTTTGTTCCACTACCTTCTGTTATTTTTCAGACAACTTCATAATTCCATCCTCCCAAAACATTTTATCTTTTTGAGCAAAGAACTGTTTCAGGCACCTTTTACAGTCTCTCAGGGAATTGAAATGTTTTCCATTAAGAGAATTTTGTAAAGATCAAAATAAATGGAATCTGAAGGTGCAACATCTGGTGAATATGGTGGATGAATCAGAACTTCCCAGCCTAGCTGTAATAGTTTTTGTATGGTCATCAAAGAAACATGCAGTCTTACATTACCCTGATGGAAGATTATATGTTTTCGGTTGACTAATTTCAGACGGTTTTTGTTGAGTGCTACCTTCAGTTGATCTAATTGGGAGCAGTACTTGCTGGAATTAATCGTTTCGTTTTCTGGAAGGAGCTCATAGTAGAGGACTCCCTTCCAATCCCACCATATACACAACATTACCTTCTTTGGAGGAAGACTGGCCTTTGGTGTGGTTGGTGGTGGTTCATTTCCCTTATCCCACAATCTCTTCCATTCCACATATTGTACAGTATCCATTTTTCATCACCTGTCACAATTTGTTTTAAAAATGGAATGTTTTTTATTACATTTAAGGAGAGAATCACATGCATAAATATGGTCAAGAAGGTTTTTTTCACTTAACTTATATGGAACCCAAATATCAAAGCAAGAAACAACCGAGTTGGTGCAAATGATTTTTAACACTTGATATGGATATTTTGAGTATGTTGGTTATCTCCCGCATGGTATAATGTTGATTGTTCTCAATTAATGTCTCAATTTGATTGCTATCAACTTCAACTGGTCTACCCGACTGTGGAGCATTATCCAGCAAGAAATCTCCAGCACGAAACTTTGCAAACCACTTTTGACATGTTCGATCAGTCACAGCACCTTCTCGATACACTGCACAAATCTTTTTTTGCATTTCAGTTGCATTTTTACCTTTCTTGAAATAATAAAGCATAATATGCCACAAATGTTGCATTTTTTCTTCCATCTTCAATATTAAAATGGCTACACCAATTTCGATTTTTTTTAAATGCATGCTGATATGACAGCTGTCACAAAACAATCTAACATAATTGTTCCAATGAAGTTAAAGACAACCAAGCACTGCTACTAGAGCAATCTTATGGAAAAAAACAAATGAACTTGTTGGCCAACCCAATATTGTAATTGAAGGAAATGAAAACACCCTATATCACAATATGTGAATGCAACTAAAACAGTGCTTAAAAAGAAAATTATAGCATTAAATGTTTGTATTAGAAAAGAAGGAAACTCTTACATCATCTTCCTTAAGCTTTCACTTTAAAGAACTAAAAAGATTAAAAAAAAGAGGACCGTAAATCAAAATAAACGGAAAGAAGGTGTATAAAGATAAAAGAGAACTTCCCTGGTGGCCCAGTGGTAAAGAATCCACCTTCCAATGCCAGAGACACAGGTTCAATCCCTGGTCAAGAAACTAAGATCCCACATGCTATGGGGCAACTAAGCCTGTGCACTAAAATTACTGAGCCTGCGTGCCTCAACTAGAGAGCCCACGCACCACAAACTACAGATCCCATGCCCTCTGAAGCCTGTGCACCACAACTAGAGAGAGAAAGCCCACATGCAAGAACTAAAGAGAAACCCTTGTGCTGCACCAAAGAGCCTGTGCGCTGCAACGAAAGATCCCAGGTGCCACAGTGAAGATCCCATGTGCCGCAACTAAGACCCAACTCAGCCATAAATAAATAAATAAGTAAATAAGTAAATTAATTAATTAATTAATTAATTAAATAATTCTGTCCCTTGATTTAAAAAAAATAAAGGTAAAAGTACACACCTATAAAATAGAAGATGCACAAAATATAGAGAAAAATCAATGAAACCAAAAGCTGTTTTTTTAAAAGAAAAAAACTGATAAACCTCCAGACAGATTTATCAAGGAAAATGGGAAATGACACAAAATACCAATATCAGGAATGACAGAAAGGACATCACTCAGACTTTACACAAAGTAAAAGCATAAGGAAGGAATATGAGGAATAACTTATGCCAATAAATTCAGTAACTTAGATGAAACAAAAAATTCCTTGAAATATGTGACTCAACATGGAATAAATAGCCCAAATAGCCCTTAACAAAGATAGAAATTAAACTCAAGTTTAAAACCTTTCCAAAAGAAATTTTCAAGCCAAGACAGCATCTCTGGGAATTCTATCAAACATTTAAGTAAAAAATAATATTGATTCTATATAAATTCTTTCATAAAATAGAAGATGAGGGAAAATTTCCCAACTTGCATAAGGTAAACATCATCTTGATCCAAAACCAAGCAAAGACATTGCAAGAAAGGAAAATTACAGATCAATATCTCTTATAGCTTCTTAGACATGAAAATAAGTCCCTAACAAACTTTTAACAAATTGTATTCCCCAATATATAAAATATATAAATTATACTTATATGAATATAATAAACAAATACTTAAAGTGCTATACATGAAAGCCATATAAAACATGCAAGTAAATGAAAGATGGGTTTAACATTCCAAAAATGAATTATGTTTCCCCATATTAATATACTATGAAAAAAAAAGAAAAAAAATATGATCATCTCAACAGATGCCAAAAAACATTTCACAAAATTTAACGGCTATTTAAAATAAATATTTAAGCTACCTGGAAATATAAAGAAACTTCTCAATCTGATATAGAACATCTGTTATGGTCTGAATTTTGTCCCCCCAAAATTCATATGGAGTTGAAGCCCTAACTCCTCATATGACTATATTGGAGATAGAGCCTTTAAGGAGATGATTCAGATTAAATTAAGTCATAGGAGTGAAGCCCTAACCCAACAGGACTAGTTTCTTTATAAAAAAGGAAGAGACACCAGAAAGTTCTCCCTCCCTCCTTCCCTCTCTCTGTCTCTCTCTCCCTCCTTCCCTCCCTCCCTCTGTCTCTGTCTCTCTCTCTCTGTCCTCTCTCACAGAGAAGAAGCCATCTGAGGACACAATAAGAAGGCAGTCATCTGTAAGTCAGGAAGAGAGCCCTCACCAGACACCAACCCTGACAGTACCCTAATTTTGGACTCCTAGCCTAAGGAACTATGAGAAAATACATTTCTGTTGTTTAAGCCACCCAGTCCGTGGTATTCTGTTATTGCAGCCCAAGCAGACTAACACAGCATCTCTGAAAAACCTACAGCTAACATCATTCTTATATAGTGAAATACTGAAAACACTGAATACTTTCCCTCTAATATCAGGAACAAAAAAGTATATCTGCTTTTATCACATATATATTCAATATTGTACTGGACATCTACACTAGTAAAATAAGGCAAAAACAAGCAATAAATGATATACAGTTTGGAAAGAAAGGAAAACTTTTTTTCAGAAAAAATATTCATACAGAAAATCCTGAGGAAACCACATAAAGCCATGAGAACTAATAAATGAGTTTACCAAGTACACAGGATAAAATCAATATATATAAATCAATTGTATTTTATATACTAGCAACAAAAATTAAAAATTTTAAGACTGCCACTTCATAACATCAAAATATGAAATACTTAGGGATAATTTTTTAATTTTGTAAAACACGTACCCTGTCAATTATCAAACTTTGCTGAAACAAGTTAAAGAATATTTAAATAAATAAAAATACATACCATGTTCATCAATACTGTTACAATGTCATTGTCCCCAAACTGTTGCCTCCAAATTTATTCAACAAAATCAATATTAAAATATCAGCAGGTTTTTTTGTAGAAGTTGGGAAACTGCTTCTATAATTTATATTGAAATGCAAAGGACATTAGCCATTAAGAAAATTCAGTTAAAACCACAATAAGATACCACTACTTACACACTAGAATGGCTAAAATTAAAGAGACTGTCCATACTAAGTGTTGACAAACGTGTAAAACAACTCGAATTCTCATACATTGCTGGTGGGAATGCAAAATAATACAGATATTTAAGAAAACCGCTTGGCAATTTCTTATGAAGTTTCTTATAAAATTATATGTGCACTTACCATTCAACCCAGTAATCCCTCTCTTAGGTATTTAGCCTAAAGAAATAAAAACATATATCCACATATGGACCCATATAAGAATGTTCACAATAACTATATTCATGATAGGCAAAACCTCAGCCATATTCATGATGCCTAGATATCCACATGTGACTGGATAAACAAACTGTGTTATATCCAGATAACTGAATACTACTCTGCTGGATAAAAGAACAAACTATTTGAACATGAACAACATGGATAATCTCACAAGCATTATGCTAAGTGAAAAAAAAAAAGCCAGACATAAAAGACTACCTGCTGGTATTATTTCATTTATATGAACTTCTAGAAAAACCTAAACTATAATGTATAAAGCAGATCAACAGTTTCCAGAGGCCAACAGTAGAGTAAGAAGATCAACTACAAAGGCACAATGGAGGTTTATTGTAGTAATGGAAATGTTCTCTAACTTGAATGTAGTACTGGTTATACAACTTTATTGATGTGTATGTTATACAATATCTGTATTTAGTGTACTTCAGTAAAACTGATTTTTAGAAATTAAGAAGAAAGTGCATATTTGTAACTATGTATGCTGATGGATGCTAACTAGACTTATTGTGGTAATCATTTTGTAATATATACAAATATCGAATTGTTATGTTGTCCATCTGAAACTAATATGTCAATTATGCCTCTAAAAAATGAAACTTTTAAAATATGTAAAAAATGAATTAGAAAAAAATCACAGATATTTCAATGGAGATATAAGGATGGTAAGAAGAAAATCCCAGTTACCAAGTTTCCAGCTCTTCAAGGATATCCCAAGAGCACACCACAGAATGTCTAAAATACCTCAGAACATAGTTTGAAAACTATTATGATAACTGAGGCATGTCAAATTAGTGAGGAAGGTTGGGCTACTCATTAAGCAATACTTTGTTAACAGCCAAGCCATTTGGAAATAAAATAAGTTAGACTCTTTTCTCAAATCATACCTGAGAATAAACTGCTTACGGATTAAACATTAAACATAAAAAGGTCACAGAAAAAAAATTAAAATAATTAATCATAAAACTTTGTGTAGGGTAAGCTTTTGTAAACATGGCTTCACAGCCAAACCATTAAAAAAATTTTTTTAAATATTGGGGAAAATATAAATAAATAAAAATTCACAAAATGGAAAAGAATAAAACATATGTGAAGACAAAAAATATAAAGAATTATTATTAAATAACAATAAGAGGACTATACAAATCAAAAAAAATGGGCATGACATAAACAAGAAATTCAAAAAAGAGTGCAATAGCTACTAAGGATTTGAAAAGACAGTTGACCATTGCAAGACACAGGTGTTAGGGGTGCCAACCCTACCTGCAGTCGAAAATTCACATATAACTTTACAGTCTTCCATAGCTACAGCTCCACATCTGCGGTTCAACCAACCACAGATGGTGAAGTACTAAAGCACACATTTACTGAAAAAAATCCATGTATAAGTGGACCTGGACAGTTCAAACCCATGTTATTCAATGGTCAACTGTATATTCTAAATCACTAATTAAAAAAACAATGCTGAGATATCAGTTCGCTCATCTAATTAAAGAAGACCCTTGTAAGAATGTGGTGCTAGGAGAAGTATATACTTACATCTTTCTAGAGAGCATTTTGTAGTAAGTATCAAATGTTTAAATTTCCATCAGTTTTAGTTTTAAAATTTATTTTATAACATAATCTGATGAATGTAGAAAGTTGTCTTTATTTCAGAATTATTTAACTGCTGAAAAACTGTAATTCTCAATGTTCAGAAATACCAGATGTTACCAACAACAATATGAAGCCATTAAAAATGAAAATGTAAACCAATAACTATTGACATAGAAAGATGTCCACTCATCCACCAGAGAGCAGACAGCAGAAGCAAAAAGAACTACAATCCTGCAGCCTGCAGGATGAAAACCACAATCACAGAAAGACAGACGAAACGAAAAGGCAGAAGACTATATCCCAGATGAAGGAACAAGATAAAACACCAGAAAAACAACTAAATGAGGTGGAGATAGGCAACATTCCAGAAAAAGAATTCAGAATAATGATAGTTAAGATGATTCAGCAACTCGGAAAAAGAATGGAGGCAAGGGTCTAGAAGATGCAAGAAATGTTTAACAAAGACCTACAAGAATTAAAGAACAAACAAACAGAGATGAACAAATAACTGAAATGAACAATATACTAGAAGGAATCAATAGCAGAATAACTGAGGCAGAAGAACGGATAAGTGACCTGGAAGACAGAATGGTGGAATTCACTGCCATGGAACACAATAAAGAAAAAACAATGAAAAAAAATGAAGACAGCCTAAGAGACCTCTGGGACAACATTAAACACAACAACATTCTCATTATAGGGGTCCCAGAAGGAGAAGAGAGAGAGAAAGAACCCAAGAAAATATTTGAACACATTAGAGTCAAAAATTTCCCTAATATGGGAAAGGAAACAGCCACCCAAGTCCAGGAAGCACAGAGAGACCCAGGCATGAAAAACCTAATGAGAAACACGCCAAGACACATAATAATCAAACTGACAAAAATTAAACACAAAGAAAAATTATTAAAAGCAACAAGGGAAAAATGGCAAATAACATACAAGGGAACTCCCATAAGGTTAACAGCTGATTTCTCAGCAGAAACTCTGCAAGCCAGAAAGGAGTGGCACAATATATTTAAAGTGATAAAGGGGAAGAAGCTACAAACAAGAATACTCTACCCAGCAAGGATCTCATTCAGATTCAAGGGAGAAATCAAAAGCTTTACACACAAGCAAAAGATAAGAAAATTCAGCACCACCAAAACCAGCTCTACAACAAATGCCCAAGGAATTTATCCAAGCAGGAAACACAAGAGAAGAAAAGGACCTACAAAAACAAACCCAAAACAATTAAGATAATGGTAATATGAACATACATATCAATAATTACCATAAATGTGAATGGATTAAGTGCTCCAACCAAAAGACACAGACTGATTGAATGGATACAAAAACGAGACCCATATATATGATGTCTACAAGAGACCAACTTCTGACCTAGGGACACATGCAGATTGAAAGTAAGAGAATGGAAAAAGATATTCCATGCAAATGGAAATCAAAAGAAAGCTGGAGTAGCAATACTCATATCTGATAAAATAGACTTTAAAATAAAGAATGTTATAAGAGAAAACGAAGGACACTACATAATGATCAAGGGATCAATCAAATATATACGTACCCAACATAGGAGCACCTCAATACATAAGGTAAATGCTAACAGCTATAAAAAAGGAAATTGACAGTAACACAATAATAGTGGGGAAGTTAACACCTCACTTACACCAATGGACAGATTATCCAAACAGAAAATGAATAAGGAAACACAAGTTTTAAATGACACAATAGACCAGATAGATTCAATTGATATTTATAGGACATTCCATCCAAAAACAGCAGATTACACTTTCTTCTTAAATGCACATGGAACATTCTCGAGGATTGATCACATTTTGGGTCACAAATTAAGCCTCAGTAAATTTAAGAAAATTGCAATCATATCAAGCATCTTTTCTTGCCACAATGCTATGAGATTAGAAATAAATTACAGGGGAAAAAAAGTAAAAAATACAAACACATGGAGGCTAAACAACACATTACTAAATAACCAATAGATCACTGAAGAAATCAAAGAGGAAATCAAAAAATACCTAGAGTCAAATGACAATGAAAAGACAACAATCCAATACCTATGGGATGCAGCAAAAGCAATTCTAAGAGGGAAGTTTATAGCAATACAATCCTACCTGAAGAAACAAGAAAAATCTCCAATAAACAATCTAACCTTACACCTAAAGGAACTAGAGGAAGAAGAACAAACAAAACCCAAAGTTAGTAGAAGGAAAGAAATCATAAAGATCAGATGAAAAATAAATGCAATAGAAACAAAGAAAACATTAGCAAAGATCAATAAAACTAAAAGCTGGTTCTTTGAGAAGATAAACAAAATTGATAAACCTTTAGCCAGACTCATGAAGAAAAAGAGGGATAGGACTCAAACCAATAATATTAGAAATAAAAAAGGAGAAGTTACAATGGACACCACAGAAATACAAAGCATAATAAGAGATTACTACAAGCAACTCTATGCCAATGAAATGGACAACCTGGAAGAAAAGGACAAATTCTTAGAAAGGTATAATCTTCCAAGATTGAACCAGGAAGAAATACAACATATGAACAGACCAATCAGAAGTAATAAAATTGAAACTGTGATTAAAAATCTCCCAACAAACAAAGGTCCAAGACCAGATGGCTGCACAGGTGAATTCTATTAAACATTTAGAGAGGAGTTAACACCCATCCTTCTCAAGCTCTTCCAAATTATTGCAGAGTAGGGAACACTCCCAAACTCATTCTACAAGGCCACCACCACCCTGATACCAAAACCAGACAAAGATACTACAAAAAAAGAAAATTACAGACCAATATCACTGATAAATATAGATGCAAAATCCTCAACAAAATACTAGCAAACAGAATCGAACAACACATTAAAAGGATCATACACCATGATCAAGTGGGATTTATCCCAGGGATGGAAGGATTCTTCAATATACACAAGTCAATCAATGTGATAAACCATAGTAACAAATTGAAGAATAAAAACCATATGATCATCTCAATAGATGCAGAAAAAGCTTTGACAAAATTCAACACCCATTTATGATAAAAAAGAAAACTCTCCAGAAAATGGGCATTGGGGGAACAAAGGGCATATATGACAAACCCACAACAAACATCATTCTCAATAGTGAAAAACTGAAAGCATTTCCTCTAAGATCAGGAAAAAGACAAGGATGTCCACTCTAGTCAGTATTATTCCACATAGTTTTGGAAGTCCTAGCCACAGCAGTCAGAGAAGAAAAAGGAATACAAATTGGAAAAGAAGTAAAACTGTCACTGTTTGCAGACGACATGATACTATACATAGAGAATCCTAAAGATGCCACCAGAAAAATACTAGGACTAGTCAATGAATTTGGTAAAGTTGCAGGATATGAAATGAATGCACAGAAATCTCTTGCATTCCTATACACTAACAACCTAAGATCAGAAAGAGAAATTAAGGAGACAGTCCCATTCACCAATGCAACAAAAAGAATAGAACACCTAGGAATAAACCTACCTAAGGAGGTAAAAGACCTGTACTCCGAAAACTATAAGACACTGATGAAAGCAATCAAAGATGACACAAACAGATGGAGAGATATACCATGTTCTTGGATTAGAAGAATCAATATTGTGAAATTGATTATACTACCCAAAGCAATCTACAGATTCATTGCAATCCCTATCAAATTACCAATGGCATTTTTTACAAAACCAGAACAAAAACTCTTAAAATTTGTGAGGAGACACAAAAGACCCTAAATGGCCAAAACAATCTTGAGAAAAAGAAACTGAGCTGGAGGAATCAGACTCCCTGACTTCAGACTATACTACAAAGCTACAGTAATCAAGACAATATGGTACTGGCACAAAAACAGCAATATAGATCAATGGAACAGGATAGAAAGCCCAGAGATAAACCCACACTCCTATGGTGAAATAATTTATGACAAAGGAGGCAAGGATATACAATGGAGAAAGACAGTCTCTTCAATAAGCGGTGCTGGGAAAACTGGACAGCCACATGTAAAAGAATGAAATTAGAAAACTCCCTAACACCATACACAAAAATAAACTCAAAGTGGATTAAAGACCTAAATGTTAAGACCAGACACTATAAAACTCTTAGAGGTAAACATAAACATAGGAAGAACACTCTTTGACATAAATCACAGCAAGATCTGTTTTGACCCAACTCCTAGAGTAATTGAAATAAAAACAAAAATAAACAAATGGGACCTAATGAAACTTCAAAGCTTTTGCACAGTAAAGGAAACCATAAACAAGACCAAAAGACAACCCTCAGAATGGGAGAAAATATTTGCAAATGAATCAACGGAGAAAGGATTAATCTCCAAAATATATAAGCAGCTCATGCAGCTCAATATCAAAAAAACAAACAACCAAATCCAAAAATGGGCAGAAGGTGTAAATAGATATTTCTCCAAAGAAGACATACAGATGGCCAAGAGGGACATGAAAAGCTGCTCAACATCACTAATTATTAGAGAAATGCAAATCAAATCTACAATGAGGTATCACCTCCCACCAGTTAGAATGGCCATCATCAGAAAATCTACAAACAACAAATACTGGAGAGGGTGTGGAGAAAAGGAAACCCTCTTGCACTGTTGGTGGGAATATAAATTGATACAGCCACTGTGGAGAACAGTATGGAGGTTCCTTAAAAAACTGAAAATAGAACTACCATATGATGCAGCAGTCCCACTACTGGGCATATACCCAGAGAAAACCATAATTCAAAAAGGCACATGCACCCCAATATTCATTGCAGCACTATGTACAATAGCTAGGTCATGGAAGCAACCTAAATGTCCATCGGCAGACAAATGCATAAAGAAGATGTGGTACATATATACAATGGAATATACTCACCCATAAAAAGGAATGAAATTGGGTCATTTTTAGAGATGTGGATGCACCCAGAGACTGTCATACAGAGTAAAGTATGTCAGAAAGAGAAAAACAAATATCATATATTAGTGCATATATATGGAATCTAGAAAAATGGTACAGATGAACCAGTTTGCAAGTCAGAGATAGAGACACAGATGTAGAGAACAAACATATGGACACCAAGAGGGGAAAGCGGGTTGGGGGTGGGATGAATTGGGAGATTGGGATTGACATATATATACTAATATGTATAAAATAAATAATAAGAACCTGCTGTATAGCACATGGAAATCCAGTTCGCTATACAGTGGAAACTAACACAACATTGTAAAACAACTATACCCCAATTAAAAAATAAAAATAATGCACTATTTCTAATTTCAAAATTAAGAACTTAACTAGTAAAAAAAATTAAAAAGCAAGAAAGATGTCCATGGCAAGTTGCTAGATAAAATGTGAGTATATCTTCTGTGAGCTCATTTTTAAAAATCTGTCCTCTACTCATCTCTCTCTCTTCTCTACCCACATATACACAGATGCACACACACTGATGCACACACGGATCTGAAAAGTATACACTAAAAGATCAAGAAAAGTTACCTGTGATTGGTAAAATTATGGACAAGCTTCATTTTCTTTTTTGTATTTGTCTATATTTGAATTAGTTATGTATACAAATAAAATTATTTTAAAGAACTATTTATAATATAATTTCAAACTGGGCAAGAGAAAGTAAATTTGGAAGTTTTCTAGAAGTTTAAAAATGAACTATAGGTGGTCATAAGAATCAATGTCTACATAAAATTCAATGAACAATTTTTTTTTTTAAGCATCAGACTAAAATTCTAGGAAAATATCCCAAGGATTTCTTTCCCAAATGAATGCTACTTAAGGACCTAGTAAACATTGTCCCTCTATTATCCTTACCTCTGGTGTTTTATGTTGCAACATTATATGTCTAGTAGAAGATAAGACAGGCTTTCATTTTCCTTTCTTTAAAAATTATTTTCTGCCAGGTATTAAGAAAATAAAGTGGAATTATTATTGGCATCTTATTTGAGAAAGATAGATAACCTTGTCTTAAACCTTCTCTGGCATTTTCTTGATCTTCACTAACGATGACCGAGGTAGCATAGTCTCATCTGCAAATTACTAATAATAATCAGCTTTGAGAAATGACCTTGGATGAAGCAATGTTAAATTGGCCAGGAAATTTTTTTGAGGCATCACTGTTATTAGCTCACAATTTTTTCATTTCACTCTGCCACTGATGCTTGGCAGGTTATAATTTTTCATTTTTGCACTTGGATGATACTCAGTGAAGTAGAGATTATGGAGATAGTAGTGCAGAATTTTTACAAAGGTATTTCACCCATTGCTCCATAATATTAGGTTACAAAATGAAGCTCTATTTGGGACAAATTATCAGCTGACGATACATAATAAGACTTTAATATAACAGTAATGATCTACACCATATTTTAAGTTTTTTTTTAAAGTGCTCCCTTTTGTATACAGAGTTGATGTTATGACCTATATATATATATATATATATATATATATACTTGGAAATATTTTCATTAGTGGAGATGGTTTGGGCTGATTTTCCTTTTGACAACTTCGTGCCTTCATGAGATGGTTGGATGGGGTTAAAGACAATGTCTGTGAAAACGGAAAAAACTTCTTTCTCTATTGAATGAAAAATTCATTAAACTCCATAGTGCTTCACAATTTTTAAGTTTCACACATTTCATATAATCCCATAATAACCCTTTTCCCCCTTACCCCTATATTGCTCCCCACTTACTTGTCTCCACCGGTAACCACTACTTTGTTCTCTATATCTAGAAAACACTTATTTATATAGAGATATCCAATGACACAGATTGGAAGTAGACTTGTACTACTATTCGTGAATGGACAGTCTCAGGTAGGTGGCAACTATTTTTGTTGCATCCTTCCTCCTTCTTTATCTCCATAAGACTAGCCCCAATGCCAGTAGTATAGTGATGATCACTTATATCCATATCCTTTCAGAATCTGCTTTCAGCATGCTACTTACTACCTAGCTTATAATAAGCACAAAATTAGTGTAAGTTGTCACTACCTTTAGTAAAGGAGGAAAACTCATTTTAAAAATAAAAAAAAATTATATTATACGATACAACAAATCAAGAACAAATTTGAGTTTGGAAATATTCCCAGAACAGGAGACAGTGTTTAAATAGGTAGTTAGAATGGAGAATTAGAGACCAGTCTCCTCTAGATTGAAAAAACTAAGAATTGCCACTTGAGACACCAAGTGACTTACCTTATCTTGATTTGACCATTAGCACCCAATTGCACCTAGGGTAATATCAAGTTGGAATACCAAACTAGGGACAACTACTTGCTAAGCAAACCATTAAGTTTTGTAACTTCTCTAAGTTTTCTAAGTATGTCATCCCCAGTGTATCACCCCCATATTATTTGAAAGGAAAATTAAATTGCTGCTCTCCCCCAGAACATCTGAATTTGGGGGCTTGGATCTAATTGTGGAATAAAATATCTCGTCCTCTACATAAAACTAAACTACATACTGTTTCACCATAGGACATTATGATTACCTCACAATAGAACTTTGATACAAATGGGGATTTAATTGATCTTTCTTTTGTCCAACCACTGGCAAGATATGTAAATTGACAGAATAGCTGCATAGTAAAGAGCTTCTTTTGAGTGACTACAGTACCCTAGATTTGCACAGATTGGATACTTTTGCAGCAAAAAACTAAGAGAAAGCAACATTTTGCTTTAATTGATGTTCCAGAATAATATGCAGAAATGAAATTAACCATTACATTGAGGCAAAGAGGGGCCTTCTAATCTAAACTTTTTAAAAAAGAGGATCAGCAAAAATTATAATATCACATAGCATCTTCTTTATTAATCTGTTCCATATACAGCACATGCTGGAGTTTTAAGAAATACAATTAAGATAAAGTTATTTTAATACAAATAATAAAAGCAAAACAACAAAGATGATAAAAACATTTTTTAATATAGTACCTAAATGAATTTTTTGTCAATATGTTTTTCTATTATAAATACTAATTAGTAGCAAATAGACTGTTAAGCCAACATAGTCGATATTTGTTTTTTCTATCAGCCACTGGCTGATGGGGGGGGGAAAAATAGTGGGGGGAAAAAAAGGAAGAGGAGGAGGGCAAAGAGGAGGGAATTTCTCTTTTCTTTATTTCTCTAATGCTCTAAAGACATAAAGACAGTGATCCATAGATTAGAATGAGCTCTACTCTTGTCCTACCAATCAAGTCCCATTTCAACCAAAAAGTGGAGTAGTTTGGTTTGCTCCTCTATAAAAGCTGGTAGTACAGAAAAGGAAAGTTAGCTCAGATTTGCTATGCATTAAGGTAGCAGCATTTGGTGCAGAAGCTACAGAGAAACTTACCATTAAAATTTCCTACTTTTGAGAAATACTGTCAAGGTTCATTATTTATATTTCAAAAATTATTGATTTGACTCTTCCAGAGAAAATATTGAAAATTAAAAGATGGTACACAATGACTTATCTTAGCATTAACTCCTAGGAAACATGGATTGATAAATATTTTATTAGAAGATCTATTGCAAGAGGGCTTCATTATATTCTAATAAAAAGGGAAATTCTTAGTCAAAACTTCTAAACCTTTTTATTCTTGCAAAATTACTAAATTTTTAAAGGAAATTCATTTGCTGTTCTTATACTATAAGACAATCCAATAAAATGTTTACCACTTCCAAACACTTTCATTTGTTCAAAACTGCATTATTTTTAAAATAGCATTTCTAGTATAAGTGAAATAAGTACAAACCTCAGCCAGTCATTTTAGTTTTAAATAGTCAAATTATTAAATTAACATTCAAAAAAGGCATTTTGAAAGACAATAAATATCATCAGGAAAAACAGAGGTTGGACAATTATATTTTTTAATCAGTAAGGTAAATGAACCAAATCACCAAAAATAAATACTGTCTATCCCTTAAGATAAATGTTGATTTTGATAACTTCTTTTTTTGTCTTTTTTTTTTGTCTTTTTTTGTTTTTATCATTGACTAAGATAATAAAGTAGAAAATATAAGTAGGTAATTTATGGTTAGGTTTGCTTTAAAAAAAAAGATATCAAGAACTACATGTAGCATCTGAAAAATCTTTATGTAAATGCAGAAATTTTGGGTACTATTATAGTACTGAGTCATGCTACTTGGGGGTAGGAGACATTAGCCTTATGTCCTATATGTCCTCACTGCTCTACAACTTATATCTTCCACTTTTGAAAATCTGACTGACTAAGCAGAATCAAATAGCTCCTTCCTATTTCCCTTGCTTCGGAATTGACCACCCCACCTTTCTTGCACTGTCAACATTTTCTGAACATATGAAAAATACCAATACTATTTTTTATTCATATCAAGCCTGTTATGTTTGCCTCAGAAACACACTTTAAAAAGTATAACATATCATTGAGAAGTTGGAAAAATTATTATTCTCTCCAATTAACAGGCTCCCCCATTCAAAGTTGTAAAACATAATAAATATACCTGCCAATAACTAATATTAGGAATAAAAATGATTGACTAATGAAAACTATAAGAAAAAACATTTGAGATAATTTAATGACCACAAATAATGTGTATCAAAAATGCTGTATCAGTTTTTAATAGGTTATCACAATATATTTATTAAATGAATATGATGCTGTTCAAGAAGTAGAAGTAGTTCAGGCAGTTAGAATACCAGGAAAAATTTTGAGCAGTTAAAAATATCTTAAAAGAATTATAAGAATGTAAATTTAACATCAATTAAAACTATTATATATTATAACGAAAATAATAAATATTAATTTAGACCAATGCTCTTAAAGGATGGTAAACTTGAAATTTAGAGCATGTATACTTTGCAAATCAGACAATGCATTTCATTAACAGCAGCTTTCAGGTTGGCATTGGAAAGGGATGGAAGAGAAATGCACTTAGCTTAAGCATGCATTAAAGTCTTCTACTCTGCTCCAGAGGAGAAATGAGTAACTTCCCCTTAAGCTTCTCTAATTTTCTTCTTAACCTACAAAATATAAAACTAAACAAAGAAAAAAACCTGAATATGATCACAGATATCTATCATATGAGTAATCTTTAGTTAAAAAATGTAATAACTCCTTTAAAAACAAAAAAGAAAATTAAAACTAAAGTAAAAGAAATGAAAGAATAAATAATATACTTGAAATCAGAGAAACAGAAAATAGAAGAATTCAATGAAATAAAAAAACTGATTATTTGAAATAATCAGAAAAAAATAAACTTCTAGCCAGACTGACTGAGGAAAAAAAGAGAGAAGATACAAATTACCAAAATATTGGCCCATAGAATCTAACAATATATAATGATTCAGTGAGATTTATCCCAAAATGCAAGGTTGGCTTAACATTCAAACAGTAATTAACAAAATTCACCATATTAGCAGACTAAAAAAGAAAACAATTCAATGGATGCAGAAAAATCATTTGACAAAATCCCTTATCCATTCATGATAAAAATTCTTAGCACACTAGGAATAGAAGGGAACATCCTACCCTAATATTACCAAAAACCCTCCATTTAACATCTTATTAATGGTGAAAGAATTAATGTTTTCCACCTAAGATCAGGAACAACATAAAGATTTCTGGTCTCACAATTTACATACAACATAATTCTGGAGGTTCCTGCCACAGTAGTTGTGTGTGTGGTTGTGTTTGTGTGTGTGTGTGTGTGTGTGTGTGTGTGTGTGTGTGTGTGTGTATGTGTTGGCGGAAAGGGAATTTAAAATAATAACAGGCATTCAGATTGGGAAGGAAGAACTAAAACTGCCTTAGTAAATTATAGTATATGATCACCTATATAGATAATCCAATGGAATCTACAAAGAAGCTACTAGAAATAAATGAGTTTACAAGGTTGTAAGATCCAACATTGACATACAATCCATAAAAATTAATTGTATTTCTGCATACTAGCAATGAATTATCAAAAAATTCAAATTTAGGGAAAAAAATACCATTTAAAAACAGATAAAAACACGAAATATTTAGGAGTAAATCTGACAAAACCTGCACAAGACTTGTGAAGCGAAAACAACAAAACACTGCTAAGAGAAATTAAAGAAGATATATGTAAACAGAGAGACATAACTTGTTCATAGGTCAGAGGATGCAATTGCGTTAAGATGTCAATTCTCTCAAAATTGATACATAGATCCAACACATCCCAAACAAAATCCCAGCAGGATTTTTGTAGAAATTTGAAAACTAATTCTAAAATTCAAGCAGAAATGCAAAGGATTCAGAATAATCAAAACAACTTGTGTTGTTTCTAGGGCTAACTCTACCTGATTGAAAGACTTATTATACAGTCAGTAATCAAGGAAGAATAGTGGTGGATCAGAGACAAACAGATCGATGGAATTAAATAGGCATTCCAAAAAGAGACACAGATGGACAACTGATTTTTTTTTACAAAGGAAAGAAGACAATTGGGTGGGAAAAGGACAGTCTTTTCAACAACTGATGCTGCAACAATTGAAAATCAATATGCAAACAAACAAAAGAAAAAGAAAGTTGATCCATGCCTTAAGCCATATGTAAAATTACTCATAATGGATCACAGATCTAAATTTTTAAAACTTAAAACTTTTAGAATAATACATAAAAGAAAACCTTTGTGTGCTTGGCGTAGACAAAGATTTCTTAGTATGATATTGAAAAAGCATAATCCATAAAAGAGCAAAATGACAAATTGGATTTCATCAAATTAAAAACTTCTACTATTCAAAAGACACTGTCAAAGAGAATGAAAAGACAGGTCACAGATTAGGAAAATGTATTTGCAAATCACGTATTTGATAAAGAATTCGTATCTAAAAAGCATAAAGAGCCCTTGAATCTCAATAATATAAAGAACTCTGAAGACTCAACAAAACAATTAAAAATTTGGCAAAAGATTTGAATACATCATCAAATAATACATATGGATGGCAATAAGCAAATAAAAAGATAATCAACATCATTAGTCATTAGAGAAATGCACATTAAAACCACAAAGATATACCACTATACCCTTATTAGAATGGCTAAAATTTAAAAGCCTGACCAAAGGTTAGCAAGAATGCTGTGGACCTGGAAATCTCATTGCACTGCTGATTGGAATGCAAATGATACTACCACTTTGGAAAACAGTTTGGCAGTTTCTTAAAATGTTAAACATGTACCTACCATACAACCCAGCCATTCTATTTCTAGATATCCACAGGTCCATATACAGTCTTGTATAAGAATGTTCATAACCATTTTATTTGTAAGAGTCAAAACCCGGAAAACGTCAACTGTTTCTCAATAGGGGACAAGACAAAGAAATTATAGCATATCCATACAATGGAATGTCACTCAACTAGAAAGGAAATAAACGATTAATACAACATGATAAATCTCAAAAGTATGCTTAAAGAAGCAAAAAAAAAGTACATGTTATATGATCCATTTACATAAATCTACAGAAAATGAAAACTAAATATATAATGACAAAGCAGATCAGTGTTTGCCTGGGGTCAGGGCCTGGACAGGAGGGAGGGCTTATAAAGAGGCAGAAGGAAATTTGGGGACCTAATGGGTATGTTCATTATATTGTGGTGATGGTTTCATCAGTGTATACATGTGTCAAAACTTCACAGACTGTTAAATATAGGCACTTTATTGTATGTCAATTATATCTCAATAAAGTTGTGAAGAATAAAAAAGAAAAGAGATACGCTTCCAAAATGTTAGGATTCACTGATTTACTCTTGAAGCATTTAACACGTTTAGTTTGAAAACGTTTGTTTATTTTCATTCCAAATATACTCTTTGTCAGGTTCATCTTTCAGTTTTTGATATTAAAAACTCTAACATTGAAAACTGTTAGAATTAAATATATTGTCACATATTTAGTCAAAGTCCTCTAATTTTCAACATTATCACAAGCAATCAACAGGAAATGGAATTATTTATTCATTTAAAAAATATTTATTGAGTGTTGCAGTCTGTGCCAGGTAATAAGGAAAAAAGTTAAATAAGATCAAGTCCCCACCATAAAGGAGGTCATGGTCTAGTGGGGAAGACAGACATTTATGAAGCTAATGTTCAAAAGATGTGGCAAGTACAATAATAGAGGTATACAGAGATGTGTTCAAGGCATAACGTGACCAAGGAGGAAGCATACCGGAGTTGGGGGTAAGAAACACAGTGCAGGCTAAGGGAGGGAAAGCTTTCTAAAGGAAGACTCTTCTAAGCTAAGTGTAAAGTAAATGGTAACATTGAATTAACATGACGATTCAGTTAACAAAGAAAAATCTCTTCCTTTCAGGCCCTACTGACACAAGTTGCAGGACTGGAAAAACTTTAACATAAATATAAGATGAATATATGGGAATGATACCCATTTAAAACTAAAGTAATGATTTTGAAAAATGTTATCTGTTTGCACATCATCTATATAAATATGGTCTCTTTCTCTCAATCTCTCTGTCTCAAAATATATTATTGTTGAGGAGGATATGGAGAAAAGGGAACCCTCGTGCACTGCTGGTGGGAATATAAACTGGTGCAGCCACTACAGAAAACAGTTTGGAGGTTCTGTTGAATTGAAAATTGAAAATAGAACTAGCATATGATGCAGCAATTCTACTCCTGAGTATTTCCCCGAAGAAAACAAAAACACTAATTAAAAAAGATATATGCACCCTAAGGTTCACTGCAGCATTATTTACAATAGCCAAGATATGGAAGCAACCTAAGTGCCCATCAATAGATGAATGGATAAAGAAGATGTGACATATATATATGTGTGTGTATATATATACATATACCAATCACTTAGTAGTGATACACATGAAATATTACTCAGCCATAAAAAAAGAATGAAATCTTGCCATTTGTGACCACATGGATGGACCTAAAAGGTATGTTTTCATACTGTATATTTATACTTCCATGTGGAATCTAAAAACAAAACAAATGAACAAATATAACAAAATAGAAACAGACCCAGAGATATAGAGAACAAACTAGTGGTTGCCAGAAGGAAGGTGGCTGGGGAGATGTGAGAAATAGGCAAAGGGAATTAAGAGGTATAAACTACTAGCTATAAAATAAATAAGTCACAGGGCTGTAATGTACAGCATAGGGAAAATAGTAATACTGTAATAATTTTGTAGGTGTATGTATAAAAATATTGAATCACTATGTTATACACCTGAAACTAATATACTATTATAAGTCAACTAAATTTCAATTTAAAAAAACAGACCTTATTGCACAAATTTAAAGCCTTTTCCATCTTAACTAAACATACTCATCACACACTGTGGCCGTAACTTTTGCAGTTTGAGGTGTGAAAGCAAAACTAGCACAAATTTCTTTTTCCTTCTTTACAATTTAAGTACAGAATATTCATTCTTACCATAGATCTTAGCAACCTCAGCGTACCATTTTTTTTCTTGTTAAGTCGATAACTTTCACCTTTTCACTTAAAAGATGAAAATAATGTAAGCATTTTACAGCTTTTCTTTGGTATATCCAAACTGTCAGCATCATTACTCTTAATAATGGCACATTGGGGCCATTATTAAGTAAAATAAGGGTTACTTAAACACAATCGCTGTGATACCAACAGTCAATAGGTTTGATAACCAAGATGGCTACTAAGTGACTAACAAGTGGTATATGCTGGACAAAGGGATGATTCATGTCCCTGGCAGGACAGAGGGGAATGGTGTGAGATTTCATCATGCTACTCGGAAAGGTGCAAAATTTAAAACTTATGAATTGTTTATTTCTGGAATTGTCCATGATATGTTTAGACCAAGGTTGACCTTGGGCAACTGAAACTGCAAAAAGTGAAATTGGGATAAAGGGGGGCCACTGTACTTTCAAATATTAAAATATTTTGGCAAAATAATTGATAAGGAAATGTTAAGAAAAGATTAAGGATAAGATTCTAAAGGTATAGTTTTTTGTAAATGAACTAGCTTAAATAGATAATTCACTTTTTGCATTCACGAGCAAGTAATGGAACGGGTAAATAATGGGGTAGGACAGACAGTTCATCTGGATGCTGGCTGCTATTATTTTGATCACTTAGGATGAATTAATTAATACATTAATGAACACATTTAGTCTAGATCTCACTGCCAATAGCCTCATGCTTAACTTCTTGTAGTATTATAGCCCTTGAGGAGTTCCACAGGGATCATGGCGGTTATGATGGTAAAGAGAAATAGTTATGGAAGTGTTCTAACATAATTTGGGTTCAGGGTTATTAATTTTCTATTATTACAGCATCCATCAGAATAATAGAACTGTAAGTGATCTCATCAAGGTCAAGGATAGCAATAAGCTGAGATGGAAACTAGATGTTAACACTGTTTTAACTGAGGATACTTAAAAGATTAATAATTCCAACCCTGAGTATTGAACAAATCTCAGCATATATATATAGATAGATAGATGGACAAATAATCCTTTCCTTTAACCAATTCTACAGTAGGAGAAAATTCTCTGCCTTACAATTTAGGTAAAGGACAAATAAACCCTTACAGTATATGATCATGCAAATAGCCAAGAAATGAGTCAAATGCATTATCAACATCTAACGTCAACACAGAGAGAGCCAAAGTGCTAATGGAAGTTGCATTTTCTCCTTGGCATATTAAGTGCTTCAAGGGTGCCCAGTGTTCTCATAGACCATCAAATGAGAAAATTTCAGGGTAGTAGAGACAGTATGTGCATGGACTGAACTGGGAAATACTGACAGATGCCTAATGAGGTTATGGAACAAATCAACATAGCTGGCCTGCTGACTGTTCATCAGCCACCCTAGAAAAGCCAGAGGTGTCCCATCTAGAGCAGCTGCTAAACCAAAAGAAAGCATAACTGGAGTTCAAGAGCTCAGGCGTACTACAATCAGAAAATTTTAGAGCTGGAAAGGCGTTAAGAGACCATGTAGTTCAGTGTCCACAAATCTGTAGGTCATTGTTGTACCTCAGTGATTCCATGAATTTCTTGAAATTACATGTAAAGTTACATGTATACATGCCTAAGAACCACTGATCTAGTTCAACTGTTTCATTTAACAGATGAGGAAACAGTTCCATTGAAATTGAACCACAACTCACTAGTCCTAAATTGGAGATAGCATCTCTTGAGTCCCAGCTATTTGATTTTGCTATCACACCAAGTTGTCTAATATTATCAGTATTAAAAATCTTAACTGCAGCAGAAGATAGACAGCTGGAATCCCTAATCCCTGATTCTCGAAAGGTTCAATATCTTCTGTGTAATCACTCAATAAGCTCTCCATGAGCCCATTTATACTGCCATTCCTTGTAAACATGCCAAATATAACCTGTGTGATGTCTGCTTTCTGGCAGCCTTTGCAGTTGAAACAATATCTGACGTAGGTAGCTCATGAAACCAAAAGTAAGTCTGCCAGAATATGCAAGGGAGAAAATATAGGATACAATTTTGGCTGAGAACAGATCCAGTCCTGCTTCACTTGCAAGCAGGCAGTACAGTCAGGTCAGAATCTCAGGCAGGTGTCTGGAGGCTGCACACACGGAAGGGACAGATGTTAGGGGGACGAGTGGGCCTTTCCTCCTTTGGCAGGTAAGGGCTCAGAGTGAGATAACTTGGCTTATCAAAGTAAGTGTGGCTTTACTAGTATCTGCATTGGTGAAAACAGGATATATTAGTTGTAGCAGACCAGAAACTCCAAACTCTTAACGCTACTGGAGAACATCAAGGGAATATGTCTTTTTTTTTCTACCTTCTCTGAATTTCTCTTATTTTTTGTTCTTATTATAAATGGAAAATATTGTTAATTGAAATTGAGAGGTAAATCAGGTCCCTGTTAAAACATCAATGGAAATACAAGAATTCCAGATTGTATCATTTATCTTCTCAGTTAATAGGATATTAAATACTATCAACTTCAGAAAAAGGATTTGATTAAAAGGTCCCTGGGTTTTTTTCTCAGATAGAAAATTCTGTGCAAAAAATTGAAAATTTTAAAAATTAAAAAGGTTTTGAGAGACTATAAGTGTGCAAGGACAAGGCTACATAGTTATACACTGCCTTGTATATAAATGATTCTCAACAAATGTTTGTTAAATTGAATTGAATTGGTGTATAAACCATCTAACAAATGGTCACCCTGATGGTTCCCAGAGGAAGAAGAATTGCCCCCCTTATTAATGCACTAAGGCTATTTTTTTTAAATTGGCTTTCGTTAAGCAACTCCATATATATTTTGATCAATCTTTCAGTTATTCCAAAATGGCTCTCAATTTACAACTAGATGCCAGGACTTTTATATGTTCAATAAATTAACAAGATTTTCTCTCAATGTTGCTGTTATTAAAAAAAAATGATACCTTTCCAGTAAGGTATTTTGGCTAATGAACAAGAATCTCTCATTAAATTAATAACACCATTAGATTCACTTTCAGATGGTTTAACAGTGGTCTCCGGGGTCTAATAACATATTGCTGACTTAGGCACGTTGCCAACAGACTGAACATGAATTTGTACAAAGTAAATCTCCATCTCAAATCTAAACAAAGTGTTTCCCCTGCTAAACCTGCTTCTTTCTCTATATTTATTGTGATTAGGAGCATTATAATTTATCTAGTCCCCAGTCCAAAAAGTTGACTAAACTTTCCTCTCCCTCACTTAAAACATGCACTGAATAAGGATATCCAATCAAATATATCTTATAAACATCTATCAAATTCATGCCTTCCTTTTTCCCATGGTCATTACCTTGTTGGAGGCCCTCAACACTGTGAGCCTGAACTGACAGGTCCTCTCTACCTTTAACTGCTCCCATTCTAGTTTTCCTGGAATATGACATCAGAATTAGTTTTCTAAAAAGTAAACCTGATCATTTCTTCCTCCTGCTTAAAACCTATCAGCATCTTCCTATTGCATCCAAGTACACACATTTTTGCCTTAAAATACAAGGCTTTTGGTAATTAAATCTTGGTGTTCTTTCCATTCTCATCTCCAGCAACCCATAGCATCTCCCACAGGCTCTTTAAACCACCTGGCTAGAGATCTTGTCAAGTTTCCTTATGTCAGCCTCATTTTTTATTCCCTTAACTTTGAGCATATACCATACCCAGTCCAGGAAGTGCCCTGACACTTTTTCCATCTGGCACAGAAGCTAACCTTCCTTCAAGGTTAATTAAGGCTGCGGAAAAAAAAACATACCTGTCTGCCCCATGTGAAGTTAATTCTTTGCTCTCCAATCTAGCACACTTTTCCATATTTTTAGCATAGAACTTTTAAAACAATATTTTATGAAATATACATACTGAAGTCAAATATGTTATCTGAACACAATGAAAGTTAATTAAAAATCAATACCAAAAAGATATCTAGAATCCTGAAATACCACACTTCTAAACTTCCCATGGGTCAGTAGAGGAATAACAAGGGAAATTATAAAACATTTTATACTAAAAGATTATAATACATGTTATATAAAGTACAAGAAATGGAGTGACATCCGTGAAAATCAGAGTGAAACTCCAAAAATTCTCCTCCTTAAAGCAACAAGAGAACTAGAAAAAATTGTTAGAATCAACTTTTTCAGAACTCTAGAAATTAACCAAACACTTGCAACATTCTGGGGAGTTTTTATTCAAGAAAAGTAACTGATCTCAGTAAAAATAGTGATCTTTGTGGAATTTGAATTTGCCCTAGTCCCTTATCCCATTAGTTGAAAATTAATACTGTAGTTCACGTTTGTGGTGAATACCAACAAACCAGCAACTGCTACAAACAGCAGAATGGGGCTGGAGCATCTTAAAAATCTCATTCCCAGAAAAATGGCATGATTTGACCTATTTAGTGGTTCCTAAAAGACCTACTTCAAGCTTACCTATATTTAACCTAAAGCACCTAATGGGAAAAGGCTTTTTCCCAAAGGCATTTGTTGAAAATAATGACAGGCAATTTTTTTTAAACTTTACAGTTGTCTGAGGCGGTGCATAAGAGTGGGGCAAACAATTTTATACATGTAATATATATATATATTATGATTTGTTTAGGTGTTCACTTCTACCATTAGAATCACTTCAAGGCCACATACTATACCAAGCAAATTTTTGTGCCCACAGATGCTAATAAAATGCTCAAGACATAGTAAGTATAAATGTTGGCTGAGGAAATAAGTGAATGAATGAATGAAAAGATACAGAAGAACTAAGATCCCTCTTCTGTTGTATATGTAACTGTTTCGATCATGAATTTTTTTTCTTTTTTTACATATTAGAACTTTCAGAATGTACTTGTTCCCACATCCTTAGATACAATTAAATAAAACTCATTGTTTTCTAGGGCTGCCATAACAAAGAACCACAGATTGAATGCCTTAAACAATAGAAATTTATTTCCCCACAGTTTTGGAGGCTAGAAGTCTTGAGATCAAGAAAGAACGAGCAGGGTTGGTTCCTTCTGAGGGCTGTGTAGAAGAATCTGTTCAAGGCATCTCTCCTTGGCTTTTGATGGCTGTCGTCTCTGTGTCTTTACACGGTCTTACCTCTCCCTCTGTCCATGTCTATGCCCAAATTTCCTCTTTTTACAAGGATATCAATTGATTTGGTTTAGGGCCCACCCTAATGACCTCATTTTAATCTAATCACCTCTCTAAAGACCCTATCTCCAAATAAGGTCACATTCTGAGATACTGGCAGTTAGGACTTGAACGTGAATTTTTGGGGAAACACAATTCAACCCGTAACACATATCCTCACTCCTATAAAAAGGGTGTGTTATGGTTATGTTCTTCAGTCTTTTCAGAATGTTTCCAAATAAGCCAGATTTTTCAGAATATTTTCTATTACCTTTAAAACATTATATCAAGAAGAAATCCCTAAGGTCTCTAGCAGTGGTTTTGAAACCCAGTTGTTACATCAAAGTTTGCACCAGAGCTGAAGGAAGAACAACTGGACTAATATTAGTCCTGGCTCAGACATTAAACATTGAATTTACCCTGGGCACAGGCCTTAAATAATCTGTGCTTCAGGGATATCAGCTTGGTGCTTTGCGACCATCTAGAGGGGTGGGATAAGGAGGGTGGGAGGGAGATGCAAGAGGGAGGGGATATGGGGATATATATACACGTATGAACATAGTTCATTCACTTTGTTATAAAGCAGAAACTAACACAACATTGTAAAGCAATTATACTCCAATAAAAATGTTAAAAAATAAATAAATAAAATGGAAAGGACACTGGATGCCTATCAACTAATCATAATTTATGAATCTTGTTAGGATCCTAATCTAAGCAAAGAGAATCAAAATATTCATGAGACAATTGGGAAATCTGAACACTCACTGGATATTTAACAATACTAAGAAATTATTATAAATTTTTTAGGAGTGATGATGGTATTGTGCTTATGGTTTAATAAGAATTCCTTATCTTTTATAGATAGGTGCTAACTTATTTACTAATAAAATGATATGATGCCTGTCCAAAAAAAAAAAATCTGTGCTTCAGTTCTTCACCTGGAAAAGGAAGTGTCTGGGCTGAATCCTGCAATCCCACAAGCCCAAAGACTCTGATTCTACCTGGTCTTATTTTGCCACAGCAACTGACACTGTTGGAGGTGACCTAGAAATAACATAAGAGTACTTATTTAAATGAAGAGATTAATATAAATTCAGTCGAGTTTGGAACTGTTTGCACAGCTGAAGACCATGAACCTTCCAGACTTCTTAGACAAATTCCATCCGTTCTCTGAGGACAAACTGCCTTTGGAATTATAAATGCACACAGATGTTGCTTTCAGCACAAAAAAGTACCTACGGTAAGTATCGCTCATGGCAGTGCCTTAAGCTACTCCAAAGTTATTTTCATCAAGATTGAGTATTCTAGCTGTCTTCATTTTCTCAAAAATTAGTCTTAGAAAAATAGAACTTATCACAACAGGTTACAGAATTTAAGTTATATATTAATTTATAAAAATTATCTTGGATTCTATGATACAATTCAAAGCGACTTACTAAATGGTATCCAGGTACTCTGAAATAGTAAATTTTAAAAGTATATATTTTTTAAATACGCCAAGTGACAACAGAATCAAGACAATGAAATGATCTTTATTGACGCAGGAAAAACAAGAATGCATTTAGAAAAGAATTCATTTCTTTTGATAAAAGTACTTTTATAAATTGCATACAGAGTATAATGATCAAAAGTTTTGGGAAACTTTTTGTTGAAAGAGAATGACTCATACAAACATTTCCTTTGAGAAATAATCATGGCATATTACAACACAAACCTATCATATATGTTAGGACAATTTGAAGCAATATCAATGCTGGAAGAAAAAAAATCCAGTACTTCAGAAGATTGTTTAAAACACAAAAGACTCCTTAGAAGGGACATCTACTTAAATTATCAGCTGAGACTAATTCTTGAGGGTATCAGATATATATTAAACTGGTATTAATTTATTTAAGCATATAATAGATGTTAGAGAGTAACAAGTGAGCTGACATCGAAAATCAACTGTCTCAATAACCAATATTGGACAATAATAATAATGACAAATAGTTTAAAGAGTACTACCAAAATGAAACTTTTAAGAAAAGTAGAGTGTGTTTGGGCTTTTTTTTATAACTATGATAATGAACAGCGTGAGTCTATGATGGTGCTTTGAATACCTTAAGCTTCTAAGACTTAAAAATTTTACTGCGACTGCTGCTGTTCTGGATAGCCAAAAGGTACTACAGAGCACGGGGCAGATGGCTATATAATCATGGCCTACAGTTACGAGATTTAGTAATTGATATAATGGTGAAAAGTGATATAGGGTTGAAAAAAGAACACCAGCAATATTAATGCACGTTACGGTGATCTGAGATTCATAATGTACTTTCTGAGAGTATACTGATCACCCAAAATTGATAAAGTAATTTCTTCCATTGAAGCAATACCCCATTCTACAAGTAATTTCTTACAAGATACTGAGTATCTCAATGTTCTTATGTGGTTCATTCACTTCTTATGGCTATGTGCTCCCAGAAAATGATTTACTCATTGTTTCTGGCAACAGCTCTGGAAAATATAGGTACTACTTTATATACCTATATAATATTTTAAAAGTAAATATTTCTCCTTTTCCTCCCATGATGTAAACCCCACTGCTAATTTTAATTAAGAAGTGGTACTAAATATTTTATGTGTGAATCTAAAGTATGAAGAGATTAAATGGCCAGCTTATTTTGCTAATCATGAAATAGAAACCCACCAACTCCCACTTCACTTAATAAGACACCCAAAAAAAGGCTCTCAGAGGGCTGCTCTCTGAATAGAAGGGCTCTTCCCACCTGTAGGATGAGAGCTGACATTCCCCCCTACTTAATTAGTTCATTCCATTATTTTCAATTCACCTAAGCTTTCCCTCCTTTTACTCTCCAGAGGCTTTGCAAATTATAAGACTGTCGCTTTCCTCTAAACTTGAAACCAGGAGTTCTTGACTTTTTAAAAAAATCATCCTTGAGATATAATTCACATACAATAAAATTCACCCATTTGAAATGCCCGATTCAATGTTTTTTAGTATATTCACAAAGTTGTGCAATAATCACCACAGTCAATTTTAGAACATTTTTATCCTTCCAAAAAGAAATCCCATACTTATTTTCAGTCACTCCCATTCCCCCCTCTCGCACCACTAGGAAACCAATAATCTACTTTGTCTCCATAGATTTACCAATTCTGGACCTTTCATATAAAAGGAATCACACAGTATGTGGTCTTTTGTGACTGGCTTCTTTGACTTACCACATATATATTTTCAAAGTTCAACCATGTGGTAGAATGTATCAATACTTCAAATCCTTTATTGCCAAATAATATTCCACTGTATAGATATACCACATTTTATTTATCCATGCATCAGCTGATGAACAATTGGGTTGTTTCCACATTTAGGCTATTATGAAAAATACTGAACATTCTTGTCCGTATCTTCGTGTGGATAGACATGATCTCATCTCTCCTGGATATATAGCTAGCAGTGAAATTTCTGTGTCATACAGAAAGTCTATGTTTAATTTAAGGAACTGCCAAACATTTTCAAAACAGCTGCACCAGTTTACATTCCACTCATCAATATATGATGGTTCCAATTTTTTACATCCTCACCAACACATACCATTATCTGAGTCATACTAGTGGATATAAAGTGGTATGTTATTGTGGTTATGATCTGCATTTTCCTAATGTGTAATGATGTCAAGCATCCTTTCGTGTGCTTATTGGCCATTTGCATATCTTCTTTGGAGAAATGTCTATTCAGATTCGTTGCCCATTTTTAGTTGGGTTACTTATCTTTTTAGCATTGAGTTTAAGAGTTCTTTATATCTTTTAGATACAAATCCTTTTTCAGATATATGATTTGCAAATATTTTCTCCCATCATATGGATTTTTTTACTTTTTTGATGGTATAATCTATAACACAAAGTTTGATGTAATCTATTCTTTCTTTTGTCATTTGTGCTTCTGGTGTCATATCTTTAAGAAAAAACACAAAAAAAACTGCAGAGCCCAGGTCATGAAGTTTTCTTCATATTTTTTTTCCTAAGAGTTCTATAGTTTTAGCTCTTACATTTAGGTCTATGACACATTTTAACGTAATTTTTTTGTATGGTATGAGGTAGGGCTATGCAACTTCATTCTCTGCATGTGGATATACAGTTGTCTCAGTACCAGTTGAAAAACTCTTCTTTCCTCCTTGAATTGTTTTGGTACTCTTGTCAAAAAGCAACTGATCAAAAATTTGTGTTTAATAATACAGAAAGAATTTAAGGAAAAAGATGACCTGAAAATTTCTAAAATCATAATCTGATGAGATTTATCCAGTAACCAACAATGGGGTCGAGAAATAGCTGGTCGACATCCAGATGACAGATACAATGTGGCAATGCAGACTCTATCCACATCAGTAACAAAGTTGATAATGGGTTAGGAGGGGGAAAGCTGAAATATCACAGGTAGGCAATAATATCATGTGTTTATTACATCATGTCATGACCAAAGTCAAGTAGGTGGCTGTGATTTTATGTGATTCATCTAGTTTGAAGATGTTATAAAGAGCAGCCTCAAAGGGTGAGGTGGGGTGTTTATAGGTGTGAATGGCAGGAACTAAGCAGGATGTGAGAACCAATTGCTCAGTAGGCTGGCTCAGAATAGGGTTTAGATCCAGTAGAGGCTGTGAATCAAGAAATGAAGGAGGAAAAAGAAATGAAATTGAGTTATTTGTAGTGAGGTGGATGGACCTAGAGTCTGTCATACAGAGTGAAGTAAGTCAGAAAGAGAAAAACAAACACCATACACTAACACATACATATGGAATCTTAAAAAAAAAAAATTGTTTATGAAGAACCTAGGGGCAGGACAGGAATAAAGACGCAGATGTAGAGAATGGACTTGAGGACACGGGCAGGGGGAAGGGTAAGCTGGGACGAAGTGAGAGAGTGGCATAGACTTATATATACCTACCAAATGTAAAATAGATAGCTAGTGGGAAGAAGCCGCATAGTACAGGGAGATCACCTCGGTGCTTTGTGACCACCTAGAGGGGTGGGATAGGGAGGGTGGGAGGGAGATGCAAGAGGGAGGAGATATGGGGATATATGTATATGTATAGCTGATTCACCTTGTTATAAAGCAGAAACTAACACACCATTGTAAAGCAATTATACTCCAATAAAGATGCTAAAAAAAAAAATGACACTGACAAAAAAAAAGAAATGAAGGAAGAAACCAAGCCAGGCAGACAAGGCAAATATGACAAAAGTTTGGGGAATGCCATCAGATTGTAAAGAAATAGACTAAGAATTTACCCCAGGTACTCTAGATGAGAAGTTGAGAACAGTCTCTACTCTTAGGGTAGAAAGAGGCTTTTTACATACTGCGTTCTTATTAAGGACTGGCTTATGAATTTGTAGGGATTTAGGCAGTATATCAATGCCTACAACTAAGAAGCACTTACTGATACAGCACTTGCTGTATCCCAGGTATGCTTCCAGTTGCTTTGCATATATTAACTCACCTGATTCTCATGAGTACCATAGTAGGTTAATCCTATCATATTAATAGAAGAGGTGACAAAACTAAGATTTAAAAAGGTTAAGTATCTTACCTAAGTCTCACAGCTATAAAACAGCTGAAACTAGATTTAAAACCAGATCTAGCTAACTCCAAATTATGTGGTCTTTTGATTATAATGGTGAAGATGAAGAAAAACTGCATTCAGATCAAGCTTAGTCTTCTACTTAAGTAATAAAACGTGGTATGCGGCTTGTGTGCTAGAGGTTCATAGGGCTTCTAATCTTCATTGGTTACTAGTATTACCATCCAACTAATCATCTATATATGAAACTTCTGAGCTATCTCTGATTTCTTCTCCCAACATGTCACTTCTATCTGACATCCATTTTCCATTCCATTCTCACGGATCTATTTCAAGTAATCATCACTCCTAAACTTGATAATTGTAGTATCTTCCAAACTAATCTTTCTACCTGTTAGCTTTCCTTATACAAATCCAAGTGATTCACTACTGCAAAACTAGTCCTGAAATGCAGTTCAGATCATAGTATATCTACGTTCAAAAATACTCAATATTCTCCCGTCATGTTCACCAAATCAAATAGAGCTAATTGACCTTCACGTTCCTGGCTTCCACAATGTAGCCATGACTTCCCATTCCAGCCTAGACATTTTAGCTGCCTACAGCTAAACTGTACCGTTTACTATTGTTGAAAACTACTCCATACTCCCAAACTTAATGCATTTATTTATTCTTTTCTCTGGGCATGGAATGCCTCCCCACATGTCTGCCCAGTGAAATCCAATCCATCTCAAATGCCACCTCTTCCAGGAAAACTATCCCAATTCCCTCAAAACAATAATTCCTTCCTCTTTTAATTATATTTTTTTCTTATACAGCTCATATAACTCTAAATTATTATATCTTTGTGGATTTTCCTAATCTCCCTTTCTAGACTTCAAGTTCTCTGAAAGCAACAATGCCTGTGTATTACTCTTGTCTGAATTCCAAAACACTTAGCAGTTGCTTTGAAATTATGGCCATTAAAAAAAATCATTGGATTAAATTATTAACGTTGAAAAAAATATAGTGGTGTATTAATCAGAACTATCTTGGTTGCAAATGACATATGCTCCATCTAACTTAGACCAAAAGAGAATTGTTTTGGGCTCATATGAACAAACTATGGAAAAGGAATGATAGGGCTATCTTCCAAATATCACAGATACAGGGATTTGTATCATGTTGCTATTCTTCTCTTATGGGTTGGCTTCATACCTACCTATTAAAGACTGACTTTGTCTTCCTTGCCAGAGACATGGCCACTAGTAGCTTCCCAATTTCCATCCTCTAAGCTTCAGGACCAGAGAGAAAAGGAATCTTCTGTAACACTCACCTCTACACCTGCACCTGTTTAAAAAAATACCAGAAAAAAAGTCTCTGACTGGCCCAGCTTGATTCACGGATTCACTGAACTTTTGACAGTGGTCAAACTTGAGCATAAGAAGGTAGTAGCTCCTGTTAAAGACCTCATGGATAAAGTAAGGCATCCATGTGTGTATGAGTTTTTTAGAGTGCTTTCTCAGAAGATGAGGGAAGGGGTTTATATAGACAAATATTTAATGTCTACTATAAGTAGTGAAAGGTTTCAGTGGTAGTAACTAGTTACTGCTTCACAGTTGAGTTTAAAAAAAAAAAGGAAAAGAAAATTTTAGTCTATCAATATATAAATAGCATTTTGGAACAAATGCTATCATTTGTTTTCCCATTTCTCATATTACTGTTCTTTCTCGAGCATTCCTAAGTGGGCAGGTTCAGATTTTGCATAGTTTATGTAGAAGTAAGACTATGTACAACTGTTGATAAATTTCCCAGATTGACTTGGAAAAGAAAAAGGCTGCTTATCATAACTATTTGGGAATCCAGTATTCCATGATGGTTAAAACAGTGTTACTGAATATAAATTTCAGCCTTTCTCATGTAGATTATTTTTTTCTACTTCCTTGCATCATATTTATCTCTCCTACTTTTATTGTTGGAAGGATCCACCATGTATCTTGCAGAGTATCATATGCACAGGACATCAAGAATCATAGTCTCAAATAACTATAATGGGCAGCAAGACAACATAAATGAGTAGGAAATAAGGTGATCTGAAAAGTGTCTACTCTTGAAATGGGCAGCTGCTATGCTACTCCAGCCAACTGAGGGAAGGCAGATGAGTGTTGTTAAATCAGGTGGTTCCTTATATTAAAAAATTCCAGAAAGTCAGGGTTATACATGAAACCCCTTGATTTTTATTTGTGAGCCACCAACTGAAATATTTTTCAAATGCTTTACAGACCAAACAGAGCAAATCTGCAGGTGAAACCTGACCTGCCAGTGTAATCTTCTGTAGATATGTTCAACAAGTACTCACTGAATGAATGCTTATGTACAAAACTAATGAGCTGAAAATCAAATCATGGTTTTCTATTAATTACATTCCAATAGTAGAGACTACTTTCTCCAGAAGAAAATGTTGGCCTCAGTCCACTAAAACACTGCTTAAAATTTTAACATTTACATGAGAATCATTCTTCTTTTATTAATGGGAAGCATAGGCAAATCTAATTTTAAAAATGACCCCTGAAGACGTTAGTCAAATGGATAATCGATTCACTCTTATAGATGCCTTCTCATATGGTATTAAAAGGATCACACAGCCAGCATTTATTGGCATTCTTGTTTATTTCTTGTTACTTAAATAACAAGAAGTTTAAATGTTTAAACTGCTCAACTTCATCCTTTTCAAGAAGGCATTTATAACTGCTATCAGCCAAACTGATATCTCTTTCTTTGAATTTCTATAGCGCTTATTTGTTGTATGTCATTTAATCATATTTCCAGGCTTCAAGGTGTTTCTTGACTAATAGAAGTGAAATATCTATACAGTGAAGCAATGGAAAGAACAACAAACTTGTTATTAGAAGATCCAGTCAGATTCAAATTCATTAATTGTGAATTAATTGTGAATATCAGAAAATTGGATTTCAGAGCAAAGAATAATACGAAATATAAGGGGTTTTATAATGATAAAGGGGTTAACCCCTAATCAAGAAAACATAATAATCCTAAAGATTTATACATCTAATAAGGGAATATCAACATATGCCAGACAAAAATTAATAGAACTTTAGGAGAAATAAATAAATCCATAATTACAGTCAGAGATTAATCACAGAGCAGAAAAAATCAAAATAGAAATATAAAACAATAATGAAAATCAATTATTCTCTGAGAAAAATCAGAACAATTGATAAACATCTAAAATGATGACAAAAAAAGGAGACTCAATACAAATTAACAGTATCATTAGATAAGATGGAAAATCTAACAAGAAGACAGCAACTACCAGAGTTCATTCAAGAAAAATAGAAAACCCTGTACAGACCTAGAGCTATTAAAGATATTGAATTTGTAGTTACAAACTTCTCTCACAAAGAAAATAAGATCAAAAAAGATCTAAATAAATGGAAAGAAAAATCCATGTTTATGTACAGGACAACTCAATATTGTCAAGAGGTCATTCTTTCCCTACTTGATCTACAGACTCAATCCCAATCAAAATCAACAAACTGATTCTAAAGTTTATATGGAGAGGAAAAAGACCCAGAATAGCCAACACAATATTGAAGGAGAGGAACAAAGCTGGAGGACTGACACTACCCAACTTCAAAACTTAACTATAAAGCTAGAATAATAAAGACAGACAAGTAAAAGAAACAGACAAGTAGATCAATGGAACAAAACAGAGAGCCCATAAATAGACCCAGATAAATACAGTCAACTGATTTTTGAAATAGGTGAAAGGCAATATATAGTGGAGAAAAGATAGTCTTTTCAACAAATAGTGCTGGAACAGCTGAACGTCCACAGGCAAAAAAAAAAAAAAAAAATTAATCTAGACACAGAACTTACACATTTCACAAAAACTAACACAAAATGGATCACAGACCTAAATGTAAAACACAAAACTATAAAAACCGTAGAAGATAACATAGGAGAAAACCAAAGAAACTAAGAAAACTCCACACCCAGATACCTTAACTTGTGAATTCTGTCACACATTTAAGGATGAAATAATATCAATTCTACACAAATCCATCTAGAAATTGAAGAGAAGGGAATACCTTCCAAGTGATTCTATTAGGCCAACATTACACTGATACCAAAACCAGGCAAAGACTTAAAATAAAACTACAGAACAATAGCCCTTATGAACACAGGTAAAAGTATCCTAAAAAAAAAATTAGCACATCTAATCCAACATTGCACAAGAAGGGGAATACATCATTACAAAGTGGGGATTATCCTAAGAATGCTAGGTTAATTAAACATGCAAAAATCAATGTATTTCATCATATTAACAAAAAGAAAAAAGTATATAAACCATTTTAATAGTCAAAGAAAAAGCATCTGTCAAAATCCAACATCGTTTTCTAATAAAAATTTTCAGAAAACTAATAATAGAAGTCAACTTCCTCAACCTGATAAAGGGAATCTGAAAAATCTACATCTATCATCATATAAGTCTGTGTGAAAAATCTGAATGATCACCAACAAAACAAGAATGTCCACTCTCACCACCTCTATTCAACATGGTACTGCAACTTCTAGCCAATAAAATAAGAAAAATAAGTAAAAGGCATTTAAAATTAGATAACACAAAAACAATATCTTTGTTTATAGATAACATGATCATCTATGTTGAAAAACTGCTGGAATCTATAAAAAAGCCATTAGCACTAAAAAATGAGTTTAGGAAGTTGCAGGATACGCTTTAATATAATATTGGAAAAATTAATTTTGTTTGTATATACTAGAAATAAACAACAGAAACTGAAATAAAAACAATACCATTTACAATCATATTAAAAATATGAAGTACTTAGGGGAAAATCTGGCAAAATCGGGCAAGACCTGTACATTGAAAACTTTATTTATAAAAGATGACCTAAACAAACAAAGGGATAAACTTTGTTCGTGGGTCAGAAGACTCAGTAGTGTTAAGATATCAATTCTCCCCCAAATTAATCTATAGATTCAACATAATTCTAACCAAAATTCCATCAGGCTGTCTTAAAAAAATTGAAAAACTAATTCTAAAATTCATGTGTGAACTCAAAGGACTTAGAATAGCCAAAGCAACTCTGAAAAATTTGAAAGTCAATCCTACCTGATTTCAAATCTTATTATAAAGCTACAGTAATCAAGACAGTATACTATTGGTACAAAAATAAGTGAATCAATGTAATAGAATAGAGATTCCAAAAACAGATCCAAATTACATGAACAAAATATTCTGGAAAAGGTAATTAATTCAGTAGAGAAAAGATTTTAAGCGAATGGTGCTAGAAAAATTATAAATTTATTTGCAAAAAAAAAGGATTCTAATCCATACTTTACACCATATATAAAAATTAAATCAAGGTGGATCACAGCCTTAGCATAAAATCTGGGACTAAAAATTAAAGAAAAAAAATAAAGAGAAAGTGACCTTAGATGAGGTTAGATATGACACCAAAAGCACAATTCATAAAAGAATAAAATGATAAACTAGATATCATCAAAAAATAACTTCTATTATTCAAAAGACACTGTTTAGGAGAACAAAAAGACAAGTCACAAAAGAGAAGAAAATAGCTGGAAATCATATAACTGATGAACAACTTGTATATAGAACATACAGAGTACTTTGAAAACTCAACAATAGGAAAACATACAATCCAGTAAATTTTAGCAAAAGATTTAAGCAGAAACATCACCAAAGAAGATATGTGGATGGCAAATAAGCAAACGAAAAGATGCTAAAATCATTAATCATTAGGGGAAAACACATTAAAATGGCAAGATATTACCACTACAAACCTATCAGAATGATTGAAGTTTAAAAGACTAACCATACCAAGTGTTGGCAAGAATGTGGAAGGACTGGAACTTACATACATTGCTGATTGGAATGTGAAATGGTCAATTTTGGAAACCAGTTTGACAGGTTCTTGAAAAGTTAAACATATATCTGCCATAACATACAGCCATTTAACTCACAGGTATTTACCCAAAATAAAAGAAAGCATATAACCATACAAAGATTTGTACACAAATGTTCATAGGGCTTTACTTAGGATAGCAAAAAAACTAGAAACAGAAAGACCTGCATGTGAATGGAATTGTAACTATTGTCACAAATAACACAGATGAATCTCAAAATTACATTGGATGAAAGAATAAGAGTTCATACCATAAAATTCCATTTATATAAAACTGTCAAAAATGCAAACCAATACAGAGTGATAGAAGGCAGAGCAGCTGTTACTTGGTGATGCAAAGAAAGAGATCAAGAGAAGTGGGAGGGAGGGATTACAAAAAGGCATGGGGAAATGTCTGGGGATGATGCATATGTCCACTATCCTGATGGCTATGAGGCTTGGCAATGTATAAACAAATCCAATCTTATCAAATTATGTATTTTAAGTAGGCATTGCACATTGTGTGTCAATTATATCTCAAACTGTTAAAAGAGAGAGAGAGATGCATCCCTTACCAATCTAAGAACACATGATAGAAGAATTTTGAAAGAGCTTTTTCTCTTGATTACCATAATCAAAAGCAAATGTTAAGTCTAAAACAAAGTAACAGACAACAATTTTCTCCAAGTCATCCATCCTCTATCAAAATTCCTAGCACAAACAGTAGTAAAACAACATTTAGAATGTTAAAATAAGGCTAAAGGTCCTCTGACTCATGATAATGGACAGACTTTCTCATGGAATCCCTCCAATATTGAATGACATGAATAAAAACCAGTTCTCCATCTGGATCAATGATGCAACAGTTTCTGAAACATTCTTACTTTAAGTCTTTGATCATATTGTCTCCCCAACATGGAATTCTTGCCCCTGACTTCTTTTGCTCCATTCAAATGCCTATGATTCCTTCAAAACACATCCCAAATGCCATCTCTTCTATTAAAGTGCTCCTTGATGAATATAATCCTTCATTCCAGGAGTGGGAAAACTACAGCCTGGCCTGCTGCCTGTTTTTGTAGAAGTTTTACTGGAACACAGCCATACCCATGAATTTAGGTATTATCTATCTATGGCTTCTTTCATCATACAATGGCAGAGTTGTGCACTTATGACAGAGACTGTATGGCCCACAAAACCACATATTTACTATCTGGCCTTTTATAGGCAAAGTTTTCTGATCCCAGTTTTATTCCTTTAAATTCTCACATTTCATACCTCTCTTAAGCAGCATTCATTATATTATTCATCTTCTTAACTTATGTTTAAGATCTTTAAGGGCAGGGAGTCAATTGTACAAACACCATGCTGTGCTTTGCGGCAGTTCTCAATAAACATCTGTTAAATCAGGCAATTTATGAATGAAAAGAGTTAAATCAACAGCAGATACTCACTAGGAATAGCTTTTAATTGTGGAATAATAAGAGTGCACTGCTTTCATCAGGTTAGGCTATGATACTGCAGTAACCTTTGTCTTTAGCTCAAAGAATTTCAGAGTTGGAATAGGCTTTAAAGCTCATCAGATCCAATCTGCTCTTTTTTACCTGAAAAAACTGAGGTCCAGAGAGTTTAAGTGATTAGCCAAGGATAAATTAAATATTGTTAGAACAAAGACTAAAACTCATGTATGCTAGAGATAATGGAACAGACAGGTCCATGGTCAGGCTTCAAGAGATAGGCTAACTCCCTCAAAATGTATAGCTGCAAAATTTTGTGTATGTGTATGTAAACATCTTCTTGGAAAGGATTTTTTATATATTCTCATCAGAGTCAAAAAAAGTTCATAATTGCAAAATGGTTAAGAAAAAACAAAACTAAGGAAAAGATATTCTTTGGAGAATTACTGATTGTTATCATCTAGTTAAGTAACAAAGCCATGACTGGCCCACAGGTCTAATCATCCCTGTATTCTTTATTACATCCAAGGCAGAAGCCAATACACATTCTACCAGTTTAAACAGCCACTGTGAGTAGCAATTCAAGCAATCCAGGTATCCCTCTTTATTTTCCCCTAAGGATATTTCAGTGTATAAGTACTTCTGCAGTACTTATCAAAACAATCAAATCAAGATTGTGTGTGTGTGTGTTTAGCAGGGGGGTGAGGGTGGGAGTTAATGTGAAAGTAAAAAGGTGTATATTTCCTATTTTAAGTAATATTCCAAGGAGGTTATTTGGTATGCGTGAAGAAAAATAATTTAATGAGATGTCAAATAATTTATTATCATTACCATTCTATTTTCAGAAAATCTCTGTCAAAAAAATCTTCCAATAAAATGAATCAATGAGACTGATAATACAAGTACAAACTCAGCATGACATTAAGTTTCTGTAGATAATGATACTTTCAAGAGTGATACTTGTATCAAACAGCGATACTTTCATATAAACTAAATACTAATGTGCACTGCCTCTAAATAGTAGCATTACTATTGCCAAACTTATCAGACCACACTTAAAATTGAGCTTAAAAACCTGTTTGTTACACTACTTAAAACAAAACAAAATAAAACAAAACACTTACTTGAAAGTTCTACTGAAAGGAAATTAGCAGTAAGAGAATTGGTTAAGGAGATGAAAAACAATATAAACATACAAAAATTTCACTCATATTACTCAAAAAAGTATAAAATACTTAGAACTATTGTTGACAAGAATGGTCACAGAACCTTTATGAACAAAAAACTAAAATCTTATTAGAGGATAATGGAAAGATATTTAATGTTTTTGAATAAGAATTCTAAATATTATTTTTAAAGTAAGTCTCTCAATGTTACTATGTATATTTAATGAATTCCCTATTAGAATCCCAATTTTTGTCCTTTATCAAATAAAATTATCTTAAATTTATATGGAGGAATAGATGCTCAAAATTTGAGGAAAAAAAAAGTTTTGGAAGTCCTAGACACGGGAATCAGAGAAGAAAAAGAAATAAAAGGAATACAGATTGAAAAAGAAGTAAAACTGTCACTGTTTGCAGATGACATGATACTATACATACAGAATCCTAAAAATGCCACCAGAAAACTACTAGAGCTAATCAATGAATTTGGTAAAGTTGCAGGATACAAAATTAATGCACAGAAATCTCTTGCATTCCTATACACTAATGATGAAAAATCTGAAAGAGAAATTAAGGAAACACTCCCATTTACCATTGCAACAAAAAGAATAAAATACCTAGGAATAAACCTACCTAGGGAAACAAAAGACCTGTATGCAGAAAACTATAAGACACTGATGAAAGAAATTAAAGATGATACCAACAGATGGAGAGATATACCATGTTCTTGGATTGGAAGAATCAATATTGTGAAAATGACTCTACTACCCAAAGCAATCTACAGATTCAATGCAATCACTATCAAATTACCAATGGCATTTTTTACAGAACTAGAACAAATCATCTTAAAATTTGTATGGAGACACAAAAGACCCCGAATAGCCAAAGCAGTCTTGAGGGAAAAAAACGGAGCTGGAGGAATCAGACTCCCTGACTTCAGACTATACAAAAAGCTACAGTAATCAAGACAATATGTTACTGGCACAAAAACAGAAACATAGATCAATGGAACAGGATAGAAAGCCCAGAGATAAACCCATGCACATATGGTCAACTAATCTATGACAAAGGAGGCAAAGATATACAATGGAGAAAAGACAGTCTCTTCAATAAGTGGTGCTGGGAAAACTGGACAGCTACATGTAAAAGAATGAAATTAGAACACTCCCGAACACCACACACAAAAATAAACTAAAAATGGATTAGAGACCTAAATGTAAGACCAGACAGTATAAAACTCTTAGAGGAAAACATAAGAAGAACACTCTTTGACATAAATCACAGCAATATCTTTTTTGATCCACCTCCTAGAATAATGGAAATAAAAACAAAAATAAACAAATGGGACCTAATGAAGCTTCAAAGCTTTTGCACAGCAAAGGAAACCATAAACAAGACAAAAAGACAACCCTCAGAATGGGAGAAAATATTTGCAAATGAAGCAACTGACAAAGGATTAATCTCCAAAATTTACAAGCAGCTCATGCAACTCAATATCAAAAAACAAACAACCCAATCCAAAAATGAGCAGAAGACCTAAATAGACATTTCTCCAAAGAAGACATACACATGGCCAAGAAGCACATGAAAAGCTGCTCACCATCACTAATTATTAGAGAAATGCAAATCAAAACTACAATGAGGTATCACCTCACACCAGTTAGAATGGGCATCATCAGAAAATCTACAAACAACAAATGCTGGAGAGGGTGTGGAGAAAAGGGAAGCCTCTTGCACTGTTGGTGGGAATGTAAATTGATACAGCCACTATGGAGAACAGTAAGGAGGTTCCTTAAAAAACTAAAAATAGAATTACCATATGATCCAGCAATCCCACTACTGGGCATGTACCCAGAGAAAACCATAATTCAAAAAGACACATGCACCCCAATGTTCATTGCAGCACTATTTACAATAGCCAGGACATGGAAGTAACCTAAATGCCCATCGACCAACGAATGGATAAAGAAGTTGTGGTACATATATACAATGGAATATTACTCAGTCATAAAAAGGAACGAAACTGAGTCATTTGTTAAGACGTGGATGGATCGAGAGACTGTCATACAGAGTGAAGTAAGTCAGAAAGAGAAAAACAAATATCGTATATTAATACACGTATGTGGAACCTAGAAAAATGTTACAGGTGAACCGGTTTGCAGGGCAGAAGTTGAGACACAGATGTAGAGAACAAATGTATGGACACCAAGCGGGGAAAACCACTCTGGGGTGGGGATGGGGGGGTGCTGAATTGGGCGATTGGGATTGACATGTAAACACTGATATGTATAAAACTGATGACTGACAAGAAACTGCAGTACAAGAAAACAAACAAACAAACAAACAAAAAACAACAACATCAAAAAAAAAATGTTGCTGGAAGCCTCTATTATCAAATCATGGACTTAACAACAAAGTGCATCAGATAATATGATTATTGTCAGATAGATAATCTCCCCAATAATGAGACCAAGGATTTGAGAAAGGGGTCAATGGCTTAAGAAATGGTACTGGCAAAACTAAATATATGTCTTGAGGAAAATCAAATTAGATTACAATTTTACATCATATCTTTAAAAATTTAGGATTAAAGACTTGAATATAAAAGGATAAAACAATAAAAATCCCATAAGAAAATACAGCACATTCTATGTATAATAAAGAGTTTTGAAAGACTTTCATGATCAAGAATGAATTTATTATAAAATTATCAAAGTAAACATATATTTATTCAAAGCTTTGAAACTTTTGTATGGCAAAAGATATTATGAACAAACTCAATCAACAAACTATAAATTTAGGGAAAATATTAAATAAAGAGAGTAAACTCTATGTTATAAAGAATTCTTAAAACTTGGTAAGGCAGATATGAACACCCAGTAGAAAAATTAGCAATTAAAGGGCTATTTACATAAAAGAAAATTCAAATTTGAGGGGGAAAAAACATTAAACAGAAGCTCAAACGCAGAGATTTGTAAATTAAAATAACAATGAACTGTCATTTCACACCTATCAGCCTGGCAAACACTTAAAAGACAGATTACAACCATTATTAGTGTAGATGAGCCAAAAAGTGTAGTCTCATACATAGCTATGATAAATGTTAAAAAAAAAAAAAAAGACATTTAAAACAAAATCTGGCATTTCTTTAAAATATATGTTAAATGTTAAAAATATATTTATTTTTAATTACCCATGAATACTGTCATTGAATATCTTTTCAACTGATATCTAATACACATTTATTAATATATTTTAATGAGGTTATTTATGAGCAATATATTTTTATAGAATTAGAGGGAAAGAAGATATCCCAAATTATATCTGATTTCTAAAACTGACATATTTTTTATCACGGTTTGAACAAGTAATAATACAAACATTATTTTTTCTATATCTATTAGGAATAGTTTAAATGTCAATCTTAATAGACTCTAGGTATTTGTGTAACCACAGTACGTAAGAGAGTACTGCTTTTCTGATGCTTAAATTCTCGGAAACACTGTTAGAGACTGTCACCGGGGGAAGTCTTGTTTTCCAGAGGCTAAATTTAAATTAACATAAATCTTACAATTGTACATTTCTATGAATAAATATATCTCAGAAGACACAATTCAAAACACAAGACAAAATTCCACCTTCTAATTCAGTCATAAGTTTCTGAAAACACAACCAATCAACATTTGTAAAATATAATGTTAAAGATAATTTTGTTTTATATCATAAGTAGATCACAGTTTTCACATATAAAATGGAAAATAATAAGCCATATTTTACTTTAAATAGCCAATAATTAGGGTATTTTTCTCTTTAGCTAAATATAGAAACCACTCAATTCCTCATTAAACTCCTCCTGCATAGATATATATAATCAATGACCTTACTCCATTAAATCTATGAAAACTCTTTACTTTTTTACCACCTTCATACTACAGTTGTTCCTTAACAGTTTCCATTGAAATACTCATGGATAACAGTGAAAGAACTTGTATAGTTCCTTAGGAAAATTATTCACCTATTCTATAATGTTTCTAAACCAAGAATATTAAGTCTCTTTAGCTCACTGACTTTCCAGTTTTAATCCTTCCCCAGAGGAAATCTATGTGTGGGTAATTTTTGCTCTAGGGCACTTGCAGATTTGTTCCAGATAATAGGAAATGAACAGCTAAGTTACAGCATGCAAATTTCTGCTCTGGTAGCATGTTTCTTAATGTCATAGCTCTTATTATTTCAAAAACAAATTAAACAAGGGAGTTCTGTAGAAAGCCAATTAACCAATTTAGGCAGCAGCTTAATACAAATCACTGCCCCTTACTTTCACCCGACATGATGTTTTGTGATTCTAAGATGTCAATGTTTAAGTGCACATCTGTAGCAAGTGACTGTTTAAAAGTGACTCGAGGTGCCTACACAAGCATTCTACTGGGATGCATATGGTAAATGTAAATTTTGATTTATTTTCACTTCCTACCTCTGTCATGTGGTTTCATTCTTTTAGTGTCGTATTATAAACAAAATTGGAAAAAATGTGTAGAAAGAGCACAGAGCTAAAAATCATCAGAATGAGATTATAATCCCAGGTTTATATCAAGGAAACTGTATTTGGTCCAAACACCAGTTACATGATGGAATGGCCATAAGGAAGGCTACTTCATAATTTCAAGACTTTATGCACATTTTGAAACAAAGTTAATGTATATGGATAATTTTGCTGTTTGTTTTTCTCTTTAATTATCACAGAACTTTAGTCCTGATTATGAGCCATTGGGGTCAATTTCAACAGGAAATATTTAGTGAGACCCAGCTCAAAAGACATCTGATCTTTGAGACTGCTACACCTTCCCTAGACAGAGTTTCTTCGGCACCTCCTCCTCAGTAATTCCCATTTAAAACACTTAGATTTGTTGAACCATGTTCAACCAATCTGGGTATAATTCATGAAACCACTTCAGTCAATACATAAACATGTATCCAGGGGTCAGCAGAAAAAAATAAACACAACATAATAACTATTGACAATGACAAGTAAATAATGGTTTATAAGAACTAATTCATTTCTAAACATTTATTTACTACTATTTAAAATTAACCTTAGCATTTCTATAACATGCAACATGTATAGTTTATTTCAAAGTTTATATAGTACAGAAACGTTTTAAGAATTGTACTCATTTATGATCATTTATATTCCTAGAAAAAAATTTTAAGTGTAAAGTGAATGGACAACTTGAATAAACTTTTAGAAAATTAAGACATTATAATGAAATATTAGAGACGAGATTAAATTATCTACAAAACAGATATAAGGGCTTCCCTGGTGGTGCAGTGGTTGAGAATCTGCCTGCTAATGCAGGGCACACGGGTTCGAGCCCTGGTCTGGGAAGATCCCACATGCCGCGGAACAACTAGGCCCATGCGCCACAGCTACTGAGCCTGCACGTCTGGAGCCTGTGCTCCGCAACGAGAGGCCACGATAGTGAGAGGCCCGCGCACCGCGATGAAGAGTGGCCCCCGCTTGCCACAACTAAAGAAAACCCTCGCACAGAAACGAAGACCTAACACAGCCAAAAATTTTTTTAAAAATTAATTAATTAAAAAAAACAGATATAAAACTAAAGAAAAGAGAGGAAGACTGAAAATGAAAAGAGCAAAGTACCACAGGACAAATAAAAGCATTAAATGAAAATAGCCAAACACAGGAAAAATATATCATAACTGATCTCTATAAAGCTCTTAGATATTATGTACCTCTCCTGCTGCTCCCACTTCATTCTATCAGTAATAACTGTGGTTTTTATGTCAAAAGAAGACTGTTCTATTTTTAGCCTTTGAATAACCATTAAAAAATCACAAGGACAGATATTTGGCAAAACCTGCTTACACTTTAATAAACTTGCATGGGGTCCTTGACAAGTAATGATGTTATTCTCATAAAGGCTTGATTATTTCATTTACTAAGTATTATATTTGAAAAGAATGATAACACTTTTGTGTTAAGAATGTACAACTGAATAAGATGTGTTAATACTGTTGGTGTTGATTTGCAAGATCTGCCAACACAGTATATGTTCTCCCCTCACAGAGCTAGAGATATGTATTCTCTGGAATGGCATCTCTGGTATCTCTTAACCAGTTTCCTCGGCCCATCTCCCTGACTAAATGCCCTCATAACAGAGTTTCACTTTTTATCTTAATACCCCTGCACTTAGCATAAGGCGCTATATATTCTAGGGGACTCATTAAGTCTGTTTTTTGGATGAACAGATGAGTGAATGGACTGATGGACTAGGCTTACAAAGGGAAGAGGAAGAGGAAAGGGGGGAAGAAATGCTCCATCCCCAGGCTGTGAATTCCTTGAAAAGAGCTCATTCTTATTCATATTTATCATTTTAGCAGTTAAGTGTGATATCTGGCATATATTAAATCTTCAAATAATGTTTGCAAAATGAATGAGTGCATGATTTATGTTAGAATTTCACTCAGCATGTGATTCTTACAAGTGTAAGTTTGTATCATTAATTAGAAACTTAGTTGATGCTTTCATAGAATATTACTCTCTTCTGTTCTAACTTTAGCCCCTATAACTACTTTTTTATGAGACTAAAAGAAACATTTCACAAACTATACAAAACATTACTCATTATTTTTACGATCATCCCTTATATACCTTACTCATTCACTAATTTAATATTTTCTCTAAACTGTATTTTATATATGCTGTAACATATTGTCTACTTTGTTTCCTGCAAATAGTTCACTTTCTTTCCCTTTTAAATACTTTATGTTAAGAAATCTTACTTTAATTAAATCTGTTTATCTTTTCCCTAATAATGTGTTTCTTTGCTTTTAGAATTTGAAATTCCTTTCCCTTCCAGATATTTGATATTCAATTTTACGTTTTCTAATGCAACAGTGGCTTGATTTCTTTCTCACTCTGCTATTAACCAGTTGGAATTTATTTTGCTATGAACTATGAGGTGAGGATCTAAATATTTTCCTAATCCCTATGAAATAGTCCAAACGCCATTTATTAAATATTATTTTGCGGGACTTCCCTGGTGACACAGTGGTTAAGAATCAGCCTGCCAATGCAGGGGAAACGAGTTCGAGCCCTGGTCCAGGAGGATCCCACATGCCGCGAAGCAACTAAGCCCGTGTGCCACAACTACTGAGCCTGTTCTCTAGAGCCCACAAGCCACAACTGTGGAAGCCCGTGTGTCACAACTACTGAGCCCACATGCTGCAACTATTGAAGCTTGTGCGCCTAGAGCCCATGCTCCACAACAAGAGAAGCCACCACAATGAGATGCCCATGCACCACAACGATGAGTAGCCCCCGCTCGCCGCAACTAGAAAAAGCCCATGTGCAGCAATGGAGACCCAACACAGCCATAAATAAATAAATAAATAAATTTAAATAAATAAATAAAAATAATTATTTAATAAGATGATTCGTGAGCTCTTATAAATGGACGCACTGATCACCAAGAGCTGTCATGAGTTCTTTAAGAGGTCACACCAGATTTTAATTTTCTTTTATTTTTTAATTAGAATTACTAACCTGGAAAATTATAGACACATCAAAGTTGCTAACAGTAATATCAACACTCATTGAACACTTACTTTATGCCAAGAATTGAGTATTATATCATTTAATCCTCACAATAATCCTATGAGGGAAAATATTGCCATTTTAAAGATAAAGAAATTGAAAAAAAAAAAAGATGAGGAAATTGAGTCAAATAGACAGTAAAGCAACCTGCCAAAGGTCATGGAGTTAGTCAATTATGGGTGTAGTATTCAAACCCAGAACACTGCAGAGGTTTTGTCCTTTTTTTTTTTTTTTTTTCTGTACGTGGGCCTCTCACTGTTGCGGCCTCTCCCATTGCGGAGCACAGGCTCCGGACGCGCAGGCTCAGCGGCCATGGCTCATGAGCCCAGCCGCTCCGCGGCATGTGAGATCTTCCCGGACCGGGGCATGAACCCGTGTCCCCTGCATCGGCAGGCGGACTCTCAACCACTGCGCCACTAGGGAAGCCCAAGGTTTTGTTCTTATAACCACTATGCATATGGCCTCATATAAGTGGAAAAAATTTGATTAAGGCTCTCATGAAATTATTATAGAAAAGATGGAAAATATTAGGCTGGATGACCTTTCCGTTAGGTAGTTTCAAAGTTGGCTAAACATTTGCCCAAGACTCTGACTGATCAGTAGATCTTTATCAATGTAGAATGTTTCTAGTATCGTGCCTTGTGATTCTATATTTGGACCCAAACTATTAACAATATTGTTATCAGTGAACTGGGTGAAAACACAATAGGCTTATAAAATATTTTCAGATAGCATATATCTTGGAGTTATAACTCATCTTTTAGAAGGCAGAAAGAGTAACTTAAAAGGACCCAAAGTGTTTTAAGGAACAGCTTATATTTACATGTTGAAATATAGAAGAAACAAATACAAGGTTTCACCTTTAAGTTACAAAAATCATTTTGAACAGATAGAATGTAAAACAATAACCTGCCATCTTAAACTATCAAATTGATAGGCACCACAAATAAGAGCACTGTTGGAAGGCACTTGGGAACTTTTTATAAGATTTGAAAATATGCCTGTCCTTTGAACCACCAATCCTATTTCTAGGGATTGTTCATAACAAAAAAATGCTGGAGAAGGTGTGGAGAAAAGGGAAGCCTTCTACACTGTTGGTGGGAATGTAAATTGGTGCAGCCACTATGGAGAACAGTATAGAGATTCCTTTAAAAACTAAAAACAGTTACCGTATGATCCAGCAATCTCACTGCTGGGCATATATCCAGAGAAAACTCTAATTAGAAAATATACATGCACTCCAATGTCCACAGCAACACTATTTACAATAGCCAAGACATGAAGCAACCTAAATGTCCATCGACAGATGAAAGGATAAAGATGTGGTGTGTGTATATATACATATATATATATATATATATATATATATATATATATATACACACACATACACACAATGGAATACTACTCAGCCATAAAAAAGAAAGAAAGAAGGCCATTTGTAGCAACATGGATGGATCTGGAGATTATCATACTAAGTAAGGCAGACAGAGAAAGATAAATATCATATGATATCACTTATATGTGGAATCTAAAATATGATACAAATGGACATATTTACAAAACAGAAATAGACTCACAGACAGGGGAAACAAATTTATGTTTCCAAAGGAGAAAGGGGGTAGAGGGATAAATTAGGAGTTTGGGATTAGGAGATACAAATTACTATATATAATATAGATAAACAACAAGGATCTACTGTTTAACACAGAGAACTATACTCAATATCTTGAGTATACTCAAGATACTCAATAACCTACAATAAAAAAGACTATATATATGTACATAAATTATGTAATTTAACATATATACACATAATTGTGTATGTGTATAAATTGTATATGTGTATAAAATTGAATCACTTTGCTGTACACCAGAATCTAACACAACAGTTAAAACAAATTACAGAATCAGTGAATGATGGGGCCATCTATACAATGGAATATTCTTCAGTCATTTAAAACGCCTCTGGAGACAAATGCTTGACACAGAAAGTTGTTCACAACATAGTTCAATGAAGTAATCATTATAAACAGCATGCAAAATGGATTTCATTTTTGGAGGAAAAAAAAGAAAGAGAAAGGAAAGGCGGGAGAAAGTAAAAGGAGGGAGGACGACAGTGAAACAGAAAGAAATGGAAAGAAAAGAGGGAAAGTGAATCTACTAATAAACTTTTTTTTTCATTGTGTTCCATTCTAATAAATGCATTGTACATCTTCTTCCACATATAGAAGTGCTTAATTAAAACACAGATACAAGTACTTAATCGAAACATTTTCATGGAACAATACTCACTTTTTCTGTGTATAAGGCTGTAAAATATTTTCTAATTTATACTATTCTATTTCTTTTTTTAAATGCTAGTTGTAATTAACTAAGTTAACTTCACAGCTGACTTAATAGGTAGCATCCTACAGTTTGGAGAAACACAGATCTAGAGAATGCCTGCAAGGATACACAATGATGTATTAATAGAGGCTATAATAAGTACAATTTGGAATTTCTTTTTTGCTTTTCTATTTTTTTAACTTCTATGATAAACAAATGAGAAATACAAGAATATTTTCTGTAAGAAATAAAAAGTACTGTAGAGATAGTAATTGTAGAGACAGTAATTAATAGCAGTTCATGTGAAAAATATCTAGTTACTCTAATGGACCTCTAGCTTAAAAATAAGACAACAATGTGCATTAGGTGCCAGCAGAACTCGTATATTCTTAGCATTAAAACATACATACATACATGCATGCGTGCACACACACACACACCATGTAAAACAAGGCAGGTTTATTTACACAAGGGTCTACTGGTCTTTGTATATTGAGATCCTTGTGTTCACTTCTGCATACCATGCTTCCACTGAAGAACCTCTACAGGAGAAACAGTATGATAGAGTCTGTAAATTATATAACATGAAGAACATCAAAGGAACAAAGGATCTGTAGCCTGATGTCTTTTCAAATATCTGAAAGGCTTTTATTTGAATAAAAATCACAGAATAGAAATAAAATTTAATGTATGGAAGTCATGGAAGAAGTAAATCTGGGTGGATTTTAGCTTTATATAAAGAGGAATTCTAGCACTTATTTAAGAATGGTATGCACTGCCTCAAGTAGGAACTATGCTCTTTACAATGTTCCTCAACAATCTGACCCTTTATTTCAGAAAACTGATCTAAAATTTTTAGTACCTGTAGGCTAGTAACATATCCAGTTCCCAGATCTCTGTCCCACCCTAGACAGATCTTTTTTGGGCTTTCTCACTGTACCTAAATGAACAGAACTAGCTCCCTTGGGAAGGTAATCAAGTGCCTATCAATGGCAGTGTTCAGACACACAAACGATAACCAGTAAGTGGGGATACTGTAGAACAGAACTTCTACATCAGACAGAACTGAACTAGGCAATCAGTACATTTTCTAAAATAAACAGATTTATATTTTAATGGAGAAAAATCTCCTTTGCTCATTAAAATTGACATAATTTCATAAGGATAAAATTAGGATTCCTAAGAGGGAGTTTATAGTGTAATTCCTAAATAAAAATATTTTGGCTCTATCATATGCATTTGTAATTCTGTGGGAGGTATTTTATGTGCTTATAAGCATATATGAATATATATTGTTTCATTCCCTTCTTTATACACAGGAGTCTTAACACACACAGTGTTCTGTACTTTTTTTTTCCACATAGTGATGAATCTTAGAGAATTTTTCATTTCAGTATTTAAATAGCTTCAACATTTTATATAGCTACATAGTACTCCATTTTATAGCAGTACCATTGTTCATTTGACCACTCCATGATTGATAGTTATTCAGGATGTTTCTGTTCTTTGCTATTACAAACCATGTTGTAACAAATAACCTCATAAACACATCATGCCTCATGTGTAAGTATACCTGCAGAGAGATATATTAAATATATATAATAAATACTATATTAAAGGGAATATGTGTTGGTAATTTTCATAAACATTAATAAATTGCCCTCCAAATGACTGACATTTTAGAATCCCACCCACAATATGGGAGGGTCTGATTTCCCTCAGCTTCAACAACACAGCAATTGCACAGTGTTTTAATGTGAAAAGACTTACATTTCAAGATAGAATATATAAACCATAAAGAAAAAATGTTCTAGAATCCAACAACACATTAAAAGGATCATACACCATGATCAAGTGGGATTTATCCCAGGGATGCAAGGATTCTTCAATATACGCAAATCAATCAATGTGATACACCATATTAACAAATTGAAAAAGAAAAACCATATGGCCATCTCAATAGATGCAAAAAAAGCTTTCTGTCCTACACAGTAGACAAAATTCAACACCCATTTATGATAAAAGCTCTCCAGAAAATGGGCAAAGAGGGAACCTACCTCAACATAATAAAGGTCATATATGACAAACCCACAGCAAACATCATTCTCAATGGTGAAAAACTGAAAGCATTTCCTCTAAGATCAGGAACAAGATAAGGATACCCACTTTCACCACTATTATTCAACATAGTTTTGGAAGTCCTAGCCATGGCAATCAGAGAAGAAAAAGAAATAAAAGGAATACAACTTGGAAAAGAAGAAGTAAAACTGTCACTGTTTGCAGATGACATGATACTATACATATAGAATCCTAAAGATGCCACAAGAAAACTACTAGAGCTAATCAATGAATTTGGTAAAGTTGCAGGATACAAAATTAATGCACAGAAATCTCTGGCATTCCTAAACACTAATGATAAAAAATCTGAAAGAGAAATTAAGGAAACACTCCCATTTATCACTGTAACAAAAAGAATAACATACCTAGGAACAAACTTACCTAGGGAGACAAAAGACCTGTATGCAGAAAACTATAAGACACTGATGAAAGAAATTAAAGATGAAACAAACAGATGGAGAGATATACCATGTTCTTGGATTGGAGGAACTGATATTGTGAAAATGACTATATTACCCAAAGCAATCTACAGATTCAATGCAATCCCTATCAAATTACCAATGGCATTTTTTACAGAAGTAGAACAAAGAATCTTAAAATGTGTATGGAGACACAAAAGACCCTGAATAGCCAAAACAGTCTTGAGGGAAAAAAACGGAGCTGGAGGAATCAGGCTCCCAGACTTCAGACTATACTACAAAGCTACAGTAATCAAGACAATATGGTACTGGCACAAAAACAGCAATATAGATCAATGGAACAGGATAGAAAGCCCAGAGATAAGCCCATGCACCTACAGTCAACTAATCTATGACAAAGGAGGCAAGGATAAAAATGGAGAAAAGACAGTCTCTTCAATAAGTGGTGCTGGGAGAACTGGACAGCTACCTGTAAAAGAATGAAATTAGAAAACTCCCTAACACCTATACACAAAAATAAACACAAAATGGATTAGAGACCTAAATGTAAGACTGGACACTATCAAACTCTTAGAGGAAAACATAGGAAGAACACTCTGACATAAATCACAGCAAGATATTTTTTGATCCACCTCCTAGAGTAATGGAAATAAAAACAAAAATAAACAAATGGGACCTAATGAAACTTAAAACCTTTTGCACAGCAAAGGTAACTACAAACAAGACGAAAAGACAACCCTCAGAATGGGAAAAAAAAATGCAAATGAATCAACGGACAAAGGATTAATCTCCAAAATATATAAACAGCTCATACAGCTCAATATTAAAAAAACAAAAAACCCAATCCAAAAATGGGAGGAAGACCTAAATAGACATTTCTCCAAAGAAGATATACAAATGGCCAAGAAGCACATGAAAAGCTGCTCACCATCACTAATTATTAGAGAAATGCAAATCAAAACTACAATGAGGTATATCATCTCATACTGTTTAGAATGGGCATCATCAGAAAATCTACAAACAACAAATGTTGGAGAGGGTGTGGAGAAAAGGGAACCCTCTTGCATTGTTGGTGGGAATGTAAACTGATACAGCAACTGTGGAGAACAGTATGGAGGGCCCTTAAAAAACTAAAAGTAGAATTACCATATGATCCAGCAATCCCACTACTGGGCATATACCCAGAGAAAACCATAATTCAAAAAGACACATGCACCCCAATGTTCATTGCAGCACTATTTACAATAGCCAGGACATGGAAGTAACCTAAATGCCCATTGACAGATGAATGGATAAAGAAGAAGTGGTACATATATGCAATGGAATATTACTCAGCCATCAAAAGGAACAAAATAGGGTCATTTGTAGAGATGTGGATGGATCTAGATACTGTCATACAGAGTGAAGTAAGTCAGAAAGAGAAAAACAAATATTGTATATTAACGCATATATGTGGAACCTAGAAAAATGGTACAGATGAACCAGTTTGCAGGGCAGAAATTGAGACAACAAATGTAGAGAACAAACATATGGACACCGAGGGGGGAAAGTGGCGGGGGTGGTGGTGGTGTGATGAATTGAGAGATTGGGATTGACATATATACACTAATATGTATAAAATGGATTACTAATAAGAACTTGCTGTATAAAAAAAGTGAATAAAATAAAATTCAAAAAAAAATGTTCTAATATGTCCAACATTTATTAAGCTAAGAGAGTGCAGTGAACGATATACTAAAAGCAGCACTGGGAATTAAGACTTCACCAAAGTGCTGTGAAGAAATGAAGCAAATTATCACAAAAACACTAACCTAAAGAAGTGTATTTCACAATGGACACCCAGATATCCTGTGTGTGAAACCCAATCTCCCTTAATAAAACCCCTCAAACCCAAATTCTGTTAAGGTTGGTCCTGAAGGGACAGTCCTTACATGGGGTCATATGGCTTTAAACACAACTATTGCTTCCTAGGATTTTCTCATTGGGAGTCCTACTAATTATGCTTGACACACCATGCTGCTAGGTCACAGTAGACATATTCCAGAAAAATAGGAATACTGTATCCTTCCCTTGATCCTTTCCTTAATAGCACAAATGAAACACAATTACCAGCCAGCAGGATACAAGTCAAATGCAATGGGCAACTAGTAGTGGTCACCTAAATTCATTTTCCCTTGCTTCATAGTAACAGAGTTTTAGCTCAGTAGCCAAGCATACAGAGACTATACTTCCCAGCCTTCCTTGCAGCCATGTGTAGCCATGTGGCAAAGTTCCAACCAATGGAATGTGAAAATTTTCAGGCACTTTCTTAAAAGGAAATTGTTTGCCTTCTACTTATGCTTTCTCCTATTTCTCAAACTAGAATGCAGAAATGGTAGTGACCCAGATCTAACTTTGCAGACAAGGACAACTTCCTCCTAGACTACAAAGTAAAAAAATGTAACAAACTTGGGACTGGTAACCTTGTGAAACTAACCACTTTAACAACCTTGACTACCATACCCTACTATTGCTATGTCAAGGAGAAATAAGGTTCTATCTTTTTTAACCCAATGGATATCTTTGTTACAGTAACTTTGTCTCTCAAATACACACACAAACAGATATACACAAACATATGCACATACACAAAGATTGGCCAAGGGAGGTATTAAGAAAAGGTAAAAATTTTTTAAGTACAAATAAAAGAAAAAAGGTGTGTGTAGGTTTAGGCATCAGGATATAAGACTACAACTAAGAAATAAAAATGAGTAAAAATTAATAAACAGAAAGAAAATAAAAAACTGACCAAAACAGAAGAATGATATCAGAAACAGATATTTTCTATGCTCAGAAAATTGATGTTATTGCAAAAGCATTAGAAAGAAAAATACACTGTAGTTCAGACACCTTGTTTTATATTCAAATAATTACTTCTCACAAGCAGAAAAGCACAGTAACTCAAATATAATTAACTGTATTTGGAAATATTTAAGTACATTTAAACTTACAGTGAATTATAAAACAAATATGTTATCTTAGCTTGATTAAATAATGACAAATAAGAATTTAGCAGAAAAGATACTGAAACTCACCCAGTAAACATTATTGAATATGTACTAGACAGACACTTGTGCTGGATTTGGGGATACAAAGGTGAATAAAACACAGTTCTTGTTTGGGAAAAGATCACTAGCAAATGTCACTAATTGTGTTGATATATAAAGGTAAACATTCTTCAGTTCAATTGTGTCAAAATTACTTTATTATCAATTTTTTGAACAGTTATTTTTTAAAAACACACAGAGAATTATACATACACACTCGATCTCTTTAATACAATGATCCTTCAAGAAAAAGTTTTCACTGTGTTTAAAAATGAGTTTCAAGACAAAAAAAATTTATTTTGAAATGTAATGAAAATTCACATTACATATACTTTAAAATTATTAATGCCTTTTTTTTTTTTTTTGCAGTATGCGGGCCTCTCACTGTTGTGGCCTCTCCTGTTGTGGAGCACAGGCTCCGGACGCGCAGGCTCAGCAGCCATGGCTCACGGGCCTAGCCGCTCCGCGGCATGTGGGATCTTCCCGGACTGGGGCATGAACCCGTGTCCCCTGCATCGGCAGGCGGACTCTCAACCACTGCGCCACCAGGGAAGCCCTATTAATGCCCTTTAATCATTAAAGCATTGTTCCAGAAGTAAGATATTGAAGTTTGTTAGGCCTTTATATATAAACCATCTGCTCAATAAAGACTGTAAAATGCTTAAAAATAACAGCATGTACTAAATTATTCCTTTCTATTCTACATGAATTTATTCTAATTATTACAGGAAGAAAAATACTGGCAAACACCTTGCTATTTCATTTACATTTTCACCTGAAAAGTGAATCATAGAATAGGATATCTTAAAGTGTTATCTACCTAAAAATGACAAATATTTAATCTAATGAAAAATAATCTATAATTAATCTAACAACATTCACTTGGAATTTGCCAAAATCAAACATTTTATTTGTTTTAACTCACTTTAATGCATTAAAATTCTGGAGTAACTAGCTGTTATATTAGATAAATTCTGTCAAGTGAAAACATAATTGTAACAATTTTATTCATTTTAAAAAACTGTTTGAAGCTTATAAACTATCCTACCATTTTTATGTGAAGGAGAAATAAGCTTAGATCTTATTTAAGACAATGTAAATGGCTCACTGATGACAACCCCTCCCCCAAAAAAGTGCCAGAAATTACAATAATATAAGAAACTAAGGCAAAATTATACAAAAAAAGAAATGAAACTAACAACCAACTTTAAAATGATCATTTTAGAGTTTAACATATGAAGTTTTGTACTATGAAACCTGTTATTATGTAACTTTAAACTAAAAATTGTTACAGATATAGGTTAGAATAAGATACTACAATCTCATAAGTATTATTTCTTTAAATATAAAACACTTTAAAACCTTGAACATTAGTTTGTGGAATAAGCCTACAAACTAAAAACAATAAGATCTAAATCAAGAAAATAATAAAGGTTAAAACCAAGAAATATTATAGCTCAGAAATATGAGGTTTTCTGGAATTCCTTATTTTTTTCCACCAATACATATATCAGCATCCTAATTTCCAAATATACCTTCTAACCTCTAGTGATTACTTTTAAATTTATTTCTTTCTCAACTTTGCATTCTTCAGCAACTTTTACTTCTTTTTAAAAAGGCACCTGAGAGAGTAAATTTCAAAATCTGACTACAAAAAGAAAAAAATTGGAAGATAATTAATCATTAGTGTATAGCATTAAATTTAGTTTTTAGGATTCTCACAAAAAGAACTTCAGATATACCTACATATCAGGTATTCTTCACTCAACCTATTGGCTTTCTCCCCTTTGAATATGATAGCTATTTTTCAAAATAAAAGAGTGTATGTAAAATCATATCAGCTTATCTAATCACCCTTCAACTTGACTCCCAGGCTTCCTGTCAAGCTTGCCTATAAAAGTCCTTCTCAGATAGCTGAAATTTTTCATTATTCTTTTATCCTTTTCTCTCAATGTTCCAACACTGTTACTGTTTCCAGCAAATGGAAGGCTTTTTACATAGTAGGACAAAAGCATACAGAGCAGAGATAGTTGAGACCTCTAAGCAGCCCTTCAGGTTCTTCCCCACAGGAGATAATGTGCTATAATGCAGATTTCACTGACTCTCTGCAGGATCTCACAAAATCTGCAAATCCCTCCTTGCAGACCCAGCAACAAAACCATATTTTCCTAATTGTCTCTTCTGTACAATTGTTTGTTTTATGTAGCATTCTTCTAAAGAAGGTGATTCACTGTGCACAAGTTATCAGAGCCTGAGCAATTACTTTTACTTTTAAACTCTGCATATTTCCAGTGCTAATTAAAGCCCAGAAATTTATAGACTGTTCACAGTAGCTTTGTAATATAACAGAACACTGACAATGAAGCAAATGGGATAACAGGATTACCATGTTTATAAACCAGAAGCTACTAGCACCTCTACGTTATCAATCAATTAAAAAGAAAACAAATAAACCTCAATTTTGTGGAACCCTTCCCTATTCTAACTCTGCAATATGAATTGACTTGTTTTAACTAATTTTGTTGTGTGTTAATACTTGTTCTAAATGGTCCCTTCACCTTTCCTTACTTTCACTTCAAGAGCATAGTGAGAACTATTGTCTCCTAATTCAAAGATGCACATACACTGACACTCACCTCTCTACCAACAACTGACTTAATTCTCTAAACTATCTCAGTCTTGTCAATTTTGAATCCAGATTTATGTTTATTTTTCAGAGCACCAGCCATTTTAAAGAGATTTCTATATTACTGAAGATTTTTCCATTTCATCTTAGCAATTTTTCATTGGTTTTCATAGTACTTCCATATTTTTATTCCTAAAAAATATTTTTTAAAAGTCCTTGGTATCCTCAATAAATATTTGTTAAATATTTTAAGAACTGCTCCATTATTAAAATAGCCCAAAAAATCATACAGAGAGGAAATTTTCCTTCTGATTTCAGTAGATGTGTGAAAATAAAATGATTATATATTCTGATTTGATTTCCATTTGGAAATATAGTGCTGTCTTTGTGTTGAGTTCTGAAGAATTTTCCACAAGTCAAGGATACATGCTCTAATAATCATTCATTTATGGAAGTAAGGAACAACATTTAAGAAGAAATATTTAAAGAAAAAATATTTAAAAACAAAAATCAAGGTTTTTCTATGGGCAAACTAATATTTTTCTCATGCCTTCCATGTAAAACAATGGTATTAAATGAATAGAATATTAAAAATTAAAGCTGCTTTAACAATAAAACCCTGAGAAACAATAAATCATGCCTTGTTTCATGATGAATTCCTAAAATAGTCTAAATGGAATACAACCATAGAACACACAATTCATTATATCCATTTCAAATTATTCTTTTAATGAGATGTAAAATTCATAGACTATAATGCCAGATAAGCTATTTATTCTTTAAAGTAATTTTAACATATAGCTATTAGAAACACAATAACTCACACACACAGTTATTGTCTTAGAAGTTCCCTCCCCCACCCCCCCACCAGGGATCGAACCCATGCGCCCTGAAATGGAAGTGTGGAGTCCTAACCACTGGACTGCCAGAGAAGTCCCTCTTAGAAGTTCTTCAAAGTACATGAGGGAATTGTGGTATAGAAAGTCTAATGCTATGAAAAAGCATCTTGTTAAATAAAAATGTAAACTAGTTTATTATCATATATTGTGACTATTTCCAGAAATAATCTTAACAGTTAATTAATTTATTTTCAAAATAAGCCTGTGTAATAAAATTTATCATAAGGCTAGGAAAAGGGATGTTGAAGAAAGTTTCCCAAAGAAATATATATTATTTTGAATAGCAATCTACTTTTGCACAAAGTAGTACTTTTTCCAACATGAATAAAAAGATCTTAAAGCAGGGAAAAATCCACATAACCTTATCAAGGGATCTAAGAACCAAGCATTTTGCTCAATAATCTTGTCCACAACACTATCCATCTTTTCCTACAAAATGAAAAATATTATTGAAAAGAATAATAAACTCAGATAGGTCCCATATAACCAATAGAATGTTTATAATATAATACTGACAAACTGTTGCTGTACTCTTGAAATCAATAAAAAATACATTATGAGTAAAAAAATCAATAATTCATGCAACCATCAGTATTAATACTGGCGTAAAACACTTCATTTTGCATACAACTGAGGTAAAAAACTTAACTAGTGAAAAACTATAGTGAACGAGTAGTATTTCATTCCTTACATTCTATTTAGCATCTTTGCATATATTTTCTAAAGTATATTTATGGCTCTCAAGTTGCATAAGGACCTCCTGTTAAGGTTCAGGGTAACTTAACAAAAGGAGCCATATGTACTTACCTTTTACAGTCACAATACATCCATCACAACTAAGCTGAAGCTGCCAGACTAGTCATAGAGAACAAGGAGTTTTTCAGATTACAAAGAACAGGTAGGGGAAAATTCCAGGAATTAGCCAGCATGTAATTGAGGGGATGGGAAAAGAAAAGGAAAATCTAATCCTAAAAAGAATCTCTTCAATAAGCTAACTCAATTGAACAGAAAAGCCTCAAGAAAACAAACTTCCATTAATTTAAAGATTGAATATTTATGCAAACAACTTGAATGTCCAGCAACAGAGAAATAGTTAGATTTACTATGGCCAAGTCAGATGATATACCATGCAGTCATCAATAATTACACGTATAAAGTTAAAATAATATTTTAAAAATATTCTATACATGTTATGTTGAAAAAGCAGAATGTTAAAATATCTGGTATGATCTCAAAAATATAAGGATAAACTAAAATAGAAAAAAAACAGAAGTAAAAAATACCGAGATTTTAACAGGACATCGCTGGGTAGTGAATTATAGGTGACATTTTTTTCTATTTCTTTATATATTTCTAGGCTTTCTAAATGTTCTGCAATGACTATATTATTTTGATCACTAGAAAAAAGCTTATAAACATAAAATTTTTCAAAGAAAATATTCTCTGAAAGTCAATTTGAAACTAATGTAACAAATCAGAGTAATACTCTACTTTTAAATAGTTGTACAGTTGACACTACACTTGAAAAACATGGGTTTGAACTACGTGGGTCCACTTATACCTGGATTATTTTCACTAAATACATACCACAGTACTACACAATACTCAGTTGGTTGAGTCCACGGATACAGTACCATGGACATGGAAGGCCAACTGTAAAGTTAAAAGTGGAATTTCAATTGGTGGGGGGCAGAGGCGGGGCCAAGAGGAGGGATACGTGCCCCTGACCCTCAAGTTGTGCAAGGCTCACCTGTACTGTGCTCTCAGAAAATAACACAAGTAAACAAGTCTTATATACATGATCTATATCACCTGGATCTTTCTAACCAAACTTTTTCAAATAGAAGTAAATGCTAAATGCTTCCATTTTTCACACACTGCTTTTATATATGAACAAAAAAGCCAGCCAAACACAACACTGATCTTTGAGTTATTTCTCTTCCTTATGCAAGAGGAAAACACATTTAGGGCTTATATGATATGGAGAAGAAAAATCAAAAATAGTTCTTAGTATGCTTTATTCTGTATGTTTGATTCCAGATGCTATGACTCAATGCACTCTAGCATATCCACTTATTATGGGGGATTATTTATGGATATTATTTGTGGAGGGAGAGGGGGAATTGCTTTTGGTTTTGTCTTGTTTCTTCATTTTGCTTTAGCAGCATGTGTTTATGTTCCTAGAAAGTCAGATTATCTAGAAAGCGGGTTTCATTTTTTTAATCCTGGTATATGTTGCCATTATCCCACTAACATGTTGACCCAACTTTCCAAAAAATTAAATAATTTTTTCACATCACTTCATAATTACAGACCATGTACAATATAACAGGTGGTTTTGAAAACATGAAAAAAAGGCAAGATTGCTGTCATTAGGTGCTGCACTACCACTTTGTAAAGCTTCAGTGGAATCCCATTTCAAAGACTGTATCCAAGTGAAGACACTATCTTTGAAGCTTAGAGTGGTATACTTGAAGATCACGAAGCACTTTAAAAATCAGCATTTTAAATTCCTGTTTTGAGGGTAAAACACTCAGTGATTCCATAACTGGGGTAAGAGTACCAAATGAATCCTGTGCAGACAGCAAGAATTCCAAATAAGCATTCTTCCAAGTCACTGTCTACTGCACGTTCTTCACATGTAAACCTTATTTAACACCAATCCTGAGAAAACCAACTAAATAAACAGTCTTCATCTTCATTTTCCCCATTTCCCCACTATCCTCAAATCTGACATCTCCTCCACTTTAAAACACACTTGTCTCTTAACACCTCTTTCATTCCAGGCATCTAGCCCCAAATGTCACCCAGTGGTTCTATTATAAGAGGCCTCCTCTGGGCTTTTCTCCCTGAACAGCACTATAGATTCTGGATGAGCATCTCCTACACCTTTTGGACTTCACGGACCCATAAAGCTAAAAACAAAGCAGAACAAAACAAAACAAAAAATATATATATATGAGAGTATTGATATAGGGTTATCAACTTTTTCTCAATAATGTTACTAGAAAGAGTAGGACAGATTTGATTATAGAATAAAAGAGAGTGGAAAAACTCACTGCATAATCCTTATTTCCTCATTTTGTTAAAGACCAGTGGAAATTTCCTAAAAACCTTGGGAACCACTCTTCTGGACCATCCCTTCCTTAGAACCCTTCTCCCCTCACTCTCTTGCCCATTCCCTCAGGTTTTCCTCTGCCCTGGAAGAATAATGGCTCGCTAGTCTACCTTCATAGCCCCCTAAGAGATAAGAGAAGCTTGAAGAAAATATTAACTAAATTAGGAAGCAATCCTGAGTCGCTTAGTAGCTCCACTAGAATAATGTGAAATAAAGAATAAAAGTGCACTGAAAGTGCTTCTGCACATTTTAATAAAACAATGGGAAGGCCATTACTTGTAACAAAGTTGGTGTTTTTATTTTTAAACACCAATATGTGGATTTGGATAGTGGAAAAGGCCTGGATTGTAAGCCAGAACACCAACTTCTAGTCCCAGCTTGGTCTCATTTGAGTCAGACCTATGTGAGTCTGAGAAGGTCATTTAATACTTCTTTATAAATGAAAAGGGGTAAACTAGACGACCTCTTAAAGTAACTACACCTCTAAGAATAAGAATAGAGAATACAATTAATTAAATGTAAAACAGTGTCAATTTTTGTATCCCAACACTTGTGCTTATTTATTAGTTTTACTTTAATTAGTTATATATTTCCAAAAAGGATGTGATGTGGCTTCTAATGAAGGACACATAAGACTGTTATAGCAAAAAAAAGTGACATTCTAAAAATATTACACTACTTTTTTCAAGTTTACCAACCTCATTTTTCACACTCAACATTTTCAATATCAGTAGAAGAAGAAATAGAGTGAGCTGAAAATGGAGTAGGCAAAATAACCTTTCGAAGAAGCAAATCCTAAATATATGTTATAAGCTACTGCTATCTAATAATATTAGCATCAAACCATCATCTCTCGTCTATGTAATAAAATATAAATCAGAGTCTCAGATAAAAACAGTTTTGTAAATTAAAAAGAAAAAAAAAATAGGGGCTTCCCTGGTGGCGCAGTGGTTGAGAGTCCACCTGCCGATGCAGGGCACACAGGTTCGTGCCCCGGTCCAGGAAGATCCCACATGCCGCAAAGCGGCTGGGCCCGTGAGCCATGGCCGCTGAGCCTGCGCGTCCGGAGCCTGTGCTCCGCAACGGGAGAGGCCACAACAGTGAGAGGCCCGCGTACCGCCAAAAAAAAAATTAAAATAAGACAAAACAATATCTTACCATTTAGTGGCTTTTATTTTCTCACTCCTCCAAGTACAATAAAAGTTCTGTGAAAGGCAAATCAGGGTATTCGTTTTTTCTCTCAGCAAAGAATAGCTCTCAGTGTTTACTGAATTTAACTGAAGTGACCTGAATTCTAGGCCCAAATTGTCTACAGTTATCTGTTATCACTATAAAAATAAAAAATCCTGATTTCCTATATCCGTCCCCAAACCATGTTTCAGGCCATATATCCCTATATTTATTTTGCGAAAAAACACAGCCAAGCTGATTTAATCTTTCTATTTCTCTACTTTTCCCCATGCCATCCCTACCGTGCAGTGTAACTCGTTGCCTTTAAGTGTCCCCAGAAGTGAACATGGCTCCAGCAGATGACATTCCTGAGATCTACATGTGACCCATTTATAATTAAGTTCAGCTCCAGTTCTGTTATTGACCTTCCCTCATTCCTGTTTAGCTCTTCCTGCTTAATACAACTCTTGAACATCTTTTATACTCTCAGGCTTCCTGCTTCTTTACTCACAAAGTTCTCCTTATCTACTTATATCAAGTGTCTTTGGGGACTACCTCAAAACAGACCTCCCTTGTATGACCCTAGGAGTCATGGTCCTCCTCATTCCTGCCCCACTTACCCACCCACCCATTCATACCCTCCCAAGCACACCTACCCACCCCCTCCACCCATCCCCACACACAAACACACACAATGCGTGCGATATCTCAAAAAGGGGCCAAACTTGGCCCTATTGGCTATTCTCAAACAGTTTCAGGTAAGGAAATCCTCACTTCCTATCTATTAGTCTATCTTCTCCGTTCAGTGCACCAGCTTTGCTTAAGCAGCAAAAGGCAGTGAAGTTGTAAGATGAAGTTGTATCTTCAACCCCCAATCACACCTGATGTGAGCCTAGGCAACCTTTGTGTGCCTGGCAAAGCTAAGTACAGGGATATTTATGAGTTTATAATCTATTTGGGGAAGTACATCTTCACAAGGGATGTGGAGGAGGAATTCGGGAACAGCTTTGGTTTGGGCTGTTATGTTACAGCACATTATAGGTACATAGCTTTTGTCATGAAGACAAATTTATTTAAAAAGTTTAATAAGGGGACTTCCATGGTGGCGCAGTGCTTAAGAATCCGCCTGCCAATGCAGGGCACACGGGTTCGAGCCCTGGTCCGGGAAGATCCCACGTGCTGCGGAGCAAACAAGCCCGTGCGCCACAACTACTGAGCCTTTGCTCCAGAATCCGCGAGCTGCAACTACTGAGCCCACGTGCTGCAACTACTGAAGCCCTCACGCCTAGAGCCCGTGCTCAAAAAGAGAAGCCACCGCAATGAGAAGCCCGCACACTGCAACGAAGAATAGCCCCCCGCTCGCCACAACTAGAGAAAGCCTGCTCACAGCAACGAAGACCAACACAGCCAAAAAAAATAAATTAAAAAAAAAAGTTTAATAAGCACACTCTGGGCAATATAATGATAGACAAGGAGGCAAAGAATAAAAGACGTTGTGTCTGACCATGTGGCAAATAAAACATGGCAGGGGTGGGGGATGAAGATACATTCAAAATGGTGCTAATAAAGGCAGCCATATATACAAGGAATATAGGACCACAGTAGAGGGAGTGTGACTGGCTCTGGGGAAAAGGGGTGGGGACATTTACAAAAAGAGATATGGCTGGATATACGAGCATCTGTCATCTAGGGAAGGGAGAAAGGCATTCCAGGCAGAGTGTCCACATGTGTGTAAAGATGGGAGCATAGAAGGAGGATTACTTATATCACAAAGTGTGTTTAGGATAAGGGACAGGACATGAGGATGGAGTCTTTAATGGAGGCCAGATTATAACTGGCTTTGTTCAGTGGGCTAAGAAGTTTAGCTTCATCCCAAAGGCAGTGAGGAGCCACCAAAGACGTTTCAGCAGAGGAGTGATAGTATTAGATGATCAGATATCAAACAACTGTTGGTGGATGGTGACTTGGAAAATCTTCCCGGTCTTTCACCCACAAAGAAAGCCCCTCACTAACTTTCCTTTGGGAACGAAAAGCCCCTTACAGCTTGACAAAGAACACAGAACAAAATGATTTCATCCTAACCCATATCTGATCTTTTCCAGGTCCCCTTCCCCATGTCTGGGGAGAATGAGAAAATGGGGAAAAGAAAAGGGAAATAGCGTTTACTAAGTATTAGGTGCCAGGAAATGTACTAAGTGCTTCACATACATTACAGTATTATCAATTTAACTCCAAAACAACCTTCTGAGGTAGGTAAAATCATTTCCATTTTAGAGAGGAGAAAGCAGAGGCCAACAAGTTGTCAAAAATCACAGAGTAATAGAATACCAAGGTAAAAAACTGGGATTTAAACCCAGACTTGACTAACTTCAAATATACTCATGTATGTAGCATAATGTAGTTTCCTCACATGCCATCTTAATTTATTCTTACAATAATCTTACATAGACGAGTGTTACTAGCATCACTTTATAAATAAAGAAATTAAAATTCTGAAAGGTGGTCATAAATATAAGTGCGCCAAGGAGATGAGGTGCAAGAGAAAGACAAGGCAGATGTCCTAAAGACATTTTTAACTGCTTAAAAGTGAGCTACTGAAACAGATACCAAACTTGACAAGATTCTTCCTTAATCCCTCCACTATCCTTAACACTGCATTAATGAACATTGTTTTATTGGTTATGTTATTTTTGTCTATATTAAAGTGAAGGAATAACTATGTAGAAACAAAAATGTACATGTTATGAAAATAGGTAAAGATTGTTTTTCACTACCCCCCCAAAAACATGTAAACCAAAAAGAAGACATGAGAAATAGAGCAATTCTAATCAGAGATAGAAACTAGTAATAATGGCAAGTCCATTTTTATCAAACATTAATTTAAAAGTTTTGTAACTACTTTGTCCTAAATACACTCTGATGGTTTTTTTTGTTTTTGTTTTTGTCATAAAAATGCTTAGAAGAGTTCAAACTGGATACGTACTAAGAAGAGTTTAGATTATAATACAAACACACACTGCTTGCTTTAAAATTGAATTCTTAATAACAATAATATGAAAAATCACACAATTAGATTTTTACATTTGATACTGAGCAAGTAAGAGAACAGTTGCTTTTTTATAGATATACACCAGGCAGCAATGAAGTCAAGAGCAACTTTCTCCACTCAAGGGAAGAAATGGTGATGATGAGTCACTTGAATCTCACTAATGTCACTGTCTCTAATACTGGCAATAAATAAAACCCTCAGTACCAGCAGAATCCATACCAACATTCCCAAATTGAGGATGATACAGAAGTTAGAGACACATGGCAGCATACCATGCTAATCTTGGTAAAAGTAAAAACCAAGCCACCCTTTCTTTCTATACTTACACAATGTCAGTTTTTTTATTAACTTTAAAAGTGTTTGACATTTAATAACCATTAAAATAGATTTTTTTCATTCTAAGTGAAATTAAGGATTTGGGGGGGAATTACATCATTTTCAACTGCTGTAATAGAATAAAATATATTTGACAAAATGAGCATGCTCACTCTCTGCCTTGCCCTTCCTGTGCACCCAACTCAAATTTAGTAAAGCAAATGAAAACAATATCTATAGTTATACATATATAATGCTGTTTTCACCTTGGAAAATTGATATGGAACATAATGAAGATGACAATAATCTGGACCTAATGTTTAACTATCACTACAATAATAATATTATGAAGATTATTCAGATAGCAAAGCAAAAACTGAGAAGAGAAACAGGAATTCTTTGCTTTATTCAGATAACCTAAAAAGATTGGGGAAGGACTAATGGACAAGCAGCTATTACTAATTACAGTACAAATTTTCAATAGTATCTCCAAAACTCCAAAAATACTTTATTGCTTGTATAGCTGAAAACCGTACAGAAGATAGCTATTTTATACATTCAAAGTCACAAAGTTTCAAATAAATGAAGTTAAAATATCTTGTAGGGGCTGCCCTGGTGGCGCAGTGGTTGAGAGTCCGCCTGCCGATGCAGGGGACGTGGGTTCGTGCCCCGGTACGGGAGGATCCCACATGCCGCGGAGCGGCTGGGCACGTAAGCCATGGCCACTGAGCCTGCGCGTCCGGAGCCTGTGCTCCGCAACGGGAGAGGCCACAACAGTGAGAGGCCCACGTACCGCAAAAAAAAAATATATATATATATACATATATATTATCTTGTAAATTGCTAAAACTAAGATCTATGCAAACTGTAATTTAACAATACATTTACACTGTTCATATGACAATGAGAATAAAATCCCAGATCATGATTGCTGAAAATACTTCTGAGAAAAACTATCAGGAAGGATTTCTGAGGCCCTAGTAATAGAATAATTATTCTCACATAATCTGATTAAACAAAATAAGAAAGTGAGTGATTCTGACATAGCTGTAGACATGAACATTTAATAGCACTTTTGATAATACTGAAATATTATTTTTCTCCAACTCTGGGTTCCCCAGGAAGAGACAAGTCTGCTTGACTACTTAGGACCTTAAACAAGATCCCTCTTTCTATTTGCTCCCCCATTTTCTCTTTTTTGTCCAGGCAATTCCAGCACACATATAAGGATTAGTCACAAAGATGGATGGAACCACATGGTCCCTACCTTCAGGTATACGAATGTCTAACCTTCCAAAACAAAGGGTTTTTTTTGTTTGTTTTGTTTTTTGTTTTAATTTATTTATTTTTGGTTGCATTGGGTCTTTGTTGCTGCACGCAGGCTTTCTCTAGTTGCAAAGAGTGGGGGCTACTCTTCGTTGCGGTGCGAGGGCTTCTCATTGTGGTGGCTTCACTTGTTGCAGAGGCCAGGCTTCAGGTGCACGGCCTTCAGTAGTTGTGGCACGCAGGCTCAGTAGATGTGGCTCTTGGGCTCTAGAGCATAGGCTCAGTAGTTGTGGCACATGGGCTTAGTTGCTCCGCGGCATGTGGGATCTTCCTGGACGAGGGCTCGAACCCGTGTCCCCTGCATTGGCAGGCAGTTTCTTAACCACTGCACCACTAGGGAAGTCCCAAAACAAAGCTTTTGAAGACAACTTGAGATTAAGCCTTCAAAAACTTCTTTCACAGATGACTTGATCTGTTATAACTTTTCTTTTTATTTATTTAATTTATTTTATTTTTGGCTGCATTGGGTCTTCATTGCTGCACGCGGGCTTTCCCTAGTTGCGGTGAGCGGGGGCTACTCTTCGTTGCGGTGCGTGGGCTTCTCATGGGGTGGCTTCTCTTGCTGCGGAGCACAGGCTCTAGGTGCACAGGCTTCAGAAGTTGTGGCTCGCGAGTTCTAGAGTGCAGGCTCAGTAGTTGTGGCGCATGGGCTTAGTTGCTCCGCAGCATGTGGGATCTTCCCGGACCAGGGCTCGAACCTGTGTCCCCTGCATTGGCAGGCAGATTCTTAACTACTGCGCCACTAGGGAAGCCCCGTTATAACTATTTTGATTATTTAAGCTCTCCTGTAGTGTAATGATAATATTTCACCTTTCTCTTACATGGCCCAAAATACAAAACAATGTAGCATTTGTGTAAAAAATCTCAAAAACTAGAAATAAGAAAGTGAATAATTCCTTTACTAGATTAAATTCCTATGATTTTTTTAGTATCTCTTTTGCAGGGTACTGTAAGAGGGATCTCTGTGGTGATGAAATAGTTCTATATCTTGATTGTGGTGGTAACTGCATGAATCCACACATGAGAGAAAATGACAGAACTATATACACAAACTGTACCAATGTCCACTTCTAGGTTTTGATATCATACTATAGTTGTATAAGATATAACCAATGGGTGAAACTGGGTAAAGAGAACACAGGACCTCTCTGGTACTATCTTTGCAAATTCCTATTTATCTACAGTTTCGTAAAAAAAAAAAAAAAAAAAAAAGCGGGGGCAGCTTCTCACAGAAATCATAATATCTCAATGCCAAAAGTATAGGAAAAACATAGAAAGAGTAAAGAGGAAAATCATTCCCGCAAATTTAAAAGATCAGTGTGGGTAAACATCAGAACAGCAAGTAAACCAAAGCAGGTGGACAATGGTTATAACCTGAAGATTTGATGGGACTGATTATAAGCTTCTGAATATAAGCTTAATGGGACTAAACATGATGGGAATATGACAACCAAACTACTATCTGTATGTCAACCCATATCCTTTCCTGGGGTCTGAAAATATATTCTATAAAGACCTACTATATGTAAGAAATTATTTTGAAGTCTTAAATTTTATTTTAAAAACTATGTATTTTGCATTGGATGTCATATTCACCATCTTTTTATGATCTTAAACATTTAATTTACCATATAAGTGACTTAACTACTTCCTTCAAAAAAAATTGTTTAGTGTATTTGACATTCCAAGAAGATAGTCATGTTTACCTGTGGCTTGGAGCCTTCTAACATAGAGTACCCCAGTTGGAGTACCCCAGTTGGAGAATCATCATCTTATTTTACAGCTCCAAAGTGGTGATTTACAAATCATTTAGGCTGGCCTACTCTGAGGTAGACACTAGACCCCTGGTGATTAGGCTATCTTGGGGAAAATTCTTAGAAGAGGGATAACTGCTAGCACTCTATAATTTCAGCTGTGATTTACTGGAAAAGGGCTTATCCTAAGAACCAAGTACCTCCTGTAAACAGAGCCTCCCTGGGAAATATAACTCAAATGCTATCTCATCTCAACAAGAAGCAATAAAGCAAGCATTTTCACAAACATACACATACAAGAGTAGGCTTCCTGCATAATTGGCAGCTGTTGTGCTTGAAAACACCTGGTTTTTAAAGTTTTCTGGGAATTTAGGAAAATTAAAGGAAAGGGTCCAAGACTACAAGCCTTCTTAAGTCATTCCCAAACAGATTCACATCTCTTGAGAAGGTCAGATAAAGGATGCTTTTATCACCTAAATGTAATTAAAAATTAAAACTGACTTCTACAACCAGCATTTCAGAAAAGCGTTACAGTGCACCAGAAGGTGTTTACTTTGGTTTGAGCACTCTCTGAGAGTTCTGAAGCCTAGCGGGGAATATGTTTCAGGTTTGGTTCAGAAAAGCTGAACGTTCCCCTCTGGAAGCTGACTAGGCTGTGAGTGCTTCTTAGAAGCAGGAGATGCTCCAAGAGGTTGTCAAATCATTGACTGGTGTGTTAAATTGAAAATAAATAAATTTTTAAATCATTACTATATACAGAGAGTATAATTTGTTTAAAAGTGTTTCTGCTTTGTGTTTTATTTTTTTCCTCCAGTAAGTGTAAAAAGATAAGGAGACCCAAAGTATATTTAGGAATACATTATTTGAGGTTATTTTTTCACCAATGATAACTGGACTCAATGCACAGGAGTAAGAGAGCACAGCCTATGTAGAGTTATAAATTTACCAACAGAGGCTGGACCAACATAATAAAGCCCTAAAACTGAAGAAGTTCATGAATAATATTCTATGCAAAGGTTGTAAAAAAGCAAAAAGCTATCCGTAATATAGAAAACATTCACATGTGATATTGTATGGAAATGGAAAAGTGAAAGGGTATAGAATTTTCATTATCTGTTTTTAAAGGATTCATAACTCTTCTAAAGTTTTTCATGACTGAACATCTAAAACATAAAGTATCTGTAATATACTCCTAACCAAACTCGTAATTAATACTGAGAGCAAATTCCCATTATGAGTAAAACCCAACATTTTAAAAATTGAAACCACATTTATAAGCAAGTAGTTGGGGAAAAATTATGCTGAGCTCAAAATACAAGGTTTCTATGAAAGATAAATCACCTTTCTTATCTGAATTGCTCAGATCAAAATATCAAAACAATTAAATCACAATTTTGTCTGACATCAATATCCCATGCAACAGTGCAAAACAGACAACCCTGATTTCGGGCATACTGTTTGCTTTTAACTGGCAAACAAATTGAACAATGAATCAAATTTTGCTAGAGAAAACATGAGGCACACTGCCAGATCACAGAGGTCAAGGAATTCATCAAGACTCGCTTTCTATACAACTGTATGTTTTTGGCTAAGGAAGAAAAGAAATCACCCATTCTCTCATATAAATACAAAAATACACTAACATAAGGACAGATATTTAACTGCTTCTATATCAAATGTGACTAGAAATCACATATAAAATGAATCACACTGATTTTATAGTTATACGTGCATGAATTTTTATGTATACATATCTTATATGTGTTCGTATGTGTAGACAGGATAAAAGGGGAGATTAAAGTTTTGTGTTTACAAGCCTAGTTCTTCCATGTTGCTATCTCATCTATTTCTTTGAATATGCCATGTAAAAAGTTACAGCATCATATTTTTGAGCTGTAGGAAGCCCTAAAATGATCTTGGGCTACCTGCTCATTTTTCAGTTAAAAAAACCAAAGGCCAGAGAAGACAAAGGACACAAAAGCGAGCTGGGGACAGAACTGGGACTAGAACTCTGGGCCCCTGACTCCTAATCTTTCGCACCAAACAATCATGTCATATCCTAATGACATGGACTCCTGAAAACTCGTAAATATTGTCAAAAGAAACAATAATAGACTCCTATTGGTATATCATTTTATATTTATTTTCTTTTTAAGTACAGCGTTCTACTTTCAAAAATCCACTAAGGCTTCATGAGAAAATTATGATGTACTAGAATTTTCTACCCAGGCATATTTGGATTTCACACACTATTCACCTCTAATGTACATTCAGGATTAGTCAGCATCCTAAAGCCTTTACATCTATAATCACAATATAGAACTTTACTTAAGTGCAAATCATTGATTTATGAATTTTCATTCTCTAATTGACTAAATTTTTTTCATATATATATTTTTCTATGTATCTAAAGGAAATGCAACATTACAATTAAGGATATAGATGCTAGATGCTGTAACAGGATTGCCTGTCTCCACTACTTAGTACTATGTAACCTTGGGCAAGTTAATGTATGCCTTAGTTTCATTTGTAGAAATAATAGAACCCACCTAGTAGGGTTCTGGTGATGATTAAATGAGTTAGTACATACAAACCAAAACAACAGTGCTGGCTCTTAGTAAATGCTCAAAAATTACTAACTTTTAGTCAGCTAATAGAGTAACATATTGGAGCTAAAGGAATATCAGAGACCATATAGAACAGGACTTGGCAAGCATTTTGTAAAGGGCGAGAGAGTAAATATTTTAGGCTTCTCAGCCACACCATCTCTGCCTCAACTACGAAAATATAATCTATGACAAATGCAGACACAGACAATAAACTGATGGATGTAGTTGTGTTCTAATAAGACTTCACTGTTCATGAAAACAGGTAGCAGGCTGGATTTGGCCTGAGGGACAATGTTTGCAGCCTCCTGATGTAGAATAACAGCCACACTCTACTGAGAAAGTAAAGAACAGAGAGGTCAGTTGAGTAACAGAAAGTCAGCCAGCAAAGCACTGGCAGGTACAGAACTAGAAGCAAGAATTCTACAGTTGGCTCAGTTCAATGTTCTTTCTACATCTCCACATAGGAGAGGCTTCATGAAATCTCCCTATCCCGATCTACAAACAGAAACAATTGCTCCCTTCCCTACTCTCACACAACATACAAGTTTGGCAGAAAACTGATAGGTTTTGAAGAGTGATAAGTACACTGGAGTTCATTATGCTATTCTTTCTACCCTTGAGTGTCTGATAATTTCCACAATAAATTAAGAAAAGAAAATCAAAGCATTCAGTTCTCTTCATATGGCATTTATCAATTCTTCAGAATATTTGTGTACGTTCTTTTCTTCTCTACTAGAGACGGTAATTTGAAGGCAAGGATCATGTCATTTGCATCTTGGTATCACCATTTCTTGCCAAGACCTCACACAAAACCCTATTTTATAATTATGATTTAATAAACAAATGGTCCCTAAATAACTGAAGGAAAGTCATGTCAAACAAGGTACTATTTCCAACTGCAAAATTCTCTCCACCTACTAAGTGCAGTGGCTTAGTATCCATGAGCAGTGTTGTCAAGATGCTCTTTCCTTACACCCAATTTGTTGCCAATACAGTTTTCATTACATCATTTTCAAAATCCAACTGAAATCTATTCCTAGCTAACATCTCTTTCCAGGTCTAATACCACCCCTCCATAAGTAGATTCACCACCAGCAATAACACGGTTCTCTATTAGATCACACTTGGTACTTAAAAAGTAAACTATCTCTTTGATATGATAATAATATTTTTAGAACATTACTGTAGTTAGCCAGCAGCAATGGAGGTAAGATTCAATGTTTTTACTGTCCTCACCATAGCCTTTCTCAGACTTCATGATATAATCTTGCTTACCTTACTTCCCCCTTCACCTCTAGCTACCTTCTATTTTATAATCTCAACTTTCTTTCTAAGTCTTCTCTCAAGCAGAAATTCGAGAAATTCTGAGAATCTCAAAGTATTTTCTCATCAAATACATCCGTGACCAAATGGGAAAAAGATACCATTTCCTACAAATTTCTTATGCACTGTGTGCCACTCATCACAATGAGAAGGAATCCAAAGAGAACATGCACACACACCCACCTGCACCTGTGTCCACACAGTTTTCCTTCTCTCTTATTAGTATAGATAAATAGCCCATAAGCCTAGAAACAGATAGCCTCTCCTGTTCCATCCTTAGAATACTGCTCCCCTCTCTCTCTCCTGCATCATTTTTCCATCTCTACTGACTCTTTCTCAGAAGCATAACATACTTTTTTTTTCTTTGCACATCTTTAAAACTCTTTATATCACATGGCCCTCCAACTAATGATCCAGTTCTCTCCTTTCCTTTTCAATAAAAATCTTCAAGGGATGTATACCATTACCCTCTAACTCCTCTGCTTCTGCTGCTTTGCCAAACATTCCAAACAAGGCTTCACCACCCACCACTCCAAGGAAACTGATATCATCAAGGTCATCAATGATTTCCTTTGCTAAATCAACTCTCAATCCTCAACTTTGACAATCTCCCTACTTTTTCAAACATTTCCTTCATTTGGCTTCTGTGATTCCACACTCCTGCCCTTCCCCTTACGTAGCATACAGCTAGCTCTTTTTCAGAATCTTTTGCTGGTAGCTCTTCATCTCTTAATGTTGAAGGCCCCCAAGGCTCAGTTGTTGGTCCTCTTCAGTTTTCTAACCCCACATATTTTCGATGAATCTACCCTATCTCTTTGCTTTTAAAACCAGTTGTAGGTTGAAGAATCCTAAATGCATATCGTTAGCCTGGCCTTCAGACCATCTGCTTGACATCCCCACTTGGATATTTAAAATGCATCTAACCCTTAATATGTCCAAATCCAAATTATTAATCTTCACCACCATGTCTTTCTCCTGCTATCTTTCCCATCTGAGTAAATGTAAATTCTGTCTTTTCAATTGCTTACGTGATCGAGTTCTCCCTAATTTCTTTGCTGTCACACTCCATATCTAATCTGTCAGCAAATCCTGTGGAACATACTATCAAAGCACATCCAGCATATGAACTTTTCACCACCTCCACAGTTACCATCCTGGTCTAAGCCACCATCTCTGTCACATGGATTATCATAATTGCACAACTGGCACCCCTACTTCTGCCCTGGCCTTCCTTCAATCTGTTCTCAACACAGTAGCAAGAGTAATGGAATTCAACAGTTCTGTTGGACTGTTCTGATCAAAACACTCCAAAGGCTTCCATATCACTTCAAGTAAATGCCAGAGTCATTACAACAGCTTACTAGACCATGCAGTACTATCTAACCTCTATTTCATTTAAGACCACATAACCTACTTTCCTCCTTCCTCTACACCACTCCACTCCACTGGCTTCTTTGAACACACCGAAATGCAGGGCCTCTGCATTTTTATCTTCTCTGAGACTGGAAAACTCATGCCCCAAATATCACCTGGCTCACTGCCTCATCTGCTTCAAGTCTACTGAAATGTCACCTACTCTGGGGGCCTTCCCTTATAATCATATTTGAAACTGCTAAACACATGCACACACACCTTTTCTTGCTTTATGTTTCTTCATAGCACTTAGTACAGGTATACCTCATTTTACTGTGCTTCTCTTATTACTTCACAGATAATGCTTTTTTTTTTTTTTTTTTTTACAAATTGAAGGTTTGTGGCAACCCTGCATTATCAGATGATGGTTAGCATTTTTTTTTTAGCAATAAAGCGTTTTTTTTTAAGATATAATGCTATTGCACCCTTAATAGACTGCAGTATAGCATAACATAACTTTTTATATGCACTGGGAAACCAAAAAATTCCTGTGACTTCCTTCATTGCAATATTCCCTTCATTGTGATGGTCTGGAACCAAGCCCGCAGTATCTCCAAGGTATTCCTGTACAGTATCACCTTATATTTTTCTATGTATTATATATAATGTTTCTCTCCACTAGAATGCAAATTCCAAAAAGGCAGTACTTTATTCCAGTGCCAAAAACAATGCTTGGCACACAGTAAACATAAATATTTGTTGACTAAATTAATAAATGAGTATTGAGCTCTCTATGTGAATCTGATAATGCTTTTTGTAAACAATAATTGTACCATTTCACTCTTGTTGGTCCTATAATAGTCTATAATACTCTTTGTATGGTACCAGGAATCATAAGATCATTCTTGTGAAGAGGAATTTCTCTTACATTCCCTGTAAGTCCTGAGAACAGAGATTACTGCCAGTTGCAAAGATGAAAAACCTGAGTAGTTTGAGGTGAAAGTATTTTTTTTTTTTTTAGAAGATGTGGGGGGTAGGAGTTTATTAATTTATTTATTTTTGCTGTGTTGGGTCTTCGTTTCTGTGCGAGGGCTTTCTCTAGTTGTGGCAAGCAGGGGCCACTCTTCACCGCAGTGCACGAGGCTCTCACTATCGTGGCCTCTCTTGTTGCGGAGCACAGGCTCCAGACGCGCAGGCTCAGTAGTTGTGGCTCACGGGCCTAGTTGCTCCGCGGCATGTGGGATCCTCCCAGACCAGGGCTCGAACCCGTGTCCCCTGCATTAGCAGGCAGATTCTCAACCACTGCGCCACCAGGGAAGCCCTGAGGTGAAAGTATTTTTGAAAAATCTCTTCTTTCTATTAAGAATTCTTAAAGGGGAAAATAAATGAGGAAAATTCTACTCAAATATCAAAGCCCAGTTTCAAACCTAACCTTTTCATTAATCCTTTCCTCCCCCATTCACCCAGAGCACTTGGTACCACTATCCCAGTGCTCACCACGGTCCCTTCTAGGTATGCACTCTCTGGACGACAGGAACTGGATCTCTTTTCTCTCTTAGTCCTTCACCAGCTCTCCATGATTGACATTCAAAGAAATGTTAGTGGATTGAACTGAATGGAATGAATACTACAAGAAGCTACGATGTAACTGCTTGTTTGTCAAGATGTAGTCCATCAACAGAAGCAACACCATGCTCTAAGTTCCTAAGGTTGGTTTCAAACAAACCCTTGTCTTCTGTACAGCATGGCCAACTGAGGCAACAGGACACACAGTCCAATAACTTAATCACACATACAGGTCCAGGATACAATACTCTGCTCCTCAAGATGCACAAGCCACGGTAAGCAGTCTTGCTAAGGACGACAGAACAGGAAAGGATACTGTCTGTGTGCCTGTTATTCTAACAGTGCGGGGCAAAAGAAGACAAGACACCAAAGGATGAGATACCCAATAAAGAGGAAAAATAAAAATAATAATAGTAAGTGTGGATAAAGAAAGGGGGAGGGAGGACTAAAGGATGAAGAGGATGGGAGAGTGAGACCGTGGGGGAGATGTGATAGTAAGAGCCAGACACTAGGGTAGAAAGCAGCGCAGGCGCTAATCACAGGCTGCTCCTTCAACATTCTCTCCTAAACTTCCTAGAGCAAGCGACGGTGCGCGTCCTCAAGAGAGGCGTTCCACACGCGAGGGCGCCCCTCGGGCGAGCCATCCCTAAAGCAGGGTCAGCAGCGCCGCTGTCTACCCCGGCGGGCGGGCGTGCGTGCGTGTGTGAACGTGTCAGAAACGGGCTCTCTGGAGCTTCGGGTCTCTGCACTTAGACGACCGGCTTCGGGAGATGAGCGGGGGTCGCGAGGCGGGGCCGCGGGCTGCTCCGGCCGGCGCGTGCCCGGGAGCGGCCGGAGCCCGGTGCCCCGCGCGCCGCCCCTCCAGGTCGCTCCCGCCCCACCGCCGCCGCCCGAGCGCCCCTCCGCCCGGGGACCTGACACCCGATCGGCGCGCCGGGACCCACGCAGGGGTGCGGCCCGCGCCTCAGCCTCGCCGGTCCGGTCGTGGGGACGGGAGGGAGGGCCGGACGGCTGGGCCGAGGCCGCGCCGCCTCCGAGCGTCGAGCTGGTTGGGGCAAAACTTTGGAAACAGAAGGACTCGAATTACCTGAGCGGCGCGGGCGCGGGCGCGGGCTCGTCTGCGGTACGGCTGCCGGGCGCGGGCCGGGTTTTCAGCAGCCGTAAAGCGGCAGGAGCGCGCGAGCTCTCGCCGCCGAGCTGCTGCCCCGGCGCCTCCGCCGCGAGCGTCAGCCGCTTGGCAAGGAGCGGGCTGGGCTGAGTCATAATAAAAGACACGTTTGCCGAGCGAAGCGGGAAGGGGGCTTGAGGAGCCTTGTTAAATGGCAACAGGCTCAAGAATAGGGAAGGTTTTTTTTTTTAAATGGGCAAAACTGGAAAACTTGCCCCATGGTAGGAGAGAGATGAGCTTCTTTTATAATTTGAATATATTTTACAAGTACTTTTCTATATCTAATAAGACTTCTTAAAGCTTACTTTTTTAAGTGCATTGCCTCCGGACAGGTAGCTAGCTGGGTATAGTGCTGAGCCTCGTCCCTTCCAGCTTCAGGACCTTATTCTGCAAGTTACTTGAGTTCGTACCTTTGTTTCTTTCATCCCTTGAACGGGGTAATAAAGCCATGTCCTTCGGGCGGGAGAATATTGAGAGGGTACTTGGCATTGTGCTTGCAGTTTGCACTTACTAAAGCTTAATTATGAGTGAAAAATAAAAGGGGGGATAAGTGAACAGCTTTAAAAGGAAGAAGACAGAAAAATAAGGCAAGGATTTTTTTTTTTCACGAGGGATAAATGAGACAAATGTCTCAATGGAAGAAAAGAAACTGGAACCTTCAAGAAGCAAATGAGGCCGAGAGATGTAGCTGAGATGGGAGAGGGAAAAAGTGGGGGGGGAGGAGAAAAACCAATAAAACTAGGCCCAGTGGCCAGAAAGCTGAAGCTTCATGGGGGGAAGGGAGGAGGAGTGTGTTTATTTGCTATTTAGAAAAGCATGACAAACTCCCTCTACTGAGGGAGGTTTTTTTAAATGTTTAAACAGATAAACAACTGTTTAAAAATGAGCCCCAAATGAGGAGCCTTTGCTCCAATGAATGAGATTTGGCAGTTCTGCAAAATGAGGAAATTCTTCCCGTGCTCCCTCCTAGGGGGGTTGAGTCATCAAACCATAGCAAAAATTAGTGGGCTGGATTCCTGAAAGCCATGCCAGATGGATGCATTCTGCTTAGTTTTAATAACTGTATTATGCTCCATCTGTATTGTCAATTTTGGAAGAAAGGAATCTGAATAAAGATTTGAGGAGTGAACTTGAAAATAAAAGCCAAACTAGTTACTTAATGTATGAGTATCCACCCACAATGAGCATGCAGTTAAAGATTCCAAGTAACAATTTCTCCCACTTTCATTCTCCCTCCCCTTTGCTTCTGCTTTCACTGTATTTCTACTTTTGCTATATTATTTTTGTACAATGGAACTGCCTAGGGGAAAGGTGGTTTTAATTAATACTAAGGAATGGAAGGAATTTTAGCTAGGCCTCTGTAAGTAGGGTCAAACTTTTTGAAAAGAAGATTTTTCAGTTGAAGTTTTAATGAGAGTAAGGGTAAATTGACAGATGTGAAATCAGAAGTTGTTTTAGACAAACAAGAAAACAGTAATAGAACTGTTGTGCAAGAATCAAAAAGAAATCAGAAACGGTTCTAGTCCGTAATTAACTGTAAGCACCAAAGGCTAGAGGAAATTTTTTCTATCAGATAAAGAAAGATGGGTGCCTTGCTCTACCACCCAGCCTTTCAAATAGGAATAAAAGAAAGAAAAAAAGAGAGGAGAAAGAAGAAAAAACAATATAGAAAAACAAAACAAAGAAAAACCTCTATCAGATTCTTATAGAAGAATTTCTACAGATTTGCATTTTCCTAGGAGATCTCCTACAGGGTAAAATACTTGTAGGTGCCTCTTTCGGTGTAGAAGCACAAGCAAAATATTTGAGGAGATTAAATTTTGTAGAATTGGGGAAAACCCTAAGTAAGATAAGAATCCCACTCTGTTTCTGTTTTGCTAAACCTTGGGGCTGAGGCAAACAGACTATCATTAAACCTGTATTAAAGTGAAACAAAGAGATAAAATCTCAAATGGTGTGAAGCCCTTAAACTAAAAGGAGCAAGAAAACAAAACCCAAGCCCAAAAATAGAGAAAGATTAGGAAGATTTTCTAAGGGAACTTTTGAACTTTCTGCAATATGAATACTTATGACTTGCTTTAGACAAATAGACAATATAAACCAAAGCTGAGAACCAAGAAGATCTGGTCAGTTCAGATAAAAAAGCCTTCCTTGCCTGAAATGTTTTGGTCTGAGGTAATTCCATTCATTTTAGGTAGAGACAAAAATTCCCCACATGATTTTGTGTGCCCATAAACACCTCAATCACCTGAATCCACTTGAATGCACTTTTTAGTTTGACTTCTCGCATTCTGTAAACTAAACCTTGACTCAAGGCCTTTTGAGCATTTTGTGAATTTATCCAAAAGTAGATTTAGACTAGTAAGCATTTGCTTTTAAAACTTTTAAATCCATCATTAATTACTGTTAATAATGTAAAGCATAGAGTGATCTGCTTTTCAAGGCGTTTTATAGATAGAAAGTTATAATTAAATTATATCCATTTGATAACATTACAAGTCCCTTTTACACAACTGACTTTAACCTTAGTGTGTTAATATGATTTTTATTTAAGATTTCATATAAGATTATATTGGAAAGGATTCATTGTTTTGACTGCAAAAGACTGTATTGTTCTTTCTAACTTAAATCTTCAGGGTAGTAAGGATTTCATGTCACATTCTGAACAGTGTTACAACATCATCTGTTGCTAAATTACCATGTAACAGAAGCACTAGTTAAACAGGTAGACAGCTTTAACAAATTCATAGTTTTCTAAACTAATTTCATATACTAAAGACTGTATCAGAGCCGAAGTGAGATTCCCCAGCCAAATTTGAACTTTAGCTGAGAACACTGTGTTCCAAGATTGCTAGTTAATCCAGCTCAGTAGGGGAGGACAATCTTAAAGATACAGATCCTTGTTCTGCCCTGTCAACAGCGCATATGTACTTATGGAATCCACTGTACGTATTTTAGAATAGGTCTACATGAAACTATTCAAGCCTAAAAGTCAGCACTCTGGTCACTTTAGACAATTGCGGTAGGTTGAAGAATGGTCACTTTATGGGTTTGGTTTTTGGACACTGTCACAACTAGAAATTCTCAGGTAATTAAAATTTTCATTGGAAAAACAAACAACTTTAGGAAATAGGCATTCTCATACATTTCTGACTGGAGTATAAAATATTTTACCCCCCTACAGAGAACTCTTTAGTAACAATCAAAATTACAAACACCAGGATTATATTCCTCTGGAACCACCAAATTGCTTTTGGGAGTTGATGCTATAGAACTAATGCATGTACAGTATTATTCATTGTAATAACAAAAGTTTGGAAATAACCTAAAAGTCCATCTATAGGAGACTGGTAAAATTAATTATAATACATTCATTCAATAGAATGTACTATATGCAGTTGTTGGGGGAAAAATAAAGAAGCAGAATGAGGAACTTTTCTGTAAACAGGTTTGAGAAATAGAACAAGATATATAAAGTGAAAGAAAAACAAGGTACGGAACAGTGTGTAAAATATAGTACCTTTTGTATAAAGAGGAGATATGGTTATATTTACTTGCACGTGCATAAAGAAATTCTGGAAAGAAACATAAGAAACTAGCAATAGTTACTCATATAAAGGGGAGCTCAAATGTGCTGACTGGACTGAGAATGGGGTAAAAAGAGACTTTCACTACATACCTTTTTGTTTTCTTTTGGGGGGCTGTGTAAATATATTATCTGTTTGAAAAATCAGGTTTAAAAAAAGAAAACAAATGCTAAATAGTATGCATAATGTGTAAAAAGATAAAGTTGGAAAAGTTATTTTGAAATTGAATAATCTCCCTGTCATAATCCCAAAGCACTGAAATTTACTATTAAGAATTCCTAACTAAACTATGAATTCTATTTACATCTGTTTTGACTATAAAGGTCTGTACTATTTGAAAATATCAGGTAAACCTTCACACACAAATAAAATTCATATTCATTTCTCTCTAATGATTTTAAAGTTCCCAGTAATAGAGAAATTAATGCATAAAGTACAGTGTATTTTATGGTAATAGACTGTCCATTTTCTTTTGCTGCAAATACTGGATAGTAAGTAGCAAGTACTAATATTTTAATTCTGTAATGACTAAAAGAAAATACTTCTTACATTAAAGTACCTTTGGTCTGCAGACTCTCTGTAATTGTTAACTATATTAAGTCCCTGCTATTTCCAATGCTTTTCAAGAAATTAATGGCCTCAGTGTGAGGAACTCAATGAAAAATAAGTAAATAAATTCAAATCACTCGGCTTACAGAGTGTTTTGAGTTTTTGCAGAAATTTTTTGTGTAAAGAAAGTTACTTAGCTGAGAAAGTGGCATCCAGGAGGTGTTGACAATGTGTGTATGACTTCTTGAATATTAAGCAGGGTGGCAGAAGCTGTTCGTTTCATTGATGTTGGTGTGCCCCATACATTTCTCAGCCTCCCATGCAGTTATATTAGTCATGTGACTGAGTTCTGACCAATGCAGTGTGGATGACAGTATGCCATGCTGTCTTTATTTGTTGAGCCGGATGGTTGGAGAAATTTCAGCAGAGGATTCTAAGTACTGTATCTCTCCATATCAAGTCAGCAAAAATAACCACACTCTTTAAAGAGAGGCAATTTCATATCAAGGCAATGATTACATAGAATGTAATCTGTGAAGCTGAAGAAGTAGAAAGGGAACACTCAGGTAATTCAGAGATAATTGCAGGAGACAGCTACCACCTCCTGGTATTCATGCTTGTACAATAACCTCCCTTTGAATATGGGCTGGATCTAGTGATACTTCTATTGAACAGAATAAAGCAGAAGTAATGAGATGTCACTTCCAAGATTAAGGTATGAAAAGACTATAGCTTCTCTCTAAGCATGCTTTCTTTCACTCTCTCCTGGGTTCCTCATCTGGGGAGAGCCAGCTGACAAGCCATGAGGCAGTCCTGTGGGGAGAAAGTCTCCTGTGTCAGGGAAGTGAGGCCTGCCAAAAACCATATGAGAGAGATTGGAAGCTGATTTTTCCTCCCAGTCAAGCCTGCAGATGTGACTGCTGTGCCTGCCAACAGTTTGAACGCAACCTCATGAGAAACTTTGATCCAGGGGCACCAAGTTAATGTCTCCCCATTCCTGACCTGTAGAAGCTGGGAAACAATAAATGCTTTAAGGCACTAGTTTTGGGTACTTTGTTATGCAGCAGTAATAAATGCACTAGGAAAACAAAAGGGAAAAGATGGATTACCAAAACCTGGGAACTCAGAGAGTGACCATGTGTGATTGGGTTCTCAGTCCTCTGAGGAGGAACTATATTTTATGGTTACCTCATAAAGGTGGAATGGACTCCCTCCCAATTATGGGTGGGATGTAGAAGCTGATAACACTACACACACCACGAGAATTTGAGAAAAAGTTGATGACACATACAAGGGAGCCCTGGGGAAAGAAAAGTAGGCTCAAGTAGGTTCATGCTGACTTGGGGGGAGACAGAGGGAGTGATTGGGCCTCTAGAATGCCTCATAGGCGCTCTAGAGGTGTGGGTCTGGGGAAAAAGTTCCTGTGCATGGGCTGGATATTTGCAAGGTGTTAAATTGCCCACCGGAGTGAAAGGAGGAGGCACCCTGGGCTTTCTTATCAGCCTGTTCACACATGGGGCCAAATAGGAAAGGGAGGGTGAGGCTTAAAGTCAGAAATCAAAGATCAAAAAGTGAAGTCAGAGCTCTTTGTTACAGGGTGTCTCCCAGCTATTGCTCGTACCTTAGGAGCTCAGAAGAGGGTCCCCAGAAGAATGGTACTCTGACCTCTTAACAAGGGGCATGTTTGGCTGCAGCTGATACCTCTGAGAGAGCAACGCAAGACCAGTTTGGTGAGCAGCAAGAGACAACTGAGACCTTATCTGCTGCTGCTCAAACCATGCTGACAGGGAAAAATAAAGTCTCTTCTCTCCTCTTTTACTTTCCAAAATCCCTTTCGTGCTGCCTGTGAGTAGAAATTCATCAGTGTCTCAGAAATGCAACCTATCCTAGCCCCAGCATCATGGAAGACACTGTGGAAGGGTGGATTTGGAGCAGAGTCCATGGGCAAACACCCAGCACATTCCTCACCTTTGTCATCTCAGCATCTGTGCACATCTCTCCTCACATTTTTTTCACTTCTATAGCAATAACTTCATGCTTCTGCAGTTATTCAAACAGCAATACTCTCACCTTCTCCCTCAAAAAAGGAGACACAGACAAGAGCAGCAACATCACCCTTCTGATTTATTAGTTAGGTTAGTTCCTCTATTGGTTCAATCATAAATCCACCTTGGATACTCTATAACTGAACATGAAAGTAAAAGTAATAACAATCATCACCAAACTTTATTTAAAATAATAAGGACATAAGGAGGAAAGAGGGAAAATACTATATACAAAATGCTGGAGTCCTTGTTTCTGTAACCAGTCAGGAGAAAGTTGATAATTGTAACTTCCATTATCCATTGTACCTCAGCTGGTATCTCTGCTGGTTATGGTTATTAAGCTGGTAGAATGACTCAGATCTTTATTCCCGAAGAATTTAATGCCTCAGTAATTCTGTCTTTTTTGTGTTTCTATAGTTTTCCATTAATTTTTACTATTAAATATGTACATGGTAAGTGGTAACCCAGAGAAGCTGCTGGGTTCCAGATATAGTCCTCTCTGGACATGGTATAGCAGCAGCTTAATTTCTCCTTGATAATCAAGATCAATCGCTTCAGCTAATTAAGTATGCCCCTCATTGACAGTTAATTCAGTGATATGGAAACCTCAAAATGGCCAGCAAGAAGTCTCAACTTCCAATTCAATGGAACAGTAGTCATGTCCCCTGGTAGTAACATTCCTTAGTTCCTTGGAAATTGAGATCACTAAATCAGAAGCATCCAAAGTTTCAGGGATGGGAAGCAAACTTTTGTAAGCAGATAACTAGGTGTAGTCATGAGAGAAGCCACTCATATTTCTCCCTCTAGATTCCTGGAGCCATACACTCCAACTTTGGGAGAAACAGCATCATATGTGCTCAAAACATATACTGTATGCTGCATCCCAGTCAGTGACATATGTGGAAGAACCAGTGAATATCATTCTGCCTCACTTATTTTGCTGTGAAACAATGTTGTGTGGGATTTCAAGATGGTGACTGTAGGTGTTCTGTAAGTCCATGAATGGTGCTGCTGGCCAAGCATTGCTGGCAGGTAAAGCAAATCCATACCCAGAATAAATGTGCCTTCTTGTGATGTCCAATCTCTGTACCCTCCATAGAGGAGCCATGAGATGAAAGGAGCCTGGGACCTTGACCTTCTGCTTAGAGGAGGGCTACCAGAGAGCCACTGAATCTAGAACATCCGCTTTGGACCTTGTGTGTGAGAAATAAACTTTTATTGCATTAAGACACTGACATTTTGGTGTTGTTTGTAATAGCTTTTGGCCTATTTTGACTAATTCAAGCAACAAATTTCCCTTCAATGAGAAATAAAAGAATTCTAAAGATCCATGAAGGAACTAAGGACTTAGTTATTATACACAAAAACTTTATTCTTTTCTTTAACATATAATATTAAGAAATATTTTTGTATGTTTGATCTATGAATTAAATTTTCTATCTTCATTCAGAAATGATTTTCTATGTCTGAAATAATGAGGATTTCTAAAAAAATTTTATTACTACTACTGTTTATTATTACTATTACTATTATTATTACTATTACTATTGATTGATTTTTTTTTTCAAAATATCAATATCCAAGTAGTTCAAAGGATTTCTTTCTATCTATCTAAAGGATATGTTTCATTAAAGAATCCGTGAAGGACTATTCATGAAATCAAAATTTTAATTACTCAAAAACATTAAACTGAAGTTTTCTCTATTCCTCTTTTCCTCTAATGCACAGTATAATTTGCTTCTTTCCTTTTTTTACTTTTGGTATTCCAGAGTGATTTATTAACTAAAAGAATAACTGTATAATTGCCAGTTTTCTTTTTCATCACATTATAAAGCCTTTAAAATATGTTCACATCTTGAAAATCCAATTTTTACAAAAATTATTGATGCATGGCTAGACTGTATGGTGGAAAAGAAACTTGAGAATTTCTCTTTTCCTGCTCTGTCAATATACCAAATGATCCAGAAGAAAATATTAAATGGTATGTACAGCCCAAGCTCTGTTTATTGGATGGATGGCTTAGCATGAATACCTGTGAGACTTTTCCATACTAGAACGTGTCTTAAATAGCTATAAGCAAAACACTCTTCATATAATTTAGAGTCTTCTTTGAAATAGAATAAAATGATCATCTAATGATTAAGAAAAAAGAAGTCTACTAGAATACAGAATGGTTTGAATAACTTAATAAACCTTGCAAAAGGTAAGGACAAGATAACCCATCCCAAATATTACATAACACTTGCCCTCCAACTTTCTTAATATAGTATATATATTTGAGGTTTCATCACTTTCATGATTTTTCCATTAAGTATATGATATAACTATTGATGTAACTTTCATATCTTCATACTAGCATTCCAGTTTATGCAATGGACATAACTTCTTTTTCCCCTGCCATATGTCCTTGCCTTTGGGAAAATGGTTTTCTCCACCCCAGATGAATTTGATAGAACTATCTAGAAAAGAGCCCTGACTCCACGACCAGAGGCAAATTCTTTTTTTTTTTTTTTAAGTGATATTTAGCATTCAGGATTTCATGTTTAAATTTTATTTATTTATTTATTTAATTTTGGCTGTGTTGGGTCTTCCTTTCTGTGCGAGGGCTTTCTCTAGTTGCGGCGAGCAGGGGCCACTCTTCATTGCGGTGCGTGGGCCTCTCACTGTTGCGGCCTCTCTTGTTGCGGAGCACAAGCTCCAGACGCGCAGGCTCAGTAGTTATGGCTCACGGGCCTAGTTGCTCCGCGGCATGTGGGATCTTCCCAGACCAGGGCTCGAACCCGTGTCCCCTGCATTGGCAGGCAGATTCTCAACCACTGCACCACCAGGGAAGCCCAGAGGCAAATTCTTGATCCATGAACACCAATTATAATTCTTAAGTGACAAAGAGTTGAAAATCTCTAGAGGAAAGCAGAGTTGAGACAGATATATCAGCCCTAGCCTCTGTGCACACCCTTAAGCCTCCCAAGCACATGAGCCATGAAACCCTATTTTCCTTAAAAAGGTTTCAGTTGGATTTCTGGCATTTGCAACCAAGAGTCCAGAAATCAAAGCTTTCACTTACCACCCTTTTACTGGTTATTTCATCATGCCTTCTAACTTATTTTATTTATTTATTTATTTATTTTCTTGAATTTTATTTAATTTACTGTTTAGAAAGCAGGTTCTTATTAGTCATCATTTTATACACATCAGTGTATACATGTCAATCCCAATCTCCCAATTCATCCCACCATCCCCACGCCCCTGTGGCTTTCCCCACTTGGTGTCCATATGTTTGTTCTCTACATCTGTGTCTCAATTTCTGCCCTGCAAACTGGTTCATCTGTACCATTTTTCTAGGTTCCACATAGATGCGTTAATATACGATATTTGTTTTCCTCTTTCTGACTTAATTCAATCTGTATGACAGTCTCTAGATCCACCCATGTCTCAACAAATGACCCAATTTTGTTCCTTTTTATGGCTGAGTAATATTCCATTGTATATATGTACCACTTCTTCTTTACCCATTCATCTGTCGATGGGCATTTAGGTTGATTCCATGACCTGGCTATTGTAAATAGTGCTGCAATAAATATTGGGGTGCATGTGTCTTTTTGAATTATGGTTTTCTCTGTATATATGCCCAGTAGTGGGATTGCTGGATCATATGGTAAGTCTATTTTTAGTTTTTTAAGGAACATCCATACTCTTCTCCATAGTGGCTGTATCAATTTACATTCCCACCAACAGTGCAAGAGGGTTGCATTTTCTCCACACCCTCTCCAGCATTTGTTGTCTGTAGATTTTCTGATGATGCCCATTTTAACTGGTGTGAGGTGATACCTCATTGTAGTTTTGATTTGCATTTCTCTAATAATTAGTGATGTTGAGCAGCTTTTCATGTGCTTCTTGGCCATCTGTATGCCTTCTTTGGAGAAATGTCTATTTAGGGCTTCTGCACATTTTTGGATTGGGTTGGTTTTTTTTCTTTAATATTGAGCTGCATGAGCTGTTTATATATTTTGGAGATTAATTCCTTTTCCATTGATTCGTTTGCAAATATTTTCTCCCATTCTGAGGGTTATCTTTTTGTCTTGTTTATGGTTTCCTTTGCTGTGCAAAAGCTTTGAAGTTTCATTAGGTCCCATTTCTTTATTTTTGTTTTAATTCCCATTACTCTCAGAGGTGGATCAAAAAAGATCTTGCTGTGATTTATGTCAAAGAGTGTTCTTCCTATGTTTTCCTCTAAGAGTTTTACAGTGTCCGGTCTTACATTTAGGTCTCAAATCCATTTTGAGTTTATTTTTGTGTATGGTGTTAGGGAGTGTTCTAAATTCATTCTTTTACATGTAGCTGTCCAGTTTTCCCAGCACCACTTACTGAAGAGACTGTCTTTTCTCCATTGTATATTCTTGCCTCCTTTGTCATAGATTAGTTGACCATAGGTGCGTGGGTTTATCTCTGGGCTTTCTATCTTGTTTCATTGATCAATATTTCTGCTTTTGTGCCAGTACCATATTGTCTTGATTACTGTAGCTTTGTAATATAGTGTGAAATCAGAGAGTGTGATTCCTCCAGCTCCGTTTTTTTCCCTCAAGACTGCTTTGGCTATTTGGAGTCTTTTGTGTCTCCATACAAATTTAAGATTCTTTGTTCTAGCTCTGTAAAAAATGCCATTGGTAATTTGATAGGGATTGCATTGAATCTGTAGATTGCTTTCAGTAGTATAGTCATTTTCACAATATTGAGTCTTCCAATCCAAGAACATGGTATATCTCTCCACCTGTTGGTATCATCTTTAATTTCTTTCATCAGTGTCTTATACTTTTCTGCATACAGGTCTTTTGTCTGCCTACGCAGGTTTATTCCTAGGTATTTTATTTTTTTTGTTGCAGTGGTAAATGGGATTGTTTCCTTAATCTCACTTCAAGAATTTTTGTCATTAGTATATAGGAATACAAGAGATTTCTGTGCATTAATTTTGAATCCTGCAACTTTACCAAATTCAGTGATTAGCTCTAGTAGTTTTCTGGTGGCATCTTTAGGATTCTCTTTGTATAGTATCATATCATCTGCAAACTGTGACAGTTTTACTTCTTCTTTTCCAATTTGTATTCCTTTTATTTCTTTTTCTTCTCTGATTGCTGTGGCTAGGGCTTCCAAAACTATGTTGAATAATTGTGGCAATAGTGGAAATACTTGTCTTTTTCCTGATCTTATAGGAAATACTCTCTGTTTTTCACCACTGAGAATGATGTTTGCTATGGGTTTGTCATGTAGGGCCTTTATTATGTTGAGGTAGATTCCCTCTATGCCCACTTTCTGGAGAGTTTTTATCATAAATGGGTGTTGAATTTGGTCAAAAGCTTTTTCTGCAGCTATTGAGATAATCATATGGTTTTTCTTCTTCAATTTGTTAGTATGGTGTATCACATTGATTGATTTGGGTATATTGAAGAATCCTTGCATCCCTGGGATAAATCCCACCTGATCATGGTATATGATCCTTTTAATGTGCTGTTGGATTCTGTCTGCTAGTATTTTGTTGAGGATTTTTGTATCTACATTCATGAGTGATATTGGTCTGTAATTTTGTTTTTTTGTAGTATCTTTGTCTGGTTTTGGTATCAGGGTGATGGTGGCCTCATAGAATGAGTTTGGGAGTGTTCCTTCCTCTGCAATTTTTTGGAAGAGTTTGAGAAGGATGGGTGTTAGCTCTTCTCTAAATGTTTGATAGAATTCACCTGTGAAGCCATCTGGTCCTGGACTTTTGTTTGTTGGAAGATGTTTGATCACAGTTTCAATTTCTTTTTTTTTCTTTTCTTTTTTTTTTTTTTGCGGTACATGGGCCTCTCACTGTTGTGGCCTCTCTTATTACGGAGCACAGGCTCCAGACGCGCAGGCTCAGCCTCCATGGCTCACGGGCCCAGTGACTCCACGGCATGTGGGATCTTCCCGGACTGGGGCACGAACCTGTGTCCCCTGCATCAGCAGGCAGACTCTCAACCACTGCACCACCAGGGATCCCCACAGTTTCAATTTCATTACTTGTGATTGTTCTGTTCATATTTTCTATTTCTTCCTGGTTCACTCTTGGAAGATTATAGCTTTCTACAAATTTGTCCATTTCTTCCAGGTTATCCATTTTATTGGCATAGAGTTGCTTGTAGTAGTCTCTTAGGATGCTTTGTATTTCTGTGGTGTCTGTTGTAACTTCTCTGTTTTCATTTCTAAATTTATTGATTTGAGTCCTCTCCCCCTTTTTCTTCATGAGTCTGGCTAATGGTTTATCAATTTTGTTTATCTTCTCAAAGAACCAGCTTTTAGTTTTATTGATCTTTGCTATTGTTTTCTTTGTTTCTATTTCGTTTAGTTCTGCTCTGATCTTTATGATTTCTTTCCTTCTGCTAACTTTAGGTTTTGTTTGTTCTTTCTCTAGTTCCTTTAGGTGTAAAGTTAGATTGTTTATTTGACATTTTTCTTGTTTCTTGAGGTAGGCTTGTATAGCTATAAATTTCCCTCTTAGAACTGCTTTTGCTGCATCCCATAGGTTTTGGGTCATCGTGTTTTCATTGTGATTTGTCTCTAGGTATTTTTTGATTTCCTCTTTGATTTATTCAGTGATCTTTTGATTATCTAGTAACATATTGTTTAGCCTCCATGTGTTTGTGTTTTTTATGTTTTTTTCCCTGTAATTCATTTGTAATCTCATAGCATTGTGGTCAGAAAAGATGCTTGATATGATTTCAATTTTCTTAAATTTACAAAACTCTGTCATGTGGTCACCCTTAACTACAAGATATCTGGAAACTATAATCTTTAGTTGGGCAAATATGTGGCCACTTAAAACTTTATTATAATACATGGAAAGAAGATAATGAAAATAAGAGACAACAAGGAATCTACTGCAGATCTCAACAGATCCAGAGGCTTCAACAACATTCATTTGCTTATTTATATTAATTACTTTAGACTTAGAGTATGAGAAAAGAAGGGGAGGAAAATGGAAGTTAGGTCATGATGTTCCTTATGTTGTCTTTTTATCCCTTTTTGTAAGTATTAGATGAAACAATACATAAAATATATCCTGAAGAATTCTATAGTGGGAATGCTATCTATTATAACATTTTTAATGTTAGTATTAGTAGTATAGATAGATGTGATAGATTGAGTTATTATATTTAGGTATTCATTTCCTCATCTTTGTAGGAAAATTTTACATCCTTACAATTGCTGCAATTACTATCTCAATCCCAATTTTTAGTCCTTAGCTAGTTCTTAGAGCCACAACTCATTGGCTGAAAAAGAGGCATCTCAAGAAGAAGAACTCAACAATATCACAGCAAGTGTATACAGCCATGATTCCTCCATCATTATTTAAAGGTATCTATGGCTATTTACTTAGATAAACATACTCTGGGGAAAGAGAAATGCACGTATTGAAGAATTTTGGCTAAAGGGTCTGAATTTATGCTGGACACAGAGTCCCATCTTGGTTCCCTCAATTAGAATAGGAGATCTGGTTAATAATCATAGCATATTGACAGGTCCTATGAGGGGAAACCTCACTGTCATCAGTTCAGGTGTGGGTGTAACCAGAAGACTTTGTATATAGAGGGTCATTGTGATGCAAAAATGTTTGCTTTTGACTTGTTCTAAAATATCCATCCAGTAGATGATGAAATGCAAAGAGAAACTCACTATTAAGACATTAATACTTAAGACTATTAAGACACTATTAAGACATTAAGATAGTAAAGTTTCAGGCAGGATTCCCCAGCATTCTGCAGAATGAAATTTTAACTGCAGACATATTTGCTGGATGAATCCTGGACTCACACAATCACCCCAGAGTGTGGTCCATGGGGAAATAATTCCCCTGGTTAGGGTAAATTTTCAGCAATTGTTTTATATCCTTAGTATTGAGGTCTCCAGAAATATTTGCCTGAACTGCCCTGCAAATAGGAATTATAAGGGGCCAAAAGTTGGAAGATCTGGTGGAGAGAGTGTGGGTACTGGAGCTACAAATATCTGCATTAGAATCCTCATTCACTTCTCACTAGTTGTAGGACCTATAGTTGATAATTTTTTTTGTGTTGCACTTTTCCTATTCAAATTACTCTGTCATTTCTCTCTTTCAATAGGACTAAGATGGATATACCATCTGTAAGAGAAAGCTATCCAGAATTCAAAAACAGCTCCTGGCATACTACTACTGAACTCAGATAGAAACTGAGCTTCTGACCTGAGAGCATCAAATAACCAAGTAGTAAAAATTATCAATCTTGACCTATCAAGTCATAAAATTGGGCGAGCCCTGTAGCAATCTGTTGTAAGATGGAAGTGGTCTATCAATGTTCAGGCTCACATACGTCCAGAGAATATAAGTAACCTATAAGAACAAATGGCCCAGACTCCCATGTCAGCTGCAACTGCTGTATTAACAGCTCTCCTTCAGCTTCTTGGGAGGGGTTCTCCATTACCAGCTGATAGAGGAGGGAAGTTTGGACTTGATTCATGAATGGATTTTCTTGGCATATGGTTGCAAGCTGAAAATAAACTTTTTTTTTTAACCTACATCTCCTACTCCAGAATGGTCCTGAAGGAGGTAAGGGGAAATCCTCTCAAAGGGCAGAGCTTCAGCCAGGGCATCTGGTCATTTACTTTGTGTAGAGAGAGAAGTGGTCCAAAGTAAGGGTATAACTGGACGCTTAGGCAGTGCTGAATGGGTTAGCCGTTTGGTCAGAAGTCTGAAAGGAGCACAGTTGGAAGACTGGGGACTGTGTTTAGAGCTATGACAGCGGGCATACAGTGTGAGCATCTTTGTTTAGCATGCTAACGACCCTCCCACCCCCCGCTTCCATCCTTTTATGCCATTTCTCATTAAAGCACCAGATCATTTGTACTGCAGAATTTCTCACATTTTCCACTGGACTGATTATATCAGTGTGGTATTAATTAACATGTTCCTTCACACTCATGTCTTTACAGTAATATGACAGCAGATACAGACTTGATTAGATCAGCTTTGTTTTCTCTCTCTCTCTTTCTCTTTTGGATAATAAACCACAGAAAGATGATATTATGTGTACTACCTATTGCATCTTATCAAGAAGAACATAATATGATTGTCCTACTTTTGAAACTGTGCACCTCAGATTGGGACTTGAACCCACGTGTCCGGACTTGAACCCAGCCAAAACCCAGATTGGGACTTGAATCCACATGGCTGGGACTCAAACCCGGCCAAAACCCACAGTCTTCCAACTGAGATCACACACTTGGTTTCAGGACTTAATGAAGCTCAGGTTCTTGATGTCTCATCGCAGAAAGAATTCAGTGAGAGACAAAGTGATAGGTAAGAAGTGGATTTATTTAGAGAGAAACACACTCCACAGACAGAGTGTGGGCCATCTCAGAATGTGAGAAAGGCACCAGCGTATGGGGTTATTAGTTTTTACGGGAGTGGGTAATTTCATAGGCTAATGAGTGGGAGGAGTATTCCAGCTATTTTAGGAAGGGGTGGGGATTTCCAGGAATTGGGCCACTGCCCACTTTTTGATCCTTATGGTAGGTCTTGGGACTGTCATGGCACCTGTGGGTGTGTCATTTAGCTTGCTGATGTGAGCTTGCTGATACTGAGGCTCAAGGTCTAGTAGAAAAAGTCGACTTGTCCACCATCTTGGATCCATTTGGGTCTAATAAGTTTGTCCTCTGGCTATGTCATTCTTTCAAAAGTTGTGCCCTGTCTCCTTCCTTCCTTATATAAACCATATATATGATTTATATATGTATAAATCACATATATATGAGAGACATATTTTGATATCATTTTGATAATGATTGCAGGCATTGTCTTTTCATTGCAATTTCTTGCACCTTTTGCAAACCGTGCTAGAAAACAAATTTTTTTTAGAAATAAATAAATAAAGCATAAGTTTGTTATTTGTTTTACTTATCTATTTGATTTTATATTTGTATCTCTTCTGTTACTTTGAAAAACCTTGTTTCTTAATGATATAAATATAATTATTCATTTGCTTTATCAATGTGCATATATAATACATATATTAGTTTCAAACTAATAATATCATTATATGAAATACCAGAATAATGATATCAACATTACTATTCACAAGAGCATTGAATACAATTTCAGTGTGCTTTTGGTATTGTTTCTTTGTTTCCCTTAGGATATGTCCACTAGGGATGTAGAGTCAAAATATTGTGTTTTAAACTTATTTGGAATAATTCTTGTCCATTCAGTTATGGTACCAACCAGATATACACTTAGGTTGACAATTTGTCACTTAGGTTGTTTCAATTTTTTTTCAAATTTGGGGCATGGTTTGTTCTGTCATCCTGATTTATTATTTTTTCAAAAAATATGTATGACATTTATATAATTCTGTATTCAAAACTAGCTTTCATCCTGAGCTCTCTCTCCTGTTCTCTCTTTTCTTGTACAGGTAAACCACTTTTATTCATTTTTGACCTACCAAGATTTTGGATTTTGGACCCAAATAGTCTGGTTCCTTAGTCCATGTTCTTAAAATGCTGGATTGAAACTGCCCCATCAGAAATTACAAAATCTTTTTTTATTGGGGGGAGTGGGGGAGGTGTGTACAGTTGAAAATTGCATATATTTGTACCCAGTTCTTAAGATGTAAACTTGGAAAATATCATTCCTGGGCTCTCCATAAGTTTCACCCCTTACCTGTACCTCCCAAATTCAAAACCACCTGGCAACAGCTAAAAGCCTCTTTTATGGCTTTTTGTATTGTTCCAAAAGCTTACAGTCTTAACCCAGATACCTACTTTATAGATTCAAAGCATGCAAGCTTTGCAGATATTCTTTTGAAGTTTGCATTTATAAGCCTTTGTGTACCAGCCTCTGTAAATTTCCATGTGACCTGTCTGAACTGCTTGAAGACAGAGTATGAACAAACATTACAAGCTTTTTGTGAAAGAGAATGTAGGTTCCATATAAAAGATTTTCCTTAAATCCAGTTATATCTCCTTTAACCATCCCTGTTCATTCTGACAAAGTTTCACTACCCTAGGTTACTATCACATTTCTCTCCTCTCCTACTTCCTGACTGTTAAACTGAAATTCTGTAAAGAAAAATATCAGTAAGCAAAAACAGAAAGCAAATTTGATAGCTCCAGTTATATTTTATCTCCCTATTTCATGCAACAATAGACTCAACCACATCATCCTACATTAATTTACTGTTTGTGTTAGAGCTCTATATATTGGGGTTTTTTAGTGTTTTTGTTTGTTTTGTTTTTTTTAATTGTTGACTCTCATGTTAAGATTGAATTTCCCTAGACATAAGTAGGACATTGGTAATTCATATTTCCAATGTTCTTCATTTAAAAAAATTATCCGTGTCATCCTGTGCAAGTTACTTAATTTCTCTGTGCCTAAATTACCTTAACTGTAAAATGGAGATTATAATATGTATTTCCCTCATAGCAGGGATAAAATGAGGGAATACATCAAAGTTTTTAGATCTGTGCCTGGTACAGATAATTATTTTTGCACTCCTTCCAACACCAAGAGAGCTATTTATTTTATTTATTTATCCACCAGAACACTTTATCCCTTTTCCTAATAGTTGGATAGTTTAAATGCTTGATTTAAACTGAGTTTAGCCTCTACCCATAAAAGAGAATGGTGGTTAATTATAGTCAAGAGATGGGGCAGGAGATCAAAATTATTGGAGTTATTGCAAATACCCACTTAGGACATACCTCAGGTACTGGGCAGACTGAGGTAACTGGGGTACTGAAGAGACAATCAAATTTAAAATGAGAATCTTTTATGAGTAAGTAAGTCCCTCTTCTGCCCTCTGGCCATCATCATGAATTATTTGTGAAACTAGAAGAAGGTCATGGTCAGCCGGGGAGCATCACTTGACTGTCACTAAGTAAAGAGTGGCCTGATCTAGAAATTATACCAATGACTGTCAACCTATTATATCCAATGGCTCCCCTTTTAACAAATATTTTGAATATTCTCTTTATTGTGTTAAAGTTAAATTCATAGTTAATATAGCTTACCTACACAATAACAAAATTAATGAATCAATATGTTTAATCTGATATAAGGGAGAAAAAAATGCAATTTACAATAAAATAGTATGTACTTCAATATGTGAATGTTCCATCTCCTTAGTTACTAGACTATATAACAAAGTGGACAATTGTTTGTACCATATGTACAATAATTGTGAATGCTATAACCACAAATCTGGACTGATGAGACATGTTTTAATGACAAATCAAGTATATAAGTAGCATTGTCACTGTGAATTTCAGCAATGGTGAACACTCTTAGTTAAATCTTCCCTCAGTTTACACAGTATTAGCTTTATTGGAAAATTCAATATATGTTAAACTTGCAAGAAATATAGTTTTTTTTTAATATATAAATGAAGTTAGGTTTCAGAGTCCTATTGTTATAAAAAGGTTTTTAATCTATGGGAAGATTTGGTGGTACATTTTAAGGTCTTATGGAATGTGGGGCAGTGCTTATTGTGCAGAACATCTAACAGCCCTTCTTCCACCCAAATGAATACCAGTATCATCTACTAATCTTTGCGACAAACAACATTACTTCCCCTTACTCCAATATTTCCAAAACCTCCCCTAGAGGGTAATACTAAGAGGAGAGAGAAGTGCCAAAACAGCATAAGTACATTACATGGATTAAAGAATCTCCATTTTTTTCCTCATTGCTAGAAAGATATGATAAGCGACACGCTACTCTGTACCTAACTGTCATCTTGGAGAGATTTCTGGGATAGCAACAGATATCTGAGAAGTTAGGAATTTTTACCTGAAGAAAATAGGATCTAATGATGTTGCTTAAATTATTACATAGAACTAAATTTTCCCCCATTATACATTAGGTGAGGAATTATGGTTTTTCAGACAGCTTAGCTGTACCCAAGAAATAGTTGTCAATAGTGTATTTTAATACCTCAGGGAATAAGCTAACTGCAAAAGCTAACTGCAATATGGAGGCTACTTGTGACCTAAGGGAGAACAATCTTCATGGACTTCTGTGTTGCCATGGGAGATATCCTTGGGAGACAAGGATATGGAGACAAAGAAGCCTGGCTGTGAAAAAAAGAAAAATGTCTTTTCTCTTACTAATCTGCCTTTTGTCAGTGTAATTTGCAGGCCCCCAAACACTGAACATAAGAGGGTAGTAAAAAAGTATTGTTCTACCCTGACAATGGCATACTAACTAGCAGGAGATGAGAAGCATAGAAGATTTTTTTTGTTTTTGAAGATGGGAGAAACATAAACAGGTTTATTTGCTATGGAGAAAGTGTCAGTAGAGAGGAAATGGTTGAGATAATGAAGAGTGGAGCTGATCAATTAAGGGTGCATGCCGCAGGATGAACTGGTAAGCCACAGTGAAGGGATTTCTCTTTCCCAGGGAGCAACTGTGGAAGTCAAAGCAAAATATTTGGGGATTTGGAATCAACTGAAGGGAAAAGCTCAGGAATTCTTGCATTTCATTCAACATATTTAATCATTAAATTTGGATTATATTTTGAGTAAATCTTCAGAGGGTTTATTAACCTAGTTTCAATTAATTCTTCATACTTGCTTTTTTTATTGAACTTTTAAAGTATAACATATATAAATAAAATTGCCTAAATCATAAAATTATAGCTCAATGAATGGAATAAACCCCTATAACCACCAGCCAGGTCAAAAGACAAAATATTACTAGCACCCTCAGAAGTCCCCTCTTGGCCTCTTCAAGTGACAGTCTCCCCTCAAGGTTGACCATTAATCTGACTTCTAAATCATAGGTTAGTTTTGCATGCTTTTGAACTTTATAAAATATATGGAATTATACAATATACTCTTTTTTGTCTGACTTCTTCCACTCAACATGTTTTTGAGATTTGTTGTGCGTGGTTGCAGACTTTTTATTCTCATTGCTGTATAGTATTCCATTGTGTGTATACACCCCCAGGGTATATATCCATTCTACTCTTGATTGTCATTTGGGTAATTTGTAGTTTTAAATATTATGCATAGTACCACTATGAACATCTTTGGTTTTGCCTTGGTTTACACACTTACATATTTCTGTTGGATATAGACTTAAGAATAGAAATAAAGGGTAAGTTGGTTTTTTTAACTGCCAAAATTTGTTGACCTGTTTTACTAGCATGGAGAAACAGTGACATCTGGTGCATAAAACAATGAATTTCAGGTTTCGGTATATATTTGAAACTTTTTAGAGAATCTATTCTTAAAGGTGATATGATGTCACAAGAATCCATATGTACAGTGAACTTATAGTTCTTGTATCCGATATTAAAATTAATCTACAATGTATTCACTTTGAACACAAAGAATTTAAGAATAAAATTCTTAAACTCATAAATAATTGATAGGTCAAGTAATTAGGTAAGATTAACAGATTTATGGAAGAAATGCTATTTTGATGTGTACTAATGACAATATTTTTTTTTTTTTAACATCTTTATTGGGGTATAATTGCTTTACAATGGTGTGTTAGTTTCTGCTTTATAACAAAGTGAATCAGTCATACATAAACATATGTTCCCATATGTCTTCCCTGTTGCGTCTCCCTCCCTCCCACCCTCCCCATCCCACCCCTCCAGGCTGTAATGACAATATTTTAAAATGCAAATCACTATCCTTAATGTTGCCACAAAGTGAAAGGCTTTAAGGTTTGTGAAATACGCAATTTTCTTTCTAACCTAAACTAAAAAAGCTTGAACAAAACAAAATACAAATATACAGGAATACTATGTTTATAAGGTAATTAAAATGTAAAACTAATTTATATGTTGGAATTTTTTAGAATAATTAAGGAAGTTCTCTGTCCCTTAATAAACATTTCTAGGTCTGCTGAAAAAGCTAAACTTTAAAAAGAAATACATTATATGATTAGAAAACATACAAGTGCATACTACTTTACTTTTATGTTTGCATGTAATCTTTGTTACAAAATAGATGGATGGGTCACGTACATCCTTTAGGGCATTGTTTGGTTATATCTACAGTTCTAGAAGGATGGTAGAGTTTTTTTCCATGACACCATGAAGCTCATGTATCAAGGTTTATCACACTGAAACTTAATGATCTTTAACCTTTATTCCACAAATATTTATTATAACCTTTTATCTGCAAGCATATTAGCTAGTGGAGTCCTAGATGAAGTTCCCACTTTCTCCCCCCTGCCCTCCTGAACTCCCTCCTATCCTTTTCTTCCTTTCTTCTATCTCTCTTTAATGTAAGAGAAACATGAGTAAATTTAAATGCTGACCAAAAAAAATTGATTACTGGAGATATTGAAGACACATGAGAGAGCTGGAGCGATGGATGGAGCAGAGAAGGCAGAAGAGCAACAATGGAGGAGTAAAAGATAAAAATAGAGCGACAGGAAGCTGAGGAAGATTTGGTTACTGTTTTCTATAAGTAATGATTGAGTTCGTATTCTGAAAGTGACATTGGAAGAGGTATCTTGGTAGTTTGAGAAAGTGAAGAAAATTTGTGGTAGTAATTGTTGACAACTGGGGAAAGTAGGAGCAACTAGAGGAAGTATAAAGGATTCCTGAAAAGCACTGAAAGCCCAGTTGAGGCAAAAGATCTTGAATTGTGATGGGGCTAATTATCAGCAGTGCTTATCAAGCAAAGTTTGGTCAGAGAGGAGGAGGATAGGTGAGCTGGGTTGGGTTGAATTTTTTAAGAATATATATAACAAAAGATAAATGGGCCAGAGAGATAAGGGTCTAAAGGATAATTATGAAAATATTTCATGGAGTCGATGTGGGATCTGAAGATAAGGGGTGTTTCGCAGACAGATTACAGATAGATTTGATGGAGCGAGAGAAGTTTCATGATTCTTCAGTACTTGGAAATTAGATGAAGACAAAGTATTATGGTAATAATGAAATAGAAGAGGTGGAAGGACGAGTGAGGTTAAGGTGAGAGGAAAATTGTGAATTGATGACTTTATGAAGCATTTGCAGTGGTGAGTGCAACGGGAGAGTATGGCAAATGTGAAGTGGAAATGGAAGTCATTGGAAGTGAGGAATTCATTAAATGAGAGGCAAAGATATTAGATGGACGTTTGTAGATAATCAGAATAGCTGCGGAACTTAAGCAAGTCTGAGTGATTTAACAAAGCCCTTAATAAATGAGGGACAGTGATCGGGATATTAGTAGATGAAAGTATATTGGTGAGGACCAAAAGTAAATAAATGAAAAAATTAATAATTTTCAATAGAAGAAAATTAACTGATTAATACGCCTATAAAACAATGTCTGAACTTACAAGTAATAAAATGACTGTAAATAGAAAAAAAGAGAAACCTTATATTTTATCTATGAAATTATCAGAATTCTAAAAAATCACTGTCAAGGGTGTAATGAAATAGACACTTTAATAAATGTGAATGTAAACTATTGGAACATTTTGGAAAGTAATTTAACAATATTTATTAAATATGTATCAGTAAGCTTTGACCAGGTAATTCCACTTCTGGGAAACTATTATAAAGGGATTGTACAAAATAATTTCAGTGTTACTTAAAATAATCAAAACTGAAAAGAATCCAAGTACTTAACAAGAGAGGAAATTCTTCTTGTGTAATGTTAAGTAGAAATGTATCTTGCAATATTAAATATACAATATGATCAAACTTTTTAAAACCAAAACCTATGCATTAAAAAAAAAAGAAAAAAAGATTGGAACAAAATGTCCTAAGAAGAAAGAAAAATAATACTTTTTCCTCATTTAAAAATATTTTCTTTTGTGTTTTTCAAAGTTTCTCTATTTAGTGCTTTATTAATTTTTACTGGAAATGTAAAACCAAGTTTATTAACAGTAGAGCCAACCACCAACAGCACTACCACCAACAAAAATTCTAACGGGTTAAAAATATAAAATAAAATCAAAAGAAATGTGAACCAAATAAACAAATAAAATAAGAGAATGATAATTTAAATTAAGATTCTAATGATATTTAAAAGTGGAATTTCATAGGTTGATTTGAAAGTTATTCTTGAGGAGTAAATGAAAAGGGAAACATATACATTGTAAAGTTTAATTTGGTAGAGCCTATTTATAAGTATCTCTAAAATTTTTAAGTGTTTAGACCCTTTGACACAGCAATTCCACTTTTGGGATCCAAACTTTAAAAATTGTTAGAACAAGTGCAAAAGATATATTTGTAAGGCTATTTAACATAACATTATTTCTAATAGTAAAATCCTGTAAGTAACTTAAGTGCCTTTCACTGAAGAATGGTTAAATATATCATGCTGCTTCTGTTATGGAATGCTATGCTGGCTCTGAAAAGAATGAGATGTGATATGTGACATTGATGCAAAAGATCTCTAAGACATAGGTGAAACTCATAGCAGTCCTGGCTTCTATCAACAGGTGAAAAAAAATCATAGGAGTTCTGGAGTATCAGACTCATCCTCCTGCTGATAACAATGATAAAATTCTGGGGAAAACATTAGAAACAAGATTGTTTAAAGGCAACCAAAATCAGAAACTGGAGGGAGTTTGAACCTTGGAAGAAGGAGACCCCATACAGATTGACAAAACTCACTCTCTGTGTATCTCCTTATTCTGATTTCTGACAATTCTAGCTGCACTTGTCTCTAAGCTCTCTCCTCATTTCAGTGAGACTGTTGGACTCTTTTTGCATTTGCCTTCCTTATGCCAAAATCTGGGAATAATTTCCAGTCAGAGGTCAGGGCCATGATAGGACTCACCTCATTTGATTTCCTTTCTTAAGGATCACAGATCTGTCTTACCTATTGCCCACTATCTGAAAATAGTTGTTTTCTATATTTTTTCCACTTTCTAGTTGACAGCAAGAGGTAATTCTAGACCATATTACATCCCCATGCCTGTAAGTAGAAGTCTCACCTAGAATTTTAGATCCAGCAAAAATATCTTTTGAAAATGAAAGAAAAATAATACATTTTCAGATAAATGGAGGCTGAGAGAACTTGTTGCCAGAAGAATTTGCCACAGTAAAAGATATGCTAAAGGAATGTCTGCAGACTGAGAAAATTGATACCAGATGGGAATTCAGGTATATAGGAAGGAGTGGAAAATAATGGAAATATTATATGCACAGGTAAACACAAAATATTAACTTAATTACTTTCTTAAATTCTTCAAGTCATCAAATACTTAAAAGAAAAGTAAAAGCAGTATATTTTGAGGTTTATAACACTTTCAGAGATAAATATGTGACACAGTATCACAAAGGAGAGGGACAGTGCAAACTGAATTTTACCACTATTTCTTACACAATATGTGAAGTGACATAATATTAATTCAAGAAGATTGTGATTGATTAAGGATGCACACTATAACCCCTAGAGGAAACATGCCAAAACTCAAAAAGCTAAGCAAAGCAAAACTCCACAAAGCTGTATTAGCTAAATAGCCCATAGAACAGACAGTACGAGATATTAAAAATTTTATTAAATCAAAAAAAGACATAAAGGGAAGAACAAATAAACAAATAGCAAATAGAAAGCAAATAGCATGATAGTAGATTTCATCTCAATTACATCGATAATGTGAATTCAGAGTTTATAAAATGCATAAAAAAGCAAATCCTGGTCTTCCCTGGTTGCGCAGTGGTTGAGAGTCCGCCTGCCGATGGTGTTCGTGCCCCGGTCCGGGAAGATCCCACATGCCGAGGAGTGGCTAGGCCCGTGAGCCATGGCCACTGAGCCTGCGCGTCCGGTGCCTGTTGCTCCGCAATGGGAGAGGCCATAACAGTGAGAGGCCCGCATACCGCAAAAAAAAAAAAAAAAAAAAAAAAAAAAGCAAATCCTAACTATTTGCTGCCTACAAGAGATCCACTGAACAATAATAAAGACAGAGTGAACATAAAAAGATGGAAATACACCAAACATTAAACGTATGAAAGCTGGTATGCTATAGCAATGTCAGACAATACAGACTTCAAGACAAGAAGCATCGTCAGACTTAAAGAGAGTCATTTTATAATCAGGAAAAGATCAGTTCATCAAGAAGACATAAAAATCCTAAAGTGAATACACTTAATATTTCAAGGGCTCCCCTGGTGGCACGGTGGTTAAGAATCTGCCTGCCAATATAGAGGACACGGGTTTGAGCCCTGGTCCAGGAAGATCCCACATGCCACAGAGCAACTAAGCCCGTGGGCCACAACTACTGAGCCCGTGGGTCACAACTACTGAAGTCTGCGTGCCTAGAGCCCATGCTCCACAAGAGAAACTACCGCAATGAGAAGGCCACGCAACACAATGAAGAGTAGCCCCCACCTGCTGCAACTAGAGAAGGCCCACGTGCAGCAATCAAAACCCAAAGCAGCCAAAAATAAAAATTAAAAAATTAATTTTAAAAAATAATAATATTTCAAAATACGTGAAACAAAAATGGCCAGAATTAAAGGGAGCAATAGATAAATCCCCAAAGTTAAAGATTTTAATACTTCTTTCAGTAATTGGTAGAATAAGTAGACAAAATATCAGTGCAGGTCATCATATAAGATTTGAACAACACTATAAATCAACATGATCCAAGTGACATTTACAAAACACTATATCCAACAACTGCTGAATATATATTTCTTTCAAGAGTGCATGGAACATGCACGAAGATAAATCATATGCTGAACCATAAAACAAATATTAATAAATTTCAAAGTTTTGAAATCATGTTCCCTGTCCACAACCAAATTAAATTAGAAAAAAGTAGCTGAACAATATGTGCAGTATGATCTTATTTATGCTAAACAATATTTTTTAACATCTTTATTGGAGTATAATTGCTTTACAATGGTGTGCTAGTTTCTGTTTTATAACAACGCGAATCAGTTATCCATATACATATGTCCCCATATCTCTTCCCTCTTGCATCTCCCTCTCTTCCACCCTCCCTATCCCACCCCTCTAGGTGGTCACAAAGCACCGAGCTGATCTCCCTGTGCTATGTGGCTGCTTCCCACTAGCTATCTATTTTACTTTTGGTAGTGTATATATGTCCTTGCCAATCTCTCACTTCCTCTCAGCTTACACTTCCCCATTCCAGTGTCCTCAAGTCCATTCTCTAGTAGGTCTGTGTCTTTATTCCCGTCTTGCCCCTAGGTTCTTCATGACATTCTCTTTTTTTTTTTTTTCTTCTTAGATTCCATATATATGTGTTAGCATACGGTATTTGTTTTTCTTTTTCTGATTTATTTCACTCTGTATGACAGACTCTAGGTCCATCCACCTCACTACAAATAACTCAATTTCATTTCTTTTTATGGCTGAAAAATATTCCATTGTATATATGTGCCACATCTTCTTTATCCATTCATCTCTTGATGGACACTTAGGTTGCTTCCAGGTCTTGGCTATTGTAAATAGAGCTGCAATGAACATTTTGGTACATGACTCTTTTTGATTTCTGGTCTTCTCAGGGTATATGCCCACTGGTGGGATTCTTGGGTCATATGGTAGTTCTATTTTTTGTTTTTAAAGGAACTTCCACACTGTTCTCCACAGTGGCTGTATCAATTTACATTCCCACCAAGAGTGCAAGAGTGTTCCCTTTTCTCCTCACCCTCTCCAGCATTTATAGTTTCTAGATTTTTTGATGATGGCCATTCTGACTGGTGTGAGATGATATCTCATTGTAGTTTTCATTTGCATTTCTCTAATGATTAATGATGTTGAGCATTCTTTCATGTGTTTGTTGGCAGTCTGTATATCTTCTTGGGAGGATGTCTATTTAGGTCGTCTGCCCATTTTTGGATTGGGTTGTTTGTTTTTTTGATATTGAGCTGCATGAGCTGCTTGTAAATTTTGGAGATTAATCCTTTGTCAGTTGCTTCATTTGCAAATATTTTCTCCCATTCTGAGGGTTGTCTTTTGGTCTTGTTTATGGTTTCCTTTGCTGTGCAAAAGCTTTAACGTTTCATTAGGTCCCATTTGTTTATTTTTGATTTTATTTCCATTTCTCTAGGAGGTGGGTCAAAAAGGATCTTGCTGTGATTTACGTCATAGAGTGTTCTGCCTATGTGTTCCTCTAAGAGTTTGATAGTGTCTGGCCTTACATTTAGGTCTTTAATCCAGTTTCAGTTTATTTTTGTCTATGGTGTTAGGGAGTGTTCTAATCCCATACTTTTACATGTACCTGTCCAGTTTTCCCAGCACCACTTACTGAAGAGGCTGTCTTTACTCCACTGTATATTCTTGCCTCCTTTATCAAAGATAAGGTGACCATATGTGCGTGGGTTTATCTCTAGGCTTTCTATCTTGTTCCATTGATTTAAGTTTCTGTTTTTGTGCCAGTACATATTGTCTTCATTAATATAGCTTTGTCGTATAGTCTGAAGTCAGGGAGGCTGATTCCTCCAGCTCTGTTTTTGGTTCACAAGATTGCTTTGACTATTCAGGGTCTTTTGTGTTTCCATACAAATTTGAAATTCTTTGTTCTAGTTCTGTGAAAAATGCCAGTGGGGGGCTTCCCTGGTGGCGCAGTGGTTGAGAATCCGCCTGCTGATGCAGGGGACATGGGTTCGTGCCCCCGTCCGGGAGGATCCCACATGCCGTGGAGTGGCTGGGCCCGTGAGCCATGGCTGCTGAGCCTGGGCATCCGGAGTCTGTGCTCCGCAGCGGGAGAGGCCACAACAGTGAGAGGCCCGTGTATCACAAAAAAAAAAAAAAAAAAAGAAAGAAAGAAAGAAAAATGGCAGTGGTAGTTTGATAGGGATTGCATTAAATCTGCTTTGGGTAGTAGAGTCATTTTCACAATGTTGATTCTTCCAATCCAAGAACATGGATCTCTCCATCTATTTCTATCATCTTTAATTTCTTTCATCAGTGTCTTATAATTTTCTGCATACAGGTCTTTTGTCTCCTTAGGTAGGTTTATTCCTAGATATTTTATTCTTTTTCTTGCAATAGTAAATGGGAGTGTGTTCTTAATTTCACTTTCAGATTTTTCATCATTAGTGTATAGGATTGCCAGAGATTTCTGTGCATAAATTTTGTAGCCTGCCACTTTACCAAATTCATTGATTAGCTCTAGTAGTTTTCTGGTAGCATCTTTAGGACTCTCTATGTATGGTATCATGTCATCTGCAAACAGTGACAGCTTTACTTCTTCTTTTCCAATTTGGATTCCTTTTATTTCTTTATCTTCCCTGATTGCTGTGGCTAAAACTTCAAAAACTATGTTGAATAAGAGTGGTGAGAGTGGGCAACCTTGTTTTGTTCTTGATCTTAGTGGAAATGCTTTCAGTTTTTCACCTTTGAGGATGATGTTGGCTGTGGGTTTGTCATATATGGCTATTATGTTGAGGAAAGTTCCCTCTATGCTTACTTTCTGCAGGGTTTTTATCATAAATGGGTGTTGAATTTTGTCAAAAGCTTTCTCTGCATCTATTGAGATGATCATATGGTTTTTCTCCTTCAATTTGATGATATGGTGTATCACATTGATTGATTTGCATATATTGAAGAATCCTTGCATTCCTGAATAAACCTCATTTGATCATGGTGTATGATCCTTTTAATGTGCTGTTGGATTCTGTTTGCTAGTATTTTGCTGAGGATTTTTGCATCTAGGTTCATCAGTGATATTGGCCTGAAGTTTTCTTTCTTTGTAATATCACTGTCTGGTTTCGGTATCAGGGTGATGGTGGCCTCATAGAATGAGTTTGGGAGTGTTCCTCCCTCTGCTATATTTTGGAAGAGTTTGAGAAGGATAGGTGTTAGCTCTTCTCTAAATGGTTGGTATAATTCACCTGTGAATCCATCTGGTCCTGGGTTTTGTTTGTTGGAAGACTTTTAATCACAGTCTCAATTTGCTTGTGGTTGGTCTGTTTATATTTTCTGTTTCTTTCTGGTTCAGTCTCAGAAGCTTGTGCTTTTCTAAGATTTTGTCCATTTCTTCCAGGTTGTCCATTTTTTTTGCATAGAGTTGCTTATAGTAATCTCTCATGATCCTTTGTATGTCTGCAATGTCACTTGCTACTTCTCCTTTTTCATTTCTAATTCTATTAATTTGAGTCGTCTCCCTTTTTTGCTTGATTAGTCTGGCTAAAGGTTTATCAATTTTGTTTATCTTCTCAAAGAACTGGCTTTTAGTTTTATTGATTTTTGCTATCGTTTCCTTTATTTCTTTTTCATTTATTTCTGTTCTGATATTTATGATTTGTTTCCTTCTGCTAACTTTGGGGGTTTTTTGTTCTTCTTTCTCTAATTGCTTTAGGTGCAAGGTTAGGTTGTTTATTGGAGATGTTTCCTGTATCTTAAGGTAGGATTGTATAGCTAAAAACTTCCCTCTTAGAACTGCTTCTGCTGCATCCCATAGGTTTTGGGTCGTCGTGTCTCCATTGTCATTAGTTTCTAGGTATTGTCTGATTTCCTCTTTGATTTCTTCAGTGATCACTTCGTTATTAAGTAGTGTATTCTTTAGCCTCCATGTGTTTGTATGTTTTACAGATCTTTTCCTGTAATTGATATCTAGTCTCATAGGGCTGTGGTTGGAGAAGATACTTGATACAATTTCAATTTTCTTAAATTTACCACGGCTTGATTTGTGACCCAAGATATGATCTATCCTGGAGAATGTTCCATGAGCGCTTGAGAAGAATGTGTATTCTGTTGTTTTTGGATGGAATGTCCTATAAATATCAATTAAGTCCATCTTGTTTAATGTATCATTTAAAGCTTGTGTTTCCTTATTTATTTTCATTTTGGATGATCTGTCCATTGGTGAAAGTGGGGTGTTAAAGTCCCCTACTATGATTGTGTTACTGTTGATTTCCCATTTTATGGCTGTTAGTATTTGCCTTATGTATTGAGGTGCTCCTATGTTGGGTGCATAAATATTTACAATTGTTATATCTTCTTGGATTGATCCCTTGATCATTATGTAGTGTCCTTCTTTGTATCTTCTAATAGTCTTTATTTTAAAGTCTATTTTGTCTGATAAGAGAATTGCTACTTCAGCTTTCTTTTGGTTTCCATTTGCATGGAATATCTTTTTCCATCCCCTTACTTTCAGTTTGTATGTGTCTCTAGGTCTGAAGTGGGTCTCTTGTAGACAGCAAATATATGGGTCTTGTTTTTACATCCATTCAGCCATTCTGTGTCTTTTGGTGGGAGCATTTAGTCCATTTACATTTAAGGTAATTATCGATATGTATGTTCCTATTCTCATTTTCTTAATTGTTTTGGGTTCGTTATTGTAGGTCTTTTCCTTCTCTTGTGTTTCTTGCCTAGAGAAGTTCCTTTAGCAGTTGTTGTAAAGCTGGTTTGGTGGTGCTGAACTCTCTCAGCTTTTGCCTGTCTGTAAAGGTTTTAATTTCTCCATCAAATCTGAATGAGATCCTTGCTGGGTAGAGTAATCTTGGTTGCAGGTTTTCTCCTTCATCACTTTAAATATGTCCTGCCAGTCCCTTCTGTCTTGCAGAGTTTCTGCTGAAAGATCAGCTGTTAACCTTATGGGGATTCCCTTATGTGTTATTTGTTGTTTTCCCCTTGCTGCTTTTAATATGTTTTCTTTGTATTTAATTTTTGACAGTTTGATTAATATGTGTCTTGGCGTATTTCTCCTTGGATTTATCATGTATGGGACTCTCTGTGCTTCCTGGACTTGATTAACTAACTATTTCCTTTCCCATATTAGGGAAGTTTTCAACTATAATGTCTTCAAATATTTTCTCAGTCCCTTTCTTTTTCTCTTCTTCTTCTGGAATGCCTACAATTCGAATGTTGGTGCGTTTAATGTTGTCCCAGAAGTCTCTGAGACTGTCCTCACTTCTTTTCATTCTTTTTTCTTTATTCTGCTCTGCAGTAGCTATTTCCACTATTTTATCTTCCAGGTCACTTATCCGTTCTTCTGCCTCAGTTATTCTGCTATTGATCCCATCTAGAGTATTTTTAATTTCATTTATCATGTTGTTCATCGTTGCTTGTTTCATCTTTAGTTCTTCTAGGTCCTTGTTAAATGTTTCTTGCATTTTGTCTATTTTATTTCCAAGATTTGGATCATCTTTACTATCATTATTCTGAATTCTTTTTAGGTAGACTGCCTATTTCTTCTTCATTTGTTAGGTCTGGTGGGTTTTTATCTTGCTCCTTCATCTGCTGTGTGTTTTTCTGTGTTCTAATTTTGCTTATCTTACTGTGTTTGGGGTCTCCTTTTTGCAGGCTGCAGGTTTGTAGTTCCCGTTGTTTTTGGTGTCTGTCCCCAGTGGCTAAGGTTGGTTCAGTGGGTTGTGTAGGCTTCCTGGTGGAGGGGACTAGTGCCTGTGTTCTGGTGGATGAGGCTGGATCTTATCTTTCTGGTGGGCTGGTCCACATCTGATGGTGTGTTTTGGGGTGTCTGTGGACTTATTATGATTTTAGGCAGCCTCTCTGCTAATGGGTGGTGTTGTGTTCCTGTCTTGCTAGTTGTTTGGCATAGGATGTCCAGCACTGTAGCTTGCTGGTCCTTGAGTAAACCTTGGTGCTGGTGTTGAGATGGAAAGCTCTGGGAGATTTTTGCCATTTGATATTATGTGGAGCTGGGAGGTCTCTTGTGGACCAGTGTCCTGAAGTTGGCTCTCACATCTCAGAGGCACAGCACTGACTCCTGGCTGCAGCACCAAGAGCCTTTCATCCACATGGTTCAGAATAAAAGGGAGAAAAAGTAGAAAGAAAGAATTAGTAGAAGTAGAAAGAAAGAAAGAAAGAAAGGAAGGAGGGAGCGAGGGAGGGAGGGAGGAAGGAAGGAGGGAAGGAAGGAAAAAAGAAAGAAAGAATATAAAGTAAAATAAAATAAAGTAAGATAATATATAATAAAGTTATAAAAATAAAAATAATTATTAAAAGAAAAAAATTAAAAACAAAACAAACAAACAAACAAAAAAACGGACGGATAGAACCCTAGGACAAATGGTGGAAGCAAAGCTATACAGACAAAATCTCACACAGAAGCATACACATACACACTCACAAAAAGAGGAAAAGGGTGAAAAATCATAAATCTTGCTCTCAAAGTCCACCTCCTCAATTTGGGATGATTCGCTGTCTATTCAGGTATTCCACAGATGCAGGGTACATCAAGTTGATTGTGGAGCTTTAATCCGCTGCTTCTGAGGCTGCTGGGAGAGATTTCCCTTTCTCTTCTTTGTTCTCACAGCTCCCATGGGCTCAGCTTTGGATTTGGCCCCGCCTCTGCGTGCAGGTCGCCAGAAGGCGTCTGTTCTTCGCTCTGACAGGACGGGGTTAAAGGAGCCGCTGATTCGGGAGCTCTGGCTCACTCAGGCCGCGGGGGAGGGAGGGGCACGGAGTGCAGGGCGGGCCTGCGGCAGCAGAAGCCGGCATGACTTTGCAACAGCGTGAGGCGTGCCGTGCGCTCTCCTGCGGGAGTTGTCCCTGGATGCCGGGACCCTGGCAGTGGCGGGCACCTCGGAAGGGGGTGTGGATAGTGCCCTGTGCTCACACACAGGCTTCTTGGTGGCGACAGCAGCAGCCTCAGCGTCTCATGCCTGTCTCTGGGGTCCGCGCTGTTACCCGCGGCTCGCGCCCGTCTCTGGAGCTCCTTTAAGCAGTGCTCTTAATTCCTCTCCTCGCGCACCAGGAAACAAAGAGGGAAGAAAAAGTCTCTTGCCTCTTTGGCAGCTCCAGACTTTTCCCCGGACTCCCTTTCGGCTAGCCGTGGCGCAGTAACTCCCTGCAGGTTGTGTTCACGCCACCAACCGCAGTCCTGACCCGGCGCTCCGAAGCCTCAACTCCCAGCCCTGCCGCCCCGGCGGGTGAACAGACAAGCCTCTCGGACTGGTGAGTGCCGGTCGGCCCTGATCCTCTGTGCGGGAATCTCTCTGCTTTGCCCTCCGCACTCCTGTTGCTGTGCTCTCCTTCTCGGCTCCGAAGCTTTCGCCCTCCGCCACCCGCAGTCTCTGCCCGCGAAGGGGCTTCCTAGTGTGTGGGAACCTTTCCTCCTTCACAGCTCCCTCCCACTGGTGCAGGCACCGTCTCTATTCTGTGTCTGTTTTTTCTTTTTTCTTTTGCCCTACCCAGTTACGTGGGGAGTTTTTTGCCTTTTGGGAGGTCTGAGGTCTTCTGCCAGCGTTCAGTTGGAGTTCTGTAGGAGTTGTTCCACATGTAGATGTATTTCTGATGTACCTGTGGGGAGGAAGGTGATATCCGCGTCTTAACTCTTCCGCTATCTTGAAGCTCATCCTCTCTTGTTTTTATATTTTGGAAGTGATATATGTTTTATTATGAGTGTCTTTAAAAATATGGCAATGGTTGGTAAAGAAATATAGAAAATGAAATAAAACTCTAAATTAGGAGGGAACAAGTAAAGAAAGAACAGTTACTTAAAAATCAGAAAAAAATAAGTAGAAGGACAGGGAAAGGGAGAAAATATTAAAGTAAGTAGGAAACAAAGTAAGATGAAAGGAATAAAAGCAATTATATCAGGTACCTAAATATGAGTGAAACTAATTTTCTTATTTAAAAACAGAAATGACACTAAAAAACAGAAATTATAATTAAAAAAAACTAGGTATATGTTGTTTATAAGAAACAATGTAGGGGCTTCCCTGGTGGCACAGTGGTTAAGAATCTGCCTGTTAACACAGGGGACACAGGTTCGAACCCTAGTCCAGGAAGATCTCACTTGACGCGGAGCAACTAAGTCCGTGCAGCACAACTACTGAGCCTGCACTGTAGAGCCCGCGAGCCACAACTACTGAAGCCCGCATGCCTAGAGTCTGTGCTCCACAACAAGAGAAGCCAACGCAATGAGAAACCCGTGCACCACAATGAAGAGTAGCCGCCAGCTCGCCACAACTAGAGAAAGCCCGTGCACAGCAACAAAGATCAAATGCAGCCAAAAATAAATAAATAAAATAAATAAATTTATTAAAAAAAGAAACAATGTAATAAAGAAGGTGTAAGGTGATAAAGAAAGAGGTTGTTGAAGAGATACCAGGCAAATAAAACCTGAAAACAAGCAAAGGTACAAGATAGACATATTTAGCTATATGAACATATTAAGGGAAATAAGACATATTGCCTGGAAAAACATACCATAAACAAAGTTGACAGTCTGATTATAGATAATAAAACACATTTCAAACAAACATATGATAGATAAAAATTTAATGTCTATTACACAAAGAACTCATATAAATTGATAACAAGAAAACAAATATCCCAATAGAAAAAATATCAAAATATTAAAATGCAGTTCATGAAGGAGCCCATCTAAATGACTGCTAAACACTAATAGTGTGTTAAACTTCCCTAGTAGTAAGGAAAATGTAAATTAAAAAAAAATGAGCTACATACATTTTACATTCATCAGATTGGTAAACTTTAAAAGTAGTAACCCCAAATGTTAGTAAGCATGAGAGGGTAAAGCTATATACAGCTGATGGAAATGTAAAAGCTTACAATCTTTTTGGAAAGCAATGTGATGATAGATTTTAAATTTATATATATATATATATATACACACACACACATACCCCTTCAGTTTAGCAGTTTTACTCTTGGAAATCTATTCTGTAGAACTAAAGGGAAACATGAATATATTATTACAGCATCTTTCCTAATGTTAAAAAAACCAGACGCAAGTAAATGCCTCTTGATATGGGTATGTTTGAATACAGTTTTAAAGAGAAGACTTTTTATTATGGAAAATTTAAACATACATAAAAGTGAACGACATAACACAATGAATCCCTATAAATTCATCAAATCACATGGAAAATTATGACCATTTTTTCTGATTTTATCTTATGTGTCTACCCTCCAATTTTTTTTTCCTGGATTATCAAAAGATATCATTTCACCCATAAATACTTCAAATAAGAATTCTTAAAAAAACCACAATATCACTATACCTAGGAAAATTAATAGTAATTCATTAATATCTAACATCACTTGTTGTTCAAATTTCCTCTTTGATTCGAAAATGCTTTTTACAGTTGATTTGTTTGAATCAGAATCCAAACAAGACCAACACGTTGCATCTTGTTGGTATATTTCTCAAGTCTCTTTTCATCTGTAAGAGTTCCCTGCCTCCTGTTTTATGCAATTTATTTGTTGAGAAAACTTGGTTATTTGTTTTGTAGCATTTTCTACATTCTAGATTTAGCTGTTTGTTTCCTTGTGGTCTTATTTAACATACTACTTGATTCCTCATTTTTTTTTTTCTCGTAAACTAGTCAGCCATTAGATACTGAGGGTCTACTAGATTTTAGTTAAATTATTTAGATAGAAATATTTCATAGGTGGTGCTAAATACTGCCTGTTACAACACATTTGTAGGCATGTAATGTCTAATTGTCCCACTTTTCAGTGTTAACATTGATTACTGTGTTCACATGTTATTGGTATGATCACCAATCTAGTCTTCACCTAAAGGGTTTAGCATCCATTGATCATTATTTTCTAGATCCATTATTTCATCAGGTTTTCTGGTTTAATACATTTTGGAACATGTATACCATGAAATAGTATTTTGCAACTATTACAAATAATAATAGCTAATGTTTTTATGGAGATTACTTTGAGTAATGTTCTGTTCTAATCACTCTTTATCGATAAGCAGATTCAACTCAAGGGTGTTGTTCTTCAGGATTTTGTCAATTGGAAGGCATCTTCTTCCAATCCTACCTAGAAAAAAAACCAAAACATTTCAAAGACCTTGTAATTTTTCACCCTATTCCAAGGATACTGGCTTACACCAATAGCCATAGTTTCCCATTATTTTATCTTTCTTTACCTAACAGTTGCTATACCTGGTTTCTAGAACTTATATACTGAAGACCTATCCTAAGCAGAACTCAAGGTTGAACAACAGAGCATAGAGCATAGTTGATGGTTCGCAAGTTTATATCTCCAGTTCTGAACTCTTACCTCAAATCCCAAGCTCAAATATCCAACTACCAACTGTTTATTAAGCCTCTTAAACTTCACAGGTTCAGAAATTGCAAACAAAATTGTAAGCATCACCTCTCTACCTCTAGCTCTTTTTGTACCATTCTCTTCCTGATTTATTGCACTTTGCCACACTGACCTTCTATTTACTTGAAAACACCAATCTTGTACCAAACCCAGGGGCTTTCCACTGTCTGTTCTCTCTGTCCCAGAAACTCTTCCCTCTGATTTATATATGGCTAACTTCTTCACCTCATTCAGGTCTCAGTTCTAATGTCATGTCCTCAGTGGACCCTTCCCTGACTAAACTGACGCAAGCAGTCCCCTTCTCCATTTTTTAATATCCCACTATGTTTCATTTTATTTATGACATTTTCACTATCGGAATTTTTATCTTATTTATTTGTTATTGTCTGTCCCTCTCCACTATTCACATACTCTATTAGAGTAAGAACATTATCTGTCTTCTTTACCATGTATCTTTAGGTAACAAGAAATTACTGTGTGGTACACAGTAACTGCAGAGTATCAATTTTGTTTTCAATAAATTATTGAATGATATTATTTTTCAATGAGTCCAATACAACCAGTGTTTTAAAACTGTAGAACATATCACCATTTCTTGTGTTGAGCATTAAAGAAAGTAGTTGGTTTGTTTAAAGGCCATGTTGTACAAATAGTATGCATCTTTAATCCCTAGATTCAAATTAAGAGTGGTATATTGTGGCATAACGGATTTGAAACCTACAAACGAGAAATCAGATTCATATCTTCTGTTTCACTCTCACTCTGTGGTTTTTTCCAATTATAACTTTAGCCTCACTTTAGTTTGCCCTTCCCATAGATAAGATTTATTAGGATACCCAATTACAAAATTATCCTTGTTTTCTGACAGCACTCAATTCACAGCAAAACCCTACTTCATTGGACTCTCTCCAAAATCACTCAACCAAAATCCAAATCCTTTAATAAGTTCTTTTTGATACTCTCTTACTGAGACACCCCAGGATTCGCCATGATGTGTGTTCTCTCTTCAGGCAACTGGTAATAAACTCAACTTGTTCAATTACCTGTGTTCTTGGGTCTTTGGCTGGAGGACACTGTTGCACCTGACAGCTTGTTACACCTGGTGGCAAGTGGTAAAATCTCATCTATACCCAGGTAACCCCATATAAGGGAAATTCAAGGACTCCTCTTGGGTTACTTGACATAGCAGTGATACGCTATACACCTAAGCAGAGAGCTGCAGCTGCTAAGATCTGCTGTTAGAAATATTGTGTCTTCTTCCTCCAAAAGACCACAGCCCGGTATCTGAGGGCAGTGACACTGAAACTATAACGTGCATATGAATCACCTGGAGATCTTGTTTAAAAAATATACGGGTCCTTTCAGTAGGTTTGGATGGGATCTGACATTTTACATTTTTAACAAGTTCCAGAGTGATACTAAACTTTGAGTGGTAAGTTTTTAAAGGACCTAGAGACCCCTACTCCCCTTTTCCCCTTAATGAGGATGCTCAGATGACCCCCAGATAGGTAAGATGTAAGTTATGTCCTGAAATGATACAATTCTCCTGCCCTTTCTTCCTGTTTTGGGCCAAAGCGTAGAAAAAGGTGGAAGCCTTTGTATTTAAATTAGAAGTGTATATATACTTGTGTTCCTATGCTTTAGGCACAACCAAAACCAAAAAAATATTTGAGATTGATTTGTAACAAGGTGTGTTACCTGAGTGTTTTTGTTTGGATTCCCCCAGAAACAAATGCTGAGGAAAAGATTGAGAGTCAGTGGGGAGGTGATTCCAGGAAACACCAGTAGGGAAATAGGGAAGTAGGCAAGAAAAAGAAGGAAGGCAATAGAGAGTAAATTATCAAGCAAGTTACCACTGTGGGCAACAGGAAGGTAATCCCATTAAAGAACTCTGGAGGTCTGTGCTGACCATACTTTAGAATTACCTCAAGAGAGGGGTGAGTATTCTTCATTGGTTGAGGCTTGCTTCTAGGGCCATTAACTCCTATCACTTTTGCCTAGCGTTGATGGCAAGTCTATTGGGCTACCAGGCTGGGGTGGGGTGGCAGACCTCCATTAAGGAGCGACACTTATTCACAATAAGCAGCCTTCAGCTTAGAGGTGAGCACTGAGAAGCTGTGGGTGGGACTGGACAGCACTGCTTCCTGAGCAGCAGGGGCCCTTCACTGGTACACAGGTGAGAGGTACTTCATCTCTTACCATCAAGAAACAGATGTTTCTGATCAAGGGAAGAAACTGCCTGAAGCTAGCTTCTGTCACCAACAACCTTCTCCATTGAGAGCTGACAGTAGGGCCTCCTGAGAGACCCTGAGGCATCATTTCAAATGGCTGAGACCTTGCTTTTCAGATGAAAGCTCTGTTCTCTTTATCCTCAGCCACCTATCTATCTAGTAATACCCATTCTGCAAATCTAACCAGGTGAACTCTCCACATTCTTTACAAGCAGTCTATTCATGACTCTTGGTTCAGCAATGAACTGTATGATGATTCACACTCTCTCCATTTCTTTCCAGTCTCCTTTCTCACTACCACAATTGGAGAGGCATATGGGCTATGATGCAGTAATGATCCTATTAACCAACAGTTCTTTAAAATGATCCCTCAGGTCATTAATCTCCTACAAAGCAATCCTCCTAGATTGTTCCCGAAATGCCCTTGAATCGTCTAACGTGATGCCGGGCTTCTCCCCTTGGGCACATCCCACGAGCCAGGCCTGTAGGGACTGACTTCAGTTGTCACCTCAAACTCTCCTTCTGCTCAGATGTTGGGGATACCTCAGAGCGCAAGAAAACTGGGCTCAGGCCACGGGTCTTTCTAAGACAAGACCAAGGAGGAGGGAATAAGGGGTTGTGGGGTTTTTTTTTTTTTGAAGAATATCTGGCCTCTCATGCTTACAGAAGCCTCCATGCCACAGACTTAATCTCGAGACATAGATCTATATCTGCAGCAACGTCCACCGCCAAGGCCTAGGTTAGGCCACAGCTACTAGCGTTACACTTGGTCCCAGAAGCTTCTAAAATTGTTGCTTTTTCCTCCTCCTCTGGGATAAAATTCAGTATTAGTGAGAAATCAAGGAAAGGGGTCGATGAACTACTGTTCAAGTGTCTCACATACTATTAAATTTTCAAAACTTCCACAGCTCATATTAGTTAGAAAGCTCCTGCTTTTGCTGCTCTAAATGAGAATGGTTTGCTAATTTTAACTCAGAAGAGTGGTTAGGACTCTGTGGTTTCACTGCTGAGGACCTGGGTTCAATCCCTGGTCGGGGAACTAAGATCCCTCAAGCAACACGGTGTGGCTCGGGGGAAAAAAAAAACCTTAACAACTCCAACACAAATGTTGAAGATCTTTTTCCTCACTCTTGATGTTGCCATGAATTAAACTTCCAGATTCCTGTCACCCTTATAATTTTCACTCACTTGGTTGACGTAGAGATTTCCATAAGCTGGTCCGAGCTGCACATAACATATCCAGCCTGGAGACTGAACCCTGAGAATTCCCTTTGCCTTTTCCTAGTAGCCCTGTGCCATGGGAGCAAGGATGCTTCGTTCTGGCTTTGGCACTATTGCAGCTTCTCAGTACTCAGGACTGACCTTCCAGGATGTCACTTCCCTCACTGGATAGCCTTTCCCACATCCATACTTTCCCTCTCCCCATGCAGTTGTCTATGCAGAAAAGGGGGTGACCCAAAGAATTTTTTTTTGCCCACCAAATGCTAATCATTGATATTTCTATCTGCTTTCAGCCTCATGCCTCCTTCCAGTTTTCTGAGCAGATTCTGTTTCCAGATATTTACCCCACAAATGTAGGTATTGTTATCATTATGTTTTCTTACATATGTGGCTGGTTTATGCTATTCCCTTTGCTTACAGAGTACGCCTAACTCAGCTGCATCAATTAAGATCCATTCTTGTGTCTTTGAGAACATCCATATTTCTACCTTTTTCATCAAAGTTTCCTTTATCCTTTGAAAAGTACTCTGATTCATGTTTTTTCCCAACTTAAAATATTGAAACTTAGGATAGTAATGGTAGGAAAAAGCATTAACAGACACTTAATACTGCCAATCCTTTCATAGATGGGGATATTAAGGCCCAGAAAAGTTGTGACTAAGCAAATGCCAAAAGCTAGTTAGTGGCAGCGCTCAGACCTGAATCCGATATATCACAGTTGTATCAAGTGCAGTTTCCTCAAAGAGAGAAGCCCTGTGGGTTGTAAGCACCGGAATTTTTATCAACATAGGACACATCACATTCTGTCATTTATTTATCAATACATGTTTTGTTGTCTTATGTCCTCTCTGAGATTGGAAGCTCTTCACAGGCAGAGGTTGAGTCTCCCTCATTTCTGTATTTCCTTTATTATTAGGCACAGTACCCTGCCCTGAGAAACAGCTGGTGCTCACTAAATGTTTAACCAGTAAACAATGCATGAACAAATGAGTGAATACTCTTTTGCTAACAGTTATAAGGCAATACAGTTTAACTGGAAGAAGTAATGGATGGTTTGGAATGCCAGTTGTTCTGTACCACATTACCTAAACAGCTGGTTAATTTAAGTAATGTGAGCCAAACCAATGTTTTGTCATCACATAGACAAAAATTGGCTCATTAACTGGATTGTTCACTTTCTAGTTTGTGGCTTTGAGATCAAATAGATAGAAACTCGTAGTGTTTTGCATTTTTCCCAAATAAAGCAATGTTTAATTGGGTGATCTTGACCATGTAAATTAAAGTCCCCTTGGGTCTTCTGCTTTTCATCTACTAAACGGTGTAGTCAATTCTCCCCTCTCATTGCCTCACAAGGAAATTGCCATGCCAACATTTTTAATTAATTAATTAATGGCTGCTTTCAGTCTTCGTTGCTGTGCGCAGCCTTTCTCTAGTTGCAGCGAGCGGTGGCTACTCTTCGTTGCAGTGCGCGGGCTTATCACTGCGGTGTCTTCTCTTGTTGCGGAGCATGGGCTCTAGGCACGTGGGCTTCAGTAGTTGCAGCACGCAGGCTCAGTAGTTGTGGCTCATGGGCTCTAGACTGCAAACTAGTAGTTGTGGTACACGAGCTTAGTTGCTCTATGGCATGTGGGATCTTCCCAAACCAGGGCTTGAACCCATGTCCCCTGCATTGGCAGGCGGATTTTTAACCACTGCACCACCAGGGAAGTCCAGCCATGGCAACATTTTTATAAAAGAGGATTTTATGGAGAGAAATAAAGGGACAAGTGGCCCAGTTCCTATCTCTTTCCAAGGAAGCTTGTGTAAATGAATGGTTTTATTCTAATCTATCAACCCAGCTTTGTGTTAGAGTTTGGCAATTTGTGAGGCATGAACTCCTCAGCATCATCCTTATTGTCACATCCTGACTCTTTGGTTGATTTACTAGATAATGTGATTACAAATAAAGACATTTGATGGATATTCTGGGGTTCCTTGGGCTATAAGACACATACACACACACACACACACACACACACACACACACACACACACACACACAAAGAGAAAGAGAGAGACAGAGGTATTTGCTTTTGAATATCTTCAGACTCCTTGGAAATTGGATTTCTGGGTTTTGCCAAAAAAAAATTAATTATTGACTTAAACTGGCATATAATCTACTCTTGTGTGTTGTCAAAGGGAAAGTTCTCAGTTTGAGTTCTAAAGGGGATCATATGTTCTAAAAACTGGACCGACTTGATGAATGTTGCTTCTTTCTCTTCATGCCTTATACCAAATCTGTTGAGTCTTAGTCTTCTCAAGCTTTATCTGCCTCTATTTTCTCCCTCCCCTAAATCATCGTGTACATTACTATTAAATCTATCTTCAAAAAACACATCTTTGATAAAATCCCTCTCAAATACCTTCAATCATTTATTATTGGCTATATCAGGGTTGGTAAACTATGGTGTGATGACCAAATTCAACCTACTATTTTCATAAATGAAATGTATTAGAACACAGACATGCTTATTTATTTTCTTATTGCCTATGGCTGCTTTGGTATTATAGCAGCTGAGTTGAGCGGTTGCCACAGAGACGGTATCCCCCACGAAACCTAAAATTTCCACTGTCTTACCCTTTACAGAATTAAAGAAAAAAGTTAGCTGACCTCTGAACTACAGGACAAAATAAAAACTCTACAGCCTGGCATTTATGGCCTTCTGTAAATGGTAGTTAGTGCATAGTGGGTGATCAATAAAAGTATAATATATGTAAAATTTTATGCTGGAAATAAATCCTGCTCTATTAGTTCCTAGCTCAGTCTCTTAGCTTCAGCAGTCTCCTGTCCTATGGGGAGACAGCATACAGTGAATTGTCAGGGCATGTACATAGCCTGTGCAGTCCAATATGCCTGGGTTCAAGTTCAAACTTTGGCATTTAGTAGCTGTTTGACTTTGACTAAGTTAGTTTTCTTTTCTGAATCCTGGTTTCCTTATTTATAAAATGACTTCAAGGGGTTCTAAGAATAAAATGAAGTAACATATTTAAAGTACCTAGTACAGGGGACTTTCCTGGTAGCACAGTGGTTGAGAGTCTGCCTTCCAGTGGAGGGATCCCTGGTTGGGGAACTAGATCTCACATGCATGCTGCAACTAAGAGTTCACATGCCACAACTAAGGTGGCTGCCTGCTGCAACTAAGACCCAGCGCAACCAAAATAAAAAATATTAAAATACCTAGTACAGTGCCTGAAACATAATAGTTCACACTCAAGAAAGCCTGTTGCATAGTTTCTTGATTAGTCCAGGAGCTAGGATTGACTGGAAAACATGGTATATTTGTCAGCTTGTGCTGACATAACAAAATACCACAGACTGGGTGGCTACACAACAGAAATTTATTTTCTCACAGTTCTGGAGGTTGAGATACCCATCAAGATGCTAGCCGGTCTGGTTTCTGGTGAAGTCTCTCTTCCTGGCTTGCAAATGGCCACTTTCTGGCCATGTCCTCACATGGTGGAATAAGAGAGAGAGAGGGAGAGAGAGAGAGAGAGAGGGAGAGAGAGAGAGAGGGGAAGAAGGAGAGAGGGGGAGAAGGAGAGAGTGCTCTGTTGTCTCTTCTTATAAGGACACTAATCATATTGGGTCAGGGTCCACCCTTATGATCTTATTTAACCTTAAGTATCTCCTTATAGGTTTTATCTTCAAATACAGTCACATTGGGGATCAGGATTTCAATGTGTGAATTTTGGGGGCACATAATTCCGTCCATAGCACGTGGCATACAGAGAGTGGTGATTCAGGTTGTATTTGGTGGATTGGCCATTGTGTCTCCCACAGAGTAGATTTAACCTTTAAATGAGGTGTGCATTTGGTTTTCAAATTTCAAAACCATGACATCTTAGCATAATATAACATTTATGTATATTGTTAAGCCGCAAAACATATTGTAGGACTATGTATATGTGGTAAGATTACATTTTTGATAAAAATATACAGAAAAAGAGACTGGCAGGATATATGTGCACAAATTAAATGAAATTATTACTAAGAAGTAGGATAATGGGCAATTAGGTTTTTTTCTTTCCTGCTTTTTATATAATAAATATGAATTGTGTATTTAAAAGTAAAGACGTGAATAAGAACATGATTAAAAAACTTAAAATAAGTACAAAAAACACACATTCTGACAGTGTTCAAACTTTTTAGTTATTTAGGTTTTGAAGGTGAAATTCCCATATGATAAAGTATGCAAATCAGTGGTATTCTGTACATTGAAATGTTGTGCAACTATCACTTCTGTCGATAACTTTTAAAAACATCTTTTTTGAGGTATAACTTGCATGTTATAAAATTCCTCTATCTAAAACGCACAAGTCAGTGAGTTTTATAAATGTAGAGCTATACAACCAAAACTGAAATCCAGTTTTAGAACATTTCCATCACCCCAATAAGATTCTTGTGTACGTTTAGATTTTACTTACATTTTCACTTCTAGCTCCATGCAAACACTAATCAACTTTCTGTCTTCTTAGATTTGCCTTTTTTAGACATTTCACATATATGGAATTACACCAAACGTAATCTTTTGTTTTGGTCTCTTTCACTTTATGTAATATTTTTGAGGTTTATCCCTGTCGTAGTAAGTATCAGTCATATCAAGTATCAGTGTTTCATTCCTTTTTTTTTCTTTCCTCAATAGTATTTCATTGTATGGATAAATCATATTTTGTTTCACTCATGAACACTTGAGTTATTTCTATATTTTGCCTATTATGAATAATTCTGCTATAAACATTCACATGCAGGTATTTGTGTAAACAAATAATTTCATTTTCCTTGGGTAGGATCTTAAAAGTGGAATTACTGGGTTGTATGGTAAACTTATGTTTACTTTTTCATGAAACTGTCACATTGTTTTCTTTATAACTTGGTTTTTAATTTATACAAGCATGGGACAAAAACAACTACATCTTTGCTTTCATAAGTTGTGTAGCCTACGGTGAGTTCCTATGGCTTCTACATCTGTTTCCTCATCTATAAAATAGGGACACACATGGAACTTATACCACGGAGCTGCTGTAAGAATTAAAGGTGTAATGTGTTAAACACTTAGAAAGTGATTTATATGGTTACATGTAGAAATATTTATAGCTATGTGTTCACAGACGTGTTAGTGTACATGCATATATTTCCTCGTTCTTTCAGGTAAGAGGAACTAGAAACAATGGCACACTTAGAGCTCAGATCTTGGTTTCTAACCCCATTCTCCAATAAATGTATCCAGGGCTGCTTGGAGAAATGGTTGATTCTAGGAATAGAGAGGAAACACACAAGATGATCCTAGAGAATCTACTAGTGCCAGAAAGTAAGGAAGTGTTTAAAAAGAACAATAAAAAACTAATAATAGGGGTATGTCCATGGGACAAAAGAACCAACTTAAATAGCTCTCGATGGCTAAAACTAAAAAAAATTTGAGCACCGAAATACACAAAGTAGTATTGGATTATAACCCAAAGTATAAAATAAATATCCATAAGACCTCACAGATATACATTTTCAAAAAGTAAGTTGATGAAGAATTTGACATGGAAGAATAACTAAGATAAAGCCCAGGGTAGGGTTAGTACAAAAATTCCATCTTATTCTCTATGCTTCTATAGATGGACTGCATATTTCTTCTGAGTTTCTAAGCAGTCAAAACAGAGAATAAAGTAAGTTACAGGACTCCTAGAAAATACAAGCATATGTAAAAAATCAAATTACTTGTTCAGGGGCTTCTCTGATGGTGCAGTGGTTAAGAATCTGCCTGCCAATGCAGGGGACATGGGTTCAAGCCCTGGCCCAGGAAGATCCCACATGCCGCGGAACAACTAAGCCCGTGTGCCAAAACTACGGAACCTGCACTCTAGAGCCCGTGAGCCACAACTACTGAGCCCACGGGCCACAACTACTGAAGCTGGCGCGCCTAGAGCCCATGCTCCGCAGCAAGAGAAGCCACCACATGAGAAGGCCTTGCACCACAAGGAGGAGTAGCCCGTGCTTGCTGCAACTAGAGAGAAAGCCAGCATGCAGCAATGGAGACCCAACGCAGCCAAAAATAAAATAAATAAATAAATTTATTAAAAAAACAAACAAAGAAACAAAACCAAATTACTTGTTCAGGAGAAGGCCAGTTTCTCTTGAAAGTGAGATTCAGGAGACATTTCTTTCTTTGGTTCTTACAACATCCTTGCAATAAATATAATAAGGAGTTTTAATAAGATCTTTTACCATAGACTAATTAATAATAAATTTGTTTAATTTCTTATGGCATATGTACAAGATAGTGTTTATAGGGACTACATAATCTGTACTAACCTAAAATCTAAAACCATTACTTTCTGAAAGAGGAGGTTTTGATTTAGTTGAAGTCTTGAAATCATAGGTGGCAGAAACTGGCAAAGAGTAAAATATTTAAACATTACTTGAAATTTTATTTAGTTTTACAATCCTGACTTTCCCCTGATTATTAAGAAATTGACTTGTTAGAAACACATATTTCCAATTTCAATCCTGGGTTTCATATACATGCATTTAAGAAATGGTTAAGACCCCAGCTACTGACATTAATCCCTCCTTTTAATACTATTGCATCCTCTTCTGGCTATAAACCTCTGCCTATCTTCAGCTGCTTGCACGACTTTATCTATAAGCCAAATTGTTCCAGCATTACTTAGAATAGGTTGCTTACACATTGAAAGGCAGGGGTTTTCATCAACTGCCAGCATTATTCTGAACTTTCTAAGTAAGATGGGCTTGTCTTTCCTAATCTACTGGAGTTGTAAAGCAAGGCTGTGAGATCACACTGGAAATGGTCAATGGGTGTCCCACAGGGCTCACTTCCAGAGGAAGAGCTAGGAGCTCTAGTGGGGTGGCTCACACAGCATTAGGTCTAAGGAGAAAACCAATCTATATTCACCCCCATTGAGGATTGATACGGGAGGGCTCATTTGTTCCAAGAGGGGAAGAAGCACTACAGACTCCCTGCTCTAGGCTGTGTGGGTTCTTATCATTTAACTCATCATGGAGCGTCCCACAGACGCTGACCTGGAATTATTCTGGAGTGAGACTACAGATGCTTGTGACGGTACTCTGCGTAACTGCTTCCATCAGACATCACATTTTTTTTTTAAACATCTTTATTGGAGTATAACTGCTTTACAATGGTGTGTAGTTTCTGCTTTATAACAAAGTGAATCAGCTGTACATATACATATATCTCCATATCCCCTCCCTCTTGCGTCTCCCTCCCACCCTCCCTATCCCACCCCTCTAGGTGGTCACAAAGCACCGAGCTGATCTCCCTGTGCTATGCGGCTGCTTCCCACTAGCTAGCTATTTTACGTTTGGTAGTGTATATATGTCCATGCCACTCTCTCACTTTGTCACATCAGATATCACATTTAAATTACATTATGTTTTAGTCACTCAAATACATTTCTGTAAACAGAGCTCCTGCTTAACTTGCAACACTTCCATTACTTGTAACATTTTATCCAAAATGGGAGGCTCTATCTAAGGAAGTGATTGGCAAATTGACTGAGGCTCCCTTTCCTTGTGTTAAAAGACCAAGACCTATACGCTCTTCACTGTGTAATTTAGTAGTCTATGATTTTAATGATTGTCTTAGATCCAGTCATTTTGTCAGGTATCAAATAAACTCCAGTTGAAATGAACATTACCCTCTTGGTGTTTGTCAGTAGGGTATTATTTAATTTAAGATAGATTTAGCAATTCCCCTTTCAAAGCTTGAGCAGATACTTTAACTGAGAAATGAATTTTTCAAAGTATGTCCTTCCCTACATCAAACCTCTGTTATGCTGTGTTTTATTTCCGCAGGGAAAACATTTCTTCTAATGTAATTGTGCTTTTTAAAGTGCAGTATCACTTGGGGACATTTTTTCTTATTTTTTTACCTAGGAACGTGAAGAGAACAAGATAAAAATAACAATCAGCAGAGTACTTTCGTAAAACCTAAATATTTCTATTTAAAGCAGGCTCTTTTAAGGTTTTTATTGATGGATAAGAGTAAACATTAAGATACACTAGAATGGTAAGGTACAGATTAGGTAGACCAGAACTTCAAATATAAAAGTAGTCAATGAGTTCCTAGAGTGGAAGGAAAACAATTGTTACATAACTTTGAAAAGTTAATTAGGAAAAGTAAATAATTTTTAAAAATAATTTTAAAAATCATCAGGAAAAAATAGAGTCTCCTCTACTAAGGAGATTCACTTTTACTTAAATTGTTATCAGAATCCATATTCCATTCTCTCTTGCCACTTTTAGCAAGTTTGCCTGCCTTATCTTCTTTTTAATATCTTCTATCTCTTCCTCTCTGCTAGCTACTTCTATAAACATTCTAAAATAATCTCAGGTCAGAAAACAACTTCCTTTGATCCTGTTCCCTTCTGTGTATTGCATTATAACTTCTTTCATTGACCTATAAACATGGTGAAACTTATTTACCATTCATGTTTCAATCCTTTGCAAACTGTCATTTTCAACTGTATTTGATTCATTATTAATTATCTTCATATTGTCAGATCTCTTTAAGTTATTGTTTGACATGAACTGTGTTCCCTGTATGCACCCCATCCCTACTTCCCACATGAAATGTCTTCTCTCTCCTGGCTTCCTGGATAACATTGTATATATTTTTCCTTTTTTTTTTTTAACTGTAATGCTTTTAAAATCTCTTTCTTTGAAGTCTCCTCTATTGCCTGGTCCTAAAGTATTGGTTTGCTCTCCCCAGCCTTCTCCATCTGTACTAATGCTGAGTGATCTCATCTATTACCAGGGCTGCAGCTCCCATTACTGTGGTGATGAATACAAAATCTAAATGGATCAGACAAAGGAAAGTGGGACTACTTTAAGAAGGAAAAGTGGACATTCTGGGTAATAAAAGTGGAAGGATAATTGTAGACATTATAAGAGAACACTCAATAAAGTTAATTACAAAGTAAATTTATAGGCCCTAGTTATTTAAAAAAAGAAAATTAACCCAAGGCATTGAATTCAAAGCATGTAGAAGATAATAGAATTACTTAAATTAAGATAAAAGAGTCATCATAGTATTTTTGAGCTCAGAGATGCTCCCTCCCCCTCTCTGGATAGAGCAGGAATCTCTTGGCCTGTATTCCAGGTGGTGTGTACTAAACAATAGAAAAATGTCATGATATGGATTTTTTTTTTTTGCTATGATTACAAGTTATGAAGCTTGTGGGATAGGGAGAAGAACCTAGAAAATAACAAACATCAATATTTCTAAATCACCCATAATATATGCTCTTTCTACATCTTGAAGTAGTAAAATAAGATGAGTAGGCAGATCAGTTAAGACATTAAGACAAAGGGTCCAGGACTTCATTGCTGATTTATTGAGAAGTGTATGCTTCAATGTTGAAAGCAAAGCCTGAAAAAATTGCCTGAGTCAGAAATGGGTTTTGTGAGCCAGCAGTAGCACGGCGGACAGGCAGTGCTGCTTCAGATGATAGCCAGGCTTACAGGATGGGGGCCATAGAGAGTACAGTGTACCATTCATACTTAAAAGGTAAAGGGAAAAAAGAACTTCTCTGATTAAATAAAGTCATACAAGTGTTTACTAACAGATAGTATTAGAATCCAGACTTCTGTCTAGTGGGCCATCATACCAGGCAGCTTCTAAAAAATGAGGAGGAATTAGAGTATCTTAAGGAAGTTCTTTCTGTTTCAAAACCACTTTAACAGTGGTTTGCCCCAGCTAAGTAAACATCAACATTTATTAAACAACATGCCTTAATTCACAGGGAAAATGCTAAGTTATCGAGGGTGGCTGACAAATGTCTTATTGCTCCTTCTACTGTTCTGCTCCCTGGAGCCTCTTCAGCATTGTGGGCTGCAGGAACAATTCACTCCTTTTAAAATTCTCTAAATTTACAGCCGAGATGCTCAGAAAATCATTCATCACATGTAAATGAACAGACTGATTGTCCATTCCAAAACACTGAAAATCTTGGGAAAAACAGGAACACAAACTTTCCTTGAAGAATGTAGTGTCTTTGCTTTGTGGGCGTCTCCATTTTAAGAGGCTCTTCATTCTAGATAACTCAGAGTCCATTCTCATTTGACAAATCATGTAGTTTTTTTTCTTTTTTCAGTGAGATTATTCTTTTGCAGACTTTCCTTTCTCATTTAGCTTGATTATTAGTAACTTAGAAACACTTACAAATGTCATAAATGATCCAACTTAATTAAAAATGCAATATAGATGAGAGGTGTATATTGAATGAGATTTTGTAATAAAAGAAGTCAATCTTTGAAGGAGAAAAGCCCACTTCATACACAGCCCTTGCATAAATTGACTGCTCTTGGGAATTCCCTGGCCTTCCAGTGGTTAGGACTCCGAGCTTTCACTGCCAAGGTCCCTGGTTCAATCCCTGGTCGGGGAACTAAAATCCCACAAGCTGTGCTGTGTGGCCAAAAAACAAACAACAACAAAAAATTGACTGCTCTCTCTGTAGCTCCATCCTCCCAGCACAGGAAATCACTTCATGGGTGCTGTACAAAGACTTGGAGCTTTAAAAGATAGGCTATGTTGATTGAGTTTAGGTATTGTTTTTTATTTCATTTTTGTTATGCTACCTGAAATTCTTAGAATATTTGGGCTCAAAAATGAACACTGATAAAATTGCAAACATTTATGTGAACGGTAAATGGGTTTTAGGTATTTACTTACATGTTAGTATGAACTCATTTAATCAGGTTGCTTTCCTCCTAAACTCAGCTGGCCCTTGGCAATATTTGTTTTTGTTTGTAGAAAGGAAAGCAAATAATTTGAAAACATGAAACACTTTGGTTGCTGTGGACCAGGCCTGGGTGGGCAATATTGTGGTACAGGAAGAATATTGAAAATAATTTTAATGAATTACAAGAAAAGAGATTTCTCAAAAAGTATCCTCTGTTTTCTGTGCGGGAGCTTGTATGCACATACACACACGCATGCACACACATACACACAGAGGCTATATTCAAGATCTCTGCTCTGTCAGGAAATAGAACTCAGGGAATAACAGTAGCACCATAAAAATAAGCTATATTGTGGCTTAAACAGCTTTTAACACCTTTCTGAATTTCAAAGTACAGACCAAAAAAAAAAAAAAGAACATTTTCAATATAATTGGATTATACATTTTAACACCTTTCTGAATTTAACACCTTTTAACACCTTTTAACACCTTTTAACACCTTTCTGAATTTCAAAGTACAGACCAAAAAAAAAAAAGAACATTTTCAATATAATTGGATTATACATTTTAGAATCTCTAGACACCATAAATAAAAGGAGAGTCTCCTGGATATTTTATATAATAAGATTATCTTTAGGGTTTAAGCACCCCAAAAGAGTGGCTCTCTCTTGAGGAACTGGAAAGTTTTCTTTTAGTCAGATAATTTTTGTTCCAGTCTCTAATAAATTCAAATTGGAGCCCTAATCATATTAATAAACCTGGTTCTTAATATGTTATTGGCTTATATGTCAGTCATTCCTTTTTATTATTTTGATTTTCAACTTCTAATTAGGCAACCTAAGTATAAGCTGCCTTAACTCTTTTTTTAAAAAAATATGGCAACCAAGAAAAGAAGGCAGAAGAAACAGGATATTATTGTAAATTATGTGCTACGTGTTACACATGCATTACCTCAGTTATTTCTCCCGTCAGCCTGTGACATAGGTCTTATCACCCCATTTTTATAAATGAAGCTGGGTTCAAACAAATCTGACATGACAATATTGATACTCAGACTTCTCTGTATGTAACTACTTTATTGCACGAGTGAAATTCTGATAGGTTATAACCAGGACCCAGCTTTTTTTTTTTTTTTTTGTCTTTTAAAAAGATTTTATTAAAGGTCTTTATAGAGCAACATCCAGACTCCAGATCCAGCGGCCAAGGAGACCCTATTATGCTGTGGGTACCGGCTGAGGCATGGCAGGCGGCTCTGGCTTCCCACCCTTCTGTTCGGAGATGGGAGTGGTGGAGGACCCAGCTTTTTTTCATCCATGTTTGCATTCTAAAAGGGTCCTTTGCATCTCCCCCTCACCTGATCAGGAGATGGCACAACTTTCAAGTCACTTTCAGCTTAAGAATACTTTTGATAATCAGGTGTTACCAAGTCTGATCCTTCTTAAAACAAATCTTCAAACGTCCATCTGATTCAAAGCTCTTCCCCTGCCCTAGCTAAGGTCAGAGCTGGGCATCAGAGATGGGAAGTGAGAAAGCTGCTGTAGGCTTTTTACCCCTCTCCATTTACTCGGCACTGGGTTGCTTCAATGTATTCAGTGTGGGGCGGGGCGGCCCCAGTGGGGGCTGGAGGGGGTTGAGGTAGGAGGACAAAGCAATGTCTCTCTTGCAGTAGCTCTATAGTTCATCTCTCGGTGTCCTCTCTGACGGCACACTTCCAAATGCTGGCTGGCACGGGATTCATGCTCTGGCCGACTCCTTGAAACTTCCCTTCTCTTACAGCAAGGAACATTTCCAGCTTCTTCCTGAGGGATGCCCTTTTGGCTGGGGTCCATCGATATGTTTTGAACCCTACCTTCCAAGGAATCCATTTGGCATGAGGGAACTCAAACCTCCTTGCTTCACAAAACAATATAAGTGCTGTCTGCTTCCCACTACTGCCCTCTCTACTTGCCTTGCAAATCAAATCAGTTCCACCACCCTCCCACCTTTAACACTCTCCAGGTGAGAGGCAGCAACCAGTTTCCATGTTTGTATAGGTCCGGGGAATATATGTCAGGTTCCCCAAACAGCCAACTGGGGAGTGAGATCCCCAGTGTGCCCCTTTTAGACACTCCTAATATTTATGTAATTCTCTTATTCTACTTATCTTGGTGTGGAGGGGGGAATACTTCAATAAGGCTGATGACTCTTTACCTTGGTTACCTCTCTGATGAACTAGTGTTCTTTTATATAGCTAGGAAGTAGGGGTTCATTGCTGCCCTGGTTTTGCTGCCTTAAGTTAGTCTCACATGGATGTGTCTAACACTTTTCTTTAGAATGTAGGAAGTACCTATCATCCATTTTTCTCAGACTTGGGGCTTCAGCTGAAATTTAGAGGCAATAGGACAAGCCCTAACTAACACCCTGTTATATTGTTTTTAGAGTTAATATTCTTTTCACTATAACATGCTGTTTCCCAAAATTTGAGAGACACTACACATGGCTGGCCCCAGGAAAGCTGTAGGAGCAGGTGAAGCTGTCTTTCCTTCTGGGCTGTCTCCATCTGTCCCTAACCCTTGTATGCCCCATCTTACCCCTACCAGAAAGTAAAACAACAACAATGACAAAAACCAAAAACAAACCAAAACCAAAAACAAAACGCAGGATGTTTTCATTGTCCATTGCTTTGCATTTTAATAAACAATTTTTAGTGTGAAAAAAAGAAAAAAGTCAGATGTACTCCTATTTTTCAAATGCCCTGTAATCTATGAGTTCAATATGAAAATAAATGTATATATAATATATAAAATGAGCAGACCTTACATTGTGAAGCTCTTTTCTACCTCTCTTGTCTCTTATGAACATGAGATACATATTTTCTGCTACAAATATAATATTGAATTACAACTATAGATCGTCAAAATGTCAGGATTTGCCAAACCCAGCAATATTTCTATGGAAATAGTTGCAATCGAGCATTAAGGACTTTACCACTTTATTCTAGTTTCTTTCCAACGTGGCCACTAGTTGGCCAGTAAATAGTGTTCTGCAAAGAACCACTTATTGAAAAAAGGTGTAGGTCTTATTTTTGGCCTTAGAACTACATAGCTGTGTGAGCGTGGCAAATACGTTAACCTCTCTTCCACTCAGCGTTCTTATCATTAAAGACTCTAAGTAATCTTTATAGCCACAAAATGTTAACCATGCACAGAGTGCTCAGATGAACCATTTCAGGGAAGCACTGAAATCCTTCTAAATAAAACCAGAGCCATTGAAGCGGCTAACTAGAAAATAACCCCTGAATGATAATAAGTCTGGACAAGCCATTATCCAGGATGGGTTGCTTTGAGTTCAGTAAAGTGAAGTGTTAATCTAAGCAGTTAGTTCTTCAGAGTTTCCAGAGACTAAAGAGATGTATACCAACAGATAAGCACACTTACAAAACATGTTATTTCTTAAACTGACAATGCAGTGTGTGTGTTCACTAGTATTCACAGAATATTATTAATAATATTCTGAAACATTTTCACAAGTACTGGACTAATCTTTCTAGATAGATGTGTTTCAAAATATGGATGAATAACCACTAGTTCCAGGATAAAACTCCATGGCATGAATTACTCTGACCTCCGTAACTTGACCTCTGCTAACCCCTTTCAGTCTTGTCTCTCGCCTTGCCCTGACTCAGACTCTGTCCTTTGGCCATGCTCAGCTACTTGTTCTTGCTTGAAACACCAGGATGTTTTAAGCCTCCACAATTTTTCACAGGCTGCTCCCTTTGGCTACCATTCTAGTTATCTACTGCTGTGTAATAAATCATGCCAACACTAGCAGTGGTCAGGAGAGTTGGTGGTGCTTAGTTAGGTGGTTCTTGCCCAGTGAGGTCTATGCTGTGGATACAAAAAGATGGTGTCTGGAACTGGAATTGTCTGAGACTTGTTAATTCACATGCCTTGTTCCTGGACTCAAAGGACTCAAGCAGCTGGTATCTGGAACAGTTGGCTCCTTGGGCATCTCTCTGTGTGGTCTTTTGAATTGGTCTCTCCAGAATGGCAGCTTCAGGAGGGTCAGACTTTTTACATGGTGTCTTGGGCCTTCAAACATACATGTCTCAAGTGAGCAAGAGAGGTGGAAGCTATATCATCTTTTAGGACTAGCCTTACAGTAGTCATACAGTGTAATTTCTGTTGCATTCTATGCATTAGAAGTGAGTCACTAAGGACAAACAGTGTTCAAGAGAAGGGTTATTAGATTCCACCTCTTGGTAGAAAGAGTGTCGAAGAATGTGGGGATATGCTTTCAGACCACTATATGTATATAGCAAATACCTGTTATCTTTCAAGACAGTCACCTCCACTATGAAGCCTTTGGACCATGTTCATGTCCTACCTTATTCCTTTCCCTTTTTCAAATTGATCACTTGTTCCATTGTACCTCTACTCCTTATACCTGCTGTTATTACTACATGTATGATTACATGTATTGAATAAGACATATGAGAGTATATGTGAAGCTTATGAATACTAGAAAATTTATTTATTACAAGCCAGATTTGCTTTCCAAAATGATATTAAAGAATTTTCCAAAGCTGAGAACATTAGGCTTTGGGCATTTTGAAAAATTACAAGTTGCTTACTACTTTGTCTGTATTGAGAAACAGGTGACTAGAAACCCTAAACTTATTTTCTCTTTGCTAGAATTATGGTCATTGTAAGTAAAGTGTCTTAGCCTACATTAATACTCTTAGTTTTGAGGCAGTAAAAAAAAAATTAGAGAATAATGTGGAATACATTCATTTTCTTTCTCTCAAAACTTTAGTCCATGTTAATCTTGTAGATCTTCCAGTGCTGATTACTGTGAGAGCCGTCAAAGGTCCATAAAAGCCCAATCCAGTAATGGAGGAAGGAACTTTTCCAAGATGAATTTGAGATGTGATAGATTTGCAAAATATAATGGCTAACTTCCGGGCAGCTGTGTAATGAATGATAAGCAGAAGTTAAGCAATGCACTTCTATTTGCTTTAGATTTATATGTTTGCCTTTTGGATACATGCTGGCCATTGAAATTGACAGCATTAATCTTTGGCATCTTCATTTCATCTCCTATATAAAAGCTAGTTAAAAAGCGTGTTGCAACTCTCACCCAAATTAGTAGAAGCAAGGTTATTTATATATATATATTTTTAACATCTTTATTGGAGTATAATTGCTCTACAATTGTGTGTTAGTTTCTGCTTTTTTTTTTTAACAGGGGTTATTTACATTTAATTTTCCCAAGAACTAGACTTTTTACTTCCTATGCATTCCTTTATCAATATTAGCACCTTGTATGTTGAGAACTTTTCAAAAGTTGAGTAGTTTACTGGCATATTTGGCAACTCAAGGTCTCTGGCACACGCAGTTGCAATTGCATGGGGAATGGGTAATTATTCTTTAATAGGAGAAGAATAGTAGGGGTCACATATGGCTCAGAGTCACGGGTAGCATTTTCATTAAATATCACCTTGTAATCATTACTCACTGCACACTTTAGCAAGACAGCTGATGAGGAAGGATGACAGAACAGGGACATTGCCATCAACAGGCAGAGCACGCACAGGCTCAAGAGTGTAATTTGGTTTGACTAGTACTTGGAGACACTTACTGTCACATTATGCCACCCTACAACTAAAAAAGAGTTTAGGGGATAAAAACTATTGTTTAGGGGAAATGTGTGGTTTGCTGATGACACACACTTCAAATTCTGTTCAAATAAAAGCTAAGACAAGTGAGAGAGCCCATCCATTCTATTGTGCCTTCAGGGAAATTTAGGACACAATCCCACAATTTCATGTTTCCTCAGGTAATGCATGTAATAGCATCCTTCACTCAAGTCAAGTGATATGAAATGAGAGATACTACCTAATCATTGAACATAGAGGGAGGTAGAGGCAGGGCTCTTTTACTACTCTTTCTATGCCTTTACAAATAGCATGAAGAAAACTTTTACACTGATTCCCACCATACTTGTTTTGTATATTTTTAATTTTTTCGGTTCAGAAATTGTAAAAAAGATGACCACTCATTTATTTTCAGATATTTTCATTCGAAATGTGTTTCTTTGTTATTTTTGGTGTGTTCATAAAGTGAAAAACAAAACCCAAATCCCAACAACCCAGGTATGCATGGTGTTTAGTGTCGGCACACATGGACGGCTTGAGAAGATTTATCCCGTTCACAATCTTCATCAGCCACTCTCTTCTCCTTAAGCTTTCCCCAAACAAACATATGTGCCAATAAAACAGAGAGCGTGCACGGCCGACACTTCTCTCTAATAAGTCTCTCAGCCTCTGATTCCAGCCAAATTACTGTCTACAAGTCCTTTCTATATAGAAATTTTCAAGTTGCCACTGTTTACATAATTTTCATTAGAACACTTGGCTCCCATTAAAAACTTCCCACTTCTTCAAATAGATATTTGCAGCATATGAGAAAAATAATATCTGGATATTTATTATTTATACTAATTTATGATTTAAATTATGACAGAAGAGGTCTGGGATAAAAACTATTGAAAGAGCATAAAAGGATGGGTAAGGTCATTAATGTGTGATATATAATACTTGCTTGAAGTAATTTTGGAGGTTTTTATAAACTTATTTTGAGGGGAAATTCTCTCTTTACTTCACGCTTCATGCTTTTACTAGTTTCTTATCTGTATGTTGAGTTAGAGTGGTCAGTTGTTTGTGTATGATTTCAGCCAATGGCGGCTTTCACTTGCTCATTAGATGGGAAAAAAGAATAGGAAATAGGCAAAAGAGTCACTTCAAACAAGGAGTCACAGTTTGGAAAGTGATAGATAGCAAACACAGACGCCTTTCCTTATCAAGGATGGTCTGTCATAATTTCCCTTTTCCTACCTATTGTTTGTTTCTAATTTGACTTCTGCCTTTCACATGACTTTAGTGGCTCTGTGTAATCTCTTTTATTTTCCCTTTATTTTCTTAAACTGTGAGATATATTATACAATGCATAGAACATAATGTAGTTTAAAAAATAATTATACATACCCTGTATCCACCATCTACACCCAGTGCTGAATCACTTCTAGCCCCATTCCTCAATAAGTTTAAAATTTTAGTGGGAAAAAGAAAAAAGTAAGTGACCAAGAATAAAGAAATGATATAGATATTTTAACAGACACTTGACTATAAAGAGAGGACACCAAAAATAGGGCGTGGTCAATTGCATTCTTTGGAAAGAGGAAGGAAGAACAGGGATGACTTCTTAGATTAAATTAGAGGTGAGTCTTAATAGACCAATAGGCTATTGCTGGGTGAACAATGCGTTGGTAAAGGATTCTAGGCAGAGAAAGTGCAAACTCCTGACGTGTGAAAAATCTTGGTATATTTCACAAGTGGGATTGTGAGATGTAGGGCAGGGAGAGGGCCTTAGTACCTTACATTTTCTCTAGAATCTCAGTTCTGAAATTTGAGTGGGACAAACCTGGAGGCAGAGTGACCTGATAGAAGGCTGTTTGGGTAATCCAGAAAAAGATTACGGTATGGATTAGGGAACATGGCAACACTATGCCAATTCAAGGACTTTTAAAGAGGTACAATTTTAAAGGAGTACAATTTTCAAGAATTGTTGATTAATTGGACCTAGAGAGTAATGAAATGAGAGTACAAGAATCAGCCCCACGTTTTTATTCTAAGTGATGTCGCTTAGGTTGATGGTGATACCACTAAGTAAGATAGAGAGAAAATTCAGTAAAATTGCTTTATAACATGAATTTGGATATAATGGGATTTATGATTGGTTCCAATCCTCCTCCCAGCCCCAGGGAAAGAGGAACATGAGGAAAAAAAACAGGGGGGAGGAATATGGAACAAAGAATAGTTGGGAAGTGAGTGCCTTTTGATCATTTGAGCCTTTTTCAGTCAGTGTATGGCCATCTGTACTCAATATATGTTTCACTATCTTTACTTTTGTGCCTATTACAATTTTATAGCATGACTTTTTAATTAACCTTACAATAATGTGACCTTGAATTTTAGCCAAAGCAATTTTTTCGACTCCACATATAGCATTTTGGTGGGGTTCTGCAGTATGTATAAGTAGGGGATAGGATCAAAGATGTTGAATTGAGTTTTTGTGGTGCTTATCACGCATGAACATGGAATTCATTAAATAGGTATATGAACACCTATATCTGAATATCAAAACTGTTTGAGATGGAAATACAGATTTGGTGGCCATCAGTGTATATTGGTACTTGAAATCATGATTATATTTTTTGTGGGAAACTGACATTTTAAGAGTAGATGGAAGAAGAACCCACACAGAAAACAGGAATAAAACATTTCAGGGGATCAAATGAATACAGAGTCATGGGAACTGAGAGAATAGGAAAAGGTTTTGAGATGAAAAAAGCAAGATGGTAACATAAGACTCGAAATTCCCCCTGTGTTTGATTATTAGGAAGCAGTTTGTGGTCTTGGTTAGAGCCATTTTAGTAATATTCTGGGGGTGGAGGGTAGATTGTAGCGAGCTGAGAAATGAATGAAGTTAACAAAGTGAGACTGAGTGTATTCTTTCAAAATGTTTGAATGAGAAGGGGAGGGTAGGATCTGCAGGTAGTTATTCAAGTAGGTAGGATCAGGAGGCTTCAAGATGGAGGAAACTTAAGCCTGTTTGTGGTGCCAGGAGCTAGAGAGAGGTCTAAGCCTCAGGAGAGAGAGAGAGAGAGAGAGAGAGAGAGGCTAGACTATTGAACAAATCTCTTGGATATTGACAAGAATTAGATCAAGTGCCAGGATGGTAGATTTAGCCCTGAGAAAGAGAAGGAACATCTCTTTCTCTAAGGTTAACCGAGAGGAAAGTAGGATAAATTTGTAGATCAGAAGTAATCAGAAATAGATCAAGAGGAATCAGAAGGAAAAAGTGACCTTGGCTGATGGCCTCTATTCTTTCAGAGAAATGGGGGGAATGTTGATGACAAACCATCAAAAGAGCTCTTGAATGCAAACTAACAAAGGTTCAAGGCTGTTTGATGTGTGTTAGTGAGAAAACTACTGAAATGTACCAAAGTGCCTTATGTTTTCTTAAGTATTGTTAAAAAAACACCCTGTTGTCTTGATTACTAAAAAGAAGTTATGAGAAAAAACTTGCTGTAAAAAAAGTAGCACTAGACTGAAGGTCTGGAGACCGGCTTCTGACTATAGTCTGGCCGTAGTTCTAGCTCCATTATATTAGAGGAGCCAATTTAAGAGGTTTCTCATCTAAAAGGGGAGAATTGAACTAAATAACCTCTAAATGTCCTTCCTCATACAAACCTAACTTTATCTGTTTTGATTTTGATTAAGACAACTAAAAAGGGTGGAGAAATTTTTAAACTACACTATTTAATTTATATGCCCATGTCGTGCGGTCACCTGATAGCAGGAGGCAAACTATAGTTTTAAGTTTGGGGTAGAATTTTTTATTTATTTCAAAAATATTTATGACATACCTACTTTGAGTCAAACACTGTGCTAGGTGTTGTGTGAATAAAAAGATGTATTAGATGGGTTTAGGTCCTCAAGGGAGCTTACAAACTAGTTAAAGAGTGGAATATCCATCTTTCAGATGTTGAAACTATAAAACCAAGACAGGAAGAGACTATGAACATTCCAGGACTGAGCATAACAGGGTAGATAGTCTTTGTTCCCAGGCTGTTTGTTAATTGCCACAAACATTTGCTGTTAATTGGCCAGGACATTTTCCAGTTCAGTTCATGTGATGTGCTGCTAGTTCCCTCTTGTCCACTAAATCTGTTGTCACCATAGCCTGGAGAGATTCTGCAAGTACCACAGAAGACTACAGAAATGTTACCTCCCTGCAGAGGGAATTGGTTTGGGCATGAACCCATGAGCAGTTTAATGTCGTTCAGCTTATGCCTTGTGTTATCCTTGCACTACCCAAACTCTGCCATCAGAAGCAGGGTTGCTGCTTGGGGGCTAAGGGTTAGGGGTTTCAAGGGATAGTATTCTATTAAACTTGACACTAACTCATCCTCTGCTTCTCTGCAAACCAAATGAATTTTCAGCACTCCCACCCTCCCTCTCTCTTTTCTTCCCTGTCTTCTTTCCTGCCATTCTCTGTCTCTCTCTTCCTGCTTTATTTGCTCATGTACTCTATAAATTTTCATCCCAATGTTATTGGGCCTGCTAGGTGATAAAGGTGTGGAGATAAAAAGTATGGTCTTTTTCTCCTAAAGCTCATAGAGGAAGAATATACAAATAAACAGTAGGAATCCACCTCGGTAACTGTTCAGGCAGTATTGTGCAATAAAGAGAAAGAGGAGTGATCCGCATAAAGAGGAAAGAGGGCAGGGATAATGGTGAGGGAAGATGTTCTGAATGGAGTCTTGAAACATAGCTGTGTGTGAATATGTGCATATGCATATGCTTTCTGGGGAGACATTACTGCATCTTCAGAAATTCTGAGGCAAGAAAGGGCCACATGTGCTAGAATTTGATAGAGGTCTGAACATTTTGTTTCTGCTCCAAATGGTGGAAGAAAGTTGAACTTCAATCCTACTTCGGCCACTCACCTGCCAAACTAGAGTATATCCATTCTTCTCTCCTATTCTCTCAAATCCCTCTCCTCTCCTCTTCAATTGACATTTCAGCAAGGAACACCTCCTACACACACACTCACAGGTCTCAGGACCTTGTCTTAATCTATTTGCACTGCTCAACAGCAACAAAAAAAAAGTAACTTTCTTATTGTTATAGAGTGTATGTGCTCATTTTTACTAGTCAGGCTGCTGATGAGAACAGGACAGGGTCATTAGGGGAAGTTCCAGTAGTTTGGAAGGGCTATAGGGTACAAAGAAAAGAGTGCATAGTATGAGGTTGGAAAGGTAGATAGAGGTCAGATGACGAGGTGCTTAGTATGCCATTCTAAAGAGAATGGATCTTACTCTGAAGGTGATGAGAGCCACTGATGCTATTCAAGGAGGGAAAGACACAATCAGACCTATATTTTATAATGGCCATGATTTATTCTGAATCGTGAATCATATTTCATAGTATGTAGTCAAGAATTTGGCATTGCCCAAAGAGAAGTCTGGCTTTTGTCCTCAGCTTCTTGGAGGTAATCCATGTCATACCTGATAGAATTATCTTTGTTCAGAGTGGGGGTGGCCATACCAGATTTTAGGGTGGGGTCAATCACATCTGATAATCTTAGGGTCGAGATTGGTTATAACAGAGAGACCAACCTTGTGATTTTGGGTGGGGTCATGTGGTATCATTCAGACTGGAGGCTGAGATCAATGACATGGGTAATCAGTCAATCCAATGTAGGGACTTCTCTGGCGGTCCAGTGGTTAGGACTGTGTGCTTCCACTGTAGGGGGCATAGGTTCGATCCCTGGTCAGGGAACTAAGATTGCGCATTCAGCATGGTGTGGCCAAGATAAAAAGAAAGAAAAGAAAATCAAACCTGTGTAATGGAACTCCAATAAAAATGATGAATTCTGATGTTTGGGTGAGCCTCTCTGGTGGCAGTGCTCCATGAGTATTGCCACATGTTGATTCTGGGAGAGCAATGCATCCTGACTCCATGGGGAGCAGACCAAGGAAGCTCACATTCAGAACTCTCCTAGACAGTAAGTTTTATGAGTCTTTTTAATGAATTATTAAAACTGATGATGGCTTTGGGACACCGCTCTTCCCCTACCCAGCCCCCCTCCCCACCACACACACACTGCCAAACTCGCAGCTGGTATAAAAATTGAGGTCAGTCTTGGGAACTGTGCCATCTAACTTTGAGGTTGGCTGAAACTTCTTACACATAGGAGTTGAAAGTAGAAGCTTTGGAGTCACATGTGAATATAAATCCGCATTTGATTACTTTTCAATCTGTGTTACCTCTCAAACCTTTACTTTCTTCATCAGAAGCAGATGCCTTTGGTGCTCTGTGTCACCTCCCCTTAGCTTACCTTGGGCTTAGCTGCAGCTGTGCTTAATAGTTCCACGTGAGCTCAGGCTCACTTTGCCCTGGTAGTAGTCCAACTCAAGTGTATGGTGTGTATCTTTTCTCTTTTTGTCCCTGAGCTGTAGGAGCCTCTCAATCAATGCAAAAATGGCCCAGGGCCAGTCCTCTAACAAAGGGGGATGGCAGATGTGGTAAATGGCTCAAACTCTTGTCTTTTGGATGGCCATTTCTTGGAGGCCTTCTGTTCATTTCTCAAATATTCCAGCTCCTGTTGCCTATAGAAGCAATCATAGCAATACACCTTAAATTGGCTCTTCTTCCCTCCCTCACTTCTGCTTTTCTCACCTAAGACCTTTCTCATGCTCTATTTTAGAACCTAAACTACAACATTATTACACTGTTTCTATGAAGATTAAGTGAGATACATATTTATTTAAAAGAGGTTTAGTGCTTAGTAGATAAAAGCTGCTATTAGAACAGGACACAAAACGAGCTAGTGTTTATATGGTTGGAGAGAAGGAGATTCATTTGAGAGATTTGGGGTATTCATCTGAGAGACTTAAAAGATACTGCATGAAAAAAAAAAGATACTGCATGCGTAAAATATATGGTTAAATATGCTAAGGGATAGTGGGAAAGCTGAGATGACTTTGACAGTCTTTGAGGAAGTGACTGAGAGAGAGAGGCAGGTTTAGTGGCGGCAAACGCCAAATTTAATATCTGACGTATGAAGCTTGATATTCTTGTGAGTAGACAAGTGTGACTGTCCATTATGATGTCCTTTCTACATCTCTCCAACTAGAAAGATGGGTAGTCTAAAAACCAAGTTACCACTGATCCTAAGTGACCCTCAACATCATCAGAGAGATGTATATAGAACAGAGGTGGCTTCTGTGGTTGCGCAGTGGTTGAGAGTCCGCCTGCCGATGCAGGGTACACGGGTTCATGCCCTGGTCCGGGAGGATCCCATGTGCCGCGGAGCGGCTGGGCCCGTGAGCCATGGCCGCTGGGCCTGTGCATCCGGAGCCTGTGCTCTGCGGCGGGAGAGGCCACAGCAGTGAGAGGCCCACGTACCACAAAAAAAAAAAAAAAAAAAAAAAATAGAACAGAGGTTACCAACTGGACCTGTGAGCCATTCACATAAATGGCTTTTGTTTGGTCTGCATAGTGTTTCCCCACATATTGGTATTTTTATTTTTTGTTGTTTGTTTTATTTATTTTTGAATCATTTTCTAAGTGATTTTATATAAAAATCAAGACTTCCAGTTTTTCTTAAAAACAAAATCAGCTTAACGTCACTAAGCTTGCATTTCTGAATGACAACAGTCAGATGGGCCTGAACAGCTTGTCACCTTTAGAATAGGACACGCTTTCTTCAGCTGACCACAGGCCATTCCGCCTGCCTTTAGACCAAGGGTCGATTGTTATTTACTAGGCAGGCGTTTTTTAGTTTTCTTTATAAAAGAACCATATCACTCATTTTTGTCATATGTTTGCTTCCTTGTAGGCATTTGTGTTTGAAACTTGTGCAAAATAAGAGAGTGGGGAATGAAGAAAACCCCGGGCAAGGTTATATTTTAAAGGATGGGTGCTTTGAAATAAGGTCCAAGAAAGGAGCCTGTGCTGAGTTGAATAGTTTCCTGTCAAAATTCATGCTCACTGGGAACCCATGAATGTGACCATATATGGAAATAAGCTCTTTGTAGATGTAATCAAGTTAAGATGAGGTAATATTGAGTTAGAGTGGACCCTAAATTCAGTATGACTAAAATCCATATAAGAGGACACATACACAAATACACATGCACGCACACACATGCACAGACAAAACACTATGTGATGACAGAGGCAGGGATCGGAGCAAGCCAAGGAGCACCAAGGATTTCCAGCAGCCACTAGAAGTTAGGCAGAGGCAAGGAAGGATCCTCCTTAGAGACTTCGGAAAGGGTATGGCCCTGCTGACACCTTGATTTTGGACTTGCAGACTCCAGAACTGTGGGAGAAGAAATTTCTTTTGTTTTAAGCCACCTATTTTGTGGTACTTTGTGATAGCAGCCCTAGGAAACTAATAAGGGTAAGATGAAGAAAAGAAGAGATCAACAGAAAAGCCAGTTCAAGGCAAAGTGTGTCATTATTATGATCAAATGCTGAAAAGTGGTCAAATAAAATAGACTGAGATTGGTAGAAGTGACAAGGAGGAGTTTAGTGATGATGCTGGGAGGATCCCTTTCAAGTGAGTGTTGGGAGTGAGTGGAAGCCAGAGGGAAGTGGGCAGAGGAATGAATTCAAAAGATGGTGACGGTAAGTAGATTCAAGAAGCTTCTCTTGGAAGGAGATGAGAGCGACAGGATAATTGAGGCACATAAAACTTAAGGAGCAAACATAACTTCTTAAAAAAGATAAATACTTTGCGTATCTGTAGTGACCAATTGCTGAATGTGCCTGCAGATCCACTCAGCACCCTTCTCCGACTGCTCTATCAGGAAGTCGACCTGTATGAATCGCATTATGAGGGCTCGTGCACTCTGACTGTTGGTGAGTTTTGGTCAATGGGAGGCACCAGCAGATGTGGAAGCATTGTCCAAAAGTGAGATCAAGGTATTTATTGCCCAGCCTTCCTCCCTGCTGGTGTCATGGGTTAGCAGTGGCTAAGTGCTCCACAGCTTTTTCTGGTGATACTCTCCCACAGCAATGGTTTCTCTCTCCACCTTCTGGTAACTGCTCCTTCCTCTTCCCCCTTCAGGCCTGTGGGTGGGAACCAGAGAACATCACTTTCTTTTGTTGGTTTCCCTTTACCCTTCCCCTATTCTCATATGCAATCCCTTTCTTACGTGTTTCAGTTACTCCATTTGAATGTTCACCTATTGGAAAGAAGCCCATGAAAAAGGCAGTACATAAGGATTGAGACAATAATTGATATATGTAGATAAATCCAGAGAAGTTGAGAAAACATGACTTTCGGAATCTCTTTCTACTTATAGTTGATCCTTCACACAGGCACCAGAGTGATCCCTTTAATAACATTGATTCTCTACCCTGAGCTTACAGGGACTTCCCATGTTAGAGTGAAGCTGCAGCTTTCCCCATGACATCCAAGGCTTATATGATCTGGTCCCCAACTAACTCCCTGACCTCGTTTGTTTTTACACTCCATGTTGGTCACTCTACAGTAGGCTTCTACTCTCCCTCTTATTTTCTCAACTAGCTTCCTTGTTCTTCCTTGAGCAAGACATGCATATTCCCTCCTCATAACCTCTGCATTTACTGATCCCTCTGCCTAGAATGTTCTCCTGCAGACATTAAAGTGGATTACTTCCGCACTTGATTCAAGCCATTGCTTGATGTTACCTATCAGAGACAATTGTAACGCCTGCACTCTCTAAAATGGCAATATATATCTGCAAGCATCACATCTGCAGAGTCCGGAGGAAGATTCACAATATTAAAAAATCCCCAGATTCTCTTATCCTCCAAATGAGTATTGTCCCATTTTTATCCTTCAAAACATACAAGGTGTGGTGGTCACAAAAATGCCTCTCTAGGATCTCTAACTGGGGAGAATATAATTCCTGTATGGCCCTAGCTGCTGTGCTCTGAAATTCAACAACACATTCATGACAACACAGCACTTTCTGGGGGCTGCTCCCAGCCGGTGACTGAGTGCAGCAGGAATACTAAGGCAGGCCCAGTCTTGTGGGATGTGGGACTTGTCTGATGGACAACTTTGCTTTGAGGACTCCCCTTGACATTGCTGGATTATTTTAGAAGTGCACCCTAGTCTAAGATTCTTCTATCCGAACTTCATTCCTTCTCTGTCTTTTGTAAGAACCAGGCTTACATTTAGTCTTGTGGCTCCTCCAAGCTTCCCTAGCTTCCTCCTCACTTTCCCTCATAGGCACTCATCCTTGTCAATCTTTTCCACATTTAACTCCGTCTCCCTGTCTGCTGCTTGCAGAAACTGGAATAACACATAAAGGAACATTCTCCACAGGGCTCAAGGCACACAGCATTGCCTCTTGCTCAGGTCTTTGCTTTCCTAGAAAGCAGTTTGATGACAAATCCCAAGGTATTTACAAATTCACTCCCCAAATCAATAACTTCCAAAGAGGAGTTTCTCCCATATTTTTCATTAGTGTCATTATTCTATTTTCTGACCCTTCACACTTGTCATATTTCCCTCCTTTCCATTCTAGTTCTCTCCACTGCCAGAGAAAGCAAAGACCTCCACCAGTTTTAAGCCATGAAACTTGGCCTGCAGGCCTCCTTTTTTTGAAGGGAATACAACACATCACCAGCAGATGATGGTGAACTATGTGCATAGGAAGCAGGCTTATTGTTTAGAGTATATATGCGTGTGCATGCATGCAAGCACATGTGTATAAATGAGATTTGTTGGCATCCTAGAAATGGCAACGATGAAGAGAAATTTGGTTGGATGTGGCTGAGGTGCCAGGTTCCTTCAGGTCCATGCTCTGCTAGCAAACAGCACATGACCCCTGATAATTCCCAGTTTGCAGTTTTCTTTCCTTTCTCCTGCTTCTGGGGTCCTTTCCTGTGTCCTTCTCAGGGGTCTCACTTTAAAATTTTTCTTCCTTCCTTCTCACATCCTGCATCTGTTACCTCTCAAATGGGTTCTTCTGTGAAGCACATAAGCATGCTTAATTATCTCCCAATGAAACAAACAAACATGTAAACAAACACATAAACAAGCAAAACTGTTTTCTATCAAAAATGTAATCCTACCACATAAACAAACAAAAACTCAAAAGACCATACCTTCTCTACCTACTTCACAGGAATGTTATGGGGGGACATGGGTGTAAACTCCATGCAAGTGGGGATTAGGTCTGCTTAATCTGTGCAGCATCTCCAGCCCCTTGCCTGTTACCTGGAACATGACAGGAAATATATAAGCAAACAGACAAATGAACAGTTATGAAATGGATGAATAATGAGATAATACATGGGCTTTGAAAGTGGTGTTCAATATAAATAGAAAGGCATATATCATAATTAATTTTTATCTTCTTTTTTGAGTCAACTTTTGCTGAGCTATGAAGTACATGCAGAAACATGCACAAACCACAGCATAGCTCAATGACTTTTCAGAAAGTATTCATGCTTGTGGAGCCAGGACCAAGATCAAGGAACAGAATATTAGTGACACCCAGAACCCCAGCCTTCCCCACCTTGTTCCCTTCCAGAACCTCCTCATACCAAGCTCTCTTGTATCCAGCTTCACTGATGAGATTTTTTGCTTGGGAATTTCATGCATATTATTCTGTGAAGTTATCTATTCTCATGGCTATGCAATATTTCATTGTATGAATAGGTGACAGGAAAGGAGGGGGGCAGGGCTCAACCCTTAAAGAATGACACAGCTGTTGAGAAAAACTGGATACGACAAAAACTGGTTAGAACTGATGAGGCCCAAGATGGCAGAAGATTTGATTCCCAGTAGACCTTGAGCCTCCTTATGAGCTCACTGTAACACATTAGCATATGCTAAGTGACACACCCACAGGCACCATGACAGTTCTGAAGCTGACCATAAAAAGCCAAAGAATGGGCGGTGGCCTTCTTCCTGGAAACCCCCACCCGTTCCCCAAAATAGTTGGAATAATCCTCCCACGATTTAGCCTATGAAATTACCCAGCCCATAAAAACTAACCACCTCCACAGCCCCGGGCCACTGTCACCTTCTGAGATGGACTCCATTCTGCCTATGGAATGTGTACCTCTCTCAATAAACCTGCTGTCACCTTACTATGGCTCGCTCTTGAATTCTTTCCTGCACGAAGCCAACAAATCTTACTTGGTGGCCTGTCCCAGGAACTCGCCCGAGACCTGGGACATGATCATTCTCTCTTGCCCCATTTTCCTGAAACAAATATTCTAAAATTTAGGAATCAGTTCTACTTTTGATAGACATTAGCTTTATCTCCAGGTTTGGCTACTGTGAATAGTGCTTCTCTGAACATTTTTGTATGTGTCTTATGTTGGATTATATCCAGGAGTAGAATTGCTGGGTTATATAGCTGTTTTTTTAAGGCTATGTATTAAAATGCCTCCTGTAAACACTCCTAAAACATCTAATGAGTAATAGAAACTCAAATCCACTAAAGTAAAAAGGATTTTATTGCAAGCTACACAAATTCCACAGAATTCAAAAAAATAGAAAATTACTAAGAGCAGACATATAAATTCATAAAGCACGGCATTTGTGTTTAAACCACACTACATATTTTAATAGATCCAGAGCACTTAACATTTTATAACCCAGAGGGATGCTTATGAGGAGGCCACTCAGTCATCAAGAGCAGATTAAATTGTCAGGGTCATGTAATATATTTTAGGAAATTTTCTATTAAAAAATTAAAATATAATCTGAATCTTAATAAGAAAAATATTTAGCAATGTGGGAATATCTTCTACCCCAATCTTACTTTACTCAGGAGTCGAAATAGCTGCTAGTTTTTTGAGAGGAAAAAAGCACACTTTTTGTATGGTGAGGAAAAATATAATGGGGAACACTTAAATTTACTTTCAGCGTATTTCAAATAAAGTATATTTTCATATACTTTAAATATACATTTTATAAGAACATACATACAGTAACCATTTAATAAACATATTATTGTATTTATAAATTATGTAATTATCTTACATATAATATACATATAATGAAGTACAAGTAGAAGGACTTTCATTAAAATGTGATTAAATATCTACACAGTGCATATAATATACATCATGTAAATTTTATATTCATCTACCTACACTATTAAAAATTCTATTGGCCACACAGTTCCTCACAGGTGATTAATTTGTGCTGGAATCTTTATGCTGATTTCCACAGTGATATCCTACCTACATCATAAGGGAAGTAATCACCGTTTTCTGTAGGTGCTTATATAGGTGACCTTGTGCTTTGTTATTCAGCCTTCACTGAAATATGTCATGAAGTGCAAGAGAGAACGGGACTATTATATTATTAGATAAGCATACCTGTCCCCTGGCTAGTTCAAAAGGACATTGTAAGAATTAATGAGATTATATCATTGAAGTACCTTTAAATACTGGAAAAATTCAAACGATGTAATGGTTATGACTGTAAAATAATCACCAAAGGTATATTTGAGGAGTTTGATTGTATTCCATTCAAAAATTATTAAGTCAATAAATTAGCTTTATAATGTCATTTTTACTAAATTCAAAGGGTAGAGTCTTGGATTAATTTAACTTTTGTGAGAGACACCTTTTCTATGCAGCAAGATTCTTTCAGTGGCAAGTCTGAAAACACAGCCCAAAGGGGCTTAACTATTATAGGGAATTGATTGGCTCAAGTAATTGAAAAGGCTGCGGGTGGTATAACTTCAGGTCTGGCTGGGTGCCAGAGGATGGAGCAATGAAATGGCCACACTCGTCTGTCTGTTCTCAGTCCTGCTTCCTCCTAGGTTATTGCCATTTTCAGGCAAGTTCTCCTATGTAAGGGCAAACTGGGTCAATAGTAGCTTCAGAGGTTTTTTAACCCATGTGGAAACCCCAGAGGAAACAACAGCTTATCTCTCCCAACAGTTTTATGAAAATCCCCAGACTGCTTTGGCCCACAGTGGTGATGCATTCCCCACTGTGGTCAGTGTAATGTGACTCTGTTAGCCAGGGCTGGGCTGCTAGTGGATCCAGGAGTCAATAGTTTCAGCATTGTCTGATCCATAGAGTGAATGGGAAAGGGCTCTCTGCCCAAAGGAAGAGCAGGTGCTGCTACCAGAGGATGAGACTAAAGGAAAACTCAGCAAAGGACCAAGTTTTCTTTCATCAGTGTGAAACGTATAAATCAGAAAGTCCAAAAAAAAAAATTCTTCCACCAAACCCAGTTTTTTAAAAAAAATTTATTTAATTTATTTATTTGGTTTCACCAGGTCTTAGTTGCAGCAGGCAGGCTCCTTAGTTGTGACATGTGGGCTCCTTTGTTGTGGCATGTGAACTCTTAGTTGCAGCATGCATTTGGGATCTAGTTCCCTGACCGGGGATTGAACCCAGGCCCCCTGCATTGGGAGCGCGGAGTCTTATCCACTGTGCCACCAGGGAAGTCCGCAAAGCCAGTTTTGTTTTTAACATTTCTTGAATATTGATGAAACATTTAATGGTCTGTGCCTAAATGTTCTGCCACTCTAAATTACCTCCTGTATTTAGCAAAACTACTTGTCAAAATCTCATTGACTTTGTATTTCCGATTCACTGCCATGTTCTTCCCCAGCAAGATCACAACTGTACATGTGTTAATCAGGATATTTGGGACCCATAATCGAACACAATGAATACATAAGACAAATTGCATGACCCTGTCATGTTCAAACACCTATTAATTAGGAAGCTGTGAGGTTTCAGAGAGCAAGTGACTTGTTAAAATTCCGTTAGAGGAAAACTAGAAGACTAATCAACTTGATTTTATCTGTAGAAGAGATTCTCCACAAATAAATAATTAAAAAGGAATTTAGAGCTTCAAGGGGAAAATTCAAAATCTTACAGAATAGTAGAAAAAAGTAACAAGGGCAAAGAAAGTCAAATTACAACAGATGTACTTGTTGGTGGGTCATTTGAATTTTGCTGGCAGGATAACCCCAGCAGGAGAGGTATTTTCACATTGTTTAGCAGAGGCCACAGCAGGGATAAGGAGTTTTAATCACTTTATTAGAATTGCAAAGTCATCAAAGGAGGCATGGGCATGTGAGAGCTATTTGTAGAAATATTCAGTGAAATGCTTTTGTGACCACAAGAAATAATGGAAAGTAGATGTTGTTCGTGGACACATTAAGAGAAAAAAATTGATTTATCTTGGCTGAATAGATGAACTCATGAGATTCTCTTTGGTGAAGGAAAATAATTGTTCTGAAAATGAGGTCTTATGCTGGCAGCTTTAGTGCACAATCTTGGACCATCTACTCCAATTAAGTTCTTATGCCTCTTTGGTAATGGCGATTAAAATATTAATCTACCTTATAATGTTGATTGTAACATATAAACTTGAACATAGTTTTGAACTACTGTATTTGGGATTCTGCTTTTCCTACCAATAATTTCTTTCTTTCTTTCTTTTTTTTTTTTTGCGGTACGCAGGCCTCTCACTGATGTGGCCACTCCCGTTGCAGAGCACAGGCTCCGGCATGTGGGATCTTCCCAGACCGGGACACGAACCTGTGTCCCCTGCTTCGGCAGGTGGACTCTCAACCACTGCGCCACCAGGGAAGCCCCCTACCAATAATTTCTTAATGAATTTTTTTTAACCTAGACACAAGAGATCTTGGTGATTTTATAAACCTATCTTTGATATGTAAAATCTGCTGGTTCATTACACCAATCTCATTTATAGCTGAGGTTCAAGAAAGTCAAAGTGTGCATAGCAGTGGCTAAGTTCAGTTAGGCACCTATCACCACAGGCCAGGTCACTTTTGTGCAGCTGGGTGTGGATTAGTTTTCAATTGCTGTGAAACAAATAATCATACATGTAACAGCTTAACATCCATTTGTTACCCCACAGTATTTTAGGTCAGAAGTTCAGATTTGGAATGACTGAGTTCTCTGTTCAGGGTCTTGCAAAGTTGAAACTGATGTGTTGGCCAGCTGTTTTTTCACTTGGAGACTCTGGGAGAAAATTTGTTTCCATGTTCATTAAGCTTGTTGGCTGAATTCAGCTCCTTGTGGTTGTAAGACTGCAGTCCCTGTTTCTTTGCTGGCTGTCATGTGGGGCCTTCTCTTTGCTCCTAGAGACTGCCAGCATACCTTGCCACATGGCTCCTTTTAACTGCAAATCCAGCAATGGGGAATCTTGTCAAGCCTTTCTTATACAGTGAATCACAAACATCAGGAAGAGCCCAGTCTCTTTCAAGAGCTCACCTGATTAGGTCAGGTTCACCCAGGATAATCTCTCTTTCTTAAAATCAACTGTCCCATCTAATATAACCTAGGGCTTCCCTGGTGGCGCAGTGGTTGAGAGTCTGCCTGCCGATGCAGGGGACACGGGTTTGTGCCCCAGTCCAGGAAGATCCCACATGCTGCGGAGTGGCTAGGCCCATGAGCCATGGCCGCTGGGCCTGCGTGTCCAGAGCCTGTGCTCTGCAACGGGAGAGGCCACAACAGTGAGAGGCCCGTGTACTGCAAAAAAAAAAAATAAATAAAATAATAATAATAGTAATAATATAACCTAATAATGGGAGTAAAATCCATCATATTCACAGTGTCAGGGATTATACAGGCTATGTACCCCAGGGAGGGGGCATCTTGGGAATCATCTTGGAATTCTGCCTACCAGAATATATCTTTCTTTCACCCAAACGTAGGTGGCTAACTCTATAATGGTCTATATTTCAAGCAAAGTATTTTCACTCCAGTTTTCAACCTGTTTCTACTTATCTATCACTGCCCTCCCTCCCCACAGCTGTGAAAATTGCCAGGCTATGACACAACATTAGGTAGTGGTTTCCAAATTTAAGTATGCATGAATCTCCAGGAAAATATTAAATTTGCCGATTGCTGGCTACCAGTCCTAAGAAATTCTGGCTCAGTAGGTCTCAGAGACAGCCCAGGAATACATATTTTAATAGTGATTCTGATGTGTCCATTCAGCAGAACAAAATTCATGAAACACTATGGCTTCAGCATCTGTGCTGTGATCTTGGCAGTCTGGCCACACATGCTCCTCATAGCCTGGCATACATAGCATTGTTCAAACTTGAAAACTGGAATTTCTGAAAATATTTGAGGGCTAAATTTGAGATCCTCTCTATCTAGTCCTGAAAATGACAAATTACTTTAATGTAAAGCAACTTTGGATGAGAAACATAAAACAAAAACTATACATACATATATATATATATATGTAACAGGAGAATTGCTTTTTAAAGAATTTTAATGTTGTTTCTCTAAGTGTCATTATTAAAAATGTTATCTTTAAAAAAACAATCACAACAAGATCCTTTTTGACCCACCTCCTAGAGAAATGGAAATAAAAATAAACAAATGGGACCTAATGAAACTTAAAAGCTTTTGCACAGCAAAGGAAACCATAAACAAGACCAAAAGACAACCCTCAGAATGGGAGAAAATATTTGCAAATGAATCAACAGACAAAGAATTAATGTCCAAAATTTATAAGCAGCTCATGCAGCTCAATAATAAAAAAACAAAAAACCCAATCCAAAAATGGGCAGAAGACCTAAATAGATATTTCTCCAAAGAAGATATACAGACTGCCAACAAACACATGAAAGAATGCTCGACATCATTAATCATTAGAGAAATGCAAATGAAAACTACAATGAGATATCATCTCACACCAGTCAGAATGGCCATCATCAAAAAATCTAGAAACAATAAATGCTGGAGAGGGTCTGGAGAAAAGGGAACCCTCTTGCACTGTTGGTGGGAATGTAAATTGATACAGCCACTGTGGAGAACAGTATGGAGGTTCCTTAAAAAACTAAAAATAGAACTACCATATAACCCAGCAATCCCACTACTGGGCATATACCCTGAGAAAACCATAATTCAAAGAGTCATGTACCACAATGTTCATTGCAGCTCTATTTACAATAGCCAGGACATGGAAACAACCTAAGTGTCCATCAAAAGATGAATGGATAAAGAAGATGTGGCACATATATACAATGGAATATTACTCAGCCATAAAAGGCAATGAAATCGAGCTATTTGTAATGAGGTGGATGGACCTAGAGTCTGTCATAAAAAGTGAAGTAAGTCAGAAAGAGAAAGACAAATACCGTATGCTAACACATATATAAGGAATTTAAGAAAAAAAAAAAGTCATGAAGAACCTAGGGGTAAGACAGGAATAAAGACACAGACCTACTAGAGAATGGACTTGAGGATATGGGGAGGGGGAAGGGTAAGCTGTGACAAAGTGAGAGAGTATCATGGACATATATACACTACCAAACATAAAATAGATAGCTAGTGGGAAGCAGCCGCATAGCACAGGGAGATCAGCTCGGTGTTTTGTGACCACCTAGAGGGGTGGGATAGGGAGGGTGGGAGGGAGAGAACGCAAGAGGGAAGAGATATGGGAACATATGTATATGTATAACTGATTCACTTTGTTATAAAGCAGAAACTAACACACTATTGTAAAGCAATTATACTCCAATAAAGATGTAAAAAAATATATAAAAAAACAAAAAAATGTTATCTTTTTTATCTGTGCTATGTCTTGTTAGATTTACATTAGACAATGTAAGGCATTCTTCATTGTGATTAATTGTCATGAATATTGACTGCATTTTGCTTTTATTCATACATAATGATGAACATGGAACAAAACAAGAAAAAAATGTTGTAGACTCTGCACTCATGCTGAAATAGACATTGTATTTTGGGATCATCAGTTAAAGCCTAAATACAGAGGCAAAGTCTTGATATATGGATAGAAATGAGAAATGAAAAATAAAAAATAGCACCATATGAAGAAACACATTCAAAAAGAATGCTTTTTTTGGACAGTTTTTTAGAGTTACACTAAATATAGGATTGTTTCATCTTTTCTAACTCTAGTGACTTAAGTTTTATTCATATTTTATTTTCAAGACCTTTCACCCCATCATTAGATTAAACCTTGTTTGTCTCTGGAAAGTATTAAACTCTTTAAACAAGAAATGTGTGCATTTCACCTAAGACATTTGCAATCAGGCATGCAGTAACTCCCTCTTGATTATGCCACTTTTTGAAAAACAAGGTAGTAGATACAAATTCAGATACTCTCTTTAAGAATTGCAATCCATATAAAATACTTACTTTGTTTCACCTGGTAAAATGCAAATAAAATTTTTCAATTGCCATTAGTACCAATGATTGTGGTAATAAATAAATATGAATATCCAGCTTCACTTTTACTTACCCATTCATAGAAACCAGTATAAGATTAATTTATCAAATTTTCATGCCTACTAATTCTACTATTAGATAAAAATCTTGGCTTTTTAATAGCAGAGTTCCATTTGATATCTGAACATTGTATATGATATTGTTACTGAAATTTATTAATTTCAAAATATATGTGATAATATATGATGATTACCAAAGTGAATTCTAGAACATATTAATTTGGCTAGTATGATTGAAAATATAGCATATATCAGGGTGTTTTTTTTTTTACCATTGCATTTCCATATGAAGTTTTTCCCAGGAAAAAAATTTTTCCCTTTTTTTCTTTCTTTTTTTAAATTACATTTTCCCAAGTCATCCCTCAATGAATTGAAAGGCAGATTTTTTTCCTACAGTTCAGATCTTTCTTCAATATCTCCCTTAGGCACATGTCCCTTTCTCTTCTATACACTTCCCTCTTTTTCTTCTTGGTTTAAGTTCCTACGGTCTTGAATTTTCACTAAGTTGCTGGAACGTAAAAGTGGTAATTTTAAAAATTTCCATAATCTTCATTACCTTTCTCATCACCCTTATCACCTGAAGACAAGGCATATGAACTTCCTCCTCCTTTATTGAGTAAAACCTAAGCTCCCATACATAGACTCCCTCTGATTTCTTCTTCTCTGCAACTCAAATTATATTCATATAGCATGTCCTGCTTGCTTGACAGAAGAAATGCCTTGTCATATTAATGCTAATCCCTTTGACTATGGTCCAGATTCCAAATGATCATGTCTCTTCTGAGAACTGTTCAATCTCTTGCTTTTGGATCTTCAATTTGACCACTAACTTTTTCTCTTTAGTTGTGTAAGGGAGGGAAAATAATTTTCCCTCTACCCTATTAGGTTCTTGGCTGAGACCCCCATGTAATAAAAAACAGATTAACAGGAGAAAAAAACAAACAAACAATTTAAACTCCTGGTACGGCCCCCTTTCTAATGTAAATTTCCCTTACAAAAGGGAAACTTCTACTGTTTTCAGAGCTTCTTCTGTGTCTGCACTTTTTCAAAATAATCAGCTCAAAATAATCCTTATGCCAAAGGAGCATATTTTGGAGTGGCACCTTCTGCTACCCCTCAGCTTATAAACATACTCAAATCTCTATTAATCAGTTTTCCCACAAAGAGCCAAAATTACCTCTGTAGACCACCAAGTTTTCTTAAAAGCGTAGTCTACATGAACTCTCTCCATTTCTGATCTTTAACCAACAATCTCTTGCAGTCTGGCTTTTCCTCTCATGAATTCCCACTTTCCTTCTGAAACATTTATCTTCTGGTCTTTTCTCTTTCTATTCAGTCTCTGCTCATTTTGATATTGATGATTCCATCCTTTTGGAAACATTCATATAGATTAATATCACTTGGATGATATTCCAGCATTTTTCTTTTTCTATTATTTTATATCCATCTCTATCGCTATTCTAACTTAGTCTTCTTTGTTTCCTCTTACAATGTATAACTATAAATATCAGGGTTCTAGTTTTTGTCTCTGGCTGTTACCTTTTATTCTATTCTCTTTCTCTTGGTGATTTCATATATGATGATAACCAGAAAAATCACTTCCTAATCAGATTTCTCTTAGCCTAACCTCTCTCTTGAATTTCAAAATCACCTTTTCAATTGTTTTATTGAATATTTCACAAGGATGTCCTGCCTGAATCAGAATTTCAAGTTGTCCAGAACTGCCACTCTCATCACAGTAGTCACATTTCCAGAATGGTGCTCCTTCCTCTTCATCTTTATGTCCCTAGTACTTGGGAAGGCTTCAACATATGCTGAATAAGTTGCTCCCTCTCTATCAATGGTCTTTCTATTTTACTTGTGACTTAGGTTAAGGCCATAGAATTTTCTGCAAATTCTTCCTTTTCTTGACCATCAATATCAAGAGGGTCCTGTCAACTCAGTCTTTCCAATATCTCTTGCTGTCATAGTCTTTCTTTCTATTGCTTTTGCCCTCAGTTGCTAAAATGTGAGTCACTAGAGGGTAAGAATGTTAGACTGTTTTGTTCACAATTTTCACCTAACCACCTAGAAGAGTACTTGGTATATAGTCATTGTTCAATAAATATTTGTTGAGTTGGATTGAATCAAAGGTTCATTGTTTTTGTTGTTGTTGTTTTTTATCTGCTTTGTTTTTTGTTTTTGTTTTTGTTTTGCAGGGACTATTACAATAGACTTCCATCTGAACTCTCTGTACCCAGTTATTTCCCTAATCCATCATGCATGTCACAGTCACTTACAAACTCCTCCTCCTCTGTCTTGACATACAAATTCTTATCCTCTGAAGTATATGCCACTCTTTATTCTGACTCATAGTGATCATTTACCAAACTCCTGGTTATTCCCAAACATCTGTCTAAGATAGAGATGCAAAAAACTCATTTTTCTTTTCCATTTCAAATTTTTTCATCACTGAGAATACATCAGTATTTATGTATATGACCCTCTACATCAAATATCACAATTTCTAGCTCACTGTATCAACCTTCCAGAAACTCTTGATTGCCTTTTAGCTTGTTGAAAGTATACAGGACTTTGCTGAGGTATCTCTGTATCTTTTAGTTTGTCCAATGTATTTTAAGAAGGTTTCACCTAATATCAAAAGATAGCTTTCATAGCCTATCTGAGCTTTCATAATCCTTTGGTTCCATGAAAACAAACTGAATACCCACAGAACTGTGTCTCTTTCTTTCTGATAAAGAATGGGATGGGGTCAGGAAGCTCATTTTTAACCAAATTACAAGTTATTAGCTTAATATATGGAGAAGATTATATTCCATAAATGATACTGCCAGACATTGTAGAGGACTGTGTTCTTATGAATAGCTCTCTTGGGAAAAATAAATTATTTCCTGCATTTGAGTTGCCAGTCCATTTATGTTAAACTTTAATCAGGTTAGCGAGACTTTATTTCTCATTTTACTCTTTGCATTATATTACTATAAAGTGATTGGCTTTGTAACTATATGATGCATGTTGATCTTGCTTTATGCTCTAGATCTGTGTTTTGAAAGAAAAAATGTTATAAAATGAACACCGTGATTTAGAGCCATGTTTCTGTTTACATCTGTTACATTTCATTCTCATAGGATTCCTTTGTCAATAAGCAGAATATGTTCCTTGAACTCTCCTCCATATTTTGATTATAATTTGCATGACTTTTGATGTCCCACGTGTTACAAAGCAACCCAGAGGTAATTCCCTTTTTACATTGTGTGAAATTATGAGTTATTATCACTAAACATCATTTAATAGTTTAAGGTATCACCTTGCTATTATCTGCAGTCTTGTGCAGAAAGTTTGGATTAGAAATGTTATGAATAGATAATGTTGCAAATCGAGTTCATGAACATTAACGGGCATTTCCTGTATTAACACAGATGCAACAGTTTACATGTTTTAATTCTGACTTGATTTAGAAACTACTAAGGTGAGTTATTTAACAACTGTCATTTAAAAAATCACCAAAATTAAAATTAAGAAAGATAATAAAAAGAGCAAACCGTTTAATACAGTGGAAAACCTTAACGAGAAGGATAATTTTCTGGAAAAGTATAAATTGCCAAATTTGAATCAGGAATAATTTAAAAAATATAATTAGAAAAATACAGGGAACTTGATAATATAATAAAATAATTATTCTAGCATATATTTGGAGTAAGATGGCTTGTTGGCCAACTATTTAAAACTTAAAAAGACATATAATGCTTATACTACATAATATATTACATGGTATAGCAAAAAGGAGAAAACTATCCAAATTTATTTTTGAAACTGGAAAACCTTGATATTAAGCTTGACAAAATAAACCCAAAACAAACTCTAGGTCAGTATCATTTAGAAATATATATGTATAGATTATAAGCAAAATATTAGCATGTTGAATTCAACTCTGCATTAAAAATTATCATCTATCATGACCAAGTAGAGTTTATTCCAGGAAATATAGATGATTCAAGCTTAGGAAATCTATTAATATAATTTATCACTTCAAACTGTCAAGGGAGAACTGTCTTTTTTTTTTTTTAATTTATTTAATTAATTAATTTATTTTTGGCTGTGTTTGGTCTTTGTTTCTGTGCGCAGGCTTTCTCTAGTTGCCGTGAGCGGGGGCTACTCTTCCTTGCGGTGCGTAGGCTTCTCATTGCCGTGGCTTCTCTTGTTGCAGAGCACAGGCTCTAGGCGCACGGGCTTCAGTAGTTGTGGCACGCGGCCTTCAGTAGTTGTGGCACGCGGGCTCTAGAGTTCAGGTTCAGTAGTTGTGGCGCACGGGCTTAGTTGTTCTGCGGCATGTGGGATCTTCTCGGACCAGGGCTCGAACTCGTGTCCCCTGCATTGACAGGGGGATTCCTAACCACTGCGCCACCAGGGAAGCCCTGGAGAACAGTCTTATCATCCTTCACATTGAGTCTAAAAAAAGCTATTTCCTGAGAATATTTGTAAGGAAATTCAGAAAGAAAAATCTTACTTAAAAATCATAATATCTACTTTGATCAATAGCTCATGTCATGCTTAATGGTGAAACACTTAGAAAATTGCCTTTAAAAGTTATGAACAAGATAAGGATGGCTTCTGGTTGTCAGTTCTAAAGGAAATATAGCCAGGATCCCTAAGTCTTCTAATCTCTTCCAGTCATCAGTTGCTGATATAGTTGCTGCTGCCTACCCTTAGTTTTGACACATGAAATGTGATAGCCAAACTGTTACCTTTTCTTGTATGTTATGGCTTCAACCATGCTATCATGGAGGATGAATGAATGTGAAGGATCAAACTTTAGCCTGTTATATGGTGTACCTACTAGTGAGAAAGGAGTCAGGCAAGCAGGAAGTCCCATGGGTCTTAATATTATTAAACCATCCACATTAGATAAAAAAGAGAAGAGAGATACACAGAGGGCAGAGAAAAAAAAAAAACTCTAAATGAGTGATCCTTCCTAATCCATTTCTACTTATTTAACCTATCTGTTAGTATAGTCTAGGTTTTGCTGTTGTGACAAATTAACTCTGGAATCTTAGATACTCAAGTAATAAAAATTTGTTTCTTGTTTATGCTGCATTTTCAGTGAGGATTGATATGGGTATTGCTTCACTTAGTTACTCAGGGACCTAGGCTGATGATGGCTTCACCATCTTGTACCTGCATCATCTGGCACATGTGGTCTCCTTGGATGGCTTGGCCAAAGAAGATAAAGAATGGACGTTGCTCACGGGCTTTTTATTGCCTCTGTCTAGAAGTGATTAGTGTCGTTTCAATCACACTTCATCGCATAGAAAGTAGGACCCTTTAGAATAACAAGTGGGATATTTGTTGACCATTGCTGTCTACCACAAAGATTAAAACTAATCCTCTTTGGAACTTCCCTGGTGGTCCAGTGGTTAAGACTCTGCACTTCCACTGCAGGGGGCTCGGGTTCGATCCCTGGTCAGGGAACTAAGATCCTGCATGCCCCATGGTGTGGCTGAAAAACAAACAAACAAACAAACAAACAAAAAAACTAGCCCTCCTTGGTGGCCCTCTGGCTCTAATCAGTATACAAATGAGATTGCACTGGCTGGGATGGAAAAAAGGTTCAAAAAAAGTGGAGTATTTATTAGTTCAATTATTCCTTACTGTAAGTAACTGTGACCTCCCAGGTTTTACTAATAAATTGATTTGAAATGTAAATACCAAATATATTCTGTAATTGTTAGCTTGACCAGCACACTCTGCTTATGAACAAGCCATAGGAGATGCCAACATTATCAGAAAGTTGAGGTGAGCCTAGATTCAGAAACAGGAATATAGTTATATGATTTTACTTATAGTAATAGTAACAATATCACAACAACAGATACTACTTGTATTAATCTTCTATAGTTGCATAACATATTGACACAAACTTAGTGGCTCAAAACAATACACATCTATTCTTACTATTTCCACGAGTCAGGAGTCTGATTATGGTTTAACTGGGTCAACTGGTCAGGATCTCATGATGAAATTAAGATATCAGCCAGGGCTATAGTCTCACCTGAGGTCTGAGGTCCTCTTCCAATCTCACTGACTATTGGCAGAATTTATTTCCGTGTAGGTCTGTTAGGTCCTCATTTTCTTGATGGTTTTCGGCGCAGGACCACTCTCAGCAGCTAGAGCTTGCCCTCAGGTTCTTGCCTATGGCCATCTCCTCTCATAAAATGGCAGTTTGCTTAGTCTGTGAAACCAGCAGGAGAATCCTCCTAATTTTAAAGGACTCACCTGATTGTGCCTGGCCTATTGAGAATAATCTCCATTTTGGTTAACTTATAGTCGACTGATTAGGAATCTTAATCATGGAAGCGATTACTTCATCCTGTTCATTGGTTCCTGCCACACTCAAGGGGAGGTGATTATACAGGGTGTACATGAGAGAAGGGAATCTTTGGGTCCATTTTCTTATTCAGTCTACTATACTCATAATATTTATTGAGTATATACTTGTGCCAGGCATCATGATAAGCATTTTACATGCCTTATCTCATAATTTCATCTCACAAAACCCTATGAAGTAGGTATTATTAGTCTTATTTTATAAAAAATTGGAACGTCCCAGAATAACCTGCTCAAAGTATCACAAGCAGCAACTGCTGGGACAGAATTTGAACCTAGGTTTGAAGGACGCAAAGTCAGTCTGCTTCACCTCTATACTGCATGTGTTTCCTTTTACTGCCACCTACTTAATAGAACAACTGTTGGGTGTGCCTAGCACTACTGCCCTGGACATCGCTTGTGTCGATGTTGGGTGCTTTGTCTTTTCTCTATGCACCCTTTATGATCACAACCTCTTCTGATGGACATATTCTTTAAGGGTTTAGACTCAAGTGCTACTGACCCTTGAACCATTCTGTTTCCTTGGGAGGGCTTTGGTTATCTTTGACTTGATCCATCCACTTAAAAAATTAAAAAAAATTTTCTCTCTCTCTTTTTTTATTGAGGTATAATTGATTAACAATATTATATAAATTTCAGGTGTGAAACAGTGATTCACAATTTTTAAAGATAATCCATTTATAGTTATTATAAAACATTGTCTATATTTCCTGTGCTGTACAATGTATCCTCATAGCTTATTTATTTATTTATTTATTTATTTATTTTGCGGTACGCGGGCCTCTCACTGTTGTGGCCTCCCCCATTGCGGAGCACAGGCTCCGGACACGCAGGCTCAGCGGCCATGGCTCACGAGCCCAGCCGCTCCACGGCATGTGGGATCTTCCCAGAACGGGGCACGAACCCGTGTCCCCTGCATCGGCAGGCGGACTCTCAACCACTGCGCCACCAGGGAAGCCTGCTTATTTATTTTATACATAGTAGTTTGTGCCTCCTAATCCCCTATCCCTATCATGCCTCTCCCCCCTTCCCTTTCCTTACTGGTAACCACTAGTTTGTTTTCTACATCTGTGAATCTGTTTCTTTTTTGTTATATTCACTAGTTTGCTTTATTTTTTAGATTCCACATATAAGTGATAAAATACAATATTTGCATTTCTCTATCTGGCTTATTTTACTAAGCGTAATACCTTCCAAGTCCATCCATGTTGTTGCCAGTAGCAAAATTTCATTCTTTTCTGTGGCCGAGTAATATTCCATTGCATGTATATACTACATCTCTTTTATCCATTCATCTGTTGATGGACACTTAGGTTGCTTCCATATCTTGTCTATTGTAGCTAATACTGCTATGAACATTGGAGTGCATGAATCTTTTCAAATTAATGTTTTCATTTTCTTCAGATATATACCCAGGACTGGAAGTTATATCCATTTTTAATGTAACTTCCTGAAAGTCTGGTTATTTTATCGTGCTCCAGGTATTCTCTACATATACAGAAGTTGTGGAAGGAGACATGAAGAAAAGGCTGAAGACTAGAGTCCATGACTAGTCCAAGACTAGAGTCCATTTCAGAAAATTTCCAATTTTTCTTACAGTAAGATATCTTACAGGTACTGATCTCTGAGAAAGAAGGATGTCTTCTTAAGCAGAGTTGTTGTTTTTAATCCAAGTATATGGAAATCTTAGTTTCACAATTTATCTCTTTTGAGGATGTATCTTCTAAGTGTTATGAAGTTTACTTGTGGTAGTTTCTAAAGAACTGCACAAGATGCCTGGCACAAGGTGAAACTCAGAACTTGAAACTCAGAACTCTCATCCATCTCTGTAGCGATCTGTGTGCTCCTCTGATTCACTTAATCACTAATTCTCTGATTTAGTATTCAGATGATGATTCTCAGTTTGAAAATGAGTACACATTTCAACTAGGACACATTTTTAAATAATTCTTTTTCTTTTTTCCCCCTACCTTTTCTATGGGGTTACACATCCTAAGAAAGATTTTTGCTTACCTCTTACTCATCTCCATTCCCTCAAATCATTGTAATGAACCACCTTACTGGTAGAAGTAGATACTATCTTTTGATGAAAAATTGTTTGAGAATTATTGTCCTAGAAATTAAAATTATAATGGAATCTGTTACTAAATTTTTGAATGGAAATATAGTTGCAAAGAGAAACAATGCATAGATTAATAGCTGTTAAATTTGTTACTATTTTTTCTAAGGCTGATTGTGTTCTCAAAAATCTGGGGGTATGGGGCTAGCATTGTTTTGTTTGTTTGTTTGTTTGTTTGTTTTGTCATGCCCATTAGTTCTAAGATCAGAGATCTTAGTTCTCTGATCAAGGATTGAACTTGTTCCCCCTGCTGTGGAACCACAGAGTCTTGACCACTGGACCACCAGGAAAGTCCCAGAGCTAGCATATTTGTACATCACTAACTTCAGAAAACAGAAGGTTTATAAGAAAATCTTGGAGCTGAAGTCACAGAATTTTGGAGGTTGCGGCAGAGTATCCCAGCTGTGGCCTCTGAATGAGAAACCCAGACTCCAACCAGTGACCCTCTGAGAAGAATATGAAGAAAATCAGGAGGGGAGTTATTTATGTATAGTCAGCTAATTAAAAAAATATACAATAGGTGGTTTAGCAGACTTGAACATTAGATAGGGTTTGAAGCTTTACATTTTATGAAATGGAGTAAGTATTAGATAATTATATATTATTTGGATTAAGATGATATTACTTTGGGGCAAAGATAGGGTAGAGGGAAGTACTCTCTCTTTGGGGCCAGACTTTATGGATTCTAATCCCCTCTGGGTGAATTAACTGGAGCTAGTTACTTAACCTCTGTGTTTTCTAATCTATAAAATGAGAATAGTAGTAGCATCTACTAAATAGGGTTATGTGAGGATCAAATTGATTAATGTCTGTCAAAGTACTCAGCATACTGCCTGACACATAGTAATTAATTGATGTTAACATGGTGCCATTGATGTAGTAGGACAACAGAGTCAGTAATATTTTGAGAATTGGGAATAGTCTAGGGGTGACTGCTACATTTAGTGTATAAGGTGGGCTAAGGTCACTTGAAACATTTCAATGGCTTCTAAGCAATATCAAACAGCATTTTTAAATGACTTTGAGGCTGGAAATAATTCTCATGAAGGTGCAGGAAGTGTTCAGGAATAATCCTAATAGGGAAAAACAACAGCCAGAAAAGACTATAAACTTATAAATACACTGGGTTAACTCCAGGAAGAATACATGACTGGTAGTGTGGGTCACAAGATTTAACCTCTAAGGGGAGTTGAAGTGTTCCCACTCCTTCTGCCACATTAGTCTTCGGGAAGAAGGATTTAGATATAAGACAAATATAAAGTGCAACCCTCAATCACATAAAAATTTAAGACAGTGGCTTCGGGCTTAATTTGGTTGTGGGAGAGATATACATTACAAGTAAAATTGAATCCATCATGAACACTTTCAGAAGCAAGTTGAGTAAGAAACAAATGTATCAAATCTAGAAACAAATTAAATTGATTCATTTAATCTTTCTCTTACACCCCTCTGTAGGCTCTCTCCTTAATCTTTCTTGCACTATGCTCTTTGATTCCTTTCACTAGCATTTGTAACATATGATAGGCCCGGGAGAACATGAGAAGTCATGCAAGAATCTGGGTGTGTTCAGGGGAAAGAGTAGTGAGGGCCACACTTGCCTGTCTTTAAGCCTTGTATGTAAAGTATGGATGCTTACATCTGGTCCAATTCTCTTGATCAGAGGAGACCTGATTGAAATAGCAATCCAAAGCACCAGTTGGAAGTAAAGAGCATGAAGGAGCTTTGGGGTCTAATATATATACTACAAATGTGGGGTTAGTTAATGATGTGTGCTTTGAAGTGTTTGGGGTCCTGGTATTTTCCTTTTACATTACATTTACATTACAAATACTCGTATTCACATTGTCCTCAAATTTCTTTTCGATAAGTAGAGATAATATAAGTTGATTCCTGAAAAACCCACATCTAATATCTCTCTGGTACAGAGGCTGCAAAGCTGAACACCTACCACAGGAGTAACCATGTAACCCAGTGACAGGTAAGCATAAGTCCCCAGGAGGGCTTTCTTTCATAATGAAAAGCAAAATCTCACCAAGAGAAAGCCCTTTACCCCTTCACTTTTCAGTCCTTTCCCTGCTGGGAACACAGAAGTAATGCCTCAAGGGGGAGCAGCCATCTAGAAATGGTGATGCAATAAAGACAAAAAACCCAAGCACAAAAAAGCAGAAAGACAGAAAAAGCAGCTGCTAGGCAGATGTGTCTTCTTCCCAACTTCTTTAGATAAACTTTTAGTTGACATATAACAGATATAGAAAAGTACAGAAGTCATAAGAACACAGCACACATCTGTGTAACCACTACTAGAATCAAGATAGTATTAGCACCAGTATTAGCACCTCTCATACCTTCTACCTGTTATTATCCCCTTCCACAAAGGTCATCACTATTGTCTATCATCATTAAATAATCATTAAATAATTTTTAAATAATTATTATTTTAAAATATTTGTTTTAAATAATGAGTATAAATAATTATTTATTCACCATTAAATATTTTTTCCTGTTTTGGAGCTTCATATAAATGGAATCACAAGATATATATACTTTTTTTGAAAATTTAATAACCATGTGGCCAGTTATTACAGTACTGTGAATACAGTACTCAGGAGCTCATGGAGCTTATATTTTAGTGGAAATAAACAGAAAATAAAATAAGTAAAATAAATGTTAGATGATGATAAAGCATTGCAGGGAGATGGAGTATGTTGCCGGGGGGCCCGGGAAGATTACAATTTTAAATCAAGTGGTCAGAAAAGGCTGCAGTGAGAAGGAGACATTTTAGCAAAGGCCTAGGGCATGGGCAGGCAGACCGAGATTAGGAGTCTGGATGTTTGCCAGAGTACTCTATTAGCAATAACATTTTCATGACACATAATAGTACGAGCTTTTCTGTAGGGTAAGGGAACACGCAACAGTGTTTCCTTCTTGTCTTCCTGAAAGCTTTTTCACCAGTCTTTCAGACTCTCATTTTTCAAGACCAAGTGATGGAACTCCATTTAGCAAAAAATGGGGAGGAAGCAATCCTGACAAGATCGAAATTTACAACATGAAAAGGAAGGTGGCAGAATTGGATTACTGACAAATGGGACAGGGGGCATGTGGCATTGAGCCCTTTGCCTTCCTTGCCTACTTATGGGAACTGCGTTCTATGGATTGGTGAGTGTTCCTTTTCAACCATAAAAGGACACTATGCAAACTGATGATGCTTTGCTCTCACTGTCTATTCTAGCAGCCCCAGCTTCACCTCCAGTCCAGGTCCATTTCAGTCCTCCTTTACACTGCTGTCAGAAGGTCCTTTCTAATATCTAAATATGATCCAATCCTTCTCTCCTGAAACTCCTTTAGGTAGAAAACTCATTAGGATTTACAAGACCTGTCAAGGTTAATCTGTGCCTAAGTTTCAAGTCTCCTCTGTCATATTTCTGCCACATGACATCGAATTCTAGCCAGAGGCTGCACCCTTTTGCCTTTCTGCATGCTGTTATATTTTCTTAGATGTCCTCTCTTCTTTCTCTTTCTCAGCAATGTAGGGGAATATCTCTGCCATGGCTCCCTGGCAACCTTGCACATATCCACATAGATCATGCAGGCAAAAGCTTGAGCCACAGCTAATCTGAGTCTTGGCAGAATGCCTTTTCTTCTTTCCAGGACTTGAAAGGATGAGAGGCTTGTGAGAAGAAGCTATGAGGTCATCTCTCACTTTCTTCCCTATTTCTCTGGGAGGCTGTTGGGAGACAGTTTCTCATCACCTCTGATGAAGTATGAGGCTTTCTGTCCTATCTCCTTCAGAGAACAGCTGTATAACACCACTTAGCCACAGTCTAGAATTGCGTCTTCAGCAGTAGGTTATCCCACAACTCATATAGCAGTCAACCAGCACCTTTTTGTTTTCCTGTCACCCTTTTTGGTGTGTAGGATAAAGACCCAGGGAATTGGTATTTTTAGTTATTCTTTCTTTCACTGTCAGTGTAAGTAATAAGCTTCCTGGATCTAACTGTGGCTTATTATATTTTTACTGACTGAGTCAGTCAGGGCTTACCCTTGACCCTTGCCTTGGCTCTGCCTGGTGTTTTGTGCTTAATAGATAATTCCTGACTCCTTCAATTCCCAGCTCAGCCCTCTCCTCACTCTGAAGCCTTTCTTGTCCCACAGAGGTTGCCTTAAATACCCCTCCCCCCACTTTTATTATATCCGTAAACACCTCTATCCTAACAATTAAGACATAATTAATCTACACCTGCACTGTCAACTATGGTAACTATTAGCCAGATGTGACTATTAATTTGACTTCATTAGACTTGAAATTTGTCTAATGGATTACAAATATTTAGTGTGAACAAAAGTATAAAATTTTCTTGATACTTAAAAAATATTGATTACATGTTGAAATAATACTTTGGAACTGTAAAATTGAGTATATTATTAAAATTAATTTTACCCATTTTCTTTCTTTTTTTTAAATAGACTTTATTTTTTAGTAGTTTCAGGTTTACAGAAAAATTCCCCAGAAAGTACAGTTTTTCATGCCTCCTCTACTCCCAGTTCCCCTATTATGAATATCTTGCATTAGTGTGGTACATTTGTAACATCGATGAACAAATATTGATGCATTATTATTAACTAAAGTCCACGGTTTACATTAGGGTTTACTCTTTGTGTTGTACAGTCTATGGTTTTGACGAATGCATAATGTCATGTGTCCATCATTACAGTATCACACAGAATAGTTTGTCTGCCATAAAAATCCCCTGTGATGCATCTATTTATCCCTCGCTTCCCATCAACCCTTGGAAACCACTGATCTTTTTTACTGTCTCCTTAGTTTTGCCTTTTTCAGAATTTCATACAGTCGGAATCATACAGTATGTAGCCTTTTCAGACTGGCTTCTTTCACTTAACAATATGCATTAAAATTTCCTCCATGTCGTTTTATGGCTTGATAGACAACTTCCTTTTACTTAGTAAGTCTAATTAAAGATTTGTCAATTTTGCTTACCTGTTCAAAAAATCAACTCAGTTTTATTGATTTTTTCTTTTCTCTATTTCATTTATTTCTGCCCTAGTTTTTATTGTTTCCGTCCTTCTGCTAACATGGGACTTAGTTTATTCTTCTTTTTCTAGTTCCTTGAGGTGTAAAGTTAGGTTTTTTATTTGAGATTTTTCTTCTTTTTAATGTAGATGTTTATTGCTATAAACTTCACTTTTAATACTACTGTTGCTGCATCCCATAAGTTTTGGTATGTTGTGTTTTCATTTTTATTTGTCTCAAGATATTTTCTAATTCCTCTTTTGATTTCTTTTTTTAATCCATTGATTATTCAAAGGTATGTTGTTTAATTTCCACCTATTCGTGATAGACTTTTAAATGAATATTTTAGTATATGGCTTTCATGATAATTGCTTTTTAAATTTGTATGCCTATGGGACATTTAGCAACTCCTCTCTTCTCTGTAGCATCCCATGCCCATCTCTATAATATTCCATTCTAATAGTTGCTTATACAACTGCACACAGCAGCCTGGATTGAGAGTACATTGAAGGCACATTCTCATCTAGTCTTCACAGTGCCTAGCTCAGTGTTTTGGTGGCTTATGGTTTGCTGAAGCTGTGAATAAGTTAATGAATTTAAATATTAGTGGTGTCACGTGTGTTCTAACATCACCAATCAATAAACATATGTGCCAGGAATAATTGTATGCCATAAATGTTGAATTCAGAAAGCCAGCACAATTTTAAGAAGCATGAGGGTTTGAAAGGAGAGAGTGACATCCATGTCTTAACCCTAGGAAGCACAACAAGTAATCCGTGTTTGAAGGCATGAATAACACTTCATTACAAAAGTCAATTTCCAGGACTTCGCTGGTGACGCAGTGGTTAAGAATCTGCCTGCCAATGCAGGTGACACGGGTTTGAGCCCTGGTCCGGGAAGATCCCACATGCCGCGGAGCAACCACAACTACTGAGCCCTTGTGCCCCAACTACTGAAGCCCGAATGCCTAGAGCCCATGCTCCGCAACAAGAGAAGCCACCGCAATGAGAAGCCCACGCACTGCAACGAAGAGTAGCCCCCGCTCACCGCAACTAGAGAAAGACCCAACGCAACCAAAAAAAAAAAAAGTCAATCTCCTACCATATCCCTGGAGCAGCTAACACAGGAATTGTCGGTTTTCAACCTATTTGCAACTGTTTTATTTTATTTTCCTCTTCAAGGGCAATATGGATTTTAGTAATTTTAGTGCTCTAGAGAAGCAGCACATTTGAGCATAAGCCTCTGTTCAAATAAAGCAGGTAGCTGACCCTTTAATTCTCTGAATGTTATATTGTTTTTTTGTTGTTGTTTCTCTCAGTGAAATAAAAGACGGGAAAATTTTTAGAAAAAGTTTAGGGGCAGACAGTGCTCCAGAGGAAAAGATAAAAGGAATAAGTCTGGAGAATTCATATAAATCAATCGCTCACTGCATATCACTCAGCCTACAGCAACCAAAGCAGTTTTAAACTTGTAAAACCAATATGTGATATTATATTTCAATTTGCTTTGGACAGATTTCAAAGATAATTTGCTTTAATGTTAATTTTTAAGGTTTTACATATTTCCTCTAATATCTATATACTCATACAATCATAAATTTATTTACATGAAAGGGTTTTTCTGTCACCAGAAAAGACTTTTGTCTATACCTATATATTCTTTGCCTTACGTTTAATTTTTACTTGTCTAGATTTGGCAAGCCTTTATTCCTACTAATCACAAATAGAGATTCCCAGCTGTATTTAAGGAATTGAAATTTTTTTGACTCAGATGTAATTGACACATGCTGTCTTGGTGATAAATCATGCCAATAATTCTCTCTTGAACCTGACCAGAATAATAGCATACTTAATAATGTAACAGAAGTTCGTGGGGGAAAACAATGGTTCCATAGAGTACCAAAACAAGAGCGCCAAGTGTCCTAAGTAATTTGACTGGGAAACCTTATGGAAGGAAATGTGAGGTCATATTATGAAAGAATATTTTTTTTTTGGTCCTTTATAAAATTTCGCCCTTACAGTTTGCAAAATGCTTTCACATGTCTTTTTTTTTTCAAATCCATATTATTATCCTCATGAGTCAGAAGTTCAGAAAAGTTAAGCAATGTCTGCAACATTTTTCATCTCAAAGATGTGGCAAATATGCCAGTTGAACTCATGTCATTCAAGGGCATATTTTACAGACAAACTGTTAGGAACATATCTGTTCAGTGTGTGTTTTATGAAACATGTATTCAGCCTTGAGAAGAAAAGCAGAAGTACCCTATTTCCTAAAACAAACCAACAAATCCCTAACAACAATAAAGTACATCCATTCATAAACAGATTTCATTGCCAGTACTAAAGTAATTGGTACATCAGTTTCTTCCAAATCTCTTAGGGCCTGTAACAGAGTAGTATTATAATGCTTCAGTTGATGTTGTGTGGAATCTCCTTGCACTAGCATTCTGTAATGGCATAAGATCAAAAATTTATTTTCGGAATCCTTGTTAATCTCTTTCAAAGTATCAGCTACTCACCACAATGTCACTTCTGAAAGGTAGTTGTTAATATTTATAGATTTCTCGTATATGTTAGATTCTGAGCAGTATAGAAATGGCCTAAATCTCTGTTCCCTGGAGCAGTAGTTCCCAACATTACACCACCAAGAGCCCTTATTGTAATTTGTCTTTCCACTGACGGTTCAGACAAATATTTTGTCTTCCAAGTAAACTGTTTACAATAATTTACTGTGGTCTTATATTGGGAAAATAGAATTTTTCTCTAAGAATTTTTCAAATATTTAAGTTAGGATTACCGTGGCTACTTCATGGATGTCTGGGTTCCAAGAATTCTAGATCTCTTGTGCCAAGGTTTGGTTCAGCTCACACAGTCAAGTGCACAGAGCAGGCAGCACCTTCCTGAAGGGTCTGGAGTGGTAACATTTACTCCTTTGCCTGGGCACAGTCCATACCCTAAAATTCCCTCATTTTCCTTTGGTAAATTGAACCTAGACTCCAGAAGGGTTTTCTGTTTTATTCCAGAAGTAGCTCTGAATGAAAGCTAGCGTACACTGCATTTCTCTAATGATTAGTGACGTTGAGCATCCTTTCATGTGTTTGTTGGCTATCTGTATATCTTTGGAGAAATGTCTATTTAGGTCTTCTGCCCATTTTTGGATCGAGTTGTTTGTTTTTTTGATATTGAGCTGCATGAACGGCTTGTATATTTTGGAGATTAATCCTTTGTCAGTTGCTTCATTTGCAAATATTTTCTCCCATTCTGAGGGTTGTCTTTTGGTCTTGTTTTTGGTTTCCTTTGCTGTGCAAAAGCTTTGAAGTTTCATTAGGTCCCATTTGTTTATTTTTGTTTTTACTTCCCTTTCTCTAGGCAGTGGGTCAAAAAGGATCTTGCTGTGATTTATGTCGTAGAGCCTATGTTTTCCTCTAAGAGTTTTATAGTGTCTGGACTTACATTTAGGTCTTTAATCTATTTTGAGTTTATTTTTCTGTATGGTGTTAGGGAGTGTTCTAATTTCATTCTTTTACATGTAGCTGTCCAGTTTTCCCAGCACCACTTATTGAAGAGTCTGTCTTTTATCCATTGTATATTCTTGCCTCCTTTATCAAAAATAAGGTGACCATAGGTGTGTGGGTTTATTTCTGGGCTTTCTATCCTATTCCATTGATCTATATTTCTGTTTTTGTGCCAGTACCATATTGTCTTGATTACTGTAGCTTTGTAGTATAGTCTGAAGTCAGGGAGCCTGATTCCTCCAGCTCCATTTTTCTTTCTCAAGATTGCTTTGGCTATTTGGTGTCTTTTGTGTTTCCATACAAACTGTGAAATTTTTTGTTCTAGTTCTGTGAAAATGCCATTGGTAGTTTGATAGGGATGGCATTGAATCTGTAGATTGCTTTGGGTAGTATAGTCATTTTCACAATGTTGATTCTTCCAAATCTAGGAACATGGTATATCTCTCTATCTGTTTGTATTATCTTTAATTTCTTTCATCAGTGTTTTATAGCTTTCTGCATACAGGTCTTTTGTCTGGGAGACCTTATTGAAGACAGTCTAGAGGATAAGATTAAGAAATGTGAGGTTGTATTATGAAAGAATATAAAGCTGAGAAAAGATTTTGAGGCTATTCATAGTCAAACTTAAAAAGTTCACTCTGAAATATTAGCCAAAAGTGGACTCCTCTAGATTTAACCAGATGTCAGAAATGTTGCTGCAGGTACATCTTTACTGAAGAAATAAAACCATGTACAAAAATGTGCATGTGTACATACATACATACATAAACACATAATATTTCTCACTACATAATATTCTTTTTCTTTTCTTATTTTTTTGGCCATACCATCTGGCTTGTGGGATCTCAGTTTCCCAACCAGGGATTGAACCTGGGTCTTGTCAGTGAAAGCCCAGAATCCTAACCACTAGGCCCCACTAGGCCTAATCCTTCCCCACTAGGGAACTCCCTGTATATAATATTATTATTTTTTACATTAATTAATTAATTTTTAATTTTTGGCTGCATTGGGTCTTTGTTGCTGTGTGCAGGCTTTCTCTCGCTGCTGCAAGTGGGGTCTACTCTTCTTGGCAGTGCGCCGGCTTCTCATTGTGGTGGCTTCTCTTGTTGTGGAGCATGGGCTCTCAGTGTGCAGACTTCAGTAGTGTGGCACATGGGCTCAGTAGTTGTGGCTCGTGGGCTCTAGAGCACAGGCTTAGAAGGTGTGGCGCACAGGCTTTCCTGCTCAGCAGCGTGTGGGATCTTCCTGGACCAGGGCTTGAACCCATGTCCACTGTATTGGCAGGCAGATTTTTTTTTTTTTTACATCTTTATTGGAGTATAATTGCCTTACAATGATGTGTTAGTTTCTGCTTTATGACAAAGTGAATCAGTTATACATATACATATGTTCCCATATCTCTTCCCTCTTGCATCTCCCTCCCTCCCACCCTCCCTATCCCACCCCTCCAGGCAGTCACAAAGCACTGAGCTGATCTCCCTGTGCTATGTGGCTACTTCCCACTAGCTATCTAACTTACGTTTGGTAGTGTATATATGTCCATGCCTCTCTCTCGCTTTGTCACAGCTTACCCTTCCCCCTCCCCATATCCTCAAGTCCATTCTCTAGTAGGTCTGTGTCTTTATTCCTGTCTTACCCTTAGGTTCTTCATGACATTTTTTTTTCTTAAATTCCATATATATGTGTTAGCATACGGTATTTGTCTTTCTCTTTCTGACTTACTTCACTCTGTATGACAGACTCTAGGTCTATCCACCTCATTACAAATAGCTCAATTTCGTTTCCTTTTATGGCTGAGTAATATTCCATTGTATATATGTGCCTCATCTTCTTTATCCATTCATCCGATGATGGACACTTAGGTTGTTTCCATCTCTGGGCTATTGTAAATAGAGCTGCAATGAACATTTGGTACATGACTCTTTTTGAATTATGGTTTTGTCAAGGTATATGCCCAGCAGTGGGATTCCTGGGATGTGTGATAGTCCTATTTTTAGTATTTTAAGGAACCTCCATACTGCTTTCCACAGTGGCTGTATCAATTTACATTCCACCAAGAGTGCAAGAGGGTTCCCTTTTCTCCAGACCGTCTCCAGCATTTATTGTTTCTAGATTTTTTGATGATGGCCATTCTGACTGGTGTGAGATGATATCTCATTGTAGTTTTGATTCGCATTTCTCTAATGATTAATGATGTTGAGCATTCTTTCATGTGTTTGTTGGCAGTCTGTATATCTTCTTTGGAGAAATGTCTATTTAGGTCTTCTGCCCATTTTTGGATTGGGTTGTTTGTTTTTTTGATATTGAACTGCATAGGCTGCTTATAAACTTTAGAGGTTGATCCTCTGTCAGTTGCTTCATTTGCAAATATTTTCTCCCATTCTGAGGGTTGTCTTTTGGTCTCGTTTATGGCTTCCTTTGCTGTGCAAAAGCTTTGACGTTTCATTAGGTCCCATTTGTTTAGTTTTGTTTTTATTTCCATTTCTTTAGGAGGTGGGTCAAAAAGGATCTTGCTGTGATTTATGTCATAGAGTGTTCTGCCTATGTTTTCCTCTAAGAGTTTGATAGTGTCTCGCCTTACATTTAGGTCTTTAATCCATTTTGAGCTTATTCTTGTGTATAGTATTAGGGAGTGATCTAATCCCATACTTTTACATGTACCTGTCCAGTTTTCCCAGCACCACTTATTGAAGAGGCTGTCCTTTCTCCACTGTACATTCCTGCCTCCTTTATCAAAGATAAGATGACCACATATGTGTAGGTTTATCTCTGGGCTTTCTATCCTGTTCCATTGATCTATCTTTCTGTTTTTGTGCCAGTACCATACTGTCTTGATTACTGTAGCTTTGTAGTATAGTCTGAAGTCAGGGAGCCTGATTCTTCCAGCTCCAGTTTTCATTCTCAAGATTGCTTTGGCTATTCGGGGTCTTTTGTGTTTCCATACAAATTGTGAAATTTTTTGTTCTAGTTCTGTGAAAAATGCCAGTGGTAGTTTGATAGGGATTGCATTAAATCTGTAGATTGCTTTGCGTAGTAGAGTCATTTTCACAATGCTGATTCTTCCAATCCAAGAACATGGTATATCTCTCCATCTATTTGTATCATCTTTAATTTCTTTCATCAGTGTCTTATAATTTTCTGCATACAGGTCTTTTGTCTCCTTAGGTAGGTTTATTCCTAGATATTTTATTCTTTTTGTTGCAATGGTAAATGGGAGTGTGTTCTTAATTTCACTTTCAGATTTTTCATCATTAGTGTATAGGAATGCCAGAGATTTCTGTGTATTAATTTTGTATCCTGCTACTTTACAAATTCATTGATTAGCTCTAGTAGTTTTCTGGTAGCATCTTTAGGATTCTCTATGTATAGTATCATCTCATTTGCATACAGTGACAGCTTTACTTCTTCTTTACCAATTTGGATTCCTTTTATTTCCCTTTCTTCTCTGACTGCTGTGACTAAAACTTCCAAAACTGTGTTGAATAAGAGTGTTGAGAGTGGGCAACCTTGTCTTGTTCCTGATCTTAGTGGAAATGCTTTCAGTTTTTCACCATTGAGGATGATGTTGGCTGTGGGTTTATCATATATGGCCTTTATTATGTTGAGGAACGTTCCCTCTATGCCTATTTTCTGCAGGGTTTTTATCATAAATGGGTGTTGAATTTTGTCGAAAGCTTTCTCTGCATCTATTGAGATGCTCATATGGTTTTTCTCCTTCAATTTGTTAATATGGTGTATCACGTTGATTGATTTGCGTACATTGCAGAATCCTTACATTCCTGAAATAACCCCCACTTGATCATGGTGTATGATCCGTTTAATGTGCTGTTGGATTCTGCTTGCTAGTATTTTGTTGAGGATTTTTGCATCTATATTCATCAGGAATATTGGCTTGTAGTCTTCTTTCTTTGTGACATCCTTGTCTGGTTTTGGTATCAGGGTGATGGTGGCCTTGTAGAATGAGTTTGGGAGTGTTCCCCCCTCTGCTATATTTTGGAAGAGTTTGAGAAGGATAGGTGTTAGCTCTTCTCTAAATGTTTCATAGAATTCGCCTGTGAAGCCATCTGGTCCTGGGCTTTTGTTTGTTGGAAGATTTTTCATCACAGTTTCAATTTCAGTGCTTGTGATTGGTCTGTTCATATTTTCTATTTCTTCCTGATTCAGTCTTGGCAGGTTGTGCATTTCTAAGTATTTGTCCATTTCTTCCAGGTTGTCCATTTTATTGGCATAGAGTTGCTTGTAGTAATCTCTCATGATTTTTTGTATTTCTGCAGTGTCAGTTGTTACTTCTCCTTTTTTATTTCTAATTCTATTGATTTGAGTCTTCTCTCTTTTTTTCTTAATGAGTCTGGCTAATGGTTTATCAATTTTGTTTATCTTCTCAAAGAACCAGCTTTTAGTTTTATTGATCTTTGCTATCGTTTCCTTCATTTCTTTTTCATTTATTTCTGATCTGATTTTTATGATTTCTTTCCTTCTGCTAAGTTCGGGTTTTTTTTGTTCTTCTTTCTCTAATTGCTTTAGGTGCAAGGTTAGGTTGTTTATTCGAGATATTTCCTGTTTCTTAAGGTAGGATTGTATTGCTATAAACTTCCCTCTTAGAAGTGCTTTTGCTGCATCCCATAGGTTTTGGGTTGTCGTGTCTCCATTGTCATTTGGTTCTAGGTATTGTCTGATTTCCTCTTTGATTTCTTCAGTGATCACTTTGTTATTAAGTAGGGTATTGTTTAGCCTGCATGTGTTTGTATTTTTTACAGATCTTTTCCTGTAATTGATATCTAGTCTCATAGCATTGTGGTCGGAAAAGATACTTGATACAATTTCAATTTTCTTAAATTTACCAAGGCTTGATTTGTGACCCAAGATATGATCTATCCTGGAGAATGTTCCATGAGCACTTGAGAAAAATGTGTATTCTGTTGTTTTTGGATGGAATGTCCTATAAATATCAATTCAGTCCATCTTGTTTAATGTATCATTTAAAGCTTGTGTTTATTTATTTTCATTTTGGATGATCTGTCCATTGGTGAAAGTGGGGTGTTAAAGTCACCTACTATGATAGTGTTAATGTCGATTTCCCCGTTTATGGTTGTTAGTATTTGCGTTATGTATTGAGGTGCTCCTATGTTGGGTGCATAAATATTTACAATTGTTATATCTTCTTCTTGGATCGATCCCTTGATCATTATGTAGTGTCCTTCTTTGTCTCTTTTAATAGTTTTTATTTTAAAGTCTATTTTGTCTGATATGAGAATTGCTACTCCAGCTTTCTTTTGGTTTCCATTTTCATGAAATATCTTTTTCCATCCCCTTACTTTCAGTTTGTATGTCTCTCTAGGTCTGAAGTGGGTCTCTTGTAGACAGCAAATATATGGGTCTTGTTTTTGTATCCATTCAGCCAATCTGTGTCTTTTGGTGGGAGCATTTAGTCCATTTACATTTGAGGTAATTATCGATATGTATGTTCCTATTCCCATTTTCTAAATTGTTTTGGGTTCGTTATTATAGGTCTTTTCCTTCTCTTGTGTTTCTTATCTAGAGAAGTTCCTTTAGCATTTGTTGTAAAGCTGGTTTGGTGGTGCTGAACTCTCTCAGCTTTTGCTTGTCTGTAAAGGTTTTAATTTCTCCATCAAATCTGAATGAGATCCTTGCTGGGTAGAGTAATCTTGGTTGCAGGTTTTCTCCTTCGTCACTTTCAGTATGTCCTGCCAGTCCCTTCTGGCTTGCAGGGTTTCTGCTGAAAGATCAGCTGTTAACCTTATGGGGATTCCCTTGTGTGTTATTTGTTGTTTTTCCCTTGCTGCTTTTAATATGCTTTCTTTGTATTTAATTTTTGACAGTTTGATTAATATGTGTCTTGGCGTATTTCTCCTTGGATTTATCATGTATGGGACTCTCTGTGCTTCCTGGACTTGATTAACTATTTGCTTTCCCATATTAGGGAAGTTTTCAACTATAATCTCTTCAAATATTTTCTGAGTCCCTTTCTTTTTCTCTTCTTCTTCTGGAATGCCTATAATTCGAATGTTGGTGCGTTTAATGTTGTCCCAGAAGTCTCTGAGACTGTCCTCAGTTCTTTGCATTCTTTTTTCTTTATTCTGCTCTCCAGTAGCTATTTCCACTATTTTATCTTCCAGGTCACTTATCCGTTCTTCTTCCTCAGTTATTCTGCTATTGATCCCATCTAGAGTACTTTTAATTTCATTTATTGTGTTGTTCATCGTTGCTTGTTTCATCTTTATTTCTTCTACGTCCTTGTTAAATGTTTCTTTCATTTTGTCTATTCTATTTCCAAGATTTTGGATCATCCTTAGTATCATTATTCTGAATTCTTTTTTAGGCAGACTGCCTATTTCCCCTTCATTTGTTAGGTCTGGTGCATTTTTATCTTGCTCCTTCATCTGCTGTGTGTTTTTCTGTGTTCTCATTTTGCTTATCTTACTGTGTTTGGCGTCTCCTTTTTGCAGGCTGCAGGTTCATAGTTCCTGTTGTTTTTGATGTCTGTCTCCAGTGGCTAAGGTTGGTTCAGTGAGTTGTGTAGGCTTCCTGGTGGTGGGGACTAGTGCCTGTGTTCTGGTGGATGAGGCTGGATCTTATCTTTCTGGTGGGCTGGTCCACGTCTGGTGGTGTGTTTTGGGGGTGTCTGTGGACTTATTATGATTTTAGGCAGCCTCTCTGCTAATGGTTGGCATTGTGTTCCTGTCTTGCTAGTTGTTTGGCATAGGATGTCCAGCACTGTAGCTTGCTGGTCGTTGAGTGAAGCTGGGTGCTGGTGTTGAGATGGAAAGCTCTGGGTGATTTTTGCCATTTGATATTATGTGGAGCTGGGAGGTCTCTTGTGGACCAGTGTCCTGAAGTTGGCTCTCCCATCTCAGAGGCACAGCACTGACTCCTGGCTGCAGCACCAAGAGCCTTTCATCCACATGGTTCAGAATAAAAGGGAGAAAAAGTAGAAAGAAAGAATTAGTAGAAGTAGAAAGAAAGAAAGAAAGAAAGGTGGGAGCGAGGGAGGGAGGGAGGAAGGAAGGAAGGAGGGAAGGAAGGAAAAAAGAAAAGAAGATAAAGTAAAATAAAATAAGATAATATATAATAAAGTTATTAAAATAAAAAATAATTATTAAAAGAAAAAAAGTTAAAAAACAAAACAAACAAAAAAACAGACGGATAGAACCCTAGGACAAATGGTGGAAGCAAAGCTATACAGACAAAATCTCACACAGAAACATACACACTCACAAAAAGAGGAAAAGGGTCAAAAATCATAAATCTTGCTCTCAAAGTCCACCTCCTTAATTTGGTATGTTTCGTTTCCTATTCATGTATTTCACAGATGCAGGGTACATCAAGTTGATTGTGGAGGTTTAATCCGCTGCTTCTGAGGCTGCTGGGAGAGATTTTCCTTTCTCTTCTTTGTTCTCACAGCTCCCATGGGCTCAGCTTTGGATTTGGCCCCGCCTCTGCGTGCAGGTCACCGGAGGACGTGTGTTCTTCGCTCCGACAGGACGGGGTTAAAGGAGCCGCTGATTCGGGAGCTCTGGCTCACTCAGGCCGGGGGGGAGGGAGGGGCACGGAGTACGTACGGGGCGGACCTGCGGCGGCAGAGGCCGGCGTGACGTTGCAATAGCGTGAGGCGTGCCGCGCGTTCTTCCGGGGGAGTTGTCCCTGGATCCTGGGACGCTGGCAGTGGCGGGCTGCACAGGCTCCTCGGAAGGGGGTGTGGATAGTGACCTGTGCTCGCACACAGGCTTCTTGGTGGCGGCAGCAGCAGCCTCAGCGTCTCATGCCTGTCTCTGGGGTCCGCGCTTTTAGCCGCGGCTCGCGCCCATCTCTGGAGCTCCTTTAAGCAGCGCTCTTAATCCCGTCTCCTCGCGCACCAGGAAACAAAGAGGCAAGAAAAAGTCTCTTGCCTCTTCGGCAGCTCCAGACTTTTCCCCGGACTCCCTCCCGGCTAGCCGTGGCGCAGTAACTCCCTGCAGGCTGTGTTCACGCCACCAACCCCAGTCCTTTCCCGGCGCTCCGAAGCCTCAACTCCCAGCCCTGCCGCCCCGGTGGGTGAACAGACAAGCCTCTCGGACTGGTGAGTGCCGGTCGGCCCTGATCCTCTGTGCGGGAATCTCTCCGCTTTGGCCTCCGCACCCCTGTTGCTGTGCTCTCCTCCGCGGCTCTGAAGCTTTCCCCCTCCGCCACCCGCAGTCTCTGCTCGCGAAGGGGCTTCCTAGTGTGTGGGAACCTTTCCTCCTTCACAGCTCCCTCCCACTGGTGCAGGTCCCGTCCCTATCCTTTTGTCTCTGTTTATTCTTTTTAATTTTGCCCTACCCAGGTATGTGGGCGGGTTTCTTGCCTTTTGGGAGGTCTGAGGTCTTCTGCCAGCATTCAGTAGGTGTTCTGTAGGAGTTGTTCCACGTGTAGATGTATTTCTGGTGTATTTGTGGGGAGGAAGGTGATCTCCACGCCTTAGTCTTCCGCCGTCTTCCCGGAAACCCTATCGGCAGGCATATTCTTAATCACTGCACCACCAGGGAATTCCCTACATAATATTCTTAAAGGGTGGAATTTCCTCTTGAAAATTCTGGTTGTTTCTTGTTCCAGATTGGTCAGAACCATTGTTAGCAAACCAGATGTATAAATTACACTAGCTTAGGTAGTTGTTTTATTTACACATTTAAGAAAAATTGTATAATACAAAATACATTTTAAAAGGCATAAAACATAAATATATAGGTAGTTGAATTATTGTATACACCAACATCTGTGTAGCGACCTCTCAGTTCAAGTAAGAGAATGTTGTCCGCACCCCTGAACCCCTGTGTCCCCTTTCCCAATGCCAACTCTCTGTCTCCCCCTTAGAAGTAACCACAGTTCCAGCTTCTATGGTAATCACTTCTTTGTTTTATTTGATAATTTTCACACCAAAGATTGAACTCTTAAACAGTAGAATTTAGTTTTGCTTGTTTATGAAGAGAGCATATTTTTGGCTAGAAATGATTTAGCATTTGCAGAAGCCCAGGTCATCACCATTCAGTACTGATTAAGCACAGCCAACATGCTCCACTGACAACATGAGAGGCAGTGTCTTCCCCCCAAACAGCTTAGCTGTGTCTTCGTTAACAAGAAGTTAATTGATTTTCAAGCAATATTTTCTACCATTTAAACTCTTTTCCTCTTGATTCCTTCTTTTTAATCTCCCTTCTTCTTTAAAAATGTCACTGGGGCTTCCCTGGTGGCACAGTGGTTGAGAGTCTGCCTGCCGATGCAGGGGACACGGGTTCGTGCCCTGGTCCGGGAGGATCTCACTTGCCGCGGAGTGGCTAGGCCCGTGAGCCATGGCCGCTGAGCCTGCACGTCCGGAGCCTGTGCTCTGCAACGGGAGAGGCCGCAACAGTGAGAGGCCTGCGTACCGCCAAAAAAAAAAAAAAAATGTCACTGGATGTAAAGGTTAAACATAGTTTCATAATAATGCTTTTTTTTTTTTTTTAAGTCATGAGCTATTTCTATATTCATGGCTGTAGACTGTTCCAACCTTGACTTTGATTAAGCTAATCAATTGCTATTTCCCTACACAGCAGTGCGACTGGCAGAAGCTGGGAGGTATTGATTAGTTCAATCTTGCTGTTGTCTGTAGACTGTTGAGCTGTTTGAAAGAAAGTTGTGGCTTGGACAACTCTCAGTACCATTCTGCCATCTCCTGTGTAGGCTAGTCTATTGATCTCGTAAAACTTATAGATGTACTTCAAATTGTTTTACTTGTACAAACCAATCTAAGAAGAGTTTAGTCCTTTAAAAAGCAGCTGCTGGGCATAGAGAGGCTAAGAGTTCAATACCTCAGAGTATTTGGGGTTAGTAGATAAAAATAAAGTTAGTTTTCTTCAGATCAAAAAAGACTAAAGGGACAAAGAGTCCAACACATTAATAAATGAGACATGACCATTTCCCCTGATCCCAGATATTAAAGTTGCTTTTCCAAAGTAAGAGTTTTATTCTTCAAGAGAGACAAGGTCATGTGGGAAAGAAAAAGATCGGAAAATGAAAGGTGATGTTACATCAGAGTAGTAATAATTAATAAGTCTTGCTGGAAACACTATGAGAAATGTTGAGAAAGTAAAAAACATAATTTTAAATGACTATTATAATCTAGAATGTTGTTTTAAAAAGAAAAAATACTTTCAAAGACAAATTTGCATGTGTTCAATCAGATATAGCTCAGTTGAAATTAGATTAAATACCAGATGTACACTAACTGATTTCAGGGCATGTGGGATTAATCTTTTTTAGTTCATCATGTGAAAAAAGATAGGTCACCCTACGGCCAATGTCTGTTCCTTATTTTGGGAACATTATATAACAACATGTTAAAAGACTTTGTGGTATGGGAAATTTAAAATATATATAAAACTAAGATAATAATGACTCCGTGTTTCCATCACCCAGCTTCAATAATGATCAACTCAGGATTAATTGTTTTCAACCTGGACACCACATAATTTCTTTAGTAAATAATATTTTAACACTCATCTCCAAAGACATGGATGTTTATTGCCATTTTCATAGTTACCATTGATGTTTTATGTTCGTAAAATCCTTTCTCTCAAATAATTACTCTACTTTCTCTTCTCTCTCATAATAGTTCTCAAACATTAGTGTGGGTGAGAATCATCAGGAAAGCATCTAGGATAGAGATCAAGAATGTGTAGTTTAAACACACATTCTGGAAATTTTGATACTGCTGATCTATGGGACACACTTTGAGAAACATGACTTTGGAAATTCATACTAGAGTTTCAAAGTAATTCAGTGAGGTTAAAAGTAAAGTATTTCATGTGAAGTCCACTTTTAAAGTTGTTTTCTCTGTGTTCATCGTAAATATTAATATTTAGAACTCATCAATGTTCTATTTGCCATTTCCTCTTGTGATAATTTTACATTTGTTCTCTGTTTAAATGACTTTCAAGTTTCATGTAAATGAGATCTATATGCTATACTCCTAAATAAATTGAGGATTTATCCCTTCGTTTAGGAGGTATTAGTTTTAGAAAGCAGTCGTTTCTGATCCTGTCTACAATATTTGCTATGGGGATTATTAAATATTTAACTTTATACATTGCATAGCTGAAGCTTTATAAATTGCATAGCTGAAGCACTCTTCAGGAAAGATGAAATAAATTTGGGTTTCTATTAGAAAAAATAAATAGTAGTTCAATACAAAAAGGCATTTCTCTTATTGGTTAAAGCAAAATTAGAAAATCATTCTTCTGGTAGAGAAATGCTTGGGATGATCTACTTTGTCTTTCTGTCTCGGCCCATGAAGAGAGAGGCAGACAAATAAAAGATAAATGGGGAGACTTAAAAGCCAAGCTAAAAACCTTTGGCCAAAGTTCTGGGAGAAGAAGGATCATTGTGAAGAAAAGCTTAATGGTTGCTCTTTTATAAGTTGTAAGTAAGCAGGGGTTCTCACTAGAAAGAGAAACAAAAGCTTTCCCTGTTCAAGAAAGTTAAATAGACTTTGCAAAACATTCTCAGCAAGCATCATTATAAAGGATTTGGATCTCTATTGGCCAAAAAGGGAAGTCTGACAAGGAGAGATATGTGGTCACCAAAAATTACAAAAGGAAAATGAAAATCATCCTGCTTTTAAGATGAAGGTAAGTGTAGAATTTGCAAGAAGATGCAAAGACCATCTCACACCAGAGCCTGTGGCTGCTTAATGTCATTCTTATACAGTTACAAGTATGTTTGAGGTCCTCCTTGGTCCCCAGTTGTACAAGTCAGCTGGAAATTATTAGTGGATGTAAAAAGCAGATGTGGCACTGAAGTTTGAAGGAAAGCAGTGCAAATGGAACTTATAATTTCCATGGAAGAGAATATTATAGGTAGAGGAATGCAGGGAACTATATTCAAATTCTATGGTGTCAAGTAGATGTACCAGGTATGTGCTAGTAGGCAGTATAGGATTAAAAATTCTCTAATGATCAATGGATGTGTTCCACTAGGTCATCAGTTTGATTTCTGAGTTGCGGATGTGTTAATGGAGCCTGAGAGCTCCTTAAATAGTACTGTCAAAAGCTGGAAGACATTTGGAACAAACATACCCTTTTTTTAGAATATATCTGCTTAAGTATTTGGTTGTAAAGTGTCATAATATGTGCAACATACAGCCAACTACTGAGGTCAAAAGAGAGAGGCATAAACAACTGTTGCAAAATGTTAACGACTGGTGAATCTCAGTGAAAGGTACCATTCTTTAAATGCTTCTGGGGCTTCGAAAATTTTGAAAATGAAAGTTGGAGAGTAAAAGAAACAATACAAGCATGTTTATAAATATAAAGGTAAATACCACATAAAACTAGTCAAAAGAGTTGAAATTGATTCTCTGGAGAGAAAAACCTGATAATAGTGGCTGTCTGCTGCTTTTCATTATATGACTCAATACTGTTTGAGTCTTTATGAGTGCAACACTTTGACTAAAAACTAAACACTGGCTTTAAATGAAAAAAAGTCAAATAGGCAGACTAAGAGATCAGATTGCCAGATGCTTCACAGAATCAGAAAACCCATTGATAAATATGCTGGAGCAGTTTTATATACGTGTATAAGGAAAAAGAAGTATACCATCTCAATTCATTGGGATTCACTCCAGAAGAGGGTGATAGCCATATGCGGGACAAGTCAAAGATGAAATACAGGGAGTCTGCGTGTCAGGAGAGAGGACAGCATTCCCTATGGCCACTCAGTTCAGTCTTTCTTAAGAGATAATACAAGATAATTTATTCATGAAGGATTACCCGAGCTAGGCTATTTCCCAAATCAAATGAAATCATTACATGCTTTTACTGACATGGGTGACATAGGTCATCGTCTATACCTCAGCTTCATGGGCACATTGTAGGCGCCCTAGAAAATCAATTTACTAACTACTGGTTCTTGCTCAAGAGGTCAGAGATCATTTGTGGGTAGAGGAACGCAGAGAGCTACCTCACATTTTATGATTGTAATGGAGAAAGAGCTCACCATTCTGGTTGTTTATGTTTTTATTTTGTTGTTACCTCTTGAACAAAAACACCAGGTGCCCTAAGAAGAGGAGGAATCCTGATGATATACTTATCTGTGTTCCAAAAGTTGTATCAATGTGCTTTGAAATGGCCTCAGCCTTGATCTCTCAAAGGAAGTATCAGTCATAGGTGATGGCCAGGGTGGACACTGCACCATTGAGCAGCTTGGCTGGTGGGTGAGTGATAGGACTAAGTAGTTGATATGCTCCCAACATATGAATCAATGGGGACAATCATCAATTTCGACAAGAGATTTAGGCTGACATGACCAAGGTTTGGACCCTGATGCTGCTGGATAGTTCTGAATCTTGGTGCCAGTGAATCTGGGCTGCCAGTCCCCTGTCTCTGCTCTGTTACTCCATTCTTGTTCCTGGCTGAGGTGCCAGAACTGCAGAGCTTTGTGGACTTCGGATCTTGCCTCCTGTCAAAGCTGATAAATGACCTTAGTGGCTGTCTCCTTAGAGATTGTCAGAAGCTGCAGCTCAGTGCTGAGCTGCCTTGGAGGCCATGCAATCCTAACAACTTGGCTTAAAGATGGAGGAGAGATCCTGACCCACATCAGTCTTTGTGCAAATGAGAAATAAACCTTTATTATGTTAGATCATGACTAAAGATTCGGTATCATTATTGTGACAGCTAAAGATGATTATCCCCGTTAGATGCAATATGACTTGGAGAAAGAAGTGGAAGATCTCCAGTTCCACAGTGAATCACTACAAGGCATCAAAGACTTCAGAGTTACTGCGGAGATAAGGGTGCTGAGCTCTACAGTGAGAGAGCAGATTCCACATCTGTGATTAGGTCGTGGTTCCTGGCTGGCAGAATTGGGTAGGAGACTTCAGCAAACTGCCACAAGTCAGGCTCTGCAGCACATCTCAGTTGCTGCTTGGGGAGAGAAAAATCAGTCACTTAAAGAGAGAGAGAGGCTCATGAAAGATATTACTCCAGGGTATTCTGGTTGTGTGGGTCCCAGACATCTTCCTGGAGACGGGATATCAAATACCTGCCTGATCTCCAGTCCTGGATGAGAAGGGGACTATGACAGTCATTGGGCGTTTGGTCTCAGATCCATTGCCAGCCTTCTCCTGATCTGTATCACAAGGGATTAACCCTGCTGGTTTTCATTTGGTTTGGCCAATGGAGGGAATTGGCAGAAAATTGGAAAGCAAAATCAAGAAGCCAGAGTTCTGTTCTCCCTCTTGTACTCTGACTTGGGAGATGTTTAACGTAATGGTTGTGCCTTTTCTTGTGGTACCAGCTTACTGTTCAGTTTACCCCCTGGTGGTATTTGTTCGTATCAGGCATCCCTGAGTCCAGGGTTCTAGTAATTTCATATTCTTTTTTAAATCCCTGCAGCCTGAGGGGTGATAGTAGCTTTCTGCTGTTGCTAATGTTAAGGGTTCTCTCATCACCCATTTTGGTTGTGCATCTTTTCCAACACATATGTAAGTAGTTCCCTGTGTTTAAGGTCCCTTTGAACTACATGTCAGGAGCTCTGTTTTGCTAATTGGGCCAGGCTGACTCGGACTGTAGACCTTGCTGAGGTCCCAGGACCCAGAGTTGGATAAGGTACCAGAATGGAACTCTAGATATAGGGGGAAAGACAGAGGGTGATGCCATTGGATGTGTGGGGAGATTTGGAAAAGTGTCCTGGAAGAATGGGACACTGAGGGAGAAAGATGTCTTTTATGGGATACCCACATTTGAGCTGTTAGGTAAGGAGTGTGCATTTTCTGTACCCTGTTAGCCGTGTACTTGGGAAATCCTCAGAGTACCTAACTTTTCTCTTACTCACTCATTAAAAGTATCTGAATCTGAGTTTCTCTCCTAGTGAACAATCAGACTCCTGGTGTCCAGGGCAAAAACTAGACCTCAGTAATATAGAAAGTTGTCTCTGGAACATCTAAGTTGGTTTTCTTAGGTCGACTCTCTCTTCCATCCAGTTGGTTTGCCTTTTGCAGATGGTAAGGCCCTTATGCAGACTCTGACCCTCTTCTTAGGAAAGGGATAGAACTATGCCAATGCTCAAAAAACTTGGACTTAGGTTCACAAATGTAATTATTGAAGTGAAAAATAGAGACTTTAATTAAGTGCCTGTGTGTGTTTGTAAAGAACGAATGATGTCATAATATCCTTTAAAAAGCTCAAATATAGGTTCCCAGATTTTCTACTTATACGTTCACCATTCACACTGAAATGTGAGAGCAAAGAAAAGAGAGAGATGAACTTAAATGCCATGAACTTAAATTTGTTCTAAGCTTTTGGAGAGAAGATACAAATTGCTAAGGAGGAACTTTAAAGACAAACTGAAAAACACTCTATTTCATTGTAGCATGCTTCATTTCATGGGTTTTTAAACTTAACCACAGCGATATGTACTCGTGGTGGCAGAGACGTTCCACAATTGTTTGCACAATTCCACTCAGGCAAACTGGGTCAGGCAAGGAGGCATGACTGAAATGACAAATCATCCGAGTTCTCTTTCAATTCTTCCTCCTCTATAGCTAGTCGTCTCTAACCTATTATTTAAGGCCACCTCAAACCCTGCTTCTTTTGTACAAATTTTCTTCTTTGGGAACCCTCTGCTTTTTTCTAACCTGTTTGGTTTTACCGTTGGCACCTGTAGTTAGCACATTACGCAGTAGAAAATTTTATTCCAACTTTTTTCCATTGTACCATGTAACACATTTTTTTCCTTCAGATATGACATCACTTAAATTGAAAAGAAAAACCATGGGAGCAGGCATGTTGAAAAGAGCTCAAATAATACTAAATAGTTATAGTTAAAATGGTAAGTCTTTCTATTTTTTCCTCTCCAGGACCATTTCCTTCCCAGATGTAACTGCGTCAACTCAACTTTTTCACATGTGTGCCTTCACGCTTCTGTGCCTTTGGAGTCGTTTTTTTCTCTGCCTGGAATGTGTTCTCACATTCTCTGCCCATCTTTCAAGACCCTGAAAAGCGACATGCTCTGTAGACTCTTCCTTGGCGTGCTCAGTCAGTGTTTTTTTCTCTGTACTCATTTCATTCTGCCCTGTTTTGCAACAAGCTCTTTACATATCACCTTTACTATAGTATGATATTCTTTCCTTGAGGGAAGGAGCCTATTTTATTCATCTTTGTATCTCTTACAAAATCAAACCCAGCCACTCTTACTACATACTTAGGTCAATGAACTAAATGTATATGATATAGTATATCCATTATCTGTTTTATGAGGCTTTGTCACAGCCAGACTGGCAGCATCTTTGGGACAAGGCTTGAGACTTTTTGCTTTCCTACTAAAATAAAAATGAAGTTAGTTAAAGTATTACAATCACATCTTTCTGTATGTTTTGCTTTTTTAAAGAGTTCTTTAATTTACAAAAATTCATTTGAATATCACAATATCCTATATCAGTAGGCTGCATTGGTGTAAAGAAAAAAAAAATGATCTTTTACATGGTCTTAGAGTCAGTCAGACCTGAGTTTGACTTCCTTCTCAGCTATCTGTAAGCTATGGGATCTTGGGATAATTCTTTAATCTCTCTAAGCCTCAGTTTTCTCATATTAAGGCTAAAAATTAGTCTTACAGAATTGTTGGGAGGAAAGAGTGACATGTGAGTATAAAGACATGTGATACATATTTGACACTGAACATAAGTGAAGACACCTCTCCCCATCACACTGCCTAGGAAGTAGAGCCTTAGACGGGCTAAAAGATTGTCCAAGGCCACATGGCTGGCAAAGGATTGCAAGCAGTAACAAAACCAGGAGTGGAATCAAAGCGTATGCACATACCTGTTCCCTTGTGCTTTAACTCTGGGCTGAGACTGCACATTCCTGCAGGAAGCTGGAAATTCCTCACCTTTGCTATCATCCTGCTACCATGCAAACTCCATAACCTAAGATACCACTGCAGCCTGCTGCTTCCTGGTGTGATGATGAATCTGAGGTTCTCAGAGGTTAAGAGACTCGTCCAAGGTCAAACAGCTATTTAGGAGCCATGTCTATCTTATTGCCCTAGCTCTTGCCTCGTGTGCCTGAGACACTGTGGTTGAATCTGGATGGACCCTGGGTGGAGGAGAGAGCTGCAGCTGCGGGAACAGCAGCACTAAGCCTAGCTCCAGAGCATCACACAGAAAGACAGCAACTTGGTATCTCTTGGCAAGCCAGCCTCAGAACACTATGATAAGAAGGAGGAGGAGGGTAATTAAGACTGGGAGAGTGAAGACTCAGAGGGCAATGAGGTCATCCAGGATATGGACGAGATGAATGATTACAGTGAGTAGCCTGATGATGGAGAGTCACTGAGGTGGACCTGGAAGACAACAGACAGGATCAGGACCAGTGGATAATCGAGGTAGACAGGGCAGGGTAGCCCCAGGGAGATTCCATGCCAGCCAACGTGCTCCACACCCCATGCAGAACCAGCTGCTCGTTGTTTAGGAAAAACAAAAATGAAACACAGCAAGAAAGACTTCTGCTCACCTGTTCTACTCATGAGGAAATGTCACACTCAAGCCATCTCCGATTAAGAAAATACAGATAATAAAGTTGTAGGTAATTTATTAAATTACAGAGATTTATCTGTTTCTCATGAGTGAATATCTAGTTAACATAAATTGGTTAAAATCATACATCCAGTAATTGAAATTGTTACCCATGAAGTGGAACTAGGGAGAAATAGATACTGACCTGTAATGCATTCCACTTCATCCCAACACATTCTTTCTGCCAACTGCACTCTCTCTTCTTCCCATACAAAGATTTGTACAACTTAAGTTGGAAAAAAGTAAGAAGTGTGTTTAGTGAAAAAAAATAAACCCTTATATGCATTCAACCACGATGCTCCAGTATAAGGAGCCTGGAAACCCTTTGGATGATTGGCTATTTGTGATCTCATGGAAAGTGATCAGAAGTAAAAGAAATAAGAAATGTATATGGGCTTGGAGCTCCTGTGATGTCATAGAAATGTTTGCTGGAAGGATTTTAGGAGACAAAATTCAGAGCAGTTTCTGAAATTTCTATGCTTCAGATCAGAGCTTCTCAAATTTGTGAGGTGGATATGAATTACCTGGGGATCTTGTGAAAATGCAGAATCTGATTCAGTAAGTCCTGGGAAGTCACTAGTTTTCCCTTCTCTTACAGGCTCCCATGTGTGCTGATGTTGCTGGTCCTCAGACAGTACTTTGAGCAATAGGGCTCTAGACCATGTTGACCATTTCTGGGTTGCTGAAACACTGAGATCCCCTAAAATAATTGCTAATATTTGCATTTTGAAAATAGTGGTTTTATCTGGATTAATGATGGTGTAGAACCAAAACATGAGTCAAAAGTAAACTCCAGGATGAGCTTCAGTCATAGTGAAATCAGCTTTAGAACTTGTCTTAATCCATGTGACGATAAGCCTACATTGTTTCTTATGTCTGTAAGTGCTGAATTATTCATACGAGTGCTTCAGAGCAGCCTTCTATAAATCAAATGGCGAGAATTGAATTGGGAATTGTAATGGTGAGAAATTTTGAGCTCCTAACCTGATTTACCTGGGCACTCTCTCAGTTATCTTTCTTTTGTTCTGACCTAATCATTCCTGGTGATTTAGCAGCACCTAAATATAGCCCCAGAGACTCTTTCATTGCAGTATGTGATTTTTAAGCTCTTTGATTTTAAAGCCTGGTCAGGTGGATGTTAGAGTCAAAATTGAAATCTCAAGGTGTCATGTCAGAGACTTTATAGAGAAGGTTTGCAGTTGGTTCATCCAAATGCTTTTACTTGGTTCACAAGGTTGGGCTAATATGACTCTCTCATAACAAGTTATTTGTGATAAAGCACCTGATCCGACTCGTTTGACAGCAATATTTTATTATTCCTTTTAATGAAAATACAATATTCTCCCCACTTCCCCTCAAGACAACTTGGTTTATGTAAGGATTGAAACATTTTATATGGATGATAATCATTCACTTCTGTTGATTTTCTATTGATAAATAGATCCTGAATATTAGAGACTAAGAATTTGACCAAGAACCCTGATACACTGATTAGAGTAGTAAGAAACTGAGCACATTGCAAGTTACAAGCAAAGCTTTAAAAGTAAGTTGAAATAATTGTCAATATAATACAGGTGGTTTTTGATGATATAACAAAAAGGTTGGCCTTTGATAATGCGTTGTCTTAACTGTCTCACAAGGTTGCTGTGAGGATCAAATAGGAAAGTGTCTTTGAAAGTGATCTATAAAGTCTAAATAGTATTTCTGCCTTAATTCTCCCCTTCTACCAATCTATTTTACATAAGACAACCACAGGAGTCTTCTTAAATCATCAGTTTGATGTCATCATTTCCCAGTCCAAATACCTCCAGATGCCCATTCCAACCTCCTTCTGATAAATTGGGTTTGGCTTCCCTTGGCATTTAAGAAACCTCATGCTACCTTTCTAGTCTTATCACCAGTTATTTTACTGTTCTAACCTCATATTCCAAGGCTGTTGGGTTATATCTGATCTCCTCTGAGTTCCTGGACCAAATTTTCCACTGTCTCCTGGATATCTCCATCTGGTTGTTCCATAGTGATCCTAATTCCAAAGTGTCCAAAACTAAGATCACAGCCTTTCCTTATATATTTCCTATTATCTATTTAGTTGCTTAAGCCATAAAATAGGGAGTTTGGGGGGGTTTGTTTTGTTTTTGCTTTGTTTTTTTACCTACACCTCTCTCACAAGCTCACTGTCAATGAGCGATGGGAAGTTTTCCTTTACCTGCCCTTCTCTCATAGGCACACCCTCTGTGTTACCCATATCCATTAACTCTATCAGACATTTTTTTCAGGCCTAATATCCTGTGGTTCTTCTAGTGAACAAATATTTATGAATCACCCGCCATGTGTTGGCTACTGTATACGTTTAACTACAAATTTGGTGGCTTAAAACAACACATTATTTTACACTTCCAGAAGTTAGAAGTCCAACATGGATCTTACCAGGTTAAAATCAAGGTGTAGGCAGAACTGTGTTCCTTCAGGAGGCTCTAGGGAGGACTCCACTTCCTTGTCTTTTTCAGCTTCTAGAGGCTGCCTGCATTCCTTGGCTTGTGTCACTTCCATCTTCAAAGCTACTGATGGTGTTGGTCCAACCTGTGCTTCTGTTGACACGTCTTCTCTGACTCTGACTCTCCTGCCTCTGGCTTTCATTTATAAGGACACTTGTGATTACATTGAGGTCACACCTGGATAATCTCTCCATTTCAAAATCCGTAGCTTAGTCATGTCTGCAAAGTTACTTTTGCCGTATTAGGTAACACGTGAACAGGTTCTGGGGATTAGGACATGGATGTCTTTGGTGGGGGCAGAGGTGGGTAGGTGAACATTATTCCATCCACCACAGCTATCTTCCTAAGCAGTGTGAACAAAAAAGTCAACATCATGATGTAGTTCCTGCCCTCAAGGAGATGAAAGACAAAGCAGTTAGATGAGTGGGCAGCTACAATATTCTGTAAATACTGCTGTGGAATTATTATAAAAACTCTAGAATTTCTTTGGGAATCAGGAAAGACTTTGGAATGAAGTGATATCTAAGACATGACTAAAATTCGATTTGAGGTTTTTGTTACATCTTAGGAGGGAGAATAATGGCACCAAAATAAGTTTGGTATAGCAATTTAGACTCTAATAACATCAATCTGATTCTCTCACTTTTACAGTGGTCATCAGACTGGCTTAACATAGATATTAGTTCTGCAAATATACAAATATGGGTACTGTATGTACATACTACTATGTTTATACACATAATCTTCATGTATATGCAACATGCCATTTAACAGCTAATATAAGCTATAGAACCAATACATAAATGCAAGGCACTTTTCTATGGGCAAAGGGGAATAGCAAATCAGGCACAAATTCTGCTGTCCGGGAACTCACAATTCAGAAGGGATACAAGACATGGGCATACATCTTTACAAAAATATGAGGGAGAAAGAGATGACTGTCATAAGAGAGATACATATATAATATTGTGTGTATACAGGGCTGGAAGGGAGTACTTTCAAGTTAGAGGAAGCAGGGAAGACTTTGCAAATAATGTCTGATTTGAGCTGGAGTATTGAAGGAAGGGTGGTTGGGCTTTGGTTACATTGGTGATGAGAGAAAACGTTAAAAAGTCATGTGCTCCACATTGCTCTTAAGTAGAGGAGAGGAACGTTCCTGCCAGATATCTTTGAGTCTTTGAAACATCAGTTGAACAGATGTGAATTCTAATTACAATTTCACCTGTACCAAACAGAATTATTCACACATTTCTATTGCTCCCACCAAATCTTCAGAAGGATTTCTGCTGCAGTCTGGTAAGGAAAATGTATAGAAATAACTCACATACTTCCTTGTTAGAAAAGGAAAGATTAAGAAATTCCCAAGGGGGAAAAGTACTATTACTGAACATTTTCTAGAGGAAACACAGAAAATTCGGAAAATTGTTTTACAATAAATCATTTAGTACATATTAAGCACTGGCACTCTGCAAAACACTGTGATAGATGATATGGGGAATACAAATATTTTAAGACATAGTCTCTATTTTTAATCCATCTATTTTGGGAGAAAAAACAAGAGATTGAGTACATGATAAAGCCATGTATGGTTCACGTTACATGGCTAGGAGATAAATCGGATCAATTCTAGCGGGTCTGATTTGGGAATGCTCATGAAAGAGAGAACACCTGAGTCTGACCTGGAAGAATAAGCAGGGTTACAATAGACGAAGGCATGGTCAGAGGGCTGGAGGGAGGGTAAATTTGTAGGGATGAAATTCAGGCAAATAGAGCTGCAGGTAAAAAATCACAGAGGTAGAATAGTCAAGTCATTTTCAGGGACTTCCATGTCATTTTCTTTCCCCAAATCTGAACTGAGCAGTAATCGTGGGGAGTGAAACTGCAAAGAAGATGGTCCCTGACTGATGAATTTATAGCCTTGAGGAAGGTACAGAGAAAGACAATCAAGTAAAGTGTGATTTATATTGTGGCAGAGACAAAACAGAGAGCCCAGTTTTTGCCTAGTTTAGAAATCACCAAGACCAGAGAGAGCTACCCAGAGGATGTGGTCCACCTGAGCTGAGTCCTGAGGGATGACTTTGAGTTGGCCAAGCAAAGAGAAGGAAGATGGAGATGTCTGTGCAAAGACCCAGAGCAGAGAGACCAGGAGCACAATGCATTTGAAGAACTTCAGAAAATTTCTTTGTGGTTGAAGTCTAGGCTTTTGGGAGAAGACGATGAAGAAGCTTATTGATGGTAAGCAGCAGCTGGATGATACAGGATTTTAGAGACAATGTAGAAGGCTGTTTTAACTTCCAGATTAGAGTGATTGAGAGTCAAAACTATAAAATGTCACTGGGGATTAATAAAGATGTTACAGATGAGATAGATATGAGATACATGAAAGGAGATTCCTTAGAAACCTGTCTAACTGGGAGGGCACTAAAAGTGGGCTCTACGAATGCATTGCTATAGAGAACAATAAGGAAAACCTACTCAGGAGTAAAGTCGAGGTGAGAAAGACTAAGTAGTGCATCTGAGGAGAAAGGGCAAAATAAGTTACAAATAGGAAAAGAAAGGTTGGGGGCCATGGAGGGCAGGAGAAATGAGGGAGAAACTCAGGATTTGCAATGAGATGTTCATTTGCATAGAGGTGAGTATAGACAAAACTATGTAGAAGGAAAAAAAAAACCCACCAAAATAAAAAGGTAGGTAGAAGGTAGCCTTTGCAATGGAGTCACCTTAGCTGGGTAAATGCAACTTGACGGATCTTTTTATCTAATGTACAGAAGAGTGGTTTGACAATTTGACCAAGATATTTAAGGCTGAATCCTCACAAGAAAAAAGCAATCTCATGAGTCTTAATTCACCTCTCCACTTTACTGTTTTTTTGGTCCACATAGCAAAGAAAGGACAAAATATTTTCTGATAGATTAGCATAGTTACCTCCATGTCAAATGTATATAGAGCTATAGTATTATGTTTCTTGGTTTTAGGTAAAAAGAACTTTCTGATTTAGGACAGGGAAAGAAAATGTAATTTCACATAGAATTTGAACTGTGGAAAATTCAAGGGGAAATTGATGAGATTGAATCCTATCAAAGAATACTGTCTTGATGACTACTTCCTTCCTCTTAAGAATGATGATTTGTCAGCTTCAGCTCTAATTTTGGGGGGGCCTCAATCTTTTCCCATAGTTTTAGAGCCCTTGAAACAGACATATGTGCTTACTCTTCAAAGAACCTTTTGGTTGCCAGGGGGGATAAATACTTAAACTTTTCTCTCTTTAACACATCTTTTCACATCTGCTGGGCATCCCAGTTCTTTCCCCTTTCCCTTCCTTACCTAACTCCCCAAAAATGTTTTATTATAAACTGTGCACATGTTGCTAAGCTTTTTTATTTTGTCTCCCAAAACACTGTGTAGACTTTGTGTAGAACAGCAACCTGATGTAGACATAAGATATATGAATATTAAGTGTACTTAAATCATCAACTAAAGGGTTCCTTCTATATACAGTCTTGCTCACACTGTACCCAGTTAACCTTTTATCACTTTTTAAAACATACACAGCTTCATGGCATGAGCTCATTCATCTTTGCTAAAAGGCTTCATGGAAATCTGAACAAAAGTAGTTTCCATTAGATATTCTCCAACTCTAATGTGGATCCTTTCTTTTATCACTTCCTTTTAGTTTTTACTTTTTTTTTTTTTTTTAAATAGCTAATAGCTGTTCTTAAGCTCTTTGGGACTTAAAGTAAAAAAGCATAGTTATAAGTCATATAGCATTAGCAAAGTGTGGTCCCCAAGAATCAACCTCAAAAAAGATGGCCAGAAAATTAGAGTTGCAACAGACATCTTGGGCAATGGATAAAGAAATTAAGCAAGCAATTAAATAAGATCTTTCTCAGTAGCAGGGGAAAAAGTGATTAGAGGACTGTCTATTGCTGTACAATTTGGGAAGAAACTCAAGACCATCATGTAAGGTATCTTAAAGATGTCAAGACAACCACTCTTGTCTTTAAGATACCCTACTTGGGAGACATCCCATGCAATCTTGTGGCAACATTTATTAAGCATTTGGTTTAGGTCTGTAAATCCAGGTGCAGGTGAAGATATACTTTTGTTGTTGCTCTTTCCTGACTCCAACCTAGATCAAACTACTAACACACCACAATACTTTTCTTACTACTGATTTTCTTCTGATTATAGGGCCAGCAAATTTGTTATTTTTAAGCTAGTTTGATAGTGAGTAGCAGTTAGAAAATATGGTCTGTAGATGTAAATATACTTAATAACCCAAAGCCCTATGATGGCACCCATGTGCAGACTGGGATCATAAGCCAGAGGACCTTCCCTTCACTGGCTAGAGAGTTTTAAACTCCTTGGGAATTTCCCATCTGGTTGTAAGATGTCACATACTAAGGAAACAGGTAGGTTTCGGTCATAGGCATGGAAGGAGACAGAGGTAGTAATGACCTACATGTGGTTTAGCTAACATCTTGCTCTTCTATAGTCTTGTAGATTTCAGTAGCTAAAACTAAAAAGTTCTCAGTTTCACAATACAATAACATTCATTTTACTCAGGTCTGAAATGAATGAAAATCTTGACTTAGCTGGGGAAAAAACCCCCCAAAACCTAAATTCCTCCTTACCTGTCACATCAATATAAATTTCAGATGGATCAAAAAATTGAACTATAAAGAATGAGACTGTCAATACAGAAGATAATATGAGCAAATTAAAAAAAAATATTGGAATGCGAAATGTATTTCTAAGCAAGACACAACATCCAGAAAACATAAAGGAAACACAATACACTTAAATAACAAAACACAAACATTTCTGCCCAGCACAAAATAACATAAAATTCAAAGGAAAATTGAGCAAAATTATTTACAACACACATGACAAAAAGTACTGATTTTATTTATCTATAGAGAGCTCTCATAATTCCATATGAAGAAATTAATAAAGAAATAGAAAAAATATACAGAGTAAAGAAAGACTTTTAATATAAAAAGAAATACAATGGCTTATAAGCATAAGAAAAGATGCTTTACCTCAATTTAAAAATGCAAATTAATACAATAATGACATTCCACTTATAGTAAAATGGAAAAGATAAAAAAGTGATAATTACATTTTTGGCCATAGTGGAGGGAAATGGGTACTTTAATACACTGTTGGTGGGAGTGTAAATTTGTATAACATCTTTGAAAATCAATCAGGAAATAGTCAAAAAAGAGAAAATATCCTTTGATCCAACCTTTCTACTTGTAAGAATAATCCCTTAAGTGTACTTCCATTCATGTGCACAAATATATGTTCAAGGATTACATTCCATTTCTTATAGCACTTTTTGTTTTTCTCCGTATCAACAATGATCATTTTATTTGTTGCTTAGTTTTCTACATCCTTCTCAAATTCAGCAAAAAATTATAAAATCCATACAAATGACATTCTTTTTATATGATGAAACATATCAGATACTCCATCAGTTTCAATTTTATTCTACAGACCTCTCTATTGGGGTCCCCAGCATCACACTCTGAGCGGGACTGGTTGTTCTCTGGCCTCCTGAGCAGTCGTCCTGGCTGTTCCCTCCCTCTGTCTCCTGGATCCATGTCTTCTTGGACTGATACATTGGACTAATATTTTGTTTATATATAAAATTCTAAGTAGATCATAATTTCCCCTAAAAAATGTGAAGGCATTTGTTTCCAGAGCTGATGTTGAGAACCACTTCTCTTTCTCTCTGGAAGCTGTAGAAACTTTTCTTCTGATGCCCTGACATTTCATGACTGCCTTGATGGGGTGCTCTTTCCATCCATTGTACTAGACAGTTGGTAGACCCTTTCATTTAATAAACTCATGTCCTTTAAGGCTGAAACATTTTCATGTATTACCTCTTTTATTACAATTCTTTTTATTTTATTGTAAATTATGATACAGGTACAGAAAAACCTCATGAAATAAATGTTTATTTAATAATACATCATTGTAAGAAAAATACTCTGGAAAAAACCACCCAGATTAAGAAATAAAACTTTGCAGACCACCTCAAAAGTCCTCCACATGCCCTGTCCTGATCACAACTTCTTTCCTCTCCTTTAAATTAACACCATCTTGGGTGCTTGTTACCCATCTTGCTTTTCTTTATAATTTTATCACCCAGGGATACTTCCCTAAGCAGTTTTTTTGTTTGTTTGTTTGTTTTTGTAAATTTCTTTTAATCTACAGAATATCTCACCATATTTTTTTCTTGAAATTTATTCATTGAAGACGCCAGGAAATTTAATTGATAAAATATCCTATAGTATGAATTTTGTTGTTTTTATTCCCATGGTGTATTTTAAGCTGCTTCTTTGTCCTATGTATTTCTTAGTAGTTGGACATAGAGACTTCATCAGATATAGGTTCACTTTTGGGTGCAAGACCTCTTCAGAATTGGTGCTATGAATTTCCATCCAGAGGCACATCATGACTGGTTGCTTCTATTTTTATAATGATACCAATGCTCAATAGTTAGCTCCATTAATTTATTGGAAGTGAGAAAATCTGAAATTCTTATACAATGATCCTTCTTTTATTAGCTGAAATAATTCTATAATGAGTAAATTCCTTTCATCTATGATTTGGCTACCTAATTACATAGTTTATAGAAGAATGATAGGACAAATTCTTTAATGCTTCCTTTTATTTATCGTTTTCAAAACAATAAGTTGAATTCCAGTTATCCTCCATAAGTGACAGAAGAGGTTTTTTTTTTTAGCTGTTACTGACTTGTGGATTTCAATTTGATTTGTTTCAATCAATTGAAATGATCCTTATTGATACTCAAATCGTCCCATCTTTAGATAGTGAGATCTTCAAGGAGGCTCCTGAGTCCTTCTGATATATTTATAGAAGTCTTTGACAAGATGTTCCAGATTCATCTCGGACAGTTTTTTCCCCAGGTGTCTCTCTCTGTTTCTCCCTCTCTCCTTCTTTGTCTCTCTCCCTGTGATTTGCTTTTAAAGTAGTGACTGTTATTTCAAGACCACAATGTGAGCTCTGGAGATTCTCATTGCTACTGGCTTGGTCATTATTTGCTTAACTTTTTTTTAGTTTTTATTCTGACACTTCTACTTTAAAATCCAAACCACAGGGCTTTTACTTAACCTATTCTATCTTGCATCAGAATATCCTTTCTTCTACATTAAGATTGCTGGTTCTTTACAGATGAAACTGTTTGCAGGGCAAAATTGAGACACAGATGTAGAGAACAAAAGTATGGACACCAAGGGGGGGAAAGCAGCTGGGGGTGGTGGTGGTGTGATGAATTGGGTGATTGGGATTGACATGTATACACTAATATGTATAAAATGGATAACTAATGAGAACCTGCTGTATAAAAAAATAAAATAAAATAAAATTCAAAAATTCCATAAAAAACTATTGCTGGTTCTCAAAACAGTGGGGATGATAGAATTAGCATATCACAATATTCCTCACTTGCTGTATCCCTCATAACAGGTAACAGTTTCAGTGTAGCAGTAGCACTATTACCAACACCAATATGATTACTGAAAGTAATGAAAATTTTTGCATATGATTTTCCTATTCTCACATTTTTTATAAATGTATTATGTCTACGTTGTCAAAGTATATAGCCATTGTCTAATGTACTCTCTACCTTATAACCCTCATTTAGTCATAGTTCTTTGAGTGAATATATATTTAGTGTTCATCATAAGTCCTTACATCAGTGTCATCTTTCTGTTTGTCTGAGGTCACTTTCTGCTAAATTTCTCAAGAAGTGTTCATGGAAACAATATTCCCTAAGCTCTTGAATGTCATTAATGATTTGTCTATGGCCTTCATACTTGTATCTTAAGTAAAGTTAGTTTATGGCTCAATATAAAAATCATTGGCTCGCATTCTCTTTCCTTGAGCATCTTGCATATGCTACTCGATTTTCTTCTGGCATAAAGCGTTGCTTTTGAAAACTCTGATGATAACCTAATTATATTATGAGACTATCCATCATAAGAGACTTGATCTTTTTACCTGGCTGTGAATGCCCAAAGAATTTTTTTCCTTGATATTCAATAATCTTAATAGAATATGTCTTAATGTTAGTCATTTTTTATCAGTTTTCTCAGATACTCAGTACATCCTTTCAAAATGTAATTTCAAATCTTTTTCTATTACATTGAGAAATTTTTCTGTAATTATATTTTATTGTATTTATTTTGTTCTCTGTTTTGGTTTTCTTTTTGGAAGATTCCATATACACATATGTTGAGTCTTCTTGTTTGCCTCCTTATTTGTCATTTATACTTGAATCCTTCTTCTTCTTTCTTTTCTTTTTTATTTTTGGACCTTTTCTCCTTTTTACCTCTATTTGTCTTGAGGCATTTTTTAAGTTTCTTAAAGCATTCTTTGCTCTTGTGTTTCTTTCAATTTAATCTTCACGTTTGAAATCATTGTTTCTTTTATTTACAATTATTTCTTGAGTTCTAATTAAGGCACTTTTTAACCTCTCTAATTCTGATTTATGTTATTATTTATAGTTTGTATTATTTCCTTAATATCATTTAATTTATCTAATTTTTATCATCCAGAAGCTTTATAGAAATCCCAATCTGTAATCTCTTCTTCTATTCTTCTTGTTCTGATGGATTTATGTATTTTTCATCTCTCATATTTTTGTGAGGATTAGGGAGAGGGAAGAAACAAAGACATGTTTTCAATCCACAATATTTCATCAGCCCCATTTTTCTTGTGGGTTATTTTCCTATTATTTACAGGAGATTTCTATTCAACTCATTAATTAATCTTTCATTGCTTACATATGTTGTAAATATTTACTTTCAGTGTGTGCTTGTCATCATTAAAAAAATCTTGTCTGAGGTATTGAGATTTTAATTTCAATTCTTATCCTTTCATTTATAGTTTATACTATTTTATTTCTTGTTTAATAAATTCTTCCCTACTTCAAGATGTGACAATATTTTCTTATGTGTTCTTCTAAAACATTTAAAGTTTGCTTTTCATATTTTTATCTTTAATTTATGTGGGATTAATTTTTGTGTGTAGTAAGACATAGAGATAATTTTCTGTCATGTAGGTAGCTACTTTTAGCTGAAGAATTTTTCCTTTCCCCTTGATTTGTAATGTTACTCTGGCATACACCAAATTCCTCCTTTTTCATTGATCTATTTATGAGTTCACTGTTTTTCTCCATCTGTCTCTCTTAATTGATACTACACTGTTTTAATTACCACAGCTTATTAGTAACTCTTGAAATATGGTAGGTGAAGTTGTTGCTCCTTATTCTTTTGCTTCGAAATGATCTTGGTCATTCTTGACATTTACCCATCTAAGGTCTGGAAAGAAACAAATATACTCTGCTGCAATTTTGATTAGAGTAGTTTGGATTCATGGATAAATTTGAAACTTATTTTTATTTACTTCAGTTATCTCATAAAGCAGACCTACTGTGCTCCCATGGAGCATTTCCAGATAAGTTAAAAAAGAATATATACATATTCTCCACGTCCAGACATAGGCAATGCACATTTGCACCTGTTCATGTATGAATGGAATATTCATAGAAATATACATAAAAACTAGTAACTGTCAATGTTTCTGGGGAAGGAATTGAGATCTGAAGTGAGACAGATGTTTACTTTTCACTGTAAAATATGTTATACTATTTCAATTTTTCTACTTTGTTCATGAGGTAGTTTTCTATTAAATGATCCCATTTGAAGAGTACAGTTGTCTTGCCTAAGCCAGCATCTTAATTATGACAGATGATTAGTGTAAGAATTGGGGAAAATATTGAAGTGGCAAAACCACAGTCTTTTTTTGTGATATCTTCTACCATTTACCACAAAGCTCTAGCCACTCAGAAATCTTTAAATAGAAGTTCTAGGGTAATTACCCCAATTTTCTTACTAAAGATGACTATGATGTCATTCAAATATTTTAAATAGCAGAAAATCAATTCTTCAAATTTATCTGATAATGTCTCAGGCTATGTGTGTAAACAAGATGAAGAATTAATCATTTGGTTGCTAGTAATGGGTGAAAAAGGCTATAGTTTATTCACTTTTCTATCACAAATAGCTCAGTGACTTGTATGTAAATGATCTTTAATAAGTATCTTTTAAAGAATGAATTAATGAATAAGTGCATAGAAAATGATTGATAGGTACTGTGAGGGTGGTGTGTGGTGGTTTGTTGTGGGTTGTAAATACAGAACCTAGAATTTAGCAAGTGCTCAGCAAATATATCTATTGCTGTTCTCAGTACTATACATACTACTATTCCTATTACTCCAGAGCTTTGTCCTCAACTTAACTCTGGACAGTATTTTTTGTTAATGATCTGGGTAAAGACAGAAGGATGTTCATCATTTTAATGGATTTCACTCCTCTTGAATGGAAAGAACTTCATAGGCTAGAACAATGTGCTGAATCTAATGAAGTGTCATTTAATAGTGTTCAGTATCCTAAAGATGAGGTAAAACTCAAATTATCAAGGACAGGGTGAAGGTAGAATTTCCTTAATGGCTGTATGTGTAAGATTTTAAAGAGTCTTAGTAAGGAGTATGTCTCAGCCTGAATTACTAGTGTGCTATGGCCACTAAAGAAGGTGATACTATCATAGATTTTATTTTAAAAAATATTTTCTACAATGAGGACACTTATAGTGGTGTTCTGTGAAGTAAAGATCAACCTATACTTGAAACATTTGTTATGTTCAACTCTTGACATCATACTTCCTGAGAAACTTAGTTTGGTAGGATATTCAAAAAAGTGTTCAGAATGGTGTATTGAAAATAGAAATTCTTCCTTTGAGAAGAGAATGACTCATGGAAGATATAATAGCTGTCTTAAAATATTTAAAAGGAAGTCAGATGATGGAGACTTTATGACTTTTAGGGGAAAAAAAAGAACAATAGATCAGTATAAGGAAGAAAGTCCAAATGGTCCCAAACGTAGCCAGTTGCTTTAGAATTCCTGATTCATGGTATTGTGCAATGATAGGGTTCACAACCACATGTTAGGATTGTAGTAGAGGATTAAGGAATTAGTTACGTGGTTGGATCAGGTGAGCTTTAAGCTGAGTATTTCGTATTCCATGATCTACTTTGGCCTAATATAGGGTGACTTCAGATATGGCCATATTTATTATTAGGAAGCATTATTATACACCTGCCTCTGTTGATGGACTTGCTCAATAGAATTCATATAATATTGTGGGAACTGAACAAATGTTGTTTTATCTTTACTATTTTTAGACCTATCAAATAGATGAAACAAGATGTTGCATAATGATGTGATATAGTTGGTAGCACAAAAGGTGATCTGAGTAGTTTAAGTGTTTAAAACTATTCCTAGTGTGGCAATAATTGTTATTGGGTAAATCACAGAGTTGGTTCATGTGTCTAACACTCAGTACATTGTCTGGCACACGTTGGGCACCACTTGTTGAGTGAATGGATGGCTAATTCCTCTCATTGCTTGATTGGTGATCACTAGCTTCCAACCTGCCCGAAGCACCATTTATTTAATTCACCTTAAGACTTTCCCTACAAATTCTACATCCTTGAAGAAGGAGGCATACATAATAATGGGAGAAGGCATGGGAATGGAAGCTGCAGGAACTGGTGGGGAGATCTCTGGCAGTGCAGAGGAAGTCAGCTCTGAGAGTGAGGCTGAGGGTTCTCAGGAGAGAAATAGAAATGTTTAAGGGGAGATTCAAGGCAACTCTCCAGGATGGGGGCAGTAGAGAAAGTACTTCAAATTATGGCACTCCACTAGAAAAGCTTGCTTTCATATGAACATTTATAGAATATATTTGGGACATCTCTTCTGAACTCAAAAATAACATTCTGTAACCTGGAAGGAAATGTAAAAATGTAATGAAAAAGTGTAATCATATAAAACAACATGAAATCCTACTAAACATCAAAATCCTTTTGTGGAAAGTGAAACTCTTAGAATGTGTTTTTGAACTGTTTGTTTATTTGGTACTGATGGCTATATGTGGTCACAGAGACCAGCAAGGCCATGACAGTTCTATTTAGCAGTTTGAAAATATTGGTCTTTAGACCATGCATGGGGAAATTCTATGATGTCCTAATTGTTTACTGTACTCTTATCTTGGATGATAGTCAGATGAGAGATGTCCACACTTCACTTAGTCTTCCCTACAGAGATCATTATTGATTAGATTGTACAAGACGAGAAGTACATATCTCTAGATTTTATTTTTGTTTCTAGTGACACAATTTGACAAAGACTTGTATCAACGATTAAATTTTGTGCCTCTTCCTAAACATTATGAATCTTCTTCTCTAAGGACAATAGATTATGGTTTAAAGGGATTTATTTAAATCCCTTTGTGCTCTTTTTGAGTAACTGTCATATATCTCTGCTTAGAAAAAAAAAACTATTTGGAGGCAAGAAGTCATTAATTAAAAATTGAGAAGTTTTTCTTCCTTTCTTTCTCCCTCTTTCCTCAGTCCTTCCCTTTTTCATTTTTCTCTTCCTCCTCCCACTTTCCTCTCTCTTTTCTGACAAGCTGTGTAACAACTGTATCCAAGTTCCCAAACTTTTTACCCTCCAAATTCTTTCCCTGCCTTCACCAAGAGGTGAACAGACCATAAAATACTGTTTCCATGAAATCAGAACTGTCAGCACATGTGTGGGCAAGAGAAAGGAGTTGCAAGGGAACATTTATCTTGGAAATGTTTTTGTGTGTGTGTGTGTGTCAAACAGAGATGAAATTATTTCTGAGTTTAAAAATGGTCAACACAACTTGGAAAACATGGCAATATTTATTCATGATAATAAACCTGTTTTTAATGAAATCCATGGATGTCCAAACACAAACTGAATCATGACAACCCAATGGCCTTTTGTTACAAAAAACATGACATATGTCCCATTAATTTGCTAAATGATACGAGTGCAGAGAAGGATGAATCAAAAACACTAAAATCCTTTTAAACACACCATCTAATATAGATATCAATTCTGGAAACGGCATTCAAAAATAGTTCCTCTGCTTTAATTTCATCTGCTGATTTTTTGTTACTGTACTTTTACAAATTTCTTTAAAGCTCTAATTGTCATCATTCATTTCAACACAAAACTGCTAGCACTTTGGCTTGACTTTTCATAGAGGACTAAATTCTATCACACTAATACATATGTAGGGAGGTATACAATGTCATTTGGAAATATATGAGTCTGAAAGGGCCATCATAAATATCCTACAAACTATATAGTTCATAGGCTATATATACCACATGGTATATATGATGGTTGACTAGATAAAATTATATACCTGTCTGATTTGATTGTCCCTAACAACTTCAGACTTCTTTTACATTAAAATTACTTATTTGGCAGAAAAAGTTTAAGTTTGCTAGAGATTTAAGTTTCCACACGTACAATTAAATCAAATTCCTAAATAACTGTTGCTTTTCAAAAATTCACCTTGCTCTTTTCCAGAAGTCATTTGGACCCATTTGATAACATACAAAAATCAAAGTAAATGCAAGAAAAGACCTTTCTAAATAAAATTTTCTTATTGTTAACTTATAACATGTTCACCCTATTATAACTTTTAAATTGAATTATTAGGATCTGCAGATTTAAAAAAGACAATAATGTTCATAAATAAAATCCTAGAAAGAAAGGCACTTATGCCCTGCACATGGTTATTCCAGTCTGTAGATGCTACAACCCTTTTCAAATGAAACTGGTTTCTGGCCTGCATACAAATACAGCAAAGTGCCAGAATAAAATAATATCAGAATGCTTATGAAAAATAATCAAGTTTGTTACCAAATGTTTCACATCAGTAGGAAATTTCTTTAGAGACTTCTGATGGAAATTTGAAGTGTATGCTGTTATATCAAGTGCAGGAGAGGTATAAGGCTGTTGGAGAAATTTCCTTAGTTTGTTGACTCAAAAGCCAAAACAATTGTTGTAACAAAAAGCTTGACAAGATAATTAAATGAATGATAACAAAATCTCGTCAGGGAAGTGCCCATTAATTGAATTTATTTGGGAGCATGTTTCACATGTATAACCAAATTATCTAATTTTCACTCATATTAAAAAGTGATAGTCTATAACAACTAATTACTAGAAATGAAGGGAAAGGCCAGTACTTTGAGCCAATAACACAGAAGAAAACAAATATCAAAGGACTGCCACCATATTCGACAGCTTCCTAAGAATTCCATTCATCATTTTGCCCTATGGAAATATTTCTGTGAAACTCGCCAAAGAAAAGAATCCCAGTAATTTCTATGTAGTAGTGTCTTTAAAGCTGGAACACAAAACCACATTCTCTGAATCCTTTCATTACATTAACATGTGTCAGTATAAGTGTGCCAACAGGTGAAATAACTGAGAATAATATGTTATAGATAAAACAATTGAGTTCTGGTATTTCTTTTCTGTAAGAAGATTAGTGCCATCCTTGTTTTCTTCTTTAGTATTACGTATGGTTGATTGTTTTTTAAAAAAATTTGTTGCTGTTTTTATGTTATACAGATAAAAAAATTGAATTAAAGAATTATTATGGTCAACTTTTAAATTTGAAATGAAGAATGAAATAATCTATACTTTACTCAGATTTTCTACTTTGAGCTATTAGCATGATCTCTCCAGATTCAAATTGGGTATTTTTAATGCTTTAGCAAATGACTTTCCAGTTTCCTAAAGTTAATAATGAAACTCATGATATATCTGTAGCAGTCAACTAGATTTTGTTCACAGTCAACATATTCAATAAAAATTTAAAACTATGAGATCTGTCACTCTTATATTGCTAATGCCATCCTCTAAAACAACATTAATCTGTTGGAAAACATTTGGCAAGAATTTTGTATACTAGCAAGACAATGAAATAAAGTCAATTTTGGCTTAATGTTTGTATAAACTGTAAGCAGCCTTGACTATTTGCAGTTTCATCAGAGGCAGGAAAATCTGAAGTAATAAGTGATGACAGGACTATTCTTTCAATTTTGCAACTCTTTTTCTAAAGAAAATTATCATCTAAATAAATATACTTTAAACATATTGGGTAAAATTTCATAACAATATTCAAAATATTTCTTGCATTTAAAATTTATGTTTCAGCTTTAAAAACAGTTCTTAATGTTCTTTTTATTGTGGGACATCATTTTACATTCAGAAAACTAGCTGTTGTAATTATAAATCTAGCAACTAACACTCATTCACAATGACTTCATCACGACCTGAAACAGTAATAAAACCTAGAGCTGCTTTATCTTCCACAAAGTTGATGCTACATTAATTTAAAAAAAAAGAATAGGGCTATGCTTTGTTTTCCTAAATCATTTCCCTAAATTAGTATAAAATAGATGTCTGTTATGGTATAGCTATGTAGATCAAGTAATAGATAAGTTTAGAGCAACAGATAGGTAGATAGATATAAATATGGCCATCATTAAAATATAATAGAATGGTTTTGCTAAGTGAAGTAATGCATGTGAAAGATTTCATTTATATCTTATTTTGTTGTCATTTCTATTTCTGTTTTTATCTTTTGTTTAATCAATACAGTAAAAGACAGTTTCTGATTAAACAATATTTCAGATGTTAAAACAATTCTTTTTATTTGTTTACATTGGCAGTTCACAGTCTAAAAGCATAACCAATCAGGCAAAAACTGCACGTAGACTGCTCTGGATTTTGAAGACTTTTTGCTTCTAACAGATTTTTATTTGAAGTTACGGAGCAATATCTACATTTTACTGATAGTTAATAATTGGGAGGGGGAATTATAAGTAAACAAATTCCTTGAAAGAAAAGATTTTTATCTTTAGTGTTAGCTTAATGTCTTGCTCAGCACTTTAAAATTTTCTTAGAAGGATAACTTTCTAACCACTACTTTATGATAATTTAATCACCCTTATATTGTGAACCTAGCTATCCTATTTCATGAATATTGCACATTTATTTCCAATAGACCTGTTCCTTGATGATCAGAATTGGAACCTGTGTTTCTAACTGAAAACAATTGGCACATTTTATTTCCACACCACTTTCACATAAGAGGTATTTAAAAATACAAAGCTAGTATTTTTTTCATGAGTTCCTGGGCTTAAAAATTCAAAATATTAAAGTTTCATCAGTTTCATCTTAGATGAGACTTGCCTTTAAATACATGGTGTGTTTTCTGTAGAAGTTACCTATATGTCTTCAAAAACCTGACTTGTCTAGAAAAATGACTCTCTGAGACAGTCATGTTTCTTTTTCTGTTGTTCTTGTTTTTTTAAAAAAAGACAAAACAGCAATAAACATTTTAGCTCTTTAATGAGCAAAGATCATGTCTCTTAGCATTGGACTAATAGTCATTATTATCTTTATTTCACGCAATGACCAGTGACATGGCCAAGATGTACAAAGTTGTTTCCATCAAGTAGTATACAATTTTTTTGTATAATAAGCTTTCATTCTTGAAAAAGAGTAACTGAAAAGAAAGGTTTCTGTTACTGCAGTTAGTTTGTCAGAGAAAGTTCTTTGCATTATCTTACAAACTATCAAAATTGCTAGTCATCTGAAAAAATGTAAAAAAAAATCACATAACTTTAGTCTAATAGAAATATAGTACAGGTAAGAGAGAAAGTATTTATCAGGATGTGCTCTTTAAGTCCATCTCAATTTTTTTTAATACAAATGTACATCTGATTACATATACAAACATTTGGAAAGGTCTGTGATATACTGTTACTGGTAAACAACAGGGGGATGAAGAGTTTCCTGTGGTCTTAGAATATTCATTTAAAATCACACGCATGTGTAAGACTAAAATCCTCCAGGTGTTGACTCTCCTTTTAGGTTTTGCATCTACGTTGCACTCTACTGAGATTGCGTGAATAAATTCCAGTGAATGAACCTCAGCGAGAAAGATAAGTGATGTGAGAAGGGACATAACTTTATATTGAGTTATTATTAGTAAACATTTTGTCATGCAACATGAGTAAATCAATGAACTGAGAACTGTAATCAGAGTGGTAATTTGGGGCATCCTTGTATCATAAAAGACTAGTAAGTAACTCTTTGGACACACTTCACCTTACCAAAAGGAACAAAATACAGAGTAACAAAAACCACAGCAAAGTATAGATCCTGTAACACATGTCCAATTAGGGTTATATTTCCATGAAGTACTTAGATGGGAATGAAAAGAATATTAAAAATATAGGAATTTTTTTTTCTGGGATTCATATCAGCGAGTATTCACCACTATACCTATAGTTTCTTCAAATACCTTTCATAACTAATTCCATCTATTATCAAAACTACTGTGAATTATTTTATTGTAATTACTTTTGCCCCTTAAAATCTTCTTTAGGTTCTGCCAATTGATGGAGGAAGCTTCTATTAAAAACTCCAATGGGATGAGAAGAATTTTAATTACAGCTTAATCAGCAGCACAGCCACCAAGCATATAAATTATCATGCACATCGTGCTAAAAATATCCAGTTTCCTTTATCCCCACAACTTTATACTGACAGCACTTATGTGATAATGTTGTACCTGCCAGTCTTTAAACTTCGTTGTTTTACTGGCAAATTTCAGCATGAGCCTCCGCTAAGGCCATTAACAGCATTGGTGCTTTGTGTACTTATCCAAATATGTAAATATGGTCTACACAATAAAACAGCTCCAAATAAAAACTGGTGAAAATTAGCTGACATTCCATTGGTGTGTCCCTTGTGCATATTCATGGTTGTTTTTTAAATTTTTTATATTTTATATTTCAGACATAGTTCTTTCCTGTTTGGTGTTCCACATGCCTAATTCCATCATGTAACATAAATCTTCAAAAAATTAATTCTTGAATGTGAATGAAAAAGTATCATTCAGAACAATTGCTTCAAGCAATTGAAATTCATTTTTAAAGTTGATTTGTGTATATATGTACAATTCATGTTTTTTTCAAAGCCCCCAAAGTTCTTGATATGTATATTCACATAGTATTCCTCCTTATTTAAATAGTAAGCGTCTTGTAGGTTGAAAGCCAAGGAATCTTCAGTAATCTTTTACTGCAATCCATCAAAAAAATAGAGTTTGCTTCTCTTATCTGGCTATACCCTGGTTGTTGAATGTGAGTGGGGGTGGGGATGAGGATGGGGCAGAGTATTGTTCTGTCCTCCGGTAAATGTATTGAATGTGTGTAAGGGTTGAATTCCTGGTATAGTGTTGGGAATCATTGTAATGGTGTTGGGTGTCATTAAGGGAACATCATCAGGTGACCTCCTCATAGCTAGTGTGTAATCTGGGGGGCAGGCGGTCCGAAGAACCACCTCATGTGGATGGATGGACTCACATTCATGATCCAAATCGGTGTGCTTCATTTGGAGGGACATGATCTCCTCTTCTTGTGCGTGGGTCAGATCATTCGTAGTCGTGCGCTGAGGGCTGCATCTCCTGTGAACGTCATGTCTCCTCTTATCCTTTTTGTAGTACAGGGCTGCAAAGGCCAGGATGTTCAGAAACAGCAGTGATGCTCCAACTGCAATAGTGACGCTCAGCTCTGTTGAGTAGTCCCTTTGATCCACTGAAAATGGACTCGGTTGTTGTTTGGGATCATCCTGCTTGGCAGTGGGAAAGGCTGATGTGACAGATACAGAATTTTTTCTCGTAGGTCTGAAAGTGATGTCAGTTGATGGCACTTTAGTTGTTGTCGAGGTATACTGAGAAATGTCATTGAGATTATGCAGATGAGGTACCAGCTCCAACCAGAGGTTTACTTTATTGGCTCTGTAATGTTCTTTAACTCTTGGTTTTAATCCAATATGGAGATAAAGTTGGTCTTTCTGGGAATATCTGGTCCATGCTACTTCTTCAAAGCGGTTGGGTTTGGTATGGATGAATTTTGTGTCTTGAGGGACTGGTTGATTTGGGTCGCTAGAAAAGAGAAATTATGAGAAAAAAATTGTTTTATTCTTTTAAAAATCAAAACAATACTGGTTTAACATCTAATTGAAGAGGGTGAACTCAGCCAGGCTTTAGACTGTGTTTTAACATAACTTGGGTCAATTTAGAAATATCAATCCCAGCTCAGGCAGGTTGTTGGATGATAATGTAGTATAAGGAAATCTAACATTCTTGTTCTCTCTACCCACGGGCTGCTATATACCCAAAGATTTAAAAATTCATGTACATATGAGTTGTCTCATAGGTAAGCTAGCAGAGACAGCATTGGAAAAAACTTGGCATTTGGAATTGGCAGGTGAGGATTTGAGTCCTGATGCTGCTGTACACTAAACATATGAATATCCAGGTAAAGCTCTCGTAGCCTAACGTCCCTTTTCTGTAAAATGGGATTATAGTATCTGAGCTGCTCACCTCACAAGGTAGTTGGGAGGATCAAAAGGCATACAGTACTGTAAATTGAAAAGTCTTTATAAAATATTTGTCACTATTGAATAACAATAATAAGAAGTCCTGTGTAATTAAAAAAACAAGATAAATTTAATTATTGAGTAATGCAATAAAGGTATGACTGTCTTAAACTTTACAAAGGAAGAATAAAGCAGTGATTTTTTTGAAACACCACAAATATAAATTTTGAATAAAGGAACTTAATGTATTGTTGGTATTAATCTATTAAATTAAATCATTTGGACACAAAATATGTATTTTTTAAGTGCTTAAGAGGATATTTTAATTAAATTATAGCAAACTTCATTCCTTAGGTACATACCCAGTTTTAGCAAAATTTGTCCAGTATGTCATTACGACTGCACTCAGCATCACATCATTTTTGGAGAAATTGCAAGGAAATAACTCTGTAGGTCCAATCATGGGGATTCCTAGTACGTAGGGAACCTCATCACCATGAGCTGCATCAGCCCAAGCTGGAACCTGATCTGTTTGGCAATGATGGTAAAAGGCATAGAAATATGTGGGTGAACCAAAGTTTGAGTGAAGATCTGCTGTAGCTACAGCTGGTGCCACCCACTGATGGTCCGTAAACAAAGCTAATAATGTCTTCCTTCTGGTTTCAGGGTTATGACGGTCAGCCCAGTCAGTATACATGAATTTAATGGTTTCTCTCAAAACATCTTTGCCTTCAGGGTATCCATATAAGTTATCAACAAAATTAGAAACAGCAAAGTCAAAATCACTAGCGGAGATACCGTCATCGCTATCTACTATATTTTCAACAAATTTTAACCCTTCCCCTTGGTTAACTCCTAACATTATATCATAGTTGAGAAACTCTCCTTGCTCCATCAGTATCTGAGGATCATCTGGTATTACATCACCATCAATCACAGGTCCAAAGGCTATGTGGTATCGTGCTGGTTGAATATCTTGGTCAACAAGTTCTTTGTAAGGCTTCTTCTGTAAGCATTCCACTAACTCTACTGTATCTGAAACATTGCAACCAACTTTTGTGGCCAACATTCTAGCATATTTTGCAGGTTGGAAACTAACAGCCCAGCTGGAAAGGGCAGTTCCACTTTGAGCTATTGCTCGTTGAAAAAGTCCTATAGGAAAAAACAACAAAGAGTTTCAGATGACCTTTGAATAATGCTGTGGTAAAACAATAAAATCTGATATTTGAGACATGTCCCAGATATGACTCAAGAAACAGGGAGATAGAGACAGTTTTGCTTAAGAGAAGGTACATAAAGTCATCCCCAGGGTATAATGAATTCGAGAGGTGGACATTAGTCATTTGCTTTGAGTAGCAACTACTTTGGGATCAAGAGATCTAAATTGTGCAATGTCTCAAAAAAGCAGTAAGCAAGGAGAGAAGGAGAGTGTGGAAATACTTGGCCCAAGTATTTATTTGCTCAGCATGTAAACACCTACGCTGTTACCATAGCCAACCAGATGCGGCTAACTCTCTCCCCTTTAATGCATCATCAGACTTTGTATTGTCTTTTGAGTATATTTCCTCCAATTTGGCTGCAAGCATCTTTCTTCAAAATGGCTCTGTGTGTTTGTTTTAATCAGATTTTATCTGAAAAAAAATTGTTCAGACCTCACATAACTACTGGGGCTGGGAATTTGCTAATACCCTGGGGATGGCCCTAAAGGCACACGAAACAGAATATTACTTTAGACATACTCTTTCCAGTTCTTTATGTCAGACATAGTATGCTGAATATTCATCTTTCAGAAGAAGTTATAACATTTGAAGTATCTTCACTAGGTTAAAGAAAAAGCCATCAGCAGAAGGATTTAGTGAAGGGGTGATTTAACTTTCTCCACTGTTGAATGTGCACTGCTTTATTTTATCATAAAAGATGAAAAGTACATGGTCCACTGCATTTCACTTAATTACATTTAAGAATTATAAATCATGGTCCCATATGCAGCTTGATAAGAGCTGCATACCATTCAAATTTATAAATGAACTTTACTTATTAAGGTATTCTCTAATAAAATTCTTGTTTTAAAATATAATTTATCTATTTTATTTAAGAAATTACATTTATTGTCAATTTCCAAATACAGCTTTGTAGTTCAGTTATTCAAACACATGCTCAATCATTCATATGTGTTAATGTGTAAGAACTCTTTCACAGAGGTGTTAAAGTAATGACTGAATTAGAAGCAAAGTTTTCATTTTTTCTCCACATATATGTATTCAAAATGTCTGTAATATGTTTCTAGATAATTATAAAAAATTCAAAAAGTCAAACAATACTAATTTAAATTTGTTTTGGTTTCTGACATCTTTATGAACATATTTTCAGTTTGCTAGAGCAAAGTTTGCCAGAGCAAATAATATAAATACAAATAATTTTAAAAAATTATATAGGCTATGTGTTTGTCAACATTTGCTCAGAGAAATATTGTACTCCTTAAAAACTTTATAGCTAAAATAAGACTTCTATAAGATTCTTTCCCATTTTAGGGACTTAATGACATTAATTAAATATACCAAAAAAGGTTTTAAGGACAATACACATCACATTTGATATAGTCTGAAATATGCCATCTAGATGATACTGGGAAAAACCACATATTCTGTTGTCAGCGAGAGTGCTTGTTATGTGTGGTTGACTCCTGATAGATACAGGCTTGAGCATTGTTGCAGCTCTGGGAAGTTCCCAGACCTTAAAGTCTATGTCTGCAATGGAGATAAAATTAGCCTGATGATTTCAAGACCTCTTCTGGGCATCTCCTGGTCAATTCAGGCAGCTTTGCTAATAGAGATAAACTTATGACTAGATCAAACGTAAGTCCATTTATCTAGCCAGGCATGGACAGATTTCCTTGAAGAGTGTGATGGAATGCTATATTTTCAATTGTTTGCATAGCCATTTGCCACTGTTTACCACATTATGAGTTGATGAATAGCAATGCTAGCTGATGAACTAATTGATTCATCTCTTTATGCAATGCTAGTGTTATACTGGCTGAAAATGGCTTTGGTGCCCATGTTCACTTTTACATTTAGAAAAAGTTTTAGAAAAAATCAGCACAAAGAGCATTTGAGACCAAATGATCCTAAGAAGTCTGAACAGATTGTCCAATGTTATCCTAGATAAGTATTGGCGTTAGTATAGTCCTCAGGCTAGAACAGTCTAGTCTGTTCAATTAAGAAAAACAACAGCAACAAAGTTTGTTATTTCAAAATAAGTCATTTCACTACAGACCAAAATCTCTATACAATTGAAAGAGTCCTCACACATGTGTCATTTTGTCATCTCGGTTCAGAACTCTACTAATACAAATGAGATGTTACATAAACTATGTCTATAAATTAAGTCAATAATAATATATGATCCTCCAAATATACAAACTCATTTAATGACTGTTATTTTGAAATTCCACATTAATGTGTCTTTGATACCAAAACCAAATATTCTATGTCTGTTGCTCATATCATAAAACTCAGTCTTACAAATTAAGAAGCTTCATGAATTACAATTGACAGTGTATACTTTTGTGGATATTTCAAGTTAATAATGCTTTAAGAATGGGTGACTAAACTCATGGTAAAATGGGATTCCATCAAGACCAGCATGATAAGCCTTGGGCAGGCATTTTGGAAAACGGATGTCAAGGCCAGAAAATGGAGACAAGAACAATATTTCATGGATTTAAGCACCCTCAGTGCTCCATGCTGCTTTGCCAGCCTTCAGGGGAAAAAAAATGAACACTTTTGGAGTTGAAAATAGAAAAAGCACAAATTCAAACATATTTTTCTTTTTAATCAAAAGCTCTACTAGTGACCTTGATGCTTTGACAATTTTGGATCACGCATGCAAAATAATCAAACTCCATTCTCTACTCAGACAACAAGTGAAAATCACGTTTCCAGACAAACTAGCTTACAACTGCCTCCGTATTATCTTCATACTAGTAAAGGGTTTAAAACATCTACTATCTAGAAAATAGATTATATGCAAGCCTTGCATTAAAAAAAATAAAAAAACCCTTGTCTTTGATTTTGATTACTGAATAAACAGAGATAACAGAACTGTGAACATCTTTGATTTTCCCCAAAATCACCCTTTGGAGGAGAGGAAAGTAGTGTAATGTTAATTATTCTGAAGTGTGTTTGAAAGGGCATCCATACCAAGCTCCACAGGAGACAAAGAAAAGAGTTTGACAAAAATTTAAACATGCATAGAGAAGCTGAAGAAACAAAGTTGTAAACAGTTATTGAGTTCAACCTAACAGTTTAAACAGAGAAATATATACAGAGCATCACATACTACTGATGGTCGTGGCATGCAGACACCAAATTTGTCAAAATTTGCAACCTGCATAATACCTTTGGTTGAATTGCTCCAACGGTTACCTTCAGAATAATGGGATAAAGTCAGCAGATTGACACATGAACCCCCAGCACCAGATCCAAAAACAGTGATTCTTAAGGGGTCACCACCAAAGAATCCAATATTCTCACTAGTCCATCTTAAAGCCTGTATGAGATCAAGGAGTCCATAGTTTCCTTTTGCAGCCTGATCCCCTGTGCTCAAGAAACCTGGAAAACAGAAATAAAAAGACATCAAAGAACACCCTTTTGAGTTGACATGAATCAGATAGACATCAAATTTAAATAAAATTGAAGCCTGTGTTCATCAAGATGAGTACAATCCAAGTTCTTTAGTAAAAATTTATTTCCCACGAGAATAGCATAATTTACTTTAGGAAGAATAGCAGAGACTAAAATCTGAAAAATGACATTTATCTTCCCCAGATGTTCCCAAGTTATCCAGGTAACAGGTAACAGGGGGCAGATAAAGAGAATGAAAACATTCTGAAAGACCTCAAGGGAGATATTCTAGAGGCCAAGTTACCTGGTGGAGATATTTGGGATAGTATCATGGGGTGTATGAGAATGTGTTTTTGCATAAATACTGTCAGTCCTCAAGTTGCTCATGGTCTAATATGGTTGGAATTTAAGGTATGTGTGGCAGAGTGGCAGGATATGACGGTATAGAGCAGGGGTATTTTTCCAAGACTCGTGCATAAAATTATACGCAACTCTTTGCATATATAGGTGTATGCACATTTTTATTGATGATGCCCCATGGTTAAGAATCACTGTACCTGACGTAATTTGAGGTTACATTTTAGAACGCCCTAAATGCTAAACTGAGGAGATCTGCTCAACTAGAAAACAGTGTAGAATATTTGAAGATTTTTGAAAAGTTGAGATTCATATTTCTCCAGTACTCAAAGCTCCATTTTATAGTGAATTTAATAATGAAAAGAAATATATGTTGAATAATAGAAAGAATGGAGGTGGTGAGACATTATAAAGATGTAAACTGATAGAGTGGAAAAGGCAATTCAAGAAAAAAGGAGAAGAACAGTCTAAAATTAATGAAAAGAAACCTCAATTAAAATAGAATTGGGAGGTCAGAAAGGAAAGCGCTCATGCCCTATGACAATAGCAGAGCTCAGCAGGAAGAACAAAAACTTTCCTTGCCTGGCAAGAACTCAGCCAATGAGAGACTCTCACAACTCAGCCAGTGAAAAGCCACTCTACTTCAAACTCTCAATTCCTCCAATGGACTCTTTATTTACTACAGCCCTCCCAGCTTCCTTTTCCCCCTTTTAAAAAAGTTCTCCTCTCCTTGCTGTGAGGGGACTTGCATGTGGCTTGCCATGGTTGTAGACCCAAACAGCAATTCTCTCTTGATCCCAAACAAACCCATTTTTACTGCAGAAATAGCTGGCAGTCTACTTGTTTTAGGTCAACCTTTTGATAGCCTGCATGGGGATCAAGAGAAGACCCTTGATGACTTCCAGGTTGGTGGCAAACAAGTGTGATACCCTCATTGAGCCTGTTGTTACTCACTGCTTTACTCGCCAGCCCTGGAATTGAAGAGTAAGTTTTTCTCCACTAAAGTGTCTGCTCTATTTGCATTTTGAAGTCCTCCAGGTTTTACTGGGGATCTGTTTTTTTTTTTTTTAATTTAATTTTATTTTTTTATACAGTAGTTTTTATTAGTCATCCATTTTATACACATCAGTATATACATGTCAATCCCAATCTCCCAATTCATCACACCCCCACACACACCCCCCCCGCTGCTTTCCCTCCTTGGTGTCCGTACGTTTGTTCTCTACATCTGTGTCTCAATTTCTGCCCTGCAAACCGGTTCATCTGTGCCATTTTTCTAGATTCCACATATATGCGTTAATATTCAATATTTGCTTTTCTCTTTCTGACTTACTTCACTCTGTATGACAGTCTCTAGATCCATCCACGTCTCTACAAATGATCCAATTTCGTTCCTTTTTGTGGCAGAGTAATATTCCATTCTATATATGTACCACAACTTCTTTATCCATTCGTCTGTCGATGGGCATTTAGGTTGCTTCCATGACCTGGCTATTGTAAATAGTGCTGCAGTGAACACTGGGGTGCATGTGTCTTTTTGAATTATGGTTTTCTCTGGGTATATGCCCAGTAGTGGGATTGCTGGGTCATATGATAATTCTATTTTTAGTTTTTTAAGGAATCTCCATACTGTCCTCCATAGTGGCTGTGTCAATTTACATTCCCACCAACAGTGCAAGAGGGTTTCCTTTTCTCCACACCCTCACCAGCATTTGTTGTTCACAGATTTTCTGATGATGCCCATTCTAACTGGCGTGAGGTGATACATCATTGTACTTTTGATTTGCATTTCTCTAATAATTAGTGATGTTGAGCAGCTTTTCATGTGCTACTTGGCCTCTTTGGAGAAATGTCTATTTAGGTATTCTGCCCATTTTTGGATTGGATTGTTTGTTTTCTTAATATTGAGCTGCATGAGCTGTTTATATATTTTGGAGATTAATTGTTTGCCCGTAGATTCATTTGCAAATATATTCTCTCATTCTGAGGGTTGTCTGTTCGTCTTGCTTATGGTTTCCTTTGCTGTGCAAAAGCTTTGAAGTTTTATTAGGTCCCATTTATTTTTGTTTCTATTTCCATTACTCTAGGAGGTGGATCTAAAAAGATCTTGCTGTGATTTATGTTCTTCCTATGTTTTCCTCTAAGAGTTTTATAGTGTCCGGTCTTACCTTTAGGTCTCTAATCCATTTTGAGTTTATTTTTGTGTATGGTGTTAGGGAGTGTTCTAATTTCATTCTTTTACAGGTAGCTGTCCAGTTTTCCCAGCACCACTTATTGAAGAGACTGTCTTTTCTCCATTATATATCCTTGCCTCCTTTGTCATAGATTAGTTGACCACAGGTGCCTGGATTTATCTCTGGGCTTTGTATCTTGTTCCATTGATCTATGTTTCTGTTTTTGTGCCAGTACCATATTGTCTTGATTATTGTAGCTTTGTAGTATAGTCTGAAGTCAGGGAGTCTGATTTCTCCAGCTCCGCTTTTTTTCCTCAAGACTGCTTTGGCTATTCGGGGACTTTTGTGTCTTCATAAAAATTTTAAGATTTTTTTGTTCTAGTTTTGTAAAAAATGCCATTGGTAATTTGATAGGGATTGCATTGAATCTGTAGATTGCTTTGGGTAGTAGAGTCATTTTCACAACATTGATTCTTCCAATCCAACAACATGGTATATCTCTCCATCTGTTGGTATCATCTTTAATTTCTTTCAACATTGTCTTATAGTTTTCTGCATACAGGTCTTTTGTCTCCCTAGGTAGGTTTACTCCTAGGTATTTTATTCTTTTTGTTGCAGTGGTAAATGGGAGTGTTTCGTTAATTTCTCTTTCAGATTTTTCATCATTAGTGTATAGGAATGCAAGAGATTTCTGTGCATTAATTTTGTATCCTGCAACTTTACCAAATGCATTGATTAGTTCTAGTAGTTTTCTGGTGGCATCTTTAGGATTCTCTATGTATAGTTTCATGTCATCTGCAAACAGTGACAGTTTTTCTTCTTCTTTTCCAATCTGGATTTCTTTTATTTCTTTTTCTTCTATGATTGTTGTGGCTAGGACTTCTAAAACTATGTTGAATAATAGTGGCGAGAGTGGACCTCCTTGTCTTGTTCCTGATCTTAGAGGAAATGCTTTTAGTTTTTCACCATTGGGAATGATGTTTGTTGTGGGTTTGTCATATATGGCCTTTATTATGTTGAGGTAGGTTCCCCCAATGCCTGTTTTCTGGAGAGGTTTTGTTTTTTTCCATCATAAACGGGTGTTGAATTTTGTCAAAGCTTTTTCTGCATCTATTGAGAGGATCATATGGTTTTTATTCTTCAATTTGTTAATATGGTGTATCACATTGATTGATTTGTGTATATTGAAGAATCCTTGTATCCCTGGGATAAATCTCACTTGATCATGGTGTATGATCCTTTTAATGTGTTGTTGGATTCTGTTTGCTAGTATTTGGTTGAGGATTTTTGCATCTATATTCATCTGTGGTATTGGTCTCTAATTTTCTTTTTTTGTAGTATCTTTGTCTGGTTTTGGTATCAGGGTGATGGTGGCCTCATAGAATGAATGTGGGAGTGTTCCTTCCTCTGAAAATTTTTGGAAGAGTTTGAGAAGGATGGGTGTTAATTCTTCTCTAAATGTTTGATAGAATTCACCTGAGAAGCCATCTGGTTCTGGACTTTTGTTTGCTGGAACATTTTTAATCACAGTTTCAATTTCATTACTTGTGATTGGTCTGTTCATATTTTCTATTTCTTCCTGGTTCAGTCTTGGAAGGTTATACTCCTCTAAGACTTTGTCCATTTCTTCCAGGTTGTCCATTTTATTGGCATAGAGTTGCTTGTAGTAGTCTCTTAGGATGCTTTGTATTTCTGTGGTGTCTGTTGTAACTTCTTTTTCATTTCTAATTTTATTGATTTGAGTCCTCTCCCTCTTTTTCTTGATGAGTCTGGCTAATGGTTTATCAGTTTTGTTTATTTCTCAAAGAACCAGCTTTTAGTTTTATTGATCTTTGCTATCTTCTTTGTTTCTATTTCATTTATTTCTGCTCTGATCTTTATGATTTCTTTCCTTCTGCTAGTTTTGGGTTTTGTTTGTTCTTCTTTCTCTAGTTCCTTTAGATGTAAGGTTAGACTGTTTATTTGAGATTTTTCTTGTTTCTTGAGGTAGACTTGTATTGCTATAAACTTCCCTCTTAGAACTGCTTTTGCTGCATCCCGTAGGTTTTGGATCATTGTGTTTTCATTGTCATTTGTCTCTAGGTATTTTCTGATTTCCTCTTTGATTTCTTCAGTGATACCTTCGTTATTTAGTAATGTATTGTTTAGCCTCCATGTGTTTGTGTTTTTTATGTTTTTTTCCCTGTAATTCATTTCAAATATCATAGCATTGTTGTCAGAAAAGATGCTTGGTATGATTTCAATTTTCTTAAATTTCCTGAGGCTTGAATTGTGACCCAAGATGTGATCTATCCTGGAGAATGTTTCGTGTGCACTTGAGAAGAAAGTGTAATCTGCTGTTTTTGGATGGAATGTCCTACAAATATCAGTTAAACCTATCTGGTCTATTGTGTCATTTAAAGCTTCTGTTTCCTTATTAATTTTCTGTTTGGATGATCTGTCCATTGGTGTGAGTGAGGTGTTAAAGTCCCCCACTATTATTGTGTTACTGGCGATTTCCTCTTTTATAGCTGTTAGCAGTTGCCTTATGTTTGAGGTGCTCCTATGTTGGGTGCATATATATTTATAATTGTTATATCTTCTTCTTGGATTGATCCCTTGATCATTATGTTGTGTCCTTCCTTGTCTCTTGTAACATTCTTTATTTTAAAGTCTATTTTATCTGATATGAGTATAGCTACTCCAGCTTTCTTTTGATTTCCATTTGCATGGAATATCTTTTTCCATCCCCTTACTTTCAGTCTTAATGTGTCCCTGTGTCTGAACTGGGTCTCTTGTAAACGGCATATATATGGGTCTTATTTTTGTATCCATTCAGCAAGCCTGTGTCTTTTGGTTGGAGCATTTAATCCATTAATGTTTAAGGTAATTATTGATATGTATGTTCCTATGGCCATTTTCTTAATTGTTTTGGGTTTGTTTTTGTAGGTCCTTTTCTTCTCTTGTGTTTCCCACTTAGAGAAGTTCCTTTAGCATTTGTTGTAGAGCTGGTTTGGTGGTGCTGAATTCTCTTAGCTTTTGCTTGTCTGTAAAGCTTTTGCTTTCTCCATCAAATCTGAATGAGATCCTCGCCGGGTAGAGTAATCTTGGTTGTAGTTTCTTCCCTTTCATCACTTTAAGTATATCATGCCACTCCCTTCTGGCTTATAGATTTTCTGGTGAGAAATCAGCTGTTAACCTTATGGGAGTTCCCTTGTATGTTATTTGTCGTTTTTCCATTGCTGCTTTCAATAATTTTTCTTTGTCTTTAATTTTTGCCAATTTGATTACTATGTGTCTCTGCATGTTTCTTCTTGGGTTTATCCTGTATGGGACACTCTGCACTTCCTGGACTTAGGTGGCTATTCCTTTCCCATGTTAGGGAAGTTTTTGACTATAATCTTTTCAGATATTTTCTCGGGTCCTTTCTCTCTCTCTTCTCCTTCTGGGACCCCTATAACGTGAATGTTGTTGCATTTAATGTTGTCCAGAGGTCTCCTATGTCAGCCTATGTCTTCATTTCTTTTCATCCTTTTTTCTTTATTCTGTGCTGCAGCAGTGAATTCCACCATTCTGTTTTCCAGGTTCACTTATCTGTTCTTCTGCCTCAGTTATTCTGCTTCATTCCTTTTAGTGTAGTTTTCATTTCAGTTATTGTGTTGTTCATCTCCATTTGTTTGTTCTTTAATTCTTCTACATCTTTGTTAAACATTTCCTGCATCTTCTCGATATGCCTCCATTCTTTTTCCGAGGTCCTGGATCATCTTTACTATCATTATTCTGAATTCTTTTTCTGGAAGATTTCCTATCTCCACTTCATTTAGTTGTTTTTCTGGGGTTTCATCTTGTTCCTTCATCTAGTACATAGCCCTCTGCCTTTTCATTTTTCCTATCTTTCTGTGAATGTGGTTTTTGTTCCACAGGCAGGATTGTAATTCTTCTTGCTCCTGCTGTCTGCCCTCTGGTGGATGAGTCTATCTTATTGGGGATCTATTTTAAGGCTTTCTTCTCTGGCTACGACTTTGTTCTGTATGCAAGTACTTGTTTGGCACTTATGCCTGATTTTTGAAATTGGGCTTTTTGAATTGGAACTGTGCTCACCTTTGGCAGGATTCCTTTTGGAACGGGGCTGGCTGTTTATCCTGGAATCGCCTAGCTTTTTGCCCATCCTTCAGGAACAGGGGCTGTTTCTTTAGAACTGTGCCAGTTCAGCTTTTGACCCAATTCCTTTTATAATAGGGGTGTTCCATTGGCACTGCACTATTAAGCCTGACTCCCTTCAAATTGGGCTGCTCCATTAAAGCTGTACTTAGCATACTTTGGCTTGGCTCCCTCTGGACTAGACTGTTCCTTTTCAACTGGCTGGTATTAGGCCTGCAGGCTGTTTGAGCTCTTTGAGTTGCTTGAGCTGTTTAGGCTGTTTGAAAATGATTCTTTTACTCTAGGTTGAAACCTCTGAGGAATGGGATCCCAGTTAACTAAACATTTTGAGCATGCCCCACTTACAGGGACCTTTTGACCAGTTTTATGTTTAAAAACTATGGTCCTGGGGTTCCCTGGTGGCACAGTGGTTGAGAGTCCGCCTGCCGATGCAGGGGACACGGGTTCAAGACCCGGTCCGGGAAGATCCCACATGCCACGGAGTGGCTGGGCCTGTGAGCCATGGCCGCTGAGCCTGCGCGTCCGGAGCCTGTGCTCTGCAACAGGAGAGGCCACAACAGTGAGAGGCCCCCGTACCGCAAAAAAAAAAAAAAAAAAACAAAAAAAAACTATGGTCCTTTTATTCAAACAGAAAGTCACAAAAATTATAATCATCCTCATCAGTTCACTCAGTCCCATGTAATTAATTTTTTTTTATCTTGATCTTTTGTTAGCACTTTTATGAATTCATCAGTTTTCCATTAGAGTTCTGAAAATGCTTATTCATTCAGTTTAGCAGTATAGTCAGTTACCAGAAACCTGTACTTGTCAGAGTCTTTTCCATGAATTCCTTGAAGATGAAACCCTTTTATAGGAAAATATTTGCAAAAGCATCAGAGTACCCCCAGAACTGTCTGTAAATGACAAAAGACTTAAAAATGACCACAGTTAAAGATTTGATGAAAGTTCATAATAATGCAATTGACAACAGAGGCAAAAAATATACAAATCAATTTTCACTGCAAAGTAAAGGAGCTGTTACAGTGGAGGATTACTGGACTGAATGTCAATATTATGACATAGTATGAGTGTTTCGTGTTTGGTAATTGCAATCATTTTTGCTTTTGTTGTGGTCATCCATTTACGATGCTTGGTGTCAGTTTATTTATCTCTTGTAAGAATAAAATACAGTGTGTGTGTGGAAAAAAAAATGAAAATAATATTAAATAAAAAATAAAAGAAACCCCAAAAACTATGGTCCTTCCTCACGTACCTTTCTAACTAATGGACCAACCTAACTAAAGGTGATTTAGAATATCAGTGGCCATTATGGGAAGCTTTTTTTTTTTTTTTTTTTTTTTTTGCGTTATGTGGGCCTCTCACTGTCGTGGCCTCTCTCGTTGCGGAGCACAGGCTCCGGACATGCTGGCTCAGCGGCCATGGCTTATGGGCCTAGCTGCTCTGCGGCATGTGGGATCTTCCTGGACCAGGGCACGAACCCATGTCCCCTGCATCGGCAGGTGGACTCTCAACCACTGCGCCACCAGGGAAGCCCTATGGGAAGCTTTTGAAATCCCCAAACTTACTTTTCTTGAAACTGAATTGGGCAACCATAGCTCTAAAATTTCCAAAAACTGAATGTAATACGTACTTCAATTGGTATTTTGAAGCTTCCAAATGTTATCAGGAGCCTAAAATTGCCTCTTTGCAAAATAAGAGTTTTAAGATTAACTGAGGCAGGGCTTCCCTGGTGGCGCAGTGGTTGAGAGTCCGCCTGCTGATGCAGGGGACACGGGTTCGTGCCCCGGTCTGGGAAGATCCCACATGCCGCGGAGCGACTAGGCCCGTGAGCCATGGCCGCTGAGCCTGCGCGTCCCGAGCCTGTGCTCCGCAACAGGAGAGGCCACAACAGTGAGAGGCCCGCGTACCGCAAAAAAAGAAAGAAAAAAAAAAAAGGTAACCATGTGCTTTATTAAGGCCAGCCAACTAATAAAATCGTATCTCTTTAGACTTGTTAAAGTGATATTATATGCTTGTATGAATTCTTTGATTTTTGGTTCTATATCCAAACAAAACTTTGTGGCTCAGCTAAGGGCACAAAATGAAGAAAGTTAAATAAATTGCTACCTTGAAAGAGCCACAGTTTGCTAATTGTCCAACTTATGTGCATTGGGAGTATTCGTTATACCTTGCTATTGAATGAAGTATTCATTTAAAGTTCTTTTTAATATCGACTCAGCTGTCATGTCCTTAACAGCAGAATCGTTTCAGATCACTCTAGCTGTAACTTTACATTTGTATTCAACTCTTTAACTTACTTGACTCATGACTACAAGACCATGAAAAAATTATTACTTTTAAATTTAAGGCAAACTTAACAAAATTCAAAATTACAGTTTTGTCAAGGATGATGTCACTGGCTCATGTATCCACTACATTTGCCATTCAACTATGTGTTCAAATATAATTTACTTAATGTCATTCCTCCCACCTAAAACTTCATTCTATTTTTTAAAAATCTCCAAATATTGTTGTACCTACCTACATGGAACTACTACTGATCTGATTAATTTGCTGAGCAGATTTGGCTTCAATTTGATGATTACCTGATTTAGCAACTAGGATTACTTTCTAGGTATTACTGAGAAACCACGTAATTGATCATAAGTCCACAGGCCCTTGGAGTAGAAAAATCAGTTTATGCCTAAAATAAATTGGGAAAGGGGAAAAAAAGTAAAGAATTACTGTGACCAAGGTATTGGCTTGGGTTACTGATGCACAATGAACTCAGATAGCTCTCTGATAGGCAGACCCTAAGGAGTGTGGGAAGAACTAAGTTAAATTGTCTGGCAGGAGCCTTGCAACTTAGTGGTTGACCCAATCTGTATTCAAATCTCTTACAATACAACCATATAGGCAACATCTTTAGAATGTAAAACGAAAGGAAAGAATCGTGTTTCTTAGTAGAAAAAAATATCTAAACATATTCAAGGAGAAACCTGGGATTAGGAAAAATGCAGAATGTTTACATTTGAGATGACATCTAGAATGTCAGAAGTTTAAGATATCAGGGATTCTATACTTTCTTTTCTTTGGGAGGGGGGAGATTTGAATGTCTATGTTTATTGTGTTTAATTTCTAAATGTGTTAAATAGAATATATATACATTTTAGATTCTACAGTATGTAATTCATGATATACAGAGTAGAAAAGAAATCTTTTGTGCTTATCAATGCTGTTGTCTGGATACAGATGATTGTGGTTGACTCCTTGAGTCAAATTGATAAAGCACTTCAAGAGACCATAATGACTAGTAAAAAGCCAGCCTTGCAGACATGAGACTTTGAATAGTAGTGAGGCATCCTTCTAGGGACTTGGGAATACGGATCAGCAAATTAGCTCATTAAGAATTTTGCACCTTTAACATAACTGAATTTAAAACTGTGGGAATAGTAGCTCAACTTCTCTGGCTAAAAATACACTTGGAAATCCCACGGGCTAACTCTCCCTATCTTCTTAGTTGCCAAGTCAAGTCTGTTCTTCCTCTGCATTATGTTTCTGTCTTCTGTTTTCTACTCATGTTACTGACTTAGTCTGGATCCTCCTCTTTTCTTCTTAGACCCATAAAATCCTTCTAACTAGTCACTCAACCTTCAATCTTCCAGCAAACAAGATTCCTTTTTTTCTGTCCGCAAACTCACTTTTGAAAAATACTCTGTTCTGATGGGGGACACTGTTATACCTAAATAAAACTCTCACTGGGAATTCCCTGGCAGTCCAGTGGTTAGGATTCCATGCTTTCACTGTTGAGGGCCTGGGTTTGATCCCTAGTGGGGGAACTAAGATCCCTCATTCAGTGTGGCACAGCCAAAAAAAAAAAAAAAAAGATATGGGAAAACCCTCATATTAATACATAATTGGATAGTTTCCCTTTATATTTTTGAGTTTCCCTTTATATTTTTAAGCCATTTTAATGGCTTAAAATTCCTCAAATTGGATTGGGGTCTGTGTAGGGAAAAAGAACACACAGCACCATTTAATTACCCATCATCCCTACCTAGCTTCCTTGCTGTTGTGTTCTCTTGAGAGCTACTGTCCAAATTCTTCTTGGAAAGTGACAAAGGATAAAGTCAAAATAATTTCCTTTTTGTATGTATACTCTGGAAAAAAACTGCTGTAAAATGAGGCTGGTATCTTAATATCATATAACTTGGTGGTATTTCTAAACTTTTATATTTTGGTGCATTTTTTTATTTGTGTCTTGTGAGATAGTTTGCTTTTTAATGACCCATCTTTGGGAAGAGCAAATTGAGTTACTGGCCAAGGCTTTTATTCCTGGTAGCTGAACATGAAGGAATACAATGGGAAAGAAGGTGACTGCTAACAGATGCCTGGAAAGAAAACACCTATAGATATTTCTAAGTCCCCAAATTCTCAGTATTTTCAATATTTTTAAGGTCAGTAGGTGAGATTGAACCTTCTATATTATAATTTAATTTTAACATTTTGTGATTCCTTCCCCCAAACAGGACTAAAATATTTATTTTAACCAATTTCTTCTGAATATAGATAGTAATAGAGAGGAAAAGGCCATGATTTGCTTAGCCCTGAGTTATGCATGCTATTTCCATTACAAGAAGGGCTCAAGATGCTGGGGAAAAAGTCATCCCCAGCCCCAGCTCCAACACCTTCTCCTCTATTCTCCACCCCAACCTAAGGTTGTTAATGTTCACACTTCTTGGTCTGCATGTCAAGAAAAGCTTATCCAACATCCACTGAATTAGGCTATTGTGTACTTCTTGTCTATTTGAATCTGGACAACAAACCTGTACCAAAATTGAAAAAATTTCTGCGCTTTCCGAATAACCTTTTCTCACAAAGAAGCGAAAAAAGAGAAGTTTCCCTTTTAAAAGGCCTACTGAGAGAAAAGAAATCACATTGTTCATTTCTAATTGTTTTGATTATGCAGGAATGCGTCTAGCAATTTAAATGCATACTTTACAATGAGGGACCCATAGTGGTTGCCATATAAAGAAAAATTTTCACGAACTATGTAATTTAGAGCTATGCTATATTGCCTTAGGAACAATAAGGACTATAAAAATTTTTGTAACTATCTAACCATCTAATATATATTTTGGTCTCTCTCATGCACTCCATTGCAATGTGTGTGTGTGTACTTTGTAAATTATAATTTGTATTCATAATTTGCCCATCTTTAGTTTTTCTGGATTGGGTGTTCCACTATACCTGCCCCAAATGGCCATGCTATATCTGTTTGCTGAACAGGCATTAATATATTACAATTCTGTTACCACATGGAGACAAACAACTAAACTTTCCAAATGAAAGAGGTCTGTGTGTATTTCTTTGATGGCAGCAGCAGAGTGAAATTTAGGAGCAAACCCTCTCAAGCAGCCAATCTCTGGGGAAAATGCTCCTAGACATAAAGTGGGTAGCAGTAATTTTAAAGGGAGAAAAATAGGACAGTACTGGGTAAGGCCTACATGAAAGAAGAGAACACATGGACCAGCAGGCTGGCCCAAAATATTGGCCCAGATTATTGCCCAGGGACACAGAATTTGAAAGGCATTTGAGCTTTTCTCAGTAGCTGGTGTTGTGAAAAGAGCACCCGGACGTAGTAGGACAACTTGGGTGTATAAGAAAGTTACAGTGTGAGCACTTTTGTTAGCTCCTCTGAGACTATTTCCTAGTAGACAGTGTTAACAATCACAGTTCTACCCTGCACAGTTATCATTATTAAAGGAGATAATGTTTTTGGTGCACAGGAGGGCTTAGTGTATGTTGGGTAAAAATGCTTTGGCTTTAATCAACTAAATTGGACATTTTCTTTATCACTTATTAAAAAAATAAGCCATTATTCCATTTTTATTGAAAATCAATACAAATTTCAAAAAGATTAAAAAATGTTTGAAAATTATAAAATAGTTGAATATATATATATATATATATATATATATATATAGATACACACAACAAGGTTAAATTTACCACAGAGGTTTTTTTAATTGTTCTACAGACTGCAGCTGGTGAGGCAATTGAAAATACCTATGTTGCCCTCTAAGTCTTATTCAGGTAGTAAGGGTATTTGCTATGATATAAGCCCATTTAAGGAATCCCACTAAGGGTAAAGGACATGTTTGTATTCACTGCAGGTAGTGCCTTAGAATTTCAAGTCAAACACTTAATTGGGTTTATTGTAACGAGAACAGTTTTGTGAACCAAAATACTATGATGTTGATTAAGTAGAAGACATTGTGAAACCCAGGGTCTTCCCTGGAACAAATCCTTTCCCTGTCGCCTGTTTCCTGTTCGTAGGAAACAGGCTTCATTCAGCCTCTGAGACCTTCCCTGAGTTCCAAAGGGCAGATTCAACAGTTGCTAATCAGGGAAGTGAGGGAATGCAGAAGCAAAGGACGAGCAGTCAAGAAACAGTAGTGCAGCGATTAAAGCGGTATCCTGATTCTTGCTTAAAGAATATATATAACACTTTGAGTTCTTCTGCTGGAACTAAGGCCCACACTCAGGTGGAAGATGGTAACTTCAGGCTGAGCCCAAGATTCCTGGAGCACCGCCCTGTTACCTCATCATCAACCAATCAGAAGAAAGTCACACACCCTGCCGCCCTCACCCTAAATTTTCCCTGTAAAAACTTTTCAGGGAATTTGAGTTTTTTGAGCATGAGCCACATGTTCTCCTTGCTTGGCCCTGCAATAAAGCTTTCTCTGCTCCAAACTTCAGCGTTTCCATTTGTTTGGGCTCACTGTGCACTGGGCATAGGAACTTGGTTCAGTAAAGGCTCTGTCTTGACTTGCTGATGGCTCATTATTTTAGAATGGTTAGCAAAATTGTTAACACATATCTTAGACTGTAAGAGGAAATAGAGAAAAAAAAAGAAGACAAGTGATATTTGAGTAATTTTGACAATTATAAAACAAGCAGCAGTAGTCAACTGCACAGAGCTGGGACCTGAGTGGGAAGGAGACAGGTGGTGTTCCTCAATCCCACACTAGCTGACCCCTGAGAAGGACACAGAAAATAAAAAGGGAAGAACAGGACATAAAGTCTGGGCAATGAAAAAAGCTGACAAAACAATTTACTTAATTTCATACTAATATTGACCAAACCAGATTCTTTTTTTTTGTTCCTGAGATAATTTTGTTTTTAATTGAAGTATAGTTGATTTACAATGTTGTGTTAGTTTCTGGTGTACAGCAAAGTGATCCAGTTATACATATATATACATATTCTTTCTCATATTCTCTTCCATTATGGTTTATTACAGTCTATTGAATATAGTTCTCTGTGCTCTACAGTAGGACCTTGTTGTTTACCTATTTTATTATTATTATTTTTTTTAACATCTTTATTGGAGTATAATTGCTTTACAGTGATGTGGTAGTTTCTGCTTTATAACAAAGTGAATCAGCTATACATATACATATATCCCCATATCTCTTTCCTCTTGTGTCTCCCTCCTTCCCACCCTATCCCACCCCTCTAGGTGCTATGCGGCTGCTTCCCACTAGCTATCGGTTTTACATTTGGTAGTGTCTATATGTCCATGCCACTCTCTCACTTTGTCCCAGCTTACCCTTCCCCCTCCCCGTGTCCTCAAGTCCATTCTCTAGTAGGTCTGCATCTTTATTCCCATCCTGCCCCTAGGTTCTTCGTGACCATGGTTTTTTTTTTTTTAGATTCCATATATATGTGTTAGCATATGATATTTGTTTTTCTCTTTCTGACTTACTTCACTCTGTATGACAGACTCTAGGTCCATCCAGCTCACTACAAATAACTCAATTTTGTTTCTTTTTGTGGCTGAGTAATATTCCATTGTATATATGTGCCACATCTTCTTTATCCATTCATCTTTTGATGGACACTTAGGTTGCTTCCATGTCCTGGCTATTGTAAATAGTTCTGCAGTGAACATTGTGGTACATGACTCTTTTTGAATTATGGTTTTCTCAGGGTATATGCCCAGTAGTGGGATTGCTGGGTCATATGGTAGTTCTATTTTTAGTTTTTTAAGGAACCTCCATACTGTTCTCCATAGTGGCTGTATCAATTTACATTCCCACCAACAGTGCAAGAGGGTTCCCTTTTCTGCACACCCTCTCCAGCATTTATTGTTTGTAGATTTTCTGATGATGGCCATTCTGACTGGTGTGAGATGATATCTCATTGTAGTTTTGATTTGCATCTCTCTAATGATTAATGATGTTGAGTGTTCTTTCATGTGTTTGTTGGCAATCCAAAGCAGATTCTTTTATTTCTACCATCATAGGATTTTTTGAGAAGATAAACATCAGTATAAGGTATGACTAGTAAAATCTGGTCTTTATTAAAAGACCAGCTGTTTTTATTATATTCTTCTCTATTAAAAGCTAATCTGACTGATTTAATGATTTTAATACTCTTTAGTTTTGAAAACTTTCAGTGTTACAGGAACATTTCAAAAAATAGAATAAAAAATGACCATGTATCCCTTCACCCAGATTTCTCACATCCTAACACCTTCGTTTTTCCCTCCCTTCCTTCCTCCCTTCCTTTTCTTCCTCCATCTTTCCTTCCCTCCTTCTCTCTCTCTTTCCTATCAAATCTGGAATCACATGTTGAATTTAGTTTTCCACTTAATCTCCTTAACTTCAAACAGTTCTTTGGTCTTTGTTTTTCTTGACTTTGAAATTGTTTTGAGAAATACAGGTCAGTTATTGTGTAGAATGTCCCTCAATTAGGGTTTATCTGCTGTTTCCTCATGATTATATTTCCTCAGCTTATGAATTTTTGCAGAAAAATCATAGAAGTAATGTTGTTTTTATCTCAGTGCATCGTAACAGGGGGCACTTGGTTGATCTGTCCCGTGACTGTTTGCCAGGTTTTTCTACTACTAACTTATTTTCCCTTTCCAGTTAGTAAGTATAAAGTAGAGAGATTACGTTGAGACTATGTGAAATCCTGTTTTTCATCACACTTTCATCCACTAATTTTAGTATCTGTTCATGATTCTTATCTGAAACAAATATCAATTTTACCACATTTTATTATTAGTTGGAATTGGCTGTAAGAAAAAGGTTTTCTTTCTCCCCAATTTGCATTCATTCATTCCTTCCTATCATTATAGCCTCATGGGTTCTTATTTTATCCTGGGGGTTATCATCTTTTACTATTATTATTTATTTTGATGCTTAAATTGTCCCATATTTGGCCAGTGAGAGTCTCTCCATACTGGTTCCTATGTCATTTTGACATGTATCCATCATCTTTGAGCACATTTTTACTTCTCTTTGATGCAGTAAAATAGCATGTTTTGCAAGAAACCTCTAATAGTTGGGGTCTTTAACTTCCTTTTGGTTAAAATTTTTGAATAGTGTTTTCATATATAAAGCAATAAAAAATATTTAGTAATTACAAAATTAAGTAAACTTACAAAGTAATTTAGTAAAATGTATTAATTAAGATTACAAAAATTAATTACAAAGATTACAAAAAATTTTAGTACTTTCAAAAAACAGAAACTGAAGCATCCTGAATTTTGGAGTATAGGATATCTCATTTGTGAAAAAGTGGCATATAATGAGGTTAAAACTGCTAATCTGGAGCAACACTAATCTCACCAATACCACATATAGAAGTACCAACACCCCATTACACACACACACACACACACACACACACACACACACACATACACACATGCACACATCAAACAAAACAGGTAGCGATAATAAATCTATAACTCTCCCTAGCAAAGAATAATTTTAATGACTTAAAGTTTGAGGATTATGGAAATAGCTGGTAGTTTGAATAACCTAGATGATGCCAACAGAATAAAATAAAGGCAATAAGGAGAACAGGGGAACAACTCCTTCCTTGAACACTTCAAATGTACTTTGAAAACTGTAAAAGACAGGAAAGATATATACAAGATGGTTTATTTAGCACCCAGTCTCTGGGTTATCTCTACCTGAGCTCTTGCCAAAGTGTATTATCACTGGTGTATAGGTCTATCTCCCTGAGTAAACAGAAACCATCTTTGTGTTCCTGACACTTAATTACCATTGAATAAATATTCCATGAAACAATCCATAAATAACAAATGAATGAATTTCCTAGTAGAACTTTTATCACTATGCTCTCTTGCCTGATGGAGCATGTAGCTAAATTTGTATAGTGCCTTCAGTTGATTGTCAAAATACCCTAGGAATGCGATAATATTAATATACACTATTGTAATACATTCAGAACCCCCTTTGTCCGTTTTGAATAAAAACTTTCTTTTAAGAAAAAGCCTAAGCACTATAATAAACTTGAATATTCCCTTTAAATCTCAAAAGTCACCAAAATACTACAGTCATTGCAGTTAGCGAGAACCTGGCTTTGATTGCATCACTTCATCACTCTCATCCACTGATTTTTCTCTGCAGAGGACCACTGTTCTTTGGCTTGCTTAAGTGGTCAACTTCTACTCAGTCTCCAGGGCTCAGCTCAAATATTATTGTTGGGAGAACTTCAAACACAGCTAGTCCACTTTCCTCTAAATGCCCAGTTTACTCTGGACATTCTTTTGTAAGTATATACGAACACTGGATTGTAATTATTTGTTTGTCCCTATCCCCAGATGGGACACAGTACCATACAAATAGTAGGTGTACAGTAAATGTTTGTGAAGTTAAAGATGGCTCTTTCTAAGTACCTTTGATTCTAGGAAAAAATAGTTAAAAATACATATGGCAAGAGAGAATTAGTTAATGATTTTTTTATGCAAGCCTAAATATGCATATAATTGGACTATCCTGGTTTACAAATACCAGAAAAATCTAGCACCATTCCTGATGTTATATAAACACAATCACTAAGTAAAAACTGAACATTCACAAGATAAACCTAGTGAAGGTAATATGTTTACTCTCCTCTAATACAATTATCCATGATTATAGGCATAATAGTTAGATTCAAAGGCGAAAACCAAGAATGCTGTAAGTATTCTACAATAAATGATCTAGAAACATATGTCAAAAGAGAAGTCTCAGGTTAAAAGTAGTGAAATCTGCAATATAAAGAAAATTACACTAACTTACTTCCCAATAATCAGATCTCTGATTAAACTTGAATGAAAATCCAAATGTCTCACTCCTGCAAATTTTAAATTATAACGATTTTTTAAAAACCTAACGTTTCCTAGGAAGTTTCAATTAGTGGTTCTTCAAAGACAAGCTTGTGAACCCTAGATTAGGGCCATATGGCATGCATTTTGGAGCAGCTGCTAAGTGTATACATAAAGGCACTAGAACAGAGACCCAAAATATCCTAAGGCAAATCTCTAATTCCAGAGTCCAAGGTAGCAGCACCAACAGCCAGCCTAGGGTAATCTTATTTACTGATGCCAAAGGGATATACGATAGGTCTTGATTAGATGTTAACAGTAAATCCACCTAATATTGAAAACTGGCATAAATCTTTGCTTTTGGATTCTACTGAAGCCTAAGTAGCTTGGTGATATTGGCCCCTGCAATGCATCAGAAATATTGCCTGAAGCCCCAAATCTATTGCTGTGTTAACCAGTGAAGGCTCATCATAGAGGAAATTATTCGTGTAACTTGGCTTTCAGCTGAGAAATTCTTCAAAAGTTTTCCTAGCCCAGCAATTTTTACAGTAGCTAATATGGATCTTCAGCTTAGAGGGTCACGGAATACTGTTTAATAGCGAAGGAAATATTGAAACAAGTAGAAGGTCAGTTGAGAAGAAGCAGTGATCTGAATCTCCCCCAGGGTGCCCTCACATTAAGCTTGGATTTGTAATTGAAAATAAATCTTTCATGTCTGGGTGACAAGTCCGAGGTCCTGTCCCGGGTGCAGTTTTCACGAAGCATTATATTTTCCAGCTTGAAGTCACTGTCCTTTTCAGCTGCTTTTGACCTGCAATGTTACAGTAGGCTGTTGGCTGCCAAGTGATTAGCTGTTCAAGAAAAAAGTGAAACTAATCACCGTATTAATGTACATGAGGTGAAATGAGAAAGAACCTGAGGCTTGGAGGCACAGAGACTGATGTTACAAGCTGTGCAGCGAGGCATACTCCCCCGGATCCGGTGGCAGAATCAAACCCCAGCGAGGAAGGGTGACATTTGGCAGAGATGCTGCAAGAGACAGTTGCTGTGGGTTGAAGTGACAGCTTGACTTTCTTGCACTTAAATGTAAAGAGTTAGTCCTCTTTTCAGAGTAAAAAGAGCATCCTGTTATTATGCCACTTAGCAAAAGGCATACAAGGGCAGAATTCAAGTTTTTTTTTTTTTTTTTACTTTGAGGTTTGTAAGGGAGCCACATTGAAGAGAAAGTATGATTAAAAAAAATGCTAACTTACAAAGTACTTCTGCATCAATTTGTAGTTTCTGAGAAACCTATATATAGCCTATCTTCCCTCTGTTAGAAATACCCCTTCTTTCTCTTAGAGAATCAGATAATTGTGGAGATAATTAATATCACGAATATGAATCTTTTAATGAAAATTAGTTCACTGAATCAACATTCATTGGGTACCTACTTTTTCCCAAGCACTCTGCTTGTTACTCAGTGTACAAAGTCTAATAAGACATGTTCTCTGTTATTCAGAAAGTTAGGTTTTATTCAAACGTCTCTTGAATATATTTCTTGGCCTTCCTGCAGTCTCAACATTGAGAAAGTATGTGAAAAAGATTCTTTGGAATCTATGTCTGGGAAATCAGAATGTCTGGGGAAGGAGCCCAGAATCTCCATGTACACTAAAATTTGAGAATTCTGATGTCTTAGAGGTAAAGAGTGTAAGGAATTCCTACCAAAAATATTAGGGCTGGAAGGAATGTTAATAACTAGTGTAACCACACAATTGTACAGATGAGAAGCTGAGGATCAGAGAGTGAATATAAATTGCATGATGTCACACAGCTGTTTAGGACTCCAGGTTTCCTATCTTCTAAGCCCCATGCTTGCAAAGGGTAAGAAATAGGTGGATTTCTTTACTCAAACTTATTCACTACCTTGTCTGTTTCCTCTTCTTTTTGCTTTACTAATCAACTATTTCCATGTAATAGTGTTTTGTGTTATAGGACTATGATGGCAAAAGTTTGCTATATGAAGCTATGTGCTCTGTTGACCTGTTCTCCAGACTACCTTTCATCTGCCCTTTATTCTAGACAAGAAGGGGTATTTACTCATGCAAAAATCAGTTCTCCCACAACAAAAAATGAATGTGTGAAGCCTATTCTATGTACCTTTATTAATTTTTCTTGCAGTTAAGAATGCCGATTATTATCTACAAATTATCCTTACATTTCCAAAGGAAAGGAAAAACTGGATTTTAAAATGTGGGGCAATAAAATCCTTAATATTACTTTTAAAGTTCTAGCTACCTTGGGAAGAAAAGTTCTCTTATCAACTAATTTTATTATTCTCTTTGCTAGGAAATTCTTTTCAGAGTTGAAATATCTATGTAGTTCAAGCCAGTTTCCTTTTGTTCTGCACTCTGAGATGCTAAACATCTGGTGGGTTCTTCTGGCAGGATATTCAAGGAAAATCTTTACTCTTCAGGCAAAATAATCCAAATTCTTTTTGGTCTACATTATATGAAGATATTCCCCGGCTCTTATACAAATGGATAAATACATAATATAGATGAATATTTGTTGATCAGAGCCAAGTTATAATAGTTTAATTTGCAATTTATTTGAATAAAGTTAATTATAACAAAAGCAATGTTATAAATTCTACAGAAAATAATTTGCTTTCTAGGTTTTTCACCTCTTATCCATGCCAAGAGAAAAATCATCATGCAGCATGATAAGGATTTTTTTCAGCTTATCTAAGAGGAGAGGCCGCTGGCATACTGCATTTGACCAGCTCTGCCCTGGTACCATAGGGTTGCACATAAACAGGGCCACCTGTGTGAGGAAATTGTCGCAGCACAAGGGAGTTGGCCTGCAGGGGGCGCCTTTTTCTAATTTGCACATAAGTGCATTATGAGTTAGTGGTAGCTGGTCCAAGAGGTCCACAACACGCTTCCTCCAATTGTTTAGGATTATATTTGTGTGTAAACAGGCTTAGACTCTTTCCCTACCCCACGATTCTTACAAAGAAAAAAAAATTATACTCTGCAAACTGTTCCAATATTAAATGCACATTATTTGTAAAGTTTTCATTTCTTAGTAATCATTTCTGTGAATATTTTAGAGTTATAAAAATAACAGTTTTCTATTTTATACATAGTTTCTTTGTGTTTCTTAAAATTAGAGTTGGTTAATATTACTAGCATCAAAGATAAAAAATGCCACCAAAGCACACATGGTGGGCTGACTCATAAAAAATAGCCCCAGTTACAGGTGCAAGTTTGGCAATAGAGCAAACCTTGATTTCCTCCTCAGCTGAGCTGGTATAGTTATACAGTGGTAAAACAAAAAAGCCCTTTCCTTATTAAAAACAGCATGTCAGATCCTGCCCAGAGAAACTTCACTCAGAGGAACAAGTACGGCTCCGAGGGTAAGAAGGGGTGATCAATGTTTGATTATATATATCCCAGGTCACAGCTGCTCCTTTCCTGAGCTGGGCCACAGCTCCTCTTAAATTATTTGTGATCAGAAGTAAAGAATGTTAATTTCTCAAACTTCCAGACCCAGCACCAAGTCTGTTCCACTAGTATGACCTCCTTCTCCTTCTCTTTTTTTCAGCCTCTTTGATTAAGCCAGGTCAGACTTCTATTCCTTTTTTTTCTCCAGAGTCTTCCTCCAGGCTTTCAGTTAAGTCGATGTCCTACTTGTGTTTCCTCTACCATCTGAAAGTTTCTCTGCATTAGATTCTCACTCCTCAAGCCGCCATTTTTTCTTTTAACAAAACCCTTTCCCCTGCACACAAATAAACCCCTTAATTTAAACCAAATAAATAAAATTTAAAATATTTTAATATATATTATAATAAATTATGTGTTTTTATTTTAATACATATATAATTATAATTATATATATATATATGGTCTTTCCAGAATATGGACTAATTACATGATTTTTAGTAATACCAATTCTAATACTATGTAGAAATTAATAATAATTCTTGTCCTATGTAATATAACTAGAATTTATTGAGAACCTTACACTATTCTAGGCTCTTGGCTAAGTACTTTGCATACCATGTTTCATTTAATCTAGATAATGACCCTGAATAGTAGATAAGAGTTTGAGGTCACCTAGTGAGTTATTGACAGAGTAAGATAAAGGTTTTGTCCTAAAAAAAAAAAATGCACTTAATATTTTGATAAAGAAGTTTGCCTTTATGTATGATCTTTTTTTAAGCCAAATATTCATCTGCTGTAGCAACCTAAAGGAAGACTTTTCCTGGGCTTCTAAGCATTTCTCTTCTGAACACTTAACTTTTTTCTCCCTTAACAAATCATCCAACCTACATAACCTCCTTTTCTTCCTTGATAATATAATCTTCTCCTTTCTATAGGTCACACATTGGAACAAATGCATGATCCATTTGTGAACAATGAAACACAGCAGCCTCCTTCTTACGATACAAAAGGCACAATCAGAGAAGAGAAAAATAACGAAGCAAAAAAGGAAAGTGAAGGAAACTCCTCTGGTTTTAAACATAACTCAAGAGAAAATTTGTCTTTCATCAAAAGTATTTCCGGGCTAATGACTTGTGGTTTCTTCAGCCTTCATGTAAGTAGAATAGGACTCACTTTTCATAAAGTAGGTAAGTGGATAAAGTACTTATTCATTTCTACATTAATTTTAAAGGGAATGTGAAATAGCTTCACTTGAAATCAGCACTCATCTCAGAGAAAGCCAGCTGTCAGTCAGAGCTCCTGGGGACAGAACTGTCTAGTCTTATTTCAAGGAGGGGCTATCTATGTTCCCTGGTCATGTAACTTAAAGAGACTGGCATTGGATCTTTGCCTGAGTGCTCCATTCTTCGTATCTTCTATATAGGACCATACGGTTCTGGCGGGAGGGGGCTCTCTTAATTATATTCATAACATACCTTATAGTTCAGCTCAAGGGAGAATGCACTGGAGCATGTGCAGGCACAACGCTGGGCACCGAGTTTAGAGAGGCATGGGAAATAAGCAACACATACATTGGAACAATCACATTATAATAAAAATGAAGGACGAAATGCAGTTCTCAGCTTATTGCTGTTCTTAAATGAAGCAGTGACAAAATATTAAAGGTAGGGGAAGGGCACTATCCATAACAGGTATGTTTTTAACATCTAGAAACTAGGACTTCAGGTGTACAACATTTTATTCAGAGTCTAAGGCTGTACCATTAAGAGACAAATATATGCGCACTAATACAACTGTTACATTCCCTTGAGGGCTCCTTACACTGTCATCTGAAACTTTCCATTGTATGGAGAGCCCTCACAAATCTTTTGGACATGGAAAAGCCACAGAGTAGAGGGCAGAGAAGCAAGGGTGGGGAAAATGACATTATGGAAGTAATATAAAGAACTCTAATATCAAGGCTGTATATGGGATTATAGTGTCCATTTTTGGTTCTAACCTCCCACGCTATAATCTGAAATACAATCTTTATATTAGAATTCTTTATTTTGCAGTATGTCCCCAGTACACTTCCTAACAAACCATAAGTACTCAATAAATGTGTGCTGAATTGGTGACTGTACATATTTATTGTGGATAATCTTTATAAATACATGACTCTTCCATATTAGACTATAAACATTTGAATGAGATTGAGGGGAGAGAAAAAAATTTCAGCTTTGTATCCCCTGCCAGCCTTTAGCACACAGTAGGCCATGATTTGTAAAATGATACAACGTATAAATGAATTTGAGTATCATTTCTCCTAGCCAGTTTGGGGTCTTGACTTTGCTGTTCCCTCTGTGCATCCCCTCACTTGCTAATGATCTGGCTGAACTCCACTTGCAAATCTGAAGGTGGAGCTGGAAGCCTGGCCCCTACCAGATCCGAAACTGAACTGACTGTGCAGTGATCCACGTTGCTTGCTAACACAGCCAGTGTGAATGATTGAGGCATTCCCGGTCTGTTTATTTCTTGTGTACAGACACAGGCTAAAAACATGTCCTGTGGATGATTATGTTTTCAAGAATCTGTAATTTACATACGTCACACATTGGCAAATTTTCAGGCAAATTTATAGACACTCTGAGTCCTTATTCAGATGAGGTCAGACATTGGAGCAAAACAGAGCAGTAGCCATCGCTGTGGAGCCTGAAACAGCTAGTCTTTCACAGCCGGGAGGTTTCCGGCTGAGATGGCTGTTAGTGACTTCCTGCCATAGCTGTGATGGACTGTTGGCGTAGGCTTGCTATCTCATCTTCTTTATTGGTGACTGATGAATGCAAGTTGGTCTAGCTGACAGCTGTCTACTACGCAGGGATTATAGATAACTGTGAGTCAAGTTAAAAGATCGGAGAGACTTCCCTGCTGAACTGATAAAATCATTTAGATAAGAAGTCTGAATAAGAGGTAGAGATGTGAGAGAGAGCTGGGACGAGAGAGACCTGTCACAAGGCCCTTCGTACAGGTTTTGAGAAACAGACTCTTAAGAGAGAAATGGAGGTGGTCTTTTCTTTCAAAGACATTGAATATACCTTCTGCCAGATAAGGATGAAGAACCCATGTTAAGAAGAAACTCAATGATTGGTTAGCCTGTTGAAGTGAAGGATTATTTGTACAATTTCCAGGAATTGTGTATTCCTAGGGCTTACCATAAAATAGGCTCTCAATAAAAGTCCATGGACTTGAACTGAAAATGGACACAGTACTGTCAAGACTAGAGAATCATATTTGATGCTGGTCTCTAAGTAATGCCTAAAAACATGGACGATTCATAAATTTTAGTGGCATTATAAAGAAGCATAGATAATCTTCCCTAATGCATGATTGATTTACAGTAATTTAGAGGCTTAAGATGTATCAATCTTCAGACTTGGAAATGCTCCAATTAAATAGGCTTTTGAGCTATTGGTTCTTGAGGATTATTCTGGCCCATATGCCTACCTGGCCCATAACATAATACTGTTAAGGATCGATGGGCATTTAAGTTGAATTAGCTCAATTTACTTGTCACTTTCCTAAGGTAGACTAACCATGCTCTCTTTGGTTCCGACTGATTCCATCCAACAGTGTGGCCCTGCTGATTATCAAGAGCCATTTTTCTTCACTGCGAGAAACCTAACCACCCATTCATTCATGAGTGTGATTCCTCTAGAATCAAGAAAATGTCTTATTAAAACTGAAACTAGGGCCATCCCAGTGAGATTTTTACTAAAGCATAGCCTTGCCTATTCTTCCCACAAAATTTCGTCTGTGTGTGGAAAGCTGGATTTGCAATTATAACCAGTTGGATTAAGAGATAAAATCATATATAGAGCAACCAATACAACTGAAAGATGAATGACTTCATTTTCATTAAATTGGACTAGGCAAAATAGATAAGTAAGCGTGTGGTGGGAATCTTGCCATTTCCGCATTTCTTTTAGAGCTTTTTGCTTTCTTTTAATCTCAGCAGGCCTTAACCAGGGTCAGCACTACCACTTTCATTTCTGAAATACTTGTTTTGGGACTAGCTAAATAATCTGATGAATGACTATTGAATGCCTAGGAGCCACTTGGTGTATATCCCTAGGGCTTATCACATAATAGGTACTCAAATATACCTTGAATTGAATAAAAAATGGGCACAATTTTGTCAAGGCTAGAAAATCACCTTTGATGTTAATCTCCAAGTAATGCCAATTAGGTTCCATACTAGATAACATATTAGGTTACCATACCAGGTAACATTTTCATGTAATAGGAGACTTTTGGATATAACATTCAGAGCTGGTTATGAGTCTTAAGAATGTGAAAAGAAATTGGGCAGAATATTTGACTCAAAACATAAATTGATCAATTTGTCCATATAGAGAACTTATAAAACTTACTTTTAGAAAACACCTAGAGGTATAATCCTTGATATAAATAATATTTACTAGTAATATGGAGAATTAGGGAATAATTTCATCATTACTTTACAGCCTTTGTAGAGCTTGTATCTATATCTGTTCAGTTACTGTGTGTTTAGAGACCAGTTTTATTTTCCTCATGGTTTTTAATTCCAGGTAAAAACTATTCAAACAAGAATATTTTCCCAAGTGACACTGGCTAGAAAAAACAGAAGACCATAGTTTTAAATCAGTTGCCTATTAATATTCATCAGTTATTGGCAATATATTCTTCCAAGTTTTTAGAATTGATAGAATGGAATGCCTAATATAGGCATTCACTCTTGTTGCCCTTCCCCACAATCTCAACAGAAAGCTTAAGTCATGTTTCATATGTTAAACAACAGCAGCTATGTAGAATTAGTTTAAAACAATAGGGTGGTTGTCTTTTGAATTAAATATCACGGGGACTGTAAATGCCACTTTGAAAAAAAATGAGTGCTATGAATCTACGCTTTCCAAATGGAATCTGGGGAGATTAAGCTACTGCTGGCTGCACATCTGTTACACAAAACAGCTGCATCAGGGGGTATGGATTAAAATAGCAATAGACTGTGCAGATGCTCTTTTGGCTCTAGAACATCCTTATAAAACACCTAGTCACACACAGTCTCCCTCTAATTTTCTATCAACAATTTAAATAAATACAAGATGTCAGACAATAGTCCCAGTTCAGGGAAAAAAGGGCTTCAATTCCACCCAAGTTAATTGAGGCTAGAATCATTCCTGTGATATCTATGACAATTTCACATTTGTGCATTTCAATTAAAGAATAATAAGAGTGCAAAGTAATTTAAACTCATAGATTAGACGTCTGTGAAAAATTACCGATTAACTGAAAGGTGGCCTCTGGAGTGCTCACCAAGCATTTTAATGGGGGTCTCTCTGTCACCTCTTGTCCTAATATCTGGTCAGAAACTAGGAATACTCTAAATCTGCCTTTTAAAAGATTCAATATACCTGTTTTGCACATCTATGACTTCGCCTTTTAAAAATTCTCCAAAACACACTGTTTTGCAGTAATAATTTTAATCTCCTCTTATATTTCTATTGTTTTCCCTACACTTTTTTTAAATTTCAATTCTTCAAGTTTTACTTAGCATTTTCTTCAATAAGGTGACAATAAAAAGACATTTGGGGGGGAATAATGTTGTTATTCAAATGTTCTGTATTGTATTTCCACCTCAATGAGCATACATAACTAACTCAATGAGGAAATGTGGTGTTCGTAGTAGAGACCAGATTCTTAATTACTGCTTTCTCCAAACTAGAATTTTAAGTCTTAGTTGATGATGATTATCATGTAGAAAGTTTTGTGCATAATATTTGACCATTTTAAACTCTCCACAAATTAAGCAGGAGGATTATCCCTTGATTATCAGCTCTCAAATCAGTACTATCTTCTTTAAGTGTCTAAAGACATAGTTAAGAAACATTAAATGAAGAAAAAAAAAAGACTAAAAATAGCTTTATTGAAATCATTACTCCCTTTCCCTTCTTCAGTGATTGTCTGAAGAAAAACAAACTAAAACATAAAGAAAACCTGCACTTATTTTATTAGGAAAGAAAATGGTCTACTTTCAGTTGTTAGTAATTTCTTCTAAGAGATGAAAGACCACAATTAAACACAAGTGAACCAAGTTGACTTTCCCCCTTTCTCTGTGATGATGGAAGTGTCAGAGAGCCTGGACCTAACAAGTCAGAAAATCTGGGTACTAAGGTGAGTTCTCCCACTTATTAGAGGTGTGAATTTCAGTGAATATATTGCCTCTTGTGAAACAGTGTTCTCTGAAGACTGGGACAACACCTCACTAGGTTGTTGTGTTGACTAAATGCATTAACATGTGTTGACCCCATGTGCTAAGGGCAGTTGTCATTTTTATAGGGTACTTTTCAAGTAGGATCCCAGAAAAACTTTTAAATGTTTATTTCTATCTGTAACAAATATTTTGTGGTTCTTTTTTTAAGAATAAGGAATTATATATACTGTAATTAGTGAGAGCCTGAAATATCACCAACCTAACATGACTTCCAGAGAACATATTAGGAAAGTTTAAAAAGAAGCTGGGACAGAAAAAATTATACAGAGGGGGATTTGAAAGAGATTTCGAGAAAGAAAAGACCCAGGGGTAGGGACCCGGCTAATCTAATGTTAGGTAAAAATTTCTGAGCTTACAGTCATGGTTCTGAGTTATGGTTCTGAGTTTGATTTGGAAGTCTTGCTTTGTGGCAGCCGCTTATTTATATTGCTGACACTGTTTATTTAAACCTGTCATTGCCATAGTGACTGTGGTCTCCAGCCTGCCCACCCACAAGCCTGAAAAGCCAGTTAAGTCATTCTGTGGGCCCTGGACCTGGGAACACAGACATGTTTAAAAGGAGGAATTTAAGTATGATCTTTGTCTTCCTTGAAGCAAAGGGTTATCAAAGCAGTAGGCAAAGGGCATACTTGTTTTAGAAATTAGAAATGTTTGTAAGTGAACATTTAAATACCCCAGTGCCTTGGGCCTGTTTAGATATTCTATTCAGCTTTGCAAGATTTGTGATTAAAAATGGTGTGTGATTAAAACAGGCCCAACACACCCTCTCTCAACTTTCCCTCAAATAATGAAAAAGACGTAGAGAAATAAAACACTTTAAATGACAATAAAAATCAAGTCTGAAAGTTAGACTATGACAAACATCTTGGAGAACTTTGAACTGATCATAAAGTTGATCAAACTGGATTTTATATATTTAACACCTATACATCATTTACAATATAGCTAGCAGTCTAAGCAACTTACAAATGTTGACTCATTCAATCCTGATTAATCTTATTAGGTCAGTAGTATTAACTGATAATTATTATTATCAGCTCAAACTCACACAGTTGATAAGTAGTAGAGCCTGGATTTGAACTCAGATGCTCTGACTCCAAAGTCCATGTTCAAAACCAACATACTCTGCTACTGTGAAAACCAGATAAAAGACTACTTTTTGGAGCAGAGTTGCAGTGCTGCACACACAGCCAAATTGGCAAGGATGTGTGTGTAGGTAGGTTTATTGGTTTAGAACCTGTCTCCCCAAAAGACTGTAAGATGCTTGAGGACAAGAGCTGTGCTGAGTTTGTTCTCTTATGTAAGTTAAGTACCAGGAAGGTGTTCAAAAATAATTTTTTTTGTATTGGCAAATAAGTGTATGCCTGAATGTTGGTTGCTTAGGAAACTGTTTCCAAGGACTCCTGTCTCAAAAGTCCAAGGTCAACACCTGGTGGTGAATTCATCTCTCTACTGCATGAGAACTACTTTAAAAATTTTTAATTGCCTCTGTTTTTTTTTTAATGAAAAAAGCAGTGCATTAAAGAAAACTTGAAACCTGTAAAAGAAAACAATAAAAACATAAAATGGAGAAAAAAAATCACTCAGTTATTACTAGAAAGACAGAAAAACTGTCTTAGGTTTGAAATAAGAATTTTCAAAAGATACAGAGGGCTGCAATTACATTTTCTAGTAATTAAAATGATTATAACAGGACTTCATTCACCTCTGCTTTTCTAGGTGGAAAATAAAGGAGAAAAAAAGATGTGGTGTTCAAAGCATTGTGTAACTCTCAACACTAAGTTTTGTAATTGTTAGCAACTGTTAGGCTAGGATAGCACCTGTTATTTTAAGTAGACACCAGATAAGTCATGCGAGGCCATCTTAGTTGTAAAGTGGAAGGTGTGGCACAAAGCGCACATCTTGGAAATTGGTGAAGTGTGGAAGCAGAAGACAAAGAGCTGAGGAAAAATGTAGAACCTAGTATCTCCCCTAGGTTGCAGAATTCCCTGACAAGACAGTTTCCACCTGGACTCCTGAGTTGGGACCGAAGTAGGGAAAGAACCATAAACTCTCTTACATATATCATGTACTTGAGTTCTTACTTTGTTTCAAGATGAATGCAGGTGTGGTATTAATTCCGAGCCCTTGAATATCTGAGAACAGGAATTTTGTTGTGTGTAATGTCCTTGGGTCACAATGTTTTTGCCTAAAACTCTGTGTGTGCTGCTCTGTTGTCTTCTGGAATGAAGTTGGATATAGGGCTTGATTTTTTTTGTTCCTTTCTAGGTATCCTATTGTGTGTTGGTTTTCTTTATATACTTTATTTGGGCGGGGGGTGAGAGTATGCATTTTTTCAGTCTTTGTAATTAAAAAAAAGTTTTAGGGCTTGTCTAAATGTGGGTATCTCTTTTTAGCCTTTGCTTGTAATAAGAAAAGCTCTCTCAATTTGGTTACTCATTTTTTTCAACTCAAGAAAATTCTTCCATAATACATTTCTTTATGCTTCTGTTCCAATTTTTATATCTTTCTTAGAAAACTCTACTATTCTAAAGTTAGTTTTCTATGTTTTTAACATCATACCTATCATTTTCTCCCTCCTCATTGCAACTCTAGTCTCTTTTTTCCCCTAGATTATAAGTGGGCTTTTAAAGTATAACCTCCACAGCAATGAATCAGTTTTCTACTGTATTGATTCTACTCTTTGTTAACATCAATCATTGTTGACTTAAAATCTGCCACTTTAATTCTCTTGATATCCTTCCTTATCTCACCACCCACTTTAAAATATCAGACTGATGTCTTTTATTTCAATTTATTTTTTCTAAGTTGATTTATACCTCTGTTGCAGAGGTAATATATTATACATTCTAGGAAGAATGTCAAATTTCTAAAATTATATTCTGGTTTCTGTATCATTTTCAAAGGTCTGCTTTTCTTTCAGTATGGCGATACCTTTCTTTTGCTTGATAATGTTTTTAAATAGGAAAATATTTTTTTAGTTTTGATGTTTTCTCCTTTTTTTTCCCTTGAGCATGGTATCCAGACCTGGAATCTGTCAAATTATGAGTTTTGACTTGTTCTTAGTCCTACTCAGTCAACTTTTCAACTGGCAAAATTCCCTTCTTAGATCTAAGACTGAATAGCTGGTTAATGAACGTGCTCCTTGACGACCTGGTTTTCAGCAGTTACAATTTTACAGACTGCCTCAGTCTCTAACATGCTAAAACACATAAAGAAATAATAACTATTGTATTAGCTAAGATTCTTTTAATTTATAAGAAAGGAAAATGTTTAAAGGAATCAAGCAAAAAAAGCAACAATGATAAAAGGAATTTATTGGGTCATATAATAAAATAACTAAAAAGTAACTGACATCATGCATGGGTTAATCCAAAGGTTTAATCTCCTCTACCATCAGGACCCTCTCTTGCATAAATTCTAGATACAAGCAGCCAAGAGGATATCAGTATAGTACAAATATGCTAGATGCCAGGATACAAATTCTCGGATTTGGGCAACACATTCTGCCTTTTAGCTATAGGTATGAAATGGGTATGTAACTAGCTGGTAGGTTATCAAAAATCAGAGCCAGGACATTTCACCCACCCTATTGAGTAGTAAATATTCAGTCAGTGTAGATGACGTTCCATTTGAGAATAAGAAAAGAAAATTAGAGACACTGAGAGAAAGAGACAGAGAGAGAAAATATCTGCATGACTGAGAGCCAGTGCTTATCTCTAAAAATTTTTACTATGGGGATTGGAAAACAAATATGGACAATACTACTTTGCATTCTTTGTGTGGTACAAAAATATATAGTATATGAAGTTGGATTAGGAAGTTATAAAGATAAAATAAGTCTGAACTGAAAATGCAATCTGCAAGGAGGAAGAAAAACTTAAGAAGCTCCCCTATAATAAAGCATAAAGGACAATAATACAAAAACAAAGAAAGGAAAGAAATTAGAGTTTGAGAAAATGGCTATGTAACCCGAGAGTTATAGATATACATTTTAGAGGAAAACATCATCAGGGCAATTGCAAAGAAGGCGATTAGCAAGTGCAAATTAGCAGGGCAAAAATTTAAGTACAATGATGATATTTCCCTGAGTTTAAACATCAGTATTATAATGGCCTAGAATAAAAAGAAACAAATATATAAACACCTACTAGAACAAAATGTTTGAATCACAAGTATAATTAATACATCCTACTGTCAACTATACAGGTAAAAAGGTTCCCCAGAAAGGAATGAAAGTCTGACTAGCAACTGACTACTTTGAGACATGAACTATCTGGAGACAACTAAAAAGGTGCTACAGAGTTTCGAGGGCAGGATATCAACCGATGGCTAAAAATTTTTATCCTAATTAAATATTTATGCACACATGAAAGCAAAAGAGTGAGAATTTCAGATATGCTTGGCTCAGAAATTATGTCCATTTTGCAGATATTACTTAAAGATGAATTCCAGCTGACTGAATGACGAATTAAAACTCAGAATTTAAAAACTGGAAAAATGTATCATTAAAGGACTGGTGTGATGTAAAATTATAAAACATAGTTAATACTCTAAGTAATTGTGGCTTTGGATAGACAAATGAATAAAACATAAAACATTACTGGAATAGAAGCTGTTTAAGCTGTAAATAAAAATTAATGTAAAATTTTAGGTCTAAACAAGTAGATAATATTAATAAGGCCTTTGAATGGAGGGCAGCAAATAAAGGTGGAGATAACGTATTTGAAATTCTTCACATTAAATTAGGAAAGCAAAAAAGACTTTATTTAATTTTTGACTTTACCCATGAATTAACTATAATATAACTATTGTTTCTAATTTCTTAAATGCAACTCACTGTTTAGATCTTCTGCCCATTTTTGGATTGGGTTTTTTTTTTTTTTTTTTTGATATTGAGCTGCATGAGCTGCTTGTATATTTTGGAGATTAATCCCTTGTCAGTTGCTTCATTTGCAAATATTTTCTCCCATTTCTGAGGGTTGTCTTTTTGTCTTGTTTATGGTTTCCTTTCCTTTGCAAAAGCTTTTAAGTTTCGTTAGGTCCCATTTGTTCATTTTTGTTTTTATTTCCATTTCTCTAGGAGGTGGGTCAAAAAGGATATTGCTATGATTTATGTTAAAGAGTGTTCTGCCTATGTTTTCATCTAAGAGTTTTATAGTGTCTGGACTTACTTACATTTAGTTCTTTGATCTATTTTGAGTTTATTTTTGTGTATGGTGTTAGGGAGTGTTCTAATTTCTCTCTTTTACATGTAGCTGTCCAGTTTTCCCAGCACCACTTATTGAAGAGGCTGTATTTTCTCCATTGTATATTCTTGCCTCCTTTATCAAAGATAAGGTAACCATAGGTGCGTGGGCTTAACTCTGGTCTTTCCATACCATTCCACAGTATGGAGGTTCCTTAAAAAACTAAAAATAGAACTACCATATGACCCAGCAATCCCACTACTAGGCATATACTCTGAGAAAACCATAATTCAAAAAGAGTCATGTACCACAATGTTCATTGCAGCACTATTTACAATAGCCAGGACATGGATGCAACCTAAGTGTCCATCCACAGTTGAATGGATAAAGAGATGTGGCACATATATACAGTGGAATATTACTCAGCCATAAAAAGAAATGAAACTGAGTTATTTGTAGTGAGGTGGATGGACCTAGAGTCTGTCACACAGAGTGAAGTAAGTCAGAAAGAGAAAAACAAATACCAAATGCTAACACATATATATGGAATCTAAAAAGAAAAAGAAAAAATGGTTCTGATAAACCTAGGGGCAGGACAGGAATAAAGACACAGACGTAGAGAATGGTCTTGAGGACAAGGGGAGGGGAAAGGGTAAGCTGGGAGGAAGTGAGAGAGTAGCATTGACATATATACACTACCAAATGTAAAATAGCTAGTGGGAAGCAGCTGCATTGCACAGGGAGATCAGCTCCGTGCTTTGTGACCACCTAGAGGGGTGGGATAGGGAGGGTAGGAGGGAGACGCAAGAGGGTGGGGATATGGGGATATATGTATACATATAGCTGATTCACTTTGTCATACAGCAGAAACTAACACAACATTGTAAAGCAATTATATTCCCATAAAGATGTTAAAAAAAAAGCAGCTCACTAGGATTCAAGGTACATGTTTTTTTGTGTTTTGATAACTGATGTACCTCAACTGCCTAGAACATTTCCTAGCATATAGTAGGTGCTCAATAAATATTAGTTGAATGAATTAATGAACTTACTTTTAGAGTTAGAAGCACAGTGTATATGTGCATTTACTTCTGTAGATTTGGAAATACCTGTACTCACTGGAAAAGTAAAAGTAAACCGAATCCATACAATAAAAACTACTAAAATAAAGATAACTATCAGGAATTATAACCGAGATAAAGAATAGAAAACACTAAAGCTAAAATACATACAGCCAGGAGAGTGGCGATGATAATACATATAAATAGGATAAATTCTACTTTTAAAAGATGAAGAATTTCTGACTGGTTAAGAAACAAAATCCGAATACATGCTGATTATAAGTAGCATGTAAAAAATATAAAAGTCAATGGATTGAAAAACATTACAAGGTTAAGAAACTAAAAGCAAGCATTGAGGGCAGTATTAAATTTAGATAAAGTAAAAGTCAAGAAAGAAAATATTAAATAACATATTTATTTCCTAAAGAAAAATCCACATTTTGGATCAGAGTTATAACCTACATTGAAAATAGTTGTCATGAATATTTACATGACAAAGAGAATAACATTAAAACATATAAAAATAAGCCTCCTAGAAATATAACAATTTTAAAAATTAATAAGGAAAACACTGGTAGAAGAACAATTATTTTAGAAGAATTTTATGTAACTCTTTGCGCATTTGACAGACTATGCAGTAAATATAAATGGGCACAGAGAATTTGAATTACATGATTTGAATTTTGTGATGTTTGGATTACAGGTTGGATTAATTTGCCTGTATTATACCATAAGCACCCTACAGAGAACACAAGTTCAACGACCTATGTCATATTTACCAAAATTGATCACATGCTAGGCCCCAAACCTTTGTAGATTTCAAAAAGCATATCAATAATATTCATTCCATCATTTATTTATTACTATTCATTGAGGGTCTACTATGTACCAGCAATCTTCCAAGCATTGGAGATACAGCCATGAACAACACAGACCAACTCCTGCCTTCTTGCATTTTAATTTTAGGTGAGGGAGACAGCAATAAACTAATAAGCCAGTAAATATATTGAATATCAGAAGGTGAAAAGTTCTACAGAGATCAATAAAAGAAGGGTAAAGGGGAACAGGGGGTGATGATTTTGGAAGAGTTCAATTTATTCCTTGTCTGTTTGGGTCATTTTTCTCAAATCTATTCTTAGTTCTGCTCTTTAAGAGAACACTATTCTATTTGGAATGAAGCCTTTTATAATTTTATATAAGCTATCTGACCATCATACAGAGGATAAGTTAACAAATCCACACTTTTAATATTCAAGTAGCAACCATAAATCCTATTTTTAATCACAAAGGACATAAATCAATAAAATAGCAAGCCTATTAAGGAGGATTTTCCATTTTTAATTAAAACACATCCCCTATTTTACTTTCTCCGGGTCTTAGGAATCTGAAGTTATGATGTATCGGACCAGGATATTATAAGAGATAATAGGGTAACATGTACTAAAAAAGGTTTGTTAAACCACTGAGCTGGAGTCACATTATCTCACACAGATACAGAGAAGTGCTGGAGTGTGAAGAAGTAACTGAATTAGGAAGTATGTGCTCTCCACTGTTCCTTTTTCCTCACACCAGTTTCACTGAAGTTAATTATTATCACTGCCTAGAACTGAGGTCTCAGCCAAGAAGAAAAGTTCAGGGGAAGGAGCTGGAATGAGTGGGAGTTACAGGTTTTGAATATACCAAGGAGGGGTAAGGAGGTGGACAATTCTTGTTTAGTTCCCGGTTTCATTGGGTTAAATGTTCTCAAGAGTAGATTTCTAAATGAATTTAGGGGAGACATCCTTAAACTTCAGAACATATGAATTATGAATTCTCAGCCCAAGTCAGTGACAAGGTTGATAAAATTCCGATCTAATGCTCTTCATGTTGGTTTGATGATGTGTTAATGCTACAAACAACAAACTAGCCATCATTAGAACGATGAGAGTAACGATTGCCTTTTTTTTTTTTACACAGTCCAGCAGGATGGGATATAAAACATGCATCAGAGGAAGAAATGTGAAGGGAAATTGTTTAAAAATTCAAGATACAAGATAATTTTAGGAAGAGAAGGTTTTCTTATATATTTAAAAAGTGCAGTTATAAACTGCACAATTTTATTTTACATTAATTTGGTGCTAAAAGCATAACTGAGTGATTTAGTAGGGCAGGACTAAGTTTCATATTCTTTTATTCACATGAAGCTTAAAGTAGATTACTGAAAAGAAATACAGAAAATTAACGTTTAAATGCCCACATAAAGAATAAAAGGAAAGAGAAACTATATGTCAACTTGTCATAGGCACAACCAAAAATAAGCTAGAAATTAGCATATAATACAGATTGTAATAAATACTGAATTTGCATTATTACCAAAGAAGTAAAAGGCTGGGGTGGTAATGGTGACCACTCTTCAGAGATTTGTATTCACTAAATGCCATCTTCAGTGCCGGACACTCTCGCGGCTGAAATTCCCATACTTGCAAATCATTCCTTTGGCTCAAGAGAATGAATACTCATCTAAAGGTTCAGCTATCACTATGCATAAAGCCAAGGAATGTGCAACTCCACAATTTTATAGAAGATCAACCCAGTCTTAGAAAGGCAAACCCATTTCTCTACATAACTGCCAGGAAAAGGAACCTTGGAGGTGGAGTCGAGATAAGGAAAGAGGCAAGTGTGGAGCACGCCAGCACTGGCGAGGCCAGCTTGACTTAGAAGCGATATCCCAGTTTGGGGTTCTGGGGTGACAGAAAGGTATGAGAGCCCTGGATATCAGGAATCATGAGTGTGGAGACCCCAAATTAGGGAAGAGTGATACTTTGCAGAGAAGATGGAAAATACCAAAGGCAAAATCCTCTCCTTCAATGCCACTCGTCAATGCCATCTTGTTGGCAGCCTGCAGTCTTGAACATTGAAGGCACATTGTTTTGGGAAACTGTGGAAGAGTCTGTTATCCAGACTACTTATCTCCCCTCACTTCTACCATAAGTATTTCTTTTTTGTCGTAAGTTAGTCACCCATATTTAGACTCCTAAGGCCCTAATTTTCTCCATTCCCCTTTGTAAATCCACCATTAACAAGCTGACTCATTGGAAAGACTGATAAACATCAAAAATTAAATTTCATTTACTAAATATTCATTTTTGAGCACCAATTCCTAGGTACTCTGGGAAACAGAGACATATACGATCCAGTCTTTGCAGATCAATAAGGAACACAGACCTACAGTAAAATATAGTATGAAAAGTGTAACAATAAAAGGTGTAGAAAACAGTGAGGTAGCACAAAAGAACTAGGGAAAGATTCCTTAAGGAGCTGATATAGCTGGTTTGGGCAGGATAATAAAAACAAAAGCTAGCATTCGTTGAGTATTTTCTATGCTGTTGGTAGAAGCCATATTATGAAGGATCATATGTGCCATCTTAAAAAGCTTATCTTTTAACCTTACACCATGAGGAATTGAAGAAGGGCTTTAATAAGCAGGGGAAATAGGTTATATGGATCTTCTGTCAATTTGGCATCCACATGGAAGGTATTTTGGAGAAATGTAAGGCTAGAGAGAGGGAATTTATTTCAAAGGCTATTGGATTACTTTTAGTGTGGTATGATGTCACCTAAAACTAAAGCCATAATAATGAGAAGGGAAAATAGTAGACGGTTTGTTGCAAATAAACAACAGTTTAATCTGCTACTCTTTGAGGTATATTTGCATAGTTTCAGGGGTTACAACTTCACTAAACTAGGGCATTTTGAGAATGAAAGGGGACACTATTAACAATTGTATCTAGACAGGAGGTATAAAGCAAGAAGGACTATTCTAGGTAACCTGTTTAAATTAGTTTTAAGAAACTAGTGGTAAACTGACAGAGGTCACTTAAGGGTGGAAAGGAAAGAAACACCTCAGAATACCTAAGATACAAGTGGTCAGCTCTGAAAGACTGCCCTGCTGAAACCTAACTCAATGTGTTTTTTGGAAAGCAGAAGGTAGATGTGCATACTTCTTCATCTATGACTATCAGATATAAAGCTACCCAACATTTAGAAGCTTCCAGACTTACTGTAACCACTAACTTTTCACTGGGGCGGTTTCTCAATACCACACACTTCCCCCTGGCTCTAGTATACTCTTCCTTGGGACATCCCCTAGTTCTCTCTGAGCTCCTCAGAGGGACAAAGCTGAAGGGGCAGAATATTCCATTAACCCAGCTGGACTGTAACTGATACAGCAGAAGCTTTCAAAAAACTCTCAGAGTTTGAGCAGCATAAAATTTAGCGACAAGTCAGATGTGCTTTTGAGCTGCTGCTGGACAGCAAGTTGACACTGAGATGAGAGGAGAAAATACCAGAAAACACTCTGTGCCAATGGAATTTCTTCCCCTTTGAATTCATTAGAAAACTTCCTGCCATGTGGATTAGGGATTAAATTAATTTCCATAAGCCAACCATATGTTAATATTTTTGAATACTTTGCTGTGTTTCATAATGTCATTTGTAATCACATTTCCATAGTTTTAAAAGGCATTTAAGTGACAGTAATAGCAGTACATGCCATTGCTGGAGAATTAGGAAAAAGAAAACTATGAAAATGAAAATAATTATCCATCATTTCTTCATCCGAGTACCTACTGTTAAATGATAAGAGAATTTCTTACATTTATATACACAATATGTACAACTTTCATTTGGCTTTTTCATTTAAAATTGTATCAGAAATAATTTCTTATACCATTAAAGTCACTTAAAAGTATAATATGTAATAACAGGATAATACTTTGTCTTATAAGTGTACTATAATCTATTAGCTATATCTTTATACTTAAACGTTTAGATTAATGACAATATTTCACTAAAACCAATAATGCTGAAGTAAACAGCTTTGTTCATAAATCATTTTTTTCTATATTCTGATCTTTAGATTTTTAGTAGTGAAAACACTGGGAAGAACTCTATTCATATTTTAAGGTAGATATATATTATGAAATTTCTTTCAAGAAAGTTTATATCACTTTACACACCAATACTTGTGAATGTTAGCTCCATATCACTGTATTAATCTTAGCACTGGATATTATAATTTTTGTAATCATCTCTGATAACTTCATGGGGGGAAATGGCATCTCATTTTCTTTTAATTCATATTTCTTTGATTTTTTAGTGAGGCTGCAAATTTTCTCATGTTGTTCATGAACACATTTAAATTTTCTTGATTGAAATTTTCCAGGAAAATATTCATCTCAATTCTCAGTCAGCTTTTGAGATTGAATGCAGTGTTTTTTCAATTTTACACTTCTCCAATGATGGGGGCTCATGAGGCACAGAGGAAGTTGCTGTGCACACAGTGGGTGTTCAAGATATATCAGGGTGAGAGCCTTATTTGAACCTTGCTACACTTTCACCTAGGAACATGGGAGGCCTTCACGTGAAAGAAAATCTTCTGGAAAAAGTGTATTGGAAGACTATAATGAAATGGGGGAAAAATTTTTTTTTTTTTTTTTTTGCGGTACGCGGGCCTCTCACTGTTGTGGCCTCTCCCGTTGCGGAGCACAGGCTCTGGACGCGCAGGCTCAGCGGCCATGGCTCACGGGCCCAGCCGCTCCGCGGCATGTGGGATCTTCCCGGACCAGGGCACGAACCCGTGTCCCCTGCATCGGCAGGCGGACTCTCAACCACTGTGCCACCAGGGAAGCCCGGGGAAAAATTTTTTAATGAGAAGGAATTTAAGCACTTTTCTGAACTTCTTTTAATTCATCAATTTAGGATGAGTGTGTTTCCTGTCAAATTAATATCACACAAGAACTGGAGGCTCAAGTATATTCTGCTCAGACAGGAGTGGAGAGATAGGTCCCCATATGCAGGCAATATAAACAACAATAACAAACAGGCTTAGGGAAACCAGGCCTAAGAATCAGTAGTCACCTTCCTACTGAAAGAAATCCTTCTAAAAGTGGTATCACAACATCACAATTACAAAAACATGAAAATTTATTATATCCTTTTGTTCTTATTGAAAACTTCCTTGAATTAATTAGCAAATCCTACAGATACAATATATATATCTGCTAGTTTTCTTTTTAAGCATTCATTGGTGGGAGAACTTTGCCTAAGACAAAGATCTGAAAGAAAGTGTATTATACCTCAAATCAAGCAACTAAAACAAATATCATTCCAATTTTATTGATTTGGGAATTGTATAGTTTGATTTTGTTACAAATTTGTAAACTGAGAATTTGAGAAGAAGGGGAAAGGGGTTGGGTGGGTGTATATCATGAGCCAGGCTTGATGGAGATCTCAGTCCCAGTTTAGTCCCATTTGAAACACAAATTTTAAGAAACTTGCCCAAGATTACACAGTTAATACGGGGCAGACTCATAATTAAAATCTACTTCTGTCTGGCAACAAAGCACATTTTCTTTCTGTCTCTCAGGTCTCCTATAAGTCCTTTAGAAATAGTAGCTCATTTAACTTTCTTAATAATTCTATATGGTGGGAACTATAATTACCCCTAGTTTACTGTGGCGAAGTTAAAACACAGAGAGGTAAAGAATTTACCCAAGGCCACACAGCTAGTAAGTAGCAGAGCTAAAAATTAAAATCCAAACAGTCTGAGGCTATAGTCTGTGCAATGAACCACAATGTGCTATGGAAACAAATGGAATCGCTGATCTTCAGTGGGAAGAGGACACTACAGACTAATTTCTATGTGGTAACACCCTCCAGGAAATTATCAATGTGTGCTTTATAATCTATATAATACAAGTCTACCTACATGATATTTGTGCTATTTCTTGGTTCCCACAGAAACCTCACAGACTAGAAAAACCATGTTATTATTTCATCACTAGATTTGTATAAACATACTTATTGGGAGCAGGCATACTCTGAAGAAGAGCTGTGGAAAGGATGGGCATATTTCATGCTACAGTTTGAAATGATTTTTTTTTTTTTTTTTTTTTTTTTTACGGTACGCAGGCCCCTCACTGCCGCGGCCTCTCCCGTCACGGAGCACAGGCTCCGGACGCACAGGCTCAGCGGTCATGGCTCATGGGCCCAGCCGCTCCACGGCATGTGGGATCCTCCCGGAGCGGGGCACGAACCCGCGTTTCTGCATCGGCAGGCGTACTCTCAACCACTGCGCCACCAGGGAAGCCCTGAAATGATTTTTTTTTTCACCTGATGTAGATAAAGGGCAAATGGAATTTTATTTGCAGGAGCATATCATTGTGGAATTAAAATAGCAACTATGTAGTTATCACATGCTGAATAGCATCTATGTCACACTTATTTTCTTCAATAAGTGGTGCTGGGAAAACTGGACAGCTACATGTAAAAGAGTGAAATTAGAACACTCCCTAACACCATACAAAAAAATTAACTCAAAATGGATTAAAGACCTAAATGTAAATCCAGACACTATAAAACTCTTGGAAGAAAACATAGGCAGAACATTCTATGACATAAATCACAGCAAGATCCTTTTTGACCCACCTCCTAGAAATAAAAACAAAAATAAACAAATGGGACCTAATGAAACTTCAAAACTTTTGCACAGCAAAGGAAACAATAAACAAGATGAAAAGACAACCCTCAGAATGGGAGAAAATATTTGCTAATGAAGCAACTGACAAAGGATTAATCTCCAAAATATACAAGCAGCTCATGCAGCTCAATATCAAAAAAACAAACAACCCAATCCAAAAATGGGCAGAAGACCTAAATAGACATTTCTCCCAAGAAGATATACAGATTGCCAACAAACACATGAAAGGATGCTCAACATCACTAATCATTAGAGAAATGCCAATCAAACTACAGTGAGGTATCACTTCACACCAGTCAGAATGGCCATCATCAAAAAACCTACAAACAATAAATGCTGGAGAGGGTTTGGAGAAAAAGGAACTCTCTTGCACTGTTGGTGGGAATGTAAATTGATACAGCCACTATGGAGAACAGTATGGAGGTTCCTTAAAAAACTAAAAATAGAACTACCATATAACCCAGCAATCCCACTACTGGGCATATACCCTGAGAAAACCATAATTCAAAAAGAGTCATGTACCACAATGTTCATTGCAGCTCTATTTACAATAGCCAGGACATGGAAGCAACCTAAGTGCCCACTGACAGATGAATGCATAAAGAAGATGTGGCACATATATATAATGGAATATTACTCAGCCATAAAAAGAAATGAAACTGAGTTATCTGTAGTGAGGTGGATGGACCTAGAGCCTGTCATGCAGAGTGAAGTAAGTCAGAAAGAGAAAAACAAATACTGTATGCTAACACATATATGGAATCTAAAAAATATAATTTTTTTTTTTTTTTTTTTTTTTGCAGTACGCGGGCCTCTCACTGTTGCGGTCTCTCCCGTTGCGGAGCACAGGCTCCGGACGCGCAGGCTCAGCGCCCATGGCTCACGGGCCTAGCCGCTCCGTGGCATGTGGAATCTTTCTGGACCAGGGCACGAACCCGTGTCCCCTGCATCGGCAGGCGGACTCTCAACCACTGCGCCACGAGAGAAGCCCTAAATATGGTTTTGAAGAACCAGGTGGCAGGACAGGAATAAAGACGCAGACATAGAGAATGTACTTGAGGACATGGGGAGGGGGTAGGGTAAGCTGGGACGAAGTGAGAGAGTGGCATGGACATATATACACTACCAAATGTAAACTAGATAGCTAGTGGGAAGCAGCCACATAGCACAGAGAGGTCAGCTCCGTGCTTTGTGACCACCTAGAGGGGTGTGATAAGGAGGGAGATGCAAGAGGGAGGAGACATGGGGATATATGTATACATATAGCTGATTCACTTTGTTATAAAGCAGAAACTAACACACCATTGTAAAGCAATTATACTCCAATAAAGATGTTAAAAAATAAAAGATATTTTACATCCTCTTATATACATGGTAAAGAAAATACATTGATATCTTTAGTTTTGTTTCCTTAGTCCCTACTATGTAGTAGGTATCCTACAAGTATGTGCCTTTGGGGATGAAGGTAAATGATCTACGCTAACAGAACAATGATTAGACTCATAATTGAGCCAAATCTCTGTTATGTGGAACTGCATGACATTTGATTTGCAAAAGTTGTTCCATCTGACTTTACAGGAAGATACACTGATGATGTATCATTTTAATTTCTCTCCTGAGCACTCACTGGAAAACAGTAGCAAATGACAAGGTTGTTTATTTGTTACAGTAGTGCTCCTCCAAAATCAAATGAACAAAGGTAATCTTAATTTCATGAATCAATTTTCTTAATAAATACCTACATAATTAACTGAGGAATTCCCTTTGGAAAAGCCAACTGAGAAATGATTTCAATATAAGGAAATAGAAAGAGAAAAAACACAATTCTGAACTAATATCAAACTTTCTCACTACTATCAAATATGATGTAAGAACTTTCATAAGTATACATACAAATATATATTAAAAATCATTTAAGGGCTTCCCTGGTGGCGCAGTGGTTGGGAGACCGCCTGCCGATGCAGGGGACGTGGGTTCGTGCCCCGGTCCAGGAGGATCCCACATGCCGCAGAGCAGCTGGGCCCGTGAGCCATGGCCGCTGGGCCTGCACGTCCGGAGCCTGTGCTCCGCAACGGGAGAGGCTGCAACAGTGAGAGGCCCGCGTACCGCAAAAAAAAAAAAAAAAAAAAAAAAAATCATTTAAGTATATATAATGTGCAAGTAATGTCAGATTTGATTCTGTTATTTGTGCTTATACTCTGGCCAAATTTAATGGCAACAAACAAAATTATATTTTTAATACACTTGGTATATTTGTATGACAAATAAATATTAGATTATGATAGCATTAATTTCTTTTTCCATCTCTGTACTTTAAATATAATTCCACTTGAATTAATTAAATAACACTATTTAATAAATATTTTTAAAAGACTTGGAAATCTAGGTTCCAACACTTGAAATATTTACCACCAGACATCTATTAGTCTTTAAGAAATTTTCTTTGCCTTTTTTGGTCACAGTTTTCTCATCTGTAAAATAAACAGGTTGAACTAGATGAGTTCTGAAACTCTTTTTCTGTTATAAAAATTATACTCTTAAAAAATATGACTACACTGATAAATTATGAAATAATTGGAAGTAAAAATAAAATAATTATATGAAGTGTTATGACTACTGTGTGCTGTAGATAAATCAAGAGGAGATTAAGGAACTGAAAACATTCAAATGAGTTTTGTGAACTTCCATTGACTTTTCTAATCTTTAGATTCCTCCTTACTAAAATGGAGATGATAGTAAAAATCTTAATTTTTTTTTCCCCAGTAAGTAGCAAGAGTGGGTATTCCCTTGGGTGGCTATGTTTTAGTCACAATTTCAAGGAATTCGGTTGACGTAATGAATTCATTGTGGTTAAAATTACCTAAGTGTTCAATTAGCTAATTGTACAGGTAATAAACATTGCCTTATGTTTTTCATATACTGTCTATGTGAACCTGGCAGGTAAGTATAACAATTGCTCGTTCCCATTTACAAATTTAAGTAAAGCCTATGAAATTAATCCTTATTATCCTTAACTTGCCTATTATAAACCTTACTAGACCTAGCCTGGAATTATTTTCAATATTTGAGTCACTTAAAGTCAAGGATCCTATCTCTATTTGCTTTTAATTTTTGTATACCAGTAACAAATAACCAGGTCTTTAAGATGTAACTTCATTAAAACACATGCACTCCTTTGCAGCTGGGACAAATGGAAAAAGTCATCACCTCCAGAAGTGAATAATTCCCTGAACTGCCAATTTGGATAGAAAGGCCATAATCAGGCAGCCCAAGAAATGGGGGGAATATTCACAAAGGAACATTTCAGCAAGTCACTTCTTCATTTTAGTGTTGTTTTAAATTTTAGTGGATGGTATATAGCCCTTTTTAATTGAGTAACAGGCATACAGCACCTGGTCCTTATGTTGTAAGATACTTAAAAAGTAGGGGAAGTAACAATAAAATTCAATGCATCATGAGTTTAGTAAAAGCTGAGCTCAACAAAAACTAGCCTAAAAGCATCTTATATATTGTCTTTAATAGTATCCCAATGTTACAGCAATATTGAAAGTCACATTCAAACTAGAACTTAAAATTACCACTTCTGTGTCATGCTAACTGAACCTGGAAAACAAAAGAAAAACAAAAGAAACAAAACACAACTCTGGAGAAAATCCCTCTCACAGTATGGCCTGCTTAGCTCTTCATACTGAGCTAGGTCAAGGTCTTGCATTATATGAGAAATGGATGGTCACAAATACACCTCGATAATGAGGGGGGAGCAGCTAACAGTCCATCTCTTCCCTCTAGATAGTATATGCCTTTAATTAGAAACCATGTACTTTCTTAGCATCCACGATCATTTCCTAGCTGTGCTTATAAAGAACTTCCACGCTCTCTTCATAACAGAGACAATTCCAGCCATCTGTCTCTTTGAACAGATTTTGATGATCCAGGGGGTAATTAAGTCTTAGTGGCCATTAGTGAGTTTCAATTTTATTTCATATAGGAAACACGACATTCAGTATAAAGGAGAAAACTATATGGAATTTTGTGATGATGTCTACACAACTTCTAATAAAATAAGGTCTTTATGTTTTTTTTGCTATATTTCATACTGGTATTTCTGCTCTAGAAATCTTTTCCTTGATGTGCATAATATATCTTGCTTTTCTAGAGTTTAATTATAGTGACACACACAAAAAAACAAACACAAAAAGGACTCAAAATACCCCCCAAAATGAAGATACTTCATGGTCCTAACTATAAACCTTGTTTTTCTGCACCCTTATATTTCGTTTTTTTTTTAAAATACCCATTCTTTTTAAAAAAAATTAATTAATTAGGGCTTCCCTGGTGGCGCAGTGGTTGAGAGTCCGCCTGCCGATGCAGGGGACGCGGGTTCGTGCCCCGGTCCGGGAAGATCCCACGTGCCGCGAAGCGGCTAGGCCCGTGAGCCATGGCCGCTGAGCCTGCGCATCCGGAGCCTGTGCTCCGCAACGGGAGAGGCCACAACAGTGAGGGGCCTGCGTACCGCCAAAAAAAAAAATAAATAAATAATAATTAATCAATTTGTTGGCTGTGCTGTGTCCTCATTGCTGTGTGCAGACTTTCTCTAGTTGCGGCGAGCGGGGGTTACTCTTCGTGGCGGTGAGCAGGCTTCTCATTGCGGAGGCTTCTCTTCTTGTGGAGTACGGGCTCTAGGCACGCAGGCTTCAGGAGTTGTGGCTCGCGGGCTCTAGAGCGCAGGCTCAGTAGTTGTGGTGCATGGGTTTAGCTGCTGCACAGCATGTGGGATCTTCCCAGACCAGGGATCATACTTGTGTCCCCTGCATTGGCAGGCAGATTCTTAACCACTGCGCCACCAGGGAAGTCTCCTCCCTTATCTTTCTGACTTGCAAGAATAATCTAATAATAATAATACAAGGATAGACCAACAGTACAAGGCATATTGCATCACTTTGGCTGTTTATGTTGCAAGTTGGTTGGACCAAATGCTGGTTGTTGAATTTCTTCTCCCCTTGCCCATTACACAAATTGAAAGTCCATGGGATCTCTGGAAGGGTTTAGTGGCATCTGAAAACCCTTAAAATTCTGGGCATACTTTTGTTTGTCTGGAGAAAAAGGCTATATTTTTCATTAAAATTTCAAACAAGATTCAAAACTCCTGTCTTGGGATTTTTTTTTCAGAGTATTACATTGTAACTAACATCTCAGACTGCACAGACAGCCCTTCCCAACTCAGGTATTGAATTAATGAGATACTTAGGACTGTTGTCATTTTCTGTTCTGGGAGAGGGGAAAAGGGCAGCAGAGATGAGGAAAGAACCTGCATCAAACCTAAAATAACAACAAGGGCTACTACTTGGAAGGTTTGGGTTTTCCTTTTGATTCAACCTCTGAGAAGCTCTCTGAATTTGGACACATCAACTGTCCCCTCTTGGCCTCAGGTCCCTTACCTCTAAACAGAGTGTGCTGGGCTATATCAGCGATGTTCAAAGCATGTTCTGTGAAAAATCCTGGGGGTTCTGGAAAAGTATTTGAGTGACTCTCCAAAGATGAAAGACTAGTGCAAAAAAAGTTCAGTTAGCTTCACACATCTCCTAAAGGGAAAGGTAGAGATGGTAGATACCAGATGAGTGTATGTGTATACACTTGCTTTCTGAAGACAACAGCTTTAAGTTAATTCCTTTGGATTTCCATGTCATCCCTTTCTTGAGATGTTGAAACTCTTCAAACTTCTAAAATATTTTATATTTATAATTTTATTAATATTTTATATTTAGATCTATATTTTATATCTTATATTTATTAGTTTACAATTCTGTTTCCTCTGCTGGATTGTAAGTAACTCAGGAGAGGCATTATTTCTTGCTCATATCTAGAACCTAGAAAGTGGTGGATATATGGAAGGAGAAAGATAAGCAAACATCATTAAATAATGTATGCAACAGGATGGAAGATGGGTTAAACGTCATGAGACAGATAAGAGACAAGCAGCACTATCGGAATTATCATGCAATAATAGTCCATGCGGTGGGATAGACAGTTGGGGTTAAATTCGAGAGATATTTAAGAAGTTGAATGCTAATGACTTGGTGGCCAACTTGGTAAGAGATGTAGGAGAGTCCAAAATAACTTTTGGATTTCTGTATTAGGGTCTCATAAACCAGGAGAGAAAATACAGAAGGAAGAGCAATTTGGAAGTAGTGATGATTTGTTACATTATGGTCATGTTACTGGGAGCGCCAAGTCACGCAGCCCTTTTGTGTCTCTGGGTATACTTTGTGATTTGAAATGCAAAATGCATTTATTTCTGTGGAAAGAAGTCAACAAAGTTTGAAAAACATTTCTTGGAAAAGTACACATGAGATATTCAGTTGTCAACAAAGTACTTGTTCTGGATCTAGGACACATATTTAGAAGTCAGCAAAAGACATCTAGCTGCACACACTGATTTGAGAGTTACCAGCGGGCAGGTTGGTTAAAGGCAGGTGAGTGGGTGAGATTAGGAAAAGGCAAAATGAGAAGGAAGAAACCCTGTAGAATAACAATATTAAGGGACTGACAGAGGAAAAGGAAACAGGGAAAGAAAGTGAAAGTGAAGGAAGAAGACCAAGCTTGTTAGGAACTTAATCGCATGTGATACTTTGGTTTAGTGCCAAAAAAGATTTGAACCTTCCCTTTATCATCAAGGACCAAAAAAAGCATTCACCAGATTAACAATAAATATAAAAAGCAGAAGCGTACACTGATTTGGCACAAAGGGAGAATAAAGCGCATATTTAGTTAGGAAGGCAAGGGTAGATGTGGGAGGTTCTGGGGGTGGGAACAATGTGAAGTTGTCAGCTCTCCTCTGATCCACGTGAGAACCCTGTGAGGAGAAGGTAAAATATTCTCAGTAATATATGGAAGAAATATAAAACCCCCAAGGAGTCGAGATTGGCTACTCCCCTCTCTGGTGGCACAAACCATGTAAGAATCCCAGCAAATAAGTTCCATGAAACATGAGAATTGATTTTGAAAATGTGAAAAAATGATTAGTGGTACATTTTAAAAAGTAAAGTATGACCTTAGAATAGTAAAAGGCTAAGGGGAAAAGTGATATTTTCAAATAAACACTTCCATTTGTATCAATTCAACAACTCTGTATGGTACAATAGATACAAACGGCAACTGGGATTGTCTAATCAACACCTGGGAAGAAATGGAAGAAAGAAGTGGATCCGTGGTGTGCATAAGGGAGATTACATTTACATGTGTCTTGTGAACATGAAAAATGGAAGAGAATTGCAAACTCAGAGAAAAGAAAACTTTGCTTGTCCAAACAAGAATCTTATTTGGCCATATATATTGACTGTGCTGAATCTAATGAGTTCTTGTGCCAATGCAAAGTGGACCCCAAACCTAACCTAGGAACCTTTTATGCAAAAATATGATTAAGTGAGACAGCACCATGTTGATTGTGAAATAATAAGTTATTTACTTTGCAAGCCACATACTACGTCGGTTTACTATATGAAATAATGTGTGCACAGATTGGGGCAGGGAGAAGGCTCTGATTTATCAGTTTTCTAAACTTTGAATCAGATTAGCGTTTGCCTACCAAGTTTCTATACACAGCAGAAGAATGTACTCTTAAGCCTAGAAGTCTTTTGTTAGTTGAAGTGCTTGCAAAGTAAAATACAAGAAGGAATTCACAATCTGCATGAGTTTTTCAGAAAAGAAAATGTTTATGTATGTCTGTGTTAAGTACTGCTGCTCCAGGAAACTGGTTTTAAATAAACTTCAAGGACTGTTCATGACACCAAGAAGTTGAGTGACTTGTCCAAGGTCATTTGGTAAATCTGTGTCATTGTTATAATTGGAACACAAGACCACCACCCATTTGGAGTCTTTGCTGTAGTCACTGTCTCTTGATGCCTCTGACTTTATGAGGATAATGCTATAGAAAAATGACTCCTGTAAATTCTGTTGTCAGTCAGTAGGAGCTGGCAAAGCACCCGTGCTGATGGCTTTCTTGATTAGAATGCAGTGCAAACAGGCCCACACTCTGGCTTGTAAAACAAGCTAAAGTGTCGCCTGCTTCCTTACCTCATCATTTCTAGAATGGTACTTATCTTTCAAGCCACAAAACAGTACTGATGCCAAGGTCATAAAAAGTATTATATGGTTCTCCCTGCCATCTTTTCAAGGTGGGCTGGCAAAGCAGAGGACCACAGACAGAAAAATGGAGTAATAAAGTTTAAATAGTAGGCAATAATATTAATCTGCTGTGCTGCAGATTAAGAGATGGAACCAACTCCCTGCAGTTCTAATTGGACTTTCCTGTGTTTCCTACAACCCTTAGGGCTTTACCCTGATAAGTCCTATTTTTGCTTGCCATTTATTCCCCATGAATGACTCGCTGTAATGGATTTATGTGTAAAAACACACAAGTGCTTGTACTGCCATAGAATTATTTTGTGGTTTTCTTTGCAGATTGCTGGCAAGTTACTTTCTAAAAATCAAGTAATTAATACACTGGATTGCTGGACTGATTGCTGCCTAAATATTTCATATGCATAATAAGATATAAGACTATAACTCAGGTACTGGGAAAGCACAATCATGTGTAAAGTGATGCCCTAGAAAACCGTATTATGATAAGACTAGGAAAATAGATCCATACATCATATGGACAATGTCTGAGGTAATCAACTGTAAAATGAAAGAGGACTAAAGCTTTAGGTACACATATGTCAGGTATATTTCTCAAATCCGTGAGATCATTCTCACATGGTCAATTCGCTATTATTTTTGGAATAACGCTATCTTCCTCTTAATTTGTCTTCAAGTGTGTGTGTGTAGGCAAAGAGTACTTTTGTCAGGATATTCTGCACTTAAGGATCAAATCACTGCTTGGTTATGATTCCACTAACAACCATGTTTGCTCCAGTTATAAAACATTAATTATATATATTCCTAGGTCTAGATCAGAGGTGGAGAGTGTGTGAAATAGGGTCCCAACAGGTGCATCTCTGCAGGAGATCGCCATACAAATTTACAACCAAATTTTTGATTAACTGGGCCTGCTCAATTTGTCTGATATTATCATACAACTAACGATGCTTCTAGTTTTCTTCAGTATGTTTTTAATTTTGATTTAGTCTGGTACCACCCCTGAAACTGCCAACCTCTGATGATTTGCCCACCAGATCTCCCCGAAAATTCCCACACTCAGCTGGGTGCCCAAATTTTCTGCTTCACACTCTCAGGGCAAAGTCTCTGCTCTTCATCTTGTGGTGTCTTGTCCTTCAGATTTTGTGGACACCTTAATCCTGATTGCCAATGAGTTCTGCATCATCTCTCTGCCTGGTTCCTTCCTGCTACAGTATCCATGATATTTCTAACTTCTTCCTTCCACTGTCTTCCTGATGGTTTCTACCTGATACCTGGTGGCTGCTTTTCCCCACGAATGCTGACATCTGGAAAACTGAACTGCAGTGAGCAATCCTGCTTATTTTCTGATGGGATGTCTTGTTTTTATGCTGTTGCACTTGAACCAAACATTCTCTGACTCTCCTGGTCTTTGCTTCCAACTCTGACTAGTGATTTCTAACCATCCACATCAACAGACATTTACAGAGCATCTGTCATGTGCCAGGGTATTAGACTAATGGTGATGCAAGGGTGAACAGACAGCAGCCCTGTTTTCCAGGAGCTGATGATTTGTCCAGGATAGATCTGTTTTGTTGTATTCCTACTATGTACCACGTGGTTTACACTTAAATCTCACAGCTGTGGTTTTCTAGGCTTGGCAGGCTTGGTAAGATCTGAGATGTTTGCTAAAATGTCAGAGATCTGGGCTGCATTCCAAATTTATTGAATCAGAAGCTTCAGGGGTGGGGTCTAGGAATCTGCCTAAGAAAGCAACCACTATGATTATGTGATTATGGAGCAGATGATCTGAGGACCCTATCTTGAGAAGTATTTTCAGAACAAGTCTATGGAGTAGGTTTATTAATCCCCTGTTTACAAATAGAGACACCGAGAAGTGGAAAGTTATGTAACTTTCCCAACTGAAGAGTGGAAGAGGCAGGGTCAAAACCTAGTCTATCTGGTTTTAAAATCCTTGGCATTTCCACTCTACTCCTTCACAAAGCCTCTTACCTGTCTCTCCCATGGGTCCTGGTTTCCATTTCAGAGTGGTCTCCCGAACAATCTGTGTGATTACGGCACTAGCTGGCACTATTAACAGCTGCAATCGTTTATTTTATGTGTCCGTTTGACTGGGTCATGGGGTGCCCAGACATTTGGCCAAACATTATTCTATATGTGTTGTTTAACAATACTTTCTGGATGAGATTAACATTCGAATCAGTAGACTGAGTAAAGCACATTCCCCTCCCTAATGTGGGTGGACCTTGTCCAATCAACTGAAGACTTGAATGGAACAAAAAAACTGAGAAAGAAGGCCCGACTGTTGAGCTGGGATGTTGGTCTTTTCTGGTCTTTGGACTTTGGACTGAAACACTGGTTCTTTTGGGTCTTGTGCCTGATGGCTTTTGGACTGGAACTACTGTCAGCTTTCCTGGGTCTCCAGCACACAGATTGCAAATCTTGGGACTTCTCAGCCTCCATAATTGCATGAACCAATACTATATATATACTGTGTGTGTGTGTGTGTGTGTGTATTCTTTTATTGGCTCTGTTCCTCTGTGGAACTCTGACTAATACAAATGCATTAGAAAATAGGGAACCACCTTTTGGGTATCTTGACAAGTTACCTGCAGTAAAGTTGGGTATCTCGTACTTATTTGAAAGAGGGAAGACTGAGTATGAACAAATATGGCAGAAAATCATCTAGGTCAGAATGAGTCACCAGCTGAACATAAACCAGAATTGTTCTGTCAGAACTAGAGCATCATCTCAACCTCGATAAATGGCAACAACAGCCAGAGGCGATCCTCCCACTTTAGGGAACTGATGAAATGCTTCCAAACAACAGAAAAAGGGCTACTGTCATCTGGATCCCTGCACAGAGTGGGAAACTTAGAGAATGTCAAGAACCAAGAAACTACAATTACAGTGAATTCTGTGGGGGAAAATAAAGCTTGGGAAATGTTGGTGACCTATCTGATCAAAGGCTTAATGATCAATGCCTCAATTACATTGTTCTGATATACTTCTCTTCAGGGTGGTCTTATTTTTGAAGGGACACATTGGCTTCCATCCAAGAGTTTTCCAAAGATGAGAATGCCTTTTTTGAAGGAGGTCTACAACATGGACCTTGGCTGCAATACTACATGAGGTGAAGTTCTCAAGGACATAAGTGCTGTTTATTGAAAAAGCAACTCTCTGTGCCGAGGGGCAAAGAAAAAGAGTATTTGTGCTAGGAAATATTTTGGTTAAACTAAGAAAAATTTATAAGACTCAGTGAAGTAAAGCAGCATCGTACTTAAACCATTTCTGAAAACCTCCTTACTATTCCTTAATCTCCCTCAATGAAAAATGATGCAGCAATTATGGAAAAAAGCACAAAAAACAAAAAACCCATATTGGGAGCATTTTTATTATCTGTCTTAAATCCTCCCTACTGCAACTTTACCTTATTACTCTCAGGAAGGTAAGGGGTGGTCAAAGAATGGTATTAGTCATAGTTTACTTGGTAAGAGATATTCCCCTGGTGGCAGGTTCTATTACCATGAATATTCTCATTTTAGCCTTGCTTGATTATTTAAAGGGAACTTAAGTGGTATGGATTCAACTTGTCTAAAGCATTAATTTTCCCATGAAAAATATAGTATAAGCCATAAAAGTACTGTGAGAGGGCCAAAGACAATTTTCTGAGGAAATTATTCATTGACTTAATTGACTTTAAATTGCAAAACTCTGCTTCTAAAGTTCATTTATCTTCTGGCACAGGCAAACTTATGAAGTAGGTAAAGTCTTCCTCACCACCCTCACTCTTTTCGCTGGCACAGTCTTTGGGTGCCCCCCCCCCGCCCCCTCTGATGCCTGATATGTTTCTGTGGTCTTCTGGTTGACCAAGGATTTTTCATCATTGCATCTTACTTGGGGTTGCCAGAGTGGCTTCATTCCGTTCTCCTTCATATTTCCTCCCTGCCCTCTCACCCTCCCCCTTCACTTCATACAAACTTTTCAGCCCTCTTTACCATTCTTCCAGGGTTCTTGCTTCCTGCTGGGGTAAGGTCTAACTAATCTGATAAACAACTTTATGTGTTAATGGAAACTGCTATGGATTGAATTGTGTCCCCCCAAAAGATATGTTGAAGTTCTAACCCTCATTACCTCAGAATATGACCTTATTTAGAAACAGGTATAATTAGTTACAGGTGTAATTAGTGAACATGAGGTCTTCCCTTGCCTTTTCCAATGCCTGGTAGCCTTAGGTATTCCTCAGCTTGTGGCAGCATACTCCAATCTCTGCCTCTGACATCTCATGGTGTTTTCTTTTCATGTGTCTTCTTCTTATAGGACCCCAGTCATATTGAACTTATGGCCCACCCTAATAGAGTGTGACCTCCTATTAACTAATTACACCTTGTTAATACCTGATTTCAGAGTCCTAACCTCCAGAACTGTGAGAGAATAAATTTCTGTTACTTAAACAACCGCAGTGGAATACTACTCAGACACGAAAAAGAATGAAAATTTGCCATTCGCAGCAACATGGATGGACCTGGAGGGCATTATGCTAAGTGAAATAAGTCAGACAGAGAAAGATGAATACTGTATGATATCATATATGTGGAATCTAAGAAATACAACAAACTAGTGAATATAACAGAAAAGAAGCAGACTCACAGATATAGAGAAGAACCTAGTGCTTACCAGTGTGGGGAAGGCACAAACTATTGGGTATAAGACAGGCTCAAGGATGTATTGTACAACACAAGGAATATAGCCAATATTTTATAATAACTGTAAATGGAAAGTAACCTTTAAATATTGTACAGAAAATTTAAAAATTAAAAACAAACAGAGCACTTAAAACAGTAAAAAAAAACAACCAAGTTTGTGGTACTTTGTTGTGGCAGGCCTAGAACACCAATACAGAGCCTAATTTGTTAAAATGTTATTTCTGAATAACTTGCATATGTCTATTACAATAAGGCCTTCAGTAGACATAGCAGAAGCAATCCTACTAATGATGTGACTCAGGTACCTGACAGGTCAAGGGGAAAGGTATCCATCCCCTTGAGATGGAAAGGTATCCCCTTTCCATCTCAAAGATGGAAAGGGATGTGTGGCATCCATCAACCATACATGACAGATCCTGGTGTCAGGGTTCTCTGAGCTTACCCAATCTCACAATCTGACATCTAAACTATCCTAAATATTGCTCTTCCTAAATACTGCAAATACAGAGGGGAACATGGCCAGGGATGTAGTTATCATTGGTTGAGAGCCTAAAGAATCAGGCGCTCTTGTAGATTCTTGGTCTTCTCCTGCAATTTTGCTCCTCAGATAGCCTTCTCCATTTTAGGAAGGGGCACTTCCCTCTACCCATTTGTTCAAGGCCAACATAACTGACAGATGGAGGAAGAGAAATATTTGTTCCCCTTGAATTCTCAGCACCTTGCATAGTGCATGGTACAGAGCATGTGTTCAAAACCTGTTTGAAAGAATGAATGAGATAATGATCAGTCTGGAAAACTTGAGCTGACTTATCCTCCTGATAGGGGTCACCTGTCACCTGTACTGGGGGAGCCCTATGTCTCTCTGTTTAACTCTCTCACTGGTTCCATGAAGCCTTTTTAAAAATCTTAGAATGCAAACCCATTTGCTGATGACAGGATGTATAGAGGGAGGTATAAGGAGTCAATGGGAAGAGTCCAGATACTGGCCTCAGCCTGGACAGGGCACAATTTAACAGGAATTATTAATGAACACCACACTGCAATTGAAAGTGAATTGGAAATCCAGTAAAATTGGATTTCTAATCTCTGTACCGCCAAAACTTCACCCGTGGGGTGTTCATGAATCTCCTCTGGGTCACAGTTTTCTCTTCTGAATATTAAGGAGATTTGAATATTTAAGAGGAAAGCATAAAACCATTTGGTTCTGTGGGGTAAAGGGGTCTGCAAGAGTGAAAGGAATGGAGGGAGGAAGGTTGTCATGCTGGGAAGCTGGAGTAGAAAAGATAAAAACACCATTTTATTTGGAGCCAGTGATGAGTGTAGAAATAGTTTTCTTTTACTGTCCTCAAGTATATTCACTGGCAACGCACTGCCCTTCTGTTAGATTTCCATGGTTTTCTGCGACCTACATTTGCTGTAATGTTTTACTGACTCCTTCATTTGAATTAGCTGCTTTTTGTACATGCCTCCAAATGCCATTATGAAGCACTGAAGCTCGAGACCATCTATCACAGTTACAAGGCATATAAAAGATGACAATCGTCAGTCACATATCTTCACTCTTCCTGAAACAAAATTTTCTCAGTACAAAATAAATACTTTCCCTCCTGCTAGCTTAGCTAAAATGTATACTCCTAAAATGCAAATAGTTCTCAGATTTTTATATGAAGGAAAGTATTCAGTGTGTTGGTTCAATCCTAGGCAGGAGATATAATTTTAAATAGTGTTTTTATTTTGAGGCTTATGCACAGGCTTCTGGAAGTATCACATTTCTATTAGTGGGACAGCAAGTGGCACTCATATGCTTAAAAATTTCTCCAAAATGTTTTTAGTTTCTGTCTTGAGCATTCCAGAAGCCTATATAATAATAGTTAAATCCAACCATAATTTGTTTCTTAGGCCAAGAAAGAAATATTATAAAAATAGGAAAATATAAATTTTATAATTTGTATTTTATTATAAATAAATGTTATAAAATCACTGGATTTTTGAACTGGAAGAAACCCAAGATATGTTCACTGTTAAGTCAGATGACGATTTGAGGTTCAAAGTTTAGGTCATTAACCAGGGAAAACTCCTAATTAATAATAGCTCGACCTGAAATTCTGAAGTCTTGACTTTGATTAGAGCTCCCTGTCAATTCCTTCAGATTCTAACAGTTTAAATAAATAATTAAACATGGCAAAAACTACTCATTGCCACCGAATATTAATTTTTCCCTTCTTTTTCTGATTTTATTTGGGGCATCCATGCATCCAATCAAAACACTGCATTTCCCAGTACATTTCAGACAATAACATCTAAGTGTAAGGATTTGGTGCAATTTCTAAGAAGCTGCCATCTTGGATTGTAAAATGACTTTAAGAAGGAACTCAGGCTAGGACTATAGAATCCTGGGTTGCTGATAACCATAGATCTACCCTACTGATCATCTGTGAACTTCTTTTACTTGAGAAACAAATGATCACCTTTTTATGAGCCACTATATTTTGGGTTTTCTATAATATTACATATAGTCAAGACTAATCTAACTGCTCACTAGCTTATTCTATACTTAAAAAATAAAAACAAAAAAAAACAAAACAAAACAACTGAAAGCTTTCTAAAAACTCTCAGTAACTGAATGTTTAGGAATCTGCCATCTTGGGTAACCAAAAGGGGTACCAAAGGGTCTTGTGAGTATGGCTCCATTCTTAAAGATATAAGCATTATCTCAAAAGATAACACTACAATATATGCCCATAAATGTGTTAAGTACTTATTAACACTTTTAATAGGGACCATTGTTGTTGCATGGCAAAAAAGACTAAGTTCACTAATAATTGTCTGTTTCTATAAGCTAGTTTCACAGAAATTTACTAAGCATTTCAGAATAGCTAATATAAATTCAGGTAAATAACTGCATAATTTAGAAACTCAATATAACATGTGTTTATCTTAAACATATATGAGAGTCCTATTTTTAACTTTTGAAAAATTATACTTTAACACAAAAATTAACTACGTCTGTGGGCAACTATTTTATCAGAATTTTATTAACATTAAAAATTGTCTACAACTCAAATGGTGCATACTCCAAAAGGTAAACCATAGGGATTTTGAAAGAGGGAGAGTTATCAATTTTTTTTTTCACATTGCTTCTTGGAGGATGAATAATGCACCCCCCCCACTCCCCAATTTTCATAGTCTATTCCGCACAATGTGCGAATCTGCTACACAGTGGGAGGTTGCAGATGGAATTAAGATGGCTAAATTGCTAGCCTTAAAATTAGGACATTATCTTAGATTAGGCAGGGTGGTCCGGTGTAATCACAAGGGTCCTTAAATGTGGAAGAGTGAGGCAGAAGAGAAGGTCAGAGTGATGAGATGTGAGAAGGACTTGACCAGCTGTTGCTGCCTTGAAGTTGGAGGAAGGGAACATGGTTGGCTTCTACAAACCAAAAAAGGCAAGGAGATGGATTCCTCAACTAGATTCTCCAGAAGGGAATGCCGTCCTGCTGACACTTTAATTTTAGCCCGGGGAGACTTGTGTCAGACTTCTGACGTACACAATTGTCAGATAATAACTTTGTGCTGTTTTAATCCACTATATTTGAGGTAATTTGTTATAGCAGGTATGGAAAACAAACTTCTCTGCATTTAAAAATGCCATTTGTAATAAAGCTAATAGGGGAATACAGTTTAGAGCCTCAAGTTCTTAAGCTGGGGGTTGGTAAGGAGAGGGAAAGCAGTACAAAGACTTTGAACTTAGCCTCAGTTTTGCCAATTATCAGCCAAGAAACTAAGAATCTCATTTCCTTTGAGCCTTAAGCTCTTTCCAGCTTCTAAATTCTATGACATTTCAGGGTCTCAGAAAATTTAGTCATCGGGGAAAATAGGCAATGATTCCCCCTCTCTCCGACCTTTGCTAACATCAGTCACCTCACTAATCCTGCCTACAGTTCTCTTTGAAGGGCACATTATTTTTCCAGAAATATTTGTTGTACATCTACTGTGTACCAGGCACTCCTCAAGGTGTTGGAGATACAACAGTGGGCAAGATAGACAAGGCCCTTAGTCTCATAGATCTTTTATTACAGTGGAGAAGAGAGAAATACACAGGGAACAAATATGAAAATCAATGTAAGTTCAGATAGTGGTAAGTAAAATGAAGAACATCAAACAAGGGGATGTGACAGATAAAAATTGGTGTTAATGTGTAAGAAAGAGGTCAGGGAATATAGGCGATGTGACTTTTATGGAAATAACATATGAGCTCAGAAGGAAATGTTAAGGGGAAGCCTGCCTGTCGTGTGACAATCTGAGGGAAGAGCATTCCAGGAAGAGGCAACAGGAAGTCCCTAAGATAGGGATGACCTCAGTGGGTCTAGAAAGAGAGATAATGCCAGGGTGCCCAAGGCATAGCGATCTGGGTGAGCAGAGGAGGAGATGAAGGGTAGAAAGGTAGACAGGGTAGCCAGTAGGGACGTACCAGTGTGGTGAACATCATCCTTCTCCAGAGTGACAACATGCCTACTCAAATCAACACGTATCCCATCTGATCCAACCACTTCATTAAACATTTACCTGCAGGAATGTGTCTACCCCTGTGTGATGGAGAGATCCACTAGGGTAAATACTATATTAATGGTGACAAGAACTAAGTAACAACAAACTTTGTGATGTTCTTCCATACTCTGATTTGAAGAATGTATAATGCAAAGGGCTAAAGATTGCAATACGAAAGAAACAGAGTAATGGTACGGTCAAAGGGAAGGATGAAGGAGGAATTTAACAAAATCATCAAAACAAAAGTAGCAGCACCTCAGTTAAAAACATAGAATTACTACCTACCTATACCACTAGGGTAAGACACACATTGCTCCCTGCCGCAAATGTACTAAAGACCTTCACAAACACAGACGAAGAAAGAAAAATGAGTATTCAGTACTTTTGCGGCTGTTGGTGATTTCCTTTGGGTCTTTGCTGATTGAATTGAGGTTCTAGGCACTGTGCTTATTTTCTTAACTCTTAAGATGGATGAATTATCATTCTCTTTTTACTCTGTAATGGCATTATCTAGTAATAATGGTACACCTTTGATGGCAAAATATAGACAGGAGGTCAGATTTATAAATGCAAGTTACCTAAGGCCAGCTATGTGCCAGCAATACTACAGAGGATTGGGGAACTTTCAGTGAGGACTTAGACTATATCTGATCCCAGTCTTAGCTCTTTGAAGTAGATCTGATCAGATTTAAATTAGGTGTTTGAAATGGGGGTCATGTCAGCTACAGTAATGGTGAATCATCTGCCTTGGCCTACCATTTATTTCCTCCTCTTGTCTGAATAAACTCACTGTTAAGCTGTGGTAGCAAACTGGATCACCCTCACCCTGCTCTTTGCTTCGTAGATTTAGTACAAACTTTGCTAAGACAAAGTTTGACTTGATTGAATTCAACTGCGTCTTCCCACCTCTCACAGACTACCCTCTGTTTGAAATGAGGATAGAAAGTCAGAATGCTGCTTTCCTTTGGGTGGTCAGGCAGGAAGCACAGAATTGGAAATGAATGATATTTTCATGATCTGGAAATAATGGTGAGCGGATGCCTTTTTTATATCATTCATTCATGTTCCCCAAAGGCATTCTTAAGAAGTCTCTGTTAAAATAAATTGATTTGCCTTTTGCGAAAGCTTTGTTTTATAATGTGTCAAGGGGTTTGAAAAATATAGGCAGTATTCAAAGAAAGCAAAGCAAACACATGTGGTGCTTGCATTATTTACCAATTAGAATTTGGCAAGCACTTCTAGTTTGCATATATTTGTATTAAGAGAAATTCATTTATACATCGTTAACAAGAATATTAATTCAACTTTTACTGAAGGTCTAGAATGTGTAAATTTCTATGCTTGGCACCATGAGGGGTTCAGAGAGGAAAAAGAGATTATAGTTTGGCCAGGCAGCAAGACACACAAAGAATTAATAGTTATAAAAAGTACAAGCAAATGTCTGTGAGGACAGTTATTTCTGTCTTACTTGGAAAATAGGATAAGAAAATAATCCTGGAGTACGAAATGTCCTTATAGTAAAAATGTCTCATAATCTGTGGTACCTATGTACAGGAGCCTTATACATTTGGATTATAAATAAAGTCCATTCAGTTCACACACTTAGCTTGGCAAGACAATATGAATCAATTTCTTTGTAATTAAAAAGTACTCATTTCATTTCTAATTGAGCTAAGAACAGTACTGCATGCATTCTGTCTGTATCCTTGTCCTGGTGCATTTGTTGGACAGATAAGCATTGAGTGCCTACTACATGCCAGGTCCTGTGCCTGAGGCTAAGAATCTTTTGGGGTCTCATCCTATGTAGGATCTGGGCATTGCCATTATATTGAATAGAATAAAAGGTTACATTGGCCAAGTATGTTGTCTTTGTTCATAATTACCATGTTTTTTTTGGTAAATCTTGCCCTCTTCATCACAGATGAGCTGTACAAAACACTGTAGAGTCCTCATGGAACCCCTACAAGTCTAAATGCCAACCTACTAGGCCTGAGCACCCAGATCGTTTTTATTTACTGTTCTTTTCACTCTTTTCAGACCTACTTAGTTCTCCAGAGGTATAAATCCTCAAAACATAAGCACCATTCATTTTTCAAATCTCATCGGGCTGGAAGAAGAGGAAAGAGAAAAAAGAAGTTTTAATATCCTTTCACTTTTCCCACAGAAGGCTAAATCGGCAGCTCCTGGGGCTGGGCAGGGTTATTTTACCCATTGTGAGTCTTTGATGTGTGTAACTCTGAAAGCAGTCCAGAGTCTAGGGAAAGGGAGGATAAGGCAAATATGCAGGAAATCATACTTCACACTCCCAACAAGAAATATGGAATAATCTAGGAGGCTCATGCCAATCGAGTATCAAGTTTTTTCCAGTCCTGTACTAGGTCTTGCTGGGTAAATAAAGGCACATCTCTGCCTTCTAAAGCCTATTAGTTTCACAAGAATAGGAACATCTGGTGCTGCCTGGGTTCTAATGCTCTTTTCCCTTTTCCACACAGGTCTTCAGAATGCTACTTAAGAAGGGAAGCCCAGCAAGTAGTTCTCAGTAGAGATCTTAGCCTGCATTATCTCACCAGGAGATGAAAAGAAGGTCTGGGAAACTCCAGGAGGCAAGTTCTCTAGAGCACTGACAGGTGTCCAAAGCAGTTCAGAATGAAGAGCAGTGAGAGGATGAGTCTAGAACATAAGGCACTCCTTCCTTGTCTGGGAGTAGGGGACCTCAGTAGAGAGCAGTGCTGAGAGGTATTGAGCAAATAAGGGGTTTGAGCGGAAGCCTGTGAGTCAAGGGAAGTGGTGTGAGGTAAAGGAAGGGCTCTCTCCGGAAAGATGGAAGGGTGTTGTAGCTAAAATGCAATTCATAATTTTGTCAAGGATTGGCCCTGCTTCCGTGGTGCCTGATATTGCCTCCTCGATCTGGACCTGCCTCCTTGACCTTGGTGGCTGACAGCTGATGTGAGCCTAGAGAACACCATATGAGTTCACTCCTCCCACCGCAGACACAGAGGAGACCAAAGGAAGAAAGGAACATGATGCCTCCTCAAGGCCTTTGGAGCATCTGCTCAGGAGATGACCTGGGATTATTCTGAGAATGCATGCTGCATTTTCTTGATTTGAAATCAAATCATGTGTTCTTACTTTTGGTTTGAAGCAAATATGGTCAACATAGCTAAAGAGTTCTGGTAGATTCATTTGGACTTTAACAGTTGAGGTGTTTGCCCAGTTGCTCCATTTGTTATTCTAGGTTCTAGACTAATCAAATTAACCATATGACTTCCATATTTACTTCACTATGTTGATTAAAATATTTAATAAAAATAATCACAGCCACTGGCTATTGAGCACTGGATATCAGGCATTATATTGAAGCACTTTACATGTAGTTATCTCAGTAACCTTCACAAGAGCCTTGTAAGGTTGAACTTACTGAATAAAAGCCCTGACAAACAGTCTTTAAAACAGAGTCCTTCTCTACAATATATTGTGGAAGCATATTAAAATTAAAAGAGCACACATTTACTAATCAGAATTTAAGTGCTACCGTATTTCTTATTTAAAAATATATACAATATGTAGTCATCTGTCTCAATATTTTCTTTTTAAATGCAAAATCATAGAAATTAGAAAGAGGGATATACTTTCAGGTGGTTTAATTATTTTACTGTTGTAAAACTTAACTTCCAAATGCCTATGCTAATACAACTTAAAAAGAAATACAAAAGAACTGCACATATATAGGTACTGTGACTGCAAAAACATACAAAACTCCTGAAGAGTTGAAAACTTTAAAAATGGCTGCTATAATAGAAAAGAATGAAATAAAATAATGCCATTTGCAGCTACATGGATGGACCTAGAGATGATCATATTAAGCGTAGTAAGTCAGACAGAGAAAGGCAAATACCATAGGATATCACCTATATGTGGAGTCTAAAATATGACACAACTGAACTTATCTACAAAACAGAAACAGACTCACAGACATAGAGAACAGACTTGTGGTTGCCAAGGTTGGTGGGGGGAAAGATGGACTGGGAGTTTGGGATTAGCAGATGCAAACTATTATATATAGAATAGATGAACAAGGTCCTACTATATAGCACAGGGAACTATATTCAATATCCTGTGATAAAACCATAAGGGAAGAGAAAAAAATGGCAGCTGTAATATAAGCATTAAAATATTTTCAGTAACAAAAATACAGTTACTTTGATGTTTCAATGTTAACTAAAGTTAAAATGTTCATTTATTATTATGTTTGGACAGTTGTACAGACTAATTATAAAAGAAGTGTTGAAGTAATTGTGAACAATGGAATTCTAAACATCTCCATTTTCTTTTTGAAAATTGTAATGATATAATATTTAGCTTTAACCTCAGGCTAATTGTATTCTGAAAAGGGAATATGACAGAATCAATGTTAAGATTTTCAAGGGCTTTGATTTCAATATCTTAGTTTTCTTAAGAGGGAAATTCAGTGGATTCCTAAGGGTAAACTTACCACAAATATATTTTCATGTCACTTGAGATATCTGTTGAACATATAAAAATGGTTTTTTATTTTGAATCATATTGAAATTAATAAAAGTACCACAATAATTTGCTAACTATTTGTGTTAAGCACAATTAAATAATTTCTGGATCAAGAGGCTTTGAGGCCATATGATCACGTGACTACTTTTCTAAGTTCCATTTCTGCCAACTCATTGCCGGTAATCACGTTTAAATCCTTCTTTAATAAACCCCTGCAGACTAAGATATGCTATCTGGAGGTGGGTAATCCAGAAGGATTTACACGTGGCATCTAAAAAAAAAAACACCTGTCTGAAGTTTAGTTAATATGCATTTTAATATTTTGCCTGCCTAGAAATTCAAAAGTTGGAAAACTGTGGTAGATGATATACTAAACTGTCTTAGACATAAAAGAGTATCCGTGTTAACAACAAAGTCTTCATCTGTGAAGCTTTTCTAGGGTGTTAGTCATAGAAACACCATAATCTTCTATAATTTACCATGCTCAGATACAAATCCAACTAATCAGATTACATTTTTTGCTTCCTCATGAGCTTATACTGTCTCATAACTTTCACCCCAAGGTTTATTGTTTAGGAAAGAAAAAACCCTATATTTAGTGGAGAAAATACCAACAGAATCTGAAACACTCCACTGAAACCACAAGGACTTCAGTTACCACTCATGAATGAGTTTATCTTATGAACTAATCCAGTGACTGATCAGCTGAAATGTCCAATAAAGACTTCTTTACATCAGTGGAAGCACAATTAATCCATGCTTTTGCTTAATTAAATTTTAAGTTAAAAATTTTTTTTAACATGCAGAGACTACTTCGCCCTCTGGGAACACATATAGGGTGTTGTAGAATCTTAAAATATATTCTGATTCATTGTCCTTAAAGAACAACAAAACTACTCTGGCATTAGAAGTTATTAAAGACTTGAGCTAATGATATGCTAATTTTATGAAGTTTTTAAAAAACAAAACAAAACCCCCCACTACTGTAAAGAAAATTAGAGATTTAGAGAAATAAACCATATTTAATTAATGATTATCATCTGATTTAATTTTACTTATGGAGCTATAAGTCTGTTTTCTCTTACGTTTAATAGAAAAGTATAAAACCTGTTTTGGGAATGAGTTCCTTTCCTTAAAAATCTTAATATTATTGCTTCAAGAAAAATATCTGTACAGTCATTATAATTTTAAAATAGAAGTTCTGTATTATCTGAATCAAATTATGATATTACCCAGAAAATCTGTTTTGTGTCTATGTTGCTATGGAGATTTTTTTTTTAAATAAAGAATGATTTGATTAAGTCTCTGATAATAACAGAATAGCCACGGCTTTATCACTCGAATCTAGAAATTCTGTAGAAGTAGACCTAATAAAAAAACCTGCCTCTTTCAAGACCTTGCTTCATGAGAAATTCCACAACTCCTAGTCTATATTCATGTCAGACAGCATCCTATGTTGATGATGCTGGAGGAGAGGGGATGGAAGGGTGTTCTCTGGTCTTTCATCCAGTTTCTTCATATATCTGGGTACCCTGGATGAATCGGAGCTATATCTGCCTTCTGAAGCTGAAACAGCATGGTTGATGATGGGATAACAGTGCCCTGGGCAAGGGAAGAAAGCCCTAAGACAAAACACCACAGGAAACATCCACCTTGAGCTGTCCCAGAACAAATGTGCAACCAACTAATCTGCCAGGTGAATGCTTACATCCTCCTGTCACTCTCTGCCCACCCCAGGACCCTCCAACAAGAATTCTAAACATCTCTCAATGAAGGAAATCCTCAGTAGCAATTGGAATAGTAACCTTTGCCAGACTGCACAGGGGCAGAATACTACTTCTCTCGTCTAGGTCACTGCAGCATCAGGGAATTTCTGCTAGGGGGGATGTGAGATGGTGGGTACCCATGCCAAGAACTCTAATAATCATAGGAGAAGAGATCTTAAGTGTGTGTTTCAGTAAGCAAGCCCTTCATACAGACATATCTGTTCAGTGACACATTCAAATCTGTCTGCAAAAAATTGTAAAGGAAGTGCTTTCTCTTTTATAAGAAAAAAAATCCAGAAGTTCTAACAAAAAAATAAGGGCAATTTACCTGACTGATATGTATCAATACTCACTGAGGGCTAAAATCCTGCCCTCCGCCACTCCTGTGCAACTCACTGACTTTGGTGAGGGCCGGCCAGATATTTAGTCTCAAATAACAGCTTTTTTAGATGAGTCACACTCAGGTTCTCCTCTACTTCTTCCCCACAGTAACATCAGAATATTTCATCTGCATCTCTGTTGCCATGGAAAAAGGAACATTCTGAAAAGCAGGCAGGATTATGAGTTGAAGGCAAAGCCTAATAAGTAGGGGACAGAAAGAACTCAGGTTGAACATATACATACCACAGCTAATATTACAGAAAAATGGCAACTTGAATAACAAGGAAAAAAGAACAGAATTCCATTGAATCTTCGACCTTTTAGATAAAATACTTTGAGTTTCAAAACTATTTTTCAGGTGTTTTTTTTTTTTTTTTGTCTTTTACTTTTTGGGTTTTTTTTTTTTTTAATAGTAGAAAAGCATCCTCATGCTTAGGAATAAAGTAGGCTCACTATTTTCACCACCTGGCACATGGCTGGCAGATACAAGGCCATTGTGCAGCAAACAGCAGATAATTGGATTCCATCTACACAGTGAACCTGCTAGATCATCAGCAGTCTTTTCAGTTGGAAATAGACGTGACTAAGAGATGCCGGGAACCAGCCTCTGTATTTAGCTTAGTGGAGCAAGAAGGTTTGTGTGGGACCCAGGTCATTTTATCCCAAATTCCTCAGGTACCATGGGTATTGTGCATACAAGACACGTGTCAAGGGAGAGAGATAAGAAAAAAGAGAGACATCAAGAGATAGGATGTGTCAAGATAGTAAGACGAGAAAAAAGAAGTGGATTGAGAGTGTAAGAAGCAAAAGGAAGAAACAGAAATGGGAAAAGAAAGATGCATAAGAGAAAAAGAAGGTATGATCAAAGAATAATGAGCAGAGAGAGGAAATGAATGGGAAGAAATATGAATGAAAAAGAGAACACAAAGGGGAAGAAAATCTGCCTTCAACAAGAAACTTCACCTAAAAGGTCTGGGAAAATTAGGTAAAGGGGAACCACGGAAAGAAGTAAGTTCAGTGCATGTTAACATTGTCATGGACTCATTATCTTGTCCATTTAATGAGGTTTCTATTCCTCACACCCTAAGCATGTAACCCAGCAAGACACTATGGCATCTTCCTGGGACCGACCCCTGCCCCCATGTCCTCTGCCTGCCTCTTGTTTGTAGAAAAACTATAGTGTCCCAGGCCTCCCCTGAGTCAAAAAAGCCTGGCTCAGAATGAATGACTGAAAGGATGTGAATATGTAGTGACACAAGGAACAGTCAGGCCAGCAGAACTTGTAACAATATCTGATGCACATTTCCTGAGTTGTTTTACAGATACCAAAACCCCTACACAATGGAAGACATTAACTACTTGATGATCATGAACTCATAGCCCTCAGACCTACTGGAGCCTGAGGATTGATAATGTTAACCGCTGTGACACCACCCTATTACCGCACCTTCAACCTATCAGAGAATTTTTCACCAGCTGATCACAAACCCAGTGACTCCCCTCCCTACCTGGCCTTTAAAAGTGCTTTCCTGAAACCTATCAGAGAGTTTGGGTTTTTTGAGCATTAGCTGTCCTGGACTCCTTGTCTGGTGTCTTACAATGAATGCTGCACTTTCCTTCACCGCAACCTGGTGTCAGTAGATTGGCCTTACTGCAAGCAGGTGAGTGGAACCAAGTTTGGTTCAGTAACAGGCACAAACTTTAGTTGAGAGTGGACGGCAATCCTGGTGGGAGATATTTATGTGTGACAAATCTCTTTCAAGGTTGCCCTCACCTTTTACATTTAAGCTCTGAGAAGAACTTGAGGATTTTCTGACATCTTGATCCCTACTTCTTGTTAGACCTCATTCATCCAAACTTACAATCCCTGGATCTCCAGGCTGCAATTTAACCCAACTGTCCACAGGGTGAGAAAGCTGTCAGTGACCCAGCGTTGCTGAGGGGAGGTGATGCCATGCAGTAAGGAGAAGAGTAAAGAGGTGAGAGACCTGGAATCAGTCTCAGCAGAGCCACTAAGGAAAAGAGACCTTAGCAGGGGTGAGAACAAACAAACCAGTTTCTACCTTCGGGATCTAAGCATTTACAGATTCTGAGGATACTACTTCTCTAGATGAGCTAAAAAGGTTATCAGCACTTTGGACCCCCACGCTATTGAAATATTTCTTCTGATAGCTAAGGAGAATAACTAGTGAGAGGAGGGCTAACTGGTCTTTTTAAGGTCGAGTAAGATAAAGTTGCCCACTTTAATGGCTGAGAGGGAGGCTGGAGTGAGATTTTAGTCCCAGATAAAAGCCCATAGAAGAGGAAAGGGTTGTTAATATTATTACCTTGTGACCTTTATTAGTTGAAATTAATCTTTCCTCAACATTCATAGCACTGTCTCTGAAATCTTATTCTACTGAAGTATTTACCACTTTCTGCTATGTGTACCAATTCGCACCTCATCGCGTCCGATAGACTGTAGGGACGTTCAATGCTGAATCTGTGTCTGATTAATCTTAATGCCTTCCACAGCACCTAGATAGAGCCTGTGCACAGTAAGCACTCACCTTACATTTGGTGTATAAATGACAGAAGCAGTAGAGGAGGTCTGTTTCTGGGCCAGGATATGAAGACTTAAGCTCTGTGCTGATTTTGAGACAACTGAATTCAGAACACAGAATTCAAGCCTTAGAAGTTGAGTGGCCAGTGTCTGAGTTATTATTAATAATAACTATAAATTACTATCATGTGCTAGGAGCTTTCAAAGTTACATTTCCTCCCAGCATTGACACTGAAAGGTAGCTGTTATTATTTCCACCTTACAGATGAGGAAACAGGGAATTAAGTACTTTGTCCAAGGGGCCATAATGAGTAAACGGCAGAGGCCAGAGGCAGAATTCAAAGCCAGGGCTGTTGGTGCCTTAGTACTGGAACCCACGCCCTCTGCTGGCCAGACCAGGAACTCCCAAACTTTCCCTGTCAAATCTGGTCTCCAGAGAGAGGTCTTCATGCCTAGATGTCCAGAAAAATGGTCACTGGCAGGGGAAAAAAATGGCAGACGAACTTGACTATAATGTGGGCTTTGGACAGATGTGTATATGTGTGTGTGCATAACTGTTTGTAGGAAGAAAAAAGGGAAAACGTTAGTATGTCAATGCTAGAGAGCTCTTGGGATTATAGGTGACCTTTGTGTATTTTCCAAATTTTCTACAGTGGATATGCATTACTTTTATAATCAGAAAAATATACTAAAATATAATTTTAAAGCAGTTTTCACAACAGATTGCTTTAATAAACATACAAACACACTCACACATGAGATAATGGTAATTATTTTGAAGGTTGCAACCATGGATTTTGTGGGATTTTGACCGACCATATCTATTTCCATTTCCTAATAGCAGGCTCAATTGTCTTTAGGAAACATATGTTGTCCTCACTGAACATAGCCTAGCAGGATTGTATTCCAGTTCCCTCCCTCTCCTAGCATTTTTTCAAAGTCAAGCTAATCGGTTCCTCCTTTATTAGAATTTGAATCTAGAATTTCAGTAGACCAGCAAACAGGTTGTAAATATTTGGAATTCACTCATCTTGGTATGGCTCCCCTGACCACACTGTACCTGATATAAACTGTACCTATAGTTCTGTCTTACTTCTCCAGCAACATGACTTGGTTCTTGCATTTCCAAGCTTAGTTCTCCAACCTCCCTGTGATTCTGTGGCCTCTCACTGTATTTCAGTACATTTCCTTTTGCTTAGGGTAGTCAGAGTTGTCTTCTGTTTCTTGCAACCAGAGATCACTTCACTTGTATTTAATCTATAGGTTTGAAGAAATGGCTAAAGAAAAGCTCATTAGCTTATTAGTGTTGGCTTCAAGATATACAAGAATTTTGGCTCATTATTAGAACACAACACATGCACTACATTGCTGAAATGTAGCCTTGTTTTTTCAGTCCTATGCTCTATTTGTTAAAACTGTTTACATAAAACTTTCTCACTTTCTGTGGGTATGGCCTACTCAACATTTCAGCAAAGGTGATAGCTGAAAAGGATAGTGATTTTTTTGCCATTCATGGATCCGCAATAAAAAGACACGCTACAAAATACTTTGTTCCAAATAGATCAAATGAAATATTCATTAAGAGCATGGACTCAGGGGCTTGAGCACCTGAGTGGTGTAATTAATTCCTACTTCTCCACTTGCAAGCTAAATGACCTTGGGAAAGCTACTTAACCTTCAGTTTTCTTCACCTGTAAAATTGAGATAACAGTTCCTATTCATAGAGTTGTAAAGATTAATAAAGTCAACATATTTAAAGCACTTAAGATAGAGCCTGGCATATACAAAGTTCTACGTGTGTTAGTTAATTTTTTCTACACACTGTTGATCTTGACAACGTTGATTATTGGCCACTATTTAAAATGTGACTGATTTATTTTTCACATTATAACTTAAGTGCCATATGAGTATCTGTTATAGAAAATAAACCCCAAAATATTTCAGGGTGCTTTTTGATCTATGATCAATGAAAATGCTGCAGAAAAGAGTCCATTCTATAAAAACACACCAAAACTCTAAAGAAATAGCAACTTCTGTGCATGAAGAGTTAGGATCAGTAGTCATGGTAGATGGTTATAATAATTTTTTAAACATATATGTATTTTAACTTATAGTCTTGCATACAAGATGTATCCAAGATGATAAAACTCAAATTGAGAACTTTTGAAAATAAATTTCAGTTTTACTTTAGTTTATAAGTGAATATTAATGAAAATCTAAGTAAGTATAATTTTGGATGACTATTGGGGGATTTTCAGATTACCTATAATGTGAATAAAATAAGAGAAAAGTTGATACACAGAATTATCCTCTGAATTATCAACAACTATAAAGTTATGTTAGGTTCTGGAGATAAAAACTGAGTATGACAAAATCCTAGATTATGGAAAGTTTAGAAACTACCGCCAGGTACACAATAGGCATTTGTGAATGAAATGATGCTACTTAACTGAATGCATTACATTAATGAAAATCTTTTTAGGAACCAAATTTTTAAGTTTATTATTGTCAGTCTATGCCTTCTAGAATAGCCTACCTATACACACTGCTGAAGATTCAACTTACAAATTTAGAGCTGCGTCTTTCCTAGTTAATCCTCATCAGATTAGGAGTTCAATGACCTTCAATATTTGGGGTCTAGGAGTTAGGTTTACTCTCCAGGCCTGGCAACTGGTGAACCTGAAATGAGCTCGCTGAACTGCAGCCTACCGCCAATCCGTATGAATGTTTGGCCATTCTCCACTAGTAGATTTCCACTTTAACCTCTGATTATACTTCATCTCTCCTGAAACAGGCAACTTTTTCTAAACTGTAGCCTGCATCACTGGTGGTTTCCAAGAGTTGGGCCATGTGTTCTGTACCTGCTGTTCTTTAGTGACATCTCTTCTAACCTAGATGAAACACGTGGAATCAAGATGATGTGGCACATCAGGAGAGGGCTATTGCTTGTACACAGACACTTGGCCTGTCTTGTACAATCAATGGGTTTGACCCTAGAGATTTCCCTAAGCCCCCACTAAGTCCAAGTCCAAATTCAGACTTGATATTTGGCTGGATGTACAATCTCATAGATTAATTGGCTCCCTAATATCTGTAGTGTCTTTTCCTGGTTTATTAATCTGTTTCTTCAGATTGTCACTTTGAGTGTTAATATAATAAACGCTTAATTATTCACACATCTACTTACTGCAGCTTTTTAACTTGTGTTATAATGATACAATGATAATTGCTGTTAAGAATTATGCCTCTGAAATATCATCAATGATATCTTTAAAAGCTCCATTTTCCAGACACAGAATCCTGGGAAAACTGGCAGAAGTGAGCAAGGGGTGAGAATTCTTACCAAAGTCAGCTCTTCAGATCTCTATCTGTGGTGCCTGGTCAAGAGAGGAAGAATTATGCTCACTATTCAAACAAAATAAAAAGGAATTGTGTGAGCTGTGATGAACAAAAATGCATAGTTGGAGACCGCCCTGCTGTGTTATCCTTTATCTCATAAATACCCCAGCCCTTTGTCTTCTGGGAGCCAGATTTGAGATTTGTTCTCCTGTCTTCTCCTTGGCTGCCTTGTGAATAAGCCCTGTCTTCACTGCAAACCTTGTATATCTCAGCATTTTGTCTTGCTGTGTTTCTGACAAAGGGAACCTGGCTTGGATAAACTGCCCAGAAAAGAAAAATCCAAGACACCAGTCAGATTTTTGCCACAGTTGTCTATGCTGTGTGACTGACAGGGTCTTGGTGCTCCAGCCAGGACTCAGACCCGAGCCCCTGAGGTTGGAGAGCCGAGTTCAGGACTTCGGACCACCAGAGACCTCCAGGCCCCATGTAATATCAATCGGCAAGAGCTCTCCCAGTGATCTCTGTCTCAATGCTAAGACCCAGCTCCACTAAATGACGAGCAAGCTACAGTGCTGGACACCCCATGCCAAACAACTAACAAGACAGGAACACAACAATACCCATTAGCAGAGAGGCTGCCTAAAATCATACTAAGTTCACAGACACCCCAAAACACACCACTGGACGCAGTCCTGCCCACCAGAAAGACAATATCCAGCCTCATTCACAAGAACACAGGCACCAGTCCCTTCCACAAGCAAGCCTACACAACCCACTGAACCAACCTTACCCACACCAGAAACAACAGGAACTACGAACCTGCAGCCAGCAAAAAGGACACCCTAAATACAGTAAGTTAAGCAAAATGGAAAGACAGAGAAATATGCAGCAAGGTATAAAAACAGCAGACTAAACACATGAAGAGGAAATAGGGAGACTACCTGAAAAAGAATTCAGAGTAATGATAGTGAAGATGATAGAAAATCTTGGAAATAGAGTGGAGAAGATACAAGAAATGTTTAACAAGGCCCTAGAAGAACTGAAGAGCAAACGAACAATGAAGAACAACACAATAAATGAAATTAAAAATTCTCTAGAAGGGATCAATAGCAGAATAATTGAGGCAGAAGAACGGATAAGTGACCTGAAAGACAAAATATTGGAAATAACTGCTGCAGAGCAGAATAAAGAAGAAAGAATGAAAAGAATTAAGGACAGTCTCAGAGACCTCTGGGACAACATTAAACACACCAACATTCGAATTATAGGGGTCCCGGAAGAAGAAGAGAAAAAGAAAGGGACTGAGAAAATATTTGAAGAGATTATAGTTGAAAACTTCCCTAATATGGGAAAGGAAATAGTCAATCAAGTCCAGGAAGTGCAGAGAGTCCCACACAGGACAAATCCAAGGAGAAACACGTCAAGACACATGTTAATTAAACTATCAAAAATTAAATACAAAGAAAAAGTATTAAAAGCAGCAAGGGACGAAATTGAGCTATTTGTAATGAGGTGGATAGACCTAGAGTCTGTCATACAGAGTGAAGTAAGTCAGAAAGAGAGAGACAAATACCGTATGCTAACACATATATATAGAATTTAAGAAAAAAAAATGTCATGAAGAACCTAGGGGTAAGACAGGAATAAACACACAGACCTACCAGAGAACAGACTTGAGGATATGGGGAGGGGGAAGAGTAAGCTGTGACAAAGTGAGAGAGAGGCATGGACATATATACACTACCAAATGTAAGGTAGATAGCTAGTGGGAAGCAGCCGCATAGCACAGGGAGATCAGCTCGGTGCTTTGTGATCGCCTGGAGGGGTGGAATAGGGAAGGTGGGAGGGAGGGAGACGCAAGAGGGAAGAGATATGGGAACATATGTATATGTATAACTGATTCACTTTGTTATAAAGCAGAAATTAACACACCATTATAAAGCAATTATACCCCAATAAAGAAGTTAAAAAATAAATAAATAAAATAAAATAAAATACAAGCAGTAAGGGGAAAGCAACAAATAACATACAAGGGAATCCCCATAAGGTTAACAGCTGATCTTTCAGCAGAAACTCTGCAAGCCAGAATGCAGTGGCAGGACATTTTTTTTTTTTTTGCAGTTAGTTGGCCTCTCACTGTTGTGGCCCTTCCCATTGCGGAGCACAAGCTCCGGACACGCAGGCCCAGCGCCCATGGCCCATGGGCCCAGCCGCTCCGTGGCATGTGGGATCCTCCCAGACCAGGGCACGAACCCGTGTCTCCTGCATTGGCAGGTGGACTCCCAACCACTGTGCCACCAGGGAAGCCCAAGCAGGACATTTTTAAAGTGCTGAAAGGGAAAAATCTACAACCAAGATTACTCTACCCAGCAAGAATCTCATTCAGATTTGACAGAGAAATTAAAACCTTCACAGACAAGCAAAAGTTAAGAGAATTCAGCACCAACAAACCAGATTTACAACAAATGTTAAAGGAACTTCTAAAGTCAGGAAACACAAGGGAAGGAAAAGACCTACAATAACAAACCCAAAACAATTAAGAAAATGGTAATAGGAACATACACATCGATAATTACCTTAAATGTTAATGGATTAAATGATCCAACCAAAAGACATAAACTGGCTGAATGGAGAGAAACAAGACCCGTATATATGCTGTCTACAAGAGACCTACTTTAGACCTAGGGACACATAAAGACTGAAAGTGATGCAACGGAAAAAGATATTGCATGAAAATGGAAATCAAAAGAAAGCTGGAGTAGCAATTCTCATATCAGACAAAATAGACTTTAAAATAAAGACTATTACAAGAGACAGAGAAGGACACTACATAATGATCAAGGGATCAATCCAAGAAGATATAACAATTGTAAATATTTATGCATCCAACATAGGAGCACCTCAATACATAAGGCAAATGCAAATGCTAACAGCCATAAAAGGGGAAATCGACAGTAAGACAATAATAGTAGGGGACTTTAACACCCCACTTTCACCAATGAACAGATCATGCAAAATGAAAATAAATAAGGAAACACAAGCTTTCAATGATACATTAAACAAGATGTACTTAACTGATATTTATAGGACATTCCATCCAAAAAACAGCAGATTACACTTTCTTCTCGGGTGTTCATGGAACATTCTCTAGGACAGATCATATCTTGGGTCACAAATCAAGCCTTGGTAAATTTAAGAAAACTGAAATCATACCATGTATCTTTTCTGACAACAACACTATGAGACTAGATATCAATTACAGGAAAAAAATGTAAAAAATACAAACACATGGAGGCTAAACATTACACTACTAAATAACCAAGAGATCACTGAAGAAATCAAAAAAAAACCTAGAAACAAATGATGATGAAAACCTGATGATCCAAAACCTATGGGATCCAGGAAAAGCAGTTCTAAGAGGGATGTTTATAGCAATACAATCCTACCTCAAGAAACAAGAAACATCTCAAATAAACAACCTAAGCTTACACCTAAAGCAATCAGAGAAAGAAGAACAAAAGAACCCCAAAGTTAGCAGAAGGAAAGAAATCGTAAAGATCAGATCAGAAATAAATGAAAAAGATATGAAGGAAACGACAGCAAAGATCAATAAAACTAAAATGTGGTTCTTTGAGAAGATAAAAAAAATTGATAAACCTTCAGCCAGACTCACCATGAAAAAAAGGGAGAAGACTGAAATCAACAGAATTAGAAATGAAAAAGGAGAAGTAACAACTGACACTGCAGAAATACAAAGGATCATGAGATATAACTACAAGCACCCTATGCCAATAAAATGGACAACCTGGAAGAAATGGACAAAATCTTAGACAAGCACAAGCTTCTGAGACTGAACCAGAAAGAAACAGAAAATATAAACAGACCAACCACAAGCACTGAAATTGAGACTGTGATTAAAAGTCTTCCAACAAACAAAACCCAGGACCAGATGGATTCACAGGTGAATTATACCAACCATTTAGAGAAGAGCTAACACCTATCCTTCTCAAACTCTTCCAAAATATAGCAGAGGGAGGAACACTCCCAAACTCATTCTATGAGGCCACCATCACCCTGATACCAAAACCAGACAGTGATGTTACAAAGAAAGAAAACTTCAGGCCAATATCACTGATGAACCTAGATGCAAAAATCCTCAGCAAAATACTAGCAAACAGAATCCAACGGCACATTAAAAGGATCATACACTATGATCAAGTGGGTTTATCACAGGAATGCAAGGATTCTCCAATATATGCAAATCAATCAATATGATACACCATATTAACAAATTGAAGGATAGAAACCATATGATCGTCTCAACAGATGCAGAAAAAGCTTTGGACAAAATTCAACACCCATTTATGATAAAAACCGTCCAGAAAGTAGGCATAGAGGGAACATACCTCAACATAATAAAGGCCATATATGGCAAACCCACAGCCAACATCATTGTCAATGGTGAAAAACTGAAACCATTTCCTCTAAGATCAGGAACAAGACAAGGTTGCCCATTCTCACCACTTTTATTCAACATAGTTTTGGAAGTTTTAGCCACAGCAATCAAAGAGGTAAAAGAAATAAAAGGAATCCAAATCAGAAAAGAAGAAGTAAAATTGTCACTGTTTGTAGATGACATGATACTATTAATAGAGAATCCTAAAGATGCTACCAGAAAAGTACTAGAGCTAATCAATGAATTTGGTAAAGTAGCAGGATACAAAATCAATGCACAGAAATCTCTTGCATTCCTATACAGTAATGACAAAAAATCTGAAAGAGAAATTAAGGAAACACTCCCATTTACCATTGCAACAAAAAGAATAAAATACCTAGAGATAAACCTACCTAAGGAGACAAAATACCTGTATGCAGAAAACTATGAGACACTGATGAAAGAAATCAAAGATGATACAAACAGATGGAGAGATATACCATGCACTTGGAGTGGAAGAATCAACATTGTGAGAACGACTATACTACCCAATGCAATCTACAGATTCAAAGCAATCCCTATCAAACTACCAGTGGCATTTTTCACAGAGCTAGAACAAAAAATTTCACACTTTGTATGGAAACACAAAAGACCATGAATAGTCAAAGCAATCTTGAGAAAGAAAAAAGGAGCTGTAGGAATCAGGCACCCTGACTTCAGACTATACTACAAAGCTACAGTAAACAATATGGTACTGCCACAAAAACAGAAATATAGATCAGTGGAACAGGATAGGAATCCCAGAGATAAACCCACACACATATGGTCACCTTATCTTTGACAAAGGAGGCAAGTATATACAATGGAGAAAAGACAGCCTCTTCAATAAGTGGTGCTGGGAAAACTGGACAGCTACATGCAAAAGAATGAAATTAGAACACTTTCTAACACCGTATACAAAAATTAACTCAAAATGGATTAAGGACCTAAATGTAAGGCCAGACACTATAAAAACTCTTAGAGGAAAACATAGGCAGAACACTCTATGACATAAATCACTGTAAGATCCTTTTTGACCTAACTCCTAGAGAATAGAAATAAAAACAAAAATAAACTAATGGGACCTAATGAAACATAAAACCTTTTGCACAGCAAAGGAAACCATAAACGAGATGAAAAGACAACGCTCAGATTGGGAGAAAATATTTGCAAACGAAGCAACTGACAAAGGATTAATCTCCAAAATATACAAGCAGCTCATGAAGCTGAATATCAAGAAAATAAACAACCCAATCCAAAAATGGGCAGAAGGTCTAGATAGACATTTCTCCAAAGATGATATACAGATTGCCAACAAACACATGAAAGGATGCTCAACATCACAAATCATTAGAGAAATTCAAATCAAAACTCCAATGATGTAGTAGCACCTCACTGGTCAGAATGGCCATCATCAAAAAATCTACAAACAATAAATGCTAGAGGGGGTGTGGAGAAAAGGGAACCTTCTTGCCCTGTTGGTGGGAATGTAAATTGATACAGCCACTATGGAGAACAGTATGGAGGTTCCTTAAAAAACTAAAAATAGAACTACCATATGACCCAGCAATCCCACTAGTGGGCATATACCCTGAGAAAACCAAAATTCAAAAAGAATCATGTACCACAATGTTCATTGTAGCACTATTTACAATAGCCTGGACATAGAAGCAACCTAAGTGTCCATCGACAGATGAATGGATAAAGAAGATGTGGCACATATATACAATGGAATATTACTCAGCCATATAAGGAAACAAAATTGAGTTATTTGTAGTGAGGTGGATGGACCTAGAGTCTGTCACACAGAGTGAAGTAAGTCAGAAAGAGAAAAACATATACCGTATGCTAACACATACATAAGGAATCTAAAAATAATAATTTAAAAAAGGGTTCTGAAGAACCTAGGGGCAGAACAGGAATAAAGACGCAGACGTAGAGAATGGACTTCAGGACACGGGGACGGGGAAGGGCAAGCTGGGACGAAGTGAGAGAGTGGCATGGACATATATACACTACCAAATGTAAAATAGATAGCTAGTGGGAAGCAGCTGCACAGCACAGGGAGATCAGCTCGGTGCTTTGTGTTCACCTAGAGGGGTGAGATAGGGAGGGTGGGAGGGAGACGCAAGAGGGAGGGGATATGGGGATATATGTATACATATAGCTGATTCACTTTGTTATACAGCAGCAACTAACACAACAATGTAAAGCAATTATACCTCAATAAAGAAGTTAAAAAAAACCCTCCATTTTCCAAACAAGTGAGATCATAAACTTGCTTGTTTACTCTATTTTGAACGTAAAATTCCAATAATTATTACCTATTATGGAAAGAAAGTAGTCTAAGTGTTAAGACTTCTGTGTTTGCATCCAGGTCTGCGTGGAATAAAAAATATGACCCTGAGTAGGTCACTGAATCTTTCTGGGCCTTTTTTTTCCTTTATTTTTTGAGTGAAGAGGTTGTACTTTATTATCAACAAGATTCTTCTTAGTTATGAAAGGTAGTGCTAAATCTATTTATGTTTATATCTATATCTATATCATCTATACCTATCAATCTAATTTCTTTTCAAAGAATTTAATTCTTTCTCTACAAATAGTGCTTTTACATCACAGTTAGCTTTAGTTCTGGATATAACCTAAATAATTTGATTTAGTTGAAAGCACTGAAAATGGATAGGTGGAAAATGTATAAAAGAGAATAATAGAGATTATTTCTCAAATTTAGAGTAAGATTTTGCACTTTTGGTATTGGGGGAAAGTTTTAGAAAGTGAATCTGAAATCCAATTAAGAAATATGGTGTTCCTTTAGTATAAATAAATAGAGGAGTATCATGATACAGTGAATAGAAGCACCATTTAACAATGGTGTGGTGTGGAATTCCATGGGTAAATATAAATGAAGAAAAATAATAAAAAAACCTAAATTTATTCTAAGCTCTGGGTGACTCTTGGCTTTTAAATTAATTTTAAAAATAAACAACAAATGGAAAACCTTATAATACCAGAAAATAATTTTTTAATGTATATTATCTGAAGCAACACTTAAAAATAGTAATGTTATACCAGATAGCACAGTGGTGTTTTTAGAAATGAGAGATGGATCATCTTTTTGGCTTTCTCTTCATAAAAGCACTTATTCATTCACTCTTCCCATATGCACATTTACACTATTTTTCCATGGCAGGATGGAATAATCTTAATCATAACTCATTTCCCATATAATAGCAATATGTCCATCTCTCACAAAAACCTCATCAGGAGACACAGGACTGATACTGGTGGAGTGGGAAGAAGTTTTTGGGTTGTGTAGGCCTCTGAGAAAACTGTTCCTACCTTTATTTCTGCTGCTGCCTGAGACCTCACAATTCAAAATCTACTTCTTTGGCTTAAGCTCATTTATCTCTCACTGAAATATAAATACTCCTGGAAAGAGTATCATCATTAAACCAATGATCCCTTTCCAAACTGTGGTGTGGAAGACTTTAAGGTGAGAGGCTTTTGAAGCAGAGGATATGTGGGGAAGGTACGCTAGGGAATCCGAAGAGCAGAGAAGTCTAAAGGAAAGGGAGAAAGTTGGAAGCAACCACAAGACAGAATTATCCCATTTAATAGTTTAGCCAATACTGGCAATGATTATTCTTGGACAAAGTCTGAAATATCCCCAACTCCATTTTTCTATAATATGGTCATCTTCTTTGTTCCACTGTACCAACTGTTCTGTGTCATCTTATAGATGTTCATATGTGGCTGGGTATTTGATATGGTAATTTTGATGAGGCTATACCAAAATGTAAAACTGCCAATTTGCCAATAGATATCTTTTATGGTCATCCTATCCCTCACTCTCACTTTCTCACTAACCTCTAACCTATCACTGGTTCTCACCCTATATTTGAACCTTATTCCACTTCTCATCGTATCTGGCACGAGGCATGTGGACCAGGGTTCATATGTGGTCTGTTTATAGACTACTAGGTAAATTTAAAAGGCTGATATTTATTTATTGTTTTAGATTGTTTCAAAATAACCCTGGCAGCAAAACAGCATGTGTCCCACAGTTGCTGGCAAATAATAAAAGCTTAGAATATGTTTTTCAAAAATATGGAGGAGGGCTTCCCTGGTGGCGCAATGGCTAAGAGTCCGCCTGCCGATGCAGGGGACACGGGTTCGTGCCCCGGTCCAGGAGGATCCCACGTGCCACGGAGCGGCTGGGCCCGTGAGCCGTGGCTGCTGAGCCTGCGCGTCTGGAGCCTGTGCTCCGCAACGGGAGAGGCCACAACAGTGAGAGGCCCGCGTACCGGAAAAAAAAAAAAAAAAAAAAAAAAAAAAGGAGTAATAACTATGTGTGTCTCATTGATTAGATTGAATTCAGCTAACACTTTTTGAATACCTCTCCTGGGCATTAGGCATTCTCCTGGACATTGTGAATGCAAAGACAACAACAACAAAATGATACCAAACGTCTAGTAGCTTAGTGAAGGGGGGAGACAATTAATTACATACCAATGAGGTAAGTATTTTAATAGTGGCAAGTTTCGAAGGAGGAGTTAAGTTTAAGGACAAAGGGGCATAGGGCTTTTTTTCAGTTTTTTAGCAGGAGATGAGCAATAACAAAGTCCTTGAGATGTGGAAACACAAGTCATTCTGGGGAATAGTGAGTAGTCTGTATGGTCAGAGTTCCTTGGGGGAAAGAGAGTGGCAGGAAATGAATGTGAAGGGAGGAAGCTCACAAAACATGCTCTTTATTGGTCAAAAAAAAAAAAGTTTACTAATCTATCAATAGTTCTTTGTGGAAAGCACTTTGGAGAACACATAAGACTATACAGCTTTCCCCAAGAGCTTACAGGCCAGTGAGGAAGACAAGACAAAAACACAGAAAAACTAAGCAACAGTAATCGTGGCAGGAACTACATTGTCTGTATTATATGTTTCTCTGGGAGCCCAGTTCAATGCTAAGCCCAGAGCAGCCACTTAATAAATAAATATTGAATGCATACTTAAATAAATATATTTCCTCTGTTAACTTGTTGAGAAAAAAATTCATGAGTTATAACATCTGCACAGTATCACTGATTTCTGTAAGAATTTAATCTTCTCTTAAATTGCATCTTAGATAGGACACCTAAGCACCTAGTTGAAAAGGTAATGTTCCCCGAAGAAATTACTAGTCATCAAGTAGGCAAAAAACCCTGGTCACTTGAGTGAATTCAATCATTTTTCAAAAATTAAATTGAGAGTAAATAAGGTTTCTGTTTCAGACTGAATTTTTCAAGTCAAAATTTCTCTAATGTGTTTCAAAAATCCTATTACAGTGTATCTTCTATGATCTCTTCAAATGAAACATTGTTTTTTTTACAATCTGACACCGTCAAAAATAAAACATATATCTGCTCTGGATATCCTGCTATATGGCCAACACACAGTGAAATTTCAGGGGTTTAGGCACAGTAGAAAAATTGAAGTGTAAGTATTATAAGCCACAATCATGTTTGTTTGTTTGTTTAAATAAACCTCTATTAAACTATATGGACAAGTAGTTCTAATAGATGTCATTTGCAGGACTGAATAAGGAACCCACCTGAAGTAAATTTTAGAGACAGGTACCATGCTCAAACAGTCAGGTTATCTTATTTGAAGACAGACCTTTGAAACAGAAAAAAAAACAAAAACCCGAAATCTGAAAGTCTAGGTTCAAGCCCCAATGCCTGGAATGCAGCTTCTAAGTATTCTCAATGATTCCACTTGATGCGTTATTGCAGTTGTAATTTTGCTAAGCAGACAGTGGCTGTCAGAACTTTCTTCATAGTTTCAGTGAGGCGGTCTGTTCAAACAAGTACATGAACACTATCAAACAACATGTGATTTGTAGTTTCATTTTTGGCAGGGAACACGCTTTTACATAATGACAGGCCATAGAGTTGCAAGCCAGCCCCCTTTTTGATCTCTGTCAAGAGAAAAACTGGGAGGCAAAAATAACTTCGCTCATTTGTCTTTTGCTTATTAGCTGCATAATGTGACTAACAGCTTAAAAGGAAGCATAGCTGTACCACTCACTATGTACTAATAAATAACTACATACCGTACTTTGATTACTTCTTCTCATGTGCATAGCAAAGCAGTAATTGTGACACCAAATGCTCCTTTCTAATAGCAGGTGGAACTCCGATAGGGCAGAAATATGTTAGGGAGATCACTGTATAGGTCTGGTTATTTGCATAAGAAAATCTCCCCACAATAAACTTATGGAGAACAGAAAGTGGATTTCTAAGGAAGACTTGATCTATGAAGGGCCAAACAAGTCTGGCAACTTTGGCTTCCTTTCACGATGCATGCCATTTTTACCACATGCAAAAGCTTCTGTTAACTGAAAAAACAAGTGTAATATATTGGGTTTATGTAGGAAAATAAGTTTTATAAATACATCTGTTATTTAAACATAAATACATATTGATATAAAATATGCAAATATATTTATATAAAATCTGTGTAAGTTTTATATATAAGTCTGCATTACATATTATATATAATACATGATATACATAAATAACATATAAGTATATACAGTTTTATAAATATACTGTTATATACACATATGATTTATTAGTTGGCTGTATATAACTGATACCTAAATAAGTTAATATATATATAGTTTATATAATGTATTACTGTCAACAGAAAGAGGAGAGAATAGAATAAAATCATAGCAAGTATTAGGTATCTCTGCTCCCAATCAAACCCTTAATATTTGCCTTTGGAAGGACAGATTTCTGGAAAATCAGTTCCTTTGGCTATGTGAAGAGTCAAATGTGACATTCCCTGATAACTGTATGTAGATCAGAACCTGTTTGGGCACAAGGGAAAGGATTTTGGAAATGTACAGATACCACTAAAGTGATGTGAGCCTAAGGTATTTAGGTAACAATTATACACAGCCAACGAATAAATCATGTGCAAACCAGTAACTGTATGTAAACATAATGAACTTTCTTCCTTAAATGTGTACACATGCACAAATGAATATACTAATGATTAGAATAAAATAATCTTGGTGAACATAACCTACATTAAAAATATCTGATGTTTTATAATCTTTTATAATCATATATAATTATATATACATATTATATAATATATATAATTATATATAATTATAATCTTTTATTGTTAATTTAAAACTAATTGTACTTCTCCAAGTGCCTTAAAAAGTTGCATGTTTTCATTTTTTTTCTAAAAGTGGTTACCTTTTATAATACTTTCACAATAGGATGAGGGTTTTGGTTTTTATTTTTGGCTTTTTTAACAGTCCAAAATTCTGGTAGGTGCTATTTTTTTCACTTGATATTTTCTTTCTTTTTAAAAATATGGAGCAAAAATTGCATTTGAAATCATAAACAAAAAAGTCTAAAACTCTTATTCACTGTGCTACTTAAATACGACTCAACAAAGTAGAAAACATACTTTCTAAATCACATAATAATTCACTTTTAGAAACTGAATTGTAGTAGAGCGCTCAAGTGTACCTTTTCTACTCTTAAATCCCAAGTGGTATCATGTTCTCATTTATTGAATGCCCCTGATATTCAAGTCACCTAGCTGTAAACTGGCTTCCCTCCCAGCCTAATAACTTGGCGACTTTTTGTAAAACAATTGTAATATTAAAATTCAGACAAGTGACCCAAAAATGGTCCTAGAGGGCAGGCCTGCAATTTCCTGATTCACAATTTCCTTATTCCTTCATTTGTTAAGTTTCGCAACATCAATTTTTATACTGTTGCTGTTTTATCCTGGCCAAATGGTTGTTGAATTTTAATGAACTGTCTCCCTTTGACAAATGAGTTGTTGTTTGATATATTACATTAGGGATATAGAGAATAAACTACTTATGGATACTAGATATTTGGATAAAATACATTTACATAATACTAGACTATTAGTCTAATGAGTTTTATTAGTTGTAAAAAAGATAATACACAGCAGATTTTGAAACCTGCTCAAGAATGATGGACATATACATAATTTAAATCCCACTACCTCAAATGCAATGGCAAGTTCTTTCATATAACTTGAATTTTTTTTCCTCATGGTGCTAGGAAAATTTCACTTTCATGAAATAGATTCGAAGGATGGGGAAAGTTTTCCTGATTATTAACAATTACTTAAATAGGGTGGTAGTTGAATGCACTATTAATGGAATGAGTTAGATGTTAAAGAGTAATTTAAAAAATTGAGGACACTGGAGCTATGCTACCCTTCTCCCATAATGCTTCCATTCCACTAGGGAAGGGTGATATTTTTTCTCTCATGTGAGGGTGTACGGCTTGGATTAAAAGTACTCTGTGCTCTGTGCCTTCCATTCATACTTGATTTCAAAACAAATTTACTCAAACACAGTTGCAGTAAAGGAAAATGTTTCAAGCAAACTCCCACATCCTCAGAAGCTAAATGGCCCAAAGGTTCTAATACCAGCACTTTAAAAATATTATTATATGCTAATTATGGGCATGATGACGAGGCACTTCAAGATTCTGAAGTGCCTTTCTAATCATTGTAGAAAGAGGAAATTACACTTGGTATGACTTTAATATTAAGTGTAGGTATGTTATTTTATTCTAGCTATAGTAAAAATTCATATACTCTAAATATAATAATTTCCTCCTAACCAGAACACTTAATTTTCATTAACATCAGGTGGTGATTAAGGACCCTGCTGGCTCTTTGAAGTGAATTTGAGTCTGTTCTCTACTCTACCACTGACTAGCTTTGTAAACACGGGCAAGGAGCCAAGATTCTTTAAGCCTCGGTTCTCTCATCTGGAATACAGGATAATCAAACCTACAACTTCCTATTGTTTTGAGGATAAATAATACAATGAAGATCCAATACATGGAGCACATGATGGGTTTATAAATAGTATTAGTTCTTGTTATTTAGCACTGGGGAGGCAGCTTAGCGGGGTGGTTAAGAGCAAGGACTTTGGGGGCAGACAGACTTGGGTTCCAATCCTGGTCTTGCTATATCCCTGCTGTATGATCTTTGACATTCTAAGATTTCTAACTCTGAGTTTCCGCCATGGTGGCAGGGAGCTTGCAATAGTTCCTATTTCATAGGATTGCTGTGAGGATTAAATAAGATGGCACATGAAAGGTACTTATTATACTAGCTGGAACATAGCAACTACTCAGTGAATGATAGCTCATGTTTTTGACCTTATTGCTGTTATTATTTTTACTATAATTGGCTATTATTTTATGCCTTTTCATTTCTCGAAACTTTCTGGGTGAAAAGATACTTATTTTAAACAAATTCAGATGACCATATTTCATAAAAATACAAAATATAAAGCTAAAAACCGAAAGAACTTTAGAAAAGCATAAAGTGCAATACAAACATGCGATATTATCATAAATACTATTTTTATTATTAAAATCATTCGGCAGCTGTTAGTTCTGCCTTCAAAACTTTGTTCTCTTTGATAAACATCATTTAAGTATTTACATTCTGGAACTCAAATAGCTATTTTAAAAAACTGTTTTACAAGTTTTTAAACTTTACTATTGAATAAAACTAGAATATATTCATTCAGTAATATGTGGTTTGATACATTCATTCCATAAATATGTAACAAGTATCTATTGTGTTCTAAGAGCTGAGCTTAGAGGATACAAAGGTAACTGAAGCATCGTCCTTGGCATCTAGGACATCCTGGCAAACACATAATATTAACTTTTACCAATGAGAAAATCATGAGTAGAGGTTAGTGATTAGGAAATGTTTCTCCCAGGAGCCCATCAAGTCAAGGTGGAGCTAGAAATAGTTAATGTCATCATTCATGACTTCTAAGAAGCTCTCCAGTTAGAGGCCTCATCCTAAGATCTGCAGGTTTTTTTGGGACCGTGTCGGATTTGGTTGACTCCCTATCATGGTTGCCAAATTTCCTAGGCAATTCTCTGCTTACAAATCCCCAACCTTCTGATCTTAGTAAGCATGTCACTAGGATGGGTTTTTTTTTTTTTTTTTGGCTGTGTTTGGTCTTTGTTTCTGTGTACAGGCTTTCTCTAGTTGAGGTGAGCGGGGACTACTCTTCATTGCGGTGTGCGGGTTTCTCATTGCAGTGTCTTCTCTTGTTGCGGAGCACAGGCTCTAGGCCCGTGGGCTTCAGTAGTTGTGGCACACAGCTCAACAGCTGTGGCTCGCAGGCTCTAGAGAGCAGGCTCAGTAGTTGTGGCGCACAGGCTTAGTTGCTCCGCGGCATGTGGGATCTTCCCAGACCAGGGCTCAAACCCGTGTCCCCTGCATTGGCAGGCGGATTCTTAACCACTGCGCCACCAGGGAAGTCCCACTAGGATGGGATTTGAAGTTGTTCTTCTCTCTGGCCCCTGATCTAGCTACTAGATGAGGATAAAATAACCAACCATTATTTCCACAGGTCTGGAACCATGTTTAAGACAGGATACATCATGAAGGAATTGACCTGATTTGAGATATAAAGAATGGCTACTTTCACACTTACCCCTCACTGAGTCCTGGTCCTGTGGCCCCTTTCTTTTTTATCCCTCACCATGATGTTTGTACATATTTTCCTCTACTAGTTAATTACTCCTGTGAGAGCAGAGACCATTTATATTTGTGCCATCCCTCCCCACGGCACCTAGCATGGTACTTCATACACTGTAGACATTTAATATTTAGATAAATACAACTATTAAGAAAATTAATAACCTACACCAAATCTCCCGGCCTTTGGAATTATTGTGTATAATGTTAACACCCTTCTTCTTACACCTTGCCTTTGCGTTTTCTATATCTAAATCTTATCGGTCTTTCTGTCTCAGATAAAATGCAGGTAATCTATACAGCAGAAACATCATTTCTCTAAACTTAGAAAGCACTTTGCTCTGTGCCAGGTACTGGCTAAGTGTTTCATACGTGTGCCAGGAACAGAACAATGTTAAGGTAGCACATGCTTTGTCTCTTTCATACTCCACCAGAGGGTTTGCCTTTATTCAAATTATAGCTCAAGAATCCAGAAACAGAAATCAGTATTCTTCATTTCACAGATGAGGAAAATAAAGCTCAGAGAGGTTAATGTATCTTGTCTGATGTCACACAGCTCCTAACGTGGGAGGCAAGATACAAATCCAAGGTTGCTTTCCCAGGTCTGTGCTCTAAACCATTGTACTAAATTTATTCATTCCTGCTTTGGAACTAATATATACATATCTGAAGTTCCAGAAGAGACCATGTTCTTTGAGTTCAGGTTCATGCACAATTTACCTCTACATCCCTCAGAGCACTTAGAACGTGGTCTTGAGTAGTAAGTGCTCAATAAATATCTTTGGAATTACTATGTTTCATTTAAGCATTAACAATCAAAGACCTGCTTTCATATTGATTCCTGAGCCCCTTGGAGGACGGAAAAAAGTAAAGAAGGTAACCAAACTTGGAGAAGTAAAAATAATCCCTTCTGACGTGACAGGGTGGAAAACTATGCTTTGAGAACCATCACTGGCTGGAAAATATAAACTAGACTCTAGTCTATCAGAAATGATAAATTGGATATGCTAGTCGATGTATTAGGTCTGATGCACAAGCATTAGGCAAAACTCCTGCAATCTGTTCTGATTAGTCTATGGTGACGTTTTTCTCCTTGCATAATGTTAACTACCTACTATGAGAAAGTAAAAGAAACTCCATTCCAATTCCTTAAGGTCACAAAAATACTAAAAGAAAATAGTGAAAGACCTGAAAAGGCTGACACCAAATGTAAAACTAAAAGCAATGGGACTCTATAGAACAACGGTGGGGGACAGGGAGAAAAAGATAATTGAGATTTTGTTTTAGGAAAAGTTACTTGAAATAACACTTACAACTTTCTCAAGCACAAGGTGTAAATGTACACATAAAGTAGATGCTTCAGGATGCTTTATTGCTGAGAGTCACTTAGGGCCTTTGAAATAGCTATCTTTCCTTTCTGAACATTGACTCTGCTAGTTTTATTAACATAGTTTATTTCCTGTTTTATCATTTGTTTCATTTACCCAATAAACATTTATTGAGTGCCTACTATGTTCTAGGCTTTATGTTAGGATCTGGAAATACAGTGAGATTAAAAGTCCCTGTTCTCAAGGAGGTCATAGCTTAGCATGTGAAGACTTAAATATAATGAAGAAAGTACAATGTAAGGGGATAAATGTAGTTTAAACCTTTGTATATAAACTGTATGGAGCATCAGTATTTCAGCAGATTTTTTTTTGTTAATTTCTATTCTAGGCCACCATTGCCAGTAATTATTTAAAAGTATACCTACATGCCTCATTACTTTCCATTCTCATCTTTTTTTTTTTTTTTTTTGCGGTACACGGGCCTCTCACTGTTGTGGCCTCTCCCGTTGCGGAGCACAGGCTCTGGACGCGCAGGCTCAGCGGCCATGGCTCACGGGCCCAGCCGCTCCGCGGCATGTGGGATCTTCCCGGACCGGGGCACGAACCCGTGTCCCCTGCATCGGCAGGCGTACTCTCAACCACTGCGCCACCAGGGAAGCCCCATTCTCATCTTTTAATACTTAATTTAAGTGCCATTAAGAATTGTAACTTTTTCATGTATCTAATATTTACATTCATTACTTTGTCATACACACTGGGATCCACTCAGATTTGAGCATTCACTCATTTATTCATTCAACAAAACTTGCTTGATTACTTTGTTGAATATGCACCGTGATTGAACGTGCCGAGGTATATGGATGATAGTACACAATTCTTTCCCTCAGGAAGCTCATAGTCTAAAACTGCACTGTCTGATACAGTAGCCACCAGCCACATATGGCTGGTTAAATTTTAATCTATCAAAATTCAGTAACGTAAAAAATTCATTTCTGCTGTAACAGCCACGTTTCAAGTGCTCAGTAGCCAACGTGGCTAGAGGTTCTTATTGAAAAATACAGAAATAGTTTCATCATCACAGAAAGTTCTACTGAGCAGTGCTGGTTTAGAATATGTGGGGAGGTTAGTAGAGGAGTTGGTAGGTTGATTATATAGAATCATGGCCTATGGAGAGAATTGTTAATAGATGTACAGAGTTGGACGCAAGGTTGAGGATCTGGAAAGGCTTCACAGAGGCAGAAATGTTTGGGTCTCAAAGGACAGAATCAAGTAAGTTCAAGGAGGCTTAAAACAGCACAATGTGTTCAGGGAGCTGTACAGCAGGGCCTCTGAATACATGGGCAGGTTGTGCGTGTAGCAATTCTAAAAGGTCCCACTTAAATCTTAGTTGTGCTACAGGCACCTACCTGGCTGTGTATTATACTCATTCCTGTCTCTAGATCTATAATCACACCCTTCCTTGACTCCGAAGAGCTTTACATCTCCTCGTGTCTCTTCACTCTGGACTTCACTTCATACCTAGCTCCTCCTGTAAGTCTTTTTCATCTTTCCATCCCCAACCCATAAAATCAAGCCTGAATTGTAGAACTTTGCAACATTGAATCCCAACAGCACTTTCATTCTGAGCTACAGGATAGAGCGTATGTACTAGCTTCCACAGTTCCTCACTGTTCTCACTGTTTGTATTGTCTTTTGTCTACATTTTAATGCCCGGGAAGGTAGGCAGTGCCCATGTGTCTGTTTCTTATATTTCCTTCAGTGTAGTGCTCGGCATATAGGTAGATGCTCTGATTGACTGATATGGTAACTAATCATAAATCATTTTTGTTCGACTTCAATAAGCATTGCATTTATAACCTGGTAAAACACTCTAAAGTACTGAGGGTAAAAAAGATTAAAATGAAGGATGATATAGAAAAGTAATACTACAATTTTGGGGGGAAATAAATTACATATATTTAATTGTTATAGAAGAATTATCTGAAGTAAACTTGAGGCTAATACTTACATAATGTGACACTATTCTTTACACTATAACTGCCCATTGATGTTTCTATTTACATTAATTTTGATTTAGTGCTTTTTGTTTGGAGTGAGATGTACAGAATACTTTTAAGTCATTTTACTTATTTTCAAGTTCCTTTCATATTAATGATGTAAGATTTCTGAGTAACAATTCTGATAATATAATTTATTCAGTGTAAATGGCAAGTAATCTTTTCATCTGTTTGACTGTTTATCACTGTATCTAATATTTTTGACTTTTATATTTTTTCTATTGAGAGGTGGTCTAGAAAAGATGCTAAAGATATTTTCTCTTTTACCAACGTGATCATTTATGTGGCTTTCTTAGGCGTTGCTATGAGGCATGATTTATTTTTATTCAGGATCATCTTTGAATTGCTCCCTGACATTCAAGGTTGAGCTTCGCTTTCAACTGAAAAATAATAATTCATATATGTTGTCTATAAGCCCAGCCATGCCTTCTGTAAATAGGGGGAACATTGACTGTTCTCACCATGAGACCCTCATTTCAGTTCAATCCAATATCTGAGACACGACTTCCAGGACTTAGGCAAATAATAAGTGACCTGAAAATAAGGAGTATTTACACACTTTCCTGCCTTTTCTACTGATTTCTGGAGATGAGCTCAGATTTGGTAGGATTTTTTAGGGCAGCTTAAATTACGAATGTCCTGTGCATGTGTGTGTGCGTGTGTGTGTGCATGTGCAGGAGAGCAGAGACAAGTGTAAGTGACAAATATCTGTCCTCCCTCTCCTGTTGCAGGGTGTCCTAGAATTTCCCTCCTCTACCTTCTTTCTCCTCCCGTTTCACCCCAACATTTGCTTCCTCCGTATATTGAAAACTCATCCCAGTATGTATTGGTTTTGTTTATTAGTGCTGTTATAAATTATTTTTTAGTAAGTGAAGATATTTAAGTAAGTAACTAGTTGGGATTTATTCATTCATTCATTCATTCTCTTAGCCAATGGTTATTGAAGCACCTTTGATATTTTGAACAAAGTCTTATAGGTAGAAAATGCAAAGAAAGATGAGATTCAGATCCTTCCAAATAGCGGCTCATATGGGAGCAATGGCATCAGTGGAAATAAACAGAAGAATGCAATCATGTGTTTTGTGCTATGGAACTAAAAGGGGCACCGAGACACCTAATACTGCCTTGCATGACAGACAGGATAGACAATGGGGCAGGGCTTTCCAGACAAAGGCAGCAGCCTGTGAAAAGCAGAGGTAAGAAAGCATGAGGTAAAGGCTGGCAAACACAGGTTACGTGTGGTGGAAGTGGTGGAAAGTGAGGCTAGAGAGCTGGGCACTGCTCCTGGGGGACAGATCTTCAAGTCTGGAATTTATATGGCAGGTGATGGGAAGACACTACAGGGCTTTAAGCCTACGAGTGGCAACATCAGATTTGGATTTTATACAGATCTTTCTGAGTGTACTTTAGAGGACAGATAAGAATGGAGTTGGGAAGAAGAGAAGCAGTGCTGCGGAGATTCACAGCCTTTAAAGAGATGAGAAGTGAGCCAAGTCCAAAACTGATTGGAATAGGGCACAGACTTGCATCTTCTCAGCTTACATTCTTTTCTCAACCTGAAGACTTTCTCATTCTATCTCCTGCTGCCTCGGAACTCTGCCTGCCCTTAGAATCTTCACTGTAAGGCCACTCTAAGTCACTTAATGGGTTTTACTGTCTTTCTACTGAAAGAATGGTACACAGGTCAGCGACACAAGCATCACCTGGCAACTTATTGGAAATGCAAAATCTCAGGCATCACCCAAGACCTACCGAGTCTGTATTTCAGTAAGACCCCCAAGTGATTTGCATGCATGACGCACTTTAAGAAGCACTTTCTAACGGTTCTCCATGCCCATATGACAGTGTTTTGGGAGTAGAGTGGCACTTTCTATGCTCTGCTTCTTCTGACTCCCCCAAAGCACATAACAGTGCATATTGTTGGCGGGTAGCAGGTATTTGCTGGTTGATTTATTTTCAAAATAAGAGGGTTACTTTAAACAATTCAGCCGTTTCAATTTAATAGGCATTTACTGCAACTGGGAGACCAGTTAAGAGGTTATTGCAATATTGTCCAGGTGAAAAATGAGGTACTACATTAGGGCAATGTTAGTAGAGATAAAAAAAGAAGAGGCAAGGGAAAAGAAATATTTTGAAGGAAACATTGGTAGGTTCTGCTAATTACAGATATGAAAAGTGAAGGTGAGAGGAAGTACAAGAACTATGGTGAGGTGAATATAATCACTTACTGATTTTACTGGCCAACTGAAGCCTGGATGAGATCCCAAGTTTATTCAGAGCCATTCTTTCTACATTTTTCTATTTGTATTTTTCCCAGTCAACAAATATTTATTGAGTCGGTGCCTTCCAGAAAGCAGGCTCTTTTCTAGGTGTTGTAGATAAAAAGGCTTATCCTAATATTATTTGGTCTTTGCCCTCAAGGAATTTACAGTCCAGCGGAAGAGACAGAAAAACAAACTGACAACTGAAATAGAATGAAGTAAGTGCTATGATAAAGGTAACAGCAATGGGCTGGTGGCCCTGAGAAGGAATACTTAATCTAGATTTGGGATGCATGATTTCAGAAAATGCTTCTCAGAAGAGGGGACTTCCCCAATGAGCCATCAAGACCTAATAAATAGCCAGGTATATGTGCATATGTTCAGTGGATAAGATGGGAGGGTGGTGTGGACTCCCAGAAGACAAAGGAAACCACGCAGAGAAGGCCTGCGAGAGGGTTTGTTCAGTAAATTTATGTTGTTCCATGTGGCAGTAGTATGCTGTGTCAAGAGGAGGTTTGTTATATTGAAAAATACAGGTAAATAATATTATGAAGTGTCACTCGTCTGGTTATTGCAGATCAAGGTACACAGTAATTTCTTGCAAACCATGTCTGTCACGTGAAAAACACAGCAACTTAGTGATATCCTTGCTCCTCATTTGCAAAGAAATAAATCAAATATAAATCTGTTTTCTCTGCAAGCCAATCTCTTGTTAGACTCTTGTTGATCTTTCAAAACCCATTTAAATACCTCTTTTTTCTTTTTAAAGAAGCTAAACCATATTCTTTCTCCCTTTTCCATAGTTCCCAAGTTTTTTGTACCTCAAAATTCATAGGCTGCCTTTTCTCTTTCTTATAGTCTGAGTCTTCTACTTGCTTATGATATCCAGGAAGTAAGGAATATTATCTTATTTATTTTTATAAACATCGCAGTCATTGACATCATGCTTGGTACAGAGTAGGCGCTCAGAGAACAGATGTATTATCTCAGACAAATTAACTGGATTCTTAATTATTGAATGAGGCAGATAATTGATGAAGGTGAGATTTACCATCTTTACAGGAATAAAATTAAAAGTGAGCTTTTCCCACATTTGCTTTATATGTATAAATCATCAGTAACTTAACACTAGGCTTTAAGGGGCAAAGGATTAACACCTTTGCCCCTTCATTAAAGCCATTTGTATCCTGTAAAATATTTCTGACCACATCTGCTTTTGCTATAATGGCATGACATTTCTCTACAAACAGTTCAAAAATAGACTTGCACTTGTTAATTTTCTTTGTTAGCTAAATGCAACCATTCAGCTAGGTCAAATTCGCACGAAAATTGGACAACACATTGTAGTCTGCAGGAAAGAGAAAGAAAGAGTGATAAAGCTGCAAACTTTCCTTCAGTTACTGGTGGTTTCTTTTTGTGAGGGAACGACTGCCCGCGATACTAGTGTCCTTGATATTTTACTCTCATCTCCCTAATGTATGCTAAAAGGAACTCTCATTTTTGCATTGTGTTTAATTTTTCTTTCATCTGTAACTCTTCTTTGACTTTTTTGCCTCCTTACTAAATTGAAAGAAGGTGGCCGCGTTCTTTTCATATAGAAATGGCAGCGTGGGGCATAAATGGTTCTTGAGAGCTCTTTTATTTTATTTTATTAAAGGAAAATAGATGGTCTCACTGAATCAACTTGGGATGATATTGCTATAATTCTGTCACTGTTTTGGAAAGAATGTCCCTCCCAATCCAGGGCATCATAAATGATTAACTATGAGTGCAGATCAAAACTTCACTAGGTGGCTTCTACAGGAGGAGGTCACACATTAAAAGAAGGTGTCGTAGGGTGGCCTTGTGGATGTTGCCCCTTAGAAATGGATTTCAAATTAAAATTCTCTTCTTAAACTGTTAAGGATCTTGTGAGAAAGCTGAGATCACATTTGGATAGCAGTCTTAGGGTAATAACCCCCAGAAATGTTCCATTTCGCTAGAGCTGAAACATACTCATTTGTCTAAAGCAGTGTAACTACTCTGGGTTTGCCACAGACTCTGCGTTGCCCTCCTTCCTCTCAAGGGTTGACACGGTATTCTTTAAAAATCAACAAAATAAATGTATTAAGTTTAAAATACATTTATACCATACTAACCTTTCTTCTTGCCAACATCTAACAAATAATCTTAAGGTGGCATGATCTCAGTCGGGGAGACTAAAACAATCTACTTGATGCTTGACCCTGACTATATATACAGCAGAAACTGTCTGAATACTGATGTTTTTCATTATTCTATTGCAACACTCCAATATATTTTCTCTCCCACTGCAGCCATCACTTTCTCAAATACACATATTCAATTTTACCTACCCAAGTCTTTTCTGCAACTTATGTTTCTAAATAATCTTGTAGGTACACATAGACCTTGGAATCTCATTTATTCTTCATAATGAAGACAACAAGGTAACTGATATATAGCCAAAAACTCAATATCATCCTATCTAAGCTTTAATAGTTTAAAATAGTATTCTCTTATGAGGCAAGACATTTATTTTAAAATAAATACGGCATTTCTTATATCATAATCTTGGCCCTGCATTTGTTGAATGTTTGAGGAATCTAATGACAACCTTTAGTTTATCACTATGGTTATCATAATTTCACTACTAATAATAACCTACTGACTTTAAAAAATAATCTGAAAAACAATGATATGGTAGTTGAAATGAGTTTGAATTGCATATACTTTATACTCTCCCCAGATCTATCGCAGAATGGTTTTATAACCTTGGGAAAGTCACTGAACCTCTCAATATTTCTATTCTCATCTCTCTAAAATAAAGATAATAACTTCACCTTATCATCTACTTCAGTGATGAAGGTGTGAGGACTCATAACCACAAAAAGCACATCAGGCTTTATGAAAGCCAGACTCAGGATAAATATAAAGTATTTTTGAGAAAGAGCACATGAAGAGTTTGTAAGTACAAAGACAAAGTTTTTATAAAGTGTCTTGGAAAAAGAAAATACATAGAGCAAATAAATCATACCTCGATATTCATTTTCTGAGGTATTTCTGTGTCCACCATATCCCCTGCATTATCAGTTCAGTTGAAGGACCTGAGGAAATTTTTACATGGCTGCATTTAGCATTCAGCTATGGCTTCCCATTGCTAGGCAGTGAAATACTCATCTTCTACTTTATGCACCGGATTTATTGCTTCTAATGGAAGATTTGCATTTGCTCTAAGATTACAAATAACGATTAAGCCAAAGTAATTACTCTTAACCTTAATTTGTAGCTCTTGCTTGCAGCAGGGCACTTTTATCTGTTCCATTTCATTTCTTTTCTTCTTTTAGGATTAAAAAGAATAAATTTTATTTTATTTTTTTTACATCTTTATTGGAGTATAATTGTTTTACAATGTTGTGATATGTTCCATTTATTTTCATTCTCATTTTGGTCTGGTGGTATTTCTAAATAAATCAATTACAGTAGACGTTGGAACAGGTCTATTGAATAACACCTAGGCTGACTACACATATTGTGTGGAGAATGGAGAAAATTATAGCTATAATTCAATTAAAAATGAAAGCATACTTCAGGGGTCAGTTATCTGAATAAACCAAGGGGAAAAATCTTTTGCCCTAGATTAGTTAGTTTATTCTTCTTTCCGCTTATTCTTGTGAGTACAGAGATAGCACTTTAAGTGGCAAATATAAAACAAATAATGCACTGCCTGCTTTATAAATAATTTGTGAATACTCCACAAAGTATGTAGAGCTTCCTTTATCAACAACCATAATTGGTAGAAATCACTAATGACTATAATAATTGTTAATCTTCATCAAGAATTTCCTACCACGTCAGGCACTATTAAGCCCATTACCTTTTTTTATACCTATTTTACAGATGAGAAAACTGAGGCAAAGGGAGATTAAAGAACTTGCCCAAATTCATGAAACTAGTGTGTGGCAGAGCTTAGAATTCATCTTGGGCCTGACTCTGGAGCCTGTGTTCTCCTCACTTCACTCTTCTACTTTCCCAGGATGAGCCAAATGCCTCACCGAGCAGTATTGTTGTCTGAAATGTCATTACGTCATGGTTAAAGACTGACTGCAGCATGAAGAATAAAGCATAAGTTAATTAATTGTGACTATGCTTTTACTTCTACTCTCTAGACTAATATTTCTCAGGAATATAACACAATGAAAGGTCATGAGTGATATTTTGACTGTACGGAAGTATATTAAATTAAAAACCTTGCATTTTTAAAATATTGAGACTTGTTAATAAAAGAACCATCTCTTACTTGATATCCAAATGATTATTCCTTAACTATAAAACTGAAAAGAATTGTGTTCCATAAATTTCAGTAATGTTCTCCCTTGCTGAAGACAGTGCCTTGTACTTAGTTATTTCTTCGTATTTATCACATACAGTACATATATATAATCAATAATGGAGCTTATGAACAAAGGAGTCAAACAGAATTTATCACCCGTCAATATGGCCACTCCTTCTAATCATAATACAAATGAATGTTTCTCAGTAGATATTAAAATTTTATACTCATTTATTTTTAAAGTAGCTTTTTAAAACCCAAAGCTATAAATGAAATGTAAAAAGTAGGAAAAAATCACCCACAGTACCCTCAGTTGAAGAAAAAAAATGATACATTTCCTTCCAAATCTTTTCCATGAATATTTTTGTTATTGAAGTAGAGTGTCTATGTAGCCAAAAATTCTGAAATAATTTCCAAATTTTCAGTATAGTGCACAGTTAAATTACAAGAGTATATTTTTCTAAACTATTTCTATGTTGTACAATAGCATCATTTCAAATTAAATATTTATAGCTTGTCAGGTTGTAAAAATCTCCTTCTCTAGGGTTGACTAGATAACTCTTTATCTGATGTGTTCCATAAAATTTAGCATTGAGCAGTTAAAGGTTTGCGTGGATTAATTTTGAGTCATCAAAACTAAGGCAAATTTCAGTTGAGGCAAGACATACACATTATTAGGAACTCTCCTTTCTGTACACATTATTAGGAACTCTCCTTTCTGTCTGTATGTTATGCATATAAATTATGGCTAAATGATATTAACTGTGAGTGTGCATGAGTGTCTGAATGATTGCATGTGCACACTTGCATTTAAAGATGTATGCTTGGGCTTCCCTGGTGGCACAGTGGTTGGGAGTCTGCCTGCCGATGCAGGGGACACGGGTTCGTGCCCCGGTCCGGGAAGATCCCACATGCCGCGGAGCGGCTGGGCCCGTGAGCCATGGCTGCTGAGCCTGCGCGTCCAGAGCCTGTGCTCCACAACGGGAGAGGCCACAACAGTGAGAGGCCCGCGTACCGCAAAAAAAAAAAAAAAAAGATGTATGCTTTTGATTTTTAGGTCCAATTAAAATGATGTTACTGGCCTCTGTTCTTTTCCCTTTGGATAGCCAATCTATATCACAAAGTCATTATTCACTGTTCCTTCACTATTTTGCACTTGAACAGGCAAAACAATTTACAATCTTTCTAAAAAAAAAAAAATTCAGAATACTAAGCTGTTATGGCTTCCTCCTTCCCAAGGAGGCAGTCTGTTCAGTAGAGAAAGGGATCTTACAGCTGATGGCCTGCAGAAAAGCTGTTTACTATAAACACAAAGTCCTGTTTTTCCATACATCATGGTTGGAACTTTTAAAATGCCTCTAGTGATTTATCTTATTTATATCTGTGTACAACTAGAGTTAACTTAAGACAGTTTTAAACATCATTTGAAAATTTTTACTGTAAAAATTCTGACTGTTCATGTAGGTAACAGAATTAGGAAAATTCTTATTTGACTGCTTCCTATATTTACTTGATATAAATATATTTAATGAGGCTTTACTAGGGTACTGTAAGGTAAAAGGTGAAGGGTATTTTGCACTTAAAAATATACAATTGCATTTTCCTATTTCCCGACATGACTTGTAAACTACATCGTAAAATACAATATTCAACAAAACTGATTTCAGAGCCAGAAATTTGACCCCAAAACAGAGCTCATGGATGTGTGTTAAGTACAAAACCCTCCTAATAATGTACTCCTTGACCTGTTTGTGGATGTGGATGTGGTTTTAATACAGAAAACATATGCTGAGTGTGGTGAATGGGAAAGACAAATCTAATATTTTCACCACAGGTGGGAAAAGAGGAATATTACAAAGATTTTTCATTGGCAATCACACCAGTGATAAGCATGGCAGAGTTGTTCAGAATGCCTTATAATATCTCTAGCGTGGAGCCACCCATGATTGGCTCTTTATTGTACTAGGATTGCATTACTTTGGGCAAGTCTTTTAACCTCCTCTGAGTCTCCTTTACCTCACTCTGAAAATGGTGAAGAAGATTTGTGGTCCCTCACAAATAATTTACAATAATTAAGTATTGAAGCACTTTATAAATGCTAATACCTTCTGCACATGTGAGGTAGAGGGGTTAGTAGATAGCACAGGGCTCTGGGAGTGGAATTTTAATGATAATCTTCCATGCAATATCCATGTCACTAAAGTAGTGAGTGGATATTTTAAAGACCAGAAGAGCTTCGAAAAGAGATATTTGGCATAATAGAGAAAGCCTCGGGAAAACTCTTGGCATCCAAAGATCCAAATATCCAAGTTTAAACCCTATCTAAGGATTACATTAGAATTTGGAGTCTAGCAAGTAAATTAGGAAGATGTTGTTATATTGACCAGAATGATGAATAATTTGGCATAGAAATAAAAGTTTGGGAGAAGAATGACAGAATTGACTTACTGTCACCCAAGCTGGTGACCCTGACATGTGGAATGTGAGCTTCTCAAGGCCACAAACCTTGGAGTGAGAGGTGAGAAAATTGGTGACAAGGAGAGTCCTGGGACTATGAAAGAAGAAGTCAATTGATGTAACTAAATGTTCCAAGTTTGGGAGTAATGTCATACCTGAAACTTCAAAATCGTGAAGTAAAATATGATTTGAGGTGCTGGTATTATGAGAGCTCTGGAAAATGCTTATGAATTCACTTTACCCAATTTTATTAGTGGCCTTAGAAGAAAATTAAAGACTTTAATATTAAATTTTCAACATAAAAGATCTCTTTAAAACACTAAATGAGTTATTAGAAAAGGGTCAAAACTAGTTTACAAGCTTATATTCCAAATCAGTGTTCTCTTTGCCCATAGCATAGTGTGCCACTATTTATTTTTAATGAGCAAATCCTACAGTTGGAAAATGGTGCAGAGGGGGGCATATTCAGGGTAAGAGATATAACAGACTTTGTCCTAAAACTCATTTTGTTCATGATGCTATTTAATTTAGGAACAAAACAGAGCAGCATAGGCAAATTAAAATACACATTAACTCTTGCAAAGTTCATGTTTTTCATACAACTCTCTAAAGACAATCAATAAGAGATACCTGATTTTAAATTATTTTTCATAGAGTTGTATATTTATTGAATTTGCTTGCAAAAATATTTGACTTTATTATTCTCAAAAACATGATGTTACTATATTTTTCAAACTGATTTCTTTAGAAAAAGAAAGAAATTAACTTAGAGATTTAATCATATAATTGTCTACCTATTCTTCCAACAAACTTATTAAAATCCTATTAAATGTCAAGTGTCGAGTAAATGGATAACAGGACTCATGACTGCTTTTCCTTAATAAGAATGCAAATTTTTGTTTCACGTTTTTCATGTATAAATATGTAAACAGATATATTTAAGTTTAGTGACAAATCTGTTACCCAATAAGGATACAAAATGCAGAAAGTAGTTAATTAAACATTTGGGTTAACAGAGCAATAGCATACATATGTAATACGTTACTGAAGAAACAAAGTTCACGTATTATAAAACCTATTCTGATATTACTTAAATCTTTTCTTTAATTCAGATGATCCAAAGTCCCTTCAAGATGTTGTTGAATACGGTGGTCACTGTTACGCACATTAGCTGGTATCATCATTTTAAAACAAAAAGAAAATTCCATCTTGCGAACTAGAAAACTTTGGTGGCTACTCTCACGTGTATATAATTCAAACTAGAGCTGGAAGGTATAGTGAGTTTTCCTACTCATCTATACCCTTTCAAATCATTAATTCATTAGGACTAAAACAATTTATGAAACAGGCCTGTTTGAAGCACTTTCTTTCCTGTCAGCCTCTGGGCTGATGATGTAATACAATAATCCATCATGGAGCCAGGGAGCCCTGTTGATGGATTACTGCAATGGTTCGTCCACCTGTCGCTCTACTCTGTAATACACCATTACTGGGGCACAAAAGCAAAGTAGCTTTTAAAGAAGTAAAGATTCCAGGAAAAGCACTGTTTGGATTTTATTTTTCAATCTCAAAAGATATTATTAAAGGTTGTAGCAGGTGAGAAACGTTGATGGACAAATTGAACAAAACTTAAAAGTTATCACAGAAAAGAAAACAAAGTTTTCTAGGTTCTGATTCATATATATTAAAGAAACAACGTAAGTTTGATTAGAGAGCTTAGAAATAACTATGGGTAGTGAATGATGATCTCGTGAAAGGAGGAAAAAGAAAAAAATTAACTTCCTAACCTTCGGAAGAAGGTTGGTATTATCCCCAGTCCTATCTAGAAAATATTCTAGTCTAGTAGATAGTGGTGTCCTGTAGTTAGTAATAATCTTAATACAAATAGCACTTAATGAGAATTCTCTTTGTAAGGTTTAATCTCATTTGTTCTCCACTATAAAATGTAGATTCAAGGAACTTGCTTAAAACACATGGCTAGCAAATGGTAGGGAAAAGATATAAACCTAAGCCTCTGGACTTTAAAACCAGTGTGGTAGAGTACAAAGAGAACAGATCTGTATATATCTTCCTCTTAGGATTGGGTGTCAATAAAGAGTGATAATTCATATACCTAATCCTGTGCCTGACAGAGAACAGCCGAAGAATTAAAGTGATTTTTTTTTCTTTCCTTTCCCTCATCCTCATGTAATCAGATGCCTCTGCCTTGAATTATAGGCTATTATAACATCCTCGATGTTAACCCATGGAGAGTTTGCATATTCACAAGACGGCAGAAGAGCCATTAGAATGCTTTAAACTCGTCATGTTTCTTAGTGCAAATCCCTAATCCGGATCCACAGCCATTTTATCACTGAGGACAATCCAATCGTTTCTTTGGAAAATAATGAAGTAAAATTTAGAAGAATGAATACAAAATCTTGAGTAAATTCAACAAACCAATCACGCGATACAGAACTGGACATAATTCAGTTGATAGCAGTTGATATTAAAAAGCAGAACAAAAATATTTGTCTTATAGATTACTTTCTTAATGAATGAAAAACTATGAAGCAGCTGCTCTGGAAGTTAACGAAATGGGAACAGCTTTTGATTAGAGTTTATAGTCCTGTCAAACTCAATCCATACCTGGATTACTTGATGCGGATCTGGATGTTTCATTTTGACAAACTAAAGAATGATGTCAGAGTCCGGAAGCCATCTCATGTTAGTAAGGCACAGAAAAATTGACTACGTAGAGCCAGGAGAAGGGGGGAAAAAAAGCCCTAAAAAGAACATGAGAGTTCTAATTTCTATTTGTGGGTGAGGGGTACAGGGTAATCATGTTTATATTTCTCAGAAGTCATAGCTAGGACACATTGTATGAGATACTGGGGGGCCAGATTGTTCCTCACTTTAGATACTAAATTGTCCTGAAATAGGTTCTGCTGCTTTTTTATGTGACTACCGAGGAAATTGTTGAACTACATGCTGGAAGATTCCTGTATTGGATGTATATTTGGATCAGTCCTCTAAGCCCTTCCAACCCTGGAATTCCTGATTTTGTGGAAGCAGATGGAAGCTGAGGCTCACGATGATGAAAATCTTGAGTCATACTGAAACAGCCTTTTATTTTACAAAATATTTTTGGTGTTTTGTCAAAATCGGCGATAGTTGTGGGAGTGTTTTCCACGGTTTATATTGTGGCAGAAAAAAATTGAGAACTTCTGGTCTAATCTGTAGGCCTTGTTTATTAGGCTTAAGGAAAATTAAGGAAGACAATTAGAACTCCAGTGCTTTTTAAAAAGTGGTATAGTATAGCATTACTTTCTTTTATTTGAAACTGTAACACAAAAGAGACAGCCCATAGAAATGAAAATATCTCAGGCTTGTATTTGTGCTAATATTAATCAACAGGCTCAAGAAATTTTATGGAGAAGAGAAATGAAGAAAATTTGGAAACTTCCTGTATTAAGTGCTCAAAGTCTCCCTAAACACATACTGAATCTTGGTCAGTGGCTGTTAAACATCCTGAACTTCTCAACAGTAGAAGGAATACTTGACATCCTGTGCATATAGTCAGAGGGGAAGCGATAAATCAGTCATTCCTTAATTTCCCTTAAGAGTACTAATAGGTAGGGTAAGATATCATTGTTTTTCATTATAGCTTAATAAGAATTCACCATTTTTTAATACCTCTGGTGTTTCTTCATTTATTTTTAAATACTAGTAATATGCTTTCATTTTTTATTGTGGAAGACTTTAAATAATAATTAAAGTCCACTTGTGTATCCACTATAACTCATATAACTCAACTGAAATGACAACAGTATAAACAGTTATGGCCAAGTAATCACATCACAGTCAATGACAATCACATCAAAATTGCTGTCTGGCTCATAGTGATTGTAAGATGCCATCAACTCTTAGAATTGAGTCAAAACATAGGGGAAAAATTGTCTCTGTATTGATGAAATGTGATATATGCAGGGAAATTGAGCCTGGCATATTCCTCATGTGCCTCAAACTATTTTACGTAAAGGTACAAATATTCAATGGCAATCAACTCTTCTTAATAGATTGTTATTTTAATGCCATGCACTTGATCAATGCAAAGAAAAATATACTATAATAAAAATAAAAACAATTAAAATTTAAAAGCTTATTTTTAAAAATTCAAAATGGAAATCTCTTTCTCCGGTTTAGAAATCTGTTCATCAGAAAATTAGGCCTATTTACTTAAGATCTTACTACCATCAAGATAGTTGAAATTTCTAAGCAATATGCACAGTGCTGAAATTAATATTATATTTCTTTATTATTTAGCTCTTTAGTTTTTTGCACAAAGTTCCTAAGTAGAAAAAAGTAACTTCAGTAGATACTATGCTCTTTTTCCACAAGTTGTCTGGATTCTAAATAATGTCAATTCAATAACAAAAACTAACCTTATAATACTTTACTTTAAAAATTATATTAAAACTTAATTATGTACAGAGAGGAGTAGTAGCTAAGTATTTACCAATTAAATGGTGACTATAATAAAAATTGGCTAATACTTGTTAGAAGTTAATATTACTTCTTAATCAACCTGTAACTAATATATGGATTATATTCACTGCAGAAATTTGTCAATGAAGTGAAACATTTAATTGAACCCTATTTTTGGTATTGTTCTCTCATATTTTTCCACCAAAGAACTTTGGGGTAAAACTAAGTTTAGTGCTTTTTTTCAGTTGATTTAAACTAACAAACAAACAAATAAGGAACAGTTCACTCATTTCTTCTACTTCCCACCCCTTACCACTGGCAACAAGCAATCCTTTCTCTGTATCTATGATCTTGTTTTTGTTTTTTACATTTAATTGTAGGAGAGATCATATGGTATGTGGTATTTGTTTTTCTGTCTCCTGACTTACTTCACTTAGCATAATGCTTTTGAGGGCCAACCATTTTGTTGCAAATGACAAGATTTCATTCCTTTTTATGGCTGAATAATATATATATATATATATATATCACAATTTCTTTATTCATTCATTTATTGATGGATACTTAGGTTGTTTCTGTATCTTGGTTGCTGCAATGAACATGGAGGTGCATAGGTGCACATATCTTTTCAAGTTAATGTTTCTGTTTTCTTCAGATAAATACCCAGAAGTTGAATTGCTGGATCATATGGTAGTTCTATTTTTAATTTTTTGAGGAACCCCTATAGTATTTTCTATAGTGGCTGCACCAATTTACATTCCCACTAATAGTGCACAGGGGTATCCTTTTGTCCACATCCTCACCAACACTTACTATTTCTTGTCTTTTTGATAATAGCCATTCTAACAGGTGTGAGGTGATAGCTCATCACGGTTTTGACTTGCATTTCCCTAATGATTAATGATGCTGAGCATCTTTCTGTCTACCTGTTAGCCATCTGTATATCCTGTTTGGAAAAATGTCTATTCAGATCTTCTGTCAACTTTTTAATTGGATTGCCTTTTTTTTTTTTTTTTGCTATTGAGTTGTATGAGTATTTTATATATTTTGGATATTTAAATCAGCCATTTGGATATCTGTTGATATATATTTTGCAAATACTTCTCCCATTCAGCAGGTTGCTTTTTCTTTCTGTTGATGGTTTCCTTTGTTGTGCAGAGGCTTTTTAGTTTGCATTAGCCCCAGTTGGTTAACAGTTTTGCTTTTATTGCTTCTGCTTTTGGTGTCCTATTAAAAAAATTGTCACCAAGACCTATGTCAAAGAGATTACCACTTATGTTTTTTTCTAGGAGTTTTGTGGTTTCAAGTCTCTGTACAAGTTTTTAATCCATTTTGAGTTAATTTTTGTGTATGGTGTAAGACAATGGTCAAGTTTCATTCTTTTGCATGTGGTTTTCCAACACCATTTATTTGAGACTGTCCTTTCCCTGTTGTATATTCTTGGCTCCTCTGTCATACATTAATTGAGCATATATGTGTGGGTTTATTTCTGGGGTCCCTATTCTGTTTCATTGATCTATGTGTCGTTTTTACACTAATACCATACTGCTTTGATTACGATAGTTTTGTAATATAGCTTGAAATCAGGGAGGGTAATGCTTTCAGCTTTATTTTTCTTTCTCAAGATTGCTTTGGCTATTTCAGGTCTTTAGGGGTTCCATACAAATTTTAGGATTATTTGTTCTATTTCTATGAAAAATGCGATTGAAATTTTGATAGGGATTAAACTGAATCTGTAGATTGCTTTGGGTAGTATGGACATTTTAACAATATTAAATTTTCTAACCCATGAACATGGAATATTTTTTTCATTTATTTTTGTCTTCTTCAATTTCTTTCATCAATGTCTTATAGCTTTCAATATATAGGTCTTTCACATCCTTGGTTAAATTTATTCCAAGATATTTTATTATTTTTGAAGCAATTGTAAATGGAACTATTTTCTTAATTTCTCTTTCTGATATTTCATTTTATTTCAGTGTATAAAAACACAACAGATTTTTTGGTTTTGCTTTTGTATCCTGTAACATTATGAATGCCTTTATTACTTCTAAGAGTTTTTCCTCTCTACATGCTTTTCATTGTAGAGCATGCTGTCATGTGGTGGGCTGGTTATAAATGGCTTTTCTTATGTTGAGGTATGTTCCCTCTATACCTGCTTTATTGAGAGTTTTTATTATAAATAGATGTTTTTGTCAAATTCTTTTTCTGCATATATTGAGATGACCATATGTGTTTTTATCCTTCGTTTTGTTAATATGGTATATCACATTGATTAATTTGTGGATGTTGAATCATTGTTGCATCCCTGAAATAAATCTTAGTTGATCATGATGTATGATCCTTTTAAAGTATTGTTGAATTCAGCTTGTTGATATTTTGTCAAGGATTTTTGCATCTATGCTCATCAGGGATAGTGGCCTATAATTTTCTTTTCCTGTCATAGACTTGTCTGGTTTTGGTATCAGGGTAATACTGGCCTCATAAAATGAACTTCCCTCTTCTTCTACTTTTTGGAAGACCTTGAGAAGGATTTGTATTAATTCTTCTTTGAATCGTTGTTAGAAATCACCAGTGAAGTCATATGGTCCTGGACTTTTGTTTGTTGGGAGGTTTTTGATTACTGATTCAATCTCCTTACTAGTAATTTGTTCAGATTTTCTATTTCATCATGATTCAATCTGGTAGCTTGTATGTTTCTAGGAATTTATCCACTTCTTATAGATTGTCCAATTTGTTGGCATATAATTGTTCATAGTAGTCTATTATGATCCTTTGCATTTCTGTGGTAACAGTTGTAACACCTCTTCTTTCTGAAATGACTTTTATACAAGCACATATAAGCACACATTTATTGAGCACATAGTAGATACTCAATAAATATTTCCCTTTCTTGATTTCCGCCAGAAGCTTCTGGTAGACACTGACTAAAACTATGTGGAAGCCAAAAAATAATATTTTCCTTCCTAAGTAAATATTTTACTTCTGACATATGAAAATCTGCCAGTGAGAAACAGTTTTCAGGTGAATTGTTTTGGTTGTTATTGCATTTCTAAGCTATGATTCACGAGCATGAATATTATTCATACAGTTTTCCATCACAGATTTGGAATTGCTTTCACAATCCTTTACTCAACTGAATAGAAAAAGGAAAAGATAAAGAAAACACAAAAATCTACATTATCAGGTTGTTTAAAAATTGGTCACTATTTGTTCCATAAAAATGGAAGTGACAAAATATGTATGTAAAGGAAGTACTACAATTGACATTTAGTTATGTTAACCCTTTAAAGACACACTCATCTTCAGTTTTCTCGTGTTGCCACATTGATTCAAGAATGGAACTATAGATAACACTAAATAGAATTTTCTCCTAACAACTGATTAAATACAGAGATATTTCAGTTAAAATGTAGCATAACAATAAAATTCCACATAGGACTTTATATTCTACAAAGTACATTCACAAATATTCTCAATTAATGGCTAGATAAAAAGAGAAATACATTGCAGTGAGCAGGAGTATTTGGTGTGAAGAGGCTGGGGTAGGATGTTGTGTTTCCAAGACCTTGGAAGAAGATCACCTGGGGAAGGTAATCTGATAATGTTGTATAGAAAGACTGGATGGGAGGAAGAGTTAGAACTGGGGTACTAATGTTACAGCAGACATATGATGTGGTGAGGTCTGGCCCAGACTGGTGGCAGTAACGTCAGGAACAAATGCAATTACAAAAGTAGAAATAATCAGATGTGTTTGCCTAGAGGTAGAAGTAGGAATGAAGTGACAGGAGAACAAGAGAGAAAGTTGACGATCACTCTAAGAAATTGAACCTATGTGGCTAAGAATATGACATAACCATGGAGAGTAGTAGGAAAATAACAGGAAGGGAAAACGGTTTTGAAGAATTATCTGATATTAAAAAGTAATAATAGCAGCTCTCATACAAAACTTACTACCTGCCAAACATTTTTCTTAAGTGCTTTACATTTATTAGCAAACTTAATCCTCAAAAACTTTATGTACAGACAGCCAAGTTGACATGATTTCAGTGAAGTTAGAAGTGCAAAAATTGTTGTTCTGGAATTTGATACTGACTGTCCCAAATAAACCATTTTCAGTTCTTCAGTTGCCATTGTTAAAGGTGTATATTATATTGATCTGTTTGGAAGTGAGATAGCATCACACTACTTGTAGGGTCAAGCACGAAGTTTAGGAAGGAGATGGGGATAAATATTTATAGAAAAAAGCAAAAAATGTTCACTTAAGGTATTATGCTTTGCAGTCATCTCCTCCAAAATACTTCACAAAAGTATAAGAATGAATATGGAGAAACGAGATATCAGCAAATCAAGTAAACCTCTTGTGGAAAAACAAATGTTATATTAAAAAGATGTTCTTTAACCTCGATTTTATTATATATAAGGTAATACAGTGGTGGAGGAGGCCAAACAATCTTACCAGTAGAAACAATATTTAAATAACTGATTACTATAATTAAATGTAAAAAAAAATCTTTTTCCTTCTTTCTTTCCTTTTTTTTGAAGGGATGGAAATACTGAAGTACTTGGGAGAAAGAGACAATCAGGATCTACAGGTCTACAATGTTCTCACAAATGCCTCAGATAAAAAATGAGAGAGAGAATGCCAATGTGATAAAATATCAACATTTGAAAAATCTTGATGAAGTTTTTTGTATAATTCTTATAACACTTCTGTAAGTTTGAAATTATTTATGAAGAGAAGTTGAAAAAGAAAAACAAGTAATGGATTCTGTTTGTAGAGTCTGTGCTTGTGTGTGCATGTATCTATTTGGGGGTTCTGGAGCTAGGTGAAAGGAAAAGAATCCATGCTAACAATCAGGGAGTAAATGGAATATATGCTTTGCATGAAAAAGAAAATCCCACAAGAAACTGATTTCATCTGTTCCATTCTAAGTACTTATGAAATGATATTGCTATGGTTGTAACACTGCATCTAAGAGAATGAAATCAATTCCCTGTGGAAGCTGTCATGGCATCTTGTTAAATGCCTTCTTAAGGTTAAGCATAATAAGAATAGTTGAAGAGCAATGTCTAGTGGATAACGGCTGAAAAGCTCATTGGAATTTCAAAGGAGAGGGATAACAGGTGATCACTTCCTTTGATGGTTATAGTACAAATAAACTGGAGTCAGACTGGAAGCCTAACTTGATTAACACAGCAACCTCACAGCCTAGAGAACTTGTCTCTTGCTGCCTCTCTAAAGTTTTTCTCTTCTGTGTGATCTTCTCTTTGTAAATATTTCTTCCCTCTCCACCTCTTTTAGAAAATCTCTTTCCCTACTGAGCTTTCTTTCTCTTTTCCTCTCCCAGATGTTCATTAGATCCTGTTTCTCTTTCTTATCTTTCCTGTCTGTATAATCAGAATAAATTGGCCTTTATGAAATTGAGTTGGTGTATTTAGTGAATACAATGTGAGCCTTATCATATTTAGAACTGAGTTTTTAAAAATGTTTCTCTCAATTAAAAACTACCCTCAAATTGCTATTTCCTTGGATTTGGCCCTTTGTTGATTTGTTTGTTGGTTGGTTGGTGGTTGAGTGACACTTATCAGTTCTAAAAATGGATCAAAATTTAACTGTAGTCAGGTAGGTACAGACACCAAAGATGAAAATCTCTCAAGTATCTTATTTCATACTGGTTTTCAGAGTGCCATAAATTCAGAGAACTGTGGATAAAGAATAGGAAGTCTTACTTTTGTTGTTGTGGCCGTTCCCTAGGGAGCTAGTCAAGATATTTTACTACAGATAAAATGGTGTCCAGTGCATACTGGATGAATATCAACCTGGCTATTCCTGAGTTGACCCAGTGGTTACTCAGGAGGGAATTCTTCTCTACCCCTCAGAAAGGAAATTTTTATATCTTTCATATACGTTGTGAAGACTTCAGAAACAAGATTTTAGAAAGGAAGACTAAAAAAAGATAAGGGCATCCAGGAGTTGTGCGCAGCTGTTACTATGGTCTAGATTAACATAGAAGGTGACAGGAAAGACCTGAAGAATGACGAAAATTGATTTATAAGGTGGAATTCAGGAGCTCAGACATGATGAGTCTGACGTCTGTATTAAGTAAGCCTTGATAGTTAGATTAATGGCTTTTTCAAACTGTAGTACATATATCCTGCCCTGGCTCCCCTCACCCCCTTCCCACCTCCCCAGACCCTGACCTTATGAGATACATATACACCCATACAAAAAACACTGTTCCCCATAAGTGTTTCTCAACATCAATTTGTTTTAAATTTTGGCATTAATTGTAAATTTTGTGCAAAACTCAGACTTTGTTACTATTATTAATTTCATATTTTTAAATCTGCACATTACAGATTATATTTACCTCTTAAAAACGAGGACCTCCTTAAGTGAGATACCCCCTTATGTTTTATGTTAGATATCTTAACATCATTCTTAAAACGATTACCTTTAATGTATATAATTTTAACATATACATTATATGTTAACATAACATAATTTTATAGGAAAAAACTCACTCTTCCTATTGACAGATGAGTAATTACATGAAGCCATTGAATGAAAAGGATTTCTAAATATTCCATTCAAATTTGATCATCTCATTTTTATTCAGAAAACTAGGAGCATTAAAAAAAACAAAACAAGGGCTTCCTTGGTGGCACAGTGGTTGGGAGTCCGCCTGCCGATGCAGGGGACACGGGTTTGTGCCCCAGTTCGGGAGTATCCCACATGCCGCGGAGCGGCTGGGCCCGTGAGCCATGGCCGCTGAGCCTGCGCGTCCGGAGCCTGTGCTCCACAAGGGGAGAGGCCACAACACTGAGAGGCCCACGTACCCAAAAAACGAAACAAAACAAAACAAAACAAAATAGGTAAAAAAGAAAACCAGGTGCTATGGACTAAGTTGTGTTGTTCCTTCTCCCAAATCATGTGTTGAAGCCATAGCCCAAAGGTGATGGTCTTTGGAGATGGGAGCCTTTGGGAGATAATTAGGTTAAGATGAGGTTGTGAAGGTGGGACCCTCATGATGGAAGTAGTGTCTTTTAAGGAAGAGATACAAAATACCTCCTCTCTCTCTCTCCCTCTCAGTCTCTCTCTCTCTCCCTGCCTTCTGTCCCTTCTGTCTCTTTCTCTCTCTCTTTCTCCCTCTCAGTCTCTCTCTCTCTCCGCCTTCTGTCTCTTCTCTCTCTTTTCTCTCTCTCTCCCTCACATTTTGCCCACCCCAACCCCACAATGTGACCCAGTGAGAAGGTGGCTGACAAGGGGCCCTCATCAGGGAACCAAATCAGCTGGCAACTTGATCTTGAACTTCCCAGCCTCCAGAACTATGAGAAATAAACGTCTGCTGTTTAATCCACCCCGTCCATGGTATTTGCTTATGGCAGTCTGAGCTGACTAAGATACCACACAAGACGGTGAACATATTTCTGGAAGCCCAGCTGACCCTAATTGAAATATCTCCTGGACAGATTTCCCAGAGAAATGAACTATTCTGGAAATAGCTGTTAGTTAAAAAGGCTTACTGTAGTATTACGGCAGCTGACTGGCTTAAATGGTATTCCTAAAGCCATCATCCAGTACACAGCATGTTTCAGCTGCCTTTACCCCATATAGGCCTTCGAGGAGAAGAGAAGCAGAGCATGATGTTATTTATTAAAGAAACACAACTTTTTTTTTTTTTACCAAAGCCGCTACCATTGCTCTTTATGCCTTGGCTGGTTAAAGCGGATGAATTTTCTTCTCACAGCCTGTGTACCATGCTACTTAAAATAATCAACGTGTGCCTTGAATTTGGCCTCCTGCCAGTGTATGTTACCGCGGAAAGGCTAGATTACAAATGAAGACGGAAACAACTGTAAGGAAAAGAATTAAAGGAATAACATTCTTTCTGTAAGCGCATAAAATGGATTTCACTAAGATCTACTTTGCTCTCTGAGAACCACGCAATGTTTCCTTTACATTACAAAAAAATGTGAACACACACACACACTCCAGCTCTTGTCACCCTTACTTTTTTTATTCATTTTGATACTTCATTATTCACTTTGCATGTTCTTGCTTATTTTCATTGCAATTTGTGCTATATACTACTTCTGTAACATAAAACAACTCTAGCCAAGGAGACATTCCTTTTGTCTGAAAATGGGAACTAAATGGTAAAAAAAATCCATTACACACTTAGTAGCTATGCTATTTGACATCTCATTGAAACCTGAAAAACATACCCGTAAGATTTTCCCATATTGTCTAGTGAAAACTTTGCAAGCATTTTTTCACAGTATATTGTTCACAAATGCTTCATTGTCCCCTGACAAATGGTCTGTAGCAAATCTCTAAAATCTTTTCTCACAGTACTACGGCCTAAAAAATTCATACCATCAAACACTGCACCTCAAAGGCTAATGTCTACTGTCCAAATTTCAAATACCATAGTCTAATAAAAATTTAAAAAGTCTGAGCGCCTCTCCAGGGAGCAGCTGTCAAGCATCTCTTGAAAGAAAGAAACGTAAACAGCCTCCACCTAGAGCACCAATGTCTTGTCTTTGAAAAAAGACCTAGTAAGGGCAAGGTTTTTTTTAATAAAAAAAGAAATTCAAGTTATGCTAGTTGATGTTAAAATGATGGGCTTTTCATCTCTCAATAACCGAGGAACAGAAGTGTTTCAAACATATCAGATGTATTCAGGAAGGAAAATGACAATCTTTTATATACACACACAAGCACATATACACAAACATATACACACATATAGATTCTATTTTGGGAACATTGTGGTTTCTTTTTAAGTGCTTTCATTGCCAATTTTCTGTGCAAAGTCTGATTTATTCTGCTCATAGCTGCATTTCATTAAGTCAGGGCTGCCCTGGAGACAAAACAAAGTTCATTTTAGTTCAGCAGCATTTCACATTTTGCCCTCCTCTCAACACATTTCATAAGTGATCCTTCATTTACACTTTCTGGTTCAGTAAAATTCCTTGTAGTAATATTTCTTCATAAAATATCTGAAAATTCCTGTGTAGAAAGGACCAAACCGCTTTCTTTATGTCATCTACAGAACAATTTACTTGAGGACAGAGAGCCCTAAATTAAATTGGAAAAGTCACCACTTATTCCACAGAAATGCAACCTCATTTTTCCTTTGTAGAATCTTAAAGTGTATTATACTATCACTCTAATAGAGAAATTTATTTAAAATCAGTTTAATATTGAAGTTCTTTATAAAATGAAGTGTAAACTATCTCTTGAGATTCATTTTCTGTCCAGGATCCTTCTGCTAACTTCTGCTTTGAGAAGAAAAATATGCCATCTTAAAGAATAATGATAGTTTTAGACTCCTTCTTAATTCTCTAATAACCTAATATAATTCAGTGAAGACCTTCAAGATTTTGCCATGAGCCATTAACCAAATATGGAAATGAATCACAGTTACATTTATTTTGGCTACGTTGTGACTCTTCTGTAAATGCCAAAGATATCCAGGGTTTTCTCTATTTGAGAAAACTCTGGATAGCCATTTTGAATTGGCTAGTGTTTGGAAAAATGGTTGAGGCTTTAAAGGGACAAAATCCAGATGAATTCACTTACATTATCTGCATTTATAAATGAAGTGATTAAATTCATATTCATCCATTATTTCTTAGCCAAATTATATTGATAATTTGATTGGACCCAAATATTGTAAGCTATTATAATCTAGTACTGTTTAAGAAAAAAGAAAAAACTTAAAAAATAACCATTTGGCAATTGAAATTTGGTAATTGAAAATGCTACTCCATAAAAAATATATAAACATATAAACATAAAAATATAAACAGCACTCACTTAAAAATTTTAAATCCTTAGGGTTCAAAGTGCAGCTGATTTAAAAAAATATATATATCCTACAACATATTGTAGTTTTGTTCTGTGATAATGTGCCAACTTCAATTCAATTTAAATTTAATAAAATCATAAGCATTTCAAAGATGTTTGCTATTTTAAAATCATGAAAAATTAAGTATAAATATGAATGTAATTATTAAGTTGTACAGTTGACATTGTAGATAAAGATGGGAATTCCCTGGCTGGTCAGAGGTTAGGACTCCACGTTTCCGCTGTAGGGGGCCTGGGTTCAATCCCTGGTCGGGGAACTAAGATAAAAGATAAGACTAGCCAGACTATATGTTGTTTTAGTATAATTTGCTCTGTAAGCAAAATGCTACATATATCTATACCTATGGGTAATTTAAATACGTTTGGGAAAGTGAATATCACCACGTCTAGCTATACATTTTTTTCAAACCTGAGGGAAATTGAGTTGAAAATTGTCCTTGAAATGTTACCTTGCTTATATTAAGTACACACATTACATTGACCATTGGCCTATAAAATACAACTGTCATAATTTGTCAAAATTATAAATTGCGGTAAGTTCTAGGACATGCTGGGGAAGACGTAAGAGAGTAACGTTTTAGAGATAAACCTCTTCAAGGGAGGACCACTTAAACTAAGACTTGAAGATAGAGAAGTCACCAACAGAAGAACCTAGCTGCCCATGTGGAAGACAAACACGTGAGCTGGTGTTTTCAGGCTGCCTGGAGTGTAGTGAGACAGAGAGAGGAAAGAATGAGGTCAAGTTGGAAAGGTAGGCAAGGGCTAGATCATACAGAAACTAGTAGAGACTGGCAAGGAATTTGCATTGTATTCTAAATGCATGAAAAGCTATTGTAGACTTATAAGCAGATGACTAAAATGATTTTATAAACTTTTAAAAATGATCATACTGGCTAATGCCAGTGATAATAGACAGTGGTCACAGCAGGTGGTACCTAGGAATAGATGGTTTAGGATCATCATGTTACATTAATTATCTGGATTTCGTAGTTGAGTATAGAATTGTTTAAATTTTCCCATAATATGATAGAACTCTCTGGATCCTCAATGAATACTACATATGAAGGCCTAAATGATATATCCTTTAAAACTAATATATTTGGTAAGCAAAATACTATTCATCTTTAAATTATTTTATTGTTTCATTGCAATTGAGAACATCTGGTTCTTTCCTTCTGGTGAAGAATCCTAGGTATGCTAAATATGGTTCAGATGATACATTTATATATATAGATAGATAGATAAGTAGGTAGGTAGGTAGATAGATATTATAAGTACATCCTGCTATCTGAATAGTATATGGTACTTTTGGGGCAGGCCTAGATGAAAAGTTTAGTTCTACTTTTCTTTAAGCAGTTTAGCATTTTAGTTAATAATTTTTATTTCCCACCATTGTATTTTGCAATTCAGAAGAATAAAAAATTCAGACCTGGGACTTCCCTGGTGGTGCAGTGGTTAAGAATCCTCCTGCCAATGCAGGGGACATGGGTTTGAGCCCTGGGCCGGGAAGATCCCACATGCCATGGAGCAACTAAGCCTGTGCGCCACAACTACTGAGCCTGTGCTCTGGAGCCCACGAGCCACAACTGCTGAGCCCATGTGCCACAACTACTGAAGCCCACGCGCCTACTCTCACCGTAACTATAGAAAGCCTGCGTGCAGCAACGAAGACCCAATGCAGCCAAAAATAAATAAATAAAATAAAATAAATTTATTTAAAAAAAATCAGACCTATTTTGGTTGGCTGCTTTTGCACATGGTTTGTGATTGAAGCCTTTTCTTAAAGTTTTGATATGAAAACTGATATACAGAGGTGTTTTTGTATATGTATTCTTTCCTTCATAGCCATTTTTTTTCTATTTACATTATGAGGTCAAAAAAATGCTAATAAATGTTCATGAGATATTCTTTTTCTCAGCTAACTTTTAACTAGGAAATGGGTTTTTGAAATAAATCTTTTGTGCACTTGCAGTGTGGGAATCAGCTAAAGAGAAGAAGAGGAACTCTGTTCAAAGACTTTACGAATATCTGGATCCCTGTTTAATACACAATGGTTCAGGCAGCATATTTCACCTAAATCAGTCACTCAGTCCTTGATGCAAAAAACTTTTTAGCACTAGATCTCACAAAGAAATCCGTCAACAGAACACAATGATCTGAGTAAGTCTGTACCAAGCTGTGCTTGTTTTCTGGAGGCTATGTAAAGGTTTACAAAGACCAAATATTCTAGAGATTCCTGGGAACTTAATCTGTCTGTGATCAGTTCTTATGAGAAATTTATTTGGGAACATAAATATGTTCTACCTTAGAGGCCTGAGGACAATTCAACATTCCAGAGAAATGCAAACACACACATACTATGGCTGAGATGTCAGAAGAATGTTTGAAAGATTGTGCACACGATCAGCATGTTCAACATGAGAAACTATTTCAAACACCTGTGGAGGTTGTCAGGCGGTAATGAAGGTAGAAAGTAAAATTTTTAAATATTAGCATGTAGAGATCGATTGATAATCGACAGATAGACAGCAAAACGTTATATATATATATATAAAATACAAAACAGCTTTTTCTAAACTCGTATAAGTAAAAGTGAGGAATTAACTTCTTTTATGTAACTCACTGTTTCAAAATGAAGATTGCTTTTGTTGATTTCTATGTGTAAAGGCCACCACTTGCCAATATATGATATCACAGCCCTGCTCTGTTAGACGTACACTTAGAAAAGAAAGAGGGAATTATGTGAGCAGTAGAAATGTTTCCAGACTTGCGGAAAACATGTCTACGGCCCAGGGTATTCAAAGGCAGAGGAGAGTACCTGCAATGTGGAAAAGGCTGTTAAAGACAAATGACCTGTTATCTATCATATGTTGTTCTGGTTTTGACATATAAATCACTTCAAATATTTTTAGAATTACTTGGGTTAAAATTTTTGAATTTTATTCAGTTTATCAAATATTTGTTCAGCACCTATATCATTTAAAGAAAGTAATGAAAGGTTTGAAAGCCATAAAAAATAAAAACCTGTCTTTACATTAAAGGATGTTTATTTGAAATGCAATTGAAGATATACAGGCTAGTAACTATTAAACAAAGCAGAGAAATTAGAGAAGAAGATAGGGACAGACTAAATGTTCAAAATACAGAAGTTCTTCTCTTTGGGAAGGAGAGGTGTATGCAAACCTCAGGATAAGTTTCAGTTGGCTACTGAAATGGAGGTTTTTAACAGGTGAAGATGTCAGAAGAAGAAGATATTTCAGAGGGGTCCTATGAGGGAAGATGAAGATTTAAGAGAGGATGTTAAATCTGGGTTACAATAAGCGTTTGTGGCAGATGCTACTGGTGATTGCTCAATACTTCTGGCTAGGGCATCACTGGGATCCAATTCTGGCCAATTGAACCCTGGTGGAAATTAGGGAGGGGTTTAATGTTATCTGAAAAGTTATCCTTCTTATTAAACATAAAAATATGAGAGCTAGATGAGGTCATGACTGCTGGATGAAATCACACCTTAAGAATGTCGTTATTCACCAGGTCCTTGCAAATACAAGTATTCTATTAGTGTACATACAAGAAGAGTAGGGGAAAATGTCAGAAAGAGCTTATGTGCTGCTGCAACAGGTTTCAGATGGTATACTACGGCAACCTGTACTTCATTTGGTAGGTCTATAATAGCAGAATAGTATAATTGTGGAAATGAGTAGTATAAGTAATAAAAGCTTTACTGCTGTATTGTTCACACATATACTTCGGTCAGGCATACAGCAGGTGCTAAGTAAATATTTGATGAATAAATGAAGGGTTGAAACCACACAAATAGTTATTATAGAGTCTTCAATAATTCTTAATAGCTTAATATCTTTGACCCCTATTTAATAATCCTACTTGGATTTATAACATGTAAAATTTCTTAGAATACATGTATACGTGTAGATGGTATCTGAATTATCAAGATCTATATACTTAAGTGGGAGGACACAATTAACTGCTAGTAAATTCAGTTATGCTGCTGAGTATTAATTATATGTTACTGAAAATGAATTTAAAGGAATATATGCAAGAGAGTGGGAAGCAGAGAAAAAGATGTAAGTGTAGCTATTGGATCATGGTAATTTGTCATATATTTCCAAATTAGCTAGGGGACAATTTCATAAATTTATATATTTATGCATATATAAGTAATGGGGAAATACCTCCCATCTAGGAATCATTACTTTTACCCTACAACTTCTATAGATAATGTATGGCTTCTGTAAGATTGTCCAGGACATATTATGTCACTTTTGAAATCTAAATTAGTGAAACTGAATAGAAAAACAGTATATTCATAAGTGACACATTTTCCTGAGGCCTTTTTTGTTAATTAGAAAAAGGGTGCAAAAGTGGGAAAACACCCATACCCCTTAATCAAATTGGAGAATAGCTGATGTTCGTCACTGACAAAATTAAAAATTCATTGTTCAGTTCAGTAGCTTGAAACCCTGTTATGTCACATTCTTCACTGAATGACACACATTCTTTTGTAGAAGTGTTCTTCTGCTAAATGCACACCAGAATGTTGGTAATTGGGGCATGCAAATTTGTTCTGCAGCTAAGAACAAGAGGAGGACTTAGAAGCTATTTTAACGTGGTAGTACATTTATGTTTAAAGTACAATAATATTCATGTCATTATCATGTATTATTCATATGCAGTGTTTGAAGTGGAGGTCTTTACAAATATATTAAGAAACTCTTATTCACAATAATCTAATTAATTCCCACACCCTCCCTTCCTCTGGTTTCAGCAAGTATAAATCTTCAGGATGAATTATATCACAGCCTCTAAACTGGCACCTCATGGGCCAGATCCAGCTAGCAGTGTGTTTTGTTTTGCCCACACGGTGTGTAATATTATAAAGATTATTTGCCAGAATCTAGAAATAGGAAGCTATTACACAAAAATCTAGATTTTCAGTCCCTTTTGTAAAAAAAATCAGAAGAGCTGGCAACAGGGAGCCTACACTTCTCATGCCAACGACTTGCTGTGGCTCGGTAGGCCTGTAGGGGACACCCTTGCGCTCTGATTCCACGCATGCCCCACTGCACGTGACTAGTCTTCCTTAGGTCTAAAGAGGACTTCTCCAGGCTCTGGGAACACTTAGAGCAACTCATGACATCCTTACATGCAGCCCAGTTCAACTTAATAGTCTATGGTGTTAGTTGTAGTTTGGCGTGAATAAAAAATACTGGCTACATTTGGAATGCTGTTTCTGTAACTGGGGATGAATGATAAAGCCAATCTCAACTATTAGGGGGGTTCACTGGGTATCTATATCCATAAAACATCTTGAAGAAACAAAGTTTTCAATTCTGCTTAAAAAGGTGTTTTTCACCCTTGTTAAAGCACAGTGTCCATGAACCGATTTTCTTTCTCTCATAAACCTGTTCTATGTAAACCCTACTAAGGGAAAGAGTATACCATAGATTTCGGATTACTGTTTTAAAGGCCCACTTTTTGTAATTCAGATTCACGTCAGCTATTGTATAACAACAAATTGTATTTGAATTATCTTCAACTATTTGAAAGTATTTGGTTTGATTTAAAATTCAAACTACTAACACTTTTATTGATACCTAACATTTATTGAGCAATTACTACTGGTTATAAAATAGTGCTGATATCTTTATATGCATTATTTCATTTAATCTCACAAAATCCGTATGAAGTACACCCAAATTTTACAGCTACAGATTAAATAACTTCCCTAAGGTCTGAAAGTGGTGAAGTCGTCTTGAGGCCACTTTTGTTTGATTTCAGAGTCATGTTTCTTAACCACTACAACAGTGTGAAAGAAAGACAAGAAAGAAAAAAAATAAAAAAATAAAGACTGCAAAGGATAAAAGAAGGAAAGAAGGAAAAAAAGAATAGAGGAGAGTAGAATAGAATAGAATAGAATCGATTAATAGAAGGGGTTATATTTTGGCACCTGTATATATTAGTGGTAAATTTTGACTCTGAAACTTTTGATGCAGTTATAAGATTTGTGTGTGTGTGTATATACATGTGTAAACATGTGTGTGTACATGCTAGGAATAATGTAAAATATTCTCTTACTGGAAATGTGGTCAAAAAGTTTACAGCCACTGCACTAGAGCACACTGTCTCCACCTGTTAGAGCTGATAATATTTAATGAAATTGTGTTACTAGTTTAGGTAGATACGGAGTTTAGATTTGAACATCTTTTTAAATACATTATGTTCCTTTAGCTTTATAGTGCAAAAAAATTACTAAAATGTATTATAATTTTACAAACTAAGAATAATGGTAGTATCTTAGATTTCAGGGAATTTTTTGGTACTTGAAAACAGAGAATGTTATTAGAATAAAATCAATGTGCTGCAAAATGCAAGCAGCAATGTCAGAGATTTAAGACTGATGCCTCATTTAAAAAAAAGTGCAATATGTTTCTTCAATGTCTTTTTGTATAACTATTTTGTCTACTTTATCTTACATGCCTTCTATCTTCTATGAATACAAGGTAGACACATTAATTAATCAAGCAACATTGATTTATTCAGCTCTGTAGATGTTGTTTAATCAGTAATTAATTTCTGCTGTGAAGAGTTTGTTAACAAATCCTAAATTCGTGTCTGATGGAGAAAAATAAACACACTGGAGCTTTAAATAACTGTTGGAGGAGGTAATTGAGAGGATGTGACTGCCTTGTCCTGAGAACTGGACCTGGGTAATTAGAGGCTCCTCAACCCCTCCCTGTCCTTGGAATGTACATCCTGCCCACTGTTCCCACAGCGGGAGCCATTTTCAAGGGCGCAGCCTTGAGACAGCGATGTGTCGCTAAGACCATCTGGACGGTATTTGTGACTGAACCCAGGTAAGGCCTCTATATACACTTTTAAGATGCTGGTAGGAGGGGTGTAAAGATCTACTCTTCTTGTGGCCGCCCAAGAGGAGCCTTGTAAGGAAGTTCCCTTGCTAATTAAACCTGCCGTCTACCAATCTGAAGTGGTCTGCCTTTTTCTTCACTTTCTCCCTACCCTCCGTGTAAGGGGGCCTGTTTGGGAACTAATAACTGACCATAAATTCATACTTGAACTCTTTCTCTGTGGTTGTGCCGACAGGTGTGTTGTGGAGAGAGGCTTTCCGCCTCGATCATCTCCATCAGCACCTCACAAAGTTCACCCTGAATAAAGAAAGCTAGATTTTAATCTAATACAAGTCTCTGCTGGCTACTTCTTAGCCAGGCTACACAACCACCGAGGCCACTTGGAGCAGAGAGATAATTAGAGGTGACATCTTGGGGAAAAGCAATTGCATCTTATGATGCAATAATAATTGTAAAGTTATGGCCAAACATCAATCATAGCACCTTAGCTTCTGTGGTTCTCTTCACTTTGGTTTCAGAGCTTGGAGTTTTTGTAAAACACAAATTTCCCAGTGGCTGACTGTGGCTTCAATTGTCTCCCTGTTCTACGTAGTCTGTAGCAGTCTATAAATAATATATATATAATTTTATTATCTTATAAATTATTTTATATCTCTATTCTACATGATAACATGTATTATACATTTTGTAATACATAACTGTGTATTATAATGTATTACTATTTATTATCAACATATATTGATATAAATTAATGTATATATATTTGAAGATTACTGACAATTAAGTGTAGTACATACAATCATGTTCTTATCCTGATCACTATTTCAAAGGTCCTAAAGGCTCTATCTGATCTAGCTGTTTCCCAGCTTTTAGACCTCTTGCTATGTTTTAGCTTTTTGGCCTTTCTTTCTTTTCTTAGAACAACCGAGCTCATCCCACCTTATGGCCTTTGCTTGTATTCTCTTTGGGTGGAACATTCTGTGTTCAAACAGTCACATTTCTAGTGTGCATAGGTACTACTTGAAAGAACAGAAAATGTATCTAGAAAATGTGAACACAAACTTACCCTGTGACACAGAAATTCCATATCTAGGTACATACCCATAGAGAAACACATATGCATCAGATAAAAAGCATGATTTAAAAAAAGTGATCAGAGCTATGTTAGCTGTAATAGCAAACAAGAAGAGAACAAACAACTTGAAGAAAATCCAAATGTCAATAGAGAGCAGGATGGATAAATACACTGTGATGAATTCACACACTGGAATATTATAACATAGCACTGAATATGCATAAATATGCATCAGCATGGATGAATATCAGAAACAAAATGTAGACCTAAAAAAGCTAGTTGCAGACAAACAGAAAAAGCTATGATTTATAACATTTTAAGCATGGAAAACTAGACAATCGTATATATGTGTGTGGTAAAATCATTAGGAAAACTAAGCAAATGACAAACAAAATTAAAAATGGTGGCAAATTCTGGAGGTGGTGGTAATGGAGAAGTTGAGATCAGCAGGTATATGAAGGCTTCAAATGTTTTATTTCCTAAGCTAGATTTTACACATTTGTGTATTTTATTTCTATATATGTGGTATAGACATGGAATAAATAATATAAATAATAATATTTTTATGTATTAAATTGGCCATCCGTCCCTCTGTATTCATGTTTTATTTTCTCATACTTATCACTAACTGAAATTACTATATTCATTTACTGATGATCTGTTTATTATTTGTCTCTCTCCTTTTCCCCACCAGACTGCAGGATAAAACTGGTACCTGGTCTCTCTGGGCTCAAAATAAGAGAGTACCTTGCACTTAGTAAGCACTGAATATACTAATCTGTTGATTTAATGAATCACTAGTGAGTATGTATTACAGATATATTAACTACAGAGTACTGTGAGGGAGACATTTTTAGGTATTTATATATTGATCCTGTAGGGGCCTTAGATTTTAATTGGATTTATTTATATCTTCAGTGAATCAAACCATTTTCTCATCAAACTGAGTTTCCTGTTTCTGCACCCATTGCTCTTCCTTGAATAGCTGACCATCGAAACGTGTGATTTTATTTTCTTCATGGGAGGCATTTTTAATTTTGACATCTAATGAATCCTAATGTGACAAGATGAAAGATTAGGAAACACTTCAGCAACCCTCCTCTCATCTATTCTATCACTGGATAGGAAAATTACTCGTAAATTTCCTGAAGGATGTAATCCTATTCCTGTTAACTGCCTGAAAAATAATTTGCTTGTATTAAAGGAATGACTTTTTCTTGTTAATTTCTTAATGAAAAACAGTGTGAAAACTATTACTTAAATGGCATGGAAAAGCCAGAAGTACTTAATTACTAAAGGAAGACCAGAAAAATGTTAAGTGAAGTGTAACAACAATTATAAAATGGGCCAAGAAGCCATTAAAGAACATTTAGCATATGTATTTTAAAATTTTGCTTTTGCTCAAATTGGACTCTTTGGCTGTTTAATTATTTCAGAAATAATAAATGCTAATACTTTAATGTAGAGATTAAAAATAAATTCCTAACATCATTCCCAAGAACTGAGTCATTAGCTAATATAATTTTTTTTTCCAATCACAGAGTTATAAAAAAATCCATTCAACTTTTGGCTTTACAATTTATGAAGTAACCTAATCTTCCTTCTCAGCTTTTTCCTCAAAATTTAATCACTGTAAAAAATTGCTGATTAAAAAAATAATAATAATCCACAAGATAGAAAACTGAAGGAGATACTACCAACCAATAACAATCACAGATTTAATGCTGCAGAGAGGAGAAACATGACCTACCATAATGGGATGTAATAGCTCAGCCCCAGGTTTCTGGACTATAGTGCTGGAGTCTGAATACTACTTTTGCTGCCCAGGCACTAACCTTCAGAAAGTTACTTTCTCTTTGTCTTGTTTCCTCATCCATAATATGAGGATAATAATAGCAGTCCTTGTCTCATAGAGTTTTGAAGTTTGAATGAAATAATACATATAAAATACTTGGAATACCCCCAGCATATAGTATATGTTTTACCATTGGTTATCTGAAATACAAAACTTTAAATGTCAAGATTAATGTATTTGACTCTTAAGTTCTGTGTGAAAGAAATGACGGGTGTCTTACAAAATATCTCTTGAAGCCTAACAAGACAATGAACATGTCTAAAAAAAGCTGAGAAAATATATTAGAAATAGTCAAGTTAGCATATAAATTTATCTGGCAAGAAACCATGGATCAACTCTATGTTTACATTCTTATAAATGTTTTTTGCTTGTCTAAAATACAGGATGTCTTTAAAGTAGGATAAAATAAATAATATATCACAAGTCACCTGAAAGGTATAGCTAATATTTCGACAGAAGAAAAGTATCTGGTCAAGAGAAGGAGGAGACAAGCCACAGACTAAGAGAAATTATTTGCAAAAGACACAAATGATAAAGGACTGTTATCAAAAACATAAAAAAGAACTCTTAAAACACTACAATAAGAAAAGAAACAACACAATTAAAAATAGGCAAAAGTCCTGAACAGCCTCCTCATTAAGGAAGATATATAGATGACAAGTAAATTTATGAAAAGATTAGGGAATTGCAAATTAAAACAACACTGAGATAGCATTACACACCTATTAGAATGGCCAAAATCTAAAACGCTGACAATACCAAATGCTGACAGTGACTTAAAGCAATAGGAACTCTGAGTCATTGCTGATGCAAAATGGTACCCGCTTTGGAACACAGTTTGACAGTTTCTTATAAAACTAAAATATTCTTATCATACAATTGAATAATTTTGCTTCTTGATATTTAGCAAAATAAACTGAAAACTTATGTCCACACAAAAATCCGCACACAAATGTTTAGAGCAGCTTTATTCTTAATTGCCAAAACTTGGAGGCAACCAAGATGTCCTTCAGGAGGTAAATAGATAAGTAAACTCTGGTACATCCAGACAATGAAATATTATTCAGCGTTAAAAATAAGTGAGCTATCGAGCCATGAAACAACATGGAAGAAACTTAAATGCATATTACTAAGTGAAAGAAGCCAATCTGAAAAAGCTACATACTGTATGATTCTAACTATGTGATAGTCTGAAAAAGACAAAATTATAGACACGGTAAAAAGATTAGTAGTTGCCAGGGCTTAGGGGGACAGAGCACAGTATTTTGGGGGCAGTGAACCTATTCTGTGTGATACTACAATGGTGGATACATGTCATATATTTGTCCTAATTTTGTCCTAATTTGCTTGAATCCCATGGAATGTATATCACCAAGAGTGAACCCTAATGTAAGCTATGGACTTTGGGAGATAATGATGTATCAATGTAGGTTCATCATTTGTAACAAATGTACCACTCTGGTAGGGGATGTCCATAGTGGGGGAGGTAGTATATATGTGGTAACAGAAGTTAATGGGAACTCTTTGTACTTTCCCTTTAATTTTGTTGTGAGCCTAAAACTGTTCTGAAAAAATAAAGTCTATTCATTAAAAAAAAGTATCTGGCTTGTAGATATCGACTAAGCAATAATACAGTAATGTTAGCAGAATATAGAATCTAATTTTTCTGCATAAGAAATTGAAACTAGGTATTGAAAGTATGTTTTGCTTATATATGCTTTAGCCATGATTATAAAACAACTAGAAAATTAAGTTCAGATAGACAAACAAAAAAGTTGCAAGTTTACTGCCCAAAATTAATCAACTAGGTGATTTAATTTTTTTACCTTAAATACCTGGCCCTTCTTTTTTATATTTTTGTGAACACCCAAAATTGAGGAAATAAAGATTGAAAATTGAAGTGATATACTCATAAAAACATTTACAATTATACAGTTATTCAGAACAAACTAAATATTAAGCCAAGAGTTGTATAAATTAGTAATAGTAGTGAATGTAGAATAAATTATAATTTAAGAATAATGATATCAATAACCTATAATGGAATAGAATCTGAAAAAAATGAATCACTATGCTGTACATTTGCAACTAACACAATTTGTAAACGAACTATACTTCAATTAAAAAAATAATTATATCATTCTGAATTGCAACTTTGAGTAAGCCTTGAAGAGGTAAAAAATAACCTTATTAAAAATAATTTGCATAAATTTTGGCAACCAACATTTCTTTCTAGTAGCTTGAATTAACTTAACAAGAGACCCTATTCCTTGGAGACTAAATTTTTATGCCAAATTTCAAGTAATTTCCATATATATATATATATATATGGCAGTTATATATGTATATGTATACTTACATATATATTCATATATATATATATATATATATATATATGAAAACAGGCAAATTCTACTGAGACCAAACTTGCTATCTGTTACGCTATTTTATTTACCCCAGTGTCAAGTTATTTGTATTTTATATTAAGCATTATGTTAGATTTTAGGGGACCTGAAATTTCCTAGTGTTCTGAATGATGCCTATAGATTAACGGATAGAATGGTTAGAAAACAGTGTCAATTCTAACTTTGAGTCAAATGGATTAGCAGTCCAACTGGAATGATCAATTTCTTCTATGCTAATGGTGTTAACAAGCAGAATGACACTTGACCAAATATTACCAGATAAACGGTTTCCAGAATAGTTTGAACACCATATGTGTAAATAAAGCCTGTTTTTGTTTCTTTCTAGAAATCAGGAGCTGGAATAGATGTTATTGCCCCGTTCTGCCCAATAAAACCAGAGAAAATGACTTCAGTTTTCAGTATTTAAGTTCCCCCACATGTAAAATAGCTGAAATAATACAGACTATTCTTTTTTTTACCCAAAGAAAAGTCAAAATTAATATGTCTGTACTGATTCATTACACATATTTACAGCCTTTTGTTATACCAGGATATTCAATGACAGATAGTATTTCTGGTGGTACATCATAATAATCCTTCCATGCAAGATTTTTGAAAGTTGTTTCATATCTATGACCTTGTCTGAGATTTTTCAATGTTCCAGCAAGGTTGTCAAAATAGATATTAGTATTCGCATAGAACAGATGAAAACAACTGAGGTTCAGAGAGTTGACATTGCTTTCCCACGATCATTTCGCTAGTAAGTTAGGTGGAGTCTACATGAAAACCTAGGTTAGTGACTCCTAAACAAATCCTCTTAGCTGCAAAATGCTGTTGTTTACATTCTTAATGTTAGAGTGCAATATTTAAACAGTGTTAAGAAACTGCATAATTCATATTTGTTTGTGATTTTTTTGTGTTGTGCTTGTTGGTGTATTTCATTTTCTTTTAGGTCATGTAGAAACATATTCCAGGAGATATTATTCAAGGCAATAAAATTTACAGCAGTGTTTCCCAAACTCTTCAGTGGGACACATGTTCTGTGAGACTGAAGTTAATGAGTATTCCAGAAAAAAAACAGATTCTACAGTCAAATTAGTTTGGGAAATCTAGCATATTAGTACCTTTTGAACAGTCAGTGTACTAAGTCCTGCAGTAAAGCTGCCTATTTAACTTTGTTACGTATCCCTCGTGCACCGATGATATAACTTAAATTGATTTTCTTATGGACTGAATTAGAGTATAATTGACTTTAGAACAGTTTGTGAAATACTTCTTTTGAGAAAATGTCATGAAAAATAAATTATTTGTAGTCTTTACTTTTTCTAGTAAAAAAGCCTTGACTTGTCACTAGTTATAATGATTAAATTATCATCATTTTAAGCACTTAGAGGGCAGATACTAGATGTTGCTCATCCTCTTCTTTCCTACTAACTAAAAATTGCTGGGCACACAATGGTAAGTTTGTTTTTTTTTTCATGCACCTTTATTGGAGCATAATTGCTTTACAATGCTGCGTTAGTTTCTGTTGTACAACAAAGTAAATCAGCTAAATTCATACATATATCCCCATATCCCCTCCCTCTTGAGCCTCCCTCCCACACTGCCTATCCCACCCCTCTATGTGGTCACAAAGCACCGAGCTGATCTCCCTGTGCTATGCGGCTTCTTCCCACTAGCTGACTATTTTACATAGTATATATATATATGTTGATGCTACTCTCACTTTGCTCCAGCTTCCCCCTCCCCTCCCCGTGTCCTCAAGTCCATTCTCTATGGCTGCGTCTTTATTCCTGCCCTGCCACTATGTTCATCAGTACCTTTTTTTTTTTTAGATTCCATATATGAATACAATGATCAGACATTTATGGAGTTACTATGAGGAACATGCTACTGCATTAAAAGTTAAAAACAAATTATAACCAATTTGTAACAATTTTCCTTGAATTGAATAAATAAGTGACAAGGAAAAAAGATGAGAGCTCTAACCTTGAGATCTTTCTCCTCTTTTCAGATGAGAATACAAATGCATCCTACTCTGCAAGAGACCGAAAGAAGAGGCAGAAATCACATTTCTCCTGCAAAATCCCCACTTGAACAGGGGAAAATTGGTTCCACTATTGACAAGATAAACTAGAATTATACACAATCACACACACATTTCTTTAAGTAAGATAAATGCAATATAGCACCGTGGGGAGGGGCAGTGCATTGACTGAACACTTACTTTCATGAAAGAAAGTGTGCGTATCTTCAAACATTGAGTGTAACACTTTAACATCTTTAGCAGAATGTTATGGCTAAACTCTAACTCCCATGAAGGCAGAGACTGTATTTCCTTCATCACACAGTACGTGGAACTTGGCTGACATATGGTAGACACATGTTGTATGAATGAATGAATGAATGAGTGTACCATCAGTCCTTCCCTTTTCAGTATCATTTGATTAGTTTTCTCACTGGGCCAGAGAGTTAAGAGTATCTTCAGTTGAAAACTCCTATTATTTTCTTCTCAGAGTTTTTTCTCACTAAATAATTTTTCAGGAAAACACTCTTTAACCAAGAGGTGAAAAGCAGTGACATAATACACAGTATTGTGTATCTGGTTAAATCCTCAGGCATGGAGTTGCACAGCAAGATAATTGCAGGGTTAGATCACTGCAAGCTATGCTAGTAACTCTGGGCCAGGACCAAAATGGCCTTTAGGTCCTATTACAATTCTGAGTGATGGCTCCTCTTTCGTCATATCTGACTCTAGAGATATTTAAGGAACCTAGAGGGTTTTGCCTAACACAGGAATCCAACTCCCTGTCCCAAAGTCTCATGCAAAGCTGACCTGCCTACAGCAGACATATTTTCAAATGGAAGAGAGCTAGTTTATTCATGGTAAACTGAGTTGTTTCACTTGAACTTAGTGAAAAATGTCAAGAAAAGAGTATTTCTCCCTTGCTTCTAGTAGAATCCCTTCCCCCAACTTCCTCTTAATAATCAGGTGGTCTGTACTAGGTACGCTTTTCCTAAAAGAAAATTATAGTTAGATAATTTTCACTGTCAGAAAAATGTTGCTCTGTCTACCCCGTAAGTATAAAGTTTTCCTTATATTTTACCTGCCTCTGTAGCCTTGGAATTCAGTGACCTAAGTCAAAATTTGATGATAGTGAGACACATATGTTTAGCATTAGGGTTCATGAAAAGTCTTGAGTATTCATTTGACTTGGTTCCTTCCTATAGCATCTTAAAAGTGGAGGTAACAAATGCCAATAATATAAGTATTGTGATGTGGCTTTTATTTTCCTGTTCTGAACATTAATGTGAACCCACCAATACATCAGACACATTTTCACAGCTTACAGACATCTGCCATATCCTGTGAGTTGCAAAGTATTCAGTAATCGAGGACTGTTTCAATCTTATGGTTTTGGAATTATTTGCAGATTAAGCAAAGATCAAAGCCCCCTATGTATGTGCATAGCTTTAAACACATTAGAACAGAAACTAAGCCATGTTGGTTGAGAAAAAAAAAAGGAAGGTAGAAGTTTAAAATTTAAAAACAATAGTCTGCAAATAATAGTCATTCTTCTCTTTATTGAATTTTAATTTCCAATGATACACTAATATCTATTTCTTTACTTCACCAGATTTGATCTAGGTCTGAATCTTAAAAATGGCTTTCCAGAAGCTACTAGTTTAAAATAATAATTACTTAGTCAAGATAGTTCTGTAAATTTTATGCTACATACTTAGTAATAGATAAACTTCAATTTTTATTTTAAATTAAGCTAAAGCATCAGATGACCTCAGTGATCATTTCAGCACTGGACCCTGTAGCCCCTAGTATTTAACAGGCCATATTTTGAACCCTATAGGTGGGTACATTTTGTTCTGTGAAAGATCTGGAGATGACAGAATATATTTTTAAACGTCAAAACTGTTAGAACTTTAAACCCACTTACCCAGAACTAGAGTAAACAGTAAAGCTGGCTATTTCAAAAATATATTTGGATTATTAATAGGAATCATTAAGGGTTAGAAAGGGTTAGAGGGTTAGAAAAATATTTGCTTTCAACTATGTATTTTATAGGAAACTACCCCCCTCTCCAAGCATATTTAACACTGTTAACCTTCAAACACATGTTACACCTTCCCATCTTCTGCTTGTCATTAGGATATAACAGAAAACAAACCTACTATATGTTCTAGTTAACTACTCACAATTTTATTTGCAAAAAAAATACAAATAAAAGTTGTACCCTATCCACTTACTCAGTATTTTTAGACATTTACCTAACACATGATTTAAAATAAGGGCTCTGAGTAATATAATCTTCATGAAATTGCCTCAAAAGTGGTTAACTTAGGAAACCAAATGTCTGATTAAGATGCATTAGAAATCTTAAGAAACAATAATGTTAGAAGTGGGATGATCAGAATGATAGCTATTATAATAAAGATATTAGGAAAATGGTTTGAATAATCTCAGAACTTTGGCAGAACGTTAAATTGCCTTTTTCTATATCAGAAGTAGCTACAATTGTTTCTGAAAGGAAAGAATAAATAGCAGGTTCTTGCAGGGAGAGCGCCAGCCCCTCCAGGAAGACAAGAGGGCACAGCCCTGGATCTCTCTTGCATACCCTTTGGAGAATTTGCTTGATATCTGGGAAGACGGGATTAGACCCTGGCCTCTGCTTGCACCTGGGCACCCAGCTGTACTGCCACTGCTCAGGTAGCATTTCACTGTGTATGATAAATTGATCAAGTCTTCACTCCCATGGTAGCATAAGAGAGTTTCTTCAAAATTGCCGGGGCCCACACTATCCAGCTTCAAGTCATTTACTCAGAAGCTGCAGGCTCCTCTCGGCTGTCCAGAAATATGAGGATAAATCAGCTTTCTCTTAGTACTTCACATACCTCAGTCTCTTTATGTAGTGTCATATTGGGTACCCACCATGGGGTCGGTTACTTAGCCTCTTAGTACAAAGTCAGGAAGGGGACAGGACATCTCATTCAGGTTCACAAAGAAATATAGCTTTTCTATTCCAAAGCCTTAAATGCTGATATAATTTAAATTATAAAGATTCCCAAAACGATTTAATTCATTTTTTTGGCTAAGTAAATGGCTTCATGTACATGAAAGTACTGAGCTGATAACCAAACAAGATGGGCCATGTTGCTTTCTCATTTCTCTCTTTTTCTCTCGTAGACTGTGTAAAAAGTGTTCATTTTTACCTCACCAATTCCTCATAATCTTTTCATTCCTTAATGTTTTGCAAACTGGCTTTCCCATTCATCACTTTCTAAAATGGTCCTTTTGATTCTCTCCTTAGTTGTTGACTACTTTTCAGGTTACTCTCCTATTTCTGTTCTTGAATCACAGCCATTCCTTCTTGGTCTTAGAGCTACAATAAAATAATTTTCCCTCTTCCTTCACCTTCAAGATCAAAACAGAGGATGAGGAATGCCTTGCCTAAGAAATTATTAACAGTTTAAGACCTTATTGGTTGTAGCTGCAAAGTATTTTCTGGGTATTGGAATAACCAAAAGAGTTACCCAGGTCTATTTCCAATGCTTAAAAAGGCTCAAATAAAAAATGTGTGTGGGTGTGTATGTGGGGGGTATGTATGGGCTTGTGGTGTGAGGTTGTGTGTGCTAATAGTATTGGGGGGGTGTATTGTATGGGGCGGATGGTAGGGGAAAGATTTTAAAAATCACTATTTTTTGTGATAAGAAATATTCATTCCATTGTGAGAAAGATGGACTTGCTAATTAAGAAGGCAGGTAGGAAAAAGTTTTCTTTCATAAGATTGACAATCTGCTTCCAAAAAGTTATTGTTTATCTTTGCGAAGTGTGTGAATTTGCTCCTACAGTCAGAGGAGTAATTAAGGTCTTCGCTAGAGGGAAGACCTACAAGGGGACTAGGCTGGGAGGTCTTGTCCACCATAGACTATTTCGCCTGACTGGGAGTGCCAAAGCCTCTTCCCCCATCCTCCATCTCATTGGTACCCAACCTTCCACCCACCTCCTAACAAAAGTCAAAACTGTGCTCGATTCAAAGGGCAATATCCCTCCAAGAACTAACTGGCAGGTCACCCAGGGATTAATTCACGCTGAATTTTTTAGACGTGAGACTTGTACTGTTGGGAGAAAGAGAGATGGATCCTGAAGGAGAGATTAAATAGATGGGATTGCCTAAAAAGTAGTTGGAAATTTAGATGGCAAAGGATAGAAAGACATTTTTCCAGTGAGGCTCAACCTAAAGATAAGGAAACAGGATACGCTCTGGAATCGTTTATGATCTGTGAAGGTTTTAATTCCTTGGCTGCTTTTTCTTTGGTTTTACATTTCTCCCCTTCCAACATACAATTAATGTTATTGACCACATGACCTCTCAAAATTCCAATAAATCATAAAATCCTTATTTTAAAATCAAGAAGTGGGGCTGAGCTGACATGGATGGAATGAGAATGGATTCACTGGCAGAAGCTGAGTAGAGTCTGAGGTGACCATGAGACTTTGTGGTACCCAGGAATTCACAGCAAGTTTGGGGAGGGCGCTGGACTTTCCACAAATCATGGACTAGAGCTTGAGCCTAGCTTATCTGTGGCCAAAGGACAGAGTGACCCTAGCAGATTCTTGGATTCCATGCTTGGTGAACATTCCCTATGGTTCTCTCATCTACTCCCTTGGCACAGAGCACTGAGTCTTATACCTAGAACATAATCATTTGCCAGACTGAATTTCCTTATTGAGATCACTTAAAATAATCTATTACTGGATAAAGAACAGAATCATTTTCCTGACACCTGAGGCAGTGACAGAGTCTACTCTGAACACTGTTAAGCCCACAGTGACTAGCAGAGTGCCCTGAACTCTGGGAAGTGCTTAGTAAATGTTTATTGATGATTAATCCAAAAGGTTCCAGAAGATTTACAGGAGGTTACAAACAGACTGAAAAAAAAAAAAATCCATAAATCCCTCAAGACAGGGTCAGTCTTACAATCTTATTTTCTCTGAAGCAGTTTTAAAAGAAAAGTTTTCTTTAAAAGAAAAAGAAATTTTCCTTTCCATGAAAGGAAAATTTTAAATATCCTATGTTTATGATACAGGTTTGCAAATACAATCAGAATGCCAAGTATTACTATAAAGGGCTTGATTTTTTTGGTTTAACCTTCCCTTTTCCCCCTTTTTGTTATGAAGAATTTCAACAACAGGAAGTTGAAAGAGTAATAAAACGAGTGCTCATATACCCACCGTCTAAAATCAACAATTAATATTTTACCATGTTTGCTTGCCCTCTCTCTTGCTCTCTTACTTTCTTTCTCATTCTGGGAGGGACTATTTGAAAGTAAATTTCATACATAAGTCTTTCTCTCAAATAATTCAGTTTTCATCTTCTAAGAATAAGCATATTTTCTTATGTAGCTATAATATCACTATCACACTTAAAAATACAATTCTGTAATATCATTCAATATCCAATTCATATTCAAATATTCCCAATTGTCATTACAATGTCTTTTATAGCTATTTTTTAAAACCAGTATCCAATAAAGGTTCCCATATTGCATTTGTCTGTTATGTCTAGAGCAGTACCCCACCAGTTTTTTCTCCCATTACACTGACTTTTAGAAAAGACCAGGCCAACTGCCTTGTAGAAGGGCTTACAATCTGGATTTCTATGTTTCCTCCTGGTTTTAGTTAACCTGTGCCTCTGTCCTCTGTACTTCCTGTGAACTGGAAGTTATATCTAAAGGTTTGGTTAGAGTTAAGTTAAATAGTCTTGGCAAGAATACCCTATAAGCAATACTTTGTTCTTCATATTACGTCAAATCAGAAGGCACATAATGTCAGCTTATCCCACTATTAATGAAGTTAAATTTGATCTCTTGGTTAAGGTGGTTCCCACCGATTTCTCCATAGTAAAATGAAGTTTTCCCATTTGCAATTAATAAGTAATCTATAGAGTAATACCTTGAAACCTTGCAATTATTCTGTTACCACCACTCCCACTCCAAACTTTCACATAATGGCTTTAGCATCCATTGGTGATCTATCAATTGTTTCACTGGGGATTACTCAGCACTTTTTATTACTACTATAGACACAAGTGATATCCTAGAGGAAGTGTAAAGAGGAAGCCAAACCATTAATAAAAATGCTTTGTCTTGAACTCATTTGGAAGCCTCCAGATCAGCATAGGACAGATAAACAGCAAGGTCCTACTATACAGAACAGGGAACTATATCCAGTCTCCTGGGATAAACCATGATGGAAAAGAATATTTTAAAAAAATGTCTATATGTGTATAACTGAGTCACTTAGCTGTACAGCAGAGATGGGCACAGCACTGTAAATCAACTATATGTCAATTAAAAAAAACACACACACACACAAACAGATAGCAGATGGGATATGTCAACCACATAGTGGAACATATTTGCTTCTATGGAACAGATATTTGAAAAATAGTTCAAAGATTTAGGGAAGTTTGAAGAGGATAATCTTTACAGTTTGTCATTATGACCACTTTGGTGGTCTTCATCAATTGTTGGTTACTTAGTCTATGAGAATCTGGAACAGTTTGATAGCAAGCATATTAGAATCACCTCCCATGAAAGAATAAATATAGGAGGGGAAAAATCACATAAACAGCAAATACCTTTGAAGTATGAACAATAAGATCATAAAAGTAATTTAAACTAGAAAGACAAAAGGATATCTTCAAGAATGGAAAGAATTCCTTAATTTCTCTAGTTCAGACCGTTTTAACACTACCAAAATCAAGGATTGAATGAGTACAAAGCGATGGGAGTCTCTGACATGTGAAGAAGCACAGCTCATCTGCAAACCTGAGTTTGTGAGTTAGAGTTACCCAACTGGTTTAGTCAGCCTGTCATTTTACAAGCTTATCTTCTGGTTTTATGATTTAAGATAGAAATATGAGGTTTTCCTTTATCGTTTTTTCTGAATATAAAAATTGGATATGCCATTAACAGAAATTATAAAAAGAAAAACAAGGATCACTCCTAATTATGCCTTCCAGACATAATCTTTTCTATTATTTTGGTATATATCATTCAAGATGTTTTTCTATACATACCTTTTTTTTTTTTTTTGCTGTACGCGGGCCTCTCACTGTGTGGCCTCTCCCATTGCGGAGCACAGGCTCCAGACGCGCAGGCTCGGCGGCCATGGCTCACGGGCCCAGCCGCTCCGCGGCATGTGGGATCTTCCCGGACTGGGGCACGAACCCGTGTTCCCTGCATCGGTAGGTGGACTCTCAACCACTGCGCCACCAGGGAAGCCCCCATCCACTTTTATATGATACTTATCTGCTTGTATTAAGTCTTTCATCTCCAGATTTGACAACAGGCTTAACCACACGTATTTGGACATGTCTGCATTGAGGATTGTTTCCTATAATGTCTAGGTAATAGCCTCAAACAGATGCAGTTGTTCTTTTGCTCTTCACAGGACAAGGACACACTCTGAAAATAAATTTGTTTCTAATTTCCTTTGTTTCCTGTTTCTATTTTGATTTCCTAAGCCTGCTGTATTTGGCAGGCAGACACATTTTCCAGATGAGGCAGTGAGGAAGGCAAGAATCAGGACATGTTTTATGATGTTCTTTTCAGGTTGCTTTACGCAGCACCATATCTAAAGAACCCAGCCTTCCTGAATGTCCACACATGTGGCTCCTTTATGAAGCCACTGAAATAGCTCGCCCCAAAATGGACAAGTGACAAGCTCCCAACTGAGTAGGTAAAAGCACTGCACTCGGGGTTCTCTAAGGTCCGTCAGTTTGACTAAATGTACAAAGACAAGAACTACACTGACTTTGGGGCTGCTTTTAAAATGGGTCAATAAATAATCACCATTCAATCAGAACAGCAGTGAAGAGACTGGATGTATTCAAAGGCAATTAAATGGAGGTGAGAGTAACTTTCTTTCCATTTAACTGAGCTGTTGTAAGGATCAAGTGAGAATCCAAATGAAAATGTTTCAGAAAATGTTAAGTGTAATTCCTATCTATCCAACACATTCTCTAAGTATTTAACTAGTTTTCATGATTCCAGCCAGAGAGAAGCTAGAAATAGTACCCAAATTATTACCCTTTACAAAATTGTTAGAAGAGAATTCCCTCTTAAAAATCAAATGTAGGATGGGTAGCAAACTGCTGGCTCTCAGGTCAAGCTTGATCAGTAGATGTATTTGGTCAGAGCATACTTTTCATTTCAATGGACTAGTCATCAAATTTAAAAATTCAGAATGTTTCCAAAAAAAATTTGAACTTCTCTTATTTATTGAGAAAGTGGGAGATTTGGGAGCCTGATTTCTCATTTAGCATTCATTCATTCATTCAGTCACTCATTCAACAAATATTTATTGAGGTTCTACTATGTGCCAGGCACATTTCTAGGCATTAAGAACATGACAGAACAAAGTAGGACAAAAATCAGCTAAAAGTAGCAGGAGCTGCTACTACATACAAGAATATGTTCTTTAGTTTTATCAGAGCCATACCACCCCTACTTTACATTCTGACCATCAAGCCCACTATATTCATTTATTTTAACTGTCTGGTCCCCGTAAACATTTGTGTTGGAGTACACCTGCAGTTTGCACATATTCATTCAAGTTGTAGAAAGAGACATTTAATGGACCCAAATTATTCATTCTTAATAGTACATGAGGGATTAAGTTAGGAAGAAAATTGCTGTCTGTTATTAAATTCAACTCAAGCCTCTATTGAGTCTCTGCTACATATACATTCCTGGAGAGGGTAGTCTGGGAATTGAACCTTGGAAGGAGGGGAATTTCCACAGTAGGATGCATGGGAGGTATATGCCATTTCAGGAGAAGGTAGTAGAACCGGCACATTGGAAAATGTTGAAGAGACCAGTTTGGCAGGAGCATGGGATGAGGGAGAGAACAGCACTATTTCATGGCCCTACACATGATCCAAAAGGTACTATTGTCACTCTGTCCAAAAAATTAGCAATCACAGGTAAACAAATCCTCCAGAAAAAAACAGGATAACAAAGAATCAAGTGGTTTTAAAATATTACGTTCTTATAATACCTATATAATAGAAAATGAGCAGTATACTATACGTGTAAAGCTTTGAAAGGGAGAAAAACAGACAACTGAGCAGTTTTTAAACATCTACATTTGGTCCCAAATAAATTCCCTCATACTTGGGCATGACTGAACCATTCAGATAAGAGTTCTCACACAGCATTCCAGTATATTAAGTTTGATGAGTCATGATAGTAAAGTACTTATTAAATCTTGGCTTCAGTCTAAGAAACATTTTTAGCTTGTTCGTGTGTCAAAAATAACCTCTGAAATCATATTTTTCCATGACATTTTTGGAAAGGATGATAAGATATACCCTATTGTGTATGCCTATAAACTGTATTACAAACAGCAGTGAGTGTGGTAGTTAGGAAGTTAGAATGCCATGCTAGCACCTGACATTTTGTAGTTCAGAAAAGAAAACTTTTGATGTCTTCAGGGGCCAAGAAATCTCTTCTTCATCAACATGCAATTTGTTTATTTTATTTTAGTAAGGACTGTGTAAATACCATGCACCTAGGGCTAGATTAGGTACAATGGAAATGGTAGCTTGGAGAAATCAAAGAACTTGTTGTCAATGAGCTCGTGATTTTCAGGGGTCTAGTTTTCCAATGTGGCATTTGCACAAGTTTAAGGAAAGGCAGAGTATCTCATTATCTATTCTCTTCTCAGTCCCAGGGTAAGGCAAGTTTTCATTATTGGGAGTGGATTGACTCCTAAACTATATTAGCAATTATGATGGGTACAATTAACTGATAAAGAATTTATTATCACTTACAGTACCCTAAGAATTAAATTTGATATTTATTTAACCTTACTCTGTACAGCACACTGGGCTGAAAGGGATACAAAGAAATAATGAAAGTCGCATTCAACACTTGGCTCATCTGTACCTGTCACTCCGCTAGACACTTCATGAACATTATAATTTTTAAACTATGACCGAGGTCTGTCAGGTTGCAAAGTCTATTTTCTTTCCCTACACTATGCTCTGGTGCTTGCCCTTAGTGAACTCATAAATCCAGTGGGAGAGACAAGGCTACTACATACATATAAAGCAGTAAGAGAATAAACAGAATCTAGTTCTGTGGCCTTGAATTTAATACCAAAACAAACAAACAAGTAGCAACAACAACAAAACCAAAACCAGTTTAGGGAAGGGCTTAAGTGGCAGAATAGAAGTATAGGGCTCTATGTCTCCAACATCATAGACTTCGGTTGAAGCCCAGATTTGCCCTCACCCTTTCCAACTCTGTGACCTTGAACTCTGATGCTCAGTTTCTTCATCTGTCCCATGACAATAATATGTACTGCACTGTGAGAATTAAAGCTAGATGTAAAACACCTTGCATAATGTCTGCTCCAAAGTAGAACCTCTGTGTCATGCAATTCAATGGGCATTTTCTGCCTCACGTTAAATGACCTACATAATTTTTGACAAAGTGACTGGTGACAACTCTCTAGAAACATCTTCATTCCTCATGACCTGAGATTTCAGTCTTAAAGCTTTCCTCCTACCTCTTTGGAACTTCTTGATTTTTTTCAGGGCTCAGTGCTGGATCTTAGTCTGCTTCTTTTATCGCTGTACTCTCTTTCTATAGACTCTCACATACAACCATGACATATACATGTATATTCTGATAACTCCAAAGGTATTTCAGAATTCAACCTTGCTTTTGAGTCCCAAAGTGGATTATACAATTGCCTATTCAATACCTCCATTGACTGTCTACTTGACCAGTTCCCAAGGGGACTATGTCCACACCTGAACTCTGTGGATCACACCAACTCCCCCAACCAGTTGAAAATCCACTCACACCATACCTTTACTTTAAGCACTTCAATGGTTTTCCATTGCTCTTAGAGTATAAAAATAAAAATTTTGCCTTTGCCTACACTGCCACACTGTAATTTGCCACGTAAGTATTTCTCCAGCTTCATCTCATGCCACTCACCATCACATTCAATAATCTTCAGCTAGACTATTCTTTTTTAAGTTCTTCAAATACCCCAAGTTCCTTCCTGAGTCACACGTTTTGCACCTATTGTCCTTCCTACCTCTTTGCTTAGTAAATTCTTTGTCAAATTTCAAGTTTTAGCTTAAACTTTTCAGAGAAACCTCCAGGAACCTCCAAATTAAGCAGACTAAGCTTGGTTCTTTTGTTACATGCTTTCATAGAACTCTGTATTTCTCCTTCCTAATACTTAGAGCATTTATTTATATATATGTATATGTACATATATATATGTACATATACATATATATGTATATATACATATATATATGTACATATACATATATATATATATATCTTCCATCTCCCCCTGAAGATTGCTTCATAGGGCAGCAACTGTTCACCAGTTCCAGTCTATCTCCCCTACCCACTACAGGGCCTTATACAAAATAGGAGTTCAAGAAACATTTTTAGTGGATCAGTGTTCAATGTCCAGTGGATTAATGTTCAATGTCCAGCGGATTCAAGAAATGGTGGCTATTAATAGAGCAACAATGATACTAGTTACAATGTATATTAATCTATTAAGACTGCTATAACCAATACCACAAACTGGTTGCCTTGAACAACAGGAATTTATTTTTTTATGGTTCTGGAAGCTAGGAAGTTCAAGATCAAGGTACTGGTCAATTGGGTTCCTGGCTTGAAGATGGTCACCTTTTTGCTTTGTCCCCACATGTCAGAGAGAGAGAGAGAGAGAGAGATCTCTTCCTCTTCTTACAGGGTTCCAATCCTATTGGATTAGGATGCATTCTTATGACCTGATTTAATCTTTTTTTTAAAATTTTTATTGAAGTTTAGTTGATTTATGATGTTGTGTTAGTTTCAGGCGTATGGCAAAGTGAATCATTTATACATATACATATATCCACTTTTTAGATTCTTTTCCCATACAGGCCATTTAATCTTGATTACCTTTTAAAGACCCTATCTCCAGATATAATCACACTGAGGGTTAGGATTTCAACATACGAATTTTACATGAATACAATTCAGTCCATAGCATAACGTTTCATAAAACAGGTAATACTTAAGATGGGCCAAAGTATATGGGAGGAGAAGAAAATTAAAGTACATAGTATATATTACAGATTTTAAAAGCCAAGCAGAAGTGTTGATTAGTGCAGGAGGCATTAGGAAATAACAGCAGGTATAGGCAGGATGGATCAGATGGGTTCTGGCTATGATATTCAACCATGCATAAGGCATGGAAGCAAGAGCTTCAGTAATGACAATGGGAATAGATGGAAGAGAGTCATTCTAGGAGAATTTTTCACAGAAAGAGAAAATAAACTTATAACAGCTTGGAAGAAAAAATATATATATTTATGACTCTATGAGGCAAGAAGGTGAAAAAAGCACTATAAGAATGAGGAGGCTGTGAAGGAAAAAATTTTAAACTGGAGTAGAGATCTCAAGGTAGACCTGCAAACAAAACAACACAGCCACTTGACAATAAACTCAGTACTGATTGCCCATGGGCAGAAATTTGACCACCACACCAGGTACAGGAGCTCTCTGCTCTCTATCCTGTAATTCATCAGCAACGAATCCCAATGTTCAGGTGACCATAATTTTTCTGCCTTTGCCACTGATTTTCATCTTCAAAACCTACCTGCAAATGGCTTTCTCTTTGCCTTGGGGTCCCCAGTTATGAATCCTGGTGAGCTGGTGTGGTATATTAAGAAATATATTTGGTCTTTGTTTCTGATTCCTAGGACAGAGCTTCTGAAACCTTTGGAATTTCCTTAGTGATAGGAGTGTCTTTTGTTATTCATAAGGAGCCCTTTGAGCACAGCTGAATTTATGCTCATGAGGTGACAGGGTAGGGTTCCTAGATAGCCTCAGGATGGGGCTGGTCATGGCAAAGACCAAGTGACTGGAGGGGTTCTCAGCCCCACCCACCACCTCCAGGAAGGGAGGAGGGCAGAGAAGGCTAGAGATTGAGCTCTAGAAAAACTCTTGAACAAGCAGATCTGATGAGCTTCTGGGTTAGTGAATATGTGGAAGTGCTGGGAGGGTGCGCACCCAGACATAGCAAGGGAGCTCCACGCCCTCTCTCCCATGCCTTGCCATATGCACATCTCCCATCTGGCTGTTTCTAGGTAGTTTCCTTTCATAATAAATCAGTTAATGAAAGTACATGTTTCTCTGAGTTCTGTGAGCCATTCTAGTACATTATCAAACCTGTGGAGGTGGATTGTGGGAACTCAGAATTACAGCTGATTGGTCAGAAGTATCCACGACACCTGAATTTGAGATTGACATCCACAGTGGGGGCAGTCTTATGGGATTGAGCCCTTAATCTGAGGGATTTGATGCTATCTGCAGGTAGACAGTATTAGAATTAACTTTGTAGGACACCCAGTTGTTGTCTGCTGAGAAGTAAAGAATTGCTTGATGTAGAAAAATCCCCACACATCTGGTGTCATGAGAGAAAAGAAGAAAAATCTAGTTTTCCCTTACAGTTAGAGTCAACACCAGAGCGCCTCAGGTTAGGTGAATTTATCTCAGATTGAACATCTATGGTTATATTTACCAGCTACCTAAATGCATAACTGGTAGCATTTGGCATCCCCATTCTTGGTGGCTCCAAATTATGCTCAAATATCAGCGAATATTTGAATATATGCTTACCATCTTAAAAAGGTTCCTCCTTATTTATTTGAAGGATGGGATATGTATTCATTGATTAGTGTATCTTTTATTTTTGTCTTTAAATAACATGCTGCTGAAACAAAATTTTTTGGTACATCTGTGACTACAGAATCTACCACCATGTAAGCATGCCATGTGTAAGCATGGCAGATCCAGCTATAAAAAAAGAGAAGAGGAATCTCTCTTCTCTCTGTTATTTAAAAACATAAACTAAGCAAGGCTAGGCATGATTTTCCGTGTGACAGAGAAGCCAGAGCAAGCAATCTTCGCTTTAGGAGACCTAGCTCTAGGTTTTGGCTTAAAAACAATGTCATTGCTGAATCTGAGGGGCAAATTTGCCACACGATAATCATGGGGATGTCATAAATTGCATTCTTTCCTTCTCCCTGAAGAGGTTATTATAGAAGAAGGATTATTTTGAAAATGTCATCAGAGAGGTGGAAAAAAATAATCTCCCCCTCTAGGTAGAAGATAATAAAAGACTAAGGGATCCTGGTGGATTTTCAGCTAACAGAGGGCACAACCTTCTTTCAGTTAAAGCAAGAAAGAATGCGGGAAGGTTACATCTCTTTTGTACAACCCTGCTATTTTTATTTTATGGTTATCAAGCCTTTCCTTCATGCTCAAGCTCTTATAGAACATGCAGAAAGACAGTTTTCAAAATGGGTTAAAGTTTTAGGTGAAAAAAATTTTTCTCTCAAGAAGGTTACCTCCGGAAAGAGAAAAAACAATTAGATGCAGGAAGCATTACACAGATTGCTATGTTTTTATGGATACTGAAAATAGACAGTATGACTGGGCTTGGGAAAAATGTTTACCCATTTTTCTTTTCATCTATTTCCTTTATTCCACAGGACACTTCAAGGCAGCATGATTAAGAGCCAGTCCACATGTAAAGGGATTTCGAAGATGAAAAAGAGAAGTCTTTACTTGTGAAAGATGGGAAAATTTTCCACATATATGAAATAGGGTAAAAGAATAGATGGAGGAGAGTGTGGGTGTAAATTAGAAGCAGTAGAGTCTGCTTGATTTAAAAAAGAAACTGACAAGTGTAAGAATAGTGAGTTCAGTTTCTCGTATTTATATGCTCATGTAAGTTCAGTTCTACAAAGAAAAGAAATTAGAAACATGCCCTAGTAGTACATCCTAAGCTTTGATTTTGTCCCCATAAAATTCCATGTACCTGAAATGATGGGTGCTTTAACAGATGGGTGTATAGATCCTGAAGGTGTTGAAGTTTAAAAGTGAAAACTAGTTGTTTATATTTGATGGAAAATTCCATGGTAATATTGGAGACTTGAACATCCAGAAATGAATCTATTAGACTAAATTTTATTAACATAGCTATGAAGCAAAGCTTAAAAATTTTTTTTAAAATACTTTCCTGTGCTGAAAGCCTACTTTATTTTTTTTAATTTTATTTTGTTTTTTGAAATACAACAGGTTCTTATTAGTTATCTATTTTATACATATTAGTGTATATATGTCAATCACAATTTCCCAATTCATCCCACCACCACTACCACCAATTCCGCTTTCCCCGCTTGGTGTCCATGCATTTGTTCTCTAAAACTTTGTCTCTATTTCTGCCTTGCAAACTGGTTCATCTGTACCATTTTTCTAAATTCCACATATATGCGTTAATATATGATATTTGTTTTTCTCTTTTTGACTTACTTCATTCTGTATGACAGTCTCTAGGTCCATCCACGTCTCTACAAATGACTCAATTTTGTTCCTTTTTATGGCTGAGTAATATTCCATTGTATATATGTACCACATCTACTTTATCCATTCATCTGTTGGTGGGCATTTAGGTGGCTTCCATGACCTGGCTATTTTAAATAGTGCTGCAATGAACACTGGGGTGCATGTGTCTTTTTGAGTTATGGTTTTCTCTGGGTATATGCCCAGTAGTGGGATTGCTGGGTCATATGGTAGTTCTATTTTTAGTTTTTTAAGGAACCTCCATACTGTTCTCCATAGTGGCTGTATCAATTTACATTCCCACCAACAGTGCAAGAGGGTTCCCTTTTCTCCACACCCTCTCCAGCATTTGTTGTTTCTAGATTTTCTGATGATGACCATTCTAACTGGTAGGAGGTGATACCTCACTGTAGTTTTGATTTGCATTTCTCTAATAATTAGTGATGTTGAGCAGCTTTTCATGTGCTTCTTGGCCATCTGTATGTCTTCTTTGGAGAAATGTCTATTTAGGTCTTCTGCCCATTTTTGGATTGGGTTGTTTGTTTTATTGCTATTGAGCTGCATGAGCTGTTAATAAATTTTAGAGATTAATACTTTGTCCATTGATTTGTTCCAAATATTTTCTCCCATTCTGAGGGCTGTCTTTTCATCTTGTTTATAGTTTCCTTTGTTGTGCAAAATCTTTTACGTTTCATTAGGTCCCATTTGTTTATTTTTGTTTTTATTTCCATTATTGTAGGAGGTGGGTCAAAAAAGATCTTCCTGTGATTCATGTCAAAGAGTGTTCTTCCTATGTTTTCCTCTAAGAGTTTTATACTGTCTGGGCTTACATTTAGGTCTTTAACTCATTTTGAGTTTATTTTTGTGTATGGTATTAGGGAGTGTTCTAATTTCATTCTTTTTACATATAGCTGTCCAGTTTTCCCAGCACCACTTACTGAAGAGGTTGCATTTTCTCCATTGTATATTCTTGCCTCCTTTGTCAAAGATAAGGTGACCACAGGTGCCTGGGTTATCTCTGGGCTTTCTATCCTGTTCCATTGATCTATATTTCTGTATTTGTGCCAGTACCATATTGTCTTGATTACTGTAGCTTTGTAGTATAGTCTGAAGTCAGGGAGTCTGATTCCTCCAACTCCATTTTTTTCCCTCAAGACTGCTTTAGCTCTTCAGGGTCTTTTGTGTCTCCATACAGATTTTAGGATTTTTGGTTCTAGTTCTGTAAAAAATGTCATTGGTAGTTTCATAGGGATTGCATTGAATCTGTAGATTGCTTTGGGTAGTATAGTCATTTTCACACTATTGATTCTTCCAAGGACAGGGTATATCTCTCCATGTGTTTGTGTCATCTTTGATTGCTTTCATCAGTGTCTTATAGTTTTCTGAGTACAGGTCTTTTACCTCCTTAGGTAGGTTGATTCCTAGGTATTTTATTCTTTTTGTTGCAATGGTGAATGGGATTGTTTCCTTAAATTCTCTTTCGGATCTTTCATTGTTAGTGTATAGGAATGCAAGAGATTACTGTGCATTAGTTTTGTATCCTGCAAATTTACCAAATTCATTGATTAGCTCTAGTAGTTTTCTGGTGGAATCCTTAGGATTCTCTACGTCTAGTAACACGTCATCTGCAAACAGTGACACTTTTAGTTCTTCTTTTCCAATTTGGGTTCCTTTTATTTCTTTTTCTTCTCTGATTGCCTGTGGCTAGGACTTCCAGAACTATGTTGAATAACAGTGGTGAGAGTGGATATCCCTGTCTTATTCCTGATCTTAGAGGAAATGCTTTCAGTTTTTCACCACTGAGAATGATGTTGGCTGTGGGTTTGTCATATATGACCTTTATTATATTGAGGTAGGTTACCTCTATGCCCACTTTCTGGAGAGTTTTTATTATAAATGGGTTTTGAATTTTGTCAAAAGTTTTTCTGCATCTATTGAGATGATCATATGGTTTTTATACTTCAATTTGTTAATATGGTGTATCACATTGATTGATCTGCATATACTGAAGAATCCTTGCATCCCTGGGATAAATCCCACTTGATCATGGTGTATGATCTTTTTAATGTGTTGTTGGATTCTGTTTGCTAGTATTTTGTTGAGGATTTCTGCATCTATATTCATCAGTGATATTGGTCTGTAATTTTCCTTTTTGGCAGTATCTTTGTCTGGTTCTGGTATCAGTGTGATGATGGCCTCGTAAAATGAGTTTGGGAGTGTTCTGTCCTCTACAATTTTCTGGAAGAGTTTGACAAGGATGGGTGTTAGCTCTTCTCTAAATGTTTGATAGAATTCATCTGTGAAGCCATCTGGTCCTGGACTTTTGTTTGTTGCAAAATTTTTTTTTTTGCGGTACGCGGGCCTCCCACTGTTGTGGCCTCTCCCGTTGCGGAGCACAGGCTCTGGACGTGCAGGCTCAGCGGCCATGGCTCACGGGCCCAGCCGCTCCGCAGCATGTGGGATCTTCCTGGACCAGGGCACGAACCCATGTCCCCTGCATCGGCAAGTGGACTCTCAACCACTGTGCCACCAGGGAAGCCCCAAAATTTTTAATCACAGTCTCAATTTCAGTGCTTGTGATTGGTCTGTTTATATTTTCTATTTCTTCCTGGTTCAGTCTCAGAAGATTGTGCTTTTCTAAGAATCTGTCCATTTCTTCCAGGTTGTCCATTTTATTGGCATACAGCTGCTTGTAGTATACTCTCATTATCCTTTGTATTTCTACAGTGTCAGTTGTTACTTCTCCTTTTTCATTTCTAATTTTATTGATTTGAGTCCCCGCCCTCTTTTCCTTGATGAGTCTGGTTAATGGTTTATCAATTTTCTTTATCTTCTCAAAGAACCAGCTTTTAGTTTTATTCATCTTTGCTATTGTTTCCTTCATTTCTTTTTTTGTTTTGTTTTGTTTTTGGCGGTACACGGGCCTCTCACTGTTGTGGCCTCTCCCATTGCAGAGCACAGGCTCCAGAAGCGCAGGCTCAGCGGCCATGGCTCACGGGCCTAGCTGCTCTGCGGCATGTGGGATCTTCCTGGACCAGGGCACAAACCCGTGTCCCCTGCATTGGCAGGCGGATTCTCAACCACTGCGCCACCAGGGAAGCACTCTTTCATTCCTTTTTCATTTATTTCTGATCTGATCTTTATGATTTCTTTCCTTCTGCTAACTTTGGGGGTTTTTTGTTCTTCTTTCTCTAATTGCTTTAGGTGTAAGATTAGGTTTATTTGAGATGTTTCTTGTTTCTTGAGGTAGGATTGTATTGCTATAAACGTCTCTCTTAGAACTGCTTTTCCTGCATCCCACAGATTTTGGGGCATCGTGTTTTCTTTTTCATTTGTTTCTAGGTATTTTCTGATTTCCTCTTTGATTTCTTCAGTGATCTCTTGGTCATTTAGTAGTGTATTGTTTAGTTTCCATAGGTTTGTATTTTTTACAGATTTTTTCCTGTAATTGATATCTAGTCTCATAGCCTTGTGGTCAGAAAAGATACTTGATACAATTTCCATTTTCTTAAATTTACCAAGGCTTGATTTGTGACCCAAGATATGATCCTTCCTGGAGAATGTTCCATAAGCACTTGAGAAGAAAGTGTATTCTGCTGTTTTTGGATGGACTGTCCTAAAAATATCAATTAAGTCCATCTTCTTTAATGTATCATTGATAGCTTGTGTTTCCTTATTTATTTTCATTTTGGATGTTCTGTCCATTGGTGAAAGTGAGGTGTTAAAGTCTCCTACAATGAAGGTGTTATTGTTAATTTCTCCTTTTATGGCTGTTAGCATTTGCCTTATTTATTGAGTTAGCCCTATGTTGGGTGCATAAATATTTACAATTGTTATATCTTCTTCTTGGATTGATCCCTTGATCATTATGTAGTGTCCCTGTTTGTCTCTTGTAATAGTCTTTATTTTAAAGTCTATTTTGTCTGATATGAGTATTGCTACTCCGGCTTTCTTTTGATTTCCATTTTCTGGAGTATCTTTTTCCAACCCCTCACTTTCAGTCTGTATGTGTCCCTAGGTCTGAAGTGGGTCTCTTGTAGGCAGCATATATATGGGTCTTGTTTTTGTATCCATTCAGCCAGTCTATGTCTTTTGGTTGGAGCATCTAATCCATTTACATTTAAGGTAGTTATTGATATGTATGTTCCTATTACCATTTTCTTAATTGTTTTGGGTTTGTTACTGTAGTTCTTTTCCTTCTCTTGTGTTTTCTGCCTAGAGAAGTTCCTTTAGCACTTGTTGTAAAGCTGGTTTGGTGGTGCTGTATTCTCTTTTGTTTGTCTGTAAAGGTTTGATCTGAATGAGATCCTTGCTGGGTAGAGTAATCTTGGTTGTAGGTTTTTCCCTTTCATCACTTTAAAAATGTCCTGCCACTCCATTCTGGCTTGCAGAGTTTCTGCTGAAAGATCAGCTGTTTACCTTATGGGGATTCCCTTGTGTGTTATTTGTTGCTTTTCCCTTGCTGTTTTTAATACTTTTTCTTTGTATTTAACTTTTGATAGTTTAATTAATATGTGTCTTGGCATGTTTCTCCTTGGAATTATCCTGTATGGGACTCTTGGCACTTCCTGGACATGATTATTTCCTTTCCCATATTAAGGTTGTTTTCAACTATAATCTCTTCAAATATTTTCTCGTCCCTTTCTTTTTCTCTTCTTCTTCTGCAATGCCTATATTCGAATGTTGGTGTGTGTAATGTTGTCCCAGAGGTCTCTGAGACTGTCCTCAATTCTTTTCCTTCTTTATTCCTTATTCTGCTCTTGGTAGTTATTTCCACTATTTTATCTTCCAGGTCATTATCTGTTCTTCTGCCTCAGTTATTCTGTTATTGATTCCTCTAGAGAATTTTAAATTTCATTTATTGTGTTGTTTATCATTGTTTGTTTGCTCTTTAGTTCTTCTAGGTACTTGTTAAACGTTGCTTGTAATTTCTCCATTCTATTTCCAAGATTTTGGATTGTCTTTACTATTATTACTCTGAATTATTTTTCAGGTAGACTGCCAATTTCCTCTTCATTTGTTTGGTCTGCTTGGTTTTTACCTTGCTCCTTTATCTGCTGCATATTTCTCTGTCTTCTCATTTTGCTTAACTTACTGTGTTTGGGGTCCTCTTTTCACAGGCTGCAAGTTTGTAGTTCCCGTTGTTTTTGGTGTCTGCCCCCAGTGGCTAAGGTTGGTTCAGTGGGCTGTGTAGGGTTGCTGGTGGACGGGACTGTTGCCTGTGTTCTGGTGGATGAGGCTGGATCTTGTCTTTCTGGTGGGCAGGACCGCATCTGATGGTGTGTTTTCTGGAATCTGTGACCTTATTATGATTTAGGCAGCCTCTGTGCTAATGGATGGGGCTGTGTTTTTGTCTTGCTAGTTGTTTGGCATAGGGTGTCCAGCACTGTATGTTGCTGGTCATTGAATGGAGTTGGGTCTTAGTGTTGAGTTGGAGATCTCTGGGTGAGCTTTTGCTGTTTGATATTACGTGGAGCCAGGAGGTCTCTGGTGGACCAGTGTCTTGAACTCGGCTCTCCCACTTCAGAGGCACAGGCCTGACACCCGGCCGGAGCACCAAGATCCTGTCAGCCACATGGCTTAAGGTTCCACTGGGGGAGGATTTGCTTGCAAGCTGCTATATGGTTGCAGGCAGGATTCAGTTCTTTGAGGGCTGTTGGACTGACAGCGTCAGTTCCTCAAGGACTGTGAATGAGCAGCTCCCTTCAGTTCTTTGCCATAGGGACCTCTCCATAGGGCAGCTCACATATGGCATCTCAAGTGTGTCAGGGGACTCAGCTCGGGTCCAGGTATGATGGGCTGGTAAGCCCTGAGTGTCTGGAGCAGCTTCGAGAATGGATGAATCGGGCCTGAAGCATCGCTGCTGCAACTGCTCTTCCAAGAGGAAGCATAGGTGTTTGTTCCTTAATTCTTCTAGGTCTCTGTTAAACATTTTTTGCATGTTCTCGATCTTTGCTTCCATTCTTTTTCTGAGTTCCTGGATCATCTTCACTATCATTATTCTGAATTCTTTTTCTGGAAGGTTGCCTATCTCCATTTCATTTAGTTGTTTTTTCTGGGGTTTATCTTGTTCCTTCATCTGTTACAGAGACCTCTTCCTTTTCATTTTGTCTATCTTTCTGTGAGTGTGACTTTCGTTCCACAGGCTGCAGAGTTATAGGTCTTCTTGCTTCTGCTGTCTGCCCTCTGGTGGATGAGGCTATCTAAGAGGCTTGTGCAAGCTTCCTGATGGGAGGGACTGGTGGTGGGTAGAGTTGTGTGTTGCTCTGGTGTGCAGAGCTCAGTAAATCTTTAATCTGCTTGCCTGCTGATGGGTGGGGCTGAGTTCCCTCCCTGTTGGTTGTTTGGCCTGAGGCAACCCAGCACTGGAGGCTACAGGCTTTTGGTGGGGCTAATGGTGGACTCTGGGAGGGCTCATGCCAAGGAGTACTTCCCAGAACTTCTGCTGCCAGTGTGCTTGTCCCTACGGTGAGACACAGCCACCCGCCGCCTCTGCAGGAGACCCTCCAACACTAGCAGGTAGGTCTGGTTCAGTCTCCTATGGGGTCACTGCTCCTTCCCCCAGGGTCCTGATGCTCATACTACTTTGTGTGTGCCCTCCAAGAGTGGAGTCTCGCTTTCCCCCAGTCCTGTTGAAGTCCTGTAATGAAATCCTTCTACACTTCAAAGTCTGATTCTCTGGGGATTCCCCTTCTCATTGCTGGACCCCCCCAGGTTGGGAAGCCTGATGTGGGGCTCAGAGCCTTCACTCCAGTGGGTGGACTTCTGTGGTATAATTGTTCTCCAGTTTGTGAGTCACCCACCCAGTAATTATGGGATTTGATTTTATTGTGATTGCGTCCCTCCTACCATCTCACTGTGGCTTCTCCTTTGTCTTTGGATGTGGGGTATTTTTTTGGTGAGTTCCAGCGTCTTCCTGTCAATGATTGTTCAGCAGTTGGTTGTGATTCCAGTGCTCTCGCAAGAGGGAGTGAGTGCATGTCCTTCTACTCCGCCATCTTCTCAGTAGACTTCTGAAAGCCTACTTTAGAACTAGTTTACATGGTGACTTGAAGCTTAAGACCCAATCGCTGATTGAATTAGCTAATTTCATACACTTGCCAACTTGTCCAGAATACATACGTGGACCAATGTGGCAATGTTGCCCTGTGCTCTACAGACAATCTTTTCACATAAAACACAGGTCATCCTATTGGATGGAAATGTGTATGGTCAGTAATCTCAAAATAACATGCTGCCATAGACAATAGCACTCTCAGGAACACTCATTCCACTTTGGAACTGTGGGCAGAGTGGAGGTCAAGTAGAGTTGAAAAGGTCAAGTGGCTCTCAGACAGAACTCACTGCTTTTGTTCTTTCAAATGCTGTTGCTAGTCACTGCTCCAGAGCAGCAGAAATAATGGGCATATGTACTTGGCCTGAACCCTCCATGTTTTACCAACTATAGTTCACACTCAAGGCTACGCAGTTGACTCTAAAGGTATCATTCAAGTTGAACTTGAATTTCTATGGCTCTAAGATACTTCCTAGTGTATAAGTTACAGAGACTTGAAAACTGCAAGCTATTAAGTCACTGAAGTGAATCGCTAACAACAAAGCCTATTGCCCTACAGATTCAGATATACTGCGGGTCAAATAATGACTGCTGGGCCTTATTTTACTGATAGCTGGGAACACAGCCAGCAGAGTACTGTTGAGTGAAGCCTGGATTTGGACTGAAGTAGATCTGAGTTCTAGTCTTTGTTCTAGCACTTATAAGTTGTGATAACTTGCCCAAGAAACTTTATATTTTTGAGGATTAAAACTTTACCTTTTCGGGGGTTTAACTCTCCTCTGTCAATGTAACCTCCACAGTGCAGAGAGAGAGATTTTTCTAAAACTCAAACATGACCGTGTCATATCCTGCTTTAAAATCTCTAATTGTTACTCAGTGCCACAGGGTAAAATTTGAATTCCTTAGGAAGGCAAAGTGGATCTCTGGTAAATATTTTCTAGAGAGTTAAATTAATAAATGAACCAATGGGATGACCAGATAGAGGGGACTAATAATGACAAGACTTAGCATTTTTTGAATGCTTGCTATGTGCTTGATGCCCACATGTTTCATATTATCATCTCATTTAATCCTCACAACAACCTAACACCTATTTCTAAAGATATTTCTAGCTCTATTATTTTATGATATTTTGTATTTAATTTGTTAATATTTGTTATTTTTAATGTTAAGGGACATTTTGTGAAGTATCTAGGCATCTGGACCAGTGGTTCTCAAGCTGTGCATACCAGTATTTCATGAGATACAGCTATTACTTTAAAAAGCGTTCAGCATTCATATTAAGAAATCCTAAATTAAGCAAATATAAGTGTTTTTTTACTATAGGAACTTGCTGACCTTTAATAGAAGTTGGTGCATTGTGAATATCCATGGGAAACTATTGTAATACTGTATTATATGACAAAGCAATTCCTTTTGGTTGAATGCCTATTGGAGATACACTGGTATTCTATAGAACACAGTTCGGGAAATTCTGATCTAGATAAAGTAATCTTAGAGTGATGAGTCCTTGGCAAATATTCCTGGAACACTTTCTTAGTCAAAAAAAGCCTGCTACCACCTGAGGGCTTGGCGTCTAAGTAAGTCATATAGTAATCCTGCAGTCATTCCAGGAAGAAACAATTATGTTGAAGCAATTTTAGAGCCCCTAGCAAGAGCATGTGGTATGGAACAAGAGGGTCCTGATATAAGTCCACAGAATAATTGGGTATATGGCAAAGCTTTCATAGATCTATGTGAAATACAACATTGTCTAGTTTAATGAGTTTGCACAAAATTTTAAGATGGGGGGATTTAAAAAATATTACAGTAAATCCAAGCTATGGAGTACTTTGGAGTGATTAAAAAGAATGAAGGAAACTTATATGTATTGTAGGGAAAGTTGTCTATGGCATATTACTAAATGAAAAAGAAACAAAATGAAGAAAGCACATTATATAACGATTGCACTTATAATGTTAAGAAACATGCACATTTAGAAAAGAATAGAAATGGGTCTGGAAATACACACACAAAACACTCAATGGTGGCTTATTTCTGTGGGATGATGAGTTGTGGATGAAGAAAGATATTCATCTTTTACTCTAAAAGCCTTAGTATTACTTGACATTTCATAACAGACATGTATTACTTTTGTATGAATTTTATTTTAATTGAATCACACATATTCTAACCATGAACAAATAAGATATTCCAGTGTTTTTTCCCCTAGTTCCTCTGCCTTAGCTAGAGTTGGAATATCAATTATTATCACCTTTAAAAAGATTACAGAGAAGAATATTGAGAGTACACAGGGTTATTTACTATAGATTATGGACAACATTAGGTAGAGCTCACATCCAACTATGCAACCTATATAAGCTAGAGGTGTTAACAGGAAAAGGCACACTATTGCCTTTAGTATGGAACACAAACCCACCGGTACCTTACTTTACACTCCACTTGTACATAACTTCTTTCCAGATCCTGCCAAATGCTTAGATTTTTTTGTGTCTCTTTTTTATCCCATTGGTAGGCAAATGCTAGAGAGAGCCTTCTTTCTACTCCCATATCACCTTCATGGTCTCACTGAACATCTAAGAATCCATCAAGAATAACTTTAGGATTTTACTCTTTCATGAAATGTTTCCTGACTTAGCTCCTTGTGCACTACAAGTGAATAAAGGATGCTTTTAAAAATGTAAACCTTAGCACTTATTATAATGTATTGAATGAAACTGCTGTATAACTTTAGCTTTTATCGCTAAATTATGTACCCCCTAAATACATCTTCATTTATTTATTTTTAATTCCTAGTGTCTGCATACAATAGGGTTCATAGTAGGTGCCCAATTAAGTGTACAGAAAATGGATGGCTTTTGTTGTGGTGTTAGGATGCTACGTGCAATATATTACAGTAAGCTCTCTGACGGCTCTGAAACTGAAGCAGGCATGTATGCTCCCTCTAGGAAAACAAGTTAAATGCCTACAAATAAGTATAATACTAAGAAAGTGATCAGGGTCATGAGAGAAATTTGGAGAAAATATATGCTATTCCCTTCCTCCCTGTAAAAACAACCGTCAGCAGTGCTAAATGGTAGTGGCTCAAACAATTTATGAATTTTAAAAATAAAAATAATTAAAAAAAAGAAAAATTAGCAATTTTAAAGGTAGATGAAAAATCAACCAAAAAAAAGTATTCATGACATGACCCTAATTAGCAAAAAAAAAAAATAAACCTCCTTGTTACACAAATTTATCCCCTACCTATAACGTTTCTTTGTTCTCTTTGAAAACAGATTAGATTCAGATCCTGAAACAGAGTATTGGACTTGAATGTCTGTTAAGATTATATGTTTTAAAAAATTAATTAATTTATTTATTTATTCTTGGCTGCATTGGGTCTTTGTTGCTGCACGCGGGCTTTTTCTAGTTGCAGCGAGCAGGGGCTACTCTTAGTTGTGGTGCGCGGGCTTCTCATTGCAGTGGCTTCTCTAGTTGCGGAGCACAGGCTCTAGGCGTGTGGGCTTCAGTAGTTTCAGCACGCGGGCTCAGTAGTTGTGGCTTGCAGGCTCTAGAGCACAGGCTCAGTAGTTATGGAGCACGGGCTTAGTTGCTCCACGGCATGTGGAATTTTCCCTGACCAGGGCTCGAACCCATGTCCCCTGCATTGGCAGGTGGATTCTTAACCACTGCGCCACCGGGGAAGTCCCAAGATTATATGTTTAATAAAGGATTTGTAATGGGCAACAGAAAAAATGACTTAGGAAAATGAAAGTAACAGAGTTTCCTTCTATTCTTTGGATAAATCAATCATATATTTTTATGGGTTTCAGAGCTTCCCAGCTGGGGGGCAGTCTCACAATGGGGTGTTGCAGAGGTTGCAGGTGTATTAGGTATTGCCTCTAGCAACCCTCATGGCCCATTCCTCACCAGCCATAAGCAGGCTGGTTCAGTTATCCCAGTCATTTTCTTTGTGTGCTATGACAAAACAACTTGAGAAACATTGATCTGTTATGTGCAATCTTCATTCTTTCACATAAACCAGCTTTTTGGATAAATATCTAATACAAATGGTAATATAATTGAAGGGAATGGAAGCAAAACAAAATAAAGTTAAACAATAATGATCATTAAAATTCAAAATGGTTTCCACCCTTGAAGAAGTGACTTCACCTTTTATTCTTACTTTGTTCATAAAATGGATGAAATAATATCTTCTAATCTTACTATTATATGATTGTTACAAATACCAAATAAAATAGTGGATGTAAAAGTGTTTTGGAGACTGTGTATTATTAAATTATAAGGCTGGCTGTCAACGCCAGCTTATACTTTCTCCCTCTGTGGAATAAAACTCTCTTTACATGCATCATTCTGTTACTTCTAAGAAGTGAGAAAATATTATAAGTGAAAGTCATTCAGGACTGAAATGAAATTTAACTGGAACATGGCTCCTATGTGTTCTATTTCAATTGCCATTATCTAAGAATATTTGAATTCTAAACATGCACCAAGTTAATACTGAAGTCCAAAATCAACATTCAGCTTTCTGAAATGTGAGCATACAGTTTCCAAATGCTATTTTAGCCTGTGAGGAACCAAAATTGTTCATGTCCCAATCCATTTTGCAGTATATAGAACTGGTGTTCATAAATGTAAGGTAGTAATGTTGATGCTGTTGACAATGATGGTGGTAGTAATGATGATGATAAAAATCTCTTCCATTTGACTAAACCTCTGTGTTTTCTAAAGCTCGTATATTATCTAGTGCAACATTTATAAAAGTGATAATACAAGTTCCGTGGAGGCTACTAAGCTTGTAAATTGAGGGGTTGATTGTTTTCCTTCTATGCTGATTTCCTAGATGTTTAATATTCCAAGAAATTTTTCTTTTATGAACTTTTAGGAGGTAGATGGCATATACAGAACTCCCTATGGGAACATTTCATTCTCTCACCCTAAAACATCAGTAGAATATTGAAAATATTAAGTATTTAGTGGAATATATTTTATGATGCTGTCACCTAATGTATAGACACATAGAACCTTAGTGCTGGAGGTGACCACAGTCACATGTCATCCAGTTCCACATCTTAATTAAGCAGATAGGGTTTTGAAGATCAGAGGAGGTAAGTGACAGTTTTAAGGCTCCACAGCAAATTAGCAGTAGAGGAGAAATTACAGACCAAGCTTTTAAACCCTAGGGCTTTGTCTTTTTTATTATATCTTCTAAAATGGAAGAATAGCCCCAGGCTTCCTTTATCTCTGCCCAGTGTCTAAGTTAATCCTGCCACCTTTCTCTTCTCACCTATTCTTAGACATCTTTATACCTTTAATTTCTTGGATCAGGAATTCAAAAGTTATCTCCATGACCTCCAGGCTCTCTGCTTAAAGGACCTCTCCATGAATCATTTATCTTTATATGGATTCTGTAATATGGTTTTATATCTGTTTAACAGATGAGGAAAACAATATCCAGACAGTAAGATTTGTTCAAGGTCACACAGCAGTTAGTGATACCTAGCCAGGGCTAGGTATTGTCTGATATCTAATCCTCTTTTCCCACATTTTAATTTTTACAAAATAATGGCTATTATTTATTGACTTTAAGTGACAAGCGCTGTCTTAACTAAGCACTTTAGTTATCTCATTTAATCTTCTCATTGGCAAAGAAGTAAACCCAGGATGATTGTATCACTTTCCAAGGTCATAGTGTTAGCAAGCAGCCATACAGGATTTGAACCAAATCTAACTTCAATGTACTATTCCATCGACCATACTCTGCTGACTTTAATTTTTAATTTGCAAATAGGAGAAACCAAAAATCATAATAAATTTGGACAGAGACAGTCTACAATCATGGAACAACTTTATATGTTAGTGTAGTCAATAGTCATTTGCTAACCAGGCAGCACTGATGTCTCTATCAATATTTGGAAAACCTAGGTTCCTGTCCAACTTTTACTCTTTATTGGCTTTATAATCTTGAGCAAATCACTCTGAACTGCAGTTTCCTTGCCTTTAACAGATGAATAATTATGCCTACTAGTTTGTAGTAGAGGTCTGAGATCAAGATCTGGAGAGTGAGAGATGACTATAAATTGGAGGGCCGTAGTCGCTGAGAGAGGAGACCTAGAAGCATTGTTGGAACCTTCGAGCCAAGGTAAAAATGAGTATTCGACAGAAAGATGTGTTTGCTGGGTACATCTGTGAGGTAGACAATGATAACAGCACCTTACAAATAACGTAGAAATGCATGTAAACTATGCAGCGTAATGTAAATGTGACAAACATAACCAGAAAGTATGTGAATAAAATCATGTTTACCAAATTTGTAACTTAAGAGGAAACAGATTTTGAAGGAAAGAAAGCACGTTTATATTTTTGGGGTTGTTTTTGACATAGTAATTATTTTTGTGACTTGATCTAGTTGAAACTGAAAGGCTCATTGAGTGAGGCATCAGATAAACTGGTGTGAAGCATCCACTTTACAATATTTAGAGCACTCCTGGGAGTTTTGAAACTCTTTATATGCCATTTAAAAATAGAGGATTATGCAAAATGAGAGAAGAGAGCATTTTTACAACTTCAGTCATATTACTGGGGGCTGTAAGTTGATATTCATAGATTGGTATTTTAATGAGCTACATAAAGTCTCCCTCTTAATGTTTATGACATATGTTTGTTCCTGCAAGCTGGGTTTCTAAGAACTTAAATGCCTAAATACTTCTAATACTCTAATAGCCACAAAGGTGAAAACAGCAAGGAAATACAAGCAGGCTGGATCAGCTGGCATAAAAACCAAAGCTTGTTCATGTACAACACTGAAAAAACTGGTACCTTAGCCTAAATAAATATGATGCAGAAATATATTTCTGTTACACAAGAGTAGTTCCATTTAACATGTTGAAAATTTCTAGCTAATCTTTGTACCACTCAATCTAAAAATAGAGAAGGAGGGGGAGATAAAGGTAGAGAAGAGAGCTTCTGGCAAAGTGAAAAATTACCTTTATTAGAGTGGCACCTACCTCTGCTGTACTGTAGTTAAGTTCTGTCTGAGCTGGTGTTATAAATCCTGTTTTCCAAAGATTTATAGTGTGATTATAAAAAAGGGTTGATATAGAGCCTTCAAATTTTCAGGCCTTAAGATTTAAGTTCATTCATCCATGTACAATTACTGATATATAAAAATTTAACAGTAGGCTTATCAAATATCAGAAGTATTTTAAAGTATTAATATATTTCTAAATATTAGGCACCTAAGACCTATACAAGAATCATTTTATTAAATCTATATGACAGCTCTATGACACTAGTGCTATTTGTATCCATATTTTAAATAATTAAAATGAGTCTCAGAGTAGTTAAGTGATTATTCCAAGGCCACACAGCTAACAAATGGCAAAGCCAGGATGCAAACCTAGAGAGGTTGAGTTTAGCTCCAATTATTTAATTGTGTAGAAGTTAAGCTCACTAGTTCCTATTACCAGATCTAAAACAACACAGAGCATCTCCAGTTGTTTTTATGGCAATAATTGTTGCAAAGTTCTCAAGACAAAAGGGGATTTAAATTCATTTAGCTAAGGGATGCAAGAATGAAAAGAAAGTCATAGTTTTAAATGAAAGTCTTAAATCACTTTTTACTGACACTTTCCCCTAATTAACACTAGAATAGAATATATTTAAATAGTAAAGAATATGTGTCAGAAAACTTTGTCTTACTTTGGAAATAAAACACATCCTTTATGCATTGCTTTCACTTTACCATTTTTCCTCAGAAACATTAGGAGCTCAAAATCTCTGTATGTTATTGTTTGATTCTTTGAAGATCAATTCTTTGAACGTATATGAAATTAATACCCTAATCTACTTGCATGTGAAAATGTGTCTTTTGGAGCTTATAGAGTGTTGATAAGCAGATGCTCTTAGGAGTGATGCCTTCAAATGAAGAAAAATGTCAAAGCATTTACTCATGGTATAGAACATTAAAAAAACAAAACATTAAATATCTGGTATGAGTAGTGGGATTATTTCTATTTTGACTTTTCTCATTTTCCTATCCTTACTAATGTATCTGTTCTATGATAATGCTAATATTCCTTGAAAATGAAAAAGCAAAAATTATAGAGGATACCATGTGCATGTAGGCATATATGCTTATATACATTTTCTACAGGAATAACATACATGCTTGTGTTTAGCCATAAAGGTTTGTGGTTCGTATCATTGTTCTGAGGATCAATTAAAAAAGAAAAAAAGGCAAACCATTAATCTATTTGTTCACTGACTACTGAATACCTACTTAAATGCTAATCACTGTGCCTGTTATTGTTACTACGTAATAATGAGACCAAAGTAAAGAATAAATTATATTTGGATTTTAGTATAACATATCTTAAAAATGTGATAGTATTGGCTTATAAATAAAGACTTTTAAATCAATTTACTTTGGTCTCCTAGTGTTTGAATTCATCATTTTAATAGAGAAGCAGGAGTAATGAGTGACATTTTAAAATGACTTTTCAATACAGCTGGAGATACACAGTACATTCTGCATCCAACCTGGGCAGTTAATCTGTGTCCTGGATCTATTGAACAATGAGCAGAACAGAGTGGTATTAGCAAAACATCACTGAACTAGCACTGAGTCAAAAAAAAAAAAGAGAGAAAAATAGGAATTTCAGTGATTAGTTCAGTATAATAACAATAACACTGATTTCTCCTACATTTACTTTAATGACTGTATCCATGAACTTCAAACTCTATTTTGGGAATTAGTTCCTTTATTCATAACAGCCTTCTGAAGTATAGGGAGTTTTTTTGTTTTTTTAAATTTATACATATGGCAAAGGAGTAAGAGAAAGTTTAAATTAATATCTATCTATGTATCTATTTCAATATCTAGGTGACTTTATTTTTCAACTGGATAGTCTGACCTTGTGAAGTTCCTACATTTAAACCACCTATACATTAAGACTTGGTTCTTATACCTCATACATACATCTTCCTAAGCAATTAGAGATTTCCCTAATTCATGACCTAGTGTCAACTGCCTATATATTAATCTGGCAATTATTTAGATATTACTTTGTGACCTTTCTTTAGACATTCTATTAAACTGTTGTTGATCTTACATATCAACTTCTCACCTACATAATAATCTTGCTAGCTGGGTTTTTCTCTTAGGTTGAAAATTCGTGGTTCCAGGACTAGGTTCACTGGTAGATCTAATAGCATGTGTATTTAGCTTGGTCTAATACACTTTTTAATTAGACTTAATATGCACAGAATTTGACCCTTGTCTTATGACATACTTTCCTTTTAAGTTCATGAGTAAGTTCATGTGTTCATTTATTTAGTTCGTATTTTATTTTTAATAATGTAATGGTATCCAGTAACCCTCCATTCAATCCATAAGACAGGACCTTAAAGATAACATGTATCTAATAATTCATTCCTTTTCTTCCTCCACCAAATATAATTACCATTCTGTATCACTTGTGTTCATCATTTCACTGCTTTCCTTTTTCTAGAGTTTTACTGCACATGCATATATTCATTAAAAGTAGATTTTATAACTTTAACTTTACAAAAAGTTAAAAAAGCTATATGAAATATTTTGGGATTCTATTTTTTATTTAATATATTGTTAAGCTTCATCTGTATTTTGCATCTTCCTGTAGCTCATTTGTTTTAATCACAGTTGGTTAAAAAACACAGGAAATATTTGTCTACCTTTATGGATTGGGAGAGGAGAGTTTACATAAAAACTCAAAGTTCCAGCTTCTCTGAAACAATTGTATGATCTGGAGCTATTTGGTCTGCAGTCTTAAACATGACCGATCAGAGCTTAGAAGCAGCTACTGCTTTCCCTGGGGAGTGTGCATGCTTTACAGTCCCACCCCTGCCAACTTCACTACCTCACATGGCCATATTGTGGAATATGAGTTGTTCCCTGGGGAGTGTGCATGCTTTACAGTCCCACCCCTGCCAACTTCACTACCTCACATGGCCATATTGTGGAATATGAGTTGGTACCTCTGTTCTTAGACTGGCCGATTAGTAATTAATAAAAGTAATAGCTAATAGTTATGAAAATCACAGAACCTCAACCCTTTAAAATGCTTTTTTAAAAAAAATTAAAATGATAATTTAAAAATGATCTACTCCGGATGATTCATGAAGACAAATTTACTGCTGCTCAGTACCAGGTGGTACCCAAGCGTGTGTAAGAAGGACTGACAATAAATATTTCTCAACACTTGCCTTGGGTCTTTCTGAGTGTGACCTTTAAAAAGCAGCAGTAACTATTTACCAAAAGCCAGAAAAGGTCTGGAATAATACATTTCTTGTTTAGTGCTTTAAATTTGTTTAACCTATCTACATTTTACCCTGGGTCATTTATTAAAAGAAAATGTTCTAAGGTTCTGTGTTTATATAGTCAAAATATATTGACAAATTGAAGCATTCATCCAGATAACTTAAGCAAAGAGCCATGATGTTAGGAAAATAATGTCCTTGACTAGGGTCCTTGGTCAAAATGACATTTTTTGGCAGTCTACTTCAAGCAAACATTCTTTATCTCTTATTCATTTGTTCATACACTGGAATATTTTTTGAGTATTTACTATGTTCTAGGCATTGTCCTTGAGGTTTATGTCATAATAGCTCTCTTTTGATACTATTCATTCATTGCCACAATGTACTTAAACCCAAAGAAAAAATACTTGAAAAGCCAATTAGTAAAAAAATAAAATATTTGTTTTCTATTGATTTCAGGTTTTTATGCTTTTCTTCTGGATGTTAGATCCAAACAGCAAGAAGAATAATATCTAACCTTACCTGAAAAAAGTATCAGGAAATAAACATCCCTTTAAAATAGCTAGATAGAAATAAAACCCAGACACAGCCAAACTGAAGGCTGTGATTAGTTCATTTGGGATGTAGAGATATGGAAAAGAAAGTACAAATCTACAAGGAAATGCAGCATAGGACCCGATGGAATAGGGAATTAAATAACTACAAATCAGGGAAATGTTCGCTGAGGAAGAGCCACCCAAGTGAACATCTGTAGTTTCAAGCTTTAACAAGTCTGGGGAAGTATGTACTGGTAGAATGTTCACTTCTAAAAATGACATATCAAGTGTATACCACCCTGAAAACCAAAAAATGTGGAACACTTCACAGAATTCAGCGAAGGCAGTGTTTTAGATTTTTGCAGTTCTTTAACATGCCCTAATTCACAAAAAGGCCTTTGCATTGTCTCCCTTTTCAGTTGGCCAAGCGAGAAATGGTTTAGGAACTTATGGACAGCTTCTGATTTTACTTCAGACATGAATGCTACAGCATCAGCAGACACGAATCCACATTTAAATTTCAAAGGATTTGTTCCTGGAGAGTAACATCAAATGTAACCCTGAAAGGAATCTTTAGATGCTTAAAATATCTTCACATTTTTGCTTATCATAAATATTCCAACAAGGTACAACATATTAATGGCTAATGCTTTTTTCCACCCTGGATAAAAATTCAACTGAGCCAAAATAAAAAGGATAAAAAAAATTTTTAATATGTTAGTTTCTTTATAAAGACATAAGTTCAGCAATAAAGAAAAATACTATCAAAGAAAAAGAAAGAGAACCTTTTTGACAGTGTAGGTCAAATAAAATGTTTATGAAAATTAAGTGGCTTAATAAAATGTGCATGATCAAACAAGAGGAAGGAGTCCTTGTAAGTTAGGCATAGAGAATAAAAACTGAGAAGCAACTCCAAAAAGCTGTAATGGCCATTCAGTAGCACCTAACAATGACTTCAAAGCTAGTTAAATCCAAACTAGAAAGTGATGAACAAGAAAGAATGCCCACTCAATAGGGGGCTGCAAATAGACATAGGGGAAAAGTACTTTTGAAACTTTAGATAAGGGAGGTTATTATTTTTACAAGTTTCCCCAGAAGGAGAAATCACCCATAAAGTACAATAATGTTACCTTAAAATTATTAGAAGACATTTGTTTCAGATTATATTATACCATTAATTGTTCTCCATTTCTTTTTCCAAGTAAGCCAATTAATTCTAAAAGCTTAGCAACAAAACAAAACAATAAGACAATTCAGCATAAAAGTTATTTAAAATACTCAGTATGCAACTCTACACAGTTCTATTAAAATTTACAGAGCATTTTTTGCTATAAACATATCAAACACCCACATTTATAAAATACATAGATTCACTCAATATTAAAGACACTGCTTATATTTTAGTATGCAAAAATATAGATATAAATATATATGATATCACCTGGATGAATCTCCAGAGACTTAGGCCTAGTGAAAAATGCCAATCCCCAATCTTACTCAGATGATTACATTTACACAATGTTCTTGAAATGATAAAATTATAGAAATGAAGTGGCTGCCAAGGATTAAGGATGGGGTGAAGCTGGAGGAAAGTGGGTGTGGCTATAAAAGGAAGCATGAGAGATCCTTGTGGTGATGGAGTTATTATTTATCTTGCCGTGTCAATATCAATATCCTGGTTGTGATACTGTACTATAGTTTTGCAAAATATTACCATTGTGGGAAACTGGGTAAAGGCAACATGGGACCTCTCTGTATTATTTCTTACAACTGTATGTATATCTACAATTATCTCAAATAAAATGTTCAGTTAAAAATTATGGTGTTACAGAAATGCATGGCTATTAATCACTTTGAATAAATGAAATGAAGTAAAATAATTCTAAAAACCATTATAAAAGACAAGAAGAGAATATTTTGTTGAGGAAGCCTGAGCATGGATGTCTGAGAGAATTTTATAATTTGCTTCTATATCCAGGAATATTGAGCGAAAAATCAGATAGGAAAAAATCTAGCTTCAGTTTATAATGGAAAAATGTAACCATTCTTGAATTTTTGAGAAAGTATTATATACAAAGGATAACCCTAAGTTCTTGGAGAAAAAAGCGTATATGAAAGAGCTCCTTAATCTCAAAAAGTTAACAATGTCTTATAAACTTTAAACTAGGGCTAGATTCTAACATCGGTTGAAATCGTTCCTCAGTGACTCTGGTAGTGAGACTTTGGTCACATGATTTAATCTTTTTGAAATTCATTTTACTCATCTGTAAAAGACTAATGGTTCCTACCAAAGACTGAATGAGATATTTTGTGTAAAGGTCTTATCTCTGGGTCAGGTACAGTATAGATATCCAATCAATGGTAGTTATTACACTGTTTTCAGGGGTTCAAGCATTTGAGGCAAAGACCAAGCCTCCACCTTCTTGAGCAGTTTACCCATGTGCCCAGCACACACTTCATGGCCGTAGGATATTGTAACCATTCATACAATGGCTCCCAAACCAGCATCACTGGTAACATACATTTCCAAGGGTCCCTAAGCGTCCTCTGTACTATTATTTTCTAATGGAGAAGTGGCAGGAATTCACTAGCTAAAATTTAAAAAGGTGGAAATACCTGAAGAGTCAGAAAGAGTTGTATATACCCAAGAAAGAAAACAATCCTTTCAATATGGTGAAGACACTTTCCCAGAATGAAAATAATCTGGGGTCACTGAGTTAAGTCAACAACAAAACCCTTTGATTCAGTCAAGCTAGAAACTCAATCAGTTTCAATTCCTCCCCCTCTGGCACCTTCCACATCCAGCGAGAACTTAAGTTCCATGAATTAAACTTTCTAACCTACCTCTTGGTTGCTCTTCAGCCTTAGCTCTACCCTACTGGCCAAGACACAAGTGTAGATTATTTTTCACCTATATCTATGCAATAGCCTCCTCACTGAACTCTGAATGCTCATTCTTTTCTTGCTGCTAGTTACAATCTGAGAACACACAGTTACGCTGCGCATTCTTTCCAATGATTACCACTAGCCATATCCTGAAAACTCATAATGTCACGTAATTTCCTGGTCAGAAGAAATCTTTGGTAGATTTCCATTGGCTCCAGCATAATGTCTGAACTCCTCAGCATGGCACTTGATATCCTCTGTGACCTGACCCCGATTTCATGCCACCCATCTCAACACAATCTATGATCCTGCCAAAAGAAACTAACTCTAATCCTGTTGACTTGCACATCTTCATGAATATGGGAATCTCTCCACTTCTCCATCACTTACAAAAATCCTACTCATCTGCAAGAATGAACTCAAATCCTACTTCCTCCCTGAAACCCCTTTTAATTCCTAAGAACAACGAAAGTAAACAGAAAAAACTCAACTTTTATGTAGCACTACAACTCATCAAATATGTTTATTGTATTATTTCTTTGATTTTTATTTAGATTATATTTAATTTTAATATATCTAACTTGGATTGTATGTTGAATTAAAAAATAATGTTATAAATACTCAAAGGCCGAATCTATGCCTAGTAAGACTATCTTTGAATCCACAGTATGCTATGCTCCTTGGTATTTGCCACACACAGTACACTGAGTTCTAAACATTCAACAGATATTTTTTGAGTAAATGAAGGAATGACTGCACACATCTGTATCCCTGGACGAATATACCACAGTGCAATATATCTAGTAAATACCCAGTAAAAGCTATTTGAGTAAAATAGCTCTAGTGAAATATTATTATATTTCTAGAACTCACAGAGTCAATTTGAGTGAAGCATCACTATAATATTTTTGAAGCTTAAACAGCCAAGCCATAGAACGTGGATAGAAGGACAAATAAACAACTGCGGAAGAAATAAGGAAATAACAAAAGCTTAAAGAAAGGATAGTTTGTAATGCTGAAGGATGAAATGAGAAGCCATTGTGAAAGAGTGGGAAATGGAAAACTGTATTAAATATGTAAGAGTAAACAAAAGATAAAGTGAAATATCATGACTCTATGAGATGAGAGGAAACAGCCAGTTGTTTTTATTTTTCTGCCTTTACACAGAAGCTAAGCTAGGAAATGTTACTAAAAACCAATATATAGCAAAAGGAAAATGATAAATGTCAGTTGTGTGAAGTACACAGTGTTAGGTATCAGGGATACATGAAAGAAAAAAAAAAAGGAAAGATGTTGTTATGCCCTAGCCATTTCCCCTCAAAATCTTACAACATGTGTATAGAAACTTAATAGGTAAATGCACGGCTATGCCACACAGTACAAATTATATTCAAGAATATTGGTGATGAGGGATTTTGGTGGGATTCTAATAGGTAATAATATTTTTATGTTATGTACAGCAGTTCACCATAACACTAATACACTGCAACACAGCAAAAGGCCTCTGATTCAAAGACATACATTTTTGTAAAATGCTGATGGGTTTATATATATATTTTTTATATTTAATATATTTGATATGTGTCCATTCTCCAGAACATTTACCTGCCAATAAAAACCCATTCTCCCATCATTGTGTTTAAAATAAAATCTACTCCAGTTCCAAAAATTTAGATGAGAAGGTTCTCTGGCTATTTGTGACGGTCTTTCTCAACAGAGAATTTTTAACTGGAGGAAAAGGTGATATTTGGATAAGTAAAAATGAGCCTTTATCTATAAAATTAACTACTCTGAAATATTTTTGAAAGGATTTTTGATATGCTAACAGCAATTATTACTCTTTAGAATATTCCCTCTTTCCAGTCCAAAAATTTTTGAGGAAATTGCTTTTTATCTATAATCAGTTTTATGCTTAATCAAAACCTTTCCTGAAACATTTCAACAAATGTGACACACCAGGAAATTCTATGTAGCAAAATGAAATGTTACTCACTATGACTAACTTCTAATGCAAATAAACCCAAATGTCAAAACAATGTGGAAGTTATAAGAACAATTGCAAGCTGAGAAAAAGATTTACAGTTCCTCCCAGTCCCCCATTTATTTTATAGCAGCCATATGAGATTTTATTTCTGGATGAAAGCTGCATTGATAAAGAGGTTTAATTGTCTGTCAGTGTGCCTTATGGTGAAGTTGCTTCATTTATTTCAAGCCTGAATCTCATTACCAGTTCATTTCTCCAGGCTCCTCTCCATCTTAAGGCAGTGCTTAATTAGTGTGGCCATGGTGATGAGGGCAAATACAGCTTGCTTTCCCTTCCCCATCTTCTCCTGAGGAATCTAATACACTATTGATTTTCCACCCTCAGATAGATCAGGCACCATTCAGTCATGTTATTAGCTGTCCATTAACTTGAATTCCCCACTTTCATGGGCTGTCAACACCATCAAGGCCATCCAATGAACCAATCAACAACTAGGTAGCACCTGCAGTTGGGAATCTCTTTGAAAACCATGCCTAAAATACTGTTCTTTGTTATTTTTTCTCCAGAGGAGTTTATATTCCTATCCTCATTTTTCTTATTTAGCATTTGAATAAGGTTTTCATTTCCTAACAACTATACTTGGAAAGAGGTGTTTGCTTTTGAAAGGTTGATTGTGTTATCTGCCGACAAGCCATAATTTTACTCAAAACTAATTCTACCCCTTTTCCACATCTGTAATATTTTGAAAATAATCTGACACTATAAACAGTTAGAACTTGTCAAAGCAAATAGATCCTTCTAATTTTAGAAAAAAGATCTTTATTAATTTTAACTCTAGTTTTAAGAGACGATTACATTAAAAAGCAAAGGGGGAAAAAATGAACACCTCACTCCACCACCACACATACACATGAATGTTCAACCGTTAAACCAAGAGGAAAAAGAAAACCTGACTGTGATTTTTTAAAAGTGTGTATCAACATAGGAGGATTCACATTCAGCAATACCTGTGTCCTTGAAAAAATGGCGACCACAAAGGTCTCTTCAGAGGGTGGAAAGTCTGAACTTTTGCATTCAATTTTAGAAATACTCTTGATTTTTTTAAAGTTATATAATATATTATTTACAAAGATATTCATTGTACAATGAAAATATAGTGATCATGCCCTTTGTCTGACATGTCATTTCTTCTCTACATGTTGAAGCTCTATTCAAGTACCCTTTTCTCTGTGAGTACTCCCTGATCTCCCCTATGAAAACAACTGCAATTTCTTCACTGTTCCCATTGTCTTTGATTTATTAGGGCACTTCTGACATAGCATGGCTTATAGTAAAAGCACTTTTCTTCCCTTGAGGACAGGTAGTAAGTCTTCATTCATTCATTCACTCAGTCAGTTGGTCAATCATTCTTCTAGTCATTTATCCATTTGATAAACATTTATTACAAATCTATAATGTGGTAGCTACTGTGCTAGGCGTCAAGGAAAATTAGATAAAAGATAAACAGAAGTCTGTCTTTAGGAAGCTCACGGTCCAGTGAAAGAGGTACTATATAATTAAAACACACTGCCATTACTAAGTTAAAAATCAACTGTAATTTACTGAGAGCTTACAATGTAGCAAGCGCTAAACTCTGTGCTTTGCGTGCATAACTGGATTTAAATCACAAACTACCAAAAGTTAGTTATCATTGTCCCAATTTTATGGAGGAAATTGAGGCCAAAAAGAGTCAGTTAACTGCCTATGTTCACATCACACAGTTGATAGAGGTAGAAGCCTTTGAAATCAGACCTGGCCAACTTCACAACAGTCATGTTCTTGGCATCTTTCTTGCTGCACAAGGGAATGTGGAGGCCCTAGAAGCAGGATGGCCACATAACATATCACCCAACCCAGGACAATATAAATACTATATTGAGAGGGAAAGGGGGTACTAACCAAACAGAATGCTGAAAATAGACACATAAATCGGGATTGTCCCTAGAAAACCTAGAAAAATGTACACTCTACCCAGAGAGGTACCTTCCTTACCCTTTACAAGGATTTTAGAAAGCTTCTGGCGGGGATGACTTGTAAACTGAACTTGAGCAATTTGGGAGAAAGAACACAAAGTAACTTTTTAGATATAAACCACAGCCTGTGTAAAAGCCTGGTGGCTTGAGACAGTGGTTCCTCCAATGGGCCACTGGGGAAACCACCCTTAGAAGTTAATATGACTGGAAGCCAGGATGTGAGAATGAAGAAATTGGATTGTAAATCAGGGCAGGCATGGTCAGATGACAAGGAACCTTGTTTGCTGCACTAAAGTGGTTTGACTTTATTCAAAAGCTTTGGGAAGCAGAGTCACTTCAGGACTTCAAACCGAGAGACAAGATTAGCCATGAACTTTTAAAAGATGATTTCAGCAGTGAGGCAGAGCTTTAATATAAGCATGTTAAATTCATAAAAATAATTTACTTCATGGTGGACATTAAAAAACAACTGTGGGTAGGTAAACACTTTTAACATAAGGATGTGCTGAGTCATGCAAAATTTAACCCATGTTGAAAGATTCCTATGTTGTCTAGAGTCTGGCTTAGCAAAATGTGAGCGGCAATGAGAGCATATGATTGCATTGTGGGTTTTCATTTTAAGTAAAATATTGGAAAACTCAAGGAAGATTTTTCTTCCCATTTTTTTGCTCGACAAGAAACACAAACTCCATACTCCATTAATGCAAAACCTGAATAAACTAAACTAATCATGCCTTCTGTGATCCACAGAAAGCTCTAAGAGTCGCCATGGGTCATAGCAAAGTTTTAGGGGACATCTTTAAAGAGGACGCATCAACCTTGACAGCTGCCATGAGGAATCCCTGACTCAGCAAATCACATCAGCACTGCATCCCAGCCAGAGCATCGAGAAACACTGCAACTTTTGGAAAAAAATTCATTGCCTGACAGAATTAACTCCACAGATTTTTTCACAGTTTATCTCTCTTTGAGTCTCTGCATTGACTAACAGTAAGTTTTCTTTTCACAGGGGCACCTATTTCATGCTAGCAAATTCTTCTGAACTTTTTATTTCTGAGATTAATTAAATTAAGGCTTCCTTCTCAATTTCCTTACCATGTTTAACTAAATGGTTAAAATGATGGCATATATACTGCCAGTTAACATAATCACTGATACCTACCACTAATAAGTTTTAATCACTTTCTGTAACTGTTTATCCAGATACGGAACTGTATTCTCTCCTTTAATCTCAGAACTCTAGGGACAGCCTTCAATGAGAATGAATAATGTTACCACACGTTTAAATGGAATCTGTGCCAAGAGAATCTCTAGCATATTTTCAGATGAAACCGGGCCTTTTTGAAAGTGTACTACCAAGTAAAATTGAACGCTCTCTCCCTCACGTATGTTAAAACCTGGAGATCATAAACAAAATCAAACACTGTAAATTAGCACATATACCAGCATGGCCTATATCATGGCCTGGTATCTACAGCAGAAAATAATATTTGCAATTTTAAAAAGGTTTTAGGTATAAGTTATAAATTATTTCAAAATGCATACATGTGGATTTTCATATTCAGATCTCACGACACATTTATGAGATTTGGATCAGATGTTTATCATCTTCAATTTATAGAAAAAGAAAGCTGGTTCCACGCAGAACCTGGACTAAAATGTCTGCTTCATACCTCCTACTGTTTTCCCTTGAACATTTGCTTTTTGATTTATACAGTTGATTCAAGGACTGCTTTTGGTTTTAATAGAAATGTCCAGTTTTAATAAAGCAATTTATCTTTAATATGAGTAACTATCAGAATTTCACATCAGGGAGCCCAACTTAGTTGATACCTTCATTTTGTGGCATTTTCATTCAATTAATGAGATCTTATTTAAATAAACAAAGCTAAGATTCCTGATAAATGCATAACCAGGCTTTTATGTAATGGATTTTCTAATGGCTTATGTATTTTTAAGACATTGTTCACTTTTTGATTTTTGGTTATAACACTCATTTGCTTTATGTTCTGTTCTTTAAACTGGAAGTGATTCTACCTATTAGTAGTTTAATAGACAATCCTTTTACTACTCAAAGTGCTACTGATTTATGGAGCAGCCGCCTTTATGGGATTTGGTTAGAAATGCAGAGATTCAGGGCTCACACTGAACTAATCAAAATCTGAATTTTAACAAGATGCCTAAGTGACTCAGATGCATATGAAAGTCTGAAAAGTATTATTTTATACTCTATTTAGTGTATCACTTCTGAATAGGACTGCAGAAAACTGTGACTACCAGACACCCAACTTTTAACATATTTTCTTATTGTCTTCCACACTTGAAACAACCTTTGAAGCAGCAAATTCCCTGCTATTGATAAAAATGTTCTCCTCCTTTTACCTTTACCAAATAATTTTCTAAGTGGGTATATAGGCAGATGGACATATATATATTACATAAAGAACAATTTTATCATTCACATCTGAATTTTCTACTTTTACGATAAAACAAATTTTCAAAGACTGAATTACAAGATGTGAAATATAGATAATCAAATATACTAAGTATACAGCCATAAACAGAGGAAAAATTTTTGTTCAGGGAGGTTAATGAAACTCTCAGTGGAAACACGTCCAATCCTGTAAAATCTCATGAAGAGCTTTATTGCAAGTTGTAACAAATTAGCAGCATTATGCATGAGATTTGTATTTAAATTTCCTTTTCCTGTGAATTGCGTTTGCTTTGGTCCAACATTCATGGGGAAACGCTTTGATTTTATCAGATGAATGTTAATACCACCTCAGTGATATGCTGCAGAGAAAGTACTTGGAGAAGAAAGACAGATAAAACAGCTAATCCAGACATAAGTTTGGAGCTACGTTAATTAAACTGTGGGCAGTTACGCTTGTAAGTACATACCACTCACTCACTGACAATGAATCACTGCATTATTAGGGGGAGCTGGTGTGGAGTGATAATGAGCGGGTATCTTTGTCATTAGTTAGAGGCTGTGCCACACCTCTGACTACTTCTGTCAGGACTTGATCTCTCTATGAAACTCCAGGAGCTATTTCAGTTACTCTTTATAACTGCTTTCTTTGTAAACCTAGAGCAGAGATGTTCCATTATACACAGTGTTTTTATTCACAGCTGGATACACTGACTCCAAAACACTACATAATTGTACCCTATATTCACATCAATTGAAATAATTTTGGATTTAATGATTGACTATTCAAAAGGCTGAGTGAGTGACTAGAGGAATTATCTGTTTTTAACACAGGCTTGATAGAATGGACTCACATACATTATATTAATACATAAAAACAATTCTTTGCAGATCTAAATCCAAACAATTTTAAAGGCTCCCTTTGGGGCCATGAATATTCCATCTGACAATCTACACTGATCAAATAAATTGAACAGCTGCCAAGTTTTCACTTTGCTGTTTGGTGTGTAGACCGTCCAAAGTTATTCACATTCATTCACTAATTTTTGCTCTGAAGAATAAATATGAATGGTTTCTAAAAGTGATTTGAGTTCTAAGCAGAGCTCTACTTGAAACTTTGAATAGTTACAAAAATGAAATGATTAAGCCTTTGAAATTCCTTGCCATGAACGGAAATTTCCCATCTGCTTATTAAGAAAACATTCAGAAAATTGGATAATTATAATCATTTATATGTAGCTAGCATCTTTCTACAGTGGTACTCATAGACCCATTGTCTCATTAACCCTCAAATCATTGCCAGAGTGGAAAAAGGGAAGCCCTTTGAATATTCAGTGGTGGTGAAAGCCACAAGTTATTAGTTAAAAAAGTACACACACACAAACACATATGCACATAAACACACACACATTTGTTTGTGTGTTTGTTTACTTAATTACTTCATTTACTCCAAGATGTTATTCCCAGAAAGATATTGCTTTACCTTTTAAGGTCACCTATGAAAGTCTCAGAGAGTTTCTAAATACCACTAACATGGGTTCCACAAAGTCAATCACATTTAAAAAAAAATTAACAAATATTCTTAATTAATAAGAGCAGTGTTGAGAGTTCCCACTAAAATAACATAATTCAGTAGGTTTTCTCAAAAATTATTACTCCTAACAAAAACCTAAATAATATAAAAGAAACCAGTGGTTTTCCATTGTTATAAGTTCTGTTATTCAAAAAAATCACAAAATATTAGTAGAAATCCCATCTCAGTCAAACATAATAATTTACATATTTTGGGGGGGTTTCCACATTTAAATTTTATCCATTTTCAAACTGAACTCCTTTCTACTTTTGTAATCTAGCAGTAGAGATATAGTCATAACCTCTTGCCATTGTATCCCTAACACTCCAGTTAGGATTATTCCCTCTGATTAAGCCTTATAGGTCATTTTAAATGCATGTATTCTCTGCAAGAGTAAAGGAGACCTAGGTATTAAGCTATTCTGTTAATAACACATATTTATTAATCATAATACCACATATTTATTAATCATAAATTAATTGTGAATTCGTTTACCAGATGAGCTGACTCTCATATGGAAATCCAGATTGTAAAAGAAAAAAATGAATCTGTATAAATGAGTGTGATGGTAGGAGGTATCAATGATAGAACTGGCTTTCTTATCAGTGGTTCTCAGGGACAGAACTGGGGAGCTGTGTCATCTGTTCCTGCTCTCCTATCAGTATTTTAGGGTGTTACCTAATTAAAAGCAGAAGCATAAAGGAGTCATGCTATCTCGCTCCAAAAAGAATTTATCTACATTCTTATTTATCAAGAGTGCTATTTGTTGGCATGATTTGAGTTTATCCATTCATAAAATTAATGTTCCTATATTAATGTAAAATTGAGAGTCTCCAAAGGACCAGGGGCTGTGATAGATACTGTGGCTACAGTGACAACATTACATGGTCTCTGTCTTCACAGAATCTGTGGTTCATTTACCACCCACACAAATACTCATGTACCTCCTGGACCATGTGAAAAGCATTATGATGGAGTCTTAGGGGATAAAGGAATAGAAAAAAGAGGTAGCTGGCCCAGCCTGGGGGAATTAGAGAGTTAAATTCAGTTGAAAAAGGGAGTCAGAGGAAGGGCACCTTGTATTAGTGTGTTCAGATGAGATTTCAATACTTAACTACAATTGCTTTGCCATTTCTCAGCAAAGCATGAGAAAGAATATGAAACCAAGAGTTCCTAAATCTCAGATGGTTCTTTAATGTCCTATGTCAGATGTCCTAATTTTTACTTAATTCTCATCCACACAGAAAAAGAAAGAAGGCAGCACTGACACTGACTGACTGATGACAAGCTTCTGTGAACAGGTTACAAGAAGAATTTCAGTCAACTTAATGAAGTTGCAACCAGCCACTCACTGGAACCATGCCAGAAGAAGAGGTTAATAATATGTCAAGAGAAAATACAGCAAATGCTTATCAATTTGAGGAGAGGTTTATTTTCATTTTTTAAAAAAAATTACTTCAATTGTGTTTCCCAAAATGAACAGTTTCCACATAATAGAAACTCACAGCAAGTGCTATGAAGCAAAAAGAATCATCAATGTTCAGTTTCTGAACTCATTCTACAAGGTTAGCATCACCCTGATAACAACACCAGACAGAGATATCACACACAAAAAAAGGAAATTACAGGCCAATATCACTAATGAACATAGGTGCAAAAATCCTCAACAAAATATTAGCAAACTGAATCCAGCAATACATTAAAAGAATCATACACCATGATCAAGTGGGATTTATCCCAGGGATGCAAGGATGGTTTAATATCCAAAAATCAATCAATGTGATACACTACATTAACAAATTGAGGAATAAAAATCATATCATCATCTCAATAAAGGAAGAAAAAGCTTTTGACAAAATTCAGCATCCATTTATGTTAAAAACTCTCCACAGAGTATGTATAGAGGGAACATATCTCAACATAATAAATGCCATATATAATAAGCCCACAGCTAACATCATACTCAACAGTGAAAACCTAAAAACATTTCCTCTAAGATCATGAACAAGAGAAATTAAGGAAACAATCCCATCAAACACAATAAAATACCTAGGAATAAATCTCACAAAGGAGGTAAAAGCTCTGTACTCGGAAAACTATAAGGCACTGATGAAAGAAATTGAAGACAACACAAAACAGACAGAAAGGTATACTGTATTTGTAGATTGGAAGAATTAATACTGTAAAATGACCATACTACACAAGGCAATCTAAGAGATTCAATACAATCCCTATCAAAATACCCATGATATTTTTCACAGAACTAGAATAATCCTAAAATTTGTATAGAACCACAAAGATGCCTGAATCGCCAAAGCAATCTTGAGAAAAAAGAACAAAGCTGAAGGTATCACTCTCCTTGACTTCAGGCTATACTACAAAGCTATAGTAATCAAAAGAGCATGGTACTGGCACACACACACACACACACACACACACACACACACACACACACACACACACAAAACAGACACATAGATCAGTGAAACAGAATAGAGATCCCAGAAATAAACCCACATATCTGTGGTCAATTATTCTATGATAAAGGAGACAAGAATATACAATGGACAAAAGACAGTGTCTTCAATAAGTGGTGCTGGGAGCACTGGACAATAACAACATGTAAAAGAATGAGATTAGAAAATTTCCTTGCACCATATACAGAAATAAACTCAAAATGGATTAAAAAACTAAACGTAAAACGTGAACTCATACAACTCCTAGAAAAAAACATAGGCAGAACACAGAACATTTATATGACATAGATCACAGCAATATTTTTTTTGGGTTCGCTGCCTAAGGCAAAGGAAACAAAAGCAAAAGAAAACAAAAGGGACCTCATTAAACTTAAAAACACTTGCACAACAAAGAGAACTATTCACAAAACAAAAATACAACCTACCGAATGGGAGAAAATATTTACAAATGATATGACCGATAAGGGGTTAATATCCAAAATATATAAACAACTCATACAACTCAATATCAGAGAAACAGATAACCCACTTAAAAAATGGGCAGAAGAACTGAATAGAAATTTTTCCAAAGAAGGCATACAGACGGCTAACAGGTACATGGAAAGATGCTCAGTATCATTAATCATCAGAGAAATGAAAAACAAAATCACAATGAGATATCACCACACACCTATGAAAATGGCTGTCATCAAAAAGAGCACAAGCAACAGTGTTGGTGAGAATGTAGAGAAAACAGAACCCTCATAAACTGTTGGTGGGAATGTAAATTGGTGCAGTCACTGTGGAAAACAGTATGGAGGTTCCTCAAAAAGTCAAAAATAGAGCTACCATATGATCCAGCAATTCCACTCCTGGGTATAAATCCAAAGGGAAAAAACCCCACTAATTTGAAAAGATACATGCACCTCAATGTTCATAGAAGCGTTATTTACAATAGCCAAGAGAGGGAAGCAATCTATATGCCTACAGTAGAATATTATCCAAGTTCTACAGTAGAATATTATTCAGGTTTAAAAAAGAATGAAATTTTGCCATTTGCAACAACGTGGATGGACCTAGAGAGTTTTATGCTTAGTGAAATAAATCAGATAGAGAAAGACAATTACTCTACATTATCACTTATATGTGGAATCTAAAAGATAAAACAAACCAATGTATATAACAAAACAGAAACAGACTCACAGATATAGAGAACAAACTAGTGGTTACCAGTGAAGAAAGGAAAAGGGAAGGGATGAGATAGGGGTATGGGTTTAAGAAACACAAACTATTATGTATAAAATAAATAAGTAACAGGGATATATTGTACAGCACAGGGAAATATAGCCATTATTTTGTAATAACTTTAAATGGAGTACAATCTATAAAAATATTGTATCACTGTGTTGTACACCTGAAACTAATAAAATAGCATAAATCAACTCTACCTCAATAAACAATAGTCATCAATGTTCATGTCCTTTTCAATACTGATTTTGAAAACTCACATTTGTAATTTTTATTAAGGATTATGATGATAATTAATATTATAATTACTCTGGCACGTTCTTATTTTTGGATTTACTTCTTATTTTCATGATGTCTACAAAAATGTTCATGGATTTCATACAGCAGTTGTCATTATTGGGAACCTGAAAGAGCATACTGATAGTAGTGATTGAGAAAAGAAATGAGGAGCAAACCTTAAACAAATCACTTACTTCTCGCAGGTTTCTGGGGCCAGAAGCTAGTCCACTTACACCCAGCATGCATCTCTCATAGATTAGCAATGAATCTACACTTGGAAATCTCTACCTATTGCCTACTTCATTTCTAAATATGAATATAATCTTCTATCATGACTTTGTGCCAAAACAAAGTAAGTGTGATCCTGGGAATCTTTAAGTAGAAAGCTAGTCTGGACTGGAGATCGACTTGGGTAGTCCACCTTTTGACTCCTTTCCCCTAGTACCACATTGATTTCTGAGGCCACGAATCCTTCTATGCCTGGGGCATGACGAATAGAAGAAATCCATTTCACTCTTTCTCTTTGGGAGTGGAGGTGATGAGAATGATTTCTGACCTCCCTCTAGAGTCCGAAGCTTTGCCATTCAGACATTTGAATATTAATAGAAGTTTACTTTGTTAAAATTTGCAAAGAACTGTATACTTGGATATTTGCAAATTCCTTTAACACAGTTAAATATATTGAGCAGCTTGAGAAAAAGAGCATTGTCTTACTGTATGATCTGGTCTTCTTTGATCTTCTAATTTCAGACTACTCTGATCTGAGGTCGTTGTGAATGTACTGATCTCTGTCATTACATCTGATATTCTTCATGACCCTTATGATGACTAACACATGGATGAATATGTTTGCTATGCAAGTTCCAGGAAATGGATTTCTAATGTCAAATGCAGAGAAATCATTTGCTCTTTACTGCCCATGCCCTCCTAGGAAAAGTTATGAGAATAAAACCACTATGAGCCTCATTTTCTTCAAAATCATTTGTCAAATTTCCCTCAAAGCCTTTCTGAATTCAGTAACATTTGTGAAATATTTATTTACTTTCTGATTTGTTGCTACAAAATAAGGTAAGACATATAACTTACACAGGTAACTAATGCTCTATGAAATAAGGTTTCCATGATTATATTAAGTGCATTTTAGAAAGTTTTACACTACTAAAGTATATAGATTGTATTGGTACCTGATTAAATCAGCCCAAGTTGTGTAGAAGACCTTTAGGGGTCACCATGGGAGACAGGTGGGAAGGCCAAGTGCGTGGGGTTTCCGATTCTTCCCCATAATTGTTTTAACCACAGTAGTTCCATTTTAATCTATTTTATACACTCAGTGTCCATTAAAAATATCATACGAAAAACTATTCTACTGGTAAACATGTTTGAAAATTCACTCCTTGAATGTGATATTTATAGTAGTGTCTGTAAAAGGTTACACATATAATATGTATGTATATATGGGCTCTTACACAAGACAGTGACTCCCGTATCATGTTTTTTAGCAATCTAATTTAGCACACATCATTGCTATTGCTAGTGACTTTCCAGGTAACCTGCAAGATGTGTGACAACTGCCCTTAATTTAATTTTCATTAAATTGATTTCATTAATTTTCAGGCTACCTGTTTGTTACTAAAATTAGATTTTTCTTCTTGAACTAAATCCAGCTCCATACCTGTGTTACTTTTTTTTTCATAAGCACCTTTATAACTTTAACTTTTGAAACTTCTTCAGCAGGTTCAAGGTCTGTTTATCTATTTTTCAGACCCTGTCAAGTTACCCTCGTACATTTAACTCAGTCATGTTGACCATGAAGAAACAACATGACAAGGGTGCTGAGGCAGAAAAAGGCTTGTCCAGTCACAAATCCACAAATGCCCCCAAGAAAGTGTCCACAACATTTGATATGAGGGCTGCATGCCTGATGAACTCTCATTGCCCCTTGCTGGGGCAGAGAGAAATGGTGAGATGCTACAGACAAGCCTCCTCTGATCAACCTGATCCCTCTGCCTCTTTCCACTCTGATTAGGCTATTACTTTTCAAAAGGTGGGACCGCTGCTGGCCAAGTCCCACAGCTGCTGAGATGAAAAAAGTTAGTCTTTGTGACTGGGTCACCAGGTTTCCCTTTTCTACCTGAAAATATATGCTTAACTCTTTTTTGTGTGTAGGGCCAAGGAATGCTGAGCAGAAAAGCTATTTATTTTCCCTAGAAACACACAGGGAGAATATTTATCAAGGTTTAATAGGGTATAACATGGAAATCCTAAAAAGTAAATAATAGATACTATTATTTATACCCTCAGGGCAGACTACCTGAAAGAAACAGAAGAATCAGCAATATAGGTTTTAAATGATGTTTGAATGGTTACCAAATTAAAGCTAAATTATGAGACAAAGGATTTGAAGGTGTGTTGTAAACAACTTTACAAATATAACTCATCGTTATTACATATCATAGCTTGGCTCTACAAAGACTTATAGGAACTACTGAACCTTAGGGTAAGTAAATAAGCACTAAGCAGGAATTGACCATGTGTATGTCACTATGTTATGAACTGTGATAACTAAGAGAATCCCTGCCCTTAAGATTTTTATAATTTAATAGGAGATAGCAGCATACAAATAAGGATGGAGGAACTGAAGCCATGGACTAGTCAGGAGTTATGCAGATTTTCAGATAAGAGACACATGAATGTAAGATAAGAATGAAGAAGAAACTTTCAGAGAAGGAAATCTATTTGGATGTATAGAGTGAAGAAGATGAAGGACCTAAGTATGATCCCCAAGTTTACTTTTAGACTAGGAGGTGGATGGAGCCATTTTAAGAGCTGGGCAGTGCATAAGGATGAGCAGGTGAGTACAGCAAGTAGAGAAATAATAATGAATTAAGTTTAAGGCATACTAAGCTAAAATGTTGGCAAAAGATGCACAAGGAGATGTTCGTCCAACAATTACAATGACCTAATCCAGCCTTCCGAGATGGTGCCTCTGGACAAATTCTAATTTCACAAGACACTAAAAATTATATTTTCTCTGTTCCTTTTATTAATTTACTCATTTAGTCAATAAGCATTTATTGAATGCCTTCTATGTATCAGGTACTTTGTTAGATACATGGAGAGGAACAAAACAGACATGGTAACCCTCTCGTATGGAGTTCACAGTAAACTGGAGGAGGCAAACAACAAGTAAGTAGATAAACAGATACATAATTACACAGTGAGATCAATGCTATGAAGGAAAAGGAAAGGGTAGTATAGGTGGAATGTGTTGTGGATTTGGTAGCCAGAGACATCCTCTCAGATGAGGTGACATCAAACCTAAGACTCAAAAGATGAGATTATTTTAGGCAAAAAGAACAACGTGCATATAGATCCTGAGGCCCATAAGATCTTGCCAATTTTAGGAATTCAAGAACATTGTACTGTGCTATGAAATGGGTGGGCAAGTTAAGTTTGCAGTGATGGAGACCTCTAAATGGAGATGTAAAGTATGTGTCAGATAAGAAGCCAGTTTTGCTGGTGACCAGAAAGAGGAAGGATGTTTACTAAGAACAAAGGACTCCTTTGAAAAGATACAAATTTTTCTGATTTCCATTCAACTGACATCACTCCTTCCCCCATTCTGAAGCATCTCACTGAAATGAAGCAGAGCAGGAATTCAATGGAGAAAATGCAGGAGTGATGTTTCATCATTGTGGGTCTGTGCTATGAGACAGGGAAGGTGAAATCCATGTGAACTATTGTTATGGTTGAGAAGAAGAAAGCCATGTGTTTATAAATACCATCTAACATGGAATGTACATTTTTAAAATCTGTTATTTCAAATGTGAATGCAAAATTTTGTTTGCTTTTCAAAACACACAAAAAAACCTGGCAATGGCAATTTTGAGAGTGATATTACTGATTGATATCAATATATATGTAGTCCAACTTCACAATTTATAAAAAGATTTTTACACATCCATTTATCGAATATTTCTTACAATAATCTAGTGAGACAAACGTTGTTATTATTATTATTAAGGAAGAAACTGAAGCTCAGAGAGAAGAAAATTGCCTAGGGCATTATACTTGCAGATAGTTAAAGCCCAGACATTCCTAAAATCCCACGTTTATTCCATGAGATAATTATGCTTCACAACGAAAGTTTCAAGTAGAATTTTTCACACAGATTTAGCGTAGATTAATAGAAATTGTAACCTTCAAATATGAGTCCAACCAAAATAAAATCCAAAGGATACTTATTAAATCTTAATAGCATATGGTGTGATAATAAGTCCCATTTCACATATGGGGACACTGAGGCAAAGTGACATGAAAGGACTTGAGCTTCAAGCCATACAAACTTCAGTCAAGCTGCAAGATGGTGACTTCACCTTGTAGCTACCAGTTCCTGTAAGAGATATTGAGTCCTTAAAATATAAATGTTTAAAACATATTCGATGTAAAACAAAAGGTAGAAACCACCTTTTCATTTTTGTTTCTACACTATGCTATTTTGAGGATGTAAAATCCATAAATTGCTTTTTAGACTATTAGTAAAAGATGAAGTTATTAAAAAATTTAAGAAAATATGTAAATATTCTGTAATAACCTATATGGTATGAGAATCTGAAAGAGAATAGATATATGCATATGCATAACTGAATTACTTTGCTGTACACCTGAAACTAATACAACACTGTAAATCAACTATATTCCAATATAAAATAAACATTAAAAAACAAAATAAAACAAAAAAGAAAATATGTAAAATCGCCTTGCTACCCTAGATTTGGATTAGGGTCACTGTACTATAATTGTATAGTCTATACTATATAGAACACTAGGATATAGATTTTTACTTTCTTGGATAATGTTCAGATTTGTACATCCATGTAATAAAGACAAATTTCCTCAACTTAATTTCCAGGGAAAATAGAATTTCCTTATATAATTTCCTTTCCTTATATTCCAAAACCATAATATTAAATTTTATTATATTTTCCCCTTTAGATATATAAGACTACAGAGAAGACCATTAGAGAGGGAGAAAAAAAAAAGATTTATGAAACACTTTAGAATGAGTATGTGTTGGGATGCGAAGAAGCAGGAAAGAGGCTCAATCTTTGTATTTTAATAAATATGTATAGTAATAAATAGATATTAACTAAATTATTGTGACATTGGCTAAAAGGATTGTCCAAATATTAAAGGTATACCAGCTAGCAGAAAAAATTATATTCAAGGTTTGAACAATTTATTTATAAGGTCAAACTTGGGAAAGAGGCAATCAAATTCACACCTTTATTAAATGTTTTCCGGGGTTTCATTTATATCAAGTAGGCTAAAGTGCTGCATTAATCTGTTGCTAGGTATTAGCATTATTGATGAGTTTGTGTGTAACTATTAATCAGTTCGCTTCAGAGAGACAAGCTACTGTTTTAATTTTTCTTAACTACACTGTAATCTGCCTTTCTTTCCTTCCTCTAACCAATATCTCACAGACAGCGGGGTATGTATTACAGTGGCTTAGCTGGAAGCTGTGCCTCTAAAATGCCCTCATCTTCTAACAGGCTATGTGGGATCTTATTAAAGAAAGCACTATTCTGAAAACATGTATCTTTATTGCTTGCACTTATTTAGCCATAACTGGATCCTTGTATCTGGTTAAATTTACTTCAGATAGATATCTCAATTCTTCCTTTTCCTTCTCTCCTGCAAAATTGTGTTTGCAGAAAATAAGGTTCCGTCTTGTCACAATGCCTTTCTAGTTAATGCAAATAAATGGAAGATTGTATTCGTTTAGATCCTGATGTGCCAGGCAAGGCTAAAGCTTCATTCTTATGAGAAAACTAAGCTTTTTAAAGCCATCCCACATGTGGACACAGAGGGGGAAGTGGAGGGTGGGATGAATTGGGAGATTAGGTTTGACATAAATATGCTACCATGTGTAAAACAGATAGCTAGTGGGAACCTGCTGTACAGCATAGGGAGCTCAGCTCGGTGCTCTGTGACCACCTAGATGGTTGGGATGGGGAGAGGTGAGAGGGAGATGCAAGAGGGAGGGGATATAGGTATACATATAGCTGATTCACTTCATTGTACAGCAGAAACTAACACAACATTGTAAAGCAATTTTTCTCCAATAAAAAAAATAATAAAGCCATCCTAGAGTTTGATTTATTTTTTTGTATTCACTGTTTTAGGTATGGCCCTTAGAACTGACTAGCTCAGGGGAATAACAATGAGCTACGGGGCTGCTCCCTTCCAGAATCCTGGTACAGATTCAGTTCATTTTGATAATGGCCTAGAAAATGTAAAGACTCGATGGATTAAAGATAGGGGGAAGGGAGATAGAGGACCGCTTTGAAGTTAGAATCCATGGGCCACGTGAAATGGCAATTGCCCATTAACTTTTGAATAACCATAAAGCTGAATGTTCATGTTTTCTTTAGGAATATTATGATTGGACTAACTATTTCTTCATGAGATGACCAGAACTGTCATGTACCAACATGTACCAAAGTGCTCCAGAGACCCACTTTCCCCTCTGAAGTGAAAGACAGAGAGAGAAAGAGAGAGAGAGAGAGAGAGAGAGAGAGAGAGAGAGAGACAGAGAAATGTTATGAATAATATCACTTTTTGGTTTGTCTCAAAAATGTGAAACACAGGATCCTGTCGTTGGTGTCACTTTCATTTATTTTTTCTAAATGGCAACTTATTTTGATAACAGTTTTTAATAAGACATAAACACAGCTCAGTGTACCTATGGATAAATGAAACCTTCTGATATACCAAAATTCTCATGGTACCTTCCACAAAATTTTCTCTTATAATTGCTAAGAAAACAACAAATCTTATCTGTCATACCAATGGTAACTGCTGTCCATTTTTTAAAATGAGATTATTCTCTCTCTTTTTTCTATTATACTTGTATATTATCCTCTGCATACCCTCTTTCCTCTGGTTTTTCTTATGCGTCTTTTCCAGCTCATAGTTGCCTCCTTGCATTTGCCGGTCCACTACTGTCTTAAAAGTTCTAAAGAGTCACCTGTTTTTGGTACCTTCTCAGAATAACTCCTTCACTTTATAGCCACAGTCATGTGGCTATGAGGTACTTGAGGGATGCTTTTCACAAAACATATTTTTTCTCTTTCTTCATACTTTTTAAAATTCAATGTATTTTTATTTGTAATTATAATTTAGATACATTTGTCTATTCTTTCATATATACAGGAGATCCAAAAGCTCAGAGGTAGTCAGAGATTTATTTTTCAAGTCATTTATTCTAGGATTTCTTTAGCACAGTATTTGTAGAGTAGATTCAGCTACTTCATTTGCTCTTCACTTTGGGACTTGGCCATATTTGAGGAGACTTATAATAGTAGTGATAAATCAAAGTTTAGATGACAGAAAGAGGGGAACCATTGGTTAGTAATTAATGAATTATAAATTGCCTTTTAAACATATTTATAAATTTAACTGGAATTAGGTAGACTTTATAAGGTTTTATAATATATCTTAAATGCAAAAGAAAATTCCCCAAAACAAATGTTATTACTTTTAGAAAACCAAAGTTTAACACTTGGTTTTACAAATATGTTTTCCAGTATCTAAAGAAAGGAGAAATAAATAATTTATCAAACTATCTTAAAGAATGATATTTCTGGATTAAAAATGATAGTAAACACAGTATGATCTCTTTGTTAGTTTTAAAGAAGAAAACACTGTGAAAGATCAAACAATAGTTTTGGATCTAGTATGACCCCTGGCTAGATACTATACTATACTAGCTAAAGAAAATATTTCTGCAACAGGCAAAGGTTAAAGGCAAGCTTATTATTAATTTGGATTTTCCTTGTTAAGTAATTGGAAAATATTTCCTATCATTAGGTTTAATTCATAAATCACCTTAAGAAATTAAAAAAAAAATTCCCAGAATGGAAATACATTCTTTATTTGTTGAATAAATAGAGAAACTGCATGAAGCACTGGCAATCAAAATAGAAACTGAAAACAAATAGCTGTTCTAAAAAGTTTAACTAGAGATGAGCAGCATTGAAGCCCTCAAATAATCCATTTGCCAGATTGATTAGAGATAACTACAATTTTCACCTTGGTTTCACAACACCAGGTTAATTTCCTTCAAGCACCAGGTCATCTAAGATCAATCATTGCTCTGGGTAGGTCAGAGCTGTCTGGAAAAGAGAAATTCTGCCTCATTGCTTCAGCACTGTTTCCTCAGGCTACACAGATTATGGTCTATCAATGCATCAAGGTTGCAATGTGATTTACAATTGTGAAAATCTGGAGGAGGCAGCAAATATCTTTGAAAGTGAGACATTACTACTCTAAAGTGAGTAAAACTCACCTAGGTGGGTCAGACTAGGGCCAGAGATCAACATTTCTAACCAGCTCCCCGATGATGTCTATGCTGCTGGTCTGAGGACCACACTTTTTTTTTTTTTTTTGCGGTACGCGAACCTCTCACTGTTGTGGCCTCTCCCATGGCAGAGCACAGGCTCCGGACGCGCAGGCTCAGCGGACATGGCTCACGGGCCTAGCCGCTCCGTGGCATGTGGGATCCTCCCGGACCGGGGCACGAACCCGTGTCCCCTGCATCGGCAGGCGGACTCTCAACTATTGCACCACCAGGGAAGCCCTGAGGACCACACTTTAAACAGAAAGCAACTAGAAATCCCTGGGTTTTCTGGAAAATTGTTATGGTTTCCTGCAAAAAATTTTTGTTTTCTTAAATTTCATATGGATCATGTACAAATATTGCCAGTCCTCGGGTTTTTGATCCGTATGTGCCTTTGTATTCAACCTGAGTTCTACTGGTTTGGTTACAGAGAGTTCCTTTTAGTTTGGTTCTCAAATAGCCAACTCACCCTGTATGAATTGATCCAAGTGTTCTTTCCCTTTGAAATATCTTTGTGAAGGCTTCTAGAGCAATAAACCATTCCTTCTTAAGGCACTATCTATGTTGTTTCTTTTTTCTATTTAAAATTCCAATGCAAAGTAATTTGCATTATATATAGAACATTTTATTGATTCTTACACAGAAACCAAATGGTTACACATAGGGATGCATGTTCTTCTTTACAACAGGCAGGTTGATTTCTCTCTACTTGTACACCTCTGGTCTGTCTTATATTCATGGAAAGTTTTTTCTTTATTCCTCAATTTAGAAATTAATGCATTGAGTGGATGCCTATGTTATGAGACAATGGTGGCAGATCCTTAATGAAAAGCAAATCTCTACTGAACTGCTTTTTGGCTGATAAAGAGTTAATGGGTTAAAGAAAAATGATAAATCTAGATATAGTAAACGTACCACCACAAAAACCTGGGTCTACCACATGTTACCTTGAAAGAAAAAATGGTCTGTTTATACAGTCTCTAAGGCAAATATTGTGTAGTATATTTTGCTTTCTGGATACATTTGTGAATTGGCCATAGAAATTTTGGATGCCTATCAGTGAAGGAATCACTTCTTGAACATAACTGGATGAAATGGATCTGTTGCACACTCCACATGAATACTGCAGAGCTCTCCTGGATGATTTATTGGTAGCCTAACCCTTTACAGTAAGAATAAAAGTGCTGCTGAAATATGTTTTACATTAGTATTTATTAATTACTTAAAATTTTTTTAAGTAGAGGTCCCTTTTACCCCAAGGACTTATAAACACAAAGGGTAAGAAATACTTCCAGGTCCTTGAGAAAAACTATGTGCTTGTAAATTGTGCATTTCTTTAAGTTTGCGAAACTCTGAATGTAAATATTTTAATACCTTCTTTTGGAACAAGGCTTCTGTTTTTGTGGACTCTGGACTACATGTACACAAGCCTGAGGCAAAAGCCACAATTTCATAATATTCTGCTCAAGTTCTAGTTGAAAGAAGGAAAGCAGTAATAAAGAGCAGGTTAGAGGAAGAAACACATACTGAGAATGGCTAGATAAGTTTCTAGGGAAAATATTTTAAGCAAAATGGTACCCAAGGCAGGTTATATGTTTATTTATGGGACAAACTTCCCATCTTCTATTATGCTCTGCAGTGAAAGAGTGCTGATCATTCTCCAGTCCCTGGAACTATATGCATTTAAATTAAAAATATAGAAAGTACAGTATACACTGTGGTGGGATCTACTGACTGTGTCAGTAACAGCAGTGTTTTCATTTTTCCTTTTGTATTAGAAGTCATCGTGTGTGTTCAGGATGGATTCTTGGTCTTTACTAATCTCAGCCATGAAAGCGTTTGGGATTTTAAAAGCTAATGACTTTTTAAAAAGAGACCGTAGCTCTATTCTCTGGTATCCTCAACTTCTATTTGAAATCTGTCATAAAATGGGTCCTTACTGCAGACGGTCCAGCACTTGGTAATGCATTTTAGGCACCTTCCTTACACTGTCTTGAAAAATTTAGATACTTGTTTAATTTTAAAGAATAAAAAATCATTTTCTTTTGGTTGATGATTTTTCTCTTCTCCCCTCTTTCGACAATTTAATAAACAAGGCCTCAACTGTGACAACAGAGGTTGCAAAATGGGCACTTTTCATGTGGTTTTTATTTTTATATTCTCTCAAGGCTCCTAAGTAATCTATTTTCCTTTCTGGTCACTTTTGAAATTTTCACTTGCCTCTGAATCTTACTGCCTTCTCTCCTGAAGGAAGGTATCTGAACTTTGTTGGCCCCAGAATGAATTGTTTACACTTCTACAAATTAACTTTTAACTTAGGCTATTAAAGTCAATGCAAAGTAAATCTTGAAACAAAATGAATTTTTTCCCATCACTCTATGATATTACCTTATTTTACATCATGACATCGTAGGGAAAAACACAAAATGTAATGAATGCTAAATAAGTATCATGTAGTAAAACCTATTAAAATTTTGTTTGCATTTATAATGATTTAAAAGTCTCTGCCTTGGGCAGCAAATGGTGCCACACTGCAGGAATACAAAGCAAAAGATGACAATAAAAAATCCTTCCTGAGGGCTTCCCTGGTGGCGCAGTGGTGGAGAGTCCGCCTGCTGATGCAGGGGACATGGGTTCGTGCCCCGGTCCGGGAAGATCCCACATGCCGCGGAGCGGCTGGGCCCGTGAGCCATGGCCACTGAGCCTGCGCGTCCGGAGCCTGTGCTTCGCAACGGGAGAGGCCACAACAGTGAGAGGCCCATGTACCACAAAAAACAAAACAAAACAAAAAACACTCCTTCCTCAGATTGAGAACTCATTTGCTTTCTTTCTCTGTTATGTAGTTCGGAATTAAGAGAATTCCATACATCACCACAGTTCTCACTCGTAACTATCCAAATGAGAAAAGCATGGGGCAATGGATCCTTACGGTCAATTATGAAGAGTGTCATAAGAACATGGGCAAACATAAACATGCTAAAAGTAATTTTGTAGTGTCCACAGGTATAGCTGTGTCATACAACTTTACACCACATTTAAAGGCCAGGATACAGAGTCATGAAAAATCCCAGAGAATGAGTCTATGCAAAGATCTAAACCTCATATTTGGATCTAGATTTGAGAGAGAGAGAGTAGGGCATACTTGTTAGTTAAATCACTTAAAACTTGGCAACAGTATACATTTTTTTTCTTTCATACTATCTTTGTGGCTCAAGATAATAAAGGCATTTTATACCTTTAGCAATTTACATATGCATTGGTAAGCTTTGTAATTTTACACTTAACTATTATAGAAAGGTTGATCAGCTTGTTCTTACTGTGACAAATATAAAACAAAATGGCTCTAAGGAGATGAGTGCTTGAAACAAACGCCTACCTGCTTGTTTACAAAAAAAAAAGTAATGGTTTGTCTATGAAAAACTGATAGTATCCTTCAGAAAAGATTTTACATTATGTCCCCAGATTAATTGCATTCTGGATGCTAAAAAAGATTCTGAATTTGTCTTTGGAGATGTAAAACTAGAAAAAATTTAAAACAACAATACAAACTTAACTTTATAGAGATTCTGCTATAATCTTTTGATTTATAATAAGAAAAAATAGATTCCTGTATTATATATTATCTAAGATTGCATTTCTCAAATATTTATTTCAAATAAAGTAATACTTTGAATATTTTGAAGGTTTTGAGATTGTTTTAGGAAATAGGAGGAAAAGTTTTCATGGATTTTACCACAGAGACACAAAGGCTATTAAAATTTTTGAGTTTTCCGTCCCAATCATTTTAAGCAAGTATATGATTTATATAGTTGCTTACATTAAGTTATAAAATTTGTACTGTTTTCTGAACTTAACATTATGCTGTATTCACTTCTCTATATTTCTCTTTTAAAAACATATTTATTTAGGCCGCTCTGGGTCTTAGTTGTAGTATGCGAACTCTTAGTTGCGGCATGCATGTGGGATCTTGTTCCCTGACCAGAGATCGAACCCAGACATCCTGCATTGGGAGCATGGAGTCTTACCCCCTGGACCACCAGGGAAGTCCTACTTCTCTGTATTTCTACCAAAGCTTTTTATCCTATCGTTTCAAAGGCTGTAATGACCATTTTTACATATATGACTTTTTTCCTCTAAGAGTACAAATTAAAGTTATTAATAATTGAATTAATGTCTCAAGATCAGGAAAAAAAGTTAAAAATGACTTGTTTAACAGTCACATTAAATCCAAAATTGTATATATACACATAAAAATATATATATATACATGCTTCATCAAATATTTATGAAAGGACAAATTGATTGTGGTTGACATAAGAAGTTGGTGAGATACTTGGTACATTCGGTCAGAGAAGAATAACTTTACACTATATATATTTTTTGTACTATTTGACTTTTTAAAAATCACAGATGGGGCTTCCCTGGTGGCGCAGTGGTTGGAAGTCCGCCTGCCGATGCAGGGGACACGGGTTCGTGCCCCGGTCTGGGAGGATCCCACATGCCGCGGAGTGGCTGGGCCCGTGGGCCATGGCCGCTGGGGCTGCGCGTCCGGAGCCTGTGCTCCACAGCGGGAAAGGCTACAACAGTGAGAGGCCCGCATACCGCAAAAAAAAAAAAAAAAAAAAAAAAAAAAGAAAAAAGAAAAAATCACAGATGAATATTAATGATTTGATCCAAAAATGCATTCATTTACTTGAAAATCAATTGACAATCTTTTTTGCAATGGAAATTAGAAGACTTTTATTCAAAGACTTTTCTTGACCATGGTAAGAGCTAAAATACTATTTGTTAAAAACTATAGAATAAATAAATTCATTTAAAAAATCTGAACTTAGATTCCAATATTTTAAAAAATCTGTTTGACAATAAACTGGGTATACTAGCTATTTCACTTTCAATAAGCTATTTAACAATAGACAAAAATTAGAATTTTACCAATTAGATTTTTAATTTGAAGAATTAAAAAATGCCTTCTTTCCTCTCTTCCTCAGGGTCTCCTTTCCCACTCTGTAATCCTCTGCTGTGAAGGAAAAAATACAAAGGATCTTCCCTCAAAATGTTAAGAATCAGACACAGTGACTACAATGCAATTAGAAGGTGGGAGGTAGCTTAAGAGGAAGAGCTATGTGTTATGAAAATTCTTCAGCATGAAGTTTTGAGTAATGGAAGAAGGAAATTTGAACAAGACCCACTGGATAAGAGTGAAATCACTTACAGGAACTATATTGCCAAGGAAATGACTTGACTCATACTTGATTTATGAGAGTACAGCTTCATGAAAGCATATTCATAAGTGAGTGATAATAGAAAGATACTTCAGTGAAGCAACTGAAGGCCTAATAAATGCTATTTTCTTAATTTCAATCAGGAGGTTTTAATTGTCCCATTCTAAGAAGTATATTTTCCCAAACATTTTATTTGGAAAAATTTCAAATATACAGCAAAGTCAAAAGAATACAGTAAGCATTCATATAACAACTATACCTAACATTTTATCACATTTGCTTTATCACGTATGTACCACCTATCCATTCCTAAGGTGCAAATTTTAAGAAATCATTTTTATACTTTTATAATTGTAGCTTTTATGAAATTGGATTGCATTTCACAACCAACTATCAACATATGTTTTAAATATGATAGTGCTGTTTTTCTTTCAAGGATTGTTTCTAACTTGGTGAGAATTCTTTTTTTTTTTTTTTTTTTTGCGGTACGCGGGCCTGTCACTGTTGTGGTCTCTCCCATTGCAGAGCACAAGCTCCGGACGTGTAGGCTCAGCAGCCATGGCTCACGGGCCCAGCCGCTCCGCGGCATGTGGGATCCCCCCGGACCAGGGCACGAACCCATGTCCCCTGCATTGGCAGGCGGACTCTCAACCACTGCGCCACCAGGGAAGCCCAGTGATAATTCTTACAATCAAAGATATTTCATAATTGAGGAAATATAGTCTTAGTTTTGATAAAAAAGATGAACTACAATTGTCTTCCCATTAGGTTTTTTAAAAAGAGTTAGTTTGCACAGTTTAAATATTTGAAGTCAACTTTAGTAAGCTATCAAGACTGAAGCTCATCATTCTAGTGTAAAAACATGAATCATGATTGAATTACAGAAGAATCGGCTTTTGTGGCATATAAGAGTGAAACAAAGATTATAGGAAGAATTTGGAGAATTAAATGTTAGGAACAATATTTTCTCAGAGAAGTTATTAACAGGTTGACATAACTCTATTTAGACCAGATAATCCTTTCTAATCACTCTTTACTTCTGAATATTGACAAACCCAACCATAATCTCACCCTTATTTCAGTTATCTGGGTTCTCCTGAACAAAGAATATAATTTACATGTTCAGTTTCTTTTGAGTCTCCCTCCCGCATCCCCGTTTTTCACTCCATACCATCTTTTCGAAGAGTGGAAAAGAGCATGTTGTTTTTGTTTTTGTTTCAAGTAAAACCTAGAAAGAAAGGGCTATGAGAAGATACATGGATTTTTATTGTAATCTACTCATTAATAAATCTTCAGGAATGTATGTTAGTTAAATAAATTGACTGTAGCTGTAATTTAAGTGCCTGTACGATCTTAGAAAAAATATATGAGAAACTCAAAAGGAGAGAACTTTAAAAACTGTAATTTGGAATTTCTGTATTAGTACTCAGTTATCTGAAATTAGGTGATCAGCCTTTTCATGTAATTATTTCTTCCCATATCCCTTCCCACACAAAAGTACTAAATTAAAAAAAAAACCTTCTAAAATGTGTGAAAAAATGTTTCTGCTTTATGAGATAGTGAATTCGAATTGTAACTTACTAACAACTTAGCAGAAGCATCATCTTTTTGTATTCATTGTACTGCAAAATACAAAATTATATTATTTCTCCCAGAAACTGTCCTCCACAGAAAGAATAATTCTTGGGCACTTGGTTGTTGTTGTTATTTTTCATACTACACGGCTATAATGTCCCTGTCCTAACAATCTGGCTACTGGCTAACTCCGTATTCTTGTCAGAAACCCTGTTACTATGGCCAGCATTTTTCATCTGCCTTACTTGCTGTGGTTAGAAGGGAAAAAATTGAGATCAGGGTATTAGCACTGGTTGCAAAATAAGGACAATTACTCTGAAGGTTTGAGAGTCTTTAAAGGATGAATTACACAAGAACTATATATGAACTTTCTTACATCTATCTTTTAAATATTCAAAGACTTAAATATCCATTTTTAACTATGTCCAAATAGCTAATTATGTTACAAATTTTAAGTAAGTGACCTCAAAATATGGGATGCTACTGAATATTATAAATCCAATTCTAGATATAACTGTGTTTTCAAAGAACACTGAATGTTAGGTTGTTCTCAATTTGCAACGTTCTTTAAATTATAAATTTAACCATCATAGTTAATACATATGGACTACCTCCAATGTGCCAGGCACTATTTTAATTGCTTTATATACATTAACATGATTACTCACAACAGAGAGATGAGTGAGAACTCTTTAAGTATCCACATTTCATAGATGAAGAAATGGAGGTAGAGAAAGTTGAGACAACTTGCTGAAGAGGAATCACCTCTCAAGCTCAGTCAGTCTGGATCCAGAATCTACATGCTTAACCACTTTGCTATACTATGCAACATCATATTAATATATGTTCATCTAACATATATGTTATTTTCCTTTAAGAATGAAATCTGTGTTCATTAAAGAAAACTATAGAGGAGAAGCAAGAAGAATTAAATCCTGCAGCCTGTGGAACAAAAACCACATTCACAGAAAGATACACAGATGAAAAGGCAGAGGGCTATGTACCAGATGAAGGAATAAGATAAAACCCCAGAAAAAAAAACTAAATGAAGTGGAGATAGGCAACCTTCTAGAGAAGAATTCAGAATAATGATAGCGAAGATGATCCAGGACTTCGGAAAAAGAATGGAGGCAAAGATCAAGAAGATGCAAGAAATGTTTAACAAAGACCTGGAAGAATTAAAGAACAAACAAACGAAGATGGACAATACAATAACTGAAATGAAAAATACACTAGAAGGAATCAATAGCAGGATAACTGAGGCAGAAGAATGGATAAGTGACATGGAAGACAGAATGGTGGAATTCAATGCTGTGGAATAGAATAAAGAAAAAAGAATGAAAAGAAATGAAGACAGCCTAAGAGACCTCTGGGACAACATTAAACACAAAAACATTTGCATTACAGGGGTCCCAGAAGGAGAAGAGAGAGAGGAAGGACCCGAGAAAATATTTGAAGAGATTATAATCGAACATTTCCCTAACATCGGAAAGGAAATAGCCACCCAAGTCCAGGAAGTGCAGAGAGTCCCATACAGGATAAACCAAAGGAGAAACACACTGAGACACGTAGTAATCAAATTGGCAAAACTTAAAGACAAGGAAAAATTATTAGAAGCAGCAATGGAAAACGACAAATAACATACAAGGGAACTCCCATAAGGTTAACAGCTGATTTCTCAGCAGAAACTCTACAAACCAGAAGGGAGTGGCATGACATATTTAAAGTGATGAAAGGGAAGAACCTACAACCAAGATGACTCTACCTGGCAAGGATCTCATTCAGATTCGATGGAGAAATCAAAAGCTTTACAGACAAGCAAAAGCTAAGAGAATTCAGCACACCAAACCAGCTCTACACCAAATGCTGAAGGAACTTCTCTAAGTGGGAAACACAAGAGAAGGAAAGGGGCTTCCCTGGTGGCGCAGTGGTTGAGAGTCCGTCTGCTGATGCAGGGGACACGGGTTCATGCCCCAGTCTGAGAAGATCCCACATGCTGTGGAGCGGCTAGGCCCATGAGCCATGGCCGCTGAGCCTGTGCGTCCGGAGGCTGTGCTCCGCAACGGGAGAGGACACAACAGTGAGAGGCCCACGTACCGCAAAAAAAAAACAAAACAAAACAAAGAGAAGAAAAGGACATACAGAAACAAACCCAAAACAATTAGGAAAATGGTAATAGGAACATACTTATCGATAATTACCTTAACCATGAATGGATTAAATGCTCCAACCAAAAGACACAGGCTTGTTAAATGGATACAAAAATAAGATCCATATATATGCTGTCTAAAAGAGACCCACTTCAGACCTAGGGATACATACAGACTGAAAGTGAGGGGATAGAAAAAGATATTCCATGCAAATGGATATCAAAAGAAAGCTGGAATAGCAATATTCGTATCAGATAAAATAGCCTTTAAAATAAAGAACGTTACAAGAGACTAGGAAGGACACTACATAATGATCAAGGGATCAATCCAAGGAGAAAATATAACAATTATAAATATATATGCACCCAGCAGAGGAGCACCACAATACATAAGGCAACAGCTAACAGCTATAAAAGAGAAAATCAACAGTAACACAATAATAGTGGGGGACTTTAACACCTAACTTACGCCAATGGACAGATCATCCAAACAGAAAATTAATAAGTAAATAAAAGCTTTAAATGACACAACAGACCAGATAGATATAAGTGATATTTATAGGACATTCCATCCAAAAACAGCAGATTACACTTTCTTCTCAAGTGCAAATGAAACATTCTCCAGGATAGATCACATCTTGGTTCACAAATCAAGCCTCAGTAATTTAAGAAAATTGAAATCATATCAAGCATCTTTTCAGACCACAATGCTATGAGATTAGAATCAATTACAGGGAAAAAGGTAAAAAAACACAAGCACATGGAGGCTAAACAATACATTACTAAATAACCAAGAGATCACTGAATAAATCAAAGAGGAAATCAAAAAATACCTAGAGACAAATGACACAGAAAACACAACGATCCAAAACCTATGGGACGCAGCAAAAACAGTTACAAGAGGGAAGTTGATAGCAATTCAATCCTACCTCAAGAAACAAGAAAAATCTCAAATAAACAACCTAAGGTTACACCTAAAGGAACTAGAGAAAGAAGAACAAACAAAACCCAACATTAGCAGAAGGAAAGAGGAGATAAATATCAGAGCAGAAATAAATGAAATAAAAACAAAGAAAACAATAGCAAAGATCAATAAAACTAAAAGCTGATCCTTTGAGAAGATAAACAAAATTAATAAACCATTAGCCCGACTCATCAAGAAAAAGAGGGAGAGGACACAAATCAATAAAATTAGAAATGAAAAAGGAGAACACCGCAGAAATACAAAGCATCCTAAGAGACTACTATAAGCAACTCTATGCCAATAAAAAAGACAACCTTGAAGAAATGGACAAATTCTTAGAAAGGTATAACCTTCCAAGACTGAACCAGGAAGAAATAGAAAATATGAACAGAACAATCACAAGTAATGGAATTGAAACTGTGATTAAAAATTTTCCAACAAACGAAGGTCCAGGACCAGATGGCTTCAGAGGTGAATTCCATCAAACACGTAGAGAAGAGCCAACATCCATCCTTCTCAAACTCTTCGAAAAAATTGCAGAAGAAGGAACACTCCCAAACTCATTCTATGAGGTTACCATAACCCTGATACCAAAACCAGACAAAGATACTACAAAAAAAGAAAATTACAGACCAATATCATTGATGAATATAGATGCAAAAATCCTCAACAAAATACTAGAAAACAGAGTCCAACAACATATTAAAAGGATCATACGCATGATCAAGTGGGATTTATTCCAGGGATGCAAGGACTCTTCAATATATGCATATCAATCAATGTGATACACCATATTAACAAACTGAAGAAGAAAAACCACATGATCATCTCAATAGATGCAGAAAAAGCTTTTGACAAAATTCAACACCCATTTATGATAAAAACTCTCCAGAAAGCAGGCACAGAGGGAACCTACCTCAAATAATAAAGGCCATATATGACAAACCCACAGCAAACATACTCAATGGTGAAAAACTGAAAGCATTTCCTCTAAGATCAGGAACAAGACAAGGATGTCCACTCTCATCACTATTATTCAACATAGTTTTGGAAGTCCTAGCCATGGCAATCAGAGAAGAAAAAGAAATAAAAGGAATCCAAACTGGAAAAGAAGAAGTAAAACTGTCACTGTTTGCAGATGACATGATACTATACATAGAGAATCCTAAAGATGCCACCAGAAAACTACTAGAGCTAATCAATGAATTGGGTAAAGTTGCAGGATACAAAATTAATGCACAGAAATCTCTTGCATTCCTATACACTAATGATGAAAATTCTGAAAGAGAAATTAAGGAAACACTCCCATTTACCACTGCAGCAAAAAGAATAGAATACCTAGGAAGCAACCTACCTAAGGAGACAAAAGACCTGTATGTAGAAAACTTTAAGACACTGATGAAAGAAATTACAGATGATACCAACAGATGGAAAGATATACCATGTTCTTGGATTGGAAGAATCAACATTGTGAAAATGACTATACTACCCAAAGCAAGCTACAGATTCAGTGCAATCCCTATCAAATTACCAATGGCATTTTTTACAGAACTAGAACGAAAAAGCTTAAAATTCGTATGGAGACACAAAAGACCCTGAATAGCCAAAGTAGTCTTGAGGGAAAAAAACGGAGCTGGAGGAATCAGACTCCCTGACTTCAGACTATACTACAAAGCTACAGTAATCAAGACAATATGGTACTGTCCCCAAAACAGAAATATAGATCAATGGAAAAGGTTAGAAAGCCCAGAAATAAACCCACACACCTATGGTCAACTAATTTATGACAAACGAGGCAAGAATATACAATGGAGAAAAGACAGTCTCTCCAATAAGTGGTTCTGGGAAAACTGAACAGCAACATGTAAAAGAATGAAATTAGAACACTCCCTAACACCATACACAAAAATAAACTCAAAATAGATTAGAGACCTAAATGTAAGACCAGACACTATAAAACTCTTAGAGGAAAACCTAGGAAGAACACTCTGACGTGAATCACAGTAAGATCTTTTTTGATCCACCTCCTAGAGTAATGGAAATAAAAACAAAAATAAACAAATGGGACCTAATGAATCTTAAAAGCTTTTGCAAAGCAAAGGAAACTACAAACAAGATGAAAAGACAACCGTCAGAACGGGAGAAAATATTTGCAAATGAATCAATGGACAAAGGATTAATCTCGAAAATATATTAAAAGCTCATGCAACTCAATATTAAAAAAACAAACAACCCAATCCAAAAATGGGAAGAAGACCTAAATAGCCATTTCTCCAAAGAAGACATACAGATGGGCAAGAAGCTCAACATCACTAATTATTAGAGAAATGCAAATCAAAAGTACAATGAGGTATCACCTCGCACTGGTCAAAATGGCCATCATCAAAAAATCTACAAACAACACATGCTGGAGAGCATGTGGAGAAAAAAGAACCCTCTTGTACTGTTGGTGAGAATGTAAATTGATACAGCCACTGTGGAGAACACTATGGAGGTTCCTCAGAACACTAAAAATAGAATTACCATATTATCCAGCAATCCTACGACTGGGCATATACCCAGAGAAAACCATAATTCAAAAAGACACATGCACTCCAATGTTCACTGCAGCACTATTTACAATAGCCAGGTCATGGAAGCAACCTAAATGCCCATCGACAGATGAATGGATAAAGAAGAAGTGGTACATATATACAATGGAATATTACTCAGCCATAAAAAGTAAAGCAATTGGGTTTTTTGTAGAGACATGGATGAATCTAGAGACTGTCATACAGAGTGAAGTAAGTCAGAAAGAGAAAAACAAATATTGTATGCTAACGCATATACGTGGAACCTAGAAAAATGGTACAGATGAACCAGTTTGCAGGGTAGATAATGAGACACAGATTTAGAGAAGAAATGTATGGACACCAAAGGGGGAAAGTGGCTGGGGGGTGCTGCTGGTGGGATGAACTGGGTGACTGGGATTGACATATATACACTAATATGTATAAAATGGATAACTAATAAGAACATGCTGTATAAAAAATAAAATAAAATAAAATTCAAAAAAAAAAAGGAAAAGAATACTGTAAATAGGAAAAAAAAAGTAGAAAGAAAAAAAGGATCAGAATTTTACCACACAAAGGAAAAGAAACTTACTATTTTGGTATATTTTCCTATTTTTAAAATGTTTCACATTTTTTATAAACAAAGCTCCATTCATGTTTGAGATATATTATATATCCTTTTATTCAATTTACTATTATATCTTAAAAATCTCCAATCTATTATGCAGTTCTTCTGATTATTATTTTTCAGTGACTGAATAAAATGCCACCAACTGCTTACATACTGGTCTTGTTTTAAACCAAAAGTCATAGAAAAATGATTGCTAAAGCTAGTATGAATAAGCCTGACAGAATATCTACCATCTACCTCTTTAAATTGCTACTTTCTTTTTTTAATGAACTTCTCCTTGGCCCAATGATCTAAATAAAGTCTCAGATTAAAGTATATTAAGATGCATATAAAAAGGGAAGAATGGGCAGTCATATCAAGAAAGTATTGAGAATATATGTATACATCTCACATAAATGTGTGTTTTGCCTCACTGGAAAATCCCCAAATTGAAGGTTCTTTTAAAATTGCTTGATGTTTTCACTTAAACAGAGAGGCAAGTACAAAGTATAATCTGAATAATGAAATTCATTTCTTAGACTCTCATTTTAACACATATCACAAGTCAAATAATAATAATAATACTGTAGCCATTGTACACTTTTCAGTATCAGTCTTACAGCCTAAATACCTCATATAAGAACCCCTCTTTTGCTCTCTGATATGAACAAACTGGGTAGTAGAAATGTCCTTAAATTTGATTAAATAATTCAAGGTAAACTTCTATAATTTAAGTGACATTCTTTTTCCAAGTTATAAATAAATACAATGCATGCCTTTCTCCCTCTGACATAAGTAACATGGAGCAATGCAGACTTTTTCTTGTGCAGTTTACAACTCACAGTTAAGTCCATTGCAGAGATGTGCAGCCCACCCACTGATGAATATGATCTTCAAACTCAGTCACCCACACAATACAGCAACCAGATTTCTGATATTTAATCTCTACCAGAATGACAGAAAAGGGTTAATTTATTCTGTCTCTTATGATTTAGCATCTCTGTCCCACTGGCTATACGTTCTGGATGTAGGCATTGTTGGTGCAATGCTTTTTTGGACAAAAATTATGACAGCAGAGTGAAAAGAATCAGATGTAATACTTGGAGATCATGCACAGTCTTTAGCCAAATGCATTAACGCTGCAATCTAACAGAAAAGAAGGAGGAGAAAAATATACTTATATTTACACTCACACACATGCACACACGTAATTAGATCATGGTATTTTGTTTCACTAAAGTAATAAAGAAAAGTAATCTGAATTTACAGAAATACAGCTAATATAAAAGTAGTATTGTAGATGGGGAAGGATTATGCAAGATACTCCCAGAGTAGGAAGTTGAAAAGCATGACTGAAATAAAATTTCTCTTAAAATGACAAATCCAATGTTGCTTCTAATGTAAAACAGCCATAAATAAATTGCCAGTCCATTTCTTTTTCAGAGACTTTAATGTAAAACTGGGAAAGTAATTTCTATCTTTAATATCACCTTATGAAAAAGGAACCAGGTCGCAAAGACTGGATGATAACCCTAATGTTACCTATGTAGGAAGTGCCAGTCAGGATTTAAGTTTTGATCTTTCTTCTGACCCTAAAGAGTAATAAGCTCTTTCCATTAGGCCATTACCATTTTTTGTTTGTTTGCTTTTTGTTTTTGAAATGTCCATATGCTTTCTTGTGAGGAAGAATCCTATATATACATGAATAGGAGAACAAAATTGAGACAACATAGAATTTTAGTGTTGTAAGAGCCTTCAGAAATGATATGGTCTAAATTTCTGCCCAGAACCCTTCAGATGGACAATTGATTACTGTTAATACTTGTAATAAATGCTATTGAACACCTCTGATTTCCTCAGTGAACAGACTGGGCTGATTCCAGAACATAACACAATCGAGTGTTTGCAAACTTTTCTCCAAAAGGGATGAATCTAACACATATGCTGGTCATCCTTTTGCAACATGACATGCCATAAATTGATTAGCAAAATGAACTTACATTTGCTGCTCTCCTTAAAAACCTCACTAAATAGTAATTCTTTTTCTAATAATACAATAAATCCATCATATAAATTAGATGTTAAAAATATTCTACTTAAGTTTTAGCAGTACTGAGTATCTTCCCTCTGTAGGCAAAAGGCTACATAGCATATGTAGACATTTAACTGTTTGAATTTGTTCCTCCATCACTGACATCCCCATGGACTGACTTTAGGAAACAGCTTTGTAATTCATCAGAGAGTAACTGCACATCAGTGAGATGTTTCTGGCTTTTGTTCCCTCTAGAGACCAAATTTTTGATATTTTGAGCTCTATAAAAATGTGCCTTCCTTGCCTGATTGCTGTTAACCAAAAACTTGAGCAATGAAGATAAAGGTCTAAATATGCCAACTTTCTTCATGTTATTTGACTATTTTCTGAGCATTCGCTATTATCTATATAATTAGCCTTACATTACCTACTCTATTATAACAACTTTAGAAAGTAAACTGCTTCGCTTAAATAAGACAAGTTTCACTTAAAAACCAAGTTTGTGAAGCTATTTCACAGATTTCCATGATGTGGTAGTGCATTAAATTCCTGTAAAATTAGTCAGGGTATCTACGTTGATGCATTTTGATCTTAATGGAGCAACACTTTAAAAGTAATGCAATACTTCATTTTCTCCCACAATACAGTCTCCATAATCTCATTTTAAAAATGAGATTTCAAGGGGGATCTTCAAGATGGCGGAGGAGTAAGATGTGGAGATCACCTTCCTCCCCATAAATACAACTGAAATATATCTACATGTGGAACAACTCCTACAGAACACCTACTGAACGCTGGCAGAAGACCTAAGATTTCCGAAAAGGCAAGAAACTCCCCACATACCTGCATAGGGCAAAAGAGAAAAGAAAAAAGAGACAAAAGAATAGGGATGGGACCTGCACCTCTGGGAGGGAGCTGTGAAGGAGGACGTTTCCACACACTAGGAAGCCCCTTCACTGGCAGAGACGGGAGGTGACAGGGGTGAAGCTTCAGAGCCATAGAGGAGAGCACAGCAACAGGGGTGCAGAGGGCAAAGCGGAGAGATTCCCACACAGAGGATGGGTGCCGACCGGCATTCACCAGCCCGAGAGGCTTGTCTGCTCACCCGCCGGGGTGGGCGGGGGCTGGGAGCTGAGGCACTGGCTTTGGAGGTCAGATCCCAGGGGGAGGACTGGGTTTGGCGGCGTGAACACAGCCTGAACGGGGCTACTGCACCACAGCTAGCCGGGAGGGAGTCCAGAAAAAAATGTGGACCTGCCCTACAGGCAAGGAACCATTGTTTTGGGGTGCACAAAGAGAGGGAATTCAGAGCACCATCTAAAAGAGCTCCAGAGAAAGGCGTGAGCTGCGGCTATCAGCGTGGACACCAGAAACGCGCATGAAATGTTAAGGCTGCTTCTGCAGACACCAAGAAGCCTGTGTGCAAGCACAGGTCACTAACCATACCTCCTCTTCCAGGAGCCTGTGCAGCCCGCCACTGCCAGGGTCCCGTGATCCACGGACAACTTCCCCGGGAGAACACACGGTGCGCCTCAGGCTGTTGCAAAGTCACGCCGGCCTCTGCCACCGCAGGCTCACCCGGCACTCTGTACCCCTCCCTCCCCCAGCCTGAGTGAGCCAGAGCCCCCTAATCAGCCACTCCTTTAACCTCGTCCTGTCTGGGGGGGTAACAGTTGCCCACAGGCAACCTACACGCAGAGGCAGGGCCAAATCCAAAGCTGAACCCCAGGAGCTGTGCAGACAAAGAAGAGAAAGGGAAATCTCTCCCAGCAACCTCAGGAGCAGTGGATTAAACCTCCACAATCAACTTGATGAACCCTGCATCTGTGGAACACCTGCATAGACAACATATCATCCCAAAATTGAGGCGGTGGACTTTGGGAGCAACTGTAGACTTGGGGTTTACTTTCTGCATCGAATTTGTTTCTGGTTTTATGTTTACCTTAGTTTTGTATTTAGAGCTTATTATCATTGGTAGATTTGTATATTGATTTGGTTGCTCTCTTCCTTTTTTTAAATATATATATATATTTATTATTTTTCTTTTTTCTCTTTTTGTTTGTATGTGTATGCTTCTTTGTGTGATTTTGTCTGTATAGCTTTGCTTTTACAATGTGTCCTAGGGTTCTATCTGTCCTTTTAATTTTTTTAGTATACTTTTTAGCACTTTTATCATATGGTGGATTTGTTTTTTTGGTTTGGTTGCTCTCTTCTTTTTTATTACCTTTTTATTCTTTATTTTAAAAACGTTTTATTTTTCTTTCTTTCTTCCTTTTATTTTCTCCCTTTTCTTCTGAGCTGTGTGGCTGACAGAGTCTTGGTGCTCCGGCCGGGTGTCAGGCCTGAGCCTCTGAAGTGGGAGAGCCGAGTTCAGGACATTGGTCCACCAGAGACCTCCTGGCTCCACATAATATCACACAGCAAAAGATCTCTCAGAGATCTCCATCTCAATGCTAAGACCCAGCTCCACTCAATGACCAGCAAGCTACAGGGCTGGACATGCTATGCCAAACAACCAGCAAGACAGGAACACACCCCACCCATTAGCAGCGAAGCTGCCTAAAATCATAATAAGGTCACAGACACCCCAAAGCACACCACCAGATGCAGTCCTACCCACCAGAAAGAAAAGATCCAGCCTCATCCACAGAACACAGAAACCAGTCCCTTCCACCAGCAACCCTACACAACCTACTGAACCAACCTTAGGCACTGGGGGGAAACACAAAAATAAAAAGGGAACTACAAACCTGCAGCCTGCGAAAAAGAGACCCCAAACACAGAAAGTTAAGCAAAATGAGAAGACAGAGAAATACACAGCAGATGAAGGAGCAAGGCAAAAACCCACCAGACCAAACAAATGAAGAGGAATAGGCAGTCTACCTGAAAAAGAATTCAGAGTAATGATAGTAAAGATGATCCAAAATCTTGGAAATAGAATAGAGTAAATACAAGAAACGTTTAATAAGGACCTAGAAGAAATAAATAGCAAACAAACAATGATGAACAATACAATAAATGAAATTAAAAATTCTCTAGAAGGGATCAATAGCAGAATAACTGAGGCAGAAGAACGGGTAAGTGACCTGAAAGATAAAATAGTGGAAATAACTACCACAGAGCAGAATAAAGAAAAAAGAATGAGAAGAATTGAGGACAGTCTCAGAAACCTCTGGGACAACATTAAATGCACCAACATTTGGATTATACAGGTCCCAGAAGAAGAAGAGAAAAATAAAAGACTGAAAAAATATTTGGAGGGATTATAATTGAAGACTTCTCTAATATGGAAAAGGAAATAGTCAATCAAGTCCAGGAAGTGCAGAGAGTCCCATACAGGATAAATCCAAGGAGAAACATGCCAAGACACATATTAATCAAACTATCAAAAATTAAATACAAAGAAAAAATATTAAAAGCAGCAAGGGAAAAGCAACAAATAACATACAAGGGAATCCCCATAAGATTAACAGCTGATCTTTCAGCAGAAACTCTGCAAGCCACAATGCAGTGGCAGGACATATTTAAAATGATGAAAGGGAAAAACGTATAGCCAAGATTACTCTACCACTCAAGGATGTCATTTAGATTAGTCAGAGAAATTAAAACCTTTACCGACAAGCAAAAGCTAAGAGAATTCAGCACCACAATACCAGCTTTACAACAAATGCTAAAGGAACTTCTCTAGGTAGTAACCACGAGCAAAGGAAAGGACGTGCAATAACAAACCCAAAACAATTAAGAAAATGGTAATAGGAACACACATATCGATAACTACCTTAAATGTAAATGGATTAAATGCTCCAACCAAAAGACATAGACTGGCTGAATGGATACAAAAACAAGACCCATATATATGCTGTCTACAAGAAACCCACTTCAGACCAAGGGACACATACAGATGGAAAGTGAGGGGTTGGTAAAAGATATTCCATGAAAATGGTAATCAAAAGAAAGCTGAAGTAGGAATTCTCATATCAGAAAATATTGACTTTAAAATAAAGACTATTACAAGAGGCAAAGAAGGACACTACATAATGAAACAGGGATCTATCCAAGAAGAAGATATAACAATTGTAAATATGCACCCAACATAGGAGCACCTCAATACATAAGGCAAATGCTAACAGCCAAAAAAGGGAAAACTGACAGTAACACAATAATAGTAGGGGACTTTAACACCCAACTTTCGCCAATGTACAGATCATCCAAAATGAAAATAAATAAGGAAACACAAGCTTTCAATGATACATTAAACAAGATGGACTTAATTGATATTTATAGGACATGCCAACCAAAAACAACAGAATACATTTTCTTCTCAGGTGCTCATGGAACATTCTCCAGGACAGATAATATCTTGGGTCATGAATCAAGCCTGGGTAAATTTAAGAAAATTGAAACCGTATCAAGTACCTTTTCTAAACACAAGGCTATGAGACTAGTTATCAGTTACAGGAAATAATCTGTAAAAATTAAAAACACATGGAGGCTAAACAACACTACTAAATAAGCAAGAGATCACTGAAAAAATCAGAGAGGAAATCAAAAAATACCCAGAAACAAATGACAATGAAAACACGATGATCCAAAACCTATGGGATGCAGCAAAAGCAGTTCTAAGAGGGAAGTTTATAGCAATGCAATCCTACCTCAAAAAACAAGAAATATCGCAAATAAACAAGTTTACACCTAAAGCAATTAGAGAAAGAAGAACAAAAAAAACCCAAAGGTAGCAGAAGGAAAGAAATCATAAAGATCAGATCAGAAATAAACGAAAAAGAAATGAAGGAAATTATAGCAAAGATCAATAAAACTAGAAACTGGTTCTTTGAGAAGATAAACAAAATTGATAAACCATTAGCCAAACTAATCAAGAAAAAAAGGGAGAAGACTCAAATCAGTAGAATTGGAAATGAAAATGGAGAAGTAAGAACTGACAATCCAGAAATACAAAAGATCATGAGAGATTACTATAAGCAAGTATATGCCAATAAAATGGACAACTTGGAATAAATGGACAAATTCTTAGAAAAGCACAACCTTCTGAGACTGAACCAGGAAGAAACAGAAAATATAAACAGACCAAACAGAAGCACTGAAATTGAGACTGTGATTAAAAATCTTCCAAGAAACAAAAGCGCAAGACCAAATAGCTTCACACACGAATTCTATCATACATTTAGAGAAGAGCTAACACCTATCCTTCTCAAACTCTTCCAAAATACAGCAGAGGGAGGAACTCTCCCAAACTCACTCTACAAGGCCACCATCACCCTGATACCAAAACCAGACAAAGATATCACAAAAAAAATTACAGGCCAATATCACTGATGAACACAGATGCAGAAATCCTCAACAAAATACTAGCAAACAGAATCCAACAGCACATTAAAAGGATCGTTCACCATGATTAAGTGAGGTTTATCCCAGGAATCAAGCATTCTTCAATATACGCAAATCAATCAATGTGATACACCATATTAACATACTGAAGGAGAAAAACCATATGATCATCTCAATAGATACAGAAAAAGCTTTTGACAAAATTCAACACCCATTTATGATAAAAACTCTCCTGAAAGTATGCATAGAGGTAACTTACATCAACATAATGAAGTCCATATATGACAAACCCTCAGCCAACATCATTCTCAATGGTGAAGAACTGATACCATTTCCACTAAGATCAGGAATAAGACAAGGTTGCACACTCTCACCACTATTATTCAGCATAATTTTGGTAGTTTTAGCCACAGCAATCAGAGAAGAAAAAGAAATAAAATGAATCTAAATCAGAACAGAAGAAGTAAAACTGTCCCTGCTTGCAGATGACATGATACTATACACATAGAATCCTAAAGATGCTACCAGAAAACTACTAGAGCTAATCAATGAATTTGGTAAAGTAGCAGGATAGAATATTAATGCACAGAAATCTCTTGCATTCCTATACACTAATGATGAAATATCTGAAAGAGAAATTAAGGAAACACCCCCACATACCATTGTAACAAAAAGAATACAATACCTAGGAAGCAACGTACCTAAGGAGATAAAAGACCTGCATGCAGAAAACGATACATTTTCATCAGTGATGAAAGAAATTAAAGATGATACAAACAGATGGAGAGATATACCATGTTCTTGGATTGAAAGAATCAACATTGTGAAAATGACTATATTACCCAAAGCAATCTACAGATTCAAAAGAATCCCTATCAAACTACCAATGTCATTTTTCACAGAACTAGAAAAAAATTTTCACAATTTGTATGGAAACACAAAAGATCCTCAATAGCCAAGGCAATCTTGAGAAAGAAAACTGGAGCTGAAGGTATCAGGCTCCTGGACTTCAGACTATACTACAAAGTTACAGTAATCAAGACAATATGGTACTGGCAAAAAACAGAAATACAGATCAATGGAACAGGACAGAAAGCCCAGAGATAAACCCATGCACATATGGTGACCTTATCTTTGATAAAGGAGGCAAGAATAGAATATACAATGGAGAAAAGACAGCCTCTTCAATAAGTGGTGCTGGGAAAACTGGACAGCTACATGCACACCAGTCAGAATGGCCATCATCAAGAAATCTACAAGCAATAAATGCTGGAGAGGGTCTGGAGAAAAAGGAACACTCTTGCACTGCTGGTGGGAATGTGAATTGGTACAGCCACTATGGAGAACAGTAAGGAGGTTCGTTAAAAAACTACAAATAGAACTACCATATGACCCTGCAAATCCCACTACTGGGCATATACCCTGAGAAAACCATAATTCAAAAAGAGTCATGTACCACAGTGTTCACTGCAGCACTATTTACAATAGCCAGGACCTGGAAACAACCTAAGTGTCCATCGACTGATGAATGGATAAAGAAGATGTGGCACATATATACAATGGAATATTACTCAGTCATAAAAAGAAATGAAACTGAGTAATTTGTAGTGAGGTGGATGGACCTAGAGACTGTCATACAGAGTGAAGTATATTAGAAAGAGAAAAACAAATACCATATGCCAACACATATATATATGGAATCTAAAAAAAAAATAAAAATGGTTCTGAAGAACCTTGGGGCAGGACAGGAATAAAGACGCAGATGTAGAGAATGGACTTGAGGACACGGGGAGGGGGAAGGGTAAGCTGGGATGAAGTAAGAGAGTGTCATGGACATATATACACTACCCAATGTAAAATAGGTAGCTAGTAGGAAGCAGCCGCATAGCACAGGGAGATCAGCTCGGTGCTTTGTGTTCACCTAGAGGGGTGGGATAGGGAGGGTGGGAGGGAGATGCAAGAGGGAGGAGATATGGGGATATATATATATATGTATAGCTGATTCACTTTGTTATAAAGCAGAAACTAACACACCATTGTAAAGAATTATACTGCAATAAAGATGTTAAAAAAAATGAGATTTCACAGTAATTTGTCACTTGATGTGTCCATCAGAGTGCTGATTTAGCAGTAAAATATGCATATAAGATACATAAAGTAAACATTCTTTTGGGAATGTGTTTAATATCCAGTTGTTTGAACAATTCAGCTTCTATTAACAGCTGCAGAAAATTCTGTAGGTTAATCGTTCACATGCTGGCCTACCCAGAGCTGCTTTGGACAGAAGAAATTTGAGCTATCTAGTTACCATTTTCAGTGACTTCCAAGATTTCCAAATGATCTCAGCTCCTTCACCAAGTGATTGGTGCTCTTTAAAATCAATAGAAGGCATACAGATAGAATATATTAGCCTTTTCCTGTATCCAAAATGTATAGTCATCGAGAAAGAGTAAATATTATTAAAGAAGAAATCTTCTTGACTTGCATGTTTGATTGTTTTGGTTTAAAATATTCTGTGTCCTCTGTCAGCCTTCTCCCTGGTATTTTCTTAGTGGGTAAGGTAAATATCTTGAGTTAAGAAAGGCCATGTCCTTCTCATAAAAATGGAACTCAGAGGTCTTTCCTTGTTGGGGAAGATCGGAAGCTACCCACTATTAAAGAGAGCTGTTAAAGGTAATATTAGCACCAAATTAAAACTCTTTCATGGCTACACCTGGAATTAAGAAAGAGATATGTGCAGAAGCCACTCCCCCAAACATTTTTTACTAAGAGGGTAAATAATCCTAATGGCAGTTACATCAGTTTTTGATTACCTGTGATTTATGAAAGATTTTAAATATGTCACCGCTAATCATCTCTAAACTCTGCCAGGTAGATACTATTGTCTTTATTCCACACATGTAGAAATAAGGGATCAGAAATTTTAAATTGATTAGTTATGATTATATCAGTGAATAAAGGCTAGGTGTAGGATTTGAACCTCCAATTTTGATTTCCCTGACTTCAGTGTGTTTGTTTCTTCTTTTTTTGTTGTTTCTTCTTTCTCTACTACAATGTCTTTATTTTTGGGTCTCCAGAAACTTGCCTTGCAAAAATTACATGTGAAGAGGAAATAAGGGGAAAAAAGCAAAGAATTTTATGGTTCTAGTATGGGATCTTAGCAAGACTCTATTGAATGCAGTGATGAGTGCAAAAAAAATGCTAAGCTTACTCACTAGTTCAGTGACTTGCTCTCTTACATCTACTTTGCAGTTTCAAAAGAAGATGATTTAGGTTTTGTGTTGCCCGACGCTTATGCAATCAGGGGTAACTTCTTTAAAAAAAAAAAAAATCCTAACCCTAATTTAGGCACAAAGTAAATATTTATTTAGAATAAGAAAGTAAAACACAACAAATATTGAAATCTTGGGGATTCAAATGCCTTTCTTTTGAGATCTCTTCACCAGAAATACAAGCAAGTGGTTCATTATATACCTTCAGGTAATTGCCAGTACTCACAAGAGCCTATGCAAATAAGAAGTCCTGAATATTAAGCTTCGTTAGCGTCATGTAAATTACAGTGAGTGTGAATGATTCAAATGCATTTCAGTAATATTACAAGTTAATCCTGATAATTAATCTTTGGGCTACCCACCTTAAATCCACCCGCAGTACTTTTAAACACACACACACACACACACACACACACACACACACACACACACACAAGCACTCTAATTTTATGGTCCCCGAGGAGGGAGGAACCAACCCTTAACTCTCCCTGGTAGATTCAAGAAAGGTTTCACAGGAGATATGACAATTTAATTGTATTGAGAAAGATGTGTAGGAGTCTGTTAGGGAAAGAGAACATAGAGAAGCATTTCTAGTTGTGATGAAAGCTTTGGTTGAACACAGTGGAACACTGTCTGGGTCTTCTCTGACCCATCCTGAATCGCTGTAATCTGGTGTGGATCCAGACCCACTGTGAGTGTTCAGGAAACCTCACTGAAGTTCGAATAGAGTGATGGAAAGAAGGCTAAGGCTCTCTCTCTGTATGCCAACAAAGCAGCTAAACCAATAAAGGAAAATTGGGTCTAATGGTTAAAGACCAGATCTTAAATATATTCTAAAATTTAAAATTATGACATGCCTGTATCACTTCTAAGAACAAAATTCATTTGAAAAAATATTTATTTTTAAAATTACAAAATATCTTGGTGATTTATGGGTCCAATTTTGGACATGAGATATATATATTGGACAAATAACATATAATATGTTATATGGTATAAGTAATATAATATAAATTATAATTTAATTGGGTTAGCAATTACAAGCTAATTGAATGATAGAGCGTGGGCAGAGATGTGTAAAATAAAGTGCTGTTGCTTAGTTTAATTACTATCTCAGATGTTGTTACACCCACAGTGATTCTTCATAGAACAGTGTAGTGTATATTCTTAGTATTAAATTAGCTATTTCCATGCATGATTTGATACTGATAAAGTTAATTAAAGCAATGAAATTAAGATATTAATAGCTTATTTTTGGTTGCATGGAGACATATCTAAATACTGATATACATAAGGATCAATAATCCACATGTGGATTACTTCTATGTACTCTTTTTCTTTTTAGATCTAACAGTAAAAAATAAATATCTTGAAGTATATTTTATTTTATTTTTCCTCTAAGATATTCTTTAATACACAAATGCTTATGAGGTTTAGTGGTTAAAAACTGAAGGAAAAGTCATATTAATTTGCAGAAATGTCTACTCCTATGTGGCTCCATTCTGCCCTCAGCTAGGATGTGTGATTTCTGGGCAGGTTATACTGCCAACATGAGTATCAGAAATAAATTTTGATTCATTTTGTGACATTTTAAATCATGTCTGTCATTTATTTTAAAGATCCACTTAATCAAAATTGTTTCTAATCCAGGGGCTCTGATTATCATTTAAATTGATTTGCTATTTATTTATTGATTAAGGAACACAATCAACCAATATTATGTGGTTTAAAATCATTATCTTCATGTAATAACTTAACCTGATACTCTGCTTCTTTAAAATAAATTATTGATTATATCCTAAATTTCTCCAGATCTGAGGACATGGAAATATACATTTTTCAAATATTGCTGGAATTGTTTTTTTTTTAGATGCGTTAAAAATTAAGCTAGACTATTGTAAGAACACCCTTTTAAGTGCCACTCAAATTTGGGATGAAAATTTATGGTAGATCCTGTAGTCCTCTGTCAAACAGCTCCTACAGCTCATCCATGGATCTGTTAGCATCACTCCAAGAGATATCTAGGTAACTAAACCTTGCTCTGGTTCCACAGCACTAAATTCAGGAATGTGCTTGGTTCAAGTGAGGTAATCTTAGGAAGGGCAAGAGTGATGGAGGAGAAGTTTGTTCAGAATTAAACAAACAAGGTTTCTAGTATACACTAGCTATCATATTGTGCATTGTAGAACCCTAAGATTGATCAGAAACTCCTGGCTCAGGTGTGGTGGTCATCAGCATATATCTGGACAAGGCTGTGTCCCAGTCAGCTTAACCTTCGTGTTTTTTAAGGCTGGGCTGAAGGGAGCAGTTGAGCTTTTAGAAGATCTGATGTGACCCTTAAGCACTAAGATCACGCACAATTGTTTCTACTAGTGAGGCCTCTTTGGGGAAGCCCAGAAACTTACACCATGTTTGCTATGGGATAATGTGGCTGATTTCTCTGCTGTCAACTTTGACTGTGCTAACTATACTTTCTGTTCTTTAGAAAAGTAAACCCTGTGTAATTTGCTAAAGCTAAATTCATGTCTAATCCTGAATATTATGACTTCCATTTTGTTCCAGATTTTCAAAATGTTTTCAACAAGAAAATAATACCTCAGAAATTAAACTCACTCTTTTCATATTTTAATTGGTTATAACTATGAAAAATAGCTTTGACTTAAATATTTCCTTTTTCATGTCTATGTTTCTACTAAAATAAACATAATTTAAATTAGTGGGAAATAATCACAAGCAACACCTAAATCACAGAAGCTTAACAATAAATATTAGCACATCATCATCTTTGCCAAAAGAAAATGGGCAATAATTGTGATTTATAAAGTCTGTTTGATTCTCTTTATTTTCCTAGGACTTAAACAGAGCTTGTCTGAGGCAGTTATCACTTACCTCAATCCTCCATTTGGAATCAAGTCTTTTATTTTGAGATGATCTTTCTGCACTGAACTCCAAATAAGCTTATGTTACAAACATTCCCAGAAGAGTCTTGTTCCTGACCTTTTCACTGCTTTCAATTTGATTGACATCTTTTCTGCATATTGTATTGGCTTTTGCTTTCTGCTAGTGTATCTGATAACCCAGTCTTTGCTTCTGTATGAGGTGGGAGTCAACAGTTTATTGTGTCATTCCAGGCAATATTTACATTTTAAGTCAGGATATTATGATTACTTTAAAAATAGTGGTTCTTGTTTTTTTTTTTAAACCACAGAGGATCACTTTATTTTTTCCCCCCGTTGATCTCATGTTTTCCAAGATTTTGGCTATCACTTTGTATTTTTGTGGAAATAAGTGATCGAAATGGCCACTGTGATGACCAATAAGCGAGTCTTCTACATCCATCACATCCCAGAAGTTTCAGTGATGACACTAACAGTTAATCTGAGCTTCTGATTAGCATGAAATTAGGGTTGCTATATGTTCAACCAAATGTGAAGAAGTAAATTAAGGTTTTTATGAGGATTTCCAAAATATTGAAAATAATCTTTTAGGCTTCACTGCTACCTATGTGGACTTCTAGAAGGAAGAGAACTGAGGCAGAGAATCAGTGTCTTAATCCAAAGGAGTGATTTCAAGGTTTAGAATTTTCTACCAGTGGAGAAAATGATTTTAGGTAAATCTTGTCAGCTCTATGCTCAAAAGATACACTCTTAAACATTTCATCCTGACGCTACTCAGATATTCTAAAGCAGCCTCCCCCAGCAAAAACTCTGAAATCTATCCCTTAAAAGTTATTGAAATATACACAGCATAAACTCTTAGTTAATCTTAATGAAATAAAATACTGAAATATGTAAAAGTTGCATATAAACTTCATGATTGATTAGAATATTGTTATTCTAATGGTATTAAAGTAATGGCCTCTGTACCCCTAGTATAACTTTACATGGTTTCTTCATTCAAGAAAAAAAAAAAACCAAAAGGTTGGATTAAATATTTTCTAGGTCTTTCTTTGACAATCCATGCTTCTTGAACACATTAAACCTAAACTTTTATTTTTTATTGATTTGTTTTCTCTTGAGAATCTGAGAAAATAAAATAGTTGAGCTATATGTTGTATATATTAATACCATACAAAGAAAACTTAAGGAATTGTTTAGGTAATGGAACTATTTGATGCAGATGAAATTCCACATAAAAAGGCATGTTTTATTCAGAGTCACTCACTTTATTAAGAAGGGAATATTATACTCTTTACGTTGGGAGCAGCAATATATCTTAATGTCTTTAATTTGAGTCTTTTATGTTTCAAATACACTGCACAGGTATGAACACTTTCTAGTGGTAATGATTCACTCTTCTATTCCCCAGTCACTTGTACACCATTAGCTTCTTCATAGGTGCTCCGGTCATGAACTTCTGTGGGGTTCCCCAAACAATCCTCAGTAACCTATTACCTTATGCTACAGCAGCCACACCAATACCTTTGCCTCTGACACCCACAGTGTCTGCTTTGTCTGTTCCTGCCCTGGACTGAAAACATTGTGGGAAGCAATTAGACAGCTTTACGGATCCAGCTGGCCTCATATTCATGTTGCCCAGTTTCAACTCAGACCTCACCTTTGAAACACAACCCTTTATTTTGTTGTCAGTACCTTTGATGTGCCCACCACTTTCATAGTTTTATTATTATAAGTTGTCAACTTTTAACTCCTGAGTCTACATTTTCCAGTCTTGATTTGGATGTCCTGCTGGTATCTGTTACATGGCAATCTCAGAACAAACTCTTCATGATCATGCCAAAGTTAGTTTTCTGCTGGCTTTCTTTGGTCCCTGTATAACAACACCATCTTTCAGCTCACCCAAGATCAAAACCTCCTCCTCCTCTGTCCCCTTCCCCAAAGACATAAAGTCTCTCCTTGGAATTGGGAGTCCTCATATCACACTTTCTGGTTAAATGATGTTAGACAAACCAATGAATTCTCTGATTCTCAAATTTCTCATTTGTAGAATAGAAAAAGCAAGCAACTACCACTTAGTGCAACTGTGAGTATTAAATATAATAATGCAAAAGTATTTGCCTACCCCAGACTTACTTTCCAAAGATTCTCTACTATATTTGCCCTTTTCTGTAGCCAAGTAGCACAACTGTTTTTATTGCTACGTTAGCAACCATACACCTCTTCTACTCATTTATTCATTCAGATCTCTTCCATATGGAACGCCTTCTAATCTTTGCTTGTCTAAATATTTCTTGAAGGCATTGGCTGTCCTGATCCTGCAACCAGATCTAACCCGTATATAAACTACTTAAAAGCAGAAAATTCTCTCTATGTCCTTGGAAATTCTTACCGTGGTTTCTCACAGTAAACATGTGCTTAATAAATAACGGAATGACCTGAGACTATTTCTTACCTGCTTGCCAGCTTCATATTTTCAAATGTGCAGCTGACATCTTCTTAGGTGGTACAGCCAACTCTTTTGGTCTCACATTCCACACAACACAATTAAGCATTCATCACCTCCTTTTTAATTAAATTTATTTCCTTACAAACCTATGTCCTTCAATATTCTACCAACATTTCTCTGGCTTTCAGGATCAAATCATCAGTCGTCTTTTTTTAAAATAAAGGTTTATCAAACGATAGAGTAACAGAAAACTAAAAGCTGCCTCAAATCCCTGTTCTTCTTTCATGTGGGCACCAAGAAATAGAAAAGTTTTCCTATTTAGACTTTCATTTTTTAAAAAAATGTCATATGTTAGCCATGCTCCTTACTCTTAATTAGTAGACCAACTTCATAGTAATTTATCAGTTTATATAGTTAGCCATTCCAGACATTTCAATAAGATAAATATTCTGATATTTAGCATACAAACTTTTATACTAAAATGTCAGGGACTGTGAGGTGCATGTTATAAATTATCTGGCAAATAATAACCAACTATAATGCATAGTTACAAGACTTTTATTTTCAATTTAATAAAAAAATCTTAGGCAGAAATCTTCTATCTAAGTTCTCTTTAATTCAGCCTTTTACAGCCTTAGTTTCCCCTTAGAGTTGCAGAAAAGATCCAACTTCAACACTGCCTCTAACCATCTCCCAAATCATCATTCTAAGTTCATTTGTCCATGTTATAACAGCACCGTAATAACAACAGCAACTAATATTTATGTACTGATCAATTACTGAATGCCACCCTTAGTACTGTACATTAGCTGTCTCATTTAATCCTCATAATCACCCTATAGGGAGGCTCTATTGTTTCCATTTTGCAAATGAGGATACTGAGACTTAGTGATGTTTCCACCCAGCCCAGGTTGCACAAGTAGTAAGGTTTAGAGTTGGAACCAAAACCTGTTCTTTCTGCCTCTGGATCCTGTGTGAAGGGGAGCAAAATATGCCACCCCAAATATGCCACTTTGGCATATTGATTATTTTGATTTAAATTTACTTAAGAAACTACAGGTGCCAGAAGGACACTCTGATCCTCCTTTTTTCTCCTGAAAGCAAGAAATAAATCTCCCATGTGAAGGGGAACCTCCCTGTACCAGGAGATAAAAAGACATCCTATCACCAGAGACAGGGAATTCAGGGCCAAAGTCTGTATAAAGAAATCTTGTTACCTCTTCACTAATTTGTTACCCCAAGCCCCAAACCCTTTGTTTTGTCAATTCAACACAAAGTTATTGTTTCTTTTCCTAAAAGGTATAAAAGCTACCTGTTTTGGTCACTTCTTTGACTCTCATATCTTTGGGGCTACCATACATAAAAAATTAAATTTGTTTTTCTCCTGGTAATATGTCTTATGTCAATTTAATTATTAGATCAGCCAAAGCACCTCAAAAGGAAGAAGGGAAAAGTTTTCCTCCCCTACATGTGTTAATAACCACTCGAGAATACAGTTTTCTCAGAAATAACAAGACTGAGGTTCAAACTACTTTCCTGACACTTACATGACACACCGAGATGGTTTCTTTATCACCTCTTGACTTCCGGGCCAAAAGCTATCTAGACAGTTGCGTAAGCAATGAACTCCCTACACTGTCCCCTGTGTGGTCCAGTTTCACACCTTCATGCACTACTATCAACTCACTTGGTTGTATTTCTCCTTCATCCAACCTTAAAATATTCACTTGCTGCAGAAAATATATGTTTAGATAACACAGATTTTATTTTTACCATATATAGGAAGAAATTGTATGATACACATGCAGTTGGGTATCTTAGGGGTCTCATAGCCTCCTTCATGTGCTATATTTATAGAAACAGAAAGTCTCATTAATTACTTCTTCAAAATATCTCCCAGGGTATTCCCTTCCTCTTCATTCCCACTATCGTCATTTGTCTGGTCACTGCAACAGTCTCCTGGCTTCTTTCCCTCATCTGGTCTCTTCCTCTCTAATCTGGCCTGTGCCCGGCTATCATTTACATTTCCAAAACACCATGTTGATCATATTACACGCAGGCTCACAAACTGCAGGGCACACCTGCATCAAAGGCAATGAAGTTCTTCCTAAGTATTTAAGCTTACTACCCTGTGAGGTTCTGCTACAGGTAACACATGACTTATTCTGACTTCTATATCATGCAGCTTCTTCTGGCTTTTCCGGAAAGATTAAATCCCATTCTTTATCCCTCTCCAAAGCCTGTGCACGTCTCTTGTCTGCTAATGATTCCCTCCTGTGAAACCTTGACTCTACCCCGCAGTTCAACACAGAATCACACAGATATATACACACATATGTACAACGATAACGCTTTTCTCCCCACCAACTCATTTCTCTCCATACCTGGCATGTTACAGGTGTAAATAAATGTCTGATATCACTCCATCCCCACACACCTTAATGTGGTGTATACTTGCTGTTCAACAAAACGCTTTCAGTTTGATATTTTACATTAAAAATTAAAAATGTATTTTTACTCCATCTATTATTTTAGGTAAACATCATGTTAAGAGTTTAAAATGAAGCAGAACTAAGGTTGATTAAAGGGAACATGTGGCTAGGATCATTTCTATATCAAATATAACTCCTTCAGGTACACCAACATTTTCTAAATTAATATTTTAAAACAAACTTTAAAAGCCTGCAAATAAAGTCAGTCTAAGGTGAACATTTCTGAAAGGCAACTAACGTTATGTAATTCTAAGTGCAAAATGTACCTATCAGGTTCAAATTAAGTACACACGTGGTTTTGAAAGGGGGGACGTAGAGGTCAGAATACCTAGCAGACTGGGCTCATGGTGGTGGGCTGGGACAGACTTGAAGCTTTCCAATAGATGTTTCTGTATTTCATATAATGTTTGCATTTCATACAACATTTTCACTGTACTCACTAACTTATCCTCAAGATAGGGCCCTGGGGTGCTTAGACAGAGCAGGCAGCCGCTGTATAGTGAACTTGGAAAAGCTCTGAAAGGTCACCATACTCAGAAACACTTTTCTCTCAGTTATTTTCACAGCACCTGAAATGTCAATTTCCAATAGTTAAAGCAAGGAAGCCCAGTTAAAATGCAAATGCACATATAGTGCTAGAAGGAATGACGCAAGGGGGAAAAAAGTACTCTAACCTTACCTACTTCCCAGTTCTGCCTCAGGCCAGCCTGCTGAGAGGAAATCCTGTATAGCTTCAAAGTAAAGAACTAGGGTGTGCTTTTCGGGACTTCTGTGTCCTGATTCTCAAGATAGTTCTCTCTGCTTGAACATTCTACACTTACTTTCTTTAATATTTATGTCCTTTTGAATATTCTCCCAAATGTCCCGAAGTATTTTCTTCAAAGAGATGAATTTGATTATTCCATTTCTTCAAGGGTGTCTAAGTTTAGACATCTGGGGGACCCTGGCACAGGGTGTAACAGATGACTTAAACTAGGCAACAGAGCTGGTCTGCACAGATTCATAACAAATTTGCCAAATGAAATTCCTCTGGTAGAACACTGTATGCCCATCAGAGCAAGGGGGACCTGACAATAATTATTTTCATAGGAATCTACTCAGATCTGCCTACTTTAACCCAATTAAGACTTCATCAAACTCTGTAATGTCACTGAGAAGAAAAGTAAACACTTTCCATGTGGACTTTTAAGCCACATTTTCTAAACAAACACCATTATAAATCTCTTCTCTAATTTAAAACAGAAGAAAATCAATTCCAGATGTTGAATTTGCAATTACTGATCTACTATTTCTGAATATTCAGTAGAAGTAAAAGTTACTACTGTTCAGACTACCTCTATAGTCAGTAAAAATATAACCCCCAAATATATTCTAGTTTTACTGAATTCCCATTTGTACTATGATTAATTTAATGGGGCCTGGCAGGTAGAAAGGTAAATTTATCAAATTTATTTCAGTCTCTTAGCAACAGAAGGAAAAAGATCAAGATTTGCCAACTCTGATGACTTTAAACATAGTATCATTATTTACCTATTTTCCTTCGTGATTATGTTTTTGAATTTTTTTCCTTATCTGGAGTTACCAAAGGCAACTTCTTTCAGTGCAACAGAGAAACAGTTATAATGTTTATCAAGCAAAGAACTCAGGAATAGAGGGAAGGAAAAGGATTTTAGATTGTGTCAAATAAATTTCTTTGTGTTATTATTTTTATCACCAAGAGGATCACAATCTGAGAAAACCACATTAACTTCAGTGAGAATATTTGAAGAACTTACTAGCTATCAACTCTCTCTTCTATCAAACACAAGGCCAGTCGCTTGAAAGATTGTTGGTTCTGATTTTTTGTATACAGGTCATAATTTCTAACACACACAAGTCATTCACATTTGAAGTCCTGCCAAAACACACTTTGCCCACAACAAGAACCAATTTAAGGTTAGCGCTGAAAGAAAAAGGGTGTCACAGAGACATGGTTTTACCTCGAGATCCTGTAAGACATGCTTGTTGACAAGATACTAGTTACTTCACCACAGTAGAATTGACCATAACCTAAAATCAACTAAGTCTACAAGATACACATACTGATACACATACAAAGATTCGCTCCATAATCCATCTAAAAGCTATATTGAGATAGAATTGACATCTTGGTCAACAGTGGAAACTAAATAAGAAAAGAAACTTTTTAAAAGCATACTCAACCTTGGAATATGTTGACAGGTTACTTATATACAGATTTGAAATAAATTGACTGGATGTCAAATACCTATCTTGATATAACTTCACTTTTTTCTTTGAGCCAGAGAATTCTGAAATCTTTTCATTTTAAAAAGTCCATTATTTTCAAGAGGGTTTAGTTACTAGATCATCTGTTCTAAATGAGGGGAACAGAAGGAAAAACAAAAAAAGAATAAACTGCCTCTGCAAATTTGTATTAGTGAGACCATGAATAATTAGTCTAAGAATCATTTGTATAGCGGTGAAGTTGGCATTAAGTCTATTGTAACAGCCCTTTTAAGATCTCAAAAAATGTCATTAAGCTATTCAGCTATTCAAATTTGTTTTAAAAATACACTTTTACAAAGCCAAGTGTATTAGTTATTTTGTGATATGCAACAAATTAACCTGAAACTTCATGGCTTAAAACAACGACATTTATTATCTTACATTTTCTATGGGTCTCAAATTTTGGTGCTGCTTCGCTGGGTCCTTTGGCTCAGTCTCTAACAAGACTGTGGTCAAGGTATGGACCAAGGCTGCAGTCATCTTAAGGCTCAACTAGGGGGTGGATCTGCTTCCAAGCTCATTTATGTAGTTGTCGGCAGGATTCAGTTCCTAGAGGGTTGAACTGAGGACTTCATTTCTCTCTGGCCATTGGTCAAAGGCTGCCCTAGCTCCTCGCCTCATGGGCCTCTCTGTAGGGCCGCTCACAATACAGCAGCTGGCTTCCTCAGACCAAGTAAAGTGAGGAGAGCTGGTGGAGGGGGGAGGAAATTAAGGACAAGACAAAAGTCACTTTCTTTTATAACCTCCTCACGTATTAGACATATTCTCTTCACTAGAAGAGAGTCAGTAGGGACTGTGCTCACACACGAGGGGAGGGGATTACACAAGAGTGTGATTATGAGGACGTGGGATCATTGCAGGCCAGTGTAGAAGAAGACTGTCACATCATGCAGATGGATTTAAAGTAATGTCTTAAAATGTTTAGATCATGCCTGAGTTATTCCGCTGCACCAAGAGAATCTCTCTTTCAAAAGTCAAGGTTTGGTTATGTCTTTTGAATATTTTCCGCATATATTTCAGAAGATATGATTAAATAACTGACAAATAATGAATGAAGAATTTGTCATAAAAATTTTAGTCTGGGGCTATATATTGTATTTATTAATAAAATAATTAGATACCTCATTAAATATACAGCTTTCTTTGAAAATATTTTAAAAATTTTAATATAACAAAAGCTAAAACTTCTATAGTACTTATCATGTGCTTACCACTCCTTTAAGTACTTTATATATTAAGATGCGTATATGTGTGTATGTGTATATATATATGTGTATATGATGTGTACATGTACATATATATGTATGTCCCTATATCAACTATACAGACAGTATTGTAATTAAACTTGTTCAAAAGTAAGACATAGAGAAGTTAAGTAATTTGTCCAATATTACATAGGTAGTAAGTAATGGAGTCAAGATTCAGACTCAAACTATGAATCTGGCTCCACAGTTCATGTTCTTAATTACTATACTATATGTTTGTTAAATTAAGAGGGTGGATAAATACTCAGAATTATTTTCCTTTTCTTCTTTCTAATCTCCCATCTCTCAAGTTCCTATTCATTAACTAACTTACCCAAAATATTTTACACCTACTAAATTCTAGCATTATATTAAGAATAAAGTATTGTCTTTATGCAGCTTCCAATATCTTTTTCTTAGACTCTTCCCTTGTTTGTTTCTTTTTCATCCTTAAAATTTATCCAGTTAGGTACTTCAGAATCTGCTATTTCCTTTATTCCCTTTTTATTATTAAAGTTTTTCAAACTATAAAAAGTTGAAAGACTAATAAATACCTATAAGCCCTTTCTTAAATTCACCAACTATTAACATTTTTACCACATCCTCTGTTTTAATCTCTCTCCCTCTCCCTCTCATACACACACAAGCCTGTGCACACACACACATATTATTCTTTTGCTAAGCCATTTGATAATAAATTTTAATACTTCTTTTAAAATATGAGAACCTCACAAGAATATAATTTCATTTATTCTCCCATCCTTTGTTATTGTTGTCATATACTTTAAGGCTACATGTGGAATAAATCCCACAGTACATTATTATTTTAAACAGACAGAAATTTTTAAAGAAATTTTTTAAAAGGTGATTATCTCTTATTTACCCCCTCCCAGTTTATCATTTCCAGTGACCTTCATTCTTTCCTGTAGATCAAAATTTCCACTGGTGTCATTTCCCTTAGCATAAAGAACTTTTTTTTTTTAGCATTTCTTATAGTACAAGTCTGTCAATGATGATTTCTGTTTGTTGTCATTTATCTAAAAATGTATTTATTTAATCCTTAATTTTGGAAGATGTTTTCACTGGAAATAAAATCCTGGGTTCAATTTTTCCTTCCTTTCAACACGTTTGAGATGCCATTCCATCCTTATCTGTATTCTGCTATGGCTCGTATCACTTTTCCCATGTACATAATGGTATTTTATCTCCTCTGGCTGGTTTGGGGGTTTTCTCTTTAACATTGGATTTTAGCAGTTTGAGATCTATCTGAATCAGGTTCTCTTTCTATTTATCCTGTCTAGTATTGACTGAAATTCTTGAACTTGATATTTTAAAACAAATTTGGTAAGCATTCAACTATGATCTCTTCAAAAAATTCTCTGCTCCAATTTTTCTCTCTTCTCTTTTTGGGACTCATATTACATGTAACTTAGATCACTTTGACATTGTCTCTCAAGTTATTGAGACTCCACTTTTTTTCAAGCTTTCCCTGTTTTCTTTGGATAAAGTACTCTCTATTGGTCTGTTTTCAAGTTCACTAACCTTTTCTGCATTCTCCAATTTTATTTTAAGCCCTTCCTTGATTTTTAAAATGTCAGATATTGTCATTTTTAGCTCTAAAATTTTCATCTGGCTCATTTGTATAGTTTCTACTTCTCTGCTGAGATTTCTCCATAGATTTATTTATTGTGAACACCCTCTCCTTTAAATCACTGAATATACTTAAAATAGAGGCTTTAAAGTCCTTTTCTAATAGTTCCAAAATAAGAATCACCCAAGTTCTATTTCTATTAACTGCCATTTTGTTGATTATGAGGCATACTTCCTTGATTCCTCACGTCTAACATAATTTAAAATTTTTCTAGTAATCATTAAGGATGATATTATTGCTGAGAGTCTAAATTATATTTGTCAACATAAATATTATGAATTTTGCTTTCTTCAATTCACAATATATCATAGAGACTATTCTATATTTTTAATCAGATATTTCTCATTATTTTTCACAGTTTCATAGTGCTCCATTGTGTGCATGTATTGTGGTCTATGTGCACTGTTTCCTAGAAAATTATCTGTGTTATCTCAGTTTTCTAATCCATTTTCAGAGAGTTAGGAAAGAGTCTCGTAATTTTTAGTTTTTTTTGGTTTCGATATACAGTAAGATATATTATCTAATCTGTTTTCAGAGAGTTAGGCAAAGAATGTCATAATTTTTAGTTTTTTCTGTTTCAGTCTATAGTAAGATATGTATCTTATTTCCATTTATTTTTTATTCTCCCCTTTTTTCTTGATCTAGGTAGATAGTGGCTTGTTTAATTTATTAATGTGTCAAAATGCCAATATGTAATGTGTCTATTATTTCTTCTCTTTTTCTCATTTCTATAATACTTAATTAACTTCACTCTCTTTCCTCATTATTTACTTTTTTCTGGTGGTTTTTTTTTTAAAGCTTTACTTGTTATGTTTCTGGGTTGAGAAATTAATTCATTTATATCATTCTTTCATATTTATATAAATATTTAAGATTATGAATTTTTCTCTTACCATTGCTTTATTTGTATCACTTAGATTTGAATACGTGGAGTTTTAGTATTAATTTTTGGAAATTCTGAAATCAGTGTTTGTATTTTCCTTTTTCCTCAGAAGTTGTTTAGTAGAGAATTCTGATATTTCCAGGTTGAAAAGTCTTTTAAAATTAATATTTAGTTTTGTTGTATGTTGATAAGAACATGTCAGTATTATTGAAACTTTATAACGTACTAAGATTTGCTTTATAGCTTAATAAATGGTCAACTTTTATGAATGTTCCAAGTGCATCTGAGAAGACTGTATATGCTCTATTATCATGATGTACATTTCAATATATATTTATAGTATCTACCTTATTGATTATGTTATTTAGTTCTTCTACATCTATTTCATTTTGTCCTATCTTAGAGTGAAATTGATGTACAGTTGACCCTTGAACAATAGGAGGGTTAGGGGTGCCAACCCTCTGCACAGTTGAAAGTTTGTGTGAGGCTTATAGTCAACCCTCCATACCCCTGGTTCCTCAGTACCTGAGGTTCCTCCATACTTATGGTTCCTCTGCATCCACAGATTCAACCAAGCATGGATTGTGCAGTACTCTAGCGTTTACTACTGAAAAAAATCTAGCATATAAGTGGACCCATGCTGTTCGAGTCAACTGTATTAAAATCTTCTTTTACTTTGCTGTGCCATTTTAAGACTGCAATGTTATAAATTAAAATGAAAGATCTATGCTTTTCAGAAAAACTTGCATGCTCATATGTTAAGAAATTTCATGGTGTGATCAACCTTACCCCTTAAGTCTTTATGAGACATTTCCCTGAAATTTATACTCTAATATTCGACTCCCTTGCCATGCTTTTTTAGACCATCTTACTGTTCTATTTTTTATTCCTGCCCCTTGGATCAACTTTCCTTGTCCAGCAAATTCCAATTCATCTATCTAAGCTGCTTCTTCTTCCTCCACTTTTTCTCTTCAGTGAAGTCTTCCCAATCCACTCAGGAAGCTAATAAGTCCTTCCCCTGCAGGTTGCTAAAAGCATGATTTAAGCATTTATCATTATGGAATGATGTAATGATTTTATTTCCCCTATTCTTCTATTGTCTCCTTTACTTGGCAGTAAGCTCTTTGAGGGCAAGGAGATTGTCCTTTTTACTTTTATATCTAAAGAGTCTCGTACAGTGTGTGGCACATAGAAGATCCTCAATACATATTTGGTAGATGGTGATCCAGTTAACTCTAATAGCTGTGAATACTTTCTGAATGCCATACCCTTATCTCACTTATTTCTCACAACCACCCTGATTTCTTATATATAGCAAAGTACCCTTTCGACAATGATTCTACTTGCTGTACGTACCCTTGTACGCTTCTACTATATACATTATCATGTTGGACTGCCATTATTTTCCTATATATCTGGTTCTCTACTAGATAATAGGCTCTTTTCTGAGGGGAAAGTTACAACAGGCTGGTATAGAGCAATTGCTAGAAATTGTTTGTTGGATGCGTGAATAAATGAGTAAATAAATGAGATTGGTACCATTGCCAAGAAAACACTCTGGTTGCTATTATTAGTATTTAATATAATATTATATTTAGGGGTGAACATAATGAATGTAATATTTATTATACATAATTATCATACTTAAATCATTGTTAAATTAGTAACCAGAGTGTTTTGGGTACATATATTTTAATAGAAAAGGCAGTTCTAAAGTAATAAAGACATAACATATTAATAAATGACTATGTTTCTTGATCACAAAGCCAATGATTTCACCAACACATACTTTGGAAGAAAAAAATCTAGACAGAAAAATAGCTACCTCTTCTGAACAATGAGACTATATTAATGAATGGTATATATGACACACATAAGTCCTTCTAGTTCTAAAGGATTGTGATGTAACATTCCAGTTCATACAATCATTGTTTTCCTTTCAAGGAATACTTTCAAGCCATCGAATTACACTGTCTTCTTAGTTGATGTATAATCAGTTAGAATTTTTGGACAAATTTTTTTTTTAAATGTTGGGATTATTATATGTGAACAATAGCAAGAGATACTCCACTTGGCCCAAGGAGGTCATTTATAAAGTGTTGATAAAGAAAATGAATCAATTTCTATACAAAATAGAGTGCCACCTATTGAAAATAGAGCTATAGGTAGGTTTTCTACCTTAAATTATAGGCTCTGAAACCTTAACATTTGATAATTACAAAACAAGCTTTTCAATAAAATTATCTGTGATTTCCCATTGCCCTTTACTCCCAAACTTTCTAAAAAGTCATTTTCATTTTTCTAAAGCTTTTAAATCACTCAACTTAGATCAATGGAGCTGAATCAAGTTGAGATGCCTAATAATAGTCTTAATTTTATGACATATCTTACTGACTCTTTATCCTTCTGGAGGAAAAGATTTCTTATCCCTTCCCCCTCATACACACACAGAGAAAAGCCCATGAATAAATTAAAGAAACACACTGAGCCACATATTCTTATGGATTATCTAGACTTCTAATTATTTCCAAGTAAAATTCAGAGAGCTGACTTAAGTCAACAGATGGTTTAGGGCTTGTTTAAAGAAGAAATTATTTCACTCCATATGTAAGCTTGTGAGACATGCAATCAACTGCTGCACTTTTGCACATAATTTCTAGTCCATTTTAAGAAAATGCATCCAGAGGATATTCAATAGAGAACCAGTAGCTTTAGAGTTTCTTCCCCTTTTAGAGTAGCCAAGACCCCATTAGCTTATCTTGCTGGTCCTTAATAAACTGGTTTGAAGCTGCTGCTATTTTGATGTTATTTTCATCTCAAATTCATTTAATTAATTCTGTTGATGATGATTTTAAGCATTTTAATTAGCTATACTTGCACTTCTGGACTACTGAAGCTAAAAACAATACTGTATATCCGTCTAAGAATTAAAGTAATCATTTATGCGAAGTTCTTCTGAGACAATTATTTCATATGGGTTGACAATACTTCTTAGAGTGGCAACCAGGAAGGCTGATGTGCTTTATTCCTCTAGTTCTACTCTTCTTTATGGCCGACCCATCTACAGTGAATTCACCAATTCCACTGGCTTTCCTCTGAGTGTAATGACTTTCCTTGTACTGTGTTAAAAATATATCCCCACAAATCAAGAAGAAGCAGATTCAGACTAAGTGGCTGAGAAGATTTACATTCTATTGCTAACCCAGTTATTACTCTGCTGAAAACCCCATAGCATCAATATAATGAATCCCTCAACTTCTGCAGCAAGCACAATTTTTACTCCCAACCTCACTGGCTCCCAACTTTCTGCTTGACCTTTTACAATCTGTGTGTGGCAGAACTTCATTACAACATTTTAATGATGCACAAATGGCACACAACACCAAGGTCACAGAAGATCCCAAGTGAAAACTTTTCAAACACAACTAGAATAGATATTGAGACCTCATTTAAGAGGCAGAATAACCTTATGGAGAAATCATACCTTAGGATTCAGTGTGTTCCCCCAAGGGCTGGTAATGCAAAATATTGACAAGGTGGTAAGTTGAATAACTATCCTCAACAAATGTTTTTTAAGAGGAAAAGAATCTGATTTCACAAGCTATAAATGGCTAAGAGATCCTAAATGGCTCTTCCGGTGTCCCATCTCAGTGCTAGAAGGATAATAGCTTTAGAATTCCAAGCCAGACAGGTTTCATTATATAATTCACAACGTTGATGTAAGCTCAAGAAGCCAACACTCTTATATATTTTTTCTTATCAGCATGAGCCGGCAAAAGGCACCTCAAACTCCCATTGTAAAGTAAGTTAAGAATGTGAAAAGCACAAAATTACAGCACGGCTCTTCTCATCGTTTATTGACTGAAAGTGGAGGAATCTTGAATGCGTAGGAAGAAGCAAGTTGAATTGTAGGGCAGGATGGGATATGGCAAGAAAGAGGAAGGGAGAGTTTGATTCTGATCAGCAATCTCCTTCAAGAAAAACGAATATCTGCCTGGGGAGGGAGAGAGTAAAGATAAGGAGCCTAAAGGAAATGTTTGGTTCCACTTGCTTTAAACCTTACTGCTCAAGGAGAGTAAAGGCGAACACACGTTCTGGTTCTTTTTGCAGTTTTAAATCAGTTCCAGGGTCGTTCCCATTTTCTCTTTTCCTGCCCTTCCTCTCTTTCCTCTTTCTCTATTTTCACATCAACTCAAAAAGTCCAAGTTATGCATGGCTGAAGTTGTGTGATCTGCTAACATATAAGATGGGGTAGCCTGTTCAGGTTTAGCTGGAAAAGGGAAAACATTCCAATTCACTGCTTCCCCTACCATATTCATCCCCCAACTCAACTTTTTTTATTATAGAGTACATACTGAATGCCATGTGAAAACACAAATGAAAAATAAAAATGATCCTGAATTGAGGCTTCTAGTCCAACATTGGTGGTACCATGATGATTACTCTCAATGCCCTTAGGAAAGCTAAGTAACTTCTTTGGGTGCCTCTCCTCCAACCCACACACTCACCAGCAGTTTTAAAGGGGACAAAGATGAGAATTCAGAAGCCACATAAATTATTTCTAAATCCATGAGGGCCTTGAGCCCTTAGATGCAGTGTATACAACAATGTGAGTTATATATCATACAGCCAGCTTCAAATCTCCAGCTTAGACACGACAGCCATGCAAATTCGGCACAATTACTTAACTTCTCCGTGCCTCAGTTTCTTCCCGTCAGTTAGTGATAACATCTAACTTGAGTGGTTATTAAAAGAATTAGAAATAAGAATCCAAATAGAGTGGCATATGACTTGATTCAAATATTGCCAGAAGTCATAGATGTTCATTTTCACCAGCCAGAGTCTCAAGATTTAAAAATGGCTATTAGCTTAAAGAACATGTACTGCTTTCCCAAGGTTTTTGCAGAAAAGGCCATCTGATTTGGTTTAGCACGCTATTTAATAGGAGGTGAAACTGGGAGTAGAGGCTGATGCATATTATATCCTATTCACAAATTTGATTACTAAAGTTCCCCCACACTCCCCTAAAACCCCTTCATTTATAGTATCTTTGTCCTTAAGCCATCTTATCCCATTGGCACTGAAAATACTGTTATATGGAATTCCAACATAGTATCTTTTCCATGCAAATTTGCCTTGGAGGACATGCTAACCCATGGCTTTATTTCATAGTCTAAGTCAATGCTGGGCACAAAGTGATCCCTTTACTAGATTAACTGCCTAGGCTTGCCCAGGAAGAAATACTAGATTGCACCATTTACCCTGTCAGGCTCTCTGCCATAGGCTTCAGGGCGCAAGCAGTCTGATGGCTGGCAGCTTTGGTAGTGAGCACAGATGGAGAATAATTGAGGTGCCCTAGTTAGCACCAGGCACATTGTGGAAGCTCAGAAAAGTATTAAACAGCAATGGGAAACTGTTCATATTCTCTTTACATACAGCTGTTATACACATTTGTGAATATATCTGTAGATCAGATTACTCACATTTCATCCTCAATCCTGCAGGGTTGAATGTGAAAGACCTGGCATTTGCTTAAGAGTTCTCAATATCTTGCCCAAGGATATGCTGAACTTTTGGCAACAGAAATTATCTATAGGCAAGGAGGTATTGACAAATTCAGTGCTTTAGATATTTCTGCATAGAAATGTGCTGCTTTAAAATCTTAGAAAAATGGTATGGATTATTATTTTTTCACAATAACCGTACAATGCATATATCTACTTCCAAACTATCCTTACACTTTCTGGCAGAGGTAGGTCAGAAAAAATTAATGATAGGAGATTAATATTTTTATTAATATTTAAAATATATATGCAAGTTGATTTATAATGCAAATTCCTCAAGTAGTTTTTGATTGGTATTCATCTATTTATTTATGAATTCTTCAACAAATATATATGAGTATTTACCTATTGTGTTTCAGGCAATTTCATGGGCCCTGGGAAACGGCAAGAAAGAAGCAAGATGAAATACATAAATCTCTTTATTAGTGCTACAACATGGCACTCCTAATGCTCTTCTCCAAAATCTGTAAAAGTAAGATTCATCTGCAGTGGAATGGGAAGTGTGTCCAACTCATGTGCTTTTTATCTAGTTTAACTGAAACAGGTACTCTCCAGTATAAATGCTTTACTTTGCCATAAAATTTCATTACAGAATGTGTCAAAATGATGTACAAGCAAAGGGAGTTAAAGAAGTTAAATTTTCATAATTCTAAAAGTCAACTGTGAAAATAAAAACTGCCTCTCTGCCTAATTCCCCATGCACAGACTGCTTTTACATGAATAATGATATAAAAGGCTCTGAGCTCATTCACTTGACAAAGGAGGCATAAAAAATTCTGGTAAATATATTCTTACCTGCCTTGTTACCATTTGCCATGTGTATTGTTACTGCATTCTACAGTCACTTCACTGCAAATGCAAAGAAATCATCTTAACTACAACTCTCTCTTCCCTCAAAATCACAATCAATGCCATGGGATAATACCAAGCCAAATATTTTACTCTATCTCTGACTACACAAGGACTTCTCTTCAGCATCTATCTCCTTTCTATTGTAAAAGAGGTAGGAGGTCTTAGCAAATTACAGGAAATGATTTAACCCCACCCCCCAGCAGAGCTAATTTTGTAATTATACCCAGGGAATTCAACAATTCTCTTGACTGAAGATGATTCTCCTCTATATTGGAAGGTCATCCTTTTTGACTGAGCTTTGCAATGGATACAGATGGACAGTTGAAGGGGAAAAGAAAAGGGACCCCCACTTAGCAAGTTAGACGACCAGAATCAACTCTGGAGGATCAATGGATGACAGATGTGGCAGCCAGACTGCCCTCCCATGGACACGACCACTGCAGGATCAAAGTTACTTTCAGCCAGAGCTGGCTACTGGTGGCACGAATGACATATAAGGAGGATGAGAAAACTTTATGGAAGGGCATTCCTCAAACCCAGTTGCCGAGCAACTCATTTTTATGTCCTGTGTCTTGGTGGGAGGTTTCATATACATGTCAAATTATCCTTTCACCTTTCTGCCTGGCCACCTACAGACCTGGGGCTAGACTGTTAGAATGAGACATCCAGGAGTCCCTGCTGGCAAATTAAGGTTCATCAGCATCTCCACCGGGGCTGGCTTCTTTTTCTGCTAAGCGCTGCATCATTAACACATGTCTTATTACCAGGAAGTTTCCTCTCCCCCCACAAAAACAGTGCCCTGACACATCAACGCCTCTAAATTTTGTTGTGATAAAAAACACCTAAGTTATGACTTACTTCTCTCCTCCTCTAATTACAGTTTAAGGCCAATTTAAAGCCAATTAAGTTCTTGGTTTTCTTCCCCCCAGTCTGCCATTAATAGGCCCTAAATTACAAGAATATAAGAAGCTGTGGAACATCAATCTACAGTCACAATACTTTCAGCAGAGTTGTCATGAAATTATAGAAGGATAAGGAAATGATTAGATGTAATTAAGCGGGAGGAAAATAGGACCGAACTCAAACTGTCAATCAGCAAGTAATTAATCTTAATGTAGAAAAATGAAAAAAAAATATAAGTGGCTTAAAAGTCATATTATAAAAACTGTATTTCCCAAGGGAATGAAAGCATCCAAAGATGAATTAGAAGTCCTTTACTATTAATTTGATCAAGTTCATATTTACCATAATAAATGACAAGGCTTCTCAATTTATTAAAATGCCTGAAAGGAGAATGGTTTTCTTAAATCTGAAATATAGCACTTGAGCTTATTAGCAAATGACATAGAGAAATTTAATGTTTTATTAAATGGTTCATTACAGGAAAATAGAAACAGAAATGGCCATTTATCTTCAACGAGTAACTATAAAAATCCCATTATATACACTGGTCTTACAGAACTTCTGTGGTGAGAACTTTGAATTCTCCTTTGTACTGAAAGTAAAACCTGCTCCAATGAAAGATTTAAGGTTTACTCACCTTTCAAGAAAATTATAACACTGAGTTAGTAAGAAAAAGCTCAAGTAGACTGTTTAAATGACATCTGAATGATAATAATTCTGTATTACATATAATTCAATAAAGAGAAAAAAATTATTCTCAGAAGGGAAAGATTACAAAAGATCTTCCAGTCCATCTTTCTTCCCATCCATGTGAATTGCTTTCAGAACCTCCAAAACCTGACTCTAAAAAAGAGAGAAAGAGAAACTATTCTACTCTTAGTAAGAAAACGCATTTGAAAGAGAATGAAGCATGAAGTAAGGGGGAAAAGCAACATAAGGAATTACCCAATACACTTATTATATAACTGCAAATTATCTAAAAGTATTTCTGGAAAAATAGGCTATAAGATATCACGGTTAAGAGCTTGATTTCTGGGGACAGATCTTTGCTCAAATTCCCTAGTGCAAATTCCTTAACCCCTTTAAGTTCCTCATCTTTGAAAAGGGGATAATAATAGTATCTTCCTCATTGAGTTGTCAGGATTAAACAGTAGAAGTAACACATGCAAAGCCCTGAGCACAAAATTTGCTCTGCATACTGGAATACTGAATACTGGAAAAAAACAATGTAGACTTAGATTCTGCTGGAATAGATAAAATTGGCTGTAACATACTTCTGAGAGGCAAACAGAACTAATTCAATGTCCAGTTGAATTGGATAGACATACCTGACATTAAGAATGTTGTAAATTCATTTATAATAAGATCAAGGAAGAAGTAGTCAGGCATGTATTGGGGTAACATTTAGGGAGTGCTTACCACTGTTTGCAATGATATGCAAACAATGCTTATGATAGCATTGTTTTATCTGTTTACAGGTCAAATCATTTAATTCTCACCCAAAATTTTGAGATAGATTCCACTGCTGCCTGTCTGGATATTCCATTAGCTATTTGAGAATGGGGTTTATGTTTTAAGAGGAGGACCAAACATAGTACATGACATTCAGTTACTTAGGAGCTATGGACCGAAACCATGAATGAATCTTTCCGAAATGCCCAAAATCTTTAATGATTTCACACATCCCACAAGGTAAGTCCAAGTCCAAGGTAAGTCTCTCTCTCCAGATTTCTCTCCAGCTTTATCTGAAAAAGGCCCAGCATTCTAGCCCTATAAAACAAGTCACGATTTCTTGATAAGTTCACGAATTCATGATCAATACCTCTTTTTTTTTTTTTTTGCCCTGGCCTTTCTGCAGCCTAAAATATGTTGCCCCTTCCTATGCCTGCCAACTTCCTGTTCTTTCCAGGGCTAGTTCAAATACAGTTTCTTCAGTGAAATCTTCTCCAGTTCCTTCAACCAGAATTAACATCTCCCTATTCTGTGTTGCCGGTGCCACTTAATGTGCTTTGGTTCATTTAGTGATTCATTCATTCAGTAATTAAATATTAAATGTCAGTGTTGAGCACCAGGCACTTTTAGGCACTGGAGAGAAAAGACAGACCTTTCCTTTAAGGTATTCATACTCAGAAAAGTAAACCCTTATGCTTGAATGCAGGTAATGAGTACTGTGATATATGCAGAGGGTAAGCACAGTAATGGGGCTTTGAGTCACAGTCTTGGAAGGCTTTCTGTAGGAGGTGACTTGAGGTGCTGGCTACTGGTGGCAAATCATTTAATTCTCACCCAAAATTTTGAGATAGGTTCCACTGCTGCCTGTCTGGATATTCCATTAGCTATTTGAGAATGGGGTTTATGTTTTAAGTACTCTGACAGGCAAGTCAGGGGTTAGTTGGGAGAAGAAGTCAGGGTCATTCCAGGAAGGAGAAACCACAAGTGGAATGGCAGAGGGTGCCACGTGGTTTGCAAACTGCAAGTAATTTAAAAGAGTGTTATTTAAAACTGTGATCCCCCAACTCGATGGCAGACTGTCCAAAAGAGTTAAGTTCAGAATTTGGGAGTAAGTGTGCAGAAACTTTCGTGGAAGTTTGATCCTGCTGTGACATCAAGCATCAATGGACTCATCATTGCCTTGAATATGGTATAAAACAATTCTCATTGTTGAACAAATGATTCACATGTGGCATAAACAGCGTCCTAGTCACATGCAGTAGGACCATGTATGCGTCCAATGTGAATTAGAAATAAACAAACAAAAGTAATCAGTCCTTCAACCCAGTTTGAGAAGCACCGATTTGGAACACCTGAAGCACTGTCAGAGGAGATGGCAAGAAACTAAGAAAGAGAAGAAGTGAAGGGTCAGATCATGAAGGGTTATGGACTAATATAACAAGTTTTATTATAGAACTCATTTAATTCGTCCTCTCAAGGTTATAAACTCTTTGTCAATGATTTTATTTTAGACATCTTTGTATTCCTCACAGCTGCTCAGTTCTGCACTGTCAAATAATTTTTGAGTACAATTATGTGTTTGTGTGTGTGGTTTTCTCCATAGAAAGAGTCTAGTTGGTCTCCATGTAGTAATTGAGCTTTCTTGATGTGTTAGTGCAACCTCTTTGCTGTTTGAAAGCACTGACTTAGGTTTACCAATCTGTCAATTTTCCATTTTGTTTAGTTACTCAGAGCTCCAAGTGAGGCGCTGGGAATAGAGCCATGAATTAGACCCAGTCCCAGCTGTCTAGTTGCTCATAACTCAGTGGAAACACTTGAAAGAGTCATATCTGTTGTTCACAATGGAACAATATTTTGAACAAATTATGCATATTTCCTATTCTGAAGATTTTTAATAATAGTGAAGGAAGGCAACAATTTTAAAGTAATCAATTTTAGGTAACGTTGTGAATTTTCTTCTCTATTAATTAGACACCCCAGGAGAAGGTAGCAAAATGAAATGAAGGAGGAATTGAAGAGTAGCAACTGGGAAAGAAGGACAAGGATTAGGGAATTAGAAAATGAGAGAGGATGCTCTGGGGAAAAAGAAAGAAGGGTAAGGAAGGGCCAAAGCCAAAAGGGAAACAACTGTTAACTGTTAGTACCTGGAGTCAACGAGCGTTTAGCCTCAGCCACTCCCTACTGTTCCTTTTCCAGACACTAATCCATCAAAACGACAACTTCAAGAGTATACAAAACAGAGGTTTACTTGGAATGATTTCAAACGAATAGAAGTTCAGTAAAACCAACTGAAAAAAGTACAGTAAATTAAATATGATGTCAAAACTGTATATAGATCTGTGCGGGAAGGCGGCGGAAGAGTAAGACGCGGAGATCACCTTTCTCCCCACAGATACACCAGAAATACATCTACACGCGGAACAACTCCTACAGAACACCTACTGAACGCTGGCAGAAGACCTCACACCTCCCAAAAGGCAAGAAACACCCCATGTACCTGGGGAGGGCAAAAGAAAAAATAAACAGAGACAAAACGATAGGGACGGGACCTGCACCAGTGGGAGGGAGCTGTGAAGGAGGAAAGGGTCCCACACACTAGAAGCCCCTTCGCGGGCGGAGACTGCGGGTGGCGGAGGGGGGGAGCTTCAGAGCCGCGGAGGAGAGCACAGCAACAGGGGCGCGGGGGGCAAAGCGGAGAGATTCCCGCACAGAGGATCGGTGCCGACCGGCACTCACCAGTCCGAGAGGCTTGTCTGCTCCCCCGCCGGGGCGGGCGGGGCTGGGAGCTGAGGCTCGGGCTTCCGGCGGAGCGCAGGGAGAGGACTGGGGTTGGCGGCGTGCACACAGCCTGCAAGGGGGTTAGTGCGCAATGGTTGGCCGGGAGGGAGTCCTGGGAAAAGTCTGGAGCTGCAGAAGAGGCAAGAGACTTTTTCTTACCTCTTAGTTTCCTGGTGCGCGAGGAGAGGGGATTAAGAGCGCTGCTTAAAGGAGCTCCAGACACGGGCGCGAGCCGCGGCTAAAAGCGCGGACCCCAAAGACGGGAATGAGACGCTCAGGCTGCTGCTGCCGCCACCAAGAAGCCTGTGTGCGAGCACAGGTCACTATCCACAACCCCCTTCCGGGGAGCTTGTGCAGCCCGCCACCGCCAGCGTCCCATGATCCAGGGACAACTCCCGCAGGAGAACGCACGGCGCGCCTCACGTTGTTGCAACGTCATGCCGGCCTCTGCTGCCGCAGGCCCGCCCCGCACTCCGTGCCCCTCCCTCCCCGCCGCCTGAGTGAGCCAGAGCCCTCGAATCAGCGGCTCCTTTAACCCTGTCCTGTCTGAGCGAAGAACAGACGCCCTCTGGCGACCTACACGCAGAGGCGGGGCCAAACCCAAAGCTGAACCCCAGGGAGCTGTGAGAACAAAGAAGAGAAAGGGAAATCTCTCCCAGCAGCCTCAGGAGCAGCGGATTAAAGCTCCACAATCAACTTGATGTACCCTGCATCTGTGGAATACCTGAATAGACAGCCAATCATCCCAAATTGAGGAGGTGGACTTTGAGAGCAACATTTATGATTTTTTCCCCTTTTCCTCTTTTTGTGAGTGTGTATGTGTATGCTTCTGTGTGAGATTTTGTCTGTATAGCTTTGCTTCCCCCATTTGTCCTAGGGTTCTATCCGTCCGTTTATTTTATTTTATCTCTTAATAATTATTTTTTATTTTAATAACTTTATTATATTTTATCTTACTTTATTTTACTTTATCTTCTTTCTTTTCTTCCTTCCTTCCCTCCTACCTTCCTCCCTCCCTCCCTCCCTCCTTTCTTTCTTTCTTTCTTTCTTTCTACTTCTACTAATTCTTTCCTTCTACTTTTTCTCCCTTTTATTCTGAACCATGTGGATAAAAGGCTCTTGGTGTTGCAGCCAGGAGTCACTGCTGTGCCTCTGAGGTGGGAGAGCCAACTTCAGGACACTGGTCCACAAGAGACCTCCCAGCTCCACATAATATCAAATGGCGAAAATCTCCCAGAGATCTCCATCTCAACACCAGCACCCAGCTTCACTCAACGACCAGCAAGCTACAGTGCTGGACACCCTATGCCAAACAACTAGCAAGACAGGAACACAACCCCACCCATTAGCAGAGAGGCTGCCTAAAATCATAATAAGTCCACAGACACCCCAAAACACACCACCAGACGTGGACCTGCCCACCAGAAAGACAAGATCCAGCCTCATCCACCAGAACACAGGCACTAGTCCCCTCCACCAGGACGCCTACACAACCCACTGAAACCTTAGCCACTGGGGACAGACACCAAAAACAATGGGAACTACGAACCTGCAGCTTGCAAAAAGGAGACCCCAAACACAGTAAGATAAGCAAAATGAGAAGACAGAAAAACACACAGCAGATGAAGGAGCAAGATGAAAACCCACCAGACCTAACAAATCAAGAGGAAATAGGCAGTCTACCTGAAAAAGAATTCAGAATAATGATAGTAAGGATGATCCAAAATCTTGGAAATAGAATGGACAAAATGCAAGAAACAGTTAACAAGGACAAAGAAGAAATAAAGATGAAACAAGCAACGATGAACAACTCAATAAATGAAATTAAAAATACTCTAGATGGGATCAATAGCAGAATAACTGAGGCAGAAGAACGGATAAGTGACCTGAAATATAAAATAGTGGAAATAACTACTGCAGAGCAGAATAAAAAAAAAAGAATGAAAAGAACTGAGGACAGTCTCAGAGACCTCTGGGACGACATTAAACGCACGAACATTCGAATTATAGGGGTTCCAGAAGAAGAAGAAGAGAAAAAGAAACGGACTGAGAAAATATTTGGAGAGATTATAGTTGAAAACTTCCCTAATATGGGAAAGGAAATAGTTAATCAAGTCCAGGAAGCACAGAGAGTCCCATACAGGATAAATCCAAGGATAAATATGCCAAGACACATATTAATCAAACTGTCAAAAATTAAATACAAAGAAAACATATTAAAAGCAGCAAGGGAAAAACAACACATAACACACAAGGGAATCCCCATAAGGTTAACAGCTGATCTTTCTGCAGAAACTCTGCAAGCCAGAAGGGACTGGCAGGACATACTTAAAGTGATGAAGGAGAAAAACCTGCAACCAAGATTACTCTACCCAGCAAGGATCTCATTCAGATTTGATAGAGAAATTAAAACCTTTAAGGACAAGCAAAAGATGAGAGAGTTCAGCACCACCAAACCAGCTCTACAACAACTGCTAAAGGAACTTCTCTAGGCAAGAAACACAAAAGAAGGAAAAGACCTACAATAACGAGCCCAAAACAATTAAGAAAATGGGAATAGGAACATACATGTCGATAATTACCTTAAATGTAAATGGACTAAATGCTCCCACCAAAAGACACAGAATGGCTGAATGGATGCAAAAACAAGACCCATATATTTGCTGTCTACAAGAGACCCACTTCAGACCTAGAGACACATACAGACTGAAAGTAAGGGGATGGAAAAAGATATTTCACGCAAATGGAAACCAAAAGAAAGCTGGAGTAGCAATTCTCATATCAGACAAAATAGACTTTAAAATAAAGACTATTAGAAGAGACAAAGAAGGACATTACATAATGATCAAGGGATCGATCCAAGAAGAAGATATAACAATTGTAAATATTTATGCACCCAACATAGGAGCACCTCAATACATAAGGCAAATACTAACAGCCATAAAAGGGGAAATCAACAGTAACACATTCATAGTAGGGGACTTTAACACCCCACTTTCACCAATGGACAGATCATCCAAAATGAAAATAAATAAGGAAACACAAGCTCTAAATGATACATTAAACAAGATGGACTTAATTGATATTTATAGGACATTCCATCCAAAAACAACGGAATAACCATTTTTCTCAAGTGCTCATGGAACATTCTCCAGGATAGATCATATCTTGGGTCACAAATCAAGCCTTGGTAAATTTAAGAAAATTGAAATTCTATCAAGTACCTTTTCTGACCACAACGCCATGAGGCTAGATATCAATTACAGGAAAAGATCTGTAAAAAATACAAACACATGGAGGCTAAACAATACACTACTTAATAACGAAGTGATCACTGAAGAAATCAAAGAGGAAATAAAAAAAGTACCTAGAAACAAATGACAATGGAGATATGACAACCCAAAATCTATGGGATGCAGCAAAAGCAGTTCTAAGAGGGAAGTTTATAGCAATACAATCCTACCTTAAGAAACAGGAAACTTCTCGAATAAACAACCTAACCTTGCACCTAAAGCAACTAGAGAAAGAAGAACAAAAAACCCCCAAAGTTAGCAGAAGGAAAGAAATCATAAAAATCAGATCAGAAATAAATGAAAAAGAAATGAAGGAAACGATAGCAAAGATCAATAAAACTAAAAGCTGGTTCTTTGAGAAGATAAAGAAAATAGATAAACCATTAGCCAGACTCCTCAAGAAAAAAAAGAGAGAACACTCAAAGAAAAAAAAGGAGAACACTCAAATCAACAGAATTAGAAATGAAAAAGGAGAAGTAACAACTGACAGTGCAGAAATACAAAAGACATGAGAGATTACTACAAGCAACTCTATGCCAATAAAATGGACAACCTGGAAGAAATGAACAAATTCTTAGAAAGGCACAACCTTCCAAGACCAAATCAGGAAGAAACAGAAAATATGAACAGACCAAATCACAAGCACTGAAATTGAAACTGTGATTAAAAATCTTCCAACAAACAAAAGCCCAGGACCAGATGGCTTCACAGGCGAATTCTATCAAACATTTAGAGAAGAGCTAACACCTATCCTTCTCAAACTCTTCCAAAATATAGCAGAGGGAGGAACACTCCCAAACTCATTCTACGAGGCCACTGTCACCCTGATACCAAAACCAGACAAGGATGTCACAAAGAAAGAAAACTACAGGCCAATATCACTGATGAACATAGATGCAAAAATCCTCAACAAAATACTAGCAAACAGAATCCAGCAGCACATTAAACGGATCATACACCATGATCACATGGGGTTTATTCCAGGAATGCAAGGATTCTTCAATATACGCAAATCAATCAATGTGATATACCATATTAACAAATTGAAGGAGAAAAACCATATGATCATCTCAATAGCTGCAGAAAAAGCTTTCGACAAAATTCAACACCCATTTATGATAAAAACCCTGCAGAAAGTAGGCATAGAGGGAACTTTCCTCAACATAATAAAGACCGTATATGACAAACCCACAGCCAACATCATCCTCAATGGTGAAAAACTGAAAGCATTTTCACTAAGATCAGGAAGAAGACAAGGTTGCCCACTCTCACCACTCTTCTTCAACATAGTTTTGGAAGTTTTAGGCACAGCAATCAAAGAAGAAAAGGAAAAAAAAGGAATTCAAATTGGAAAAGAAGAAGTAAAGCTGTCACTGTTTGCAGATGACATGATACTATACATAGAGAATCCTAAAGATGCTACCAGAAAACTACTAGAGCTAATCAATGAATTTGGTAAAGTAGCAGGATACAAAATTAATGCACAGAAATCTCTGGCATTCCTATACACTGATAATGAAAAATCTGAAAGTGAAATCAAGAAAACACTCCCATTTACCACTGCAACAAAAAGAATAAAGTATCTAGGAATAAACCTACCTAAGGAGACAAAAGACCTGTATGCAGAAAATTATAAGACACTGATGAAAGAAATTAAAGATGATACAAATAGATGGAGAGATATACCATGTTCTTGGATTGGAAGAATCAGCATTGTGAAAATGACTCTACTACGCAAAGCAATCTACAGATTCAATGCAATCCCTATCAAACTACCACTGGTATGTTTCACAGAACTAGAACAAAAAATTTCACAATTTGTATGGAAACACAAAAGTCCCCGAATAGCCAAAGCAATCTTGAGAATGAAAAACGGAGTTGGAGGAATCAGGCTCCCTGACTTCAGACTATACTTCAAAGCTACAGTAATCAAGACAGTATGGTACTGGCACAAAAACAGAAAGATAGATCAATGGAACAGGATAGGAAGCCCAGAGGTAAACCCACGCACATATGGTCACCTTATCTTTGATAAAGGAGGCAGGAATGTACAGTGGAGAAAGGACAGCCTCTTCAATAAGTGGTGCTGGGAAAACTGGACAGGTACGTGTAAAAGTATGAGATTAGATCACTCTCTAACACCATACACAAAAATAAGCTCAGAATGGATTAAAGACCTAAATGTAAGGCCAGAAACTATCAAACTTTTAGAGGAAAACATAGGCAGGACATTCTATGACATAAATCACAGCAAGATCCTTTTTGACCCACCTCCTAGAGCAATGGAAATAAAAACAAAAATAAACAAATGGGACCTAATGAAACTTCAAAGCTTTTGCACAGCAAAGGAAACCATAAACAAGACCAAAAGACAACCCTCAGAATGGGAGAAAATATTTGCACATGAAGCAACTGACAAAGGATTAATCTCCAATATTTATAAGCAGCTAATGCAGCTTAATAACAAAAAATCAAAAAACCCAATCCAAAAATGGGCAGAAGACCTAAATAGACATTTCTCCACAGAAGATATACAGACTGCCAACAAACACATGAAAGAATGCTCAACATCACTAATCATTAGAGAAATGCAAATCAAAACTACAATGAGATATCATCTCATACCAGCCAGAATGGCCATCATCAAAAAATCTAGAAACAATAAATGCTGGAGATGGTGTGGAGAAAAGGGAACCCTCTTGCACTGTTGGTGGGAATGTAAATTGATACAGCCACTGTGCAGAATAGTACGGGGGTTCCTTAAAAAACTACAAATAGAACTACCATATGACCCAGCAATCCCACTACTGGGCATATACCCTTGGAAAACCATAATTCAAAAAGAGTCATGTACCAAAATGTTCATTGCAGCTCTATTTACAATAGCCCAGAGATGGAAACAACCTAAGTGTCCATCATAGGATGAATGGATAAAGAAGATGTGGCACATATATACAATGGAATATTACTCAGCCATAAAAAGAAACGAAATTGAGCTATTTGTAATGAGGTGGATAGACCTAGAGTCTGTCATACAGAGTGAAGTAAGTCAGAAAGAGACAAATACCGTATGCTAACACATATATATGGAATTTAAGGTAAAAAATGTCATGAAGAACCTAGGGGTAAGGAATAAAGACACAGACCTACTAAAGAATGGACTTGCGGATATGGGGAGGGGGAAGAGTAAGCTGTGACAAAGCGAGAGAGAGGCATGGACATACATACACCACCAAACGTAGGGTAGATAGCTAGTGGGAAGCAGCCGCATAGCACAGAGAGATCAGCTTGGTGCTTTGTGATCACCTGGAGGGGTGGGATAGGGAGGGTGGGAGGGAGGGAGATGCAAGAGGAAAGAGATATGGGAACACATGTATATATATAACTGATTCATTTTGTTGTAAAGCAGAAACTAACACACCATTGTAAAGCAATTATACTCCAATAAAAATGTAAAAAAAAAAGAATCATCTGTGAAGGGCTGTTCTTTTTACCAACTCACATGCTGTGTCATATATATGTCTTTCCTTTCTTTCTTTTTCTTTCTCTAGAACTTTTCTACATTGCAAACTGAAGCTTTGTATCTGTTAAACAACTAACTAACCATTTCCTCCTTCCCTCAGTCCCTGGAAACCACAATTCTATGTTGTTTCTTTAAGTGTGACTACTTTAGATAGAAATTTATTTTGTTTTGTTTAATGTATACATGAATTGCTAGCTTCAAAGCTATTGAACACTTTCTTAACAGCTTTGTTGGAATGCTATTATACTATTAATTATTTGATGCTTTTTTTTCCTATGGTAAATAGCTAAGCACATTGTGCAATATTAATGGCAAAGCATTATAGACATACAACATCAGGTTATGACAATTTGATCTCTATTAAAAACATTTATAGCGTAAAAAAAAACAAAAAACTGTATATAAATATAGAGTTCATTTCAAATGGTGCATTTATAGTTAGTAAAACTGTGTTTGTAAGACTACTAGATGCATCGATTTTAAAAATATAACAATGGGGGCTTCCCTGGTGGCGCAGTGGTTGAGAGTCCGCCTGCTGATGCAGGGGACACGGGTTCGTGCCCCGGTCCGGGAAGATCCCACGTGCCGCGGATCGGCTGGGCCCGTGAGCCATGGCTGCTGAGCCTGCGCGTCCAGAGCCTGTGCTCCGCAGCGGGAGAGGCCGCAACGGTGAGAGGCCCGCGTACCACAAAAAAAAAAAAAAAAAAAAAAAAATATATATATATATATATATATACACACACACATATATATATATAACAATGATCATTTGCTTCTTGCCTCAGAGTTTGCCAAATAATATCAACCTCATCATCATATTTAATTTCATAATGGCACTGAGACCTGAGTGGAACAAGGAATTCTACTCCTAAGTTTTTGATGAGCAGACTGAGACTCAGGGATAGTGAGGAATTGGCCCCTAATTGCATGATATTAAGTCTTGAAGGCAGGAGACTCACCCAAGTTGTTTTTTTCTTTTAAGGTCGACTTCAAGGCACTTTCTTCCACACTCCAGTATCCCGCTAAAAGATAATATTGCTCTGACAGAATGCAATAACTCTAAAAAGTCCTATACATGTGCTTTGGGACTAGTACAAGGATAGGTGTGGAGTACAAATAATCTCATTCTATAATGTTCCTCCCTGGATAAGGTAGTGATTAGTTAGTTGTAAAACATTATTGCCACATCTATTTTGTTAGAAGCATTTTTGATAGAGTATTGCTGCTACTTTCACAAAGCAGTTGGCACTGTAATGTAATAATCTCGACAGATTAAGCCAAATTGGGAATTCTCTAGAAATCTACTGGTTCCAAGTTTTGTTGTCAGATTTGCAGTACTGAAAATCTCACAGATCTCCGCCATTAGTGGCAGTGACACGGATGCTTAAACTGTACACCCTCTACAAGAAGCAACCAATTACCTCACCTTTCTCTTATTAATGACTAGTAAGATGAGAATTTAAATAAATGGTATAGTAAAATATTAGCCTCCAGGCTCACCATCATAAAAATTTGGTTTGTTCCATTTGATTTTTATTGCCATATTGAAATATACCTGTATATCACCCTATTTAATGCATTAAAATATATGCAATAATAAGAAATATGGCTATTCACCAAATGTATTCAAGTTAAAAAATAAGCAGGTCCCAATGAAATTTGCTTCATGGGTTTTAAGTGTTGATGCTTATTTATTACAAATTATGCATTCTCAAGTATATTCCTTGCTTAATTAAAAAAAATCTCATCAATTCTCTTGTTAACTCTTCAATGAAGTCTCCAGAGAAAATAATTAACATACTTATGAAGAAAAAGGAAAAATAAACACGCTATCAAAAGAGGCCAGAATTGTGTCTGAGTCTGTCTAACACATGCATTACAGACTGATGCACTGAGTAATTTTTCTCCTACCCGCCAGAATTGTGTCCGAGTCTGTCTAACACATGCATTACAGACTGATGCACTGAGTAATTTTTCTCCTACCCAATACATGCCTTCTCTTTGCCCCAGTTGAAATGAACCTCATTTTACATTTCCTACCCGACACATTCATAAAGTTCATAGAGGAAAGAATCCAGTGACATCTCAATATCAGTGTGAGGCTGCAAGTAAAAAAGAAATGAACATCTTACTGAAGAATTGCTTGGAGTTTGTGAGCCTTGAGTTCAGTGTTAAAACAGTTTATGCTACATGAATAACTAAATTTCTCCACGGAGGGGAAGGGGGTCTTTACTGGCCCTGGAAAGGCAGAGAAGCACGTCTAGAGCTATTACTGTCAAGCATATAAATCTACATCTCGTTTCAATACTACTGCATTGCGTTTTTATTCAGACAAACAGAAAATTAGATAGAGCGAAAGCATATGAAGCTCGTCTGTCTGCCAGGGATATACTTTTGACTTCTGGATGGGTGGGGAAAAGATTTTAATGACACAAAGCGTCATTTGACATTGTTTTTGAGGCTCTCACACAGGCTAATACCACTTACTTTCAAGCAGTAGCTCCTTTTATTAGTTTGATCCAGTTAGTTCTCCCCATAGTACTGAGTACTATAATTACCTTCTCCCCTCAGTTTTTGTGACATGCCCTGGTTTATAAGGTATTCTGTCTCATTCTCGTCCTTCAGTCCCTGAAGCATCCTCCAGGCATCCATGTAGAGTTGATTGCCATATATAAGGGTAAGAGAAACTCAGAGCCATTCCAAATTGATTGTAAGAAATCTGCCTTGCAGGCAGTTAGTTCTGCTACAGCAAAAGCCAATGCGCATAAAGAAAAAGGGAGCTCTCCTTGGTGTATGTGGAGGCTGACCAGCTCAAAAAGGTGAGAATGGAATGGTCTCATCAGTGAAACCGCAGCCTTGGCAGCCTTCGGAGGGACATGGCAAATCTTCCTTCACTCTGTCTCTTAGACTCGGGCTATGAAATTCAGCCCACTTGGGTCTCTTCACAAATCAGCCTAATAACATTAAGTGGCACAAACGGGAGACCAGTGGGAACTTAGGTGAGTCACTTTATTCCTCGGATCCCAGTTACTTGACCTTAGGAGTGGACTCTTATTTCCTAGCATAATAATACTTGGAACATGGTAAACACATCAAGTAAAACATGTAAAAACAGAGTTGGTGCAGCAGAACCAGAAGTAGGGAACCAGAGGCCTCCCTGCTTGGTCCCTTACCTCCTGCATTTGGCCATGAGGGAAATCTAAGGAACATTAGAATCTCATAGAACTCTGTTTGGAAACTGTGGGATCAGTGATTTCACACACCCATCTAACTCCCTGTGAAATGCCCCTGCAGTTTCTGGTAATTATACTAACAACATCCTTAGAAGTGCTGGTAAGGGCATCCCTCTACAATGCTCTGACTATAGGATGCCAGAGTTAGCCAAGCCTTTTCCCAATATCTGACCTCTCAGCCCAGAACTCTCTTCTTCCTGTGATGAGACTCATTATGCTCAACTGGTCGGACAAATAGAAAGAAGTGACACCTCTCACCCTCAGAGCAATAACTCTAGTCCCCATTTTACCATTATAGCTTTCCTCTTGTGATTCTAGAATGTTCTTCAGCATTCATGAGTACATTTTAAAGAAAAAATGGATATAAATGAACTTATCTACAAAACAGAAATACAGTTACAGTTGTAGAAAACAAATTTATGGTTACTAGGGGGTATGGGGGGAGGGATAAATTGGGAGATTGGGATTGACATAAACACACTACTATACAGAAAATAGATAACCAACAAGGAACTACTGTCCAGCACAGGGAACTCTGCTCAATACTCTGTAATGACCTATACGGGAAAAGAATCTAAAAAAGAGTGGATGTATGTGTATGTATAACTGATTCACTTTGCTGTACACCTAAAACTAACACAACACTGTAAACCAACTATACTCCAATAATTTTTTTTTTAGAAAAGACATTATCAGCTGAGAGAAGAAAAAGCTTTACAGAAACTCTTGATGAAAAAGAGGCCAAGCGGCTGGGATGGTAACATTTCAAGAGAACGAAGGGCCAAAAGCCAGACATAATTAACTTCACCTTTTAATCCAAAATAGAGCCTCCTCTCTGCACACAGCCACGACATTAGGTGTCCATCTGTGACATTGCTTATTTGATGCTAAATGATGCAATATTTTCTACCAGTTGATTACAGACTTTTAATCTGTGATAAATACTAGGTCAATGTGATCCATAATCATACTAGGAAAATGCAAAAAAAATAGAAGTTTCAAACTCTCAGTTTCACTGACTTGGATTCCTTTCTTTTCATGGTTATTGATATAGGTATCAGCTAAAATCCTGATCCTAACGTGATTTTTCTGAGCACTTTACATCTACCCCCTAATGTCAGTACCGGTACCCTGTAACTGTGCCCATTCTTTTGAACTCTAGTCGCCTGACTCTAGTCACTAGAACTATAGAACTGTAGTGACTTGTCTTTGAAATAAAATGCTATTCTATAGAAATGTGGCTGTACATGGAAATGTTGACCACATTTGGTGTAAAATTTAGAATGTACACCTATATGTATAACTGCTCTAATCCATTTTCACCTCTTTTCATAAATGTTACCAATGATCTAAAATAAAGTGACTTTTATTTCAAGCTTTTTTCTTTTTACTTAATATTTACTAGGGAACCTAAAATACTTACTCTTTCTTTAGAAATTATTTAACGTAACATAACCCTCTTTCATCAGTCCTAACTCCCAAATGCGTTATCCTCCTCTATTTCCCTTTCACTCAGTATCCTTCTATCAATGTCTTTAGCCTCCACATTAAACAACATATTGATTATCCAGCTTCTTTCTCTCTCAGTAATCTTAAACAGTTCTCTTGTGTAAGCTCGGCACATCCATCATCCTGTGTTCCTCTTCTATACATAATGAATAATCGTATTTACATAGTATCCAGTTCCAAGGAATTAAAGCACTTTAGATTACTTTGGGGAAATATGTGTAATCAATTCTGACAGCCTTTCTGAGACAGGTAGAAGCAAAACACTGTAATCCATTTTTACTAAGTAAGAAAGATGGCAGTGAAGATAGGGAATTAGCCTAGGTCACGCTGTCATTTTCCAGTAGTTACAAATTGACATTCAACCCCTGGCCAAGTGTGCCAGCCCTCTCAATCTCTTTCTTTCCATTCCCACTGCAACTTCCCTAGTTCAGGCCATCTACATATACTTTGCCATAACTGGACTTCCTCTGAGACCTCCCATTCCACACTCCCTGTGCCAATCCTGTTCCGCTTCGTCCTATTACTGACAAACGTGTCTTCCTGAACTTCTCTGATCATGTCACTTACTAGCTCAAAACACTTCAATAACTTCCTATCGTCCAACAAATTAAATATAACTTTTCTCACACCAGCATCTGAGCGACTCAACCTAACTTTTCAAACACATCAATAAGTACTGCCTTATATATACTTGAATACTCTATGTGACCAACATAGTTACTAGCTGTTCCCTGAAAGTCTCAAACTTTTTCACTTCCAAGTCTTTGCCCATGTTGTTTCTGATGCTCAGAACACATGTCTCCCCCTCTATGCTCTAATCCTGTGGCTTTTGTTCTTTGAGGATCATTTTCAATTTTTCTACTTCCATTAAGCTCACCCTGGATCTGCTAGCCAGACGTAACCTATATTTTTCATAGGTGCAGAAATTTTTGCTTGTCTTTTGGCATTTATGATAGTCTAACTTATTCTCTCTTTTTTTTTTTTACTTATTTCATCACTTTTTATACAATATAAAATATTTTTATAGCAATAACTGTTTTACTAGTATTTTTAAAACTTTCTTTGTTAACTAGCATCTATAATTACTGATCTAATTAAAGTTTTTTATGTATTTAATTTGAATTCTTTAATTGTATTGCATCAGGGACTTCCCTGGCAGTCCAGTGGTTAAGACTTTGCCTTCCAATGCAGGGGGTGCGGGTTTGATCCCTGGTCGGGGAGCTAAGATCCCATATGCGTCTCGGCCAAAAAACCAAAACATAAAACAGAAGCAACATTGTAACAAATTCAATAAAGACTTTAAAAATGGTCCACATCAAAAGAATCTTTAAAAAAATCAATTTTATTGCATCATACTTATTAATGTATCTTATCCTCAAGTATTATTTTTCATTGCAATTCATCATTTATGATATCCTTTTAAAATTCTTGAACTCTGTTTTTCTCTATCACTTTTGTTGGCTCCTCTTTCATCGCTTAATTCTGGTATTCCTTATGGATTGATTGTCACATCCTTCTTTATGGATTTGTTCTTGTCTCTTACCTATATACTCCCTCCAGAAGAAGTTCTTTTTCTCATAGCTCTAATTTGTGATACATGTCGTTACCTACAACTTTTGTTTTCAGTCCTGATCATTTTCTGTTGCCCTGCTTCCAACTGTCTCCTTAATGTTTCTGTGAGGATATCAACTTATATGTGACCAAACTCATACTTCTTCCTCTAAGCCTCCTTTGCCCTCATTGACACCAATGACTTCACCTCTCTTTGGCGCATTAAGCTGAAATTTATTCTCTAAATCATCTAATCAATCTAATTCTCTCACTGTTCACGTGAAGAAATTAAAGCTTAGAAAGGGCAAGTGACTAGTCCAAAACTACAGAACACAACTGATCTTCAGACCAAATTAATAGTAAACCACCAGCTGATCTGAAGGGATGTCTTAGAAACAATCTCATGAAATCCGTTGTGTTTATAGCAATGATGTGTTGCAGATGTTGACTCTCTCCCACAACATTCTCTTCTTGAGGATAGATGGAACACACTTCTCTTCTTGCTGAGTTGTGAGAATAGATGAGTTTCTTCCCATGCAACTGCTTTCCTTAGACCTTTTAAATGACAAACTTTATCAGATCTCCTTTTTATTGCCTTCTAGAAAGCTCATACTCCAATTTTTGCCCACCCATAGGATATGTTTAAGACCTCAGAGCTCCCAGTTAGAACCCTAGGGTCCCTCTTGGTTTCAAATTACTGTTCCTTCTAAAATATTTCCTTCACATAAATGTCATCAACTATCTTTGTCTGAAAGAAATAACTTGTAAATTATAGCTATTTTTTGGACCATCTTGAATATTTCTGGGGAATAAAACAGAAAAAAATAACTAATTGTAAAAATAAAACAGTGATAGAGATAGAACTTGGTACAAGGTCTCTAGACTACCAGTAGCACACTCTATCTTGTCTGGCTGTTCTCTATATTTTACTTGATACATATTGCTATGTGTACTTATGTGTGTGTGTGTTTGTGTGTAGGTATATATGTGTGTTTAAGATTTATTCACTTCTTATCCCTCCTATCAGATCATAAAATCCCCAACGACAGGAACTGTCTAGAAATTTTTCTTTGTAATTTTCTCAAGCAAACATAATAGTACGTGCATATGGTAGCAGCTCAATAGATGGATCTGGATGATTCTCAATCTATTGCTAAATCCTAACTCATACCTCAATTGTCAGTCACCATCTCACTTATATATAGAACTGTCTACCTGACCTTGGCTAAAACTGTAATCCTTCACTTGATAGAATAGATATGTAATCTAAGGGTTTACTGTAAAATTAATTTCTGTAAATGGAATCTTGTCTTCTCACTAACTTAAAGGAAATGGAAAAATTTGCACTTCATAAAAATATACAAGCATACCTCACAGATATGGTGGGTTCAGTTCCAGACTACTGCAGTAAAGTGAGTATCAAAATAAAGCAAGCTACATGAATTTTTTTGTTTCCCAGTGCATAAAAAAGTTATGTTTACACTTCATTGTAGTCTATTAAGGATGCAATAGCATTATGTCTAAAAAATGTATATACCTTAATTAAAACATACTTTATTGCTAAAAAATGCTAGCCATCATCAGAGCCTTCAGCAAGTTGTAATACTTTTGCTTGTGGAAGGTCTTACCTGGATGTTGATGGCTGCTGACTGATCAGGTGGTGGTTGCTGAAGGCTGGGTGGCTATGGCAATTTCTTAACATAAGAAAACAATGAAGTTTGCTGCATTGATTGACCCTTCCTTTCACCAATGATTTCTCTATAGCATGCAGTGCTGTTTGATAGCATTTTACCCACAGTGGAACTTCTTTCAAAATTGGACTCAATCATCTCAAACCCTGTCATTGCTTTATCAACTAAGTTTATGTAATAATATTCTAAATTCTTAGTTGTCATTTCAACAATCTTCACAACTTCTTCATTAGAAGTAGAGTCCATCTCAAGGAACCACTTTCTTTACTGATTCATAAGTAACTCCTCATCCGTTCAAGTTTTATCATGAGATTGGAGCAACTCAGTCACATCTTCAGGCTCCTCTTCTAATTCTACTTTTCCTATTTCCACCACATTTGCAGTTGCTTCCTCCACTGAAGACTTGAACCCCTCAAAGTCATTCATGAGGGTTGGAATCAGCTTCTTACAAACTCCTGTTAATTTTGACCTTTTCCCCATGAATCATGAATGATCTTAACAGCATCTAGAATGGTGAATACTTTCTGGAAGGTTTTCTATTTATTTTGCCCAGATCCACCAGTGGAATCACTGTCTATAGCAACAGTAGCCTTATGAAATGTATTTCTCAAGTAATAAGACTTGAAAGTTGAAAGTACTCGTTGATCCATGGGCTTCAGGATGGATGTTGTGTTAGCAGGCATGAAAACAACACTAATCTCGCTGTACATCACCATCAGAGCTCGTGGGTGACCAAATGCATTGTCAATGAGCAGTGATATTTTGAAAGAAATCTTTTTTTCTGAGCAGCAGGTCTCAACAGTGGGCTTAAAATATTCAGAAAACCATATTGTAAACAGACGTGCTGTCGTCCAGGCTCTGTTCTTCCATTTATAGAGCACAGACAGAGTTGATTTAGCATAATTCTTAAGGGCCCTAGGTTTAGCCAATGAAAATGAGCATTGGCTTCAACCTAAAGTCATCAGTTGCATTAGCCCCTAACTAGAGAGTCAGCCTGCCCTTTGAAGCTTTGAAGCCAGGCATTGACTTTTCCTCTCTAGTTATAAAAATCCTAGATGGCATCTTCTTTCAATATAAGGCTATCTCATCTACATCGAAAGTCTTCGTCAATTATCTTAGCTTTTCTGGATCAACTTGCTGCAGCTTCTACATCAGCACTTGCTGCTTCACCTTGCACTTTTATGTTCTGTAGACAGCATCTTTCCTTAAACCTCATGAACCAACCTCTGATAGCTTCAAACGTTTCTTCTGCAGCTTCCTCGTCTCTCTCAGCCTTCATAGCACTGAATAGAGTTAGGGCCTTGCTCTGGATTAGGCTTTGGCTTAAGGGACTGTTGTGGCTATTTTGATCTTCTATCCAGACCCCTAAAACTTTCTCCATATGAGCAATAATGCTGTATCTCTTTCTTACCATTCTTGTGCTCACTGGAGTAGCACATTTAATTTCCTTCAAGAACTTTTCCTTAGAATTCACAACTTGGCTAACTCTTTGGTTCAAGAGGCCTCGCTTTCCTCCTACCTCAGCTTTCAACATACCTTCCTCACTAAGCGTAATCATTTTTAGCTTTTGATTTAAAGTGAGAGATGTGTGATTCTTCCTTTCACTTGGACACTTAAAGGCCATTTTAGGATTATGAATCAGCCTAATTTCAGTATTGCTGTGTCTCAGGGATTAGGGATGCCTAAGGGGAGGGAGAGAGACAGTGGGACGGCTGGTCGGTGGAGCAGTCAGACCACACACAACATTTATCGATTGGCTGCTGTCTTATATAGGCATGGTTTGCAACGTCCCAAACTAATTACAGTAGTAACATCAAACAAAGAGCACTGGTCACAGACCACCATATCCAATATAATAATAATAAAAAAGTTTGAAATATTACCAAGTGTTACCAAATTACCAACATATGACACAGGGATACAAGCAAATGCTGTTGGAAAAATAGCACCAATAAACTTGCTCAACACAGAGTTGCACAAACCTTCAATTTGTAAAAAATGCAATGTCTGAGAAGCACGATAAAGTGAAGTATACCTGTATTTAAATGCAGACAGTATTCAAAACTCGGGCAACTTGATGACATTCAAATGCACTTAGAATGTTCAGAATCTAGTAATCTTGGTTTGCGCTTATGATAAGTTAAATATAAGAAACATAGTAAGTAAAGGCAGAGAAAAATACAAGAATTTCTGACCTAATGACACATTTCTATTATATTTAATATTTCTTTCAATGTGAAGATAGAAATATTTAGAACTCTAGAAATCCCATCGATTCATCATTGGTAACTTCCCCTAACAATTTTAATTTTACACTCAAGGTGGATTTGTTTTTAACTCTTTAAAATCTTTCAAAAACTATTTTAAGTATACTATACAATTTTCACAGATATTCACTATTAGCTCTTGTAAACACTGTTGGATGGTTGATACAACACTAAATAAAATTAAGGAATGAGAAAGCAATTTTTTGCTTAGCAGTGGAACCCACCCTCTGATACTTCATAAATATACAATTATTTAGCAATTTTGTTTAATCCTCACCTCAATTTTAAAACGTAGGCAGCATGGGTGTAGGGAGGCCTCTTATGAATTAGAGGTATAAATCTGTATTTCCTAAGATATAGTCCTTAGGTTGCACTTAGATTGTTTTCTTTATTCCATGTAAGCATAGAAAAGCATGTGTTTGTTGGACCCAAAATGTGGGCTCAAACACAGAAACAAGAGGTAACTAGAGTCCAGCAAGTGTTACAATGTGGAGATTGTGACTGCAAGATCATTAGCAGAGCTCAGAAATTCTGCACAGCCCCATTTCCCATGCACTAATGTAGAGCTCCAGGAAGCATTAAACAGTCACACAAACAAACAAAGGAAAAGAATTTTTTAAAAAGTCTGTTTGTTTCTATTAGAGGCATTGGTGCCTGCTCTTAATGAAACGGGTAAATATATTATTCTGCAATGTTCAATTTTCCATTATTATTTAAAGAACAAAACTCTTGTTCCATCTGAGGAAATACTATTGTTATCTTTTTATATATAAAAGCAATTTCAAGTCACTGCTAAACTATATTTAAGAAAATATAGTATGGAGCCTCAATTTTTCACATGCTTTTGCAAAATAGAAGGTACAGTTCTTAGTAATATGCTTGCAATAAATCTCACACATATTGAGATAACACCTTTTTCTTTAGGTCATTGTTGAAACACTAAGACTATAATGACCAAATAGTCTCCAAACAAGTAGTTTTTACCCTAGTAGTACTCTAAATCATAGCGCCTTTTTTTCAGACTTCCTGAAACTAAGAAAATCTGATTTGAGATCAGACCTCTTGTTATATTCAATAGAAATTATTTCAGAGGATTGAACAGCCTGCTTTGTTTCAACAAAGAAAAAGGAATTTTAAAAGCTCAACACTCTATTCTTAATCTCTGTTACACTATTTTCAAATCATATTTGCAAGTAGATTTAAACACTATAAGCAAAATATAAAAATGAAAACATAAGTCATTAAAGACATCATGATACCACTTTTTAAAATGCTGGTTTGAAATTCCAGTTTTCTCCAGGTATTGTATAGGTTCAAATTTGCCTGTTTTCTAGATAGTAGAAGCAGTCTTAGCTAATGTCGTCACTTCTCACCAGGTGAAATGTATGATTGGCATATTGATCTTCATTACGGGGTGATACAGCACACTGCTTTGGAATGCAGTTTACACATTCAAATAGACCTGGGTCAAGTTTTGGTTTTGTCACTTAGGAGTTGTGTGACTTTAACAAATTTTTCTACCACTATCAGTTTGTTTCCTTATCTCGTAGCTGGCATTATAAAAATGTTTATTTAATAGAGTGGATTTGAAAATTAAATGAAACAATCTATGCTAAGAAACAGCACAGTGACTATTAATTCTTGGCTATTTTTATTAGCACTGTTTTTTATTAGCCATACACATTTTGGGAAAGGACGTAAATAGCTTTTTTCAGTCAAATGTGATTTTTGACTTTTGTTCCTTGGCCTACTACCTGTGAAATCTTGGGTAATTTATTTAAAAGTCTCTGAGAAGAACCAAAGCAATACAATAGAGAAAGAAAAGTCTTTTCAGCAGAGGGTACTGGAAAGTTAAATATCCACATGGAAAAAAATAAAACTCAACAACTACCTCATATCACATACAAAAATTAATTTGTAACATCCAAAACATTAACGCTCTTAAAGAAAATACTGGAGAATATCTGTATGACTTGGAGCTAGACAAGCTAGCTTAGATGATAGAAAACAGTAAGTATTAAAAAACGGATAGATTAAAATACATCAAAATTTAAAACTTCTGCTCATCAAAAGATACCAGTAAGAAGATAAATAGGGAAGTCACAGAGTGGGAGAAAATATCTATGAAATGTGTATCTGATAAAGAACAAGTATCCAGGACATATATAATTCTATATTTTAATAATAAAAAGTCCAACAACCCAATTTTTAAGTGGGCAAAATATCTGAACAAACCTTTCATAAAAATAGATAAATAATGGCCAATAAGTACATTAAAAGTGCTGAAGATCATTAGTCTCCAGGAAATAAATTAAAACTACTACAAACCCTACCAAACTGAATAATATTATAGTCTGAGCACACCAGTGTTGGTTAAGGATGTGAAGCAGTTGTAACTGACATATATTGTTTATATACAAAATGGTACAGTCACTTGGAGAAATATCTCACAGAAATTCCATTCCTAGGTATTTACACAAGAAAGATAAGAATAGATATTCATAAAAAGATTTGTATAATAATATTCATGGAAGCTTTATTCATAATAGCCTCAAACTGCAAACAGCCTAGGTGTCCATTGATAGAAGAATAAATAAATGGACTATGGTATAATAATAATAGGATGAAATACTATTCAACAATAAAAAGGGAAAATGTACTAATATACAAATGACATGAACAGTTCTCAAAATAATTATGCTGAGTAGAAGAAGCCTTACAGGAAAAAGTGTATACTCTTTGACTCCATCTGTAAGAACTTCTAAACAGGCAAAATTAAACTATTCTGGAAAAAATATCAGAAGAGTGGTTGCCTTTTGGATTGGGGAATGACTGGGATAAAGCATGCTGGCGATGCCAGTGTTCTGTACCTTGATCACAGTTTTGTTACACAGGTCTGTTTGCATTTGTCAAAACTTTGTTAAAAAACACTTAAGATTTGTGCATTTGTATGTGTGTTTTCTATCAAAAGAAAAAAAATTATGAGCAAAATATTGAATTCTAGTTATACATGTGCCAAAGTATTTGGGGAGAAATGTACTGATGTCTGAAATTTACTTTGAATTACATCAAAAATTAAGATGGATTGATGGATAGATAGAGGGATAAATAGATGGATAAATATGTAGTAAAATAGGTATAAAACATTTTAATGACAAAATTTAATAGTAGATATATGAATGCTTACTATAAAATTCTTTCAACTTTGTTGATGTTTGAAATTTTTCATAAAAATTATTGAAAAAATTAAAACTTTCTGATGTTTTTCATCTTCTGGAAAAGAGGAGATTTTAATTTCTCCCTAAAGGATTTTCCTGAGATAAAATGAGACCATGACATCTCAGGCATATGTTTTGCAACTACTCTTTCCCACACTGTGGATTACCTATCCATTTTCTCAGTGGTGTCCTTCAACAAACAGAGGTTTTAAATTTTGATGTAGTTTAACAATTTTTCCTTTTATAATGAATGAATGTGTTGCCCAGCACAAAGTTGACCTACAATGTGTATTGCTTCTTTTATACTTTACTTCACCTATATTCCCCTTCAGGTTCACAGGAAGCTCCTTTCTGAGAAGGCTAGAATCTACTAAGATTTCCCCACCTAACTTTCACTCCACATCCCTCCTGTACAGAGTTGGCAGTCACTTGCTCAGTTTCTTTTGAAGGGTGTCCTTGACCTGCCCTAGGAACAGGCTTTCCTCTCCCTCTCTCCCCTCACAACACACAGAGCTAATCAGAAGTAGATCCATGGTGGACATTCAGCCTTTTGTAGCCTCCTGCACCTTTTCTCTGAAAAGAAAAGAGTAGGCAAAAAGAAAGAGGACAGAAGAATGTAGCAGGCTGGGTGTCAAATTAGAGACTATCACGAATAGTGGGGAGCCAGAGTCAACTGCTACGGAAAGTCAAGGAGAATTAGGACAGAGAAAAATGCCTTTGACTTGTGAGAACTGTGAATATTGACCTCAGAAACATCATTTTCAGGAAAATGGTTGGAACATGCGAGGATTGGCCTTATTTCTATTCTGGGCTTATCAGTAGCTCAACTTCAACAAACTTTCCAGCTACCGTTGCCCCAACCTGAAGGTCCTACCTATTTTACTTGAGTTTCTCACATTCTTACGCAGAAAACTGTTACCTCTCAACGTTCCTTATCTTCCTAAGCACAGGCAGTCACAGGCCTACAAAGGCACCGTGAACACAGACAATTCCAAACACACCGCACCCTCACTGCCAGAAACCCCAACTGCGTTGGTTGGTCTGGAAGTCACCCCATTGCTGTTTTCATTTTTCGGGTATGCATATTTTGTCCTTTGCAAGGAGTGAGCTCCAACAGCTTCACTAACTTACTGAGTCTTATCTTTCTTCCCTGATGTCCTTGAATGCTTCATTCTCAAGGGAAAATAAATCCCTTGGAGCCAGTGAAAAGGCTTTTGGAAATACAGAAATTAACTGAGGGATCTTGGACTGTGCTTCCCATAAGATAACCTCTTTTGAGGTAAAAAAAAAAATTATGTTCTGGATCTCAAGGTAAAATTATGATGCAACTGGCACTGGAGACTGGGTACTTCCTTCCTAAATGACTGGCTTTTAAGGGAGCCTCTCTTGTTTTCTTTTGCCTGAGGAGTCTCGTACTATGTGAAACGAATTCAATTGAAACTAGAGCTCGCTAAGTGAATTATGTTTACATTCAATGAGCAATTTGCGATGCTCAAGACTATGATGGGTTGTGTGGAGCACATAAAAGGAAAATGTCACATGGTCTTTGCCTCAAGAGTTATATACATCAAATAACTAAAGAATTTAAGGGCTTCCCGGGGCTTCCCTGGTGGCGCAGTGGTTGAGAGTCTGCCTGCCGATGCAGGGGACACGGGTTCGTGCCCTGGTCCGGGAAGATCCCACATGCTGCGGAGCGGCTGGGCCCGTGAGCCATGGCCGCTGAGCCTGCGCGTCCAGAGCCTGTGCTCCGCAACGGGAGAGGCTACAACAGTGAGAGGCCCGTGTACCACAAACAAAACAAAAAACAAAAAACCAATTTAAAACAAAATAATCAAGCATCACTGGCTACTGTAGGTCTAGAAGGGAAGGGATTAAGGGAGCTGGAGTATGTTTCTTCAGTTCTTCTTCAAGATTCCTAGACAAGGAGGAAGAAGACCACTTTAAGAATGTGTAGGGATTATGAAAGGTCACCTGAACACTCAGGAAATGAAACATAAGAGATTTAGGACATCTTTAGACCCAGAACGTAATTTTTTTCCAAAGCAAAAGACTTTAACTCTTTGTAGTAGCTGTTCTTGAAAGAAAGGGGTTTCTTTAAATAAATCAGTGATGGACTCAGTGGGTAACCTTAGGATATTTCATAAGCTACAGCACCTGCAGGAGCATTCCGAACAGACTTGTACAAGAAAGATGACAGAAGTTGGCATTGAACTTCATTTTTAGTATGTGTTTACATGATGAAAAGACTATCCTTAGAATAAGTTGTAGAAGTGGCTTACTGCTGAGAATCTTCTTATGGAAAGGTGTTTCAGGTAGAGTACATGTCTCACATCACAAGAAGAGCAAAGGATATAGTTACGTTCATTGTCAATACGGTGAATGAGTTGAGAATGAAATGAGGCTATAATGGCTGACCCTCAGTGAATCTCCTTGGTACAATGAGTAAGATGTGCCCACTGGCCACAGAACACCTAGACAATAGATTTTTTAAAAAATTAGTTTTGACCAAAACCTAACAATTCATTGGGGCAGTAAAGTTCCATAACTTGCACACAGAAATCAAATGAGAGTTAAAACCCAATGAGAATCATATTCTTCAGATTCACACTGACTGTTACATTCTCTCTTTATTACCTTATTTTAGTTATTATTCTTCAGGAGACTTCACACCTCATGACATTCTTTGAATAAGAAACATAATTTTCCATATTTGCAAATATATTTTTGTCATAAAATTCATTCGATATATTTTTATTATTACTGGAGGCATTAACATCAGGCATCATCTCTGCCCTTACTTTTTTTTTTTTTTGCGGTACGCGGGCCTCTCACTGTTGTGGCCTCTCCCTTTGCGGAGCACAGGCTCCAGACGCGCAGGCTCAGCGGCCATGGCTCTCGGGCCCAGCCGCTCCGCGGCATGTGGGATCCTCCCGGACCGGGGCACGAACCCGTGTCCCCTGCATCGGCAGGCGGACTCCCAACCACTGCGCCACCAGGGAAGCCCTGCCCTTACTTTTTTGCACCAACACTTTCTCTTTCAACCTATTAAAATCCCAGTCCTCAGAGCACCATTCTTCAATAATGTTTCATCACATTGTCAATTGTACTTTTTCATTGTTGAAATTACCACTCAATTAATATGCTCAAAACCACTGTCTTAGCCTTCCTCTATGGCTGTTTAATTACTCTTTTCATGTGTTTACTTCAGAGGAAACAAAAGGTGCTAAAACATGTAAAATAGCATGAGTGACACAGTGGCCTTTAAAAAATTAATTATACTAAATTAACACACTACAAAATGAAGTTCATCCTTAACTATCAACCTTAGCTGATATGTAAGTAGTTTTTCTTCCTATTTCCCCACCTGTGCGTATTTGTAAATAGTATTTTGTGTGGTGGCACCACCTAGATGCATGGTTGACCTCTGAACAACGCCAACCCTCAAAACTTCACACGTAATTTATAGTGGGCCCTCCCCAACCACAATTCCTCAGTATCCATGAATTCAGCTAACCATGAATGGTGAAGGATGATAGTATTTACTATGGAAAAAAATGCAGGTATAAGTGGACCTGCACAGTTTAAAACCATGTTGTTCAAGGGTCAACTGGGCTTGTTCACGGAGCTGTTATTAAGCCTTTTGCACGGAAGGACATTACATTGGTAGTTCTTTACTCAACGCTGTGATCTCTAACGTCAAGAGTTAGTTTTCTCAAGCTTAGTCGTGCTAGTGGAGATCAGCCCACTCAACAGAAAGGTGGTGCACTTGTTTCTGAACTGAGTTTATGGAGAAAATATCACTAACAATAGTCAGTTTTGAAACATAAACAGAGGTGAATGTAAGTATGCCTGTATATTTTGAGCTATAGATAAAAACCTCTTTCCATAAATACTAGGAGTCACCAGGTAGAATTTATTTTGGTTTAGCTACCTAATTTTTCTTCCTAGGAATTCTCAGCCTTCAGACTTGTTGAAGGAACCAGCTGAAAAGTGAGGGATAAGGTTCATATGAAAGGGAGTATTTGGGAGCTTCGCTTTTCACTCTATGTCAGTGGTTTAGCTTGCATGAAAATCACTTGGAGATCGTGTTAAATCACATATTTCTGGATCCCATCCCCAGGGTTTCTGATTCAGTAGGTCCGGTGTAGGTCCTGAAAAATTGCATTTCTTATTTATTTATTTATTTATGGCTGCGTTGGGTCTTCACTGCTGTGTGCGGGCTTCCTCTAGTTGCGGTGAGAGGGGGCTACTCTTCGATGTGGAGCATGGGCTCTAGGTGCGCAGGCTTCAGTAGTTGCAGCACGCAGGCTCTAGAGCACAGGCTCAGTAGTTGTGGCACACGGGCTTAGTTGCTCCATGGCATGTGGTATCTCCCCAGACCAGGGCTCGAACCTGTGTCCCCTGCATTGGCAGGCAGATTCTCAACCACTGTGCCACCAGGAAGTCCAAAATTGTGCTTCTAACAAGTTTCCAGGTGATGCTGAGGCTGCTCAGACCACACCCCGAGGACAGTTGATTATCTCATCTTTTCCAATGAATAACCTGCCACCTTCCTAATTCATGGACCATTCCTCCATTATCCTCCCCTACCAAGCACTTTATGCTCTCACCTGTACTCCCACAGGCTATGTATCTTCAGGCCCTATTCATTTCCCTGTTGGTCCACCCAGTTCACTCATTCTCAAGAACGTTTGAAACATTATCTTCTCTGTGAAGCTTTCTCTGTGTTACTTTTCTCTGTGAGCCTCTAATAATTTTGACCTATCTCTACTTCAGCAGGCTTAAACATCTATCTTTCCCACTAGACTGAGTTTTTTTAAAAATTTTATTTATTTTATTTATTTTTGGCTGTGTTGGGTCTTTGTTGCTGCGTGTGGGCTTTCTCTAGTTGTGGCGAGTGGGGGCTACTCTTTGTTGCAGTGTGCAGGCTTCTCATTGCAGTGGCTTCTCTTCGTTGCAGAGCAGGGGCTCTAGGCGCACGGGTTTCAGTAGTTGTGGCACATGGGTTCAGTAGTTGTGGTTCTCGGGCTCAGTAGTTGTGGCTCGCGGGCTCTAGAGCACAGGCTCAATAGTCGTGGCGCTCGGGCTTAGTTGCTCCACGGCATGTGAGATCTTCCCAGACCAGGGCTCGAACCCGTGTCCCCTGCATTGGCAGGCAGATTCTTAACCACTGTGCCACCAGGGAAGGCCCTAGACTGAACTTTCTGAAGACAGAAGCCTAGTCTCTCACTTTGTATTCTCAGAACATAGCCTTGAACCTAGTTACACAGCCTAGTACCTAGTACGTAGGTACTTATAATTTCGTTGGCTACCAGGATGAATAAATACATTTAAGTAAGATCTGCTTTGTCCAGTTAGATGTTGTCAGATAATACCAAAAATAAATTAAAAAAGTAGAAAACATGTCTGCCCCGAAGGAAAAGAAAGTGAGGAGCTATGCACCTACCCTTCAAAGATGTCCTGAGAGGAAAGGGGGAAGCTGGGTTGGAGACTTGCTTTGTCTGAAACAAACTGGAGTTACATTCTGACGCCCAAAATAACTGAAATATTCCAGGAGATGAGAGTGACTAGAACTTCTACTTGGGATCCCCAACCTGTCATCTTTTGCCCACACCAGGCTGCCTCACTCATTTGACACTGTTGTTGTTGTTTTCCATTTATCCAAGGGGTCGCAGTCAGTGTGGAGGTAGACAATATAATTCTCATCAGATTGTTCCTCTTAACCCTGTAAATCTCATTTGGTTTCTGTTAGCAATTCGCTAAACTTCACTGCTCTACTTAATTGTTAGTTTGGGGTTAAAACTGCTTTACATCATATCTAGTTTCTCTGCAATCAGTAAACATCTAGGGTGTCCTTACATGTATCGTGAAAGAGAATAATAAACTACGCTTCCATAGAATGAAGAGTCTGGCTTGAAGTAATACTGAAATTTAGCCCTGGGAATACACTCTCGTTGGGTGAGATGATAAAACACAGATGTGGTTATAATCTGAGATTATGCAGCAGCTCTGCCTAGGTGGACTCTCAGCCCTGCCACTTTCTATGTGACTTACAGCATGTTACTTAAGCTTCTTGTGTCTCAGTTTCTTAATCAATAAAGTGGGGATAATAATAGTACCTATTTCATACAGTTGTTATGAGCATTAAATGATGTCATATTTGTAAAGTACCTAAAAGACTATCTGGCATATAATGATCACTACATAAGAGTGTGTTAAATACAACTTGTATGTATAAAATAACCCCCCAAAGCCAGGAAGTGTGGAGGAGGCCTGGGGCATGAATATCCAGGTTAAACTATTTGCTTGCTTGTTTTATTTTGTTTTTAAGTCCAATCTGGGCTTTACTTATTATGGTCCTGTAGTCGATTGACAATTTTTTTAAAGAATAATATTTATAAAACTAAAATGTTAATTTCTTGCTTAAAGTTAATGAATTGCCACATACCCTTAATAATGAATGACACCAACTATCTCTTTACTGTAAAGATATAAAAAACCAGGCCATTTTCCACATCAGACCAAATAATATATTGTCTACTTTTTAAATGGAGAGTGTATAAAGTTGGTAATCCAAAGGATCATGTATCCATGAATAAGGTCAGTGGCCTGAAATACTGAAGTACATGGCAGTGGTAATGAGATGTAGCTTTGCCAGCACGTGGATTTCTCAGGCAGTTTCACGAGCCACATCATCAGCCCTTTCTATTGTTAAATGGAGTTGCAGATCACTGGCAAAAAGACCCTGGATTCCAGCCAGCCCAGCAAGACTGAAGCCACACTTCCACCAGCTCTGCTCTGCAGGGTGAGATGTTTGTGGATGATAGATGGTAGCAGGATACTGAGGCAGGAGCTGCATTAAGTGGAGCAAACGCAAACTTGGCAGGCAGACGAAATTTGCTAAGCACATACCAAACACAACATCAAGCCATGTGGCAAAACTGTGAGACACTGGGAAGCAGTCGAAATTGCCACCAAGATTGCATGTGACAGAGACTGCAGGGCATCAGGAGCATACGAGACGAGACAAGATAACCACAGACCACACAAGGCAACAGGCTGAAGTGAAAGGTTCTGCTGACCACACGTCTTCCTGGGTCTCTTGTCTACCTGGGAGCAGCAACAGTGTCAGCAGTTTTGAATAGGCTTATATGACAATAATCAGTGTAATACAAGATGAGCAAACATGATGTCGCTTTGAGTTCCTGTTTGTAGTTTTCAAGTGACAGTTTTCTGTTTGCTGTTTTAATGAAATGAATTTAATAAAATGAAACCAATGCACTGCCATTTTTTGCATCTTATTAATTTCCTTATATTCAAAGAGTAAATGCCTCCTAACAGTTGTATTTCCGTGAGGAATAAATGAGGTAATGTAAGTGAAAAAAGGTGTCATGATATTAGACACACAGCGGGTGCTTCATCTGTGATACCCTTCTTAATTCCTGATAATCTCTCTTGTTCTGAAATCGTCTACCTCTGAAGTTAACGCTGCTCCTCCAGCGTTCTTTTTTTCCCATTTCCCCTTTGGTAACCGTAAGTTTGTTTCCTATGTCTGTGAGTCTGTTTCTGTTTTGTAAATAAGTTCATTTGTATCATATTTTGGTTTCCACATATAAGTAATATCATATGGTATTTGTCTTTGTCTGGCTTACTTCATTTAGCATGATAATCTCTTGGTCCATCAATGTTGCTGCAAATGACATTATTTCATTCGTTTTTATGGATAAGTAATATTCCATTGTATATATGTACCACATCTTCATCCATTCCTCTGTCAATGGACATTTAGGTTGCTTCATGTCTTGGCTATTGTAAACAGTGCTGCTATGAACAATGGGGTACATGCATTTTTTTGAATTAGAGTTTTCTCTGGATATACGCCCAGGAGTGACATTACTGGATCATATGGCAACTCTGTATTTAGGTATTTAAAGAAACTTCATACTGTTTTCCATAGTGGCTGCACCAATTTACATTCCCACCGACAGTGCAAGAGGGTTCCCTTTTCTCTACACGCTCTCCAGCATTTGTTATTTGTAGACTTTTTAATGATGGCCATTCTGACCAGTGTGAGGTGGTACCTCATTGTAGTTTTGATTTGCATTTCTCTAACAATTAGCGATGTGGAGCATCTCTTCATGTGCCTGTTGGCCATCTGTATGCCTTCTTTGGAGAAATGTCTATTTAGGTCTTCTACGCATTCTTTGGATTAGGGTTAGCATGGCACATCTTTCTCCATCCCTTAACTTTTTTTTTTTTTTTTTGCGGTACGCGGGCCTCTCACTGTTGTGGCCTCTCCCGTTGCGGAGCACAGGCTCCGGATGCGCAGGCTCAGCAGCCATGGCTCACGGGCCCAGCCGCTCCGCGGCATGTGGGATCCTCCCGGACCGGGCCACGAACCGTGTCGCCTGCATCGGCAGGCGGACTCTCAACTACTGCGCCACCAGGGAAGCCCCATCCCTTAACTTTTGACCTGTCTTTATATTTAAAGTAGGTTTCTTATAGATACATATATTAGAGTCTTGTTTTCTTATCCACCCTCAGAATCTGCCTTTTAATTGGTCTGTTTAGACTATTCATAACTGAAGTAACTGTTGATATTGTTGGACTAATATCTAGTTTGTAACTCTTTTCTATTTGTTACACTTGTTCTTTGCATCTATCTGCCCACCCTCCCTTTTTATGCCTTCCCTGGTTCCAAACAGCATTTTATATGATTCTATTTTATTTCCCCTTTCAGTGTATCAATTTTACTTAATTTTTAAAATTTATTGGCTGCATTAGAGTTTACAGTACACTATTTAAACTAATCTAAGTCTACCTTCAAATAATATCATCCCACTTCTCATGTAGTATAGTGATTTATAACAGAGAATCCTCCATTCCTTCTTCTCATCTCTTGTGATATTGTTATCAGGCATTTTACTTATCTATACACTATAATCACCCAATACATTGTTACTATTATTGCTTTAAACAGTTACATTTTAATTCAATTAAGAATAGGAAAAATGAAAAATTTTACTTTGCCTTCATTTATTTCTTCTCTGATGCTTTTTTTCTTCATGGAGATCCAAATATCTGGTGTACAGTATTTTCCTTCTGCCCAAAGAACTTCTTTTAAAATTTTTAATAAAGTAAGTCTGTTTTTCAGTTTTTGTTTGTCTACGAAAGTCTTTAGTTCTCTTTCACTTTTGAAAAATAATTCTGCTGAATATATAATTGTAGGTTGGTGGGGATTTTCAGTTCTTCAGTTTTCAGTTCTTGTTTGTCTACGAAAGTCTTTAGTTCTCTTTCACTTTTCTTCAGTTTTTGTTTGTCTACGAAAGTCTTTAGTTCTCTTTCACTTTTCTTCAGTTTTTGTTTGTCTACGAAAGTCTTTAGTTCTCTTTCACTTTTGAAAAATAATTCTGCTGAATATATAATTGTAGGTTGGTGGGGACTTTCCTTTTTTTTCAACACTTGAAATATTTCATTCCACCCTCTTCCTGCTTGCATGGTTTCTGATGACAAGCCCCATGTAATTTTGTCCTTATTCCTCTATAGGTAAGTTGTTTTTATCTGGCGTTTTTAAGATTTTCCCTTTGTCTTTGATTTTCTGCAGTTTGAATATGATATGCCTAACTGTAGGGGTATTTTGTTTTTTTTGTTTTTTATTTTTATTTTTTGGTATTTATCCTGCATGATGTTCTCTAAATTTCCAGGATGTGTAGTTTGGTGTCTGTCACTAATTTTATAAAGTTCCTGAACATTATTACTTCTTCTGCTGCATTCTCTCTTTCTTTCCCTTCTGGTATTCCAATTACATATACGTTACACCTTTAGAAATCTCCCCTCAGTTCTTGGAAATTCCAATCTGCCTTATTAATTCTTTTCTTCAAGAGAATTTGCATTTTAGTTTGGGAAGTTTCAGTTTACCTGTCTTCAAGCTCATTGATTATTTCCTCAGCTGTGTCAAGTCTAGTAATGAGGCCATCAAGGGCAGTCTTCACTTCTCCTACAATATCTTTGATTTCTAGCATTTCCTTTTTATTTTTTCTTAGAAGTTTCATTTTTCTGCTTCTAAAGAGTTTTAACCAATATTCCCTTTTTTAAAATTCCAATTTTATCCTCACTTCTAGAGAGATCTAATTTGGTCATTTCCTGAGCCTTTGTGGATTCTGTAATTTAAATTGGGTTGGTTTTGGTTTAGGATTTAGTTTCCTTGGTAGTATTTAATCATTTATAATTTGTTCATCTGCTTTCCAAATTCCAAAATTTTATTATTTTCCCTCTACCACCCTTTCTCTCCTCCACACCCCTACCCCATCATGGATATAGCATTTTAAAATATCCTTTACTGTTATTTTATTATGCTTTCAGGAGGAAGAATAGGTAAATGTATGTTTATTCTGTCATCTCTGACCAGAGGTCGATTCTTCTTGAGGTCAGCAGTCACAGTATAGTGTATGATTAAGAGCACATGCCTTGAAATGAGACATACCTTACATGGAGATTCAACTTGGCCACAAACTACCCACATGCTTCTGGACACAGTACTGAGCCCCACTCTCCTTCTCTATACAATGAGGGTAATAAGAATATCTAATTTAAAGAGTGGTTATAAGGATTAAGTAAAACAGTGAATGTATTATCCAGTGCCACAAAAGTGTATACTATTATTAATAATAATCATAGCCAACACCCATTATATATTTATCATGACCTATACAATGGTCTATGAATTTATGTATATTAACTCATGATTATGATTTTTGAAATTGATGTACAGAACCACATTCCCTTATCCTCAATTTCATAATTCAAAGGTATAAAAATCAAACTTTTAAAAACTCATTTGACAGCAAAACTTGACCTGATCTGAATTTATTTCAGGGTAAAACTTGACCTGAACTTATGTTAAGTCTCAGTTCCATATAGTGTGAATATTCATATGTTTTGTTGCAGAAAAAATAATACAACTGTGATAAATAGTGCAGCAGAGTCTCCTTAATAGTGTTTCTTATGCACTGTATTACTTCCAAAAATCTGAAAAAAAACGGAATTCTGAAATACATCTGTCTCCAAAAGGACTGTCACCCTATGTAAGTGTTTTATAATCTTCCTCCCTGAACCTTACGTGCTAGCCTTTTTTTGCGTATTAGGGTAATAAGTAGAGCTGTGGAGCTCAAGATGAGAACAGAAGTAGCTACATTAGGAAGAAGAAAAACTAAACAAAGTTTGAAAAGAAGGTGTGAGGGAGAAGGGTTGGGATTGTTGAAAGAGTCCAAGAAGATACATTTTGGAGGGAGTAGTTGCCAGGATGAATAGGACTTTGGGTAGACAGCTGGGTAAATGGCATTTTTCAGAATTCCTGCTGGGTGCTATACTATGAAACAATTTCAGTATAGGCTTATATTGCTTCAAATGCTTAGTGAAGTTCAGTTTCTGTTTTAGTTTTTCTCTATTTTTTTTTAATGGAATTGGACCTAACTTATCCAAGTTTTATTTATAAGTTTTATAAAACTTATTTATAAGTTTTATTTGGCTTACCCTTTTGGCTACACAGTATTCTTTTTGAACACCTAAGACAATCTCTCACACACAACTGCTACTTAATAAACATCTTTGAATTGAATTATAATGATCCTTATAGCATGAATACATTGTGGAAATATTTAGTTTAAAAGCAGTACACAATATAGAAAGAGGGTAAGATTAGGAACAGAGGTTTTGTGAGTTTGCTCCAAGTTCTGCCTTTGTTGTTAATAAACTGTATAATAGAGGGGGTTTTGTTTGCTTATTGGATCTCAAGGGCAGAGAATTGGGTTAACCATTCCTAACATTTCATGGCACATGGTCATGACGAGTATCCTAAAGCTATTTATTTCCCCTTTTATTACTGACCACTTCTTTTATCTAATCTTCCCCTACCTCATACTCTATTATGCTTGTTATGTGTCTTCAGTTATGCTTGTAAAATATGTAGTAGTATTTTATGTTTATCTATTCCTTATTTATATGAGTAGTGTTTGTGATATAGTCTACATTTTAGTTGTGTTTTTTCTTTTTTTTTCCCCCCACTTATCATTTTTAAAATTAGCCATATGGCTGTATGTACATGTTGGGTTATTAGGATTTTAAAAACTCATCTACATTAATTTTTCTTTTCATCTAAAACTATTTATTAGTATCAAACATGTTCAAGGCACAATAATGGGCATAGTGTTTGGCCTCTGGGAATAGAGGATTAAATAAATGACTATATGTGAAAATTTTTTTCATTTTTTTTACTAATTTAAATGTCTAGTAAAAGGCTTAAAACTACTGATAAAATGGCCTCCTTTCCCTCTTAAAAGGAGATATTTCCCACAAAATACAAGTTGCTGTCTCTTTGTGACTTTTTAACTATATGAGTTTTGCATAGCTAAGTTCTGCTGTGTAGCCAGTGTCACAGAGCAGTCTTATAAATGCTTCTCTGCAGCAATAACTTTTTCTCCAGAAGAACTTATCCAGTTTATACTCCTATCAACAGAGCACAAGTGTTCCCAGCTTCCCACATCCTCAGCAATCCTGATAGTTATTCCTTTCTAGTTTTTGTCAATTGAATTGATATAAAGTGTCATCTCGTTGTTTTAATTTGCATTTTCCCCTCCTTACTAATGAGTTTAAACATCGTATTATATGCTTATTATCCATTTGGGCTTCCCTTTCTGCATCTTTCCTTTCCTAAATACTTAGCTTATTTTCTCTTGGAGTCTCTGGAATTGTTCTTGATTTGAAGGCGTTCCTAATATGTTCTAAATAACAATCCCCTTTATCAATTTTAGATGCTGAATATATCTTCTGTTAAGCTGTGATCTTCCGTTCAGTTTTGTGTATAATATTGTTCACTGAAAAGAGTATCTTAATTTTCTTGTTTACGCTTTGTACTTTTGGTTTGTGCTTCTTGAGTCATGTTTAAGTCATATTTTGTAACCCTAAGTCAGAAAGAATACAGGCTAGTTACTTAACAATTCTCGGCAATGGGTGCCCTCATTTGGAAAATCTAAGTTTGGCCTATGTGCTTGTTAATCAGTTGTTCAAAACTGGATTTCTAGAAAAATCTACATAATATTATGATTAGGCAGAACTGGGAATGTAGTTAAATAAAATAATGTGTGTAAAGTATCTCTAATTCTTGGCCCACAGGAGGCATATACAAAACAGCAGTTATTATTATTACTATTAGAGGAGATTATTAGCCAGAAAGAGTTAAAGAAAGAGCCATCTGGGCTCATGAAAAATGACGGGTGTGATTTAGAGGTAGGCATTCAATCTTTATTTGTTTATCTTGTGCAACTAAATGCTGATAAAATGGAATGTGTTTATTTTCTCTTTTAAAGATTTCTATGTGAAAGATGCCACAAACTCCAAATGGCATCACTACAGAGCCAACTATTTAACTACAGCTAGACTGACAGTACGGTAGTGATTTTATATTGTCAATAAGCAGATGAAAAGATTCAAGGAGTCTTTAGTGTTTATGAAAGACTTAATTCATGGTGCCCTTTGGTGGGGAATCTGACTTTTACCAGCCTTTTCAATGCTTCTGATAGAAGACTTCAGAATCTTTCATGACTCTGAATGATGACTATTTTTTAAAATATTACTTTATTTTATTTTTTGCCAGAAATGCCCTGGGGAACTCTATGGAGGACCACATACAAATGACTGTCTTGTGTACATGGAGCAAAATTTTCTCAGTGGGATACAGAAAGTGTAACTCTGCAATGTCATATATGAGTCGTAAACCTAAAGTATTCCCAATCCTAGCCTCTTTCCCATTCCTTAAAATATAATTGATTCTACCCAGAAGATAACCTGTTTTCCTGAAGAAGGACATGGTAGCCCTGTGGTCCTCATTGCATGTATTACTCATTTAGCTGGCTAACGTTTACTGACAGGAACCATGGGATTTCTCTTCTAGTCCCCTAAATAACTAACACTCCAAGCCTTATACCCAGCAGATACTCAAAAAATATTTTCTGATTTATGGATAATCTATGTGTTACTATGGAAGTTTAACTATGGTCAAGCCCATGTTATTATTATAGGGCTACTAGGAACACCAGGGAGCTGTGAACTTCTGGACGTAGTAGAAGAAGCCCTGGTGCCCTGCTTGGATTTTTGCAATGAACACTAGTTTTATCTTCTGTCTACACTAGTATCTGTATATACTCTTCCGCAACTTGTGATGTTACAAGTGTGTTTTATTTCCTAAGTGTCTACATGTGATGAGTGGTATACAAGGAGTCAGGGGATGCACTGAACAAAACCCCCTGAAATGCTAATTGGCAGTCGACCCTTCCCATTTTCCAGATCAGTCTGCCCTTCACATAAAATCTGCAGCTGCTGACTGCAGGGCCTGTCACTGTTACCAATTCTGCCTCTTCATCACACAGCATGACTTTTTTGCTCAAACTTACCCAGATTCGAATTGTTCTATTGAAGTGGTCTGGCTGCTGCTGCTATTTCCCAGCTATTAACATAGACATTACAGCGCTCCAGCCACTTGAAGGCTGCAGTCATCCTGGACGGCAGCCACTTGAGGGAGATCTCAGACAGATGGCTGTTTGCAGAGAATTTAACAGCAGTGCCTCTCCACACTGCAATGATGGATTTCCACCTCAAAGGAAGTAATGGGTATTAATTCCCTTGATACTCATTCTATGCCTTTCTACCCATATCACATTCCTCACCCTTGCAAACAGCAGGCAGATGCCAGCATTTCAGATGCCTGTGAAGAGGGAGCACCTGTGATTATCAAAAAGCCTTGTACATAACCTGGGAGAAGGAGCCCGTCTCCAAAGAGAACCCCAGCTCCTGCAGATACCAGGTTTGGGACCCTAGAATCATATATCTTTGCAGTTTTTTCATAGGTAAAATGGAGATGATGCCTCTCTTACTTCTTATTTTATTTTATATTTTTTTGCCTTTTCCTTTTTATCTCTCAATGACTCCCCCTTCCAGTAATTTATGGTAGTAAATGTTCCAGTCGTATTTAAAATATCCTTTTAGATTTTTTCATTTTTAAGTAAACCATATGCAGAGAAAAGTGCTCAAATCTTAAGTTTAGAGCTTAATGAACATTCACAAGGTGAACAAATCTGTGTAACTGACACCCAGATCTAAAAGAGACCATTACCGTCACTTCCAGAAGACCCCTTTTGTCCCCTTCAAGGTCCTGTAAGGTTTTTGTTTGTTTGTTTTTTAAGGTCCTGTAAGGTTTTGAAGAGCAAGCCAGATGTATCCAGAAGATTTAAAGCATCTTGAGAAACTTTGTATCGGGGACAAATGATACATTGTACATCAAATGAATGGTCTTTAGAAGAAGAAATCTAGAACCATGATTTCCCCAACTTCCCTCTAACTCTGCCTCAGTACTCAGGGACAGCAACGTTTCAACAATTTACCCCAGGGCTTTCACTCCAGAGATTTCTTTCCTGACTTTCTGGAATAAATATTCAGTAAACTAGATTCTTTAAAATCTAGTTTAAAAAGTTACTCTCTCTCTTGCATCTTCCTACAAGCTAGTCCATAAATGGTGTCTTCGCAATGGGGAATTCATGCTTCAAGAGGCAAGATAACCCACCACCAGCCATAACTGTTGGCCTAATGGTATTTATTAGACATGGATTCTGTGGTGACACTGTTAGATAACTCAGAAAAAATTTAAAAAATCTCTAACCATTAGGATTTATTTATGAAGACAACCCTAAGATTTTTATGTTATGTAAACTTGTATTGGTACAACCCTAATTATTCAGTTCAACATGGGGTATAGTCAATGAGAGTGACTGAAAATTTTAAATTTTAATTATTACTATACTGCATACGTAATTACCAGTTTGTTGTCAAGTGAAGGTACTTCAGAAGATAAGTTTAAATGTTCTAAAATTAGCATAGCAATTGTTTACAGGTATATGCAGATTTGAGGTGCTTCAAAAATTAGTTATTAACTTAATAACCATGCTTATATTATTAATTTTCTCTGTAAAAAACACTGTCCTCTTTATGAGGATGAAGATACATAACTTTACAATAAATTTCTTATCTGACTTATCATAAATTATATATTGCTTGAGTCTGACTTAAGGAAGATTTATTATTTAATGGCCTTAAGATAATAGAAATATGAAAACTATATGTCATTAGAAGAGAAAGAAGGCAAAAAATTGGAAATAAATACTAGACATATTTTAATAAAGAGTTCCCAAGATATGAACTCATACAAGTATATGAAAATAATGTGTTGAAAATCATACAAGCCCCCAATCTCTTTGTTTGTGTACTCACAGCTTTTGAAAATTAAATGCTCATGTATTCCTTTTCACCTTGTAATTCTAGGATTTTCTAGATTGTTTTACGTCATGGCAACAAACCTATGTTAAATTTCAACTCAGCCTCAGAGCAAAAGGCTATGTAAAGCAAATGCAATAAACAAAGGGAGCTGCTTTACCGGGTTTGAAGAGAGATCCCGGGGCTGCCCATCTGACTGCCAGGGAGTGCTAGACATTAAAAGGAGGTTTATTCTAAGTAGAAATCAAGCAGGCATGCACCAAGAAATCTAGAGACATCAGAAGTTTGCCAAAGGTGGCAGAGATCTCCACCACCTACTGGCCATCTGTTAGAACACCAAGCAACAGAGCCTAGAGAGGGAAAGGCAGCATCACAGAACCCTCCCCTTGGACTTGCGCCCACCCCCGTAACCCAGGTCAAGGTTCTCACTCCCATGTCTGCCTGTGGGCATTGCTCTTGAAAGAAAATGTTCAAGGGCCTCTCTAAAGAAACTGGAGATTGCCTTTTCCAGAAACTCCTTCACCTGGACACTGTTGTTTGCAAGTGACTGAAACCCAACTCAAACTATCTCATGCAAAAAAAGGAATGTATTATTTCATGTAACTAAAATCAAGAGAAGAGCTGGACTTAGAGATAACAAACCAGAAATGTGATGACCTCTGGGTCTCTCTCTCTCTCTCTCTCCCCCGTCTCTCTCTCATCACTTTTCTCTGACTCTATGCGTAAAGATCTATTCTCTCAAATCTATTTTCTCCACACACTTAGAATCATGGCATCTGGCAGTTCCCAGGTGTGCATATTTACCTGAATGCTGAGAGGAACTGCCTTACTTCTTACTTCTGCTAGTTTCTATTACCTGGCTTCCGATATGACTGTGTTTCATAGAATAGTAAAATTAAAATTAAAAAATATATATATCTGGGAAACCAAAACAGAATTTCCATCTAATTGTTTTCCCCAGAAGAGATATAAAAAACAAAACAAACTTTCTTCTACTAACACTATCATTTCATTAAACAAAGGGGTATTTTTAACTCAAAGAAGAGAGTTTTATAATCTCAAAATAAAGGGCAGTTCTTTAAATTGAATATATTTAGCTTTAGGAAAGTTTTTTTAGGAAAAACTTTATTTTTTCCATTTCACCCATGAATGTCTCATCACTGACAAGCACCAGTCCTTGTAAATCATTGTTCAGTGATACTAAGAGATGTGAGAAAAATATTATGGGGATGTGCAAGCAGTATGAATATATTTCTCTCTCCATACAATCTTGTTTTAAGTTTCTCTTCACACTGACCACCCCTCTCAATCCATTAGTTTACCAGATACCAGAGCCAAGACAGCCTTGTCGAAAGGAAGAAATCAAGGGAAAAAGCAAGCAAGAAAAAACAATTAGGTAAAGAGATAAACTCAGTGGTAAAAATCATTTGTGGGAAATGTGTGAAGCTTGAAGGGAATTAGGATATGACACCTGGAAGTAAGCCACTTTGACATTAGATTTATTTGAGCTGAAGGCATTTGAGTTCCTAAAATCACCTTCTGCCTAAAAGCACAGCCTCCCAAAGAACTCAGTTGTCATAAATTCCCTCCCCTGAAGCAGGTCATAGAAACAGCAGGTGCTGGGAGGCCTCTCTGACCTCCCTTGTCTCCCATGAAGCAGATCAGAAGCCCCTCCCAGGACAGGTGCCCTCCCAGGAAAGGAGCATCCTATCTGCAAAGACAGAGGCACACCCGAGGTGTCCAAACAAACAGGCCTTTTTGCTCTTCCCCCAATTTACCTTCCTTAGAGCACACCCTTTGTCCTATCATGGTTTTCCATGATTCTCCACTCTTCATCAACCTAGAATAAAAATGCTCAGGCTTAACTCTTTCTTTGGGTCTTCGTTTTCTCCCATGTCTCATAAAACTTATGGTAAGTGAATGTGCATGCTTTTCTCCTGTTAATCTGTGTTTGTCAGTTTAATTTTCAGGCCCAGTCAGAGACCCTAAGAGGAAAAGGTTTTCCTCCTCTTACAAGTATCTCATCACTTTCTGGACTATGTACTTTTAAATCCTTTCCTCTCTTTGAATCTGCTACACAATATAAAAACACAACCCACACCCCTAAATCTTTACTTTTAGCACCAACTAAAGGACACAAAATTAATTCTGAATTCCAAATAGTCATGTAAGAACATGCATGCTAATTTGCTGGTATTGTTTTCTAATTGCGTTTTACCCATCCCTCCCATATATTCATAAGCATAATGAGGTCTTTAAACTGAAAGTTCTTCTCCAGTGCTAAAGAGCATAACCCAAACTGCTACACTGAAATACATTCAGTCAGTCAACTACAAGCCAAGCTTTCAAATTAGTGGATGACTCAGATATAATGTAAAATTAATCCTTTACAAATTTATACAGGCTTCCTCAAACTGTTAGTGTAATGGATTTCCTTATGAAAGCACATTTAATTACACCTTTTAGGGAGAGTAGTACATCAAGACCTAGACATCAGTGTTTAAAAGATTAGGTAAAATTGCATTCTAATGAGAAAAAAAAAATTAAAAAGTAAAAACTAAAACAATACCAAAATTATCGACATAATTTTCAGTCTTCAAAAAGAGCTGATACAAATCCCATCAATCTCTTCGTGTCATTTTTGGCAGGAAAAACAAATCTGTCCTTCCAAGGCAATGCAGCTTTTGCTCAAAGCTCAAGTGAAAATTTTTCTCTTTGACAAAAAAAAAAAAAATCGCATCGTATTCATTTCACTTCCTCAAGCATTTATTACAGAGAGAATCAATTAACAGTAAAGTTAATTACTAACTATAAAATTGCTAATTGAGACAAATTACACATGATGGCTTTGCAATTTGGGTAAATGACAGGTTCAGATGGATGTGAGACCTACAACTTATGTTATCCAAGATATTTGTCTTTTTAACAAAAATTTCAAAAAGACACATGCGTTAAAATATAAAAGCAACAGAAGCTACCATAAGGCAATGTATTAGAGCACAAAATTCAGTAACAGGATGTCTCCAACCTGGAGGCTTTATTACTTCAAGTTTCAGAAGCAGGTTACTGAACGTTGTTAAACTCATCATGCAACCTTGTGACACAGACCTTGAGGGCTGAGTAACAGTAAGAGTCAAGGAATACTGTTCGAATGGTTTCTATCATGCTTGCTATTTACATATTATTATTCTAATAATAGGCAACTACTTGTTCTAGTGCATACCTATGCAAACATTTTAAACTGTTTAAACCAAATGCTAAAAGAAAATAAAGCTCTTTGGATTTTTTTTTTTCCTTTGTGAAAACTAACTTCTCCCTTTCTCCTAGTATGAAGTGATACGTATCCAGAGCAGAAAACCTAAATAAGTAAGAAGAAAAGCAAAAATCACTGATAATTCTATCATCCAGAGATACTCATATGAAGATGTTGGTGCCTTTCTATGTACCTATCTCTAGGTATATTTTCATGCTTGTAAGTGTTTACTTGCAACAAAATAGCATCCTACTGTACATATAATATTATAATCTACTTGTATAATATATAGATATATTTGGGAACACATTTCCTTGCCTAAATTCAACTATGTATATACATATATATGTGTGTATATATATATATATATATATATATATACACACACATATATTTTTTACTACTGGTAGTATTTGGTGTTATTGAAGAAGTGGTTTAACTATTACTCCATTTTTGTGACATCTGGAAGTTTCCATTTTTGATACAAAGACACTGCTGTGGTGATCATCCTTTTAGTTAATATTTGTTTAGGGCTTTTTTCAGGTTTTCTTTCTTATATTTTAAAATAAATATATATGCATTGTTATTGGTTTGGTCCTATTTTTAAAAAATACGGTATTAAAGTTACACACACACACAAATAAACACACACACAATCCACATTGTATGGGATCTAATTTATACACAGGAGTATTTGGCTACTTTAATCAAAGGTAATACTCAGTCTTGTACTTTCTAACCTACAAATGAGGTTGCAGAGGCAAAGGAAAAGTAGGGAAACCAATCAACATACTTGACTGTTTCACAGTCTTGAAAGGAGAACCTTGTGTATAATGTCCTCTAAAGGCAATTTAAATTTTGTCTTAAGTATGTGCCTAAATGTATCTGTGGAATCTCACTGCTTGAGAAGTCAGGTAGAACCTTCTCAATAAATCCATTCTAAAATGACCACAAACTCTACCAATCTCTATGATTCCTCTAAAGAGACGAAATCACGTGAATGGATCTCAACTAAGAATACTTGGCCAGGTTGCCAAAGAAATGATTTATTATATACAACCCAGAGATTAAGGTATACAGATCTGCATCATAAACCTGACTTCGATTAAAATGTTGGTGAAGCAACCATACACTTCTGTACAATGAGAGACTTTAGATAAATGAAAACTAAGTCCCTTTAAAATCGAGAGTTATATTGAGTCTAGGGTTAAATATTAAAATATTTTTATATATAGCATATAATTTGATAATAGATTCTGTAAGAATATAATGTGCTGTTTCTTTACTGATGGCCATAAAATTAAAATAATGACTTAACATAAAACTATAGCAATAAATAGAGCAAAAATATAGTTTATAAAGATAAAAACACCACTTTGAGTCACAGAGTAAAGAAAACTATGCTTTTGTTCATATGAAAATCACTTAGATATGTGAGTTGCTGGAGATTTTCTCCAGCTACTCAGTTTGTTCACCAGCCCTGCCCCTACTGACCATTTCCACTTTCACTGCCACTCAGACTTGGAAATGATCTCCTTTCTACTACTCTTCTCTCAAGAATAGTGATCACCATTTATTAAGTCTCTGCTCAGGGTTAGGTACTGTACCAACTGCTTTACGTGGTATCTCACTTGATTCCCAGAACATGCTTGAGAGGTAGGTTACTACCCTTATTTTATAGATGAGCAAACAGAGGGTTGTAGAGATTGAATGATTTGCTCTGGGACATAATACTTGTGAACTAAGATTCAAAATCCTACCTTGTTTGTCTAGCTCTAAAGCCTCTATCTTCTATGACATGCTATCAGAGTCTAAAGGGAAGGATAAAGTACGATCTCTTTCCTCTGGATACAATTTAATGGTGAAACACAGGTAAAGGATGAAATGCAGTCACATGGGGAGACAGTAATAACGTTTAAGTATGCACCAAGTGTAACAGGTGAGGGGGAGGTGATTATTTCTTCCTAAAGTGATAACATTTAAATAGTGCCGTGAAGAATAAGTGGAATGTCGACAGATGGCAAAAAGAGAGCAAACAATACAGATGCGCAAGCACTTGACAGAAGTGGCTTAAACTTAAGCAAAATATGGGTAAATCTGAAAACATAGGTTGTGTTGATACAGCAAAATGTTTAAGATGATATGTTAAGAAGTTTGATGTTTCTTATATAGGACAAATAAAAGGATAAATTGGACACTTACTCATTTATATAGACCTATGTGGTTTACATATCCTAAGATATTTAGAAGCTATTTGGCAATTAAAAAAATTTTTTTTTACATTTTCCATGGAACTTGGTTTGTTTTCAATTTTGAGAACCTCTTCACTATCTTGTTAACTTTGCAACACTTGTAAGATCTTTGACAAAGTTTCAGTTTACTAAAAACATATAGCAGTATCAACCATAATCTTTAGAAAACACTACTTCTAGATGAGAATGGAAAAATGGAGATTTCTCTGATGTTTTCTCTGGCATAAAGAATGTATCTGAGGCATCACATATGCTTAGGTTCTGTCTTTTAGTCTGAAATTTTAAGGTCTATTCGATCGCCAATAATTTTAAATAATTGCTAGATGACCTTGTAGTTAATTAGAAACTGACACCATTGTATTGAATTTGATCTTCCTGAAGATAAACTATCACTCAACGACATAACTGCCTCTGGGTTAGTAAGATACTATTATTTTAGCATTTAAAAAAATGATTTCATCTAACTGTGTGCATATTGGTCTTAAACTCAATCGTATTGTTATTTTGAAAGCAAAAACAGTTATTTGCAAATCATACAGCACTAAAGACTTTCAAATTCTTTATAGTAAAATATTAACAGTGTGAGGACTGCTAGGAATAAAGAACTTATTCAAGAACTCTCAAAATCCCAAGTGTCTGTTATCATTCTAAGAAAATACCCTTAACCAAGAATTGGACTCATCAAGATGCACTGTTTTGTGCAAAATCTGGAGGAGTTATTTGAAAGACTTCACCTGTCATGCGCATCACAGTTTAAAGTTATTCTCATTTCTGAATTTACTGTCCCCTCACATTTTTGCAGAAGCTGCTCTTTATATTTAAAGATGACAATTTTGATTCTTTTATTGCAATCTGTAAATATCAATAAAGCACCTGTGTTTCCTCCTTACTATCTGATTCACTTTTATTGCTCTAAATTTTGTGCTCTGCCTTGGTAACTTAATGTTGAAGTGTAGCAGATTGTGATACACCAAAAGGTGTCACTTTGGCATACAGATTATTTTGAGTTGAAAGCAGTTGGGAAGAAATAGATACAAAGAAAGTTTTCTGCTCTCCCCCATTTGCCTAAAAGCAGGACATAAATTTACAAAGGTGTCTCTCTTCCTTGCTCTACCAAAAAGGACAAAGTTTAATCCCCAGAGACAATTTTAGACCTTATCAGTCTGGAGAAGGCATGAAAAGAATCTATATAACATATTGTACTAACTAGCCTTTACCCTTAGAAGCCTGAAACTGCTTTTCTTTATCATTTCTTCAAAAATTTATCGTTCTCTGTTGACGATACTATCTAAACTGAAATTCTAAGCCACCTCAGGGAGTTACTCACTTTTCCCTGGGTTCTCCCTTGTGTACATATATACTTGTTAATCAACTTCTTTGTTTTTCTCTTGTTAATACATCTTTTATTATAGCAGCCTCAGCTAAGAACTCAGAAGGGTAAAGGGGCAATTATTTTCCTCTCCTACAGCATCATATCAAAAATCCTCAAAAGAATGAAGTGTTCTTGGTTGTTATATTCAAATCTAGCATCTCTACTACATCCCTTGAAAGTGGTATGTACAATCTCAACCATATTACACAAAACATGACAAAGACAATGTAGTCTTATTTTCTTGGAGTTAGATCTGTAAAAGGGAGTAGACCATCTGCTGCTATTATCTTAGGGCTGAGCTATGACCAAAATTTGACCCTGGTTTCTTTGACACTGATGGTGAGAAAAGAATTGCAAATCTTCAAGTAGCTGGCTTCAAAACTAAGAAGCTTTCTCAAGGACAGCAGGAGGAACTGTAGAACTCCTCCACTGGAGGAGAAATGGTAAAGACAACATGGACTGGACAATAGGTACCCCATAGTGTTAGTCAAGGCTGATTGCTCTGTTCTGTCAGAAGCTGAGGGTAAGGACACATGCCGTTTGAGTGGGAAATGGTATTTCCTTTGAAACCAGTGAGATTTCCCGGTCATTCATACTGAAAAAAAAAAAAAAAAAAAGGTCAAATTAAGGGTTAGAAAATACTGATAACAGCTAGAGAAATGGGCCTCATCAAGAAAGGAGTTGGGGGCTTCCGTGGTGGCGCAGTGGTTGAGAGTCCGCCTGCCGATCAGGGGACACGGGTTCGTGCGCCGGTCCGGAAGGATCCCACGTGCCGCGGAGCGGCTGGGCCCGTGAGCCATGGCCGCTGAGCCTGCGCGTCCGGAGCCTGTGCTCCGCAACGGAAGAGGCCACAACAGTGAGAGGCCCGCGTACCGCAAAAAAAAAAAAAAAAAAAAAAAGGAGTTGGGATAAATTCTTGTTTTGCCTACCGGGCAGTAGGGCAATGTGGGCTCAGCATTCCCTGAGACTCGAGTGCAGGTACTGAAGGAGGGTGGACAGGGCCATGCTGGGGGCACTGGGCTGTGCTGCCCACAAGGTCAGAAGCACAGACTGACTGTCATGGTGGGCTGAGGAGGGAGAGAAGGGAGAGAACTTGAGCAAGTTCTCTGAGCTACACTAGAAGGCTCCTTGGGGGCTCTGAGAAGCACTGAATGATGCTTTGAAGAGAAGTTCTGGCCCTACATCTATCAATTTGGCATTTAAAAGAAATGTCATCTCATAGTTATAGGCTGGAAAGGTCTGGAAATAGTGAACACCTACTCTATACCATAAAATTGCCATTTGTTTTTCTCATATGACAAAACAAAAGTTCCAAGGGAGAAGTGATTGTTCTAGGTTTTGTTTACTCCTGTAAGTTTTGCTTAGCCCAGTGTCTGGTACAAGATGAGCCTCAGTGAATATTGTTGAATATTTGTTATTTAGTCTCATCCTTACAATAACTCTGAAAGCAGCTAGTAGTATCCCCATTTTACAGGTGAGAAAATAAAACTTGAAGAAATTAACAGAACTGCCAGGGCCCCATGGCTTCAGAAGAGAGAGAAGAATAGCCTAGACTTGAACCTGGGTCTCCTCATTACAATTACACAGCTGCAACCATTGTGGCATAGTTATGGATCCAAGAAGCATGAACTAAAACTTTGACAATAAATAGAAGCTTTAAACCCCCAAGCTAGTTTGCATTTTGTGTTTATAGCCACTGTTCTGAGTTGAAACTCTGAATATATACTTTTTTTTCTCTTAGGGGTACACCAAGGAAATTAAAAGAAATGGGCCACATTCACTAATGTGAAATTGGAACCATTTTCCCTCCAGCCAGTTAAAAAAATGAAGGCACATTAGACAATACAGCAAAGCAAGGATGGCCGAAAGGAGGGGAAAAGCCAACAAACACTAAAGCCAACTTATTACTCCAATAAATGTCAGGTCAGTAATTGTGTGGGACACAGATTAATACTGAAAAGAATGGATTTGTGTCATTCTTAAAATATAAATATGAATGCTTTTGACAGAGTTAATAAAAGTATGTTGTCCACAGTGACTGGTAATTGATGCGAAACAGCTACCTCTACTTTATCCTGTAAATGGCAGGAGCAAAGCTTCTACTGAGGGTGCTATTCACACATAAATTTTGTTTAATGGTTTCTCGTTAATGTGTTCTATTTTTATAATGAAAGTCTAGCCAAATTATAGGAGAGATGCTCTTAACTCCTTTACTGCTATCAAATTGAGCAGTAATTGAATCAAGCAAGAAATCCCTTTTTGACCTTGAAGGCTGATTGTACCTTCTCATCCCATCATCAGATTTGAGAGAGATATGGTATTAATTTTTCTAGCCTTTTATATTTTATACAGTAACCCAATGGTACTAAATAAAATGCTTCCAAATGGAAAATGCAATAAATCATCAACAAACTCATTCATTTTCATACAGAAACAAGTAATTTTGATGAAGCCCAACTTTAATTCACCGATTCAAGTTTTTCATTCAATATTTTACCTGCTATAAAACATTAACTAATAAGCAATTTGGCTGTTATGTATAATCTGTCAGAAGAATTGTGACTATTTGTAGAGAAATCAAATCAGGAAGAAATGTAGTATATGGAATAGACAATACTACATATAGATGCCTTAACAGAATTATTCCTGAAACATTTAAATAATATTTAATTCAACTGAAAAGAGTTTTATCCCTTTATATTATTATGCTGTAAATTTAAAAAATCAAATAATGTTTGAAAAATGTCAGCATTTGGGTTTAACATGTTGAAAGGACTGTCCCTTTATATAACTTCAGTGATTTTCAGAAGAACATGATTTACATGCAATTGCCAAATTACGAGCTACATGAGACAGATCCATCCTCATCTTGAGGGAGAAAATGGCTAATTATATTCATGCTCATTTGAACTTCAGAGACTAAATTGGCCTTAAATATCACAAAGTTTGTCTTCAGAGGTATATTTTGATTAAAGATAACTTTTAAGTCCTTTTTGTAACCCATCTTTAAAGTTGTCATTCCATGTTCCCTAGAATACCCATAAAAAGTTGATAATGATTTAGAGGGGAAGCACCTCCCTACTGACTTCCATAAAAATGTCCAAATTCCACTACTATAGTTGCTAAGGTTCTTTGTGATCCCAACATTCTCTAATCTCATACGTATCCTATTCATGCATCACCCAGATCTGTGCCCTGTCTTCTCCACATGGTCACATCTCTCTGATCTTCCTCAAGCCATAAATGCCTTCTGCATATGGAATTCTTACCCATCCTTTATGCTCAGCTGAGTCATTGACTTCGTGATGAAGGATTCCCATGTCCCCTTTCTGCTGTCTGTTAGACTTAATCACTCCTACTTTTCCCTCTTCTCCTATGAAACACAGCTTACAAATACCATATTTTGCTTTCTAATTTTAATTTAACCTAGATATTTAGAAATCACTACTTCCACTCATTATGAGCTATATAATAAAGTTCCTGAAGAAGCAAACTATGTACACTTAGTGGTTGAGAGTGCCGACTCAGAAGTCAAAGAAACCATGATTGATTCATGCCCCAACTCCACCAATTTCTAGCGAGCAAATGTGGCAAAGTTATGTAACCTCTCTAAGCTTTTTTTCTTCTACTACACAATTATACTATCTGTCTCTTACGGTTCTGTAAAGATTTAAAGAAATAATGCACCTTGAATAATGCATTTATCATGGTGTCTGACATATACTAAACACTCCATAGCTATTAGATATTTTATAGTTATTTAGTATCTTTCATCGTGGAACACAGAATGTAACACAGGATAGATGTTCAATACTGTTAGATTAGTGACTGAGTAAATGAATGAAATTAAGTCAATAAAAAAAGAAGAAAAGGCTATAATTTGAAAGGGCGTTTTCAATCCTTCCCAAGAAACCCTGTCTATATATCCAAGACCATGAAGGGACCAAGTTTCATAAAGAAATTTGCTTCCTTATTGGGTAGGTGATTATATATGAAGCTATGGCCCTGGTGCCATTGTATTACATTAATCTGTGTTTCTCCCTAACTCTACAGAGCTCTATTTGTACAGTAGAGTGAGGACCAGTATTTTGAATACACTCAGGACATGTTCTCCTCCTCTAGTGAAGGGCATACCTGTACAAGCAAACCTGAGTGTCTGCCTGAAGAGCCAAGAGTGAATCACTTTCTTAGGAGGTTAGGGCAAGGGTACAGGTGAGGAGAAAACAGAAAAGAATTTTGGGAGAAAAATGTTGGGGTGAGAAGCAAGGGGAATTTAGGATTTTTCTGTACCTGCCTTAATTTTCACATATTTTCTTCAAAATCAGGCACTAATATAACCCTATTCATAAAGGGCCCCTCTCTGTGGGGGGAGGATATAATTCCCATCCCACTGACATCAGGCTTGGCCATGTGACACGCTTTGGCCAATGAAATGTGAGCAGTAGAGACATATGCTACATCGGAGCAGCTTTAGGAGATATTCTGCGGTCCTTTCATTAACCTCTTCCCCTCTACTGACATGTGCCTGGCAGAAATGAAGAGGGAATGAAACAGAGACAGAGCTAAACCAAAATCTGTATTGTTGCAAGATGGAGATTGGGGAATTATTACCACAACATAACCCAGCAAAAGCAGACTAATACAGAACACTTCTGGGGTTTATTCTTAGGGCAACTAAATCTTCCTACAAACCCCTGCAGTGGCTTCCCCCACACTCCCAACACACACACACACACACACACACACACACACACACACACACACACACACACACACACACACACACACACAACCCTCAAGATTAGTCTGGGCCAGCAAAATCACTGTAGTCACTCTACTCATTCTGGAGAACTCAGTTAACAACTGCACACCTAAACAGCATCATTTTGTTTGTGCATGTTCACATGTTAACAAATGTGTGTGTGTGTACCTATATAGAGATCGATCTATCTATCTATATCTAAATCTAACTGCATCTCCAGATATATGTACAGTGAGAAGATCTGACTCCTGCTTTCTAGGGCTTGCAATACTGATGGGATTCCACATATGAAAACTTGGGAACATGAAAAAGTAGTTCTCGTTTCATTACATTCAGCACTGCTCTGTCCCATTTAGTGTGCTAAGTACAGAGGATGATGCAAACACATCTTACTAGATGTGGTTTCTCTTATCAAGGAGATGACTTCCTAGCTGGGGATATAAATATGCACATGGTCAGCTATAACCTATCCTAAGATATAAAGTAATACGTGCCATAAGGGAAGGTGAAACAAAGTGCTCTGGGAGGTCACAGTCAGGAAGGATTCAGGGGATGTTTCGCAAAGAAGTGTTTTTTTGTGTTGATTGATGGGAGAATTGCAACATTTGAAAATAAGAGAATGGCATGATCAAAAGCACAGAACAGGAAATAAAAACTCGTTTGATTAAAGTATGAGACTGTGAAGGACATAAGAGGTGTGTATTAGTTTGCTACAGCTGCCAAAACAAAATACAACAGAAGGGGTGGTTTAAACAACAGAAACGTATTTTCTCACAGTCTGGGGGCTGGAAGTGCAAGATCAAGGTGTCAGCAGGTTTGGTTTCTCCTGAGGCCTTTTCCCTGGACTTGCCATGGCCACCTTCTCACTGTGGCCTCACGTGGTCTTTCTTCTGTGCAAAGGCATCCATGGTGTCTCTCTGTGTGTCCTAATCTCCTTTTCTTATAAAGCCTCTGGTTCTATCAGATATGGCCCACCCTAATGACTTCATTTTAATTTAATTACCTCTTTTAAAGTCCTATATCCAAATACAGTCACATTCTGAGATGCTGAGGGTGATGGCCTCAACATATGAATTTGAGGGAGACCCAATTCAGTCCACAACAAGGTGAATAGACAAAATAAGGTAGAGGCTGGTTGGAAACTGGAAAGAATTAAAAATGTGTAATAAAGAGCGGGACAAACAATTAGAACTGTGCTTTAGATAGATCATGCTTGTGCATGAGGTAAATAAGATAAGGAGAGAGACTGGACAGATCTTTTCAAATACAGGCAACTGATGACCTGATTAAAGAGAATGCCAGTGGAGTTGGAGGGAAGGGGACACGTGTGAGAGAAAATGTGAGACAGAATGAATAATGAATATGAAAATATAACTGATTTTATATTTGTGACTGGATGACTATATACTGATGGCCACAAAGTCAAAACTCTTGATGAGAAGAGAAATAGAAGTCTTGAAACTAGAAATACAGTCTAGAGAGATAGAAAGAGATCCCGGAACGAGCTATGAAATTAGAGGAGGGAGCATTTACAAAGTCACTGGCATCTTTAAAACTGTTTATGCGGAAAACAAGAACAAATTCCAAGAAAGGTCATTAGATTTGTCAACCAGGGAAGTATTGATAATCTTATCAAATGGTCCAGGAGAGACAGGGGTAGGTTATGGAGGAGATGAAGGTGGAGGCTGGGGAAGGAAGCTTGATTGCACTGCACAGGGGAGTATGAAAACAAGGTCTTAAATATAGCTGAAAATATGATAAAGTCAACTTTGCTAACTATTTGGTGATTTAATTTTTACAACATCCTATGAGCTAGATACTATCACAATCCTCTTATACAGATGGGGAAAATGAGACACAGGTGAAGTATCGTATTTAATGTTACATAGCTGGTTAATCAAAGAGCTAGATTTGCCCTCAGGCATCTCGCTCCAGTACACACATATATAACTGTCATTCTTTTGTTTCTCTATATAAATTTAGTTTGATGGTAAAAAAAAAATCATTTAAGGTGGCAAGAAAAGCATGAATAATTTCATATGGACAAGAATGAGTAAGGCATATCTTTGTGTGGGTGAGGGTTTGGGGGCTGTGTATACTGAGATCAGGCAAATGCAGCAGTGGGCTTATGTTGTATACACATAACAGATAAAACAAGAGCAAGCTGATGGAATGAGTAAAGTTTATGTATTTGGACTTTGCAGTTGGAGTGATTTTCTAAGTGAAAGAGTCATATATATGATACTTTGTTAGTACCTTCATTCAATATTTATCGAACATCTACTACATCCTGGCACTTACGCTAGAATCTAAAGATATGATGAAGAAAGATCCAGAACTTATGGATTTTCCAGCTAGTGACACTTAAAGGGATCATCAGCAATTTTCTTTCTTTTTTTTTTTTTTTTGCGGTACGCAGGCCTCTCACCGCTGTGGCCTTTTCCATTGTGGAGCACAGGCTCCGGACGCGCAGGCTCAGCGGCCATGGCTCATGGGCCCAGCCGCTCCGCGGCATGTGGGATCTTCCCGGACCAGGGCACGAACCAGTGTCCCCTGCATCAGCAGGCGGACTCTCAACCACTGTGCCACCAGGGAAGCCCGGATCATCAGCAATTTGATGAAGAATGGAGCTACTATTTTATACCAGAGGTCATAGATTATAATAAAACTGCCTTTATCATTAATGGGACATACAATTCAAGGAAAGTCATTACACCTCTGATATCCCAGTTTGTCCACCAATGAAACAGAGATCAAATTGTAACAGACGATTACATCCTTGAATAAAAGGTACATTGGAGAGGTGAAGTCATGTTAATAACTGAAGATAGCATGTAATACTATTTAATAAGAAGAAATCTTTATTTTATTTTCATTAGGGAAATATTAATTATTGGATTTGACCCAGATAGACTTGTTATTTTAAATACATTGAATAATCTTTAGAGGTTGTTATCATTTTCTCCACCAGTAATAAAGCTATAATTTGTAAAATCAGAAGTTAATAAAAAAAAAAACCTTACAGTAAAATGATGTTATGATCGAGATTTAACACGAACATAATTTAAGCCACTGTTAGGACTCCCACAGTAGCCATATCTGGCCATACTTCATCCTCTCTATGTAGTCTTTTACTCTGTTTAAACAACAGATGCTAATATTTGGACTGATCAAATACAGGAAAGTATTTCTGCATTTTGAAATCTTGATGACTATCACTCCATTTTAAAGGTAAAGTAGAAATATTTTTCCTATTGCTTACAAATTAGCATCCTTTTGTTCAGAAAGTACCAAACAGAAGGAGCCAACATAGAATCACATAGGACCTTCTTCCAAACTAATTTAATTTGTAATCAAGAATATCTTGATTTTAACAGCAATACTTCCTTAGGCTTGAACATTTTGGTCAATTACTTAAATAAGGATATAAAAAGGTATTAAAATTGGCAGATGGCATGAAACATGGAGGGATAGCTGATATGAGAAGTGACAGAGTCAAGATTCAGATTTATCTTGACAAATACTAACAAGCCAGTCCTACACCTAAACAACTGTCAATGCAGCAGTTATATTTTATTTTCAAAAAATTCTATTGCACAAGCCTAGACTGGTAGACAACACTGTCAAGAATTCATGGGAAAGAGTTCTGATAGTTTTGGTTAAGCATAATTTTAAACAAATGCTCTAAATAATGTTAATAAAAAATAGAGTAATAACAAAGATAAAAGGAATCTTCAAGCTACACAAATTGAAATATAGATTCCAGTTCATAAAAAGTGATCATTGCTTGTGGATCTGGTGCTTGGTTCAATTCTGAGAAACATATTTTAAGTGATACAGATAATCAAAACCTCATACATAGACACAGAGGAAGGAACTGCAGAACTGAATGTGAATTATTTTAGGTCATTTATAAGGTCCATTCTAGCATTAAAATTCTATGGAAAGTATAAACTACTGCAGAGCATGCTTATATCAAACAAATCTCATAAATGCTGTACATATAATCTTTGATTATGCACTACAAGTACTTCTTAAATATGAGTTTCCATCAAACTTATTATCTTGATAAGTTCAATTGTGAAACAATACCAGATCATATCCTATTAACTCAGAGGAAAGCCTAATCATATAGGCTTTACAGGTAAGATAGACAAATATATTTGTTCTTCAAAAATCTTATTTTCCATCCATTTTTAAACAAACCCTATTTTTACACTGAAATTTACTTAAAGAGATATGCTAGAATTTAAAAATATCCTTTTTTGTATTCCTGCAGGAAAAGTATCTATTAGATAAAAATCTTTTAAAATTGTTTTTAGGCTCAGCAGGATTTAGAATATGAAGGGTTTCTAAAAATCATTTTATTTTAATATACATATGCTCAACTTTATTATTTAGAGCAGTGCTTCTCAAATTTTAATGTGCATACAATACACCTGCAGATCTGGAGTGGAACCTCAAATTATGCATTTCTAGCAAGCTCCCCGGTGACACTGATGCTGCCAGTCCGTACTGACCACTCACTGACTAACAAGGATTTAAAGAACTCTGCTTCACTAGTGCCATCAATTATTCTAAAACAATTCCCACTCAATATATAATGTAAAATAAAAGAAATTACTTTCTAAAGAGGAAAAGAACCTTTGCAATTTTCTCTTCCTTAGAAGTCCTTAGCATTTCTGATGCTATTCATCTGATTAATGCCCCTATTTTTCTTTTGAAACATTAAGTCCTTCTTCCCACCTCCCTTACCTCAAAAGGGCTCACAGACTTGTCCCTTGCCACCCCAGGCTCACTTCTCAATTCCCTGCTACTTCCTTATGGTGGTGTGCTGCACTCCTTTTCACAGGCTTTTGAGGTTGTTACGGACTGAATGTTTGTGCCCTCTCCAAATTCATACGTTGAAACTATCCCTCAATGTGAAGGTATTAGAAAGTGGGGCCACGGGGAAGTGATAAGGGTGGAGCCATCATGAATGGGATTGGTACCCTTAGACGAGTCACGAGAGACTTTGCTTCCTCTGTTCTGCTCTCCACTGTATGAACCTGCAACACTGAAGAGGGCCTCCACCAGAACCTCACATTGCTGTTCCCTGATCATCCAAGATCAGCTTCTAAAAAACAGATTTCTGCTGTTACATGCCACCCAATTTATGATATTCTGTTATGGCAGCCTGAGCCAAGACAGAGGTCTTCTATGCACTTCTCTAATTTCCTTTTACTGAAGTATTGACATTTTATGGATAAATGAATTACTTAAAAGGCTTTATCCCAACTTACCTTAAAATACTAACTGATAAAGAAAACTTCTACTCGCTGTGAATAGTCACGATGCTGACTCAAACAGAGCCATGATGAGAAAATGTGGGGCAGCACCAACATACTTCCACTCCACATACCTCCACTGCTCTTCCAAATTTCTTTCCAAAAAGTGGTGTAGAATGACTTCCTCACTGGGCAGAAAATTTCACTAGAAATGCACAGTGGCCTTTAACATTTGTCTGCTTCTGGGAAACAAAATGCAGGGTCTAGTTTCATACATTCTTCTACCTATTCGTGATTTTATCTAGGCCAGCATTGTCTAGATGCCATTGGAATCACTTGGGAAGTCTTAAAAAATACTGGTCCCTGGACCCAGAGTCCTATTCCATTGGGTGGGGCCTGAGCATTGTTACTTAAAAAAAAAAAAATTCTTTGGCGATTCTATTAACGTATCCCACTTTCATTTCAAACTCCCTCATTTTTACGTCTATGGCATCTTTTTACTCATGTTAAAGCATTTCTTCTATATCAGGGTTTCTAACCCCAGCAGTGTGGACATTTGGGACTGGGTAATTATTTGTTGTGGAGCTATCCTGTACGTTGCAAGATGTTTAACAACATTCCTGGTCTCTATGAGTAGATAGATGCCCATGGCATTCGCCCAATTTTGACATAAAAAAATGTCTCCAGACATTGCCAAATGTCCCCTGGTGGGAAAAATCATGTTAAGAACCTACTTTTACATCATTACCGTCATTATATTTCTACCACCATCACATTAACTATTATTCTCCAGATGTCAAGACACAGCTAACTGCTGTACACAGATTATCTAATCTCATTTACTCCTCAAAATATGGTTATAATGTAAATACACACTTTACTTATGAGCAAAGTGAAGCTCAAGTGATGCAAAGATGGTACAAAAATTGCCAGAGGTCCCAGTCTGGAAACTGATGGGTGCAGAATTCAAACCTACATCTGTCTGATTATGACTCTAGGGTCTAAGCTCTTTACCCTTACAGTATATTTTTATTTTACATCATAGACTCTTTAGTTGCAGATCTCCTCATAAGACTATAAGCCCTCTGGAAGCTTATCACATGATTTATCCTCAATTTCTAGCACATGGTAGGTATTGAATTAATATTTATCAAATTGAATAGTATCTAACAATGAGTTTTTGTTTTTCATCCAAAGCCTACCTGCACTCCCAATTTTCTGAATTTTTCAAAGGTATCTCCATCTGTTTCTCACTCTAGTACTAAGTTCTCCTGTTGACTCTCTCAGTATTTTATCTTGGAAGTCCATCATTTTCCTAGGTACCTCATACCTGGGCCTTTCCAACGGACTTTTTAAAAAATTAATAAACTTTATTTTTTGGAGCAGTTTTAGGTTCATAACAAAACCGAGTGGAAAGTACAGAGAATTCTGATATACACCCTGTGCCCACACATGCACAACCTCCCCGCTATCGACATTCTCCACCACATGTTGTTACACATGGACCTACACTGGACACCTTCATAATCATACAAAGTCCATAATTTACATTCGGGTTCACTCTTAGTGTTGTACATTTTAAGGGTTTGGACAAATGTACAATGATAAATATCCACCATTATGGCATCACACAGAATAATTTCACTGCCCTAAAAATCCTTTGTGCTCTGTCTATTCATCCTTCCCTCAACCCCAAACCCTGACAACAACTGATATTTTTACTGTCTCCATAGTTTTGCCTTATCCAGCATGTCATATAGTTGGACTCATATAGTATGTAGCCTTCTCAGACTGGCTTCTTTCACTTAGTAAAGTTCATTTAAGTTTCTTCCATGCCTTTTCATAGCTTGATAGGTCATTTCTTTTAGTGTTGAGTAATATTCCATTGTCTGAATGTATCACAGTTTACTTACCCAGTCACCTTTGAATAACATTTTGGTTGCTTCCAAGTTTTGACAATTATGAATAAAGCTGCCATAAATGTCTGTGTGTAGGTTTTTTGTGTGGACAAAGGTTTTCAATTCATTTGGGCAAATACCAAGGAGCATGATTGCTGGATAGCCTGGTAAGAGCATGTTTAGTTTTGTAAAAGACAACCAAACTGTTTTCCAAAGTGACTAATATTTTGCATTCCCACTTGTAATAAATGAGAGTTCTTGTTGCTCCACATCCTTGTCAGCATTTGGTGTTGTCAATGTTTTAGACTTTGGTCATTCTAAAAGGTGTATAGTGGTATATCTCCTTGTTATATTTGCAATTCCCTAATGACATATGACATTGAATATCTTTTTATATGCTAACTTGCCATCTATGTATCTTCTTTGAAGATCTTTATAGGAAAACTTCTAAGTTTTCACCATTAAGTATTATGTTAGCTGTAGCTTTGTTGTAGATGTTTTTTGTCAAGTTGAAGAAGTCCTCCTCTCTTCCTAGTTTGATGAAAGTTTTTATCATGAATGGGTGTTAGATTTTGTCAAATGCTTTTTCTGCAATAACTGATATAATCTTGTGATTTTTCTTTCTTAGACTATTGATGTGTTGGATTACATTATTTTCAAATGTTGAACCACCCTTGCATACCTAGAATAAATTTCACTCAGTTATGGTGTATAAGTCTTTTTATACAATATTACTTTCACTTTGCTAATATTCTGTTAAGTATTTTCACACTGTGTTCTTGAGAGACATTGGTCTGTAGTTTCCTTTTCTTGTAATGTCTTTGTCTGGTTTTGGTATTAGGGTAATGCTGGCCTCACAGAATGAGTTAGGAAGTATTCCTTCAGCTTATGTCTTCTGAAAGAAACTGTAGATAATTGGAATAATTTATTTTTTAGATATTTGATAGAATTCACCAATGAGCCCATCCACATCTAGTGCTTTCTGTTTTGGAAGATTATTATTGACTCAATTATTTAATAGCTATAGGCCTTTTCAGATTGTCTCTTTCAACAGCCTTTTTAAAAAATTAATTAATTAATTATTTTATTTTTGGCTGCATTGGGTCTTTGTTGCTGTGTGGGCTTTCTTTGCGGCAAGCGGGGTGCTACTGTTCGATGCGGTGTGCAGGCTTCTCATTGTTGCAGAGCACAGGCTCTAGGCACACGGGCTTCAGTAGTTGTGGCATGCGGCTCAATAGTTATGGCTCACAGACTCAGTGGTTGTGCTCGCAGGCTCTAGAGTACAGGCTCAGTAGTTGGGGCACATGGGCCCAGTTGCTCTGCAGCATGTGGGATCTTCCCAGGGTTCCCAGGGTTCAAACCCATGTCCCCTGCATTGGCAGGCAAATTCCCAATTACTGCACCACCAGGGTAGTCCTCAATAGCCTTTTAAAAGTCCTTTCTCATTCCTATATTTTCCCCTTTAAACATAGACTCTATTTTGAACAAAGATAAATATTTTTGCAAAAGCAATAAAAACAAAAATTGAAAAGTGGGACTACATCAAACTAAAAAGCTTCTGCACACAAAGGAAACCATCAACAGAAAGAACAAGCGACCTACTGAATGAGAGAAAATATACGCAAATCATATATGTGATAAGGGGTTAATACCCAAAATATATAAAGAACTCATACAACTCAATAGCAAAAACAATCCCATTAAAAATGAGCAGAAGATCTGAATAGACATTTTTCCAAACACAGATGGCTAACGGGTACATGAAAAGATGCTCTGCAGCATTAATCATCAGGGAAATGCAAATCAAAACCACAATAGAGATATCTCACAGCTGTTAGAATGATTATTATCAAAAAGACTAGAAATGACAAGTGTTAGCAAGGCTGTGGAGAAAGAACCTTTGTGAACTGGCAGAGGGAATGTAAATTGGTGCAGAAAGTATGAAAAACAGTATGAAGGTTCCTCAAAAAATTAAAAATAGAACTACCATATGATCCAGCAATTCCACTTCTAGGTATTTATCTGAAGAAAACAAAAACACTAATTTGAAAAGATATATGTACACGTGTGTTCACTGTAGCATTATTTACAGTAGCCAAGATATGGAAACAACATGTGTCCATCAATAGACAAATGGATATAGAAGATGTGCCCTATGTATATACATGCATATATACAATGAAATATCACTCAATCATAAAAAAGAATGAATTCTCCTCACTTGCAACAACATGGATGGACTTGGAGGGCATTATGCTAAGTGAAATAAGTCAGACAGAGAAAGACTGATACTGTATCATCTCTCTTACATGTGGAACCTTATGAGATATATATATATGTATATAATACACACACACACACACACACACACACACACACACACACACACGTATTAAACCAAGCTAATAGATACAGAGAACAGATTGGTGGTTGCCAGAGGGGAAGGTTTAGGGGTGGGAGAAATGGGTGAATTGTTCTGCTGGGGATTTTTTTGTTTGTTTAAATAAATGGAATTAAAACAACAACAACAACAACAAAAAAGTAAAATGTAGAAGTGTTCCAAACTCTAGTAGAGCATCTGCACGTGCTAATGGTGCCAGTGTAAACTGGTACAACTTTAAAAAAAAAAACTTTTTAAAACCTGGATTTTTAAACTCATTAAATAACCAGTTCAAATCATTCTCTCATAAACTTGAAGGATAAAATTGAAAATTTTAGGTCAGTTTGAAAGCCCATTTTAATTTTGTCCTTATCTGCTTTGTCAACTTTATCTTCCATGGAAAATGTTAGATTAGCATGCTTTACAAAGGTCCTTTGCTGATGAATCCTCAGCACAATTAAATCTTGCATTTAAGCCTGATGAAGTAGATCTGAACTATGGGGGTGGGGGTGGGGCTGGGGTGGGAGATAGTTTGCATTAGGCTGAAGTACTACACAACAAACACTACAGAAGGCAGGCCCTGGCTGGGCTCCTTAGATCTCCTGGGATTTGGAAGAGCCCAAAGGAAGACCAGTGAACACCCCATTTCCCCCAGTCAAGCAATTTAATCCTGACTACCACTGAACACACCTGACACATGCTGTACTTGCCATATTGCCCCTGTCAGGTCAATTTTACCCTTCCCTCCTTTATCTCAGGTTTTTAAGTTTACCTATCATCTAAGTTCCACTAACATCATGAATTCTTCTCTATCCGTCTCTACCCAATGAGTTCTTGGCATTCTTGCCCTCATTATGTGACTCTCACACTAGGTGTTTAACATACCTTAAACAAGACATACAGATAATTTCTCAATGTACTAGAATTTTCTTATATAACCTCGATTTAAACAATTCTGTGGATTCATCAATCTCTCTGACCTTTGTAAAATCTACTGACGGCTTTCCAACACCTACAGAATCTGGGAGGTGGTAAGATTTTTCTCTGATTCCTCCACTCACTTTTGCTTCCACAAATAGAGTTGTCTGCTTGGCAAAATTGTTCCAACACTGTTTATGCTAGTTAAATTTGTTTATGTATATAAATTAATTATTTACTTTAACAATGAAAATGAACGTGAATAGAGTCATTGCTATGAAAACTAACAAATACTTTGGAATAATTCAAGTTGCTGTAAATTAGGTGTGGAATTATAATAATTAAAAATAGGAAACATTTAGAAGTAATTTTTTCTCATACTGATGAGCAATTTTTTTAAAGTTTTTACTCCACTTCAAAGAAATGAAAGCAGGAAATCTGTAGTCAGGGTATTATAGATGAGAAAGAATGTGAGGAATTCCCATTAATGGACTAGGACACAAAGGAAAGTTGCTGGTCTTACATCAAAAGATTGGCACAGTAATGTGCACTTGTATGTTTAGGGATAATAAAATGTTTAAGGTATACATGCAACTCTTTATTATGAGTCCCTACGTTAATGGACTTGCAAAGATCTAGTCATATTAGAAAAGAAAACGTCTGTTATTTCTTCAAATTAATAACTTTAGAAAGACATGGAATTACCACATTGTTTAAAATAAGTTTTTACTCTTCTCTTGAAGATGCCACTCTACTTTGAAATGCTTTGCCCTGTGTACTTGTTAGTGATATGCTTTCATTATTCAAGGGTGGATTCTGTTCTCTGGAATTAGTTAAATGTCAATTGAAGCTACTTTTTGTGAATAAAATAGTGATCACAACTGGTTAATACGAGCTATGGGCAAAAATTAGGTGTAACTAGAAAGGAAATTAATCTCTTTGTCTTATGAATTGGCTGTGAAGAAAAATTAGAGGTAAGTTCCCAAAACATTATTAGGATTTTAAAATACAAAGTGGCAGCAGGAGAATAAAGGTACCCTTTAGCTATAACTCTTGAAAAAAATTTATATTGATTCTTTTAAACCGTGATTTTTAACAATTTTTCCACATATATTCTACAAGGTGTTCATTATTTGTATCATCTTACTGTTAGTAATTTTTTCCATTATTATAAAATGTACAGCTGAAATTATATTTCTGGCTATTTACAACATAGATTCAGAGATATCAAAGGTAAAATCATCTCCTAGAACTTCTCTAATGTCATTCATCTAGGACCAAGTACTTCAAATTAAATTCAGTCCTAAAATGTTTAAAACCTTGCTGGGTAGAATATGGGAAAAAATGTCATCTAAAAGCTTTCTTCAAAATTCCTTGAAATCCGTTTTGAGGAAGATTGTTCTTGTGTTCTGGGAAAAATACCAACCAGACTTTCTATTATGAGAATATCAAGGAACCACCCTCTTCTGAAATGGATATGACTAATCAATTGTATCTCTAAGGAGTTCAACTGTTCCATCAAGTAACAAAGACTATTTTACAGGGCATCCAGAGTTCACCACATCTCTGGAGATATTGGCTCCCATAGAGACAGTTATCTAAGTAGGAGAAAGCATGCTCTATGTCTGAAGACTGTTGCTGGCCATCATAGAAGTAAGCGTGCCTCCTTTGTTGGTATGTACAACTTCTGACAGGAGATTAGGAGCTGAAGACCAGCAGTACAAAGAACTATTTGCAAGGGATCTTTTGTAGACTGTGTTATGGGTAATAATGCTTTCAGACCCAGGTGATAATGTCTGGTGTGGAGTTGGAGGGTGCAATAAGTGAATGATGCTCCTTTCACCTTTGTCCAGAGCCTAGCATCATACCAGCGTCTCAGGGGTTGGCTGCTTTGAGAGAACTGAAATCAGCAGGACCATTGGTTTTCTCTATGGGAGCAGTAGTAGGACAGGCAGTGACACCTGATGAGAATAAAACAGTGTAAACAGATTTAACCTGGAACACGTGTCAATGTTCTGGGGACTCTGTGCAATAACTGGAGTATAGGTGGCTAATCCCTAGTGGGTAGGGAAGGGATGAAATTGACATAGTTTGGGCTTTAATAAAAGTGATGTTTTTTATTTGATACACATAATCAAGTGAAGCTTGACTCTGAGATTACACTTTATCATTTCTTCTTAATATATTTTAGTCACTTGCTAAAAAGAGTCATAACATTATTATCTTCTCCACATAAACACTCAAGGCACACGGACATTTTCTTCTAAAGATGTAACAGTGTGCCTTAAGCTTGGATAAATTACATATGAATAGGAAAGCTGCCTCTGAAGTAAGCATATTCCAAATTCAGAAGTAAGGTGACAATAGAGTACCTGGCAAGTGAAATATCAATGAATGAGGTGAAAGAAATGAATGTTTTGGAGGCTGGTTGTCCAAAGTGTAAAGCTCACCTATGCCCTTTACTAAAACATAACATAGGAAAAACTATGCATCCTTGTTGGACTTCACTTTCCTCCTCTGTAAAATGAGTATAAAAAGAGTACCTACCAGGAGGTTTTGCAGATCATGAAAGCTAGCCATGGTCATCCCTTCACCTAATCTCAAGTGTGGCTCAATCCATAGAGAAATTTGCACTGATGGTATTATGTTGCCCACGGGATATTAGTTGTCAAAGTGCACAGACGATGGGCAAGACCTTGGATGACTCCTTATTTAATGGGAAAAGCACTAAACAAACTGTGAACCTCAATTCTAGCCCTGAAACTGTGGAGCTTGGTTCTACTGTTTTACTTCATTGAGCTTTGAAAGCCTCCTTCTTAAATTATGTGGTTAGATTAGATCAGGATTTTTTTTAAATGGATTTGTTTGTTTTTAACTCTGGTGTAGTGGTGCTCTGAGAGGTACAGCTGTAGTGTGATGGCTAATAACACAATCTGAAAACCTGGACAATCTACTTAAATGCACTATACTGTAGTTCCCTAATTAAAAATGGAGATGATGATAATACTACTGGTCTCACAGGATAATTATGAAGATGTATGGTACTTAGAATAGTGCTAGGAACATAGTAATAATTCAAGAAACATTATTAACCCTAGAATCCATTTGATAAAGAGCTTTAATTGAAGTAGGATTAGGGATCAAAAGCCCCACTCACATTGGCCTCAATTTCACAATTCTTAGCAAACTTAATATACTCTTAGGATTCTGATCTGACTGATGCTCTATTCCTCTTGAGCATTTGATACATATTTGTTGACATTCTGGAACTAATTAGAGTCACTGTTATGATTATAAACAAAACACACAATAGTCTATCATTAATCAGGGGTATCTTGGAGTGTCTGATCAATTCACAATAATTTTTCCTTAATTCTCGCTTCACATGGCAGAAAGTCCTCTGCAGCATTTTGTACAATAGGATGCCATCTGTGCATATTTGATTGGACCAGGATGAGCACCTGACCTATTCCAGCTCAGAGTCTCCCTTTTAGGAATTTGGGATTGAGATTCATTCATTCATTTTCCTTTAAGCAAACAAGATTTGAAACATAAATTCAGGAGCTGAGCAGTGGCCAAGTTTCCCTCCATGTGCCTTTGAAAGAGAAAATGCAGGTCTACAGAAAGAATGAGGTAGGCGCCCAGAGAGAAGCACCAGGTTCCACCAGGCTCCAAGTCCCTTGCTGTAGTCCCTTGCTTGGGAACAATGGCATTCTGGCCTTTGGGTTTCATGACACCTGAATAATCTTCTAATAAAATCTCCTTATAGCTTAAGCCATCTGAGTTAGTTTCTCTCATAAGCAACCAAACGTTGCAAACCTTAGGCTGGTAGCTAGATAATTTTTAAGAAACTAGGAGTAGGAAAAATAAATTCTTTGGTCCAAGAAAATCCACAGAAGTAAGCATGTAAAAAAAGAAAAATGAAAGAAAAACACAAACATTAGACATTTTCACTTAAATTCAATATTTTTTTATATCTAATAGTTTCTGAAGGTTTGGTGCCCAAGTCTGTTAGCTTCCATCCTTCTCCTTCTGTTTCTTCTTTGTAAGGTTAAAGCTTCAGACATTTCCTCTGTAAAGCTGTTGATGTTGGTCTAGCCTTCTGCTTTGTATTATTATAATTATTTGACATTTGTAAAGTGCTCATGGTGTTCCAAAAATTGTTCAGGGATTTTCAAAACAAAAAATATCCATCTCCTTCAGGCAAAGCACATGTCCCTAATTCTAACCTAAAGCCAAGGAATTAGATGCTGGTAGAGAGAAATAAAGGGTTAATGCTGTCACCTAATTTTGTCTGGGTCCTTTGATAAACAAAATGTTTCACTCTAAAAGAGGAATAAATCTCACATGAGCTTCAAATTTTGCCATCAGATGTAAGATAGAAAGCTAAATTCTGATGGGTTTTAAAATAGAGTTAATGCATTACAAATTAAAGCTTTTTTTGCTTCTTATCAAGGTTAAATATGGAAATATTCACACAAAAGAAAATCTTACTAAGCTAGTATCTACCAATATATCATCTATGTGCTTCACAGTTTTTAAAGTAAAGTATGAAACATATGTAAGTTTTCTAATTTATTTTACTTTTTCCATGAGCTAAACATGCAAAATCCTTTATGGTAATCCACTTATACTGACTGATGTGAAATATTTACCTATAATATCATGAAAAAAATGTATTTACTTTAATTGATTTGTGTGCATATATATGTGTGTGTATATGCATACACAAACACACACATTTTACAATTAAATTACTGAATGGAAAATCTGAGCTACTTCTAGCTACCATGAACTATACATCTCTATATATACTGTTATGAATAAAGCCAAAGTATAAAAAAAAAAAAAAAAACATTTCTGGGACCTGCAACTCCATCTACTGATCGCAAGTTACCATAACATTTGTAGGGATACACAAAAATACAGACACACACACACACACACACACACACACATATTCTTTCTTAACTCTTGACCTAGCCACTAGTAACTCTATTCATTTCATGCTGTAATCACTTGTGCTACTCTGCAACAAGGAGAGTGAATCATATGTCCAAATTCCATCTGACATGATGCTACAAATATATTTAGCACAGAATGGACCATTCAGTGCACACATGGTATATCTTTTACAAACCACAAGTAGCAACATGAATAACTAAATGGGTGAATTTTCTTGGCCACATACAAGTGAACTCATGAGGAATTGATCTGTAAAATGGTTGACATATTCCCACAGCACATTTAAGACATCTCTATAAAAATGTTATATCACTGAATATGGGATCCAACTGTGTAGAGACCACTCATTATGAGAGTATTAAACTGTGTCCCAGTGACATCAAAATAATGAAAATGCCTGTAAGGTGTCCCTCTTCTATTTATTTACATATTTTAACAAGAAACAGGAGGAACAGTAAATGATAATGAAGAACCATTTATCCCCCAGGGATTGAATAGCCTCTTGTCCTATTATACCAGACAATCATTAATTTTAATGGCTTCAGATTTATAACTCACAAGATAAAATTAAGAGCCATCCCAACATGAGAAAAAACAGACTAAGATTGCTGTAAACAGAAATATCTCCCAGGATTTTTTTTAACAACTAAGCACAAACATTGCTGCATTATTTGTCTTAAGGATCTATGATAAATATTTAGGTTTTTAAAATGAACAGAACTTCACACTATATGTATGCTATTAATATATTCTTGCCTTTTCTGGATCTATAAAAATGAAAAAAAATACATTGAGAGTATTGTATTTAACACACTGAGAGTGTGTTAAAACTACTCGTTTAGTATTCAGCATAAAAAGTTACCACTATATCTATTTTTGGACCAATTCATCATCATATTTAAAAAAAGGTAAGCCTATTTTACTTACGAAAGTAATTCTTCCATGAGACATTTATGATTGATTTTTATGGCAGCTAGACCATAAATATGTGGTTTACTCTTGAATCACTTAAAAGTAAAAAGAGAAAGAGCCACTGGTGCATTTGTTGAATCAGAAATTTCTTAGTGCCCACGGCTTAATGCAGGGTGGAACAAAAAACTTTCTCCATTTGCTGCCTCTGAGTCTCTGCCCTGAGGTACTATGTGCCGCTTCAGGGCCTGAATCATGACTCTACCACAATTTTTTTTATTTTTCACTTGAGTCCTGACACACTGTTGAGTCATAAATCATGTTAATGGGTCATCACCAGATTCTTAAAAACTGAAAGCAGAATATCATTTAAAAGATCAGAGTTCATTGCATTAATAAAGGTAAATATGGTTTTGTGAAATTTATGTATTTTGGTGTGATACATATACATTATGTATATATGTAGTATACATATGTGTATACATACATACATACATACATTCATGTGTGTGTATGTGTGTTCTGGAGAACGATAAACTTATTGCTTACTATGAGTTGTGGGCAAAAAGGCAGCAATGTTTGAAAGGCACTCTACAAGGGAGAGCAGCCCCTGGTGCTGGTTCCTGTGGACAGGCAGGGGAGAGGATATAGGCAGACCTTAGAACAATGCTCTTCAAAGTGTAGTTCTCAGAACAATTGTATCAGAATCACCTGATCTTAGACCCCATTCAAAACCTACTGATCAAGCAACTCTGATGTTGAGGGGCTTCAAGTAAAACTGGTTCTTCAGGTAATTCTTCTGTGTCCTGATATGTGGGATTCATTGTACTGGAGACTCCACACTCTGAGAGGGGGGTGTCTAGAACCTTCAATAACGTATGACAGAAATATTCTCCCTTATAATTTACATTTCCTTCTAGAGCTGTGATATCCAACATAGTAACCAGTAGTCACAGGTGGCTATTTAAATTCAAATTTAATGAAAATTTAATAAACTTGAGAAATCAATTCCCCAGTAACATTAACTATACATCAAATGTTCAATAGACATATGAGCTAGTAACTATGGTGTTGGACAGTACAGATATAGAGCATTTCTATCATCACAGAAGTTTATTCAGACAGCCCTGCTCTAGAGGTTTTCAATGAATTATAGAATTCGGCACTCTGTGTTCTGACATTGAATATATTCATATACATTTAGGATATTGAATCACATTCAATTTCTAAAATGCATATAAGTCATAGACACAATATATTTTTTATTGATTTTCAAAGTATTTTCTATTAGATTATATCAGTTATTAAGGTATTTTTAACATTTCAAAAATCAATGCTTAGGAAGGAGGGAGGGATGAACAGGTAGAGCACAGAGGATTTTTTTTTTTTTTTTTTTTTTTTTTTTTTGCGGTACGCGGGCCTCTCACTGTTGTGGCCTCTCCCGTTGCAGAGCACAGGCTCCGGACGCGCAGGCTAAGCGGCCATGGCTCATGGGCCCAGCCACTCCGCGGCATGTGGGATCTTCCCGGACCGGGGCACGAAGCTGTGTCCCCTGCATCGGCAGGCGGACTCTCAAGCACTGCACCACCAGGGAAGCCCAAGCATAGAGGATTTTTAGGGCAGTAAAAGTACTCTGTGTGGTACTAAAATGGTAGTTTTATATCATTATACATTTGTCCAAACCCACAGAACATACAACACCAAGAATGAACCATAATGTAAACTATGGACTTTGAGTGATAATGATGTGTAAATATAGGTTCATCAGCTGTCACAAATCTATCACTCTGGTGGAGCATGTAGATAATGGGGGAGGCTATGCAAAATCTGTGTACTTTCTCCTCAATTTTGCTGTGAACCTAAAACTGCTCTAAAAAATAAAGCCTATTAAAAATCAGTATATGCTTAAAAAAAACATTTTCAATAAGAAAATAAAACAGACTCAGAAAGCACATTTTATATTCTAATATCCTTTGCTATCTTTCTTAAGAAAAAATAAAACTAATATATTTTATTAGGATACAATATTTATGAATACTTATAACTATACACACGCATTTCATACCAAATAGCTGTGAGTTGTTTACTAATGTTCCCTTTAAATTATAATGACATTATCTCAAGAAGATACATACTGCTTGAACTGCCATTATAATCAAGTTGCCAATAGAGCAAACGATTTTCATGATAGTGGCTGCATCAAACAACATTCAAAATGGATTAAGACCCTCTGAAAAATAAAACTTTAAGGCAATGGAACATTCTTAACTGGAATTGTTATGCAAGTCATATAAAAATCTGCATGCTTATTTGCAAAAATTTTCAAGCCAGTTGCAATCTTCAGTGTGTTCGTAAAAAAAAAATGTATCTCTCTATAAAGGTACTGTTGACTCTCTTTTTTAAATGTCTTCACCCAAGACAGGGAGAGTAAAGGAAACAGTTAACAGCTGAGTTTGGATGAGAAAGGTGAAGTAAGCAGTACCTGGAGAAAATTGTGATGTTGCCTAGCACCCAAAGACTTAAAAATATAGGAAGTCACATTTTCCTAAGAGTATAACTATATAATCACTCAGTGGGGTGGGGTGTGGCAGTCATTCATTCTAGCCTATTTCCTACTTCTTGCTGGTTGAGAGAATCCATCCCCCATTCCCTTCCTGGGTGATTTTATGCCCAGCTGCCAACCATGGATCATGATTATTCTAGACCAGTTATGCCAAACCTATTCTTCTATGCCAGTAATTTGTCTAGAGCTGAGCTGGTGATCCAGGTCTGCCCAAAGAGCAGTAAAGTGGGAGGGAGAGCTTGGATGAGGTGGGGTGCAGGAAGGGTTCTGATGAGAGAGAGCTGAGAGATGAGAGAGCCTTCTGGCCCTGTCCCTCCCTTCTTGACTTGTTCTATGACGACTTGAAGCTGTGAGAATCATGAGATGCAAAACCAAAACCCTGAGCGTGGGGGAAAGGAAGGTTGGGAGAAGGTCTTCCATGACATAATCGAGCTGCTTGCTATACTTGGCCTGACACTGCAAACTCTCAGACTTCTTTTTAAATGTCTTTATAGTTTTTGCCACCATGAATGGGATCTTTTGTTACCTTTGGCTGGACACATTCTAACCATTATAGTGGGTAAGACTGAAGATACACAAAGTCTTCTTAAAGCTATGGAGGAAGAGTCTCCTAGGTCAGATTATGACTTGACTCAATGTGTCATCATAACTTAAAAAGAACCGTCAATCTTCAAGGAGCCTGCTCAGACATGGAAGTACGGAAAAAACAAAACATCGGAGAAAAATATAATCCTTGAATGTCCATTCAAGCCTGCCCATGGGAGAGGGGATTTTGGCAACACACTTGAAGCATTATGACGCTGTTGTCAAAGTTATCTTTAGAGTGGACAAGAGTTCTTCAAGCTCTCTTAGGTAAAGATCATTTCTGAAGAAAAACTGACTCAGGTTGTTTTGAGTACAGCATGTGATTTCCGGTGCAGATTTGCCTAAAGGTAAGGAATGTGTAAGTCATGCTGATGCTGTTATAGCAGCTGATGTGAGTGTGGGTGTTCTCATTTTATGATAACAGCTGCATTATATCTCAGGCTCTGTGGGCTTAGTTAACGAGTGACAAACTGTGAGAGAGAGATGGAATGCAGATAGCTGAGCCAAAGCCTGATGCATTCACCAAATTAAGTGCCACTTCATGAAGATTCTTGTCAATCAGCTGGCTGGTCTCTCCTGCCTTATCTTTCCTTCCACATTCTAAGTGGGAAAAACAAAAGTGGATTGTGCAATAGAGATGGACAGAGAGACAGCAAAGTTGAGAGGTGATTAAATAAGATGACAGGAATAAGTAGAAATGGCAAGGAAAGTAGGAAGATGCTGAGGAGAAAGCAGTGGTATGAAGGAAAAGAAAAAAAGAGGTCTGCACTTAATACAAAAATTAAAGTAGAATCGATCAGTTCAATTGAAGAAAGCACTAGATAAAAAAAAAAATATTTAGGGATAAATAAATTTTAACAACCGAACTAGCAATTTAGGAAAGTATGCAATTTAGGAAAGTTGAGCAGGGAACAAAGAAAGTACAGGAGAAAAGGTTAACTTCTGCCTGGACAGTTGCGCTTCCAGGAAGCATTATTAATAATTATTGGAAGAAATATTAGTATTCCTTGGAAGTCATGATAGGTAGACTTGTGCGAAGAAGGTAAAGCCCTCTCACCTTGGTTCTTCCAGTTAAAGTCAGAGCAACCTGCTCTTTTTCTTCATTTATCCTAGAACTGGCTAAAAATAGTGGCTATGGGAAGCTCTAAGAATACACAGCAGATTATTACAAAGGATTGACAGAAACATGGTAGAAGAGAGAATAAAAAACTCTGCATCTTCACCTTTTTGTTTTTTTTTGAGAATGAGCTTTTCCCTAACTCACACAGAGCCTTTATTCCATACAAATAAAGAACATTTAAGCTAGGATCTGCCGTTTGTGGTAACCCTTTTCCCACAGAGAGAAGCAAACTGTGATGACTTCTGGTTCTAGCCCCCTCACTATAGTAATCAGACTAGACAGATTATATTTTATAGACTTGTTCCTGTTTACTCCAATGTTTGTTTCCCCAAATCTTTTATGCATTTGGAAACAAAATAAGAAATGAGCACATGAAGCTACATTTCAAAAGTGAGTATATTCAGTAATTGGGTACCTAATTTTTCTTTAGGTGGTAGAGAAATGGTGCACTTTCCCAAAATGTAGCTGTGCATCTCTATTGTGGCTTTAGTCACATTACCCGAGTAGAAACTACCAGCTTTAATAAAATGAAAATATACTTTAAAATGTTGGTATTGATAAGAAAAGGCATTTAGAATATTTGACAGTAAAGGCATGACTAATAGACAATCTCATTAATTCTCAAAGCAAGTGAGAATTCAGAAGTAAGACCTCCTTTGCTGATAAAACCGAAAAGAATTATTAAGTCATTTTCTAAGTCCCACTGAATCACAGTATGGCATATACTCAATACAGTGATATAATTATAAATAACCACAGGGCAGAGTTGGGTCTGCACATTACTCTTTGCACAGGTTCAGGGGGATGAGGCACTGCATGACTGTTTAATTGATGAAAATGAAGTTAATGGTGACGATGATGATGTTGCTGATGATGAAACTACTCTACTAAGGAAAACTGGGTTAACGGATATAGAAAGGAACCACAAACAGAGAAACAAATATAGAAAATGTCATGGAAATGTTTATAAGCTTTAGATTCAAGCCTTGATCTTTTTCATATTATTTCCATATTTTTTTCAACCCTCTTATATTGAAATTAGTGCTCTACAGAATTTAAACATGGGCACTAGTTCCTTTTCTAACTGCAAAACATCAAAAAGAAAATGGAGCTCTAATTTAATTTTCTGAACTGGTAGCATTCCCACAGTTGATTCCCTCAGAGTTGGATTTCTTGATTCAATAACAGGACCAAAGTCAATTTGAAGTAGCATCTGAACTAATTAGTGACAAGAGCAATTTAACTCTTCCCTTTGTTACAAGTGCCATTTAAAGCTCTGACCCCTCTGTGTTAGGCTGAAGAGGTAGGAATTGCATTAGGCCAGTCCTCAAAGAACACTGGCAAGGGTAGCAGTAATTTCAGGGAAGATTTCGCTTCAATTTTCTATGTTACCTGCTTCTAACAACCACTTTAAAAATCTAGGCAGTTTTGCCCAAAATGTTGTTTGGTCAACCTTATGAGGCTGTACAAAGTGTGTTTCAAAGTAATTTCATTGCCTTTTATCTTTCCAAATGTTTGTAATTTCTTCCAATCTTTGCTTATTTCAGCTGAAGCCAAATACTCTAGAAGAGTAAAGTTAAGTTCAGCAAAATGTCATTAAGGGATCTACTCTGAGACGTGAGCTATTCTAGGGCACAAGAACCAAAGAAAGTGGTCTGGAGAGGATCACTCACTGACTTGCTCCGTCACATCTTAGGACCACTCAGACATTTGGTATTCTGGAGGAAGGAACTCATCTGGCAACTGGATAAGCGTATATATAGGACCAAGAGACCTGATTACAACATTTAGACCCTGTGTATTAGTGGGCTAGGTCTGCTGAAACAAATCGGGTGGCCTAAAGAACAGAAATTTATTGTCTCATGTTTGTGGAGGCCAGAAGTCTCAAATCAAAATGTTGGCAAGGTCGGTTCCTTCCGAGGGCTGTGAGGGAAGGATCTATACCATGACTCTCTCCTTGGATTGTAGATGGCATCTTATCCCTGTATCCCTTCACATCACCTTCCCTCTGTGCATGTTGGTCTTGATGTCCAAATTCCTCCTTTTTATAAGGACGCCACTCATATTGGACTAGAAGTCCTCTCTACTCCTGTATGACCTCATCTTAATGTTATTAACTTTAAACTAATTACACCTGTGATGACTTTGTTTCCAAATAAGACCATATTTTGAGGTACTAGAGGTTAGGAATTCAACGTATGAATTTGGGGGGATACAATTCAACCCATAATGCAATAGTTTCTTTAAAAAATCACTTTATTACCAAATGCATGACTTCAGGGATACATGCATTCTCTTGAGCAGATGAGTCACCTGAAGTATGGCAACATTGTGTCAGTAACAGTCAAAGGGAAACTTTTAAAACTCCCTGTTTTTTCAATGCATATTTTCTACAGAAATAGACAAAATGTTCTCGTTAATCCATCATCTGGCACAAGAATGAGTTTCTGCTACCTGGGTAAAGGTTCTCTTGGCCTGAACCCTTTAATTTTGCACAGCTTCTGAGATTCAGGATTTGTTGGGATGGAGTGGGAAGGCTGCCTGCACATGCTCTCATAGAAGGGGGCTGATCTTATCCAGCCCCCTGTGGATGTTGATGAGTGATTTCAGCACAGAAAGCAGAAAGTTTCGAATCACCATAGTTCTTTTTTTACTGCAGATGTGCAGCCAGTCCCAGGGGGATTACAGAATTTCTAGAGTGGGTGGCAAGCATGCTTGTAATGTGGAACCAGACAATTTTGGACCACACGAACCAGAAGTCAGCTTTAGGATCATCTAATCCAGTATTTCTCATACTGAATTTTGTGGAATATTAGTTCAGAGTTGTAGCAGGATAAGCAAAGGTGCTGTGATCAGATACGTTTGATGAATTCTGGGTTAAATAAATATAAAGAGATTTATTTCCAGAGGATTTTTATTATTTTAAAACTACAAATGTGTATTGAGAATCTCTAAGAGAGAGCTTAGTGGTCAGAATTTCCTACATTTTTGTACCATACAAGCTTTTGCAATTTCTTGCATTATTTTTAGCGAGTCAATATTTAGGTTTTAATGAATTAGCATTTTGTAGAACCTAGTATGGATTACTAATCTGGTCTCATTCTCTTGTTTTATATATGCAGAAATTTAGACTCTGAGAGATAAAGCATCACCATGAAGTCCCTAAAGTCTACAATCTTTGGTTATTTGGCTAAATGAAAGGTACATAATAAACAGCAGAGCCAGGACCCAAAGCTAGGATTCTTTGGTCCCAGCCAGTAAACTTTTGCGCTGTCACAGGGCTCTTGGATGTACTTGAGCACTCCTGGAGGGTTCAATTAGGTTTGATTTGCCTCTGAGAAGATCTACTTATGCTGAAGAACTGGAATCACCTCAGCCACCACATTGCTTGGTTTTAATTGAGAAACATCTGCTAGTCCTGAGACATCCTCTAGCCCCAAGGTGTCAATTTTGAGGATGTGTGACATTAACCTGAGGAGCTTGTTAAAAAATTCAGTCATTTATTCTACCAGTACTTGTTGGAGCACCTCCTGCAAATACAGCTGTGAACAAAGCACAGAAAAGTTCCTGTGCTAGTAGAGTTTCAACTTTATCATAAAGAGACAGACGCTAAATGTTAAAAATAAAGAAATAAACAAGATCTGACATTGCTAACGACTTTGATATGCATAAAACATATTAATGAGATAGAAACTCTTGGGTGAGAGTGGGGGGTTACTTTGGGGAGTCAGTGAACTCTGCTTTCTAGAGGTGACAGTTGAACTGAGACTTGAATGAGGAGAAGGAATCCTTCATGAGAAAGTTGGGAAATGAGAGATCCAGAAAGAGGAAAAGCTGTGCATGGCCTCTAGTGGAGACATACTTGGCATGAGTCAGAGACCAAAAGAGGCTGGAGCATAGGAGCCAAGAGGTAGGTAGAGAGATGGGCATTGAGATCAGATTCCTGGAATCCAGCCCCAAGGATTTTGATTGAATAGGTCTGGGACAGATTTGCCTTTCAAACAAATGTCCAGGTATTTCTGATTCAGGAGGTTCATGAAAAACACATAAGAAAATTCTGCACTAATCCTTTGGGCATGCACTGAACTCAAACACTGTAAAGCAATTATACTCCAATAAAGATGTTAAAAATAAATAAATGAATAAAATATATGTAATGTAAAAAAAAAAATGTTATAACCATTCTCAGTTCACAGGCAGTACAAAAAGAGGCCAAATGCTGGATCTGGTCCAAGAGTTGTAGCCTGCTAACCCCTATGTTACTGTATACCTGTTACAATTCTAAGGATCTATAAATATTAAATCATTCTAGCGACCTAAAAAAAAATTAAAAAAAAAAATCCAGAAGCATTTCCTGAGCAGAGTGGGACCAGTGCTCTCCATTCACAGCTCATATATTCAGGGAAAATGGGGAAGAAGTCAACAACTGATCTGGGGAAATTTAAGGCAAGGGTGTCCTGTAGTCACGCTTTAAATAAAGCAACTTACTAGTTGCTTCTTTAGTACATGCCAATTGACAAACGTCCTGACAAATCCATGTAAGACCAAGTAATGTGTTGCCCTTCAAACATGAAGGTGAAATAAAAGAAGACTGACAATGTTTATGAGAAATATGCTAAGGAGTTTATCCAAAATAATAAAGGAAAAGAACAGAAGAAATCAATAACTGTAGTTTTAAATTTAATTATTCTGTATTTGGTTCCTTTTTTTCCTTCAGAGAGAAAAAAATAAAGGTAATAGGAAACAACAATGTTTTTATGAGGAAAATTGTAGAATTCCAATAGCATTTCTATTATTCTAACTCTGTCCACTGTCTTTAGACAACTATCCACATACTACTCACCTACCTAGCAACTAATACCTCTTCAAGATGGGCTCCAGATATGGAGTTGCATCATGTTGCCAGGCGACAAAGAAATGTTTGGTGGTGACAGAGGAATGTAATGCATGAGCTAGAATTTGGAATGTATTTTTCAAAGTAAACTGCAATCAAAACTTAACTTCAAAAAGGGAATATCATATTTATAAGGTACTTAAATGTTCCAGGTACATATCAGCATTGCCATCACTGAAACTCACAGTAGCAATAGAGATGAAATCAATTTTATTACCAATTGGGATCACCCTTACCAATATGACAGGAAGCAGGTTTGACTCAGAAATTGATACAGGGTATGTCTGACTATGACCATTAATCAATCATTTACTACTTTTCATTCCTAAATTTTCTTATTCTCTAGAATGATCAATCATTCTTCACCTTATAGAGTTAATTGCCCTTACTCTAAATTTACTAGCCATGACATCCTCTGGCTCCCTATCTGTGGGCTCTTTATTCATTCTATGCACCAAGCATTCAGACATATGTGGTAGAGTTAGAATGACAGCAAGGCTGTTGGAGTTCTATTTTTTTTTTCCTTCTAAAAGCATTTTCTTTTTCCTCCCATTAGTCTTATTCTTTCTTAAGAAAAAAATTGCATGGAATAATTAAATATTAAAATATAAATTATGCAGTTTCTATTTTTTTATTATAGATAAAGCTTCTTAGCATGTTTCTCGGCAAAATTGTCTATTTTCTTTTCATCCTTAGGAACCAGAGTGCCTCATTCTTGGCATTTACATTTATACCAAACTAAAGAATGGCACACATGAGTGGTCTGAATAGAGTTAATGGTTAGAGACCTGGATCCTAGACCTATTTGTTTCAACTTTTTATACATATGACCATGCAATATGCTATTTAATGTCTTGGAGTCTTAACTTTCTCATGTGTAAATTAAGTACACTAATACATGTTCTCTATTCCTGACATGTTTGAGGTGAATATCAAAAGAGATTTAAATAAAAATTTGAGAGTGAGGGTGTTTTGAAAGTCATAAGTATGGTACAATAGTGTCAGTCATTAAAATCATTTTACTTGAAACAAAAAGAAAGCAACATGGCAGGTTATTTCTGTATTTATGACATTCCTATGTGTATGACTTAATGAATGCTTGTAAAATGCTTCAAAAATTACAAAGTGCTATATAAGTATGTGTATTATTGCTAGAATATGATTATCTGTAAGAAAATATGCTTGGTACCATGGTATACAATGCAAAGAGTAGACACTATAACATAGATATAAGTTAATTCTATATCTTAAAAAAGGACACATCTAACAACATTAAAATAAACAGCACATCAAAATATGCCCCTACAATAGCAATATAAGGAACAGAAGACATATCTAGCCAATGTCACTGAACAACAGATGTAATACATTGAATAAAATGAGATCCCTGCTTTAATATAACATAGAAATAGTTGGGATTATACAGTGTATCAGTGATACCTGTGAGCAATGACCTAAACTCTCCAGCACTTTGAGCTAAAACAACTTCATATGGAAATGTATTTGGTCAATAGTCCCACTAAAGATTTCAACATTCTATGTTTTTATTTCTGGTATAAAACCATCCAAATACTATCAGCTCACATTGTTGGTGAATCTACAAGAGGATGATAAAAATAAAATGAACTAAAATAAAATCAGTTATCCTGACTTGCTCGGCTGATAAATTAAATCAGTGAATAGCTGAACTTTGTTGAACACAATGCTTCAGTACTTTATATTGAATCCTCCCACAACTGCTATACTGTAGTTATTAGTATCTCCAGATGAGGAAACCGGAGGTTAAAGTTACCAGTAGGACAACTAGATTCAGAGCTGGGCTCCAAATCAAGTTTCATGTGACTACAATGTCCAGAGCCTCAGACACTAATATACTCTTAAATATAGGCTGCAAGTAAAGGTTGGATAGAATTTATTTAATAAAATAAATTGTAGAATTGTGTATAATAGACATAACTGAACTTTAATAATTGGGAAGGTCTGAACTGGGAAGAATATATGGATCAAATTATGAAGAATTGGTTTCTCCAAAAAAGAACTCAAATAAACTGATAATAAATAATTGATATTCCTCAAAATATAAATGGGCAATTACAGTACTCAAATATTGGAGGAATATTTACACTAATATGAAATGACATCCACCCCCACCCAAGCAAATCAAGCAGAGGAGCCATTTTATATATATTAAACTAACAAGAACTTTTATACCTGATGAGATGAGTCTGGAACAGTATGGCATTATACAACCTTTTTTTGAAAGCATATCAACTATCACATGAATGTCTTTATCTTTTGATCTGGCAATATATACCCATACGTATATATCCTAGGGAAACAATCCAACAAGAAAGAACGACTATATTCCCAAAGATGTTCATTAAAGTATTATAATGAGGAAAAAAATAGAAGTAACTAAATGTCAAACAAAATAGGAATAGCTGAGTAAATTATAATGTTTCAACCCAGTGGCACTTTTTGCTGTCACCAAAAATGATAAATATAAAGACTATATAGCAACATGGAATACTTTTATGATATAATGAAAAGTGAAATAAAAATAGTATTGTATGATACTATGATTAAATAATAGAAAGTATGAATGAAAGGTGAAAATAACATGAAGGAAAATTAAAAAGAACATACATTTTAGGATAATGTAATTTTTAGTCAATGTAGTCCTTTATGCATTACTTCTTACTTAATAGTTAATGTTTTAAATGGGAGGTTTATATGTTAATGTTATAAAATAATTTTTCATTTTTCAAATTCACTTTCCAGCGATTTAAATTTGGCAAGAGGCACAACTGGCTGGTTCAACCCACTGTATTTGTATTGAGTAGGTGGGTTTGGACCAGGAGCAACAACACACTAATTCTAGACCTTTATACCCTTAAGACACAATTCCTCAATCCAGAAAATGAGATGGAAGTAAATTTTTGCCATTGCTACTACCTGGGAACTCAACATTAACCTCAAAAGTACAAATACAGTCATCACTAAAATGGCTAATGAGGTCTTCCCTGGTGGCGCAGTGGTTGAGAGTCCGCCTGCCGATGCAGGGGACACGGGTTCGTGCCCCGGTCCAGGAAGAGCCCACATGCTGCGGAGCATTTGGGCCTGTGAGCCATGGCCACTGAGCCTGCGCATCCGGAGCCTGTGCTCCGCAACGGGAGGGGCCACAGCAGTGAGAGGCCCGCGTACCGCAAAAAACAAACAAACAAAAAAATGGCTAATGAGAAATCTCAGCTCAACCCATTGAACACATTTATTGAGTACTTTTATATTAAAAAAAACCTTGGTGTGCTTAAAGCAAGGAAAAAAAAGTATTCTAGGGGCTCATAATCTAGACTTGCCGGGCAGATACATAAGCAATCAAAAAAAGGATATGATGAAAAGACTAGAATAGGAACACAAAAAAAGTCCCATGGTTGTATAGGAAGATAATGTCCCTCCAGTAACCTTGGGAAGACTTCCAGTCTCATGGCTATCTTGAAAAATTTTGCACTGTGTACCAGGCTTAGCACAGACTATGTTATGACAGAACGTTCTTTAGATATTGCTGCTCAATTAACTAAACGGAGCCTTCGTTTGTCTCATTGGAGTCTTTACATAATTGGTACTTTTTTACTTCTTACCCATTAACCCTGTCTTATCTTCATGCATGTCCTATTCAACCTAGATTTTATGAGCCATTATTTTAATAAGCTCTCATGTTTAATAATCCTGTGACCTTGTACCTGACTTGTGAAAGCTGTATTTCATACGCTGAATCTCATCCCCTCCCATCTGTTGATTTCCCTTTTATTTTATGTATTTCTAATTTCTTCCTCTCTCTTAGATTATTCCTATTTTTAACATTCCCAAGTGTCTCTCACCAAACAAATAAAATCACCTCTCTGATCCCACTTTCACTCCTTAATTCACTCCAATCTGACTTAATTCTCCCCTCCCCACCGGCCTTTGCCACCAGTTTATTAGTGAAACAATTCCTGATGTCACCAGTGTCCTTCCTTGTTAATTAAAATGAATATTTTTTTGTCCTCATTTTACTCATTTTTATTTCACTTGATTCTCAGGGTAATTTGACAAAGGTGATCACTCCCTTTTTCTTGAAAGTCCTTATTCCCTTGGCTTCAGTGATACCACCTACTTTTGATTTTCCTTCTTCCTGACTGCTACTTTTTGTTCTTATTCATTGGCTGTACATCTGTTCCTAATCCTTAAACGCTGGAGTGTCTCAATGCTAGGTGCTAGGCTCTCTTCAGTTTCTTTATATCTTTATAAGTAATTCCATACACTTGCATAACTTTACATACCACTTTCTTTTAATTTTAACTGCCTATTCAACATCTGCACTTGGATGCCTCACATATCTCTTAAACTCAACTAAATTAAAAATTTCCCTCCAAAACTGTTTTTCCACTGTTTTATTAATCTTAGTGAATAATGCCAATATACCAGGTACACAAGCCAGAACCTGGGATCCATCTTTATAAGTATTGTACACTGATCAATTGTGCAACTGGAGCTCCCAGGATCTGTCTTTAATATTCCCTTCTCACTCATCCTTCCATCCAATCACCCATGGATGAAGATGGGGCCAATGCCACAGAAGGCAGGAGGAGATATATGATTCTTGGTGGCATTGTGTCTGACTGAGACTTGCATGAAGCCAGACCAATGCTGGACATTATAACTGCCAGAGTCAATAAATACCATTTATTTGTTACCTGTAAAAATGAGAGTCATGACCTTTCATCTTTTCCTTAGTCTCCCATGGACAATGACATTGTTAATACTTTCTCTTCCCTTGGCTTCAAAACAATTGTCTCCTGGTTTTCTTCCTATTTTTTTGCCTCTCCTTTCTACTTTGTTGGCATGCGATCCTCATTCAAGCTACAAGATGTTGACAATCTTCTAAAACTGCTCCTTAACTCTCTCTCCTTTTCTAACTTGATATTTTCTCCCTATGTGATCTCATCCATGCTCACAGATTCAATTATCATTTAGTCACAACCGATTCATACAATTATATCTCTAGGCCATAACACTCTTCTGAGTTCCAAATTTGTATAACCAACTGCCTACTTTACATCTCCTCCTGGGTATTTCAAAGACATCTCAAACTCAACATGGCCAAAATTGAATGCATGAATTTCCTTCCCTCATGCTCCTAGAACCTGGACTCTGTCCATTGTTCCCAATCTCAGTACATCGCACCATTAGATTTCTAGAAACACAAACCTGATCATTAAAGCCATCTTTGTCAGCCTTAACTTCTCATATGAAAAGTTTAAATCCCTGCTTAAAAAACTTCAGTGGTTGCCCATTCTTTTAGGGTTAAGAAACTCCTTAATATGCTGTTGATGACCTTACATGCTTCAATCTCTACCCACCTTATCAAATCAGATAAAGCTCTCCTTCACCCTTTACACTCTGGTTACACTATTACATTACTATTATGCCTATCCTTTGCCATAATCCCTCCCATCACTGAATCACAGGCAACTCCCCGCACCTGCAACTCCATCTGAAACATGCTTTATTCCATTTGTCTAATTACCAACTGGTCATGCTTCAGATTTCAGCTGAAATGTTATTTTCTCAGAGAAGCCTTCCCTTATCCACTTGGAGATGTCAAATAGCCTTGCTAATGGTTCACATAGCGTGGATATCTTTCCATTCTAGCATTTGGCACAGTTGTAGTCATACATATATCCGTGTGTGTGTATGTGTGTGTGTTTGGAAACTATAAAGGAAGGACCTTGACTATATTTGCTCACATTATATCTATAGTACCTAGCACATGGTAAATACTCAATACATATTTGTTAAATGAAAGAATATATGAAGGAATGAATGAGCGAGTGAATTTCTTTGCTGTAGTACTCAGAGATTGAGTATAGAACCTGGATACAAATCACTGAAGTGACAATATATACACTTAATAAATTGGCAAGTGGTCAAAAATCAAATTATTAAGAAGTTAAAAAAGTATTTATGAGGAAAGATGAAAAGAACTGCCAGTGTTTACTTGAGAAAATGACAGTTAAATATGAAAGGTCACAGATTCCTTAAGGGCACGTGTCATGGAAAGAAGCGCTGGCTTGTAGAATTGTGCTCTTTGGTGTAGCTTGGAAATACTAACTGAAAATAAGAAAACTAGAGAGGCTAGCTTGTAGTAAGTCATACTTATCCATGATAGAGAATCAGTAAAAGAATAACTAGTGTTCATAGCCTTTTACAGCAGAGGAAGTACTGACTGAGAGCCAGAAAATCTGTGTTCCAGTTCTAGCTTTGCTATTACCTCTCAGCTTGACTGATTCAATCACTTAACTATGCTGACCATCAGTATGTTGTCTTTAATGGTTCTAAAATTCTGATTTTGTTATTTCAGAAGAGTTATACATGAAATGAGACTATAAACTACCCAAAAGAAGGGACTGCATCTTATTCATTGCTGCACTCCCTGGGGCCTAGCATGGACCACTGCACCTAGTAGACTCTGTTAACACTGCTGAATTGTGTATCCTATAGCAAATCCTTCAGAATATCTTGGGTCAATAAATCTCTCATAAAGTATATATAAAATATTATGTGTAGGTTGGATGTGAATTTTTCTATGTGGGTAAAAGAACAATTGCTTTTATAATATAGCCAAATAAGAGAATAAAACCCCCAAACGTGGGGTTTGGAATATTTATGTTATCTGCATAACTCCTGTTGCACTCAATGTATCAATATATCACTCAGTTGCAATTACCCTGATTTATCAACACCTAACCCGCTTTTTTATAGTAAATAGTCAGTTAATAAATATTTCTTGTGGATTTACCAATAGTGTGCTGGGTGCTGGGGATACAGCAGTGATAACCAGTTGTAGAAACAGTGGTGAACAGGATATATTATTGTTCTCAGGAGACTTAGTCTCTAGTGGAATAAACACACAAACATGAGAAAATCAATCAAAATGACATGAACACAAAAATGCCACGAAAACAAAGATGAAGGGTAATATGATAGATGATGATCAGAGTGGAAGGGAGCTGCTGGGATGGTTAGGGAAGGCCTCGACATTTAGGTTCCAAGACAAAAGGGCACTGGAAGAGGAATCATAAGATACTATCTCCAGAAAAGAGCTCACTAGTTGTGCAACCTTGGGTAAGTCAGGCACCCTGCCTGCATCTCCATTTTCTCATCTTTTCAAAGACACCCTGCCTGCACATATTTTTCATACTTCAAAGAAATATTACACTTGTAAGTATTAGTATTAAGGCATTTCCCCTCCTTGAAGATCAATTACATTTTTGCTCTGGAACCCATATTATCCCCTGGTTTACACAGCACCCAATTGTCACCTTCTTCTCATACCATAATTCTTGCCTTGTCATTCTCGCTCTCTTTCATTTATTTAAATGTAAAACACACACTCCCTATTACATATCTTATAAGAAGGCACTATGCCCTCCATCCATCACAGCAGGGTGGGCGTCGGCGTCGGGGAGAAGAGTTGAAAGCCCAAGTGTGAGGAGTCCAGGGCACAGGTGCCATGACCTGAGTTAGCACAGCTCAGCTCAAGGGACATAAAGGTTGTAAATTATCTGGGCAGCGTGCACAGTAGGGCTCACTAGACCTCACGGGTCCCTAAGCGCTGGAGTGGGTGGTCCCCAAGGACATTCCAGAGCTGGAAGAGGCGGCAGTGGGCCCTGGGGGGTTCCCGGGGGGAGCAGGGGCAGTGGGGTTAGGGCTGAGGGTCTGCGCTGGGGGGAGGGGGCAGAGGGCGGAGTTCTGGGCTGCAGGACGTTTTGGAGAGCCCAAACGCTGAACCTGGACGTCCATTCTGACGGAAGGACTTGGCAGCCTCTTTCCCAGCCAACTACTCCTCACTGATTGGAAAGGAAAGTGGTGGATAGTAGTGGAGGGGAACCAAGGGAGGGATTTGGGGGAGATCCCCAGTGCTGAGCCCCATCCATCAAATATCCATGTGAACTCACTCTCTCCTTTCCCTGAATCCCCAAATTGATGAGACAAAAACTAGATTATTTTTAGGCCAAGGTATCTAGCAAAAAACAATGGATGTATCTGAAGATAGCTGAAGGTATAAATATACTCATCTTCAGAAGTAGGTAAAATCCATTTCTATGTGATGCTGACACCACCTCAAATCCCAGCCTTGGAAATATATAAATCCCATTAGCCCGTGTTCTTTCTTTATCTAGAGAGGTATGACCATGGGTCACCACTATATTTGAGCTCATTGAACCTAATAATAAATATTCAGGGTAGCAAGTGAAAAGAGTGTCACTGGATCTTGTATCAAAATAAGAGTGGAAAGCCTAATATTTATGACTTATGACCCATGGCTTTGCTTCTAGTTTCACTCATCTAGGAAATAAGACAGTGAGACTACAAAATCAAATATATACTTTCAATCATAAAAAAATACACGTGGAAGGATAAAACATAAAATAGGGCCCCCCCTAGGGAGTACTGTAAAACAAAACATTCCTACTTTTACCAACATGTGTCACAGAGTCTTCAAACTTTTAAGAATTAGGAAGCAATCCTAAAGCTTTCTCTGAAGTCCCCACAAAAGTATTCACTTCTTTTTTTATCTTTGATAGTATTTTATCTATACCTTTGCTAAAGGATTTTCTACTTTCCTCCACCTTGAATCATAGATTTTAAAATTTTAATTCTCCACCAAAATCTAATTTCAAAGGTAGGATTTGTGGCTGTTTTACCTCTTCTCAACAGTGTTTAATTTACAGCCTCGTATATAGTAAGTGCTTAATAATTATTTGTCAGATGAATGAATGAGTCAAAGTGTGAGGACTCTAATAAAAGTACAAGTGTTTTATAAAAAATACCAATGCAGTATGAAAAGTCTTAAATGTTTCATAAACAATGTTATAAAAACATAAATGATAATTCCATCTTTCAAAAATTCAATGATTACTCTAGAATACCGAAACATTTTTTTAGGAATGAAGTAAATCTTTCATCAAATACCCTCTTAAAACTTTACAGTTTTATCTTTCAGCCTCTCTTAATCCTAATTGCACTATAAGACTTTTATTAACTCTAATTGCTCTTTGATCAGACTTTTGATTATTTACCCTGAAGCTACATTGCAGATTCCCAGTTGTTCTGCACAGTTGTAATTACCATATGTTTTCATTAATCTAATTCTGTTAGCCGGCTGTTTACTGAGTGGTCTTAGTGTCAATCAATTATCCTGCTAGCCCATGCATCAAAACAATTAGAATGGGATTTAGTTCTCAAGGTGTAGTCATTAGGGTATTTTATTACACATTTCCAGCCTATTAGAGTAACACCAGAAAAAGACAAATAGGAGATTTGTAAATGTAGCTTTATCACTGATACTAAGTACAGAACTACTGGGGAGGCATCTATGTGGCTAACATTATGATCAAAGGATATGGGTCTTGGAAAGCATTATTAAACACTCAAAGAATGAAGCCATGTAGATCTAAGTAAATGGAAAAATAATCAATGCAAATTGACATTTTCTTTCAAATACACTGGAAACCAGGCTTCTCTAGTTAACGCAGAAATTGTCCTTCACTGGACCACTACATTTGATATGGTCTCCTAGCAATATTTCTTCAAAGAAATACTTCAAATGTTTTTAAAAATATTCAAAACTATAATCTTATTCTTCAAAAATGAGTTATCACATTTCTGTTCAGAACTCTTCTGCATATGCATTGCTCTGCACACATCATTTCACTCCTTCCTCCATTTCTTCCATCAAACAGTCCCTGAGCACAGGCCTCATGCTGCTAAAGACATTGCAAAAAAAGGAAAAGATGACACAGCTCCTGGGCTCACAGTCTTGTGGCAAGGGATTAAACCAATGAGTCCACGCCACTAAGGGGGGAAATATCACAAAGCATAGCCCATTAGACTAATCAGAGCTACCAGTCTTACAGGGATAATTAGCATTTTATTTTATTTTCCACAATAATAATAATTAATTTTCAATAGACCAGAGACTGTTCTAAAGACTTAAGATGCATTGAGTCATATAGACCTTACAAGAATACTGTGAGCTGGTTGCTATTAGATATCTTCATTTTACAGATGAAGAAACTGAGGCACACAGTGGTTGAATAATTTGCAAAAGGCACTGATTTAATAAGTGACTGTGCTATGCTGTAAACATAGAACCTGCGCTTTTAAACCACTCTGCTGTACCAGGGTGGTTCTCAAATTCTACAGTGTGTGTGAGAATCACCAGCTGCTTTTGTTAGAACACAGATTGTTGGCTTCCACCCATAGAGGTGTGGCTGGGGCCTGATAATTTGCATTTTTTTAACAAGTTGCCAGGAGATGCTATGCTCCTGGTCCAGAGAGCACACTTTGAGAACCAGTGCTGTCCTATATCCCAAACCTCTATCATTCTCCTCAATCTTTCAATCTACCTACCATTTCATTACTAACTCTCAGCAGGGAAGCTCATCACTTCCCAAAGAAACTAGGACACTTCTCTCAACTTATTTCTGTTCTCTCAACCCCTCCTTCAACTACATCTTACAGTTATTGTCCCTCATTATCTCCTTCTTTCCACATTTGTGAAAGTTTGTTGCTCAGGGTCAATTTTCCCAAATGTGGGCTTCATTACTCTCACCTCCTTGGGACCTTATTTAACAACATGTACCAGTAAGCTCAATAGCATGACTTGTGTGTGCACTTAAACTGAAACTTTATTTTTGTCTCCTGTCTCTACATTTATTCACTGGAAAAGTACTTCTCCTCTACCACTACAAAAATCCAAACAATTCATGACTTTTCTGGTCTTTTTCAGGTAGTAGAAAACTAATCACTTTAAATCACAAATACTGTATCTACTAAATACTAATCCAGTCCTAAAAAGTAATCAAAACTCTGAACTCTTATCCAAGCTGAACCTACTTCTATTGCAGGCAGGCAGGTCTCCTGACATCAAGGAAAGGAATGTAGTAGCCTGTGTTTCTTACTCTTTCCTCTCCTACTAGGAAAGGGAAGGTGGAACATTCTTACTTGATTAATGCTACTGTAAGATGCTTTATGTTTTCTAGTCCTGTTATATGCTTAAAGATTCTCTTTATGGGGATGTTGTGTGCTCTTCAGAAGCTCCTCAGCTGGGCACTTCCCACTGTAGCTGTCATAAGTGGCCAATGAATTGCTCCTTTTTTTGGCTCCTGGTTTCCTGGAAGTCCACTCTCCAGAGACCCCTCCATCTCATTTGCATTCCAGGCAGTCCACTTGGGCAAGAGTCAATGTCTACATGCCAGTTCTCAGTTGTGAACGGTATTGGTTCAGAGGTAATCCTCACACATCCTTAGCCCGGGCAAATTCTGGGAGGGTACTTTCTTTCTAGATGTGCACAGGGAGGTCTTAACTTCTTGGTGTGAGTTGGGTACCTGTTCTCTGTGCCCTGTGACTGCAGGGAACCCATATGATGGACTCAGAGAAGCCCAAGAAACCTAAGCTGACATCTCTAAGAGGGGTCTGGTACCTGACTTTAGAATTTCACATCTACTGTTTCTCTGTGTTCCAGGGGAACTTTCCAAATAAAATTTCTATTACAAAACTATTCACCACTTTTCTTGTGTACTTATCCTCATTAATCAGCTACTTCCCTGGGGTGTGGTAATATGCTCAAATTAAAACAAGATAAAACACATACTTAACCTCCCCTCTCAGAGTCATGTCTCTCTTTCTCTCTCCATTTTTAGCCAAATCTCTATACTTTCTCCATTTCTTCATGTTTCAAGCACTTCCCATCCCACTGCAATTTGATTTTAGCCCTTTTCACTCCCTGAAAGTTGCCAGTGACTCCCTAGTTGCTCTTTTCTGTGGATATTTTTCAGCTCTTATCACAGCTGACTTCTCATTGGCATCCACAGTATAAACAATTCCCTCCCTTGGAATCTTTTTTTGACTGTTGACACCACTTTTCCCTAGTTCCCTTTATGGTTCCCTCTCCCTAATTCAGAGGCTTTGATTTTTGTTTGTTTGTTTGTTTTTTCCAGACTAGTCCTCAAATAGTAGAGAGTGCACCCCGGTTTTCACCATTGACATCTTGCTGTCTATATCCTCTTTCTAGGCAGTAGAATGAGTGGTGAATCACCAACACAGCTTTACCATTCATCACACCATTACCAATAACTCACAAACTGATTTCCACAAGATCTCTACTGTCCATCTCAGATTTAACATGTCTGAAACACCAAACTCCAAACCTACTCTTCTTCCTTTATTTCCAGTCAGTTCTCCGGTAGCACTCAATACCTCCATTACCTCTAGAATTCCATCTTCAGTTTCACTTTTTAAGAAGTCGAAGTAGCAGCTAGCGTCATCAGCAACAGCTACCATTTATTGCACAGTAACTATACACTAGGCAAGTATTCTGTAGATAAGGACACTTATGTTTGCAGGTTAAATAACTTGCTCAAGTCACAGAACTCTTAGCTTGCAAGGCCAGGATTTAAATCCAGATCTAGACAGGTCCTCCATGCTATGCTCTTCTAGTAGCTCCGGAATCTACCCCTCCTATAAATGCCCGAGCTTTAATGCTTGCCTTATAACTTTGGATAAAATCCAACTTTCTTTCCAGTGTAAGCAAAGCCCTCATTATCTGGCTCCTACATCCATCCTCCTTAATCTCTTCCTACCTATCTATAAAACATCTGGACTACAGCCACAGTGAACTTCTTGGGTTTGCATTCAACTCATCGAAATGCTGTTCCTTCTAGCTAGAATGACTAACAATGAAATGGCCTTCAGGGCTGAGGCTGGTAAGGTGACTTTCCTCTGTTTTCACAAAGCACCCTGGATATCTTCTCTCATAATACTTACCAGAGACTATCACAAGTCTTTTCTAACATTTACTTGAATCACCCATGACTAAACACATGTACTCTGTTGGTCTTTAGGACTGGGCTTACCTTCCTCTAGGGGCTTAAGAGACTAGAGTACATTTTTAAATTGATATGTATTTAGAAAATACCAATCTAAATTACTCCTATTATTTTAGGTATCAAAACATATGAAAAGAGTTAAAAAGAGAAACCCTTGTCAGCAATACAGTACATGATATTCATCTATTGAGTGCATTAAAATAATTGCATATAGCTCATTTAAAAATATTATAGTGATGTAATAAAAATAGGCCGTTTAAAGGTTTTATTTTATGGTTAGATTTTTTTAAGCACAAATAGCGTCTCCGCGCTTCACAAAGCAGAACTCTGAGATTTTCAATAAATTATTGGGCAATTACTTAGGATGAGTCAGAACTCTTTTTTGGTAACAATTTTGATTCTACTTGTAGGCACCACTCTGTGCAAAAGCAGTGAGAAGGCAAATCACGTTCCCAGATTTCCTAACAAATGTTAGTTCTAACACAGACTTATATCATGTTTAAAGAATATGGATTGCTATTGAATCAACAGCATAAAATACTGACACTTCAGAGACATCATAGAATCTAGCCCTGAAATGACTACAGCTTGATCTTAAAACAAGCTCGTTTCAATCTAGAATATTTGAGACAGACTGTTTAAGGGACAGGCTAACTCTTGCTTTAGTTTTCTATATGCTGTCCATGTGTTAATTTAGAATATAAATTATCAAAGTTTTAGATAATCCCTAAAATATTTACTAATGGTATTTAATTCTTGGCTTTTTATAAGTGGATGATATAAAAATATTTGAAGAAACTTTGCCTTTCTTCTGCAAAAAATACATTGCAACTATATTACTTTAAAACCCTTTGTAAGGATTCATATGATAAAGTCATATAAAATTCAATACTAGGAAATAATTTGTCTCTCCAGATGAACTGGTTTGCACTACTTTAGCAAATAATTAAAATCATGGCACATGGCATATTGTCCTTGTTACTTTGACTACAGGAAAACTGAAACTCCTTATAATTTTTTTTTTTTTTTTTTTTTTTTTTTTTGCGGTACGCGGGCCTCTCACTGTTGTGGCCTCTCCTGTTGCAGAGCAACAGGCTCTGGACGCGCAGGCTCAGCGGCCATGGCTCACGGGCCCAGCCTTTCCGCAGCATGTGGGATCTTCCCAGACCGGGGCACGAACCCGTGTCCCCTGCATCGACAGGCGGACTCTCAACCACTGCGCCACCAGGGAAGCCCAAACTCCTTATAATTTAAGTTTTGTTCCCTTTGGTCACATTTTGATGCTGAAATCATCCTCAAGTCATTTTCATTTAGACAATAAGAAATAAAAATAAATAAAATGAAAAATACATATATACCTATTAAACACAGTGACAGGCAAATTTTCTTTTAAATCTCCTTGCATATTCCTGTCTTATCCAATTTGGTCGTGTTAAAGAAGATTTCTCAATAACTGTAGAGTGTGAGAGAAAATGTTTGAATTCATCAAAGTTCGCTCTGTGATAACTTTCCAGAAAGCCTAGGATTCAATAAAGCATTCATTTTGTATCTTCTGGCTATAAAATATATTTTTCTGGTTAACACACTGTATTAAAAGCCTCAGGCAATATTGTGTCAAAGAAGTAAAAATTGTCATTAACCCATTTTTCAGAACTAGTGAAATTGTACAGGGCTGTAATTGTTTGAGAGACCTATATGGGTATAGAAAAAATATATATATATGCACACACACACATATATATGTATGTATGCGTGTAGATAAAGATATATCTCATAATCCATTGTTAAAAGACATTAGATTTAATTATATTTGAAAAGCAAAAGTCCAGTAACCATATAGCTTGTGTGGCAGGTAAAATGGCAATTCAAAATCCAGTCATTATTTTAAAACTTCATTTTGCACAGGAGGAAGAGATACTCTTAAGAGTAACTAAACTAGATTAGATATCGTAGACTTGAGAAATGCATGCTATAAGTTACATGCCTTATTTTACAACTGAAATACCAAGATGTTTTCAAGGGTTGTATAATTTCTTACTGTAATTTTATATTTATTACTATAAATTATGGAAAAACAAACACAAATGTGAACCACTCAACTTTTAAGGGATGAAGGTAATGTTGAAAACTCCAGCAAGTTTGATATCATGACATTTGAGTTATATACACACATTACGGGACGCGTGCCACCTACCATCAGAGCTTACAAAGCCTGAGCCTAGGCTCCTTAAGGCTAGAAACTTGAATCAATCAACTTTGTTAGTTTGAGAAGACTTCATGCTGGGCCTTAGACTTTATGTCTTCTTTATGTTTTTGTCTAAGGAAGAAAAATGAGTGTTTAAAGAAATGGCAGCAAGGATGAAATAAGATGATGCATATTTACTTTTTTTTTTTTCTTAGCTCTGTGAAAGTAAGGACTCATAGGACAGACAAGTTCAAAGACAGGGTAAGGCAGAGGGAAATGGGATGAAATGCTTTCCGGAAGGATTATGAATAATAGTAGACCTTGAAAGCGAGAAGTAAGGATCACACAGAGCATGCTGATGGGGGCAGAAAGTAAATAAATATTTCTGAGAAACTGAATTGTGTAGTAATATAAAAACTTAACCAGAGGTTATAGGGAACTTTGGGGTGGCTTAGGAGTGAAAAAAGGCCCCTGTGAAGATGCCAAAGGACAGGTTTTGACACGGACTCTTTTTTAAAGGAAATATTAGTTGTGTTCAAATCAATACAATAAAGACCTATCTGTATTTAAAGTATTTCTAAGAGAAAACATATTATTATACATCCCTACAGAGTGACCTTATTACAGTTCAGGCAAGAGTCCTAGAGCTTGCCCAGCATGGTCACTGGAAGTGAGGCTCGCAGGTTCTGACTGCTGTGCACCAGCACGGTCTGTTTGCTGCAATCACTGTCTGGCAGTCAGGAGTTCTGCCACATTGCTTAAAGGCCTTTGAGTATTCCTTTGGCCTACTGTGCTTACAGTCACTCCATTTCAGCTATTCTATCAGCTGCTTCACCATCCTGCTGTTATTCATCTTCTATACATGTCCAGCCCAGTAAATCTGAATTTCAGTGAGCTTGACTTCCATGCTGATGTCCCAGGATCCTGCTGTTGTTGACCTTGTCTTGCTATTAGATGTTAAGTACGACTTGTAGGCAAAGTTGATAAAACTGTTCTAGAAACTGTATGATTTTTTCTTCTGATATTCATTTCCAATTCATCTACTGAAGAAATTTTGGCCTTGTCATTATTTAGTCCTAGACTTTTCTCTTTGAATGAACGTAAAGGCTTGGTTCAGGTCATAGTTCTGTATACTGTACTTACCTTGCAAAATGTATTCTAGTTCATGAAACCACTCTCAATTTGGGGGTTTACCAAGGTCAATGCTAGACATTGACACTATTTTAAGGGAATATTTCCTCTATTTTCGTAGAGTGTTCTGTTCAACTTTTGTCTTTTTAAATCTATCAGATTATCATGGTTGATTCTGCTGAGCAAGAATCACAACACAAAGCCTGCTTATTACTGAGTCTGGTGATACACGGCAGATAGTCAGTGTATGGAATGAATCAGCGATCAGCTGGGACATCTGAACATTCTTAACTTGATATCTATAAGTTTCCATATTCTTTTATGTAATATAACAAATGGGTGGTACAAATAATTCACATACTTTCTTAGTTTATTATTTAATTATCTTTATATTATTTGTTGGGTAACATAGTAATTTTTGTTTCTGATGACAGGTTTTTCAAGATTGACCTTTTACTTCCTATTAGTATTTCATATCAAAACAAACAAAATTATATCTATCTTGGCATCTTCAGATTAACTCATGTGATACACTTTTGGGATTCAGGAAACCATGCTATCCCCTAGAAAGGGAATGCATGAAAGTGTGCTTTGAAAGGCAGAGCTGTAGACTTCTGACTGGACCAGAAAGATATTAACCATAAGAAGAAGAGATTTTAGGTCACTGGCTCCATTGTTAACAGAAAGGGACAAGAAACCAAAGTGCGATGGAAATAACATTTATCTCAAATATTAGTTCATCCTATTCAAAGTTAAAATCTTAATTGTCAAAAAGAATACATGGTAAATACTACTAAATTGTACAAAATTGAAGCACCCTTAAGATATGAATAAGCCTGGCTAAAGACAGATAGCTGCATTGCTAGTTCCCTCCCCCCAAAATCTACACACAAACATACACGTGCATAATATAAAAATATGTATACTTATATATTTTTTAAGTTATTTTTTACTGTATTAGTATCAGTAGCATTTGCATTACTATAGCAAAGTGTGTCATGTTTTCTTCAGCTATTTAGCTTAGCAGTTCCTTTAGAGCAGCATGTGAACCTTTAGTTCAGGAGAAGATAGGCAATTGTGTTCAAAGATGTTTTAAAAATTTGCCTACTTAATGAAAGATCCTGAAGGAAAAAAGAAAACAACCTAAGAAAAATTTCTCCCAACTGTGGAATACTTCTATATACGTTTTCACATAGTGGTAGGGAGAGGCAATAGTAAAAGTATAGCATCATTTGATCACAGACTTATTTATTGAAATAATACCTGTAAATAACTCAAGAAACACAATTTGGAAAACAATGGCTGAAAATATAAACCAAGACACTGGCACGCCACTCTTCAGTGTTGTCCTGCAGAGCTCCTTATGATTGTGTATTTTCTTACTCAGAACGGCCATGCAGATCTCATATCTAAACAGCTACCACAAAATCCAAGATCTTCTCTAAATTTAATCCATGTGACTGCCAATCCTATCCTCACATACTACTTCAAAATGTTAAATGTAACTCAAACAATATTCTTATTTTTAAAAAATATTGGCATAGTATTTCAAAAAATGTTATTTGGGTTCAAGGACATAAATATATAAGACTATCATGGAAAATGAAACTGCCATATTTCAACCATGCCCATTTTTATCCATTTAGGAAGAACCATTATTAAAAATTAAAAGAAAAAAAAGTCAGAATTAGAGCTGATTCCTCCAGCTTTCATGAGCAGGGCAAGTTTAGAAAGCAAGAGGACTGCGTTTCAAGCTTCCACCTCATATCAGGTGAATTCGACATTCAGGATGCTGCTGCGAAGAAGTGCTTTAACATCTGCCACCAAAAGCAAAAGTTTAAGTCTTTGTTTCCAGGCATAGTGGAAAAAACACTGAATGGGGAATCAGAAGCCGTCTTGGCTCTGCCGCTGACTAGCTACATGATCCCAGGCAAGTCCTGCACCCTCCTGAATGTGCTCAAATGTAACATGTCCAGGTTGCAGTAGACAACCTTGAGGTACTTTCTAATGACAACATTCTGTCATTTCAGTACGGTAACGGGATGAACTACAGGACTTTGTGCTGTCACTCACTATTCAGAAGTACATAAAAGAAGTACATATGTATATGTATAACTGAATCACTTTGCTGTACACCTGAAGCTAACACAACATTGTAAATCAACTATACTCCAATATAAATAAAAATTTTAAAAAACAATAAAATAAAATTTAGTGTGGAAGATGTATGAAAATACACAGATTTACTTATTCTTCTCAAGGGGTAATGAACCCCAACCAAACGCTACAATCATTACAAATAAAGATTCTGCTTTGCTATGTACTTAAAAAATAAAAAAGCAAATACATTTTGGCTAACTACAAAAGTATACAGTAGGTCTATCTGATGTTGCTTGTCATTTGTTTCTTCATCTAGCTATCCAAAGATGTTCAAAATGTATGCTACATTCCTGTTTCAATAAGATATTTGACAGTAACTGTTAAAATTGTGTTTGAAGTTTGAAAGATTTTCTATAACATGACATGGAGAATTGGAAAAAAAAACCCAGACACTGTCATTCTTATGCTAAATTTTGGGCTGCTACTAGCAAATACTTTTGCAAATTAGAAAAAAGCCACCTCTTCTGGGAGGATGAATTGTAAAAGGTGTCCTTTCTGCGAAGACTAAATAGAAAAAAAGTCCCATTTGGTGGGACTATTAACAAAAAAACACCATCTTCTCCAGCTGACATGGCTGGGCAAGAAAGGCTCAGGCTGGATTTCAGCATCCAGTCTCCCCTCCCCCAGTGCCTTACATCACCATCTGAGGCAGCCTTCTTGGGACATCCTGTTGAGATCTACATGCAGGAATTCCTTCAAGATCTCCTTTTGGTATCATCTATCTCTCTTATATCTTGATATTCTCTCTCTCCACAAATACATGTGTTTCAGTCCCTCTAATAAAATTCTTCTCTGGATTTCTAGCTATTGACCTCATAATCTACTTCTCTGCACACTCTGGCTTCTATAAAGTTTCACTCACTTCCCCACTAGCCACCTAACACATGCTCCTGAAAAGAGCACTGAGCTTTCAAGTCTGCCCACATCCTCTTGTTCCCTTGTTAACCAATTGGCAAACCCACTAGATACTTTCAAGCCTTATCTTACTTAATCCCAGAGTTGAACATTCTTGACTATTTCTATATCATAAAATCTCTCTTCTATTAGCTTTGGTGATAACTTCCTGTTTGAATGAATAATTCTCCTAATATCCCTAATTTTTATTGCTTTTTAAATACCAATGTTTCCCCATACCCTATCCTTTGCCCTCTTTTCTACTCAGTCCACACAGTTCTTTTAAATTACCTTCTCCATACCTCAAAGTTCAACTTCTACTACATACTGATGACTTTCAAAACTATAACTCAGATCCCTTTCCTGAACGCCTGATTCCTACAACCAAATAATCGGCAGTCCCTCCTGAAATCTCCCATAGCATGTTACGTGCAACACGTGTGAAATGGAATTGGCCATTTTTATTTTCTTCTATATTTTCCTTTATCTTTCCACATTATCTAAGGCACAAATACATTACAAAAGTAACTTATAAACCTACAAAAATGTTACTTTTAGGATTTTTAAAGTTCTTTAACGAACCCCTTTTCTAACTGCTCCCTTTACCCCCCACTCAACTCCATGGCTTCCATCCTTGTCTTATTTAAAACCATCCTCTTCTCTCACCTCAGCTGCTTTAACCATAGAATTGGAATAACTCTCACATAGTCGTGGCATGAGTCAGATGAAATAATACATTTAAAAGGCCTGGGACACAGCAGGAGTGCAATAAAGGGTAGATTATTGTTATTGTTGGAATTATTATTTTTATTACAGTAGAATTATGGGGTTCCATAAATTGCAGCTCAACCATAACTACCACTAACTTTATTTGCTATAGTAATAATAGTTTAGGGTTGAACTTGGTCTGATTTACTAAATTAGCATTTTTTCAACTGCTACACAGCAGTGAAAGACTATAGACTAACTCAACATAAGAGATCCCAGCTTAATTTAGAAATGCAGAGAGATATGGTATACTGAGTATCAGCTTTCAAATTTTTAATTAGAAAGCACCCTAAGGCTATTCTGTATCAGAAGGATAACTTTGTAGTTACTAAGTCACATCCAAGAATGTATTTGTTAGTTAATGGAACTAACACAGGCCTTTGTATTAACAGAATTTCCTAGTTTATTGCATAGTAAATTCTTTATCCTTACAGAACTTTAATCTTTGGGACTAGATTTCCCATTTGAAAAAGAAATGATTTTTTAGGAACTATTTGAGCCTTTCTAGCATCTGTTTTAGAATTGAAAGCTACTTTCAAGTATGTTCAAATAAAAGGGAGAAATAAAACATCCATGTTGAAAGTTTTAACTAAAATGTGACAGTTCATGGTAAAACTTTCACCAAGAATAGATTTGGGTGAGTAAGCTCAGACTGAAAAGGATGTTTGACTTAACAACATTGTATTATAAAAGAGAGGATGAAACACTTTCTTCATTGGGCCTCCAATTTAAGATAGCACTTGACTAAGAAGCTTCAAATTTGACGACTCCTTTCAGTGACTTCCAAAATGACTTCAAAAACACAGAAAATAAAACTATATATATATATATATATATATATATGTATATTCTGTATTCTGAACTTAACCTTGTTGCAAACCCAGTGTCTTGCATTTGATTTTCAAAGTCCAAATTCATTTCTAAAAATCATCTTCCCAGTAGAAACTGTTCATGAACTGAGTACAAAGACTCAAGGCTTTAAAAAACAGCTTACTACGTTTCTGTCTCCCTGTCACTTTTTACTCAGACCAGCAGAAAGTTAAGAAGCAGGAGACAGAGAGATGCTTTAAGGAAGAAGACCTTCATGAGTGACAGAGCAGCTGTAAGTCACTTTGGGGCTCAAGATAGCTAAGTAGATAGTAGGGACTGCCCTCATTAAGGTTTAAGGTCAAGTGACAGATGAAGCTTCTTTGATGTGGGTGAGTTTATGTGAAGTTATTTTCTCAGTTTTCTTCTCAAAAGAGAGGAGGAATTTTCAGAAGCCTGAATCCAGACCCTCCATGCAGCATGGAGTCTATCCTTCCTCATCTGCAGAGAAGGCACCATCCCCATCTCTGCTGTACTGAGTCCTCTGTCTTGCCATACGGGTTTTCTTCAGGTTTACAAAAAATTACATCCACCTTATATTCAACACCTATATTTAATGCCCTTCTCTGTCTTCATCTTAAGCAGTATACAAAAGAGAACTACACGTGCATACATTTCAACTACTACAAATGACTTGTCTACTTTATAACGTTTTCAAAAATAGTCCATATGTATAAACAATATTTTCATAGAACTCCTAAAATGGCCCTGGGATGGAAGAGAAATCGATTATAACAATTGTGATTAGTTAAGTTGGGAGTAGATTAAAGGTGTCCCCAAACCCAAGAACTGCTACACATCTTTGGTATACGTTCGAGGTACTAATTTTTTGAGCTTCCCTTCAATTATTTCCACCATAGTAAAGAAAGAAGCAGGAGAGGAGCCTGAAAAAAAAGTATGAAGAGATAGACAGGTAAATAGATAGATAGATATAATTTATATTCTAGTTCATATAGCTAAAGGATGTAAAGTATACATAGGAAATGGCAAAGAATCACAAAAATTGAAAGTAGGTTATCCAATTGGCTTACAATACCAAATCCAAATGTGACTCATGACACCACATCTAAAGAATGTGCTATAGGACAATTAAAAATAAAAAGACAGATAAGGAAATAACATCTAAATTTGATGTGAAGACAGGAATCACAATAATATAAATCTAAGTGGTATTTCAGACACTGATGGTGTAACACTGATAATCTGTACAATATACTGACCAGATATAAACATTCACAAAAGGAATAATATTGTATTTAAACATAGAAAGAAAAAAAAACTTTTATAATTTCAAGACAAAATGGGCAGAAACTTTAGAATAAAGGAAAAAAATAACTTGCCTCTCTGTTTTTACTTAAATATGTAACAGATAAGGATACCAAGGATCTAAAAAATAAAATTAATACATATAAGTAATATATTTCTCTTTATATAGTTTATAATTAAAGTCTATATGCTATATCTTTGTTTTAAAACTCCATGAAAATATTTTAAAATTATTGTATATAAATACCAAAAACCTGAATAAATTCCAATAGTAGATAGCCCTTAGGCCATATTCTCTGATCCCAATAGTGTCAGCCCTCTATACTCTCAGGTTTTGCAGCCATGGATTTAGCCAACCACGAATTTAACCAACTGCAGATGGAAAATATTCAGAAAAAAAATTCCAGAAAGTTCCAACAAGCAAAAGTTAAATTTGTCGAGCATTAGCAACTACTTACACAGCATTTTACATTATATTTACAACTATTTACACACCGTTTGCATTGCATTAGGTATTATAACTAATCTAGAGATAATTTAAAGTATATGGGAGGATGTGTATAGGTTATGTGCAAATACCACAGCATTTTATATAAGGAACTTGAGCATCTGCAGATTTTGGTATCTGCAGTGGGAGGAGGGGTCCTGGAACCAATCCCCTACGGATACAGAAGGATAACTGTACTATAAAAAATAAGGTTAGAAATAAAATTGCAAATCTTCCAAAATTCCCTGAAATTTAAACAAAAAGGACTCCACAAAGTAACTTTTGGGGCCAAAGAGAGGGAAAAATTCCATTCAGATATTAGTAGAAAAATGACAGTGAGAGTACTACATATCAAAAATTGGAGGGCATGGTCAAAGGTTTAATCAGAAGTTAAAATTTTATCTGCAAATGCTTTTATTATTAATCAATAAAAACTAAAAATAAATTAATAAATCAAATTTTGCAGTGAATAATTTAATGAATTATAAAGCAGAAAAAAATCAGTGAAAGTTATTTGACAAAGGCAATCAAATAGACAAATTTATGCCTTATGTAATACTGAAAAAAGAGGAAAAAACCCAAGAAGCATCATTTAAGAATGAAAGAATATCCAAAATCTGAGAAAAAGTTTGAGAATGTGATATACAAATCTGTAAAATCTGGTATACAAATCTCAGCATAAGGATGATTTTCTAGATATATGTGGTTAACCAAATTGACCCTCCCCATCCCCTAAAAAAAAAGAAAACCTTAAAATATCAGTAATTATGGAAGAAACTGGAAAAGCTGGCAAAAATGTTTGGGACCAAAGTGGTTCAAAAGCAACTAGCAGGAATCTGATATCATAACATTAAAAAAAAGAAAAATTTCCAGACTAATAGAACTTTTCATATTAACATAAATAGCCTAAATAAAATAGTAGCAAACTGAATTTATTGCAAACTTGACCAAGTAGAGCTTATTTCAAGAATGCAAGATGTTCATTCATTGAATATTAAAATTCAATATTCATGTAATTCCTCGTAACATTAAAGAAAAAACAATGAATCATCCTGATAAATAACAAAACTTTACCAGTTAGGTTATAAAAAGTAAGTATCTTTCTCATGCCTCAGTGTAAGAATCATCAATCCAGGGCTCATATGCTGGCTCCAAGCATGGAGGATTCAGGCGCCTAGGTCTTCTTATCATTCTGCCATCCTTAGGTATTTCCTCCTTCCAACTGGATAAAGAGGGCTCACTACTACATCTTTATTCAGGACAACAGGAGGGGGATGGAAAGAAACTTCTGTTCATGTCCTAGTAGACAGAAATTACGCACATGCCCCATTTAAATGATTATTTTGTTGTCTAAATAATACAGCCATTATTCTGGGCTAAAAATCAGGGGTTAAGGGCTTCCCTGGTGGCACAGTGGTTAAGAATCCGCCTGCCAATGCAGGGGACACAGGGTTCAAGCCCTGGTCTGGGAAGATCCCACATGCCGCAGTGCAAGTAAGCCCGTGCGCCACAGTTACTGAGCCCACGTGTCACAATTACTGAAGCTTGTGCGCCTAGAGCCCGTGCTCCACAACAAGAAAAGCCACCGCAATGAGAAATCCGTGCATCGCAACAGAGTAGCCCCCGCTCGTCGCAACTAGAGAAAGCCTGTGCGCAGCAATGAAGACCCAACGCAGCCCCCAAAAATTAATTAATTAAAATAAATAAATTTTAAAAAAATCAGGGGTTATCCAAGAAGAATGGATATTGGGGAAAACCAGTAATATCTGCTTCAGATCAATGTTTCTTTTATATGTCAGTATTTTATTCTAACCCATAAAAGAAAATAGACAAAGCAAAATAATATTTCAGAAGTTCCCAATAGACTATAACTATCTAAAATATAATGAGCTTTGGTATTTATATATGCATTATGATCTGCAAGGTTTGAGCATCTGTTTGGAGGAGAAAATTTTCATAATATTGCCCTTTTTGACTTCATGTAGGCAGTGATTAATTAAGGTTGGTTTAATCCAAACAACTTATCTACACAGATAAATATCATATTTTCCTCAGAAAGACATGCACATTTAATGCTAAGATATTTAAAATTCATCTTATATAGTACCCTTCAGATAGTTTTTTTCTGTAATTTTATAGCATGAATCATTGTCCTGTAGCTATATCTCTTATATTCTTTGTTTTGATAGCCTTTCACATAGATGCCTGAAATCACCATTTCATGATGCTCACCATAGTATCAACTCATTAAAAAATATCCAGCTCGGTAGGAATCAGTGAGTTCTCTAAAGAAAGAAAATCCTTCATATGCTTAATTTAGTGGGGAAAATAAATTTTCCCATCCCCATAGAAATCTGTGAGTTATTTAATATGCAGGATTTTGCTAATCTTTCTTAGGATTCATGGATAAGAAGATTACATTTAATGTTATTTATCAATAAGTTTCAATCATGAACAGTATCATCATGCTTTCTTCTAAATAAAACAAATACAACTGAATACAACTCTTTAAGTGTATTTAGTGTGTTGGAAATGTTAAGAAATATTCAAATATACAATCAGGACCACCATGGAGGAATTAATGTTTCATAAAATACAATTTAATTGAGAATACATTTTTAGGATAGCAATACCTACAAATAATATTCAATTACATCTAAATTGAATTAATTTAGTTTCTTTTAAATTACAACATTAAGCTTACAACTAACTTATTAAAGAAGAAGAAGGAGGAGAATGGGGGGAGTGAGTAGAAGAGGAGGAGGCAGAAGAAGATGGTCATGGCAATGAAAGATCTTGTGGCCAATTTAAAATACTGTCATTTTCTTTTCTCAGTTTACAAGCTGGCTTTCACTTGCTTCCTTTCATTGTAGAATATTGTAAGAGACAAAAAACTGGATTCTTATCTTGATTTACCACTAATTTGCCGTATAACCTTAAATAAGTCTCTTTACATCTCTGCTTAATTTCCTTGTCTAAAATGAAAAACTTGGATAGACCACATGGTGCAATTAAGTATTTAAACTCTGACTCACCAAGTGACTGTGTTCCAATAAATCTTTATTTACTAAAACAGGCAGCGGGCTGGATTTGGCCTACTATATAAATATAACACAAAGTTTATGGGCCCCTGTTCTAGATCTCCAGTTAAGTGACTGGTTGACAGTCACTTAACTGAAGTGCTTCATAATATATGCTTCATAATTTTCAACCCTGCTTACATAATATATGCTTCATAATTTTCAACCCTGCTTACATATGAAATATTAGATAATACATTTTAAAAATAAATTTTAAAATATATATCTTGAGACAGTTGAAAACATCTGAATAAAATCTGTAGATTAGATAACAGTATTATAATAATGTTAAAAAAAACCCTCTAAACACAACACTGTAAAGCAATTATACTCCAATAAAGACGTTAAAAAACAAAACAAAACTCTGCTTCATCAAATTTGGATGTTTTTATTTTAATGTCATTATGTCATTAAAGATCTCTATAACACCTAGAAAAGGTTTTTCTATGTAGTTTTATGTTAAAAAAGAATTTACTTCACTAGTTAAAAACATAAAAAAATAATTCTATATTTTGCTAATAATTAGCATTAGATTATAATTTACTCTTTCATATGATAAGCTGTATTTATTCTTTTTTTCTTCTTTTTTTAACATCTTTATTGGGGTGTAATTGCTTTACAATGGTGTGTTAGTTTCTGCTTTATAACAAAGTGAATCAGTTATACATATACATATGTTCCCATATCTCTTCCCTCTTGCGTCTCCCTCCCTCCCACCCTGTATTGATTCTTGAGTGTTCGGAATGGTCTATAATTCTATTAATAATACTGATCTATATAATGGAAATGTATTCAAAATGAAGTATTTGACTAACCAATAATTTAAATATCAAACACTTTCAAGGTTCTTTCATCATTAGATCATGTCTTAGTTATAGAAGCGACAATTTTAGGATAATTCCTAATACATTCACATGTTAGTAATATTGTTCCTCTTCAACTATTTTTACCTAAAGTTTAAGTCAAGCAATTATTCTCTAGTTTCCTGTTTATATTCCATATTCCAACCTATCAGTCAAACTATGATTATGCTTAGACATGATGTCATACCTATCTATAGCATTATTTGGTTGGCAAGGAAGCTGGTTATACATGAAACTGAAATCATATCTCCACATAATAAAGCATTCTTTTGACAGTGTATTTTTCATGGACTCTTTATGTAAAAACCAGTTAGAAGCTGTTGTTATAAAATTTTCCCAGTGCTATAATATTCTGAATTTTCTAAGGGAAGAAAAGATACAGCTCCTCTTTTTCAATACATTATATGTATCTTGAAGCACACTGGGGAAGGTTGGTTGAATACCACACACAATTCTTTATTATTTTTTCTTCCTGATAGGGCACAGTTTAATGCTCTCTGACAGGGGTCTGCAAACTATGGCTCACAGGCTAATTGTAGTCCCTTGTCTGTTTTTCTATGGCCTATGAGTTAAGAATGGCTTTTGTATTTTAAATGGTTAAATAATTCAGAAGAAGAGTTTTATTTCATGACTTGTGACAATTATATGAAAGTCAAATTTCAGCGTCCATGAATAAAGTTTTATTGGAATATAGCCACACATTACTGTTAATGTTTTATCTATGGCTGTCTGTCTGCTACAACGGCAGAATGAAATAGTTGCAGCCAATGTCATATGGTCCATAAAACCTAAAACATTTACTATCTGCCCCTTTACTAAAAAAGTCTGCCAATCTTTCCCTATGGTCTGTTGATACCTAAAGGGGTTTTCATGGATCCTGCAAATACACAGTATTATTTCCAGATTCAATGGATAATTATCATAATTGTGAGCCAGCCCACTATTCCTATATTTGTGTGTATATGTGTATGTGGCAGTATAAGGTAATCTAAATAAAATGATGGAAATATATTTAAAAAGAAAGTCCAGGAAAAGCAGCTTTGGTTTTAGTTTGTCCACTGTGTCTGAACCTAGTTTATTGTGGTTTAATATGAATAATAAATTATAAGTAAGTTCTAAATAATTAGCTTTTGTTTCTTTTAATGCTTCAGAAGTAGATTGTGTTTTTACTCAAAGAATATACATGAAGAAAGCAGGACACAAGAGAAGTAACAAATCAAGAAGTGACATTTGGACTAGGTGGCAGATGTAGTAAAATGATGATTTCACTTTAACCTAACAGTTTATCCAGGAAGTAAAAAATGAAATTCATCTTGCAAAGCAAATTTTCTGTAAATTTTAAATGCAGGTTTCCCAATGAAAATGGTTATACTTCTATGCACTTCAATGATAATGCTAATAACAATAATAACATTTTACATTTATCTCAAGATTTACAGTTTAGAAAGAGCTTCTTAGGGGTGACTACTGATGTAGCTGATTAGTAAAGAATGCTTCATTTACCACAGAGTTTTGTTATAGAATGCACTGATGTCGATGAACCAGGTACTATCTGTGAGTCATATTTGATTATTATTTTTCAGGAACAGTTTGTTGAAGGTTAGTGAGTATAGCAAAATTCATCAATAAGCATCTACATTTCTTCCATTCTTTTCTTCCATAAATTACAGTAGTATAATGATGATAATATTTTAGATTTTATAAATTGTTTCCATATGTACCATCTGTAGTTATGTCTCTCAAATACATCATTTATTGGCCTTTTTCTTTTACCATTTGTCTATGGAGTATCTTTGGTGGCTGTATCTGGGGTGACCATATAATTTTTCTCCAAACTGAGATACTTATGATGGTAAAATGAGGGACCATTAATAATTACATCAGGAAAACAGATGTCAACTGAAACAGCCCCGGGCAATCCAGGACTGTCTACCATTAACTAGGTTATCACCCTAGTTTTGCACCCATTTGGAGTGCAGCTCTAAGAGTTAACAGAACTTACTTCAAAAAGTGACAGTCGGGCTTCCCCGGTGGCGCAGTGGTTGAGAGTCCGCCTGTCGATGCAGGGCACGCGGGTTCGTGCCCTGGTCCGGGAAGATCCCACATGCCGCGGAGCGGCTGGGCCCGTGAGCCACGGCCGCCGAGCCTGCGCGTTCGGAGCCTGTGCTCCATAATGGGAGAGGCCACAACAGTGTGAGGCCCGTGTACGGCAAAAAAAAAAAAAAGAAAAAAGTGACAGTCTTTTTTTTTTTTCAATGAAGCTCTTTCTGCAAGACAATTAATATGTTTTCTGGGGGTTTAAACAAAGTTTGTCTTGTGGTAAAACAATTTAGGTAATGATAATAAGATTTGGGTATTAGGCAAGAGAACCTAGTACAATAATCTCATTTATAAATGTGAATTTTTTCTTTCACAATTATATGGTTAAATACAATTGGTTGCCTTTATTAATTTTTTAAATTAATAATTTTAAGCTACGATGAATTTTCATAAATAGCAGAGTAGGTAATTAATCACTGAAAGATATAGAGGTTAAAAAGAAACTAGGTACCTTTAAAAACTAGTGTTAAGAAAAAACATAAAATGAAGGAAAGCACTAAATACTTATGGTTTATTCTGATATAAAAAACATATGTGCTCTCTGTTACCAAGTCCATATAATCATAAAAATAGAATTTGATTTATGAAAGAGAGATCATGGAACATCTATTCTAGTCTTTTGTTTTATAGATGAAATAACCACAGTACAGATTACTGTATCTGTCAGACATATTTCAGTTGCAAGTAATATAAGTCCAACTTAAACAAGCTTAAGCAAAAATAAGGTCATTTATTAACTAAAAAATCCAGGGTAGTATTAGTTTAAAATGGGACAGGATCCCAGAATCAAAGAGTCACAAGGATTCTTCCTTGCAGGATATCTCCTCTTATGGGCAATATGGCTGCCAGAAGCTCTAGGCTTTCATTTCCCATCTCCGTGGCTCAGTAGAAAGAATCGGACCAAAGTCTGGGACTTGAGACTCACTGATCTGACTGGGGCACGTACCCACCCTTAAACCTGTCTCTTTAGGGTGGAATGGATTGACTGGCTAGTCCCGGGTCACATGCCCATCTATGGGTCTGTAGGAAGGAAGTTCTCATGCCTAAAGTGTATGGACTGACGAGGTGAGAAAGAGGTGTTTTTCCCAGAGAATACTCACCCCTCATCCTCTACCCCCTGCCACAATAGTGTTTTTACAAAAAAGAAGAGGAAATCACACCAGGTACATCATCAAGTGTGGTATTATGTGTCCACCACAGTATGGCCTTTATCACAGGTACATGTACTTTCTACTGCACTGTGCATGAATTATCCTGTGGAAGAATTACATAAAATGATGTAACATTAAACCATGGTGAAATTACGTGAATATATAAAGACATACATTAAAATTCACAAAAATTCTATAAGATACAGAATACGAAGATCAGAATGATACTTGCTCTTAAAGAGGTTATATCTAATAGGAAGAAACAAGATCACCTGTGCTGTGGCTTCAGTATTATTAATATGCTAATCAATACTGTTAAAAATGCCAAGCAAAAGTCTTCGACATTGTCTGATTTTATCAGATAATATATAAATGTATTCGACCAATTTTAATAAACTGAAAAGCTACCACAAATTTTCCAAAGAAAATTTTCTTAATATTTATTTTTCAAGTAGGATGGAGACATAGTTCCATATATAAACATCTTTTGTTTTTATTACTTAGGACCTCTTATGAATAAGTGTGAATATGAATATATTTATTTAAACTCTCTTTTGCATATAAACATATATTTAATATGATTAAATTTACAGTACACACTTAAACATTCCAATTCCAGATTCTTTTGTAGCTATGAAAAGATATTTTATATTTTTCAGTAACTATATTTTTTATGTCAGCAAATGCTTAACTAATATTTATAAATGAGACTAAAACTTGTCTAAATGAAAGTCTTAATATTCACAGAGACAAATTTGAAAGTTTTTACCAATTTGTTCCATTTCGTTAATATAATTTAAAAGTTTAACGTAAGTTACTCCATGAAATATTCTTTGGAGCATTTTAAGAAATGAAGAAAAACAATAATTCATTAAATACCCTTCATTTTCTTAGTTACAAAATACGGTTCCAACGTTTGTTTAAGCCACTGTAACCACACAAAACCGGTTTGTATCTTTCAATTGCTAACACTTAATAAGTACTCTGTTGAAGCATTTTCCAGGTCTATAAATGGAAATCTTTCCAGAAGCAGATGGTTAAACATCCATCAAAATCAGAAGACAAAATTTATTAGAAGCTGCAAAGGTAACTGATCCAGCAATGCAAGACATAAGATTTCCTCCTGACACATTAAAGTCTAGCAACACTCTGGTAAATCTACGGTAATAAATTCATATAAATTCTAGTTTTATTTAATTTTCATTTATTATTGCAATGCCATACTTCACTTTCTGACACAATTTTATACAGATATTCTGTAGTATTTTTTAAGCTGAATGTTTATTAGATGCCTTCATTTTTTAGGACTTGGTTCTACCAATGGAAGACTATTTAACTATTCATCATATTTAGTCTCCAGGTAGTAAAGACAGGGTTTCAAAAGCACAATTCAGATGCCTCTGTCACCTCAGAGTCTATAAATTGACATTTATAGTACTGGCTATTAGAGGAGTTTTTCTGAAAATATAAATAAGCAGAAGTAGAACTTGTAAAATGCCCCAAGTCACATAGGAAGATAAATCTTTCTAATTATGTTTTGTTTACAGTTTTGCTCTTTTCCACCATGTAGATTAAAAAGTCTTATATTTCTTAAATGTATCATTTCTGCTAGGAATGAAAAATGACTAAAGGCTGCATCATACATAAAGCTCCCCTTTTGGTAGCCAATTATTGAAATAATTAAGAATAGATGCAGAAAGCATATTTATACCTTGAGGATTTGCAACCATAATAAAAGGCATCTAAAAACATGCTCTCCTTACATAAAGGGAACTGTAAGTCTAGATAGAATGTGCGAGGAGTTTTTCTCCAGATGTTAATTTATACTGATTATCTAATTGTTTAACTGTTTCTCTTTATGAGTAAGTACCTTTTTTTTTTTTTTTTTTTTTTTGCGGTATGCGGGCCTCGCACTGCTGTGGCCTCTCCCGTTGCGGAGCACAGGCTCCGGACGCGCAAGCTCAGCGGCCATGGCTCACGGGCCCAGCCGCTCCGCGGCATGTGGGATCTTCCCGGACCGGGGCACGAACCCGTGTCCCCTGCATTGGCAGGCGGGCTCTCAACCACTGCGCCACCAGGGAAGCCCTGTTAAGTACCATTTTTTACATGGGTTGACAGTAGTTAAAAAACAAGAGTGAAGAAAGATGTCCTCCCATTGGGCAAAACTTTTCTAGGCTACAAAATCATGATTCCTAAAAGTTTAACAAACTGTGCCTTCCATTTTTAAAAATGTCTTTTAGAATGCATTATTTATCAATTTCCACAAATTCCTTTATTTTAGCTAGGGTTTTTTTCTGGATTGCCAGTAAATTAGAGTTTATTGTAATCAATTAAAACTTCCAGACATAGAATACTTTAAAATAAAACTTTAGTAAGAATCAAGATAAAAAGCATTACTTTTTAAGATTCATAAGCACAAGTACTGGAGTTTTAGAACAGTTTAAGACAAATACATAAATATTCATGAATCTGTCCACACATTTTTGCCTTCCCTCCTGTTGCTATGGCATAGACTTCCCTCTTCCTATCTCTAAAAAATGTTCTCTTCCTGTGTCCTAGGCCCAACTCCTGCCTACTTTTTCAGGTACCATCTTTCTCCTGAAACTTTTATCTCTGTCCATTTACTTGCCCATATACTAATTGACAAACAAATCCATTTCTCAAGCTCAGATCTTTCTTTTGAATTTAAGGCAACCACACCTACTTATCTTCTGGTCATGTTCACATTTATCTTCTGCAGATGCCTCAGTATCAAATCTTGACACATCAACAGAACACATGTTGGATAATTCAGCATTGTCCATATGGTAATAATTATAAAATCAACAACTAACATTTAGTTTAGTAATGTGCCTTGTGTTCCAGGCCCTGTGTTATACGTTTGGCATTCCTTATCTTATTTAATTCTCACATTAACTTCTGAGGTAAATATCCTCATTTTGTAAGTAAAGAAATCAGTACCTGGAGAATTTAAGTAACATTCCCAGTGCCAGCCAGCTCGAAGTGGCAGACCTGTGGTTTGAAGATAGGTTTTTCTGACACCAAAATGTGTGTGCTCAGGGCTTCCTTGGTGGTGCAGTGGTTGAGAGTTCGCCTGCCAATGCAGGGGACACGGGTTCTTGCCCCGGTCCCGGAAGATCCCACATGCCGCGGAGCGGCTGGGCCCATAAGCCATGGCCGCTGAGCCTACGTGTCCGGAGCCTGTGCTCTGCAACGGGAGAGGCCACAGCAGTGAGAGGCCCGCGTACCACAAAAAAAAAAAAAAAAAAAAAAAAGTGTGTGCTCATAGCCATATCTCTGTGCCTCCTCCTGCATTGCCTCACAGAGTCTTAAATGTTGATACTAACTTTAAAACACACTCACTCATGGAAGCAACCTGAACGTCCATTGACAGAGGAATAGATAAAGGTGTGGTACATATATACAATGGAATACTACTCAGCCATAAAAAGAACAAAATAATGCCATTTGCAGCAACATGGATGGACATAGAGATTGTCATACTGAGTGAAGTAAATCAGACAGAGAAATAAAAATATATGATATTGCTTATACGTGGGATCTAAAATAATGGTACAAGTGAACTTATTTACAAAACAGAAATGGAGTCACAGATGTAGAATACAAACCTATGGTTACCAACAGGGAAGGGGGAGAGGGATAAATTGGGAGATTTGGACTGACATATACACACTACTATACATAAAACAGATAACTAATAAGGACCTACTGTATGGCACAGGAAACTCTACTCAATACTCTGTAATGACCTATATGGGAAAAGAATCTAAAAAAGAGTAGATATATGTATATGTATAACTGAATCACTTTGCCGTACAACTGAAAATAACACAACATTGTAAATCAACTATACTCCAATATAAAATAAAAAATTAAATTTAAAACAAAACAAAAAGAATATCAACTGATGATTTTAAAGGTTATGTGTTTTTGAAATGGAAGTGAAGGCAACCAGTGTTGATTGCTCCTTCAGAAGAAGATAACATAAGCAAACAGTATTTTTAAATTAAAAAGAAAAAATCTCAGAGTCTAGCATGATGTCTTGCATTGGATATTTGTTAAATAAATATTATCTGGAAAACAAATGTAAAAATAAATAAATAAAACACTCACTCATCTCCACTGGAAGCCAAATATTAGGACTTTGAGGGGCAAATGAACAAATAGTTAACTGTTTGATCTTTCAGTTTCTTGACCTCTGATAGCAGCAGATAGTACAATTCAGTAAAATGGAGAAATCATTGTTTTTTTTTTCTTTTTTGACTATCCAAATAAATGGCCTCTGCTGTTCCAATTCACTAAATATCTACTTGATTCTACTCCATGTAATCTGTATGTTCCAATTCCAGCAATGAGTAAGAACACTGAACACTGGCACTAGATATGTCAATAATAGTGATATTACTTAGTAATCAATTTTTTTCACACATCCATCCTTCTCATAATTTTGTCTTACATTAAGCAAAAAAACAAAATTTAAATTGTTGCTCACAATAGTTAACTTCTGTATTGGATATTTTAAAGCAATTTTATGTGGATGATTTGCAAATGTTTTAGTAAAATTACTTTTCATCTGTAACATTAGTCCCTGTGCTGCACATGCCATGAGAAAAACATATTTACAAAAATAACAGTTAATGTTTATTGAGGGTACCAAGCATTGTGCTAAATGCTTTATCTATAACTTCATAATATAGTAAAAGAGTTAACATATATAAAGCACTAAGGACAGTGCCTGGCATGTAGTGAGTACCATAGAGATGTTTATAATATTATTATTTTCCCTCTTATTATTATATGTGGGAATATATTAATCCTAACAACTAATCAGTGAAGTATTTGCCACTATTGTCTACATTATACAGATAGGTTAAGACAATTGTCTCAGGCCACATGACATGGGTGAAACATTGTGGAGGACCAGGCCATGTGATTCGAGAAACCCCTCTTTCAAAAATGACACTAAGCTACTACTTACGTTCGTTTTTCCTTCTAAATGAAATGACTATTAAACATATGATAACCATTTGACCTCACCAATGTGAATTAAAAAAAAATGTGTATTTCACTTGTCATATTAATGATTAAAGACAATGAATGTCCCATTGAGCAGAGGCCAGTGCAGAGAAAGTCATTCTCTAATAGTAGAAGTATGAGAAGAGTTCATCTTTCTGTAGGGCAATTTGCAATAGATATAGAAAGATTCAACATGGACATAGCCTTTGATTCAATAATTCCATGTCTAGGAATCTGTCCTAAAAATATGATCCTGGAAATGCAAAGAGATAATTTGTGCAAGAAATGAGCTAAATATCCATTAATGGGGGAGTAGGTTAAGTAAATTATCATATTGCCACATGACAGTGTACTAAAAATCATACTGTAATAGTTACTGACGTGGGAAATGTTCATAAACTATTGCTAAATAAAAATGCATGCTACAAAAATAATATAAAATGCGATATACCTTTCCTGTGAACAAAACAATAAACAATAAACATCTGTATGTAGATACACACACACAATCGAACAGAAACTTTTACATGAAACCCCCCCCCCACAAAATGCACCAGAATATTAAATTGATTATCTGTGTGGTGGCTTAACAGGTTATTTTGGTTTATTCAGTATAATTTTTTGAGTTGCTTACATTTCTTCAGACTGAATGTGTATTACTTCTCCTATTTAAAAATTAGGTGTTATTTTTAAATATCTAATGTAACAAAAGAAAAAACATTGAATGGGCTTTTTCCAGTTATATGAAAGTTAATCTCTGTAGAAGAAGTTGATGACATATCTAAGGAAAGAGACAGATGACACAGACACATAAATACACATGCTGCGCTCAGCATTGGTTTATGGCACCAGGAAAAGTCATACTGTATTTTTTTTTATTTTTTATTTATTTTTTATTTATTTTGCGGTACGCGGGCCTCTCACTGTTGTGGCCTCTCCCGTTGCAGAGCACAGGCTCCGGACGCGCAGACTCAGCGGCCATGGCTCACGGGCCCAGCCCCTCCACGGCATGTGGGATCTTCCCGGACCGGGACACGAACCCGTGTCCCCTGCATCGGCAGGTGGACTCTCAACCACTGCGCCACCAGGGAAGCCCCTCATACTGTATTTGACTCAAAGCTGTGGCACTAAGACCCACCCTGACAGCCTGGAGCTGCCCTCCCTTAAGAAATGCAGTCTACTTTCACAGGGAGGCTGCAGCTCACCCCTGTCCTTTCCCTAGGAATGCAACACATAGAGTGGAAGGTTGACAGCTTGTTAAAAGCTAATTAGGAAGAGCAGAAAAGAAGCAAGCCTTGTACAACCAGGTGGGTACATTTTCCTCCCTCAGTTATGCTGAAGACCAAACCACTTGTAAATGCAAGTGGGAAAATAGTACATTTTTGTATACTGAATGTATCACGTTAATATGTTTTGAGTCAAAATCGTGGATTCAGAAAAATAATATATGTGTAAAATAAACAACTTTTCATTGGCATTGAAAATATGTGCATATTTCTTACAGGGGAAATGGCATTCTAGCTCATTAAATTATGTCAAGAATCATAGCTAAAAGTCAACACAGGCTGTCACCAAGCATCATACAAATAATATGGCATGGGTTTGAAGCTGAATACTACAGACTGTGCAAATAATGACAAGGAAAGCCTTATTCCCAAACCACTTAGTGCAGATTCCAGCCAGCTCTGCACACTCCAGGGGCACTAACATTATGCACAGGGAAATTAGGTTTATACACACATCCAAAAATGTATTTGTTAGGATACAGGTGTAGGAGGAAATGCTGGTAGCTGCACAGATGCAACCAACATCACCAGAGAGATTTCTGGTTCCTGGTACCACCACCCTCTCTGAAGGAAGCCAAGATGTGATGAAAAATACCATCTATTTCAGAATTTCCAAAAAACTCCTGATATCAAGCAGATGAGGCATATATTAGAGTCCTGCTATCATATAATGTTATTGACTTTCAAATCAGGTCAAATGAAGCTCAGATTGGATGAAAGCAATCCAATCAAATTTCTATTTAAGGCCAGGTAAAGGGGACTTAAGGATCTAAATTATTCAGAAAGTGGCCTCCATCTCATTTTCTCTTCACCATCAAAGTCTGTCAATATAAAGCTTCCCATAGAATTCTCAGACAGAACAAATATAAAGCTTTGGTTAAAACTCTTCTCTTTATTATATATTAATTTATACAAATAATGATTACTGAATACCAACTCTGGACAACCAATGTGAATTTGGCATGGTCATTTCCTTCAAGGAGCTAACAATCCAGGAGGCAAACAAAAACACAAAAGGGATAATTAAAATACGGTGCATCAAATCGTCAGGCTAGAAAACACTGGAAAGGAGCAAAGGGGTAGTCAAATAGCAGATAGCCTGGGGATGATGGAGAAGGTGAAAGACAGCCTTCCTTACAAGTGAGTCTCACAATTTTCCAGCTACACCAAAATCGATAATAGGAAAAATCAATGAGACTAGATAGGGAGAATTCCCTTTTCTGCTGGAATCACATCTTTCTTCCCTCCTAGCTAGGCTTGCTAGTCAAACTCCACCCTGACAGTGAACACCCTGGGTTTAGGAGAGGGATTGCTGACTGATAACAGTTCGTCCCGACCAACCTTTCCAGGACCAGAGGCTGCCCCTCCCAGTTTCTCCCTGCAGTCCAGCATAGAGCGACGGGGAGATGCTGCAGGAAGGTTTCCACTGACTTCACATTGCTTGCGTAAACAAAGCTTCAGACAGAAGTTCACTTTTTGTCCTTTTTAAATACGGTATTTTTTTCCATATGATCATTCATGATTCATTTTAATTGAGCTCAATTTGGAATTATCATAAAATACAATATGAAAATACATTTTCTTGTAAGAACTGATTGTCCTTAAGAAAGGGGTGCAATGTTTTCTTCCTGGGATGTTTATTTTAATTCTCCTTTCACAGGGAAATGTCTGGTAATATTAACTGGACATTTAAAATGAGGTTTTATTACAAGAAATGATAAAATGTTTCAGTTTCTTATTTCGTATTTTGCTTTGTCTAATATTGGCTGGCACACTTATTTGTCTGTCAAATAGTTGCTCATTATCTGCGCTTCTTGTCACTTCTCTTGGAAAATATAAGAAAACATATTTATTACTAATGATGTTATGAAGAGATTGATTTTCCTCTGTTTTACTACTTACTGAATAATTCTTTAGCAGCTGCAAAACATTAAATGTTAAGTAGAAATACAACACTGCTTCCTGAAGTGGTTCTGGAATAACAAAATGTCATAGCGTCACACTTGGGAAGTTTTGCTGGGCTCCCTAAATGCTGTTCTTACTTTTATAGGCAATAATAGTAGGAGATGTGAAAAATCAGATGGCCGGAAAGGGAATTTGCCTGTAAAATACAACAAAAGCACAAACCCTCCAAATCGAAGAAGTTGAATTCCTCCAAAAGCTTCAATCATTTGGTTCATTTTCAATTCTTAGCATTCCCTGATAAAGCAGATAACACAAAATGTTACCCCAACTCAAGTAGGAGCAGACACTCCAAGTACCTAAGGAAGAAAAAAGCTCAAATGTAATTGATTGTGAATGGCCTTTCACTGGAGTTAACTTCTAGTCTTTCCTGATCTGGCTTCTTTTCCTGGTGGGAGTAACGGGTGCCGCACTGAAACCTGAAGAACTGATTCTGAAATGCAAAGAAAGGATGGGTGGTTCAGCAAGGATCTCGCTGGAGTTACAAGGCATAGAGAGATACATAAGGCCCCTTTAAAAAAGTAATTAATATGGGAGTGCTTCCAAAGAAAACATGTTTAAGACTATGTTATGTCCTTTATGACTTTCAGGGCTACTAATATGCTAAACTGTCGGTCCAAAAAGAGAATTAAAAGTAAATAAACTGCACTTTTAATTAAATTAACATGAAAATTTAGTTTTAACACTAACACCCAGATCTGTACCTTTCATCCTTGTCATGACTCTCACTGTTTTAATGGAAGACTATCAGTCATGCAAGGAAATATTTAAAGCTGTAATAAACTATGAAAAAAAGGGAAGCAAATACAGGTTTATTCCCATAAGCACAAGAGTTTCACTTCTCTTTTGACTGCATTTTGCTCTTAATGGATGGAAACTTTGTTTCCCCTCCAAATTGAAAGAAAAAGTCTTTAAACCTCGAACTCTAAAGCTCATGCTGCACGTTCAGTAAATGTTGGTGCTGTTCCAAGATTGGAATATGCTGGAAAAACAGTAAAATCTGAACCACATCATAACCATCTGAATCAACCTGAGGTGTCTCACCCTCATCCTATAATGGCTACTAGGCTAGTCTCCATTGAATAACAGAGGTCAGGTTTACATTTTGATCCTGTTTCAAACCAATACCATTAGAGTCAGTTTTTCTTTCTGGTGTTACTTTTATGAGTTAATTAAGTAGATGTAAGTCTAAACTTGCCCGACCAGATAGCTCTTAGCTCTAAAACAGTATAGCAATCATTATAAGCTGGCAAAAATACAGGCAGTGCTTCACTAATATATATATATATATATATATATATATATATATATATATATAAATGTGTGTGTTTTACATAAATATAAATACAAATACATATTTTCCTCAATATTCCTGATCATGATATTTCCCTGGAAAAAATACTCCAAAGCTAAGAACACAATAGTGGGTAAAGAAGGATCATCAAAGTTCCACAAATGTGGAGCAGTGGGCAGCCTCCTCCATCAGTGTTGACATCTGCTTAAAACAAAGAGCCAGTGTCCTGTAGCATTGTGGAGGTTGTTCATAAGTAGAATACCTTTAAGGTAGATAATGCCCGTGTGTTCATGGTATAGCGTCAATTAGAAGCTGATAATGGTGTCTAATGAATAGCAAAATGGCCAAAATGGGAGAGACAAAGTCTAAATAATTCATCAAATGCATAGTTGGCTTCCGAATAATCCAAAGATGATGGCAGAAGGGCAGTTAATTCTAACTTCATCTTGTTTTCCCTTGAAAGAAATTAAAGAAAAACTGTTTGAGAGTCAAGGACACATAAGCCAATACAAAAAATTTTTTTAATCTATCATCTATCTATCCCTCTCTCTTTCTCTCTCTCTCTCTTCTCTCTCTATCCATCCATCTATCTAAACAAGCCCTAAAAAGCCTTTGGCTTTTGTTGATTGGAACATCCAGCTTAATAATACATTCTGATGTGTTTAATGTAGTGCATGAAGTGAAAGTCATATCCAGTCAACCTTTTAAGCCAATTGTTTTGTTTTAGGCTTCAAACCATGGGGAGGTGCAATAGGATGATCCAAGCTGTCACTCGAAAACATTTAGAGATGCCTGATTCTAATTAAGCACATCAACTCTGATGCCTGACTTCAGTGAGACAAAGGGTGCCATCAATTTGATAAGACTTCACTAAGCAGGGTTTAAAATTAATTCACAATTTCTTTTATGTTTGTCATGTGTTGTGAAAATGAACTGCCATTCCATTTTTCATAAGCCATGCACGAGCAGATTTAATTCCAGGCAGTGTTCTGGAAGGCCTGGGTAGTTTGGGGAGTAAATTATGATTCCATACTGTGATCTTCATATAATTGGAGCAGCAAGCAAAACTATCCGGCATGTGGATATTGACATTCACTCTCAAAGTCTATACACATTTATACAGCTAGACAACTTCCACTGTTTTCTCCCCATAATTAACCCCTGAAAGCTCCTCTAAAGCCCTTTTACCAAACTGTACCAAGTGTAACATTTAAAACTTTTAAATCAAATGTTCTATAATTATGGAAAATGGGGTAAGAATTGTGAAGTTTCAGAAGCAGTGAAAATAAATGGTGGTAAATGATGATCATTAAAGCCATTTATAGTGAGCATTCATATAATACAGTATTTCAATATTTATTACTATAAATGTAAAATAATAAGCAGCTGGCTGGTTTCAAGAGCACCTGGTTGACAAATGCACACAGAGATTCAATAATCTTAAACTGTTTATGAGAATTATGTCTCTATCAAATATCATCTGGGGAGAAATTATAAGGTTACTTTATGAAATCAGGAAATAGCAGAATATGATTATGGGAAGATCTCAAGGAATTTTAGATGAGATGTTGTCTCCCTACGTTCAAGTGTTCTCAGATGGGTCAGTCTCCTTCATTTTGTTATTGGGAGCTGGAGTAAAAGACTCATTTTGAAATTTAATTTGTTCACATTGGCTTTTCAGAATGGAGAATATCAAATCTATAGTTTTATATAAATGTTTCAGGACAAAACTCAGGAAAGATAAACTCATGTTGATCAAGTTAATGGGTTCCATTATTTCCTCTGATGAGAATGAGGTATAATGTATACTGTAGACCAGAATCTACAAGATACAAGAAATTTTTAAAGGTGAGCTTTAATTTAATCATGACTTTATTTTCTGTTCGTAGATCAGTGCTTGAAGCATAAGTTTCAATATATTTAAGTTTATTATACACAATGTGCTTTTTAAGACCAAATAATCATTTTTGACTTGAAGATGCACTGAACCACTTTTTAAGAACACTAAGATAAATATCATCCAGCTTGTTAGATGATAAAAGTAGACTTGAGCGGATGCTTTATGCAAAAGCAGGGCAAAAAACAAAACCAAAAGCAAAAATAACCCAGTAATACTCTGAAGGTGACAAAAGGCATGTTTCTATTTGGGCAAAAATACAAAGCAAGAATTTAACTGTCTATTAAAATAAATTTTAAAATGATTTTTTTTCACTTGTAATATCATTATAGTGAGTCAAGGAAAGTGGATACGAAAGCCAAATGTTAAAAAAACATGTTTCTGTCAGCTGGAAACCCTTATGTCTGTTTTGACAATCCTATCGCACATATACAGACTGCCACAAAGGGAAAATCTTTCAGTTTCCTCTCAGGAAGATCATTATGAGACTTTTTTATTGATTGCTTGCTGCGGTATGTATAATCCTCTTTGTGGTTTTGTGCTATTCATGGAACCTGTTGTGTGTAAACAACCACAGGTGATTAGCGATCAATGAGTGATTTTAACCTACAAGATAAATGTAACAGGACAGGGACCTTCACGTTAAGGGCTGTTTAGTTTTCATTCCCTACAGATTTAACTTGATTCTTTTCAGCTGAAGGGAGAGGAACATGGAAAATCAATGTTGCTGGTTGAGTCCAACACAGTTGAGTGCTTCTACTCACAAGAACAGTTAGATGAACGTTTCCAGTTGAAATTTAAGCTACATCATGGACTGTAGTTTTTCTAGTATGTGCATATTTGGCATTTTGAGGTGGGCTTTTATAAAATATTCTGCTAATGACTCATTTCTATAAGCCCATTTTGCATAACCCATACAGTGCTTCTCTAACTTTAAAGAAATGTGAAGAAAGACCCAAAGATCTAAGGTCAAAGTTATTTAATTGTCAAGACTAAACAGATGATGGTTTTATGAAGAACCAATGATACTGTCACAATTTTATCATTTATATAGACATATCTCAGAATCTAAAACTCTTGGAGCTAAAAGGAATATTATAGATTACCTACTGCAAAATTTTTCAATATGACTGACTATTGGAATTACCTGATCAGCTTTTTAAATATAAATATTTCTGGAGTTTTTCTTCTAGATACAGTCAAGCAGAGCCTGTGGAGGCCTAGTAATTTGAATTTTTAAAAGGTCCTCAGATGGAGATATATTGAGAAGAAAAAGCCACATGTATAATGGTATCATAAATAAATCTATTTTAGCAAAATAAAAGATTAAAAGTGTTTACTGTATACATATATTTTTTTCCATGTGCTACACAAATACATACATACATTGAAAATTTCTGGAAGCATACAAAAACTGTTTACACTAATCTCTTCTTGAAATAAGATTTACAGTCTAGGTAAGGGAAGAGATATATGTTCACTGTCTTATAACCTTTTGGTCTGGCTTGTGTTTTCCTTGTGTTCAACTTTAATTGCTTAAAAAAAAAATTCAACTTTTAAAATAGGTTCATCAGGCCATTGTGTTGATCAGCTAAATTTAGGAAACACTGATTTACTCATTTCACCCCCAAATATCATCCCTGATTCAGCTGAGAGATAGAAAGTTGTGTGGGGTACAGATCACCATCCCTAAACTCCACTCTTACCATCAAGGACATCTGCCATCAATCAGTGATGCCGAGAGCTCCTGAGGTGAGACTTTTTCTCAGGACCTCTCTCCGTAGGAGTTGATCAAACGGGATGCAGAGTAGAGAACAAGGGGTAGGAGCCTCCCCCCGTCTGGAAGGTGTTCTGGTCCTCCTGTCAAGCTATAACACTGCAGAAACCAAGCTAATGATTAATTACTCATTTGATCTTATCTGTCATAGCCTGGAACAGTATGCAGTTCCTAATTTGTGCCTCTTTGACATTTTATACACAACTAGCAGTATCAGTCAAGAGAGGCTAAGATGGACAGCCAAGATGGACTGCAGTCTCAAAGAACTCCAAAGTCTCAGTGGTTTAATACAACAAACAAGTATTTCCTAGTCATTGTGCACATCCAACGCAGATCACTGAAAGGCCTGCTCATTCTAGTAACTCAGCCACTCAGGCTGAGGTTCTATAGGAAACACATGCTTCAGTGCTCAATGTGCCATGGGGAGGGATAGGATTGTGGTGAATCATAGTTTAGCTCTTAAATTTTCTGCTATAGAGTGATACTTTTGCTTCATTTAATCTGTTAAAACTTATCCAAGTGGCCACACCTAACTTCGAGGAACTGGGGAGTGGGATTCTACTCTGAGCTTGGAAAGAGAACTGAATTTCTTGTGAACAGCACCAGAGACTACTCAACTACCTTCAAACTACAATGCGATTTTTCTCTGCTTTCCATGCTAGAAAATAAGCTTCTTGAGGATAAGCACCTTCACTTAATCATCATTGCATTCCCAGTGTTTGACAATAGATACTCAATAAATATTTGAAAACACAATGACCAATTTAAGTGTGATATTTACCTAATATTAACCCCAGAAGCATGATTTCAACATCAGGACAACTATATTAGTGGGTCACAACTACAAATTTTGAAATGTTAACAGAACATCGAGTATTAACTTTGTAAGCTGCAAACACTAATATATATCTTCTTACAAAATTGAACAGAGCAACTACTTTACAATTTTTAATGGAACACATTTGCCTCTACTATCCTATCGTAGGCTAATCACATTTGGACAATGCCCAACACTTTAGAGAGATACAAATAAAGAGTTACAGATGATACAGAATCACCTGTCAAGTGTAGTAGCTATTAGTGGTTCATGTCTAACAACTGCTTACTAAGTGATATGGTATAGGTAGGAGAAGTCACAGATTATATGCTTTCTTCTGCATGCTAGTCTGGTCTCTTTCTTTGCATTCTAATTGATGAAAAAACAAACTTTGTATATTTAATTCTCAGTAGTAATAAATCACTTGTAATATAAAGAGCTGATCAAGGTGTACCTACTGCTTGTAATATCATCGTGAGAACTGAGCTCATTTGAGTTCAGTCTCCCCATTTGAGCCACTACTAAGGTTCGTAAAATCTATTGATTTTGTCCTCTGAGGCAGAATCTTTGCTTCATTTGTACGTACCCCAACACCTCTCGTTGATAGGCACGTTATTTCATAAACTTAGTAAATGAGACTCAATTTATCATTAAGAAAGAAAAAAGGCACCTGAGAAGCTAATATATTCACAAAAGGCGTTAGCTGAAGATTCTGCACTCATAACTAAGAGCTCATGCCCTTACTTCGAACCAAAGTGTCTTAAATCTGGCCATTTTTCTAACAGTCTTGATGATCTTTTTGCTCATTAAATGGTCTGGGAGCTGCCGTATGGAATCAGAGGAGGCAGACGGGAAAGAAATAAAATTATTAGTTCCATGATTTGAAAATTTGTGTTACAAGTTAATTCAGAAAACTTGCCTTACATGTCTATGTATGTATATGTCTCTGTGTTCACATGAGTTTTCTTTTACACGGTTTTACATGCTACTCTAGGTAAAAAAACCTATATTTTTGTTACATTTCTAAACAATGAAAATAAATGTATTAATTCAAGACAGAAACAGTACAACTAGAATCACTTAAAAATCCTCCAATTTGTTAATATACTCACTGCCTCACATATGATAGTGAATGCTGAAGCAAAAGTACCAATGCTAGAGTAAAAACTGAGGCAATAAAGTCTTCCTTTCCAGGCGATAATGTTACAACCACAGTGGTACATCAAAACAAGGCATATACCTTGAAGACCTAAAAGAATGATAGAATCAATATGCTGATTCATGAAAGGCTGTACAAGTTGTTTCCTTTTAAAAGTACTTTCTTCAATATTGTAGCACCCTTTCAGCTGAGGATTTTAATTTAAAACTTGTGAAAATACAACAGTAAACTGCAATAATAATGTCCTTGGGTTGCCGTCTGCCATTGTAATTCTGGTCATCCAAACAGATTCACAATGGTGTCACACTACTTAGATGTAATTACCTTTATAATGCTAGAATAAATGAGAGAAATAATTTTTATAATGCTTATTAACCTGAAGTGTCTAAACTCACAGTGTAGGAACCTGAAATAATGCAAATTAAACACACTGTAATAAACACGAAATGCACGGTACTTATGGGGAAGTGTAGGTAGACAACTATATGGCCATGCTTAGGGTGAAACATGGTGCCCTTAAGCAGAAAGCACATGCAGAGACTGGATTTATAAACTAAAAATCAGAATAAGTCTTTGAAACATTAAAAAAAAATACAAAATCTGACCACTCACTCCTAGCCTATTTTGTTAGAGCTGTTACATAGGATTCTAGATCTAGTTTTTGCCTTAAGACAACAGAGAGCCGAGCTAGCATTCGACTAGACACAGAGAAAGATTAAAATACATTGACAAGCTATTACAAATTAGAATAGTACCCTCAAAACTTGACTCGTTTATAAAACTTATTACATGTACACTTCACAACAAACTTATGAAGTTGATATAATTACCCCCATTCACTGTATGAGACAGATCGAATATCCTACCCAGGAATCTGAGTCAACATTCACACTCTTTCAATTATAACATAGAGTCTGAAGAAGAACAAGTTTTTTTCTTTTAAAAATGAGATTTCCAGAGCCATCCTTTCAACACAGGCCTCTGTTTAGAAAATATTCTCTCAAGAAAATATTTCTTGTAATTAAGTTTTTAATCATCTTAATGGCTGACATTACCAATTTTACTGATACAATGAATAGGCTAGGCCTTGAGAGAGACCTGATAAAAGTAAATCAAAGGAGGTTCACATTTTGGAAAAAAAGGAAACATGTCTTCCACGTTAAAAGTAATTTTAGAAGACTTCAAAGCTATTGCCTTAGATCAGGATTTAGCAAATTTTTACTGCAAAGGTCCAGATATTAAATGCTTCAGTTTTGCGGGTTACAGGGTCTCTGTTTCCACTAATCAATGCTGCCACTGTAGCATGAAAGCAGCCATAAACAACAATTAGATGAATGAACAGGTCTGTGTTCCAATAAAAGTTTGTTTATGGACACTGAAATTTGCATTTCATAGTTTTTACATCTTGAACTATTTTTCATTTGATTTTTTTTCAACTATATAAAAATGTAAAAAGCATTCTTAGCTTGAGGGCCGTACAAAAATAAGTAGCATGCTGGATTTGACCTATGGGCTGCAGTTTGCTGACACTTATCTTAAATAACCCTGATCTTAGAAATTATTGTGTGAAAATAATAAATGTTTGGAAAAAAATAAAAATAACATAAAAGAGGAAACTATTCCTTTTAAAGGGTTAATATTAATGTAGAGATCCAAAAATCTTTATGAAGTAAATGATAATTTTGCACAACAGAATCCATGTTTGTGAGAAGTTTTGGCAACTAGTTCAATATTTTCCATGAGGCATTACCCTTGAAAATATGTTTAAGAATTTTTAACTAGCTCAGAATAGCATTGCTGAAGTCTTTCCACTGTCCATGGGGATTGATATGTCTTTCGGGTCTAAATATCTGTATCAGTTACCACCGTCCCTCATGGTATAATTCAATATTTCATTTGAGTTTACAAATTCTAATAATTTTTGTGCCCTGGTTACTTAAAAAAAATTGCTTTTAACACTAACAATTGGTTACAAAGACTCAAAACTACATACACAAAAATAAGACAAAATCTCAAACAAACTCGTTAGTCTAGACAATCAAAAATCTAGTTTCTGGTTTTAATGGATTTTTTTTTTCCCTTCATCACTTTAATAGAAAGTGTGTGTGTGTGTGTGTGTGTGTGTGTGTGTGTGTGTGTGTGTGTGTGTGTGCATGTGCATGTGCGTGTGCTACATAGACTCCATATTCTCATAACACATGGAACCAGCCACTTTGAACTTCAAGAGGCTGGAACTTGGCTGACTTTGTGGAGGAGTGGCTTTATTGGATTTTTCGTTTCTCCTGGGTTCCAATAAAACTAGCATCTATTGACTTTCGGTGAAGGTAGAAAATCCATATATTTATGCTGGACTGCATAAAAAAGTTTTAGGTTAGACTTTTATTATTGATTCTGGTCGCAAGATTTAAACTAAGAATTGTATCTCTTATTCCTAAGTTGCAGCTAAATTCCATCTCTGATATGTTTTTGAGCTGTATGACTGTAGGCAAGACTCTTAACTTATAAGCCTCAGATGATTTAACTATAAATGAGCTGACATGAGCAAGATCATGAAGGGCTTTATGTGCTAAAGAACTAGTTTGGATTTGAGCGAAATGATGAAGCCCTGAACTAAGGCAGTCAAATTAAAAACGAAAAGACCCCAAATTTCTGAGAAGGAGAGAACTTAGCATAGAAGTTAAGAACAATGGCTGGGCTGAAAAGCTACCTCTGTTTGTGAATAATGGAAAGCACTAGTAGAGCCCACATAACCACTAACTTTCACTTTATTCATTTGTATAATGGAGATAACAGTACTTACCTCACAAGGCTGCTATGAGCACTTAATGAACTCCTGAAAATAAAATACCTACAACAGGCACTGGTATGTCTTCATAAAATGCTGGCTCTTTTATTGGAGAGTTGGCCAGAGGCATGCATGATCTCTTATCTCTCCAAAGAGAAATTTATGAGTTTTTAAAAATCAACCTCATTGGATATTTAAATAATGACATGTTGGTGGCAAAGCTATGGACTCAACCTGCTGCGTGATTTGATCTTTTCTAATCAAGACTGATCTATCACCAGAGGGCAGACAGCAGAAGAAAGAACTACAATCCTACAGCCAGTGGAACAAAAGCCAAATTCACAGAAAGACAGACAAGATGAAAAGGCACAGAGCTATGTACCAGATGGAGGAACAAGATAAAACCACAGAAAAACAACTAAATGAAGTGGAGATACACAACCTTCCAGAAAAAGAATTCAGAATAATGATAGTGAAGATGATCCAGGACCTCAGAAAAAGAATGGAGGCAAAGATCGAGAAGATGCAAGAAATGTTTAACAAAGACCTAGAAGAATTAAAGAACAAACAAACAGACGTGAACAATACTATAACTGAAATGAAAACTACACTAGAAGGAATCAATAGCAGAATAACTGAGGCAGAAGAATGGATAAGTGACCTGGAAGACAGAATGGTGGAATTCACTACTGCAGAATAGAATAAAGAAAAATGAATGAAAAGAAATGAAGACAGCCTAAGAGATGTCTGGGACAACATTAAACACAACAACATTCACATTGTAGGGGTCCCAGAAGGAGAAGAGAGAGAGAAAGGACCAGAGAAAATATTTGAAGAGATTATAGTCGAAAACTTCCCTAACATGGGAAAGGAAATAGCCACCCAAGTCCAGGAAACACAGAGAGTCCCATACAGGATAAACCCAAGGAGAAACATGCCGAGACACATAGTAATCAAATGGGCAAAAAATAAAGAGAAAGAAAAATTATTGAAAGCGCAAGGGGAAAACGACAAATAACATACAAGGGAACTCCCGTAAGGTTAAAAGCTGATTTCTCAGCAGAAACTCTACAAGCCAGAAGGAAGTGTCATGATATACTTAAAGTGATGAAAGGGAAGAACCTACAACCAAGATGACTCTACCCAGCAAGGATCTCATTCAGATTCGATGGAGAAATCAAAAGCTTTACAGACAAGCAAAAGCTAAGAGAATTCAGCACCACCAAACCAGCACTACAGCAAATGCTAAAGGAACTTTTCTAAGTGGGAAACACAAGAGAAGAAAAGGTGCATAAAATATATATGCACCCAACATAGGAGTACCTCAATACATAAGGCAACCAGTAACAGCTATAAAAGAGGAAATTGACAGGAACACAATAATAGTGGGGGACTTTAACACCTCACCTACACCAATGGACAAATCATCCAAAATGAAAATTAATAAGGAAACACAAGCTTTAAATGACACAATAGACCAGATAGATTCAATTGATATTTACAGGACATTCCACCCAAAAAAAAGAAGATTACACTTTCTTCTCAAGTGTGCACAGAACATTCTCTAGGATAGATCACATCTTGGGTCACAAATCAAGCCTCACTAAATTTAAGAAAATTGCAATCATATCAACCATCTTTTCTGACCACAATGCTATGAGATTAGAAATCAATTACAGGGAAAAAAACGTAAAAAACACAAACAAATGGATGCTAAACAATACATTACTAAATAACCAAGAGATCACTGAAGAAATCAAAGAGGAAATCAAAAAATACCTAGAGACAAATGACAATGAAAACATGACGATCCAAAACCTATGGGATGCAGCAAAAGAAATTCTAAGAGGGAATTTTATAGCAATACAAGCCTACCTCAAGAAACAAGAAAAATCTCAAATAAACAATCTAACCTTACACCTGAAGGAACTAGAGAAAGAAGAACAAACAAAATCCAAAGTTAGCAGAAGGAAAGAAATCATAAAGATCAGAGCAGAAATAAATGAAATAGAAACAAAGAAAACAATAGCAAAGATCAATAAAACTAAAAGCTGGTTCTTTGAGAAGATAAACAAAATTGATAAAACATTAGCCAGACTCATCAAGAAAAAGAGGGAGAGGACTCAAATCAATAAAATTAGAAATGAAAAAGAAGTTACAACAGACACCGCAGAAATACAAAGCATCCTAAGAGACTACTACAAGCAACTCTATGCCAATAAAATGGACAACCTGGAATAAATGGACAAATTCTTTTTGTGTGTGTGTGTTATGCAGGTCTCTCACTGTTGTGGCCTCTCCTGTTGCAGAGCACAGGCTCTGGACGCGCAGGCTCAGTGGCCATGACTCACGGGCCTATCCGCTCTGTGGCATGTGGGATCTTCCTGGACAGGGACACGAACCCATGTTCCCTGCATCAGCAGGCGGACTCTCAACCACTGCGCCACCAGGGAAGCCCTGGACAAATTCTTAGAAAGGTATAACTTCCAAGACTGAACCAGGAAGAAATAGAAAATATGAACAGACCAATCACAAGTAATGAAATTGAAACTGTGATTAAAAATGTTCCAACAAACAAAAGTCCAGGACCAGATGGCTTCACAGGTGAATTCTATCAAATATTTAGAGAAGAATTAACACCCATCCTTCTCAAACTCTTCCAAAAAATAGCAGAGCAAGGAACACTCCCAAACTCATTCTATGAGGCCACCATCACCCTGATACCAAAATCAGAGAAAGATACTACAAAAAAAGAAAATTACAGACCAATATCACCGATGAATATAGATGCAAAAATCCTCAACAAAATACTAGCAAACAGAATCCAACAACACATTAAAAGGATCATATACCATGATCAGGTGGGATTTATCCCAGGGATGCAAGGATTCTTCAATATACCCAAATCAATGAATGTGATACATCATATTAACAAATTGAAGAAGAAAAACAATATGATCATCTCAATAGATGCAGAAAAAGCTTTTGACAAAATTCAACACCCATTTATGATAAAAACTCTTCAGAAAGTGGGCATTGGGGAACCTACCTCAACATAATAAAGGACATATACGACAAACCACAGCAAACATCATTCTCAATGGTGAAAAACTGAAAGCATTTCCTCTAAGATCAGGAACAAGACAAGGATGTCCACTCTCACCACTATTATTCAACATAGTTTTGGAGGTCCTAGCCATGGCAGTCAGAGAAGAAAAAGAAATAAAAGGAATACAAATTGGAAAAGAAGAAGTAAAACTGTCACTGTTTGCAGATGACAGGATCCTATACATAGAGAATCCTAAAAATGCCACCAGAAAACTACTATAGCTAATCAATGCATTTGGTAAAGTTGCAGGATACAAAGTTAATGCACAGAAATCTCTTGCATTCCTATACACTAATGATGAAAAGTCTGTTAGATAAATTAAGGAAACACTCCGAATTTACCATTGCAACAAAAAGAATAAAATACCTAGGAATACACCTACTTGGGGAGATAAAAGACCTGTGTGCAGGAAACTATAAGACACTGATGAAAGAAATTAAAGATGATACCAACAGATGGAGAAATATACCATGTTCTTGGATTGGAAGGATCAATATTGTGAAAATGACTATACTACCCAAAGCAATCTACAGATTCAATGCAATCCCTATCATATTACCAATGGCATTTTCTACAGAACTAGAACAAAAAAATCTTAAAATCTGTATGGAGACACAAGACACAAGACACAAGACCCCAAATAGCCAAAGCAGTCTTGAGCGGAAAAAAATGGAGCTGGAGGAGTCAGACTCCCTGACTTCAGACTATACTACAAAGTTACAGTCATCAAGACAATATGGTACTGGCATAAAAACAGAAACATAGATTAATGGAACAAGATAGAAAGCCCAGAGATAAACTCACGCACCTATGGTCAACTAATCTATGACAAAGGAGGCAAGGATATACAATGGAGAAAAGACAGTCTCTTCAATAAGTGGTGCTGGGAAAACTGGACAGCTACATGTAAAAGAATGAAATTAGAACACTCCCTAACACCATACACAAAAATAAACTCAAAATGGATTCGAGACCTAAATGTAAGACCGGACACTATAAAACTCTTAGAGGAAAACATAGGAAGAACACTTTTTGACATAAATCACAGCAAGATCTTTTTTGATCCATCTCCTAGAGTAATGGAAATAAAAATAAACAAATGGGACCTAATGAAACTTCAAAGCTTTTCCACAGCAAAGGAAACCATAAACAAGACGAAAAGACAACTCTCTGAATGCGAGAACATATTTGCAAATGAATCAACAGACAAAGGATTAATCTCCAAAATATATGAACAGTTCATGCAGCTCAACATTAAAGAAACAAACAACCCAATCCAAAAATGGGCAGAAGACGTAAATAGACATTTCTCCAAAGAAGACATACAGATGGCCAAGAGGCACATGAAAAGCTGCTCAACGTCACTAATTATTAGAGAAATGCAAATCAAAACTTCAATGAGGTATCACCTCACTCCAGTTAGAATGGGCATCATCAGAAAATCTACAAACAACAAATGCTGGAGAGGGTGTGCAGAAAACGGAACCCTTTTGCACTGTTGGTGGGAATGTAAATTGATACAGTCACTATGGAGAATAGTATGGAGGTTCCTTAAAAAACTAAAAGTACAATTACCATATGACCCAGCAATCCCACTACTGGGCATATACCCAGAGAAAACCATAATTCAAAAAGGCACATGCACCCCAGTGTTCATTGCAGCACTATTTACAATAGCCAGGTCATGGAAGCAACCTAAATGCCCACCAACAGATGAATGGATAAAGAAGAAGTGGTACATATATACAATGGAATATTACTCAGCCATAAAAAGGAACAAAATTGAGTTATTTGTTGAGACGTGGATGGATCTAGAGACTGTCATGTAGAGTGAAGTAAGTCAGAAAGAGAAAAGCAAATATCATATATTAACGCATGTATGCGGAACCGAGAAAAATGGTACAGATGAACCGGTTTGCAGGGCAGAAGTTGAGACACAGATGTAGAGAACAAACATATGGACACCAAGGGGGGAAAGCCGTGAGGGGTTGGGGATGGTGGTGTGATGAATTGGGCAATTGGGATTGACATGTATACACTGATGTGTATAAAATTGATGACTAATAAGAACCTGCTGTATAAAAAAATAAATTAAATAAAATTAAAAATATTTTAAAAATTAAAAAAATTAAAAATAAATAAATAAAAAGAAGAAGCAGACTCACAGATAAAAAGAACAAACTAGTGGTTACCACTTGTGGCGGTGGGCATATAGGGGTGGGGAGAAAAGGGTTATCATGGGTTTATATGAAGTCACGTGTGTGAAACTTTTGGAAATTGTAAAGCACTATAAAGATTTTAAAATCTTTCATTCAATACAAAATTATATATATAAAAATAACTGATCCATCAAGAGGTTTTCTAAGAAAGCAGTTTGAGAATACAAAAACAAAGAAAAACAAGAAAATTGTAACTTATTTATAGAATGTGGTTTTCCAGGATATATAAGGGGAAAATCTTAATTGCTAGGAATAAAGACAACGTGTACAATGTGATCTCTGTTGTAGAAAAGGGCCAGAAAGCTAAGCAGCCCAATGAGAAGTGGATAGTTACTCAAAATAATTCTTATCCTTCATTTATTTGAGTTGTATCACAATATCTGCCTATAATTCAAATGCAAATCTTCACTATTCACTTTTTCTTGCAACTTCTTCATAAAACAACAAAGTAGAATGAGCAACTAAGATAATTTTTAATTTATCTGCCACAGAATGTAAACCATCCCGATTTCTCTGTGTGTGTGTGTGATTCTGGTAAATTGTTAGATGCATTTAAAACAGTTCATTTACATATAGTTGTTTTACTTGTGCATATGATTTTTCTCTAATGATATTATAGTCTTGGAAAACAATCAAATGTCTTTTGCAGCTCCCCTAACACTGAGAGTAGCACTGCGCATTGTTCAGGTGTTAACATTTCTCCTCCAATGAGTGAAGCATTTGTTTATCACATTGTTATTTAGTAAAGCATCCTTACTCAATTACAACATACATTTATAGAAAACACTGTGATCTGACAAATATCTTAAGAAAAAGAAAATCTATCAAAGCCAATCTGAGCCTTTGAGATTTGGCAAAGTAGCTGAGATTAACATCTCTGGAGTGCTCTAAGAGTCTGCTTGATGTTATTCAGAACACAGAAACAACCTAGTCATTGCCTAATGGGATTTGTGTCTACATTAAGAGAAAGTAAATAAAATATCACAAGAAACCTCTGCTGATTTATCTGATAGTCATTATCATCTCATCATACGTTTCTGAAAGAGGAAACAGAAAAGGCCAGAAGGAGTAATAACTAATTACATCAGATCTGACTTCTCCTAAAGTGCTTGGGGTCCTCCCAAGCACGAGTGGGTCTGAGTCACTTGTAATTCTGTGACAAACTAAATACACTGTCTCAAATGCCTGCTATTTTTATTCAACCCCCAAGACAGCCATTTTCCTACCCCTAACATGTGGTCTTAACTGAACTGTGGTTTACTGTGAAATGTTCTGCTAATGGAGGCTCAATTTTTATCTACTTGCTGGTCCAGTGGTGGGAGGCATGTCCTTTCTCTGCACCATAAGGCTTCCAAAACACTACCTTTCTACTTTCCTTTCTGCTGCCATTCACTGAACTTCTAGTGTCTCACTTGTGGTCCCATCAGTCACTAGAGACTTTGACATCTGATTTATGGTCCTTTCTAATCCAAGTTCTAAAATTGCCCTGGATGTCTCCAGTACCCCTCTGAATGTTTAATTTGTTTGCTTTCTCATCTCTTAGACCATTGATTCCTTCTTTTCCCACTTGATCGTTCTATGACTCCCAAGATACCAATTTTTGCTCATCACTGGTACCTCTCCTACTTGTTCCTAAGAATCCTAAGATTCCCTAAGCTTCCTTGTTGTCTGTCCTTTTCAAGGTCTGGTTGTTTAGGACTTCCTGTGATTCTCTGAGCATACTTCCAATAAAGGCAACCCTCACCCATCACACCAGCCACCTTTATGCTTATGTTAATCTCCTTCGATTTCAGGTGGCTTATACCAAAAGAGACTTAGCAGATATCCCACACTTACACATAAGCTAAGCTGTAACACAGCAGCTACCTGAGGCAGTAGTGTCAGGGACTCATCCTGCACACATATTGGTCATTCCCTGGTCTTCAGTCAGTCATCTACCAGGTGGTCCTCCAGAGTGCTAACTCATTCATTCTCTTTAGCCCATAAGACATGTGATGAAACCATCACTCTAATCAAGATTAACAAGTAAAAACCAGTTTAATAATTCTATCAGTTTAGTCCTCTCTACCCCCTGCCACCACAACCCTAAAGAATCTGTTCACACACCCAAAATTCAGTAACCATGGCTGATGCTACTATCCTAACAGTTTTCCTGAACAATAATATTGGAGCTACTTTCTTTCTATTTTTCTCCCAGATTTAACAGGTAGAAATATTCTATCAATTTTAAAAAAAAATAATACGAACCTTCCTTTTCTCTCACAGACTTCCGAGCTGAGAATGGGTTTATTTTCTGATGGAACACAATTCATTGTTCTCAGCATACTGGAATTAATCATAACATACCAGTGTATTTTTCTCTATACATCTATAGTTTAGTAATAAATAACAGAAATGACATAGAAAAAGGAGTCATAGCCTAATTTATTCCTTATGAATCCATCTTTAAAAAAACAAAACTAAGGACTAACCTATTGCCACAATAACATAAATCAATTTGAAATAGTACCACTTTTTGCTTGATAGTTGCAGGAAAACTCATACTACTAAGTGGTTAAAAAATAAACAAGTAACTCATCTAATATTAATCTTAAGTACCAACGAGCTCACTCAGACACAAACACACTAAAAATCAAAACAAAACAAAGCAAAACAAAATCTGCCCTCAGTTAACAGGAACCAAATCCTTTCATTTGCTCAGGTGAAAATCCTTGGCATCATCCTGCCTCTGTTTTTCCTATCCCATCTCTCCTCCAAACTATGAACAGATGACGTTGGCAATACCTCCAAAGACATCTAGAATCTTAACACTTCTCACTCCTCTCTGTGCTACTACCCTTCCCCAATCTACTATCTTGTCTCACTTGGATTATCACAGTGGTCTCTTACGTGGTCACCTAACACCTCCACACAGAAGTCAGAATGATTCTATTAATATATAGGTCAGATCTGTCATGTGTCTCCTCAAAACTTTCTAGTGCTTTCCTTTCTTCTATGCATGCACAGTAAAAGGTCAAATTCTTCAATGACCTTAAACACCCTATGATATCTGGCCTCCTATCTCTGACCCTATTTCTACCTATTTTTTCTCACACTCACTTCTTTTCCATTTCCTCAAGAGTTATTGATCTTCCTTGATCACCAGGGGCATACTTCTGCCTCAGGACCTTTGCACTTGCTCTTTCTTCTGCCTGAAATGCTCTTTCTTAGATATCCATAGAACTTGCTTCCTCGTGTACTTCGAAGTCTGTCTTTAAATATTTGCATATTGAAGGCTTCCATGATTAATCTATTTTGAAAATACTGTACCCAGCTCTCCTACATCCCCTGCTACTCTCTATACTCCTTATTCCACCTCCATGCTTTATTTTCCTCCAAAGCACTTCTCATCTATAACAAACTTAATTTGTTATGTAGTTATTATGTTAGATTCTTGTTGACATTCCTTAACTAAAACATAGGGTTCACACAGGTAGGATACATTGTTTGTTATGTTTATTGATTTACCCGACCCCTAGAATGATGCTTGCAGTTTAATAGGTTCTCACTTAATATTTATTGATCGAGTGTCTGAATTCATTTATTAATTCATCTATTGCAAGAAAAGAGAATAGAGTCGATGACTGTAAAAGTGTCAGTATAACTAAGCAATCATTGAGGTTGGAACTAGGCTACACAAGTATACTGAAACAAATACTAGGAAATTATAACAGTAAATAGTTTCATAGTTCTTTATCATTTATAAAACACTTCTGCATACACAAACTCTCTCTCTCCTTAACAAGACCGTGTCAGTGAGGAGGTAGTGTTATTCATTTTACAGGTAAGTAACAGCCTCAGAGATCTTAGCAACTTACTAGAGACCACACAGATTTGAAGAAGCAGGCCACTGTGAGTGCTTGAACAGTGCTATCTCCAGAAGACTACATTTCACTAGATCTTCCAAGGGAACTCTCTAGACCTTCAAACCACCTCCCCAATTCAGATTATTTTGGATAGGATGTTTAAAAAATGCTCTGTTCCCTTTTATTGTGAAAATTGGGCATCAGAAGCACCAGGATAAGTATGACAATTGAATTAACTCTCCATCTTCTTACTTCAGAGTTTGGGATACAAAAGGCATGCTTTAAACTCTGTCCTCCTTTCTTAGATTATCTCATTCTATCCTGTTTCCTTAGCTGAAGTGGAATAGCTTTTCACCTACTGGTGTTGCATTACCTTCAGTACTTAAATTTCATTTTCATTGAAAATGAAACCCTGTTTAATGAATATTTATGAGTATGTCCCTGCAGTGTTCATTCGATGTGTAGACTTCCCTTCACAGCAGGCTGCAGTTTTACATTTTGCTTTTTATTGCTAAAATGTTAGCCACACAAATCGATATTGCTTAGGAAATATGAAAATAACAGTTCCTCTTCTAACTGGAACATTTCCACCAGAGTCACTTGGTGCAACACTGATGGTGATAAAAAAATAATAAATAATAATAATTAGAATAATCGGCCCCAACCCCAGGGTAAGATGCAATTTACATTTTTGATAGATGACATTAAAGTATAAGTCTCCCAGTAGGTGCAGAGTTTCCTAGCTAAAACATTCATCATTTCTAAAAGCACCACGTGCAGATGCTGGGATACATATTCTCTTCTTGCCATGAATAACATCTACTAGTTCTTTCACTATCAGGTGTCATCAGGAGGAGTTCTAGGGAGGAATTAATTTGAAAGAGCTTATTGGATAGACATACACTTTAATAAAGAGATTTGTTCCTCCCAGAAAAGATTTGGGAAAATTTAAGTTGCTCTTTTTTTCTTCTTTTTTTGTAAATGACAGTGATTACCTATAAAATATTCCATTGTAACTACAGAATCAAAAGTCACATAATTCCCATCCATTCAGCAAAAAGCTAACTTAAATTAAAAGTGGGTGGTCTGACATCTGATACTGTGTGGGCAAATCTGACAACCTGCCATATACTTTAAATTCCTTTAAGGTGAATGTACAACTTAGCTGGTAATTTGCAAGAAAGAAAGAATATGCAAGAATGCAAAATAAATGACGCCAACCATATGGTGCTCAGATTGTAAACCCTTGATGACAAGAACATAGCTGATCACGGTGCAACTGTTACAAGTTTTTCCTCCATCTGAAGCCATTGTGAGGCATTGAATTATGCAAGTAGCACTTTGCTCCTCTCAAATCAAGGGAAAGTAAGAATTTCATGTAACTTTTGTTCATGAAACATGGATTAAATGGAATGTATCTCATTTGCCAAGTTGATATAAAACCTCTGGATTAGGTATGTCTACAGAAACTGACTTTCACAAGAAAATTCAGATGTTCTATTAATAGAGAATTCTATAAGAATGGTTATTTACAACTATAATTGACCTTTCTTTTAAAATTTTATTCCTTTCAGAAGTTAACTATACATTGTCTATGTGAGGGTACTTCTAAATGTCATGACATTGTTGATAGAGGAAGAGAAAAACAAATCTCAAGTTGAAAATTAAGGCAAAAGCCATCTTATTATCTGTGAAACAATTCAATTCAAACAATATTAAGTGCCTTCTATGTGTCATACACTATGTGACATAGTCCCTGCCCTCAGGTATTGTAGATTTTAATTATTCCAATAAGTCCCTGAGGTAGATATTATTAAGATTATTTTATTTTAACATAAGATCGTTGAAATTCAATATTTTGTCCATGATCACAGAAGGTAATGTACCACTCAGTTGGGGTACACAGCACTCCTCACAAGGCAAATTGGAAAGTTATCAAAGTCTAACTGGCTTCCTAAAGAACAGAGGATCAAAAGGCTCTGTCACAAGTATGTGGTTGTGGGGAAAATAATTAAACTTTCTAAGTCTCAGTTTCTACACATAAGAGAATACAAATACTAACCACTCCCTATGATTAACAATACGTAACTCAGCACTCAGGATGTAAAATCTGAAGTTTTATATTAAAAGTTGTTTAGAACAACTCCTTGGTCATGGCAATAAAAACAAACTATAGAAATCTATCTACACTTGTATTCCAGGAAATCTGTGTGTGACCCTGAATGTTGGGGAATTTCAAGGACTCAGAAGAGGGTTCTACAGTTCCTACATACAAGGCCTTGGGCTGGACATGACCAGGTCTTCAGAGAAGTATGAGACTCTCAGAGCCCCTCTTCCTACCACTGCAATGGCAGGGTACAGGGACACAAGGGGTAGGACCCCTCACCAGCTGCTCCCTGGCTCAGAATGAAGAAAGGCTTTGATGTTCTTTTTGGCACACATAATGGCTGGATGAGAATGAAAGACCAAGGTCCCCCCAATGGTCCCCACTGTCTCCATCAATCCAAAAATGAGGCCACTCTTGAAAAATGTACAGACACTCACAGTTCCAAGAAAGCTCTTTCTAACTTCAAGCTCTCTCTTATTCTTCCTCTCTTTCCAAAGCCCGGGGAAAGCCAGAGAGGTACAATAGCTAGAGGTACAAAGGCCAGAGAGGTACAATAGCTAGCTAGTACAATAGCTAGAAAAGACTAATTGTGTCCCCATCCCTGCCCGTAACTTCCTGAGCCTGGGTCAGGCCTGAGTTAGGAGAGGGGAGAATTCAAATTAGATGAGATACTTCAGCTTTGACAGTAGACTTTAAATATTAAAAATTAAAAAAAAATTAATTCACAAAATGTCCAGGAAAGGTATAAGAATATTTTCAATTATGGGAAGAAAAAAATGATTTGCCAAAGCTTATTAAAAGGGGAAGTGATAATAAAGACTCAATTGGCTTTTTGCATATACTCTACCAAAATCAAGAGGTAGTAAAACTACAATACAGCTATGATGATATTTTGAAAGAGGTACTGGATTACTGGATTGTCTTAGGTTTGGTAACACTGGGTTAAGGCTTATATTGAAACAGGAGGGAAGGGGGCAGGGCACAAACTTTAATAGAATGACATAGCCATAGTACTTGAGAAAAACTAGTGAGAACCAACTAGGTCCACGATGGCGGAAGATTCTACTTCCAGTAGACCTTGAGCCTCATTATATGCTCATTGTAATACACTAGCATAAGCTAAATGACACACCAACCAGTGCCATGACAGTTCTGAGGCTAACCATAAAAGGCCAGAAAGTGGGAGGTGGCCCAATTCCTGGAAATCCCCACCCCTTCCCCAAAATAGTTGGAATAATCCACCCACTCATTAGCCTATGAAATTACCGAGCTTATAAAAATTAACCACGCCATATTTCAAGGCCTCTTGCCTCTTGCCTTCCAAGATGGCCCACACTCTGTCTGTGGAGTGTGTTTCTCTCTAAATAAATCTGATTCTTACCTATCACTTCGTCTCTGAATTCTTTCACAACAAAGAAAGAACCTCAAAATTCACCGGCAACAATATCAAAGTCAGAACTTATAATGCATCTGACACTGCCTCCACCCATCCCCCCCCAAACTCAGTTTCTTAAAATTCTTAACATAGATGTGTTCTCTGCCCTCGTGGAGCATGTAGCCACATATACATGTAAAAGAACTTTACAAGACACATATACGATAGGTACTAGAGATAGAACCAGTAATAAAAAACTCATGAGATCAAAGAGATGAAATTCACTGTGTACTAGTCCAGAAAGGGAACTAAGTTTTAATGTGGATAGAATCTGGATGGGTGGTAGAGGATGAGGATATGTGAATATATAAGACAAGTGGGTTTGTTTGAAGCAGATTGTTCTCAGAATTTAGTGGGAAATAAGGTTGGAATTGGACAATAGGAATCCCTACAAAGCAGACTCGGGTGAACTTTAATTTCTATGGGAAGCTAGAAGTTGATCTTTGAGTTTTATGGTTGGAAAGGGAAAATGAAATAAAAGAGTATTATCTAGGGAAACTAGAGTTGGGGACATAGACTTTTGTGAGGTTTCACGGTATAATTCAATTACAATTAGGAAAACTAAATGACCTTTTCCAGAACACAAGAGATAACTTTGGTAGTTAGAAAGGTAGTCTTTTATGATCTGTTTATTCATAGATAACATGAAAACAGAAAAAAACACAGCATTTAAAGAATGAAATTATACTTTAACAAATTATCTTTAGGCCTACAGATTTAGAAGTATTTCACTGCACGGTCACTATAAACTATTTTTAAATAGAACTAGACTATAGTAAGATCTTAGAGTTTTTAGCACACCACGATTCTAATGAAAAGGACAGCACTAAAATAAAAATGAATGACAGCTAGAGAAGTTTTGAATGACATTTATAATTTTTAAAAATCTTTGCATCCTAATTGGAGTGGGAGAAATCAGAATAATGACATAGATGTTACTTTAAAGAAATAATTTTTTTTAAAGGTATTGTTCTAGTTCTTAATCTGGGTGCTGATTTAGTATTATGTAAACTATGAATATATATTTTTCAAACTTTTAAATCTATGGTATATTTTAAAATAAAAATTATAAGTTAGAAATGTTTCAAATTAGTCTTTTTAGAATAAATTTACAAATATATATTTGTCAACAGATCCATTCTTCATGGGAAGAAACCCCATAATTATCTTCCCCTGTTCTATAGATGGGCTTTGCTCTGGGAGCAGGCTCTCCCTTTCTTTTGTTCTATATCCGGAAATGGGACTGTAATTCCTTCAGCTCCCAGGTTAGCGGGAAGAAGCATGGTGGTTCTGTGAGGTGGGCAGCTAAAGAAAACATCTGGACAATAATAGCTGTTACTAGTCTACATTTTGTCCAGGTAGATTTTCTTTTTGTTTTAACATCTTTATTGGAGTATAACTGCTTTGTAGTGAGATGGATGGACCTACAGCCTGTCATACAGAGTGAAGTTAGTCAGAAAGAGAAAAACAAATATCATATGCTAACACATATATACGGAATCTAAAAAAAAAAAAAAAAAGGTTCTGAAGAACCTAAGGGCAGGATGGGAATAAAGACACAGATGTAGAGAATGGACTTGAGGACACGCGGAGGGGGAAGGGTAAGATGGGACAAAGTGAGAGAGTGGCATGGACATATACACACTATCAAATGTAAAATAGATAGCTAGTGGGAAGCAGTCACATAGCACAAGTAGATGTTTTTTAATTGTTCTGAATTGGTAAAATAAAAAGCATCTGCCCCAGAAGTTTCTCTCCTTATTCTTGAATGCACTGGGTTGGTTTGTCAGTCAGAGAGTTACTACTCTTTGAATTTTTTAAATGAACTATTTTTTTCTTCAAAATGTTGTTAATCCAAAACTCACATCAAAATACCAACATCCCCAAAAGAACCTCAGTGGCTTAATTTCATTATCCACAGACAGCTTTCTAAAATGTCACTTTTTAATTAAGTACTTAAAATGGATTATCTTATTAACATCTACATAAAGGATTTTTCTATTACAATAAATAGTGCTTTAGTGAATATTCCTGGCTTCTCCCTTCCCTCCTACTCTTCTGCCCAAACGACCCCAAAGGTCTTGCCCATCATGTATCTCTATGTGTGTGTTCTTAATCCTTTTTTAATTTTCAGGAAGACTATCAAGTTGTCAAAGAGAATTTCCACACCAAAAAAAAAAAAAAAAAAACCATAAAAAATTGAAAATAGGTTTTTGAAGATCGTAACACTAAATATTTCTAAAGCAATTCTTGATAAGATTTCAAAAAAATTTTATTAAATGCACTTAAATATTACTTCATTTTCAAAATAATCATATAATCTTAGGACCAGATGATTCCTTAAAAGGTTTCACCAGTGTGTGGTTTTTAGGGTTTTTTTTGTTTATATACCTTCTAAAGGAATATTTTTAAAACTATGAACTTTTATACATTTCACATCTAAAATGTTTCCTCATAAATTTAAGACTTGAAAATATGTAATTCCCAATACACCATAAATATTGGCAGGTTAAAATAATGTTTGTAACTCTTTTATTTGTATCTAATTGTCACATCAACTTAATAACCACCATCATATATTACAAAATAAATGAAATCAATAAACTTTGCTGAAACAGTTAAAATATTTTGCATTTTCTTTTTATTATTTATTTTTGGTATAACAAAAATATACCCCGTGGCTTGAGGGATCTTAATTCCTCCACCAGGGATCAAACCTGCGCCCTCAGCAGTGAAAGTGCTAACCACTCCTGGACTGCCAGGGAATTCCTATGAATTGTTTCTTTCTACCCTTGAACTTTAGTTGATTTCACCTCTCCCTCAACATTGTATTTTAATAGAATAAATGTTTTACATATGAAAGACCTCTGTTGATCATCCTCTTACAATTTTTCTGCCACAAAAATATGTATATTAAAAAACTTAAGTAAAAATTTCCTGTGATCGTGAGAATCTGTGTTAACATTTTTATTCCAGTTTTAACTTTTAGTATAACTATTTTTAGTATATACTTGATCAAGACAAATAAACATAAGTTTTGATAATTACTAACCAAAATTAAAATGTTGGAAATTTGTTTCTTCATGAGATGGATGGCCCTTGATTCTACAACCAGTTCTTGTATTCATGGCTGAATATTTTTATTGCTCTAAAAAGATGGTATTCAAAATAAATTTTATTGTTAGTTTTTATATGTCAGTCCTGAGAAAACTAATTCACATAAATAAGAAAGTGAGAATAGAAGGAGTTTTGTTATAGAAGTGTCATCTGATTCTTTAAATTCCTTCCAAATTATGTGCCAGAAATCACACAGTAATCTGTAATAAAAAATTACCATTAATGATCTCTTAGCTGACAACTCAATTAACATCACCTTCAACTTTGTTGAAAAGAAAGAACTGGAAATTAACTGACTTGTAAAAGGATTTTTTACTCAGCCATTCTCTTTCTCAATAAAATCACCAATATTCTAAATTTTCTTGAAGACTCTGAAGATTTTTTAATTCATTTATCAGCTATATACTGAAGATTCCATGAGCTAGAAGACGGAGATTATATTATATATCACTTAGAAAATTTTAAAAGTATTTCCTCAAGATTGCTTCATCTTGGAAGATGTTTAACCCATCCCTGAGAATTTTAAACCACAGGGATCAGTAAACTTTGGAAAGCAAGAGATGGATGTTGTTCTCTGTGAAGTGCACTTATAAAAGGAGAAGAAAAGGAGCACGTGTAATACCCCCAAAGCAGTCACCTTCTCAGACCGATCCATCTTAGAGTGGAGTGTGTATCACCATTCAGGATGGATATTGATTCCTTTAGAAATACTGATTCTGAAATCTTTGGAATATCTTGAACTTCCAGGATTTGCTGGTTTAGTTTGAGGATCACAGTTATCAACAGGACCCTCTACTAAAAAGTCCAATCTCTCCTGCTTGTCCTCTGCCCTCTCTCACAGACCCTAGTGACCACGGTTATGATTTGTTTTAAATTGCGTATGATCTTTTCAATTATTACAGAAGCAGTTCACGTCCATTACAGAAAAATAGGAAATACAGACAAGTAAGAGGGAGAAAATATAAAATGTGTGTAATCTCATCAACCACAAATAATCACTTTTATAATGTTATCTGTCCATACCTTTTCCTGTGCAAATAGTTTTTGTATAAATGGGTAATTTTTACATAACTTTTTTGTAGCTTAATATATCAATTAATATCATTTGCATATTGTTTCAATACTGTCAGAAGTTGTATCTTATAAAATGTACTGTAGGACTAAATTCCACCATTTCTTCTAAGATTTTATTTTATTTTTTCACTTACTTTTTAAACATTTTTTTACTGAGGGATAGTTGATTTACAATGTTGTGTTAGTTTCAGGTGCACAACAAAGTTATTCAATATTTTGTAGTAACCTATAAGGGAAAAGAACCTGAAAAAAAAAAATATATATATATACTTTGCTGTGTACCTGAAACCATGGTTGTGATTTGACTTTTTCCCTCTCAGCCTTTCTTTTCGTCTCCAATTCTAAGACCAATATAATTAAAAAGATTTGAAAATATTGGACAAGAACATCTATCTCATCCTTTAGCTTTTTAGGTAAGACTCTGCTAAGAAAAAAATATATATATATATGTATATATATATATGAAACCACAAAAATGACAATGATGATGAGAGCAAACAATTACGTAACACTTATTTTGCCAATCACTATAACAAAAGCTTTTCATACATTAACTTATTTAAATCTCAGAACAGCCTTATGAGATGGGCACTACTGCTCTTCCCATTTCACAGATAAGGAAACTGAGGAATGAAGAGGTTAAGTGACTTGCTCATAATATTTAACCCCCAAGCAGTATGCCTGCTGTGACTGCACACCTACCAGTATCCCAGAAAAAAGTCATACTATTAGTCAATAAAACTGCTTTCCAGAGAAGATACATAGCATTAGAACAAAAAGGCAATGTGATAAGTTGTTTCCAATAAAGAACTTCCAACTTCTTTTTTCCAATTACCTTTACCCAAAATCTGCCATCTTCCCTATTCTGAGAAGAAACTCTGCAGTTCTTGAAGATGGACGCAAAATTAATAAAAAATAAACTAGGTTGAAAAAATTCAGCCAATGCCCACTTGGGATAAATTTTAAATAATTGTGTGAAAGTATAATAGCTTTTATAAAACATAATATTAAAGTATTTATCTATTTCCTATGAATAACTTCTCAATTTCAAAAAGTGTACAAATGTGTTTGGATGCATGAAGAGAAATGGTTCTTTCTAAATTTGAGCTATATTTCCTAACAAAGTTAACATTATATATGAAAATTTGTTGAGAAATAATTAGCCACAAAATTGAGTTGATTGGTTTTAAAGTGAAAGATGGGGTATTTGAAAGACATTCAATTTTCTTATCAATTTTCATTGGATTATATTTTCACATTTAATATTCTTGCAGGAATTATAATTAGTTGAAAGTTACAAAAGGAAAGCATTGTGATACCTTAGTTTTTTAATGGTCAAAAATGCAGCTCCTTAGCATTTATATAGTATTTTTACTTTAAAAGTACTATTAAGTATATAAAAATATATAGTGAATACTCTTGCTCACATAATTATGATATGGAATCTTTGTAAATCATTGTTAGCACTAGTAAAGATTATTTAACATAGTAATATTTGCTTTCATATACCCAAGTTCTGGTTTCCTTCAATAAGCCACATCAAATATCTCTGAAAATCTGTAGAATATGGTTTGTAAGATAACTATTGGTCAGAACTTTTTTTCTTGCTCATTTGTTTCTTTTACTATGTTGTTATATGTTAATAGCTATAAACAAGATCAGTCATGATTAAAATAACTAGATAAAAATCTATGCCACCATGACAAAATATATTTTGTGAAATTAAGTATGAATGGGCCCTTGCTAGATAATACAAGGCTTTGTTATTTATTCATGTTTTGTCCAAGTAAATCATATTGTATTTTTACTAAATTGAATCCATAGTTTATCTTAAAAGGAAAACAATGAGAAATCAAAGAAGGAAATAATAAATGCACAAAATCAAATTTGAAAATATATAAAAAGTTAGACTAGCACACATAATTTTATACAATAGTTATAAAACAGGTATATTTATATCATTTAAAAAAAAACAGCACTTTATCTAATAGCACAAGTCTCAAACCCAAATGCCTGCAGTGGCCAGGAAGGTAACATAAATATGAAGGGGGCTAGGTAGAGAGTGTGGGAAAGGGAAGTTTCACTCTCTGTCTAAAAGAGGTAGCCATTAGTCAGTTACAGAAAATGGTTGCCAGAGTTCAGTGGAAGACAGAAATACGGATTTTTTTTTAATGTAAAATATTCCAGTTTTTCACTATCAGCCATTGGCTCCATTTCTTTTTAAACTACTATGTTAGTTTACTTTCAAGATGGCCACTATCAATTCTTTAAGCTCTATATGCACATGACATTCCCCAACAGGGAGCTGGCACAAGTGACACTGTATCAGCAGCAGACATACTTTTTAATAAAGTCAAGGCCAGCTTCACACAGGACCCCACCTTCACGTGGGGCCCTGCATTTTTACCTTGCTCTGGGCTTCACAAATTACATACAATCTGTGAAGCCCTGAATAGGACTTGCCATCTCTGCTTCCTGGCTCTTGTTGAGAAGTCCGTGCTGCTCTGCTACAAAAAGTGGCCCACAGAGGAATACAGAGGCATCTGATGTGTGAGTGAGGAAGCCGTTTTGGATGTTAAGCCCATTCAAATCTTCAGATGACTAGAAGCAAAGAGATCATCTGACTGAAAACCCATGAGACCTAAATGAGAAGCACCCAGATGAGCCCAGCGAACAACAATATCATGAGACAACTGAAAAATAAATTGTTGTTTAGGCCACTGCATTTTGGGTTGGTTTATGTGGCAATGGATAACCAGAACAGGCACCCTGTGGGCCATACAAACATGTGCCTGCGGGCCTCTATGACCTTTGTCTGCTAGCCTGTGGCATATATTAGCCCACTGACCACCAGGGTTGACGGCTATGAAGAAATATTCATCAAAATATTATTTTATGTTGGTATTTTAACATCTTGATTACACTGAAGAGTTCAGACAATAGATTTTCTTTTCTTTTTCTCATATTGAGCTGTTTTATCATTTGACCTCATATTAGACAAAAAAATTAAAATATGATTTAAATTATTTGAAATGGTTGCTATAATTTGCTGCTCAGTTGACATACATTTGATTAGCGTATGTTGCCAATTCAATGTTTTTGATTTTGTTTTCATCTGAAGACGACAATTTGATTTGAAATAATTGCCTTATTACTGAGTCATTCCAGATACCTTTCACAAACACGTGTCTAACAAGCCATCAAATCCTCTCCCAAGTGCCCAATTCCCACTCCCCTCACCCCAAAATCTAAAACTACTTCTTTCTTCCAGAAGACAACTCCTCCAAACCTTTAGGCCATGTACCTTAAATTATTCATTTGAAGGTGCTATGAAAACAAATGATTAAATAATTCTCTTTGATTTTATTTTAGTAAACATGAATATAGAGACAAATTGCCTGAACTATATTTATATTTTCTTTCTTCTGTCATGCTTGGCAAATAACCTATGTTTGCCTGATTCTCTCCATTTGAAGTCCAAGGAGAGTTTATTAATGAAAATTGATCAAAAATATTAAAACATAAATATTTAGTTTTGTATACAACTTGGTTTTTATTCCAAGTCAGAAAGAAAATCTATTACTATATTCTTCCTTAAAGATTTCTAGTTGTATTGCCTGGATCACTGAGGCTGTTTCCTTAAAACATTATTTTGTAAGTGTTATATTTAGCAAATAATCAAGGAACACCAAGACATTACACAAGACTTAGGAACTGTCTGGCAGCACCCTGGTTGCTAAGGTCTTGAACTTGGCCTTGCTATATATCTTTTGCTGTAACGCATTCAGAATGGCACAGAGGAAAATGTTCTGCTCAGGATAGAAAGTGAGTGACAAGTAAGAATAGTCATGTCCTCGGGGTCTGTTTCAGTCAATCAAGCGATTCAAATAATCCCAAGTACTACAATTAGCAAAGATCAACAGCACTAAATTCTTCATGGTGTCAATTTCTGATGTTTGTGCTGCCCAAGTTTTTATATACAGAAGAAGAAACATCATGGTGAGAACACATACTAGTTGGTAAGAGTCTAGTTTCCTTTCTCATTTTGACAATCATTTACTGTATAATTTGGGACAAGTCATAGAATTCATACACACTTTAATTGCTTCCTTCAATGAGGATAATACAATCCTGTTGGAAAAATGCCTTGATAATCTCTTAAGTGAAGTGAAAATTCATATTTATAGGTTCAATTAAATTTGAGTTGTTGAGAAAGGATTATTTTCTTAGGGTAAAGTAGATGAGATTTGATCACAATCAATATAAAAGAAACCAAGCCTTTAGATGAATGAAAGAAAGCTATTTTGAATGTCTCCAGATGCATT